>NC_052554.1:998552-2198552 GCF_016699485.2 Gallus gallus
GCTGAGGGCTCGGTAGCTCCCCACTGCTCTGGGATAACCTCTGGAGCTCATTTTGTCTGGTGAAGAGGAGTCCAAGAGGGGACCTTCCAGCAGCCTCCAGCTCACTGAAGGGCAGAGTACAGTGATAAGTGGTGGAGCCCGATTCTTCCTGGTGCTGTTGGAAGGTGAAACAAAGAGCAACGGGCACAGGGTTGGGAGGTTTGGGAGGTCCTTTGCTTGGGGACCGATGGGAACAGCTTCATTCCAGGGCACTATCAAGGCTTGGTTGGACAAATCCATGGGCACTCTGTGCTGGTGAAGGTGATGGTCCTGCTCCACAGTAAAGAAAAGACTGGAGACCTCCTAATCCCCCTCAGCCAAGGGGCTGGGGAGGACACAAGGACCTGAACTTCACTCAGCAGCAATGTTGAAGAGACAAACACCACCCTGGGCCTGAACCTTTCTCTGCCCTTCAGAAGCAAGCAGCTCTGTGCTTTCCATATTCCAAAGAATGTTTTGCATTAAAAAAAAAATATATATATATATCTGTTTTTCTTTTAAACTAATTTCAGTCACTTTTGGGAACTCTCATTAGGAAATGGTCTAGACAGAGCCTTTGCAGGGGCTTCCCCTTCCAGCATGGAAGGAGGACTGGGAAGAAGAGGAGACAAGCAGCTCCCAGCTGGGGCTGCAATTGTCAGCCAAAGCTCTGGCTTTCCTCTGGCTGCACTGCAGCCTAGTGTGGTCATGTGCCTCAAGCAGTGGCCCCGTGTCCCCTCTCCAGGGGGATGATGGGCATGGAAAGAATCATAGAATCCTGGAATGGTTTGGCTTGGAAGGGATCTGTAAGGTCCTCCAGTTCCAACCCCCTGCTGTTTGCAGGGACATCTCCCACTAGACCTGGTTGTTCATCCAGCCTAGCCTTGAACACCGCAGAGATGGTGCAAACACATGTTCCAGTGTCTCACCACCCTCACAGTGAAGAATTCCTACCTAATATCTGTTCTGAGAACCCATAAAAGACATATAACGGCAAACAGAAATCTCCTTTTCACCCACCCAGCTACTCCTCACAGCCCCCAGGCTCTGCAGGTGCTCAGGATTTTGCCACCACCCTTCCTGGGTTGTCTTCAAGGGGATGTGGCCCTGCCATGACGCAGGTGTCCCCCACATCCCTTGGGATGCTGCCATGCCCCACGCAATGCCTCGTTACTCCTTCCAAATGGCATCCTAATTTCCCTCCGGTTTACTCTGCTTTTTGTCACTGACATGTTTGCAAGATACTAATGACTCCCATTTGGGGTTATTCTTGGAGCGAGGCTGCCAGCGAGCGGCCAGACCTCAGAGGTGGCTGTGCCAGCACCACGCCATCACCAGAGAGGAAATGGAGCAGAACCCACTGCTTTTAACAAGCTATTGGAAAAGCAGTTGCTTTTACCCATGATATTATTCCTCCTGCTTTTTCTGCTCCTTAAGGGACCATTCTGTCGTGCTGTAGGACAACTGCAGCTTGGAGAAGGCTGCATTTGGGGAAGGCATGTGCATTTGGGTGACTCTCTAAACTTTCGCCTTCTCTGTTACAACAGCAGCTTTTCTCGTGGCAGAGCACAGACCAAGAGATGCACGGAGCTGGAGGGGATTCTATTTGGCTCCTATGGATGAGTGCTTTCTCTGGCATCCTGGTCCAAGACTGCCCTGCAGAGGGGACAAGGAAGAACGTACACAGCTATTTTGCCAAAAAAGGAACCAAAATGCACGTGTCTCCATACTGTCCTTCACCATATATCTCTTTTTCTCCCCATTCTGCTCTGCCCACGTGCAATCTGCCTCTCTGCAAGCTCTCTGCCTTTCTGTGAAGTCGCTGGGGTGATGGTGAGGGAGCTGCTCTGGTTTATGCACGTACTGAGGTCCTCACTTATGGCTGGGTTAAAACCTTTGCCTCTCCTTTTCCTTTATCCATTCCCCACATCCTCCAGTGGGACTGGGGAACCTTTCCAGACCGTGAGGAATTTTCCACCTAAACACCATTCTGACCTACAATTTTTTTTTTTTTTTTTCTGTTGAAAACACATAAAAAGCAAATAAATACAACCTTGAGCTCTCAGCTTCCAAAACAAGAGGGACTTTACCCTGCTTGGTGAGCGTTAGTGAATATTTCAAATCAAAAGCCTTTTCTGCAAATAAGCACCCCCATGATCTGTCCTGAGGGGCCCATCCCTGAGTTTCCAACCCCCTGACGAGGGCTGGGAGCCAGCAGCACATCAGCTTCCTGCAGAGCTGCTCAGCTTCTTCAAACCACCAACACAAAGGAGGGACGCCAAGGAACCCATTGGACCCCGCCAAGCAACACTTGGCTGCCAGGGATGGCTGAAGCCTGAATGCACTTCTGACGGCGCTGCTGGCAGCTCTGCTTCCCTGGGCTTTGTGGAGCCATCCTTGGAATTGCTGCTGCTGCTTAATAGCAAACATGTGGGCATCCTCACCCCTTCCCCCTCCAGTGCTGGGGTGTGGGGAGGTGGAGAGGACGGTGAGGTTTCATCCCTCCTCCCTGGTGAAGGAACTCATCCCAGGATGCAGAGTGCGTGGGGCTTTCAGCAGATCCCCTGTGGCCTCAACACTAAGCTGGCAGCTAAGGGGACTCCTCCAGGCCAGATGCAGGAGGGTTGGCATCCCACGGCAGGGCTCAGGGCAGCTACCAATGTAGGGGATGAACCCCCAGAGCCCTCCCTTCACATCCGATCCCCTGCTTTACCCACTGCTGAGTCCCTTGCCACAGGTCTGGGAACTCCTGGAGGGGTTTCCCTTGTAGATGGATCCTTCAGTGCTTTGGCCACCGTCATGAAGATGGGAAGATTCCCAGCAAGGCTGCTCCCATCCCAACGAGTGCCTCACAGATCCTCTGGCAGTGGGGCCCACGAAGACATTGCAGCCATCTGAGGTGTGAAACCTGGCCCTGGTCCCACCACACCAGCCCTGGCAGCTCTCATGGGCTGCTCTCCATGGACGAGTCTGGGAAGTTCACACTGCTGGGTTGTGATGGCAGGGGCATCCTCTGACACATTCCGCCCAGTCGTTTCTGCCTGTCTGTCCCATTGTGATCCACATCTTCCTGGCACAAGCTCTGTGAGATGTCACCAGCCCCAGGGACAGCACGTGGGTCCCTGAACTCCCTGGCAAGTTCTCAAAAGACAATCTGAGCCCCCAGCCCTTCCTCCGTCCACACCAACATAGTGTCTGTGGTTAGCCAGGCTGTAGAAGTGCCTCCTTGTCTTCCTTTTCACCCAGGCAACCTTCTTGTCCCAGCACACCAACTGCAACGTGCTCGAGGGATGCATTTCCTGGCAGCGTTTGAAGGAGCAGAACTGCAGCTGAGTTCCAGAGATGAATTTGCAAGGGAGATCCTTAGGAGTGGGGTTACAAGTACACCCCACAGATGGGGGAAAGCATTTCTCCTTCCCTGCTTCAGTCACCCTTTGGCCAGCCCAGAGGTCACACAGCAGGACAGAGTGCTGCAGGGGATGTGTCCCTGCAATATTGTGAGGCCAGGGAGGGGATAAGGACGTCTGGCCGTCCACAGAGCATGGATTTGGGGTCACAGGGACCTCACCATACCTGCATGGAAGCAGAGAGATTCTCCAGAGCTTTGGTGGTTTCCCTTTGCACGTGCAAGCTGCAGAAGAAACGAGGCTTTGGAGCATTAAGAAGGCGGTTATTTTCAAATTAATTTTCCCTACTGAGATATAAGGACACCTGGGAGGGATCTCAGCTCTTCTCTGAGCATCTGCAGACACGTGGTGTGGCACAGAGTCCTCTATACAGGGAGTCCTCTATAAACACAACGTGATCCTGGGCACCACATCAGGTGCCTGAAGGCTCCTTTGCATTGTATCCTTAGTAACTTCCATTGCAGCAGCTCCCCACCTGGAAAACCTCCGTGCATCCTTTCTCAATGGGCTGTTGGGTCCATTTTCTGCAATGCAGTCCTGGCATCCCAAGCTTGAATGACCACCCTGGACGTGGGGCTGAATTCACATATGATTGCAGCATTGTGTAGGGTAGCATAATTAGTAACAACCATCAGTGTGATGAGGTTTCGTTTAGAACTTTGTAATTTGAAACAGAAACTGTTTGTGGTGTCTTCTGGGATAAAAAAGAAAAGCAGTGTCTGCTTCAGTTTGAGACGGATGTGCTGGATCTGATGGAAGGGAAGGAACAGACTCCAAGGCCTGAAGTCTGTTGATTTCTCTGCTGCTGTTATTTCCAGTTAAAGTGTCATCTCACTTGAATTTGCTATCAGAACTTATTTAGACTGATTTGGAAACGTACGAAGCTCAGTCCCATCGCTGTCTTGCGCAGTGTGTTCCATGTAAGGCAGCAAAACCCAGCAGTGTGAGCCCTCGTCTTGCAGCTCCTCCTGCGACAGCTGCCAGAAGGGGGGATTTTTCACAGACTTTTTATTTTCAGGACGAAGAGCCCATCAGCAAACCCAGCACAGCAACACGTGCTCCTCCAGGTGACTTTGGCCACTGCTGCAGTTTCCACCCAGAGTGTTCCCACATCTTAAGAGGAAGAACAGGGATTCCCATTCCCTGTGGCGTCTGCAGGGAGATTAATTGGAGCCAATGAAAAAAGAAATGTTGAGCAGTTCCCTCTGAAGGCAGTGGAGCTCTTCTAAAAGGCAATTCATCTCCTGGCAAGTCCTTCCAGGCTGGGCAGACAAGTCCCTGTCTGGAGGTGCCTGCTGGTCCCTACAGGCTAATCAGGGAGTTAAGGTGACATTTAGAGATTGAAGCTAGCTCAGATGGCTCTCACTCCCAGGGAGATTCTGTGTTACAAGATTTTGCACATGAATTGTGTGTTTTCCAGTCTCTGTTGTCTCAGAGGCTGGAAGCAGGGAGCAGAGGTGCACCCAGAGCATCACCATGGGAAGATGAAGGAGACCTGGGGGTGTGACCAGCAGTGTGGTGGAGGCTTTCTTAGGAGACACGGGGAGGGTGAAGTGCCTGGAAGGCACTTCTGGAAAGGGAATGGGTGCCTGGAAGAAGGGCTTGTTGACGTCAGGCTGAATGTGTCTGGGATCCCTTTCACTGGGTCAGACCATGGGTCAAGACTTCAAACTTGGACAAAGAGTCCAACAAGACGAGTGGTCCGGCAAGTGAGGGCAAGGTCAACAGAGCAAAATTCATCCAAAAAATGCCAGGAAATGCATGTCCTCCAGCAGTGAGAGCTGAAAATAGCTCCCATGGAGGTGTGGAAGACCTTGGTCAACCGTCCTCTGTCCCATGCTAAAGCACCAAGACCTGGAGGTGCTGCTACCCCTGGAAGCAGCAGGAGGAAAACCACTTGGAGTTTTGTGCTCTGAGCAGTTTTGCAGCTTAGCAAAAATTCTCGGTATCTGTGAGTCACATCAGGACAGCAGCAAGGGTTACGGATGCAGAGCTGTTTGCAGATCTAGCAGGGCACTTTCACTTCGGTAATGCTGATTTCTCTGCTGCTCCCCAGCGCCCAGAGGATATAATATGTCAAACTGGAGCTGTTTGCAGATGAGAGATAACAACTGTTGAAAAAAATTAAATTAAGTGCCTTTAGAAAGCGTTAGCTGAAGCGCAGAAACAAAACAGCTGTGGCTGCAACACCTGGGAGTGAGTGTGAACTCGAGGAATGCAGGAGGGAGATAATATCTTGCTGTTTCACCCAGCAACAGCTCCTGGAGGTAAGTTGTCACCCAGCCAGGGAGGAGGAAGCGACCCTTGGAGCCATAAGAAAGCATGCAGGCAGGTTTCAAGAGGCACATGTACTCTTGCCAGCCCTTTTATCTGTGCTTTCAGTGCATGTGCTAACATTTACATTCCCAGGGCAGTTACGCCATCGTTTTAACCCTTCTGCTTTGACTCACATGCTTGCATCCTATCTGTTGGCTGGAGAGCCATCGTGCTTCCATTGAGCTTCCCATTACCCAGACAAAGGGGGTGCAGTTTGGGTGGCAGAGGATGCTGTGGCTGGCATGTATGGTGACATGGGACATGGCGTGTCCACCTGGAGCCCCAACATGTGCTACAGATCCAAGGGGACACCTCTGGGGGTGACAGCTGTGTTAGGTGGCATTGCTTGGGGGCATGGCCCAAGCCATAAAGCAAATGTGAAGCTTAAAGTGGGGCCGTGACAGTGGCTGTAGGGATAGCTGAGGTGACCAGAGCTCCTTCAGGAGGAGGATTTGGAGTGCTCCTTGCAGTCACGCTGCCCATCTGCCTCTGAAGGCATCAGCAGATTTTCTCCCTGCTGATACTGAATTTATGCCTGTCCAAAGGGAACTATAGCACAACTCACCCAGGCAGGGTCCTTCACCTTTTATTTTATGTTTAATTTTTTTTCTCAAATGGAAGCAAAAAGACAAACATATTCTTTCACTTTTTCCAGGCTGCCCAAATCAGCTCTGTTAGAGCAATTCCAAGACAACCATCCTCCCAAGTGGTTCTCAGCCTCAGCCTTGGCCAAGGGGCCATACTGCAGCCTCTACCAACAACGGATGAGTGAGATGAGGGAGCTGGCAAGGAAAACTTGCACGAGCACAAAGTGCTGGTAGACAGCAAAGCTCATAGCAGCTTTTTACTTCGGCATTAATCCTCCAGCCCCACAAGGATACCTCATGGACTGCTGGGGTAGAGGGCACGGAACAAACCTGGAACCTGTAAATGTGGCACATGAGTGCTGTGATGAGCCTAAATGAGCGGTGGTTTTGTCAGATGGGTGAGCAACAGGGGGACACTGCCTATGGCTGATGTCTCAGAAGCAATCTGATTCTGGTCCTAGCTGGAACTGCAAATTTTGCTCTAGATGATGAAGTGGAGGCCACGATGTCCCAGTTTGGGATGCCTTGTCCTAGCTTGCTTGGGTGTTATGAGATTGATGTAATAAATGTGAGTGTTGTTAGCAGAGCACAGATTTGGAAAGGAAACCTTGGCAAAGCTAAACCCACGACTGTCAAGAGAGAGGTAGTTTCCTTTCTCTTTTCCTATCCATCACACCTGCCAAACACTAAGGGCAACCCCAGGAGAACATCCCGCATTCAGGAATGGAAAAAAAAAGTTTCAGGTTTGTAAGGGCTTTTCACTCGTTGCCAGAAGAAACAAAGCAATGAGAGGTTTTGACTTTACAGATGTACAAGATAGAGAGCACACTGCACCTTAAATCCAACTGTGCAGAGGAGCAGTGGCAGTGGGAGGGCTCAGATTTGCAGTGTGCAGGTGCTGAGTGCCGCGGGAGGGATAGCTTCACTCCTTCTGCAGCTGATGGGCGTATGAAGAGCCAACCGTGAGCTCCGGGATGCTCTGCAATTGGGTCTTGGCTCATGTGACCCATGGACAGAGAAGAAAACCTGCAGGGCCCCATTCTCTTGTGCTTCTGAGCCAGTCTGAGCCAGGTGAGATGAACTGATGGTCCCCTCTGTCCATGAAGTGCTCACTTGAAGGGTGGTATCATGCGCAGCATCCAGCCTTGAACAGTGCAGCAGATGGAGATGTTAGGGCATAACCATCCCACGTTATCATCCTGTGATCACCCCTCCATCTCTGGAGGTGCCCAAGGCCAGGTTGGATGTGGTCCTGGGCAACCTGACCTGGTGGGGGGCAACCAGCCTATGGCAGGGGTATTGGAACTCAATGATCTTTAAGGTCCTTTCCAACCTAAGTCATTCTATGATTCTATGATCCTGGAGAAAAAGTTGCTCTTTTCCTTTAGCATGTAACCTGGTGGATAGCACTGGGCATTGCCTTACCCGGCTCCTCACGGAGCACTTGGCTTTCCTCTGGCAATGAAGTAAAGCTGAATCCATGCTGTGCCCAGAGATATTTTCTGATATTTACACCAAGAGAATGGCCCCAAAGACTCCTGTGGTCCGACCACCATCTCCTTGCCTCTACTATGTGAATGAAACAACGGCACTACCCACTCTGTGAGCAAGAGAGAGAAAGGAGCCCTTAGGTTTCACAAATATGAATTTAACAGAAAAATGACTTTCCTTCAAGTGTTTATTTTCACGACCCAGTGGGTCAAACAGCCTGAAAGCAGGGAGATGTTTTCTCAGTAGGCTTCGATGTGAAGCAGTCCAAGAATGCTGGGAATCCTCCACGGTGTCAAGTTGGATGTCTCAGCCCTGGGCTGAAGGTCTGCGTGGAGCATCCGCCCTCCACATCTGTTTGGTTTTAATCGGAGATTTATTACGAACAAAGGCAGCTCTTGGAGGAGCTACACTCCTCTGACATGCCTGCCTGGCCTGCTGGACCAGATGGACAGAAATAGTTTCACATATTAGTCAAATCCTGGAAGGCTATTCACCATAAACTACAGGCAGGCATGAGCAGAATGGACATTATATTGTCGTTGATTTATAGATGATCACAGAAAATAAATTCTAGCCTTGTATGGGGATGTTAGCCACTTAAGTTTTGGTATTGATCTCATAGCCAAGAGACTGGAATTCCAGGTTTTGTAGCCCCAAAGCCAGTAGCAGTAAAAGTTTATATTATCCCTGGTGAATTTGTGCTGCACGTTGAATTGGAAAACTGATCTGAGGAGCAGAATAGGAAATTATAGCAAATTCTGACTCACTTTTTTTGCATGGTCTGATAGTGATAGGACAAGGGGGAATGGCTTCAAACTGAAAGAGGGGAGGTTTAGGTGAGATGTGAGGAAGGAATATTTTACTCAGGGGGTGGTGAGGCTGTTCATAGAGGTTGTGGGTTCCCCTTCTGTGGAGGCATTCAAGGCCAGGTTGGACGGGATCCTGGGCAGCCTGGTCTGATGGGGGCAACCTTGCCCATGGTAGGGGGGTTGGGACTAGGTGTTCTTTAAGGTCCCCTCCAACCTAAGCCATTCTATGATTCTATGGGATTAAATTGTTATACTGGAAACCCAAGGGCTCATTTCCTAGGCGGCAGATGCAGAACTTTGTTTCTCACTACTTGGTTTTGAGTGATAAATATTTAACAAGGCAAATGCATCCTCCTGCACTCATAATTAAGGGGAGATAGATTGCATTCCTAACGATTCCTAACAAAAGGAAAAGCAATTTCCTCCAAGATCAGCGAGAATTCCCAAATCTCCTCGAGTGAAATAAGAGCATGTAATGAATTGAGTGAGGAACTGATGTAAACCAACCGAGGACGTTCAGCATCTGATGGAAAATGAAGGGCAGCGCTCATCCCTACTGCATGGCTTCACCCAGGGGTTAACAGAGGGATTTTCTAGCACCAGCTTACCAATGGACGATGGGAAATTATCTGCCTCTGGACCTCATTTCCTATTTGTAATGTGAGGATTATGCTGGCTGGCTCTTAGTTGTTGGAACATTTTTTTTTTTGATGCCAAGATACAAATTGCAACATCTCATGGAAAAAAATGCTTTTAAAGCATATTTGTTGTTGGAAAATGTTCATATTTGAGTTTGGAATTTTCAAATATTGCTTCATATTTTATGAGAATGTTTTCCCATGGTTATTTTTATTAATTTCAAGGGTTTTACCAAACACGTCCCAACTGTTAACAGAGTGATTTATCAACGTGCCATAGCTGATATCAAATGAAATAAAGTGCAGACTAAGATACACTCACAGAGCCACGGAAGGGGCTGCTCAGCATCCTGCCCATTCATTTAATTAAATAAGACCACACCGAACAGCTTTGCTGGGCCAACTCCTTGCAGCATTTATTCTTCACACTTACAACCTGGATTTCCTAGGTGGGAACAAACAGAGCAGCCTTAACCCCAAGTGCACCCTATTGCAACACGTGGGGAAATCACTACATTTTGAGCAAAAGATGGACAGAATTAGCAGGCTGGGGAAAACAATATGATATATTTTTTCCCCCCACACCCCCTGTAACTTTGCTATTAAAAAAAGCTGAATTGTTTTGGCTGAAATTCACACCCTTCCCTCCCCTTGCCCCTGAAATAGAATATCAGCCTGAGGTGGATGCTCCATTATAGAAAAATTCAGCACGAATGATTTAAATTAAAATTATAACTCCAAGCAGCGCCCTACAAAGGGACTTTCAGACAGCCTTAATAGGCAATGATGCTATAGATGGGGCTAGTGAATCACTCCTTTTAACTGCATAATGCTTGCACAATTATATCCAGAAACAGCAATTAAAATGAAAATCAGAAAGGGTATAAACTTCGGGCCAGATCCTCAGCCAGAGCTAATTGAGGCTGCACACAGAGACCAACGGACCTCAGCAGATTTGCTCGTGTGAATTGGTGACATTCTGCTCCCCTCCTTGTGCACCCATCTTTTCTTCCCTAGGGCAGCCCAAGGCGCCATCCATTGAACCCTACTGCTGGGGGAAAAGGCCCCTCTTCCCCACCGAGGGAAAAAAATCTACACCTGCATTTCATCCCTTACCAGCAGGCAAACAGTTTGAGGGTTTCACTTATCTATCAAGGCGCTTCCATTTATTTATTTATTTATTTATTTATTTTTGGCCTCTTTCTGAGCAGGTGTTACATAACACCGTGTCATCAGCAAATTTATATGGCAGTCCTGGCAACTGAGAAGCCAAATGGCTCCCAGAGTGCCTGAAGAAAATAATTCTTTCCGTCAGAAATTGGGCTGTGTAAAAATGGGCCTTCCTTCCCTTCTTCCCCCCCCCCCAACTCTTCAAAAAGGATAACAGACAAACGGTGGGGAAATGAAACGGAGGAAGTTTTAGAATATCTACATTGAAGGGGACATCTGGATATGGAGATGCAGATTTCAGCTCCATCTACCCACAGACCCCAGGGAAAACCGCTGCTCAGAGCACGGGGCGAAAACAGACAGAGAAAAAACTCAACCTCAGATTTTCCAGCCCCACTGGGTTTGCTTTCCCCAGGGGGTGAGCTGTTCAGCTCAACTGACGCAGATGGCTTTCAGGAAGAGGAATGCTCTGGTTTGGATGAGGGCCACATCTTCCGGATGTCTTCTCCTGTCCACACCATCAGCATTTCAGGGTGCACTTCCACGGCCAACCTCAGCACCAGAGGTGTGTGTGTCCTCGATCCAGGGAACCTGCAGCCACCCAAGGGCTGAGATGGCATCTCCACCATCCTGAAGGCACCCATAAAGGCGATGCAACAGAGTGGGGAGTGCTGTCAGGTGGTGTTGCTCCAGGCTCTGCTCTACAGTGTGGTTGGCAACCACTGAGCATCACCTCCTCCCTGTCCTCATAGCACAGAACATTCTCATAAAATACAATGCTTGGCTCTCTCGCTGACTTTCTTAATGCCCTCTACAAAGGGCATTTATTGAAATATTTAACCCTGCTGCAAATTCACACCAGGAGAGAAATGATGAAAATTAGCCTCTTCTTGCCTTTTTGAGGCAGAAAGCAGCAAAAACTTGATTTTCTTTAAATGCCAGAAAAACTCAGCAGTAACGAGGGAGGCACCCCCCTCCTCCCTAAATATAGTAGGATCAAATTAAAAGTCAAGATCTTTGCTGCTGTTATAAATAGCTAATGAAGTGACAGCGTTTGCAGCGCGCTGCCAGCCCCTGCCAAGCCGCAGCTCATCAGGAAGTTTCAAAGTGACATGCACCATGGCAGCAACCAACTTTTGTAAGCACAGTCTGGGGAGAAAACAGCGATTATGCAAGAAAACATGGCAAAAACAACCATCTGCTTCCTTTTCCCCATTCGTTTGCCCGTTGGGTTTTTCGAGTCTGTAGGGCTCAAGTTTGTCACTTTTTCTCCAAAAGAAATAAATGGCTTTTTAAAATTATTATTATTATTTTTTTTTTTCCAGTGAAGCCTGAGATTATCACATAATCACCTGCTGCCCAAAGGAGGCAATGGCATGGCCAGGAAACCCAGCAGTGCTGGGGAACGAGGTGTCTCTGGACACGCAGAGCGCCGACCTTTCGCTTTCCAGCAGTGTGTGAGAACCAATGAACCTTTCCCTTCTCTCCCAAGGCTTGCAATAGCCTCGTATTTAATGTAGCGGATCCAGAGAAATAAAAAAAGCCTCTGAAAAAAAAAAAAAAAGAAGGGAAAAAAAAAAAAAGAAGTGTTTTCCGTTTGTGTGCCAAAACATATGTGCTTCGTTATATCTCTGGCTCGCGCATCTCCCATGTGCTGTGAGAGGGGAAGCGAAGTGCAGTGATTTCACTGCTGCTCCTTGGTCATGCTCCTGTTCACATTGTCTCCCAACAGATAATGCTGGCTTGGAAAACATCGTCTGTGTCTGAAAGCCACATGGTGAGAAGAGGGGGAAAATCCCCTGCCTTGCTGTTTGCAGGTAGTAAATCCTCACTGCTGGGCAATGCCGGCATTCCTGGGTGCTGTCTGTCTTCAGGGCAGGGTTTTTCCCTTTCGTCCCAGAGGTGCTGGGAGCAGCGAGCAGTGGGGCTCCCCTTCATCAGGCACAGCTGCAGGGAGATTCCTCGGCTTCATTTTCCTATAACTCATATTTAAAGGCCAACATACACCCTGTACACGTACGTACACAGACTCAGAGCAAATAGGAGAGTGGAAGAAGAGGCTGTGTTAAGAAACACGAAGCTTAGGGCAGATTTTTAGAGGATTCCCCATTAAACAGAGTTTGAAGATCCCACAGATAATTTTTACCTATCACCTTCCCCAGGCTTTAAGCCTATCCCAAGGGAGGGGATGGCACAGGACATCAACGCCAGTCCCTTTTGTATCTGTTGGTCAGCAGAGCAGGGACTCACATATGACCAAGTGGTGTGTTGACCTTGGCCATGCTGGTGGGCGTATTCACGGCTGCAGATGGAAATGTGAGGCATTGTGGATGTCGATAATAACACCAGAAGGCCGAATTAGATGCAGTTTAGTCTACAATCAGCTGAAACTCTTTGGGTGGTGATGGTAACCTCTGAGCCAGGGATGGTGGGGAATTGTAGGTGGGGACTTGTAGATGAGCTGCTCCCAGTTCTACCCAGTGCAGAGCCCTAAGCCTATCAGCAGTCACTGAAAAGCAGATGCATCAGTCAAGATGTCAAAATGAAGATGAAACCTCACATTTGCTGCTGCTGTCAATGAAGCACATGGACATCACTAGAGGCAATGTCCTTGAGCTGCTCCATTCAGGAGAAAATTCTTCTCTGAAAGAGTGGTGATGCTCTGGCACAGGCTGTCCGTGGAGGTGGTGGAGTCACCATCCATGGAGGTGTTCCAGATCTGTGGAGATGTGGCACTGAGGGATGTGGTCAGTGGGCATGGTGGTGATGGGCTGACTGTTGGACACGATCTCAGTGTGCCCTGGGATAGTGTTTCTCTGCTCATGAAGCCAACGTGATGTGTTTGCAGAAGAAACCAGGTGATGGAGCACCTGGGTCAACTGCTGCATGCTGGGAGGCACTCACAGTCATAAAGAAGTTGCAATCAGTCTCATCATGAGACGTTCATCCAGTGATGGGCTGTGAACCATCTCCTTGTTTGATCTGCAGGGTGACCTCATGCTGTAAGTGGTCTCCAGTGGGACCCCAGAAGGCTGAGGTATGTTTTGGAGGTGAGACTGGAGCATTACCCACACCATCCCTTATATTGCTCGTGGAACTTCTTATGCCTGCTGCTGTAGGATGTCTACAGCCATGGGTTAAGGGCATTGGGCAGAACATAGCAAGTGCAATTCATACAGTGAGGAGAAGGGAGCCTGTTTTTTGTGCATCACAGCCCCAAGGGTGCTGGGTGGAGATGAGAACATCTCAGCATCAAACCTTCTGTCCAGCTGTTTGTGTCTCTTTATGCAAGCAATGCAAATGAGGTTGGGAGGCTACTCCAGTTATTCTCCCCATAATTAAAATGTAGAATTTACTTCTTCTTCCACTGGCCTCTTGCAGGGAATTAAACACGAGATTAATGAGGTGTCTAATGATTTGTGTGGCCCCGCTCAGAAATAAAGCAACTGTTTGCTCCTTGTGCTATTGGATGTGTGAGAGCAGCCAGTTTCTCTCCAGATGATGTGCACTGCTACCAGTGACAAGTGCAGATGGATGTTTATGCTGCTTGCCAAGCTGTTGAGAAAAGCACTGACGCAGATCTGAAAGAAATGCACTCAAGCTTGCTGCTTTGCATCGGGGCTTTGAGAACAACACAGGGAAGGAGCAGCACCCGGGGTTCAGCTGTGGTTAGGGCTGCTGAAGGTCACTCTCATGGCGAGGCCACTTACATCCAGCTGAAGTGACAGCTCCTGGATGGAGGAGGCCCAAAGCTGCTGGTGGCCAGCACAGCTTGTCATCCACAACCACAGGTCCATGGGTGGCCATGACAAGTACAATAACCCCGTGTGGATCTGTCTGCAGTTCAGACAAGCAATAAAAGTGTCCTTTCTATAACCATGGCATGTGCCAGAAATGGAGGTGTTATCTCTCACTCATTCTCCTTTTTCTTTTTTCTTTTTTCTTTTTTTTCTTTTTTTCTCTAGGACCACCCAGTCAACGCATCAGCTTCCAAAACTCTTGGTGTCTGCATGAAAACCACACGGGCTGTGCGCTCCTGCTGAAGACACCCTGGCTGCTCTCTGCTGTGACCAGGACTGGGAGAAGCAAGGCAATGCCCACTGCAGCCAGCATTCTCATTGAGCACATTCTGCTTCTCCTATTTCCACATTTTTTTCCAACACTTTTCTGGATGGTATTCTGCAGCCTGCACATCTTGTTCCCTATACAACCACTCTGAGTAGGAATTCAGGGGTCCTGGCATCAACACTGGGTTCATTACCCAGCCTCATGGGTAGGAACCACAGGCTGCAAGGCTTCCCTTCTAGAGCACAGGAGAAACTCCAGGAGTTTGCATAAGCCAATGGCACTGACCATGTCCTGGATGCACACCAGCCTGTCTGGAGCCCCCCAGACCACTGATACCAAACCTCCTCCATAGCCATACCTGTGTCTTCCTTACTCTACCATCAGGATAATATTCCCAAATCACCCTTCCCCAGCACCAAGCAGCCCCAGGCTGTTTGCCCTGCTCCCAGCATCACACATTATTCCAAAATTACAGCACCATTCCCTTCTTTTTGCAGTCTCTTTGCAATCTCTTGCATAGCCGTTCTCGTGTCTTCCCTCCTTTTAGACTAAACAAGTGCAGTTGTCTGTGGGTCATGTTTCCAGGACTGCAGATCATGACCACTGAATGCCTCCAGATGCTCCTTGAGCATCGCTCTTTTAAAGGTTGTGCCCAACTTGGATGAGTTTCTCCAACTCTGGCCTTCCCAGCGGCAGGCAGAGCACAAGGATTATTTCACATTTCTTATAGACGGCATTCGGATTTATATATCCCAGGGGATGAGAGAGGGGAGAAAGCTAACCTCTGCTTAGCATCTACACTGATCACACTCTTACAAATTTGCTTCCCACTCAGCCTTCCACTGCCACAGAATCATAGAATCAGAATCATAGAATGGCCTGAGTTGAAAAGGCCCGCAATGCTCATCCAGTTCCAACCCCCTGCTATGTGCAGGGTCGCCAACCAGCAGCCCAGGCTGCCCAGAGCCACATCCAGCCTGGCCTTGAATGCCTCCAGGGATGGGGCATCCACAGCCTCCTTGGGCAACCTGTTCAGTGCGTCACCACCCTCTGAGTGAAAAACTTCCTCCTAATATCCAACCTAATCCTCCCCTGTCTCAGTTTTAAACCATTCCCCTCTCTAAGATTCACAAATCATGGTGCTTCAGGATCCTCTGGGTTGACCCATTCCAGCATTCCCCACACCTGGAAAGGCCAAAAGCCCCATGAACTACCCCAGCACATGGTGTTGAGAGGTTACAAATGGACAGAAGATAGTCATAGTCAGAAAAAAATCCAGCTCTCATCTCCAGGGAGAGGGTCAGGAGAAACTTAATGCTTTTCTCATAGAAAATCAAAATTCTGAGCATTTCAGGCTGAAAACCAACAGTTTTTTATTTTGTTTTGTTTTTATTCCAGAAATACTCTGCAGTGTCTCGTGCATCTTTCTGGACCTCGGTCTTGGTTCTCTGGCCAAATCCCATCCCTCAGGACGCTCCATTGCCTGACCTCTGTGTTCCACCATGGAGGATTCTCCATCTACACTGAGCCATCAGAGATGTCACTCTTTGGCAAAAATCACCATTTTTAGACAGACAAATTTAGACTTGTGCAATCCAAAGAAAACCCCGCTGCGTCCCGAAGGTGCCAATAAACCCAACGCAGAAGACATTGTCTCAGCAACAAATCACTGAGGACTTTGCAGAGGGAAGGATGTGGAGATCTTGACTTTCAACATCCCCACCCAGACCCATGCCCAAGGCAAAGCAGCGTGGGCTGAACAAGCTGCTGCTTGGTCCCGGGATGGGGAGCTTCAAAGGATGCAAGGACTGGGGGGCTCAAATCCGCCACTTGTCCAAAGAGCTCTGGGGAAATTGAGCAGGGCAGGATTGGGCAGAGCTGAGTTGGAAGCACGCCCTGACACTAACCAGCATCCTGTCCTGTCCCACCTCCCAAAATGCAACCAAATGGGACACAGCTCCATCCAAGTGCTCATGCTGCAAATCCACCAGACGCTGTATTTCCTAACTGAGGGGCTTTTTCAGCCCTTACAGTAAGTCATAAAACTTCAGGAGGATTTTCTTGTGGTTAAACACTGAGGCCTGTTTTGGCCAAGCAAAGTGGGCTCTGCTCTGTCCTCCAGATGGAGTGAAGCTGGATTTATTGTTATTTATGTTTCAGTATAAGCATTACTCAGAAGGTAGCATTAGTCATAAAGCTGGCTCCCTGCGCGGCTACCCTTGTTTTCCTTGTGTTTCTCTTCCTGCCTTTAGCTGAATTCCCTTTGACATCAGCCATCAAACATTAAACTGCACATAGATCACACATTGTCAGGGGCTGGCAGGGTTTTGGATTTGGCCTCTCTCCGCTCTACAGCTGTTTGGAGAGCTCGCTCTGCAGGAAGGAGGGTGGTCTGCCTCTCCGTCCTTTGAAGTGCAAGTTGCCCCCAGACGCATGCTCAGGCTCTGATGTGCTCTCAGCTCTTCCACATTCAAATGTCAGCTGGGCTGAGACAGTGCCACCATAGCTTGGCTGTGCCAGGTTAATGGTTCGACTCGATGACCTTATTGGTCTTTTCCAGATGAAATGATTGCATGATTCTGCCAACTATGGGTCTACCCCTTTGTGCAGAGCATGGCAGCTAATGGTTGGACTAAATGATCTTAGAGATCTTTTCCAATCTAAATGGTTTTATGATTCTACTATATTACGGTTATGGTGGTGGAGTTATCTATGGAGGTGAACCATATGCCCACTTTAGCTTTGCTCTGAGGACTGAAAATGCCCCAGCAGCTCTGCCCATCACTGCTCCCATCAGACAAAGCCCCCGGGCAGCTCCCTGAGTGCTGCAAGTACAGCCAGCAGCTCCCATAGGGCCACCTCAGCTCTCCATCCCATCACCTCCCAGAGCCTTGGACCCCAGTGTCCATGTGCCTGACCACTGCCCTCAGCTCTCCTCCTGCAGCCTCCATGCTAGGCAGTGTATCTCAGCAGATTTTCCAAAACAGATTATTATTTACTCACCCAAGGCAAAGGAAAATGTTCAGACAACAGGCAGCCTCCTGCATTGTGCTTACCCAACCCCTGGTGTATTCCTCTCTGGGTGCTGTAATTTGGGATGGGGAAGGCAGACAGCCTTGATGTGGTTTTTTCCATCTCCCGGAGCTCCTCCAGCACAGTCATTCCACCCTCCCCATGCAAAGTAGCTGCTCGCATTCCTTTCCCAGACAGAGTTTAATCATCCTCCAATATTAGGAAGTTAATGAAGAAACTGAGTTCGGTTACTTTCAGGTTGGATATAAGGAAAAATTCCTTCTCTGAAAGACTGGTGATGCATTGGCACACACTGCCCAGGGAGTGGTGGGGTCACCATCCCTGGAGGTGTTCCAGAACCGTGGGGATGTGGCACTGAGGGATGTGGGCAGTGGGTATGGTGGGGGTGGGCTGGGATTGGGCTGGGGTCTGAGAGGTCTTTTCCAACCATAACGGTTCTGTGGTTCTATGATTCTATGGCACTGCTTTGGACACGTGCTTGCAAGCGCTGTTGTGTGTTATGTGGCTGTCCACAGGTTTTATACTGTTGATGCTAAACTATATATAAGCATACCCCAAAGTAACAGTGCACACATCCAGCTTTAGATTGTTTTCATGGATTCTCCACCTTGAATAGCAGCAGTTCAATGTGCGGAAAATAAGTCATGCAGGGGAGATGGGACAGGCTGATATCTATGCTCCTGAGTGTGGATCCACAAACTCAGCAGTGGCTCTGGGTTTTTGGTGCATGAGCCTAATCCCAGTCCTGGAGCAGGGTCACATGTGGGTAACCAGAGCATTATGAGCTCTGAGATCAGTGCTAGAGGAGGATTAGGGTTAGGGTTGGAGTTGAGGCTAGGGTTTGGGTTGGGGTTAGAGATAGGATTATGGTTAGGGAGAGGGATATGGTTAGGGTTGGGGTTAGGAATAGGGTAGGGGATAGGGTTAACCTTAGGGTTAGAGTTAGGGTTGGGATTAGAGTTGGGATTTGTGTTAGGGTTAGGGTTAAGCTTAGGTTTGGTGTTAGAGTTAGGGTTAAGATTAGAGTTGGGATTAGGTGTAAGGATAGGGTAACAGTTAGAGTTGGGGTTAGGGATAGGGTTAGGGTTAGAATTAGTATAGTGTTAGGGTTATGGTTAGTGTTAGGGTTGGGGGTTTAGTCTAGTTTTTTGGGTTAGGGTTAGAGTTAGGGATAGGACAAGGGTAATTTCCTTGCTGTGTCTTTTGGAAATCTGCTATCCCGAGGTAGGGCTATGCCCTCCTGGTTATTTGTCCCCCATCACCTGCACCAGAGCTGGGAACTGCCTGGAAGATAGAGGGAGGGCTGGGCCATAGTGCTGCTCACAGTGATCCTCCCCTGACCCTCAGACTGTGTGTTTCCTGGCATGGCACAGCAGGCTGTGATTCACAGGGCAGAGCCCATGTAAGGCAAAAAGAAGAGCTTGAGGTTTATTGCCCTTTTTGAATTCCACATTCTTAAAATGATAAAAATGCAGGCTCGTTATTTTCTGGGTTGGCAACAGAGCTCTCCTGGATACATCTCATTCTGAGTCTGCATTCGTGCAGATCAGCACTGCCAGGCACTGACTGTCTTGACAAAGAGCAACTTCCATTCAAGGTTCCATTCCATATGTCACCCCTGGGCAGGGAAGCTGTCATGGCAAACGTAGCTGTGTCATTGCAGCATCAGGACAGTTACAGAGTGGATATGACTCAGTGTCACCCAGGGAGGACGAGGAGGGCTTACATCCACACCCTGGGCTGTCCCCATTGGACATGGCAGCGAGCAGATGCTCATCTCTAGGGACAGCAAACTGTCATCACTGTTCCACACAAATTTTTACCCCCATTAGCCAGGCAAACAGTGCTACGTGCAGCTTATGACTACATCAACCCCCTTTTTTCTCCCTCTTTCCGCATTGTGAACACAGAGCAGTTGGTGTGACTTTCTTCCCTCTTCGTTTGTTTGCCAAATGTTTTGTGCAAACAGAACGTGGTTCTTGTGTCGTCCGCAACATTTTTCCATGCTTATTCACAAGGTGTGTGCCGGGCAAGGTGCGCAACTGGTTTGCTGAAATCAATGACACTATTTCTGCTTGTTGGCCAGCATCCCAGAAGCAGCTATACCAGCATCTTTAGCATGGAAGTTTGGCTTGCTTTTTGCTTTTTTTGCAAAGGACAGTCACGGTCCTACAAATAAAAACCCCGGACAGCTTC
The DNA here is from genome assembly GCF_016699485.2 of Gallus gallus. Taxonomy (NCBI): domain Eukaryota; kingdom Metazoa; phylum Chordata; class Aves; order Galliformes; family Phasianidae; genus Gallus; species Gallus gallus. The sequence goes on from NC_052554.1 coordinate 1,018,286, forward strand.
TTCCGCAGATGCACATGCACACGGATTGCAAGCATCAGGAGGATCTTCAAAGAGAACAGACTTCAGAAATCATCGAAAGATTTATGGTTCTGTACTGTTTGAGCATCTGTTTGCAACCTGGGAGCAGGAACGGTGCCATACTGTGCTCAAGACATGGTCCTTTTCAAGTGCACAATGGTATTACTGCTATGGGCCATGCTTGCTTGAACAGGTTAACGTGATCAGCATGACAGAGGAGAATCTGGGAGATGACACCCCCTGGGAGAAACTGCAGGCGTGTTGCAACACGGGGTTTGGGTTCAGAACGATCTTGGCAAATTGGAGCAACGGTCTGAACAAACAGACCTCGATTCAGCAGGGACGAGCACCTGGTGCTGTAGGCACACAGTTGCACAAGTAAGGCACAGGAGGCAACGTTTGGGCAGCAAGGAGGAAAAGTGAGAAGTGGTGGGACGTGAGTGAGTTCAGAGTGCTGCATTTCTGCAAACTCGGTGACACTTCTGGCTGTGTAAGCAGAATTCCAACCTTGCCGTGCCATCCTGGTGCAGATGGGGTGCACAGCACTTCAGAGGCAGTTGGGAGCATTCAGCCTGCTCACACACAGTGCAGGCAGGAAAGGCGATGCAGCCTCAGCCCAGCTGCAGCAAATTCCTGCCTGGATAAATCAGGCAGCAGGCTCAGAGTTTCCATTGCTGCTAATCCATGCCCAGCCCCGGGTGCAGCTGCCTGCTGAGATTAGCTCCAGGATCATGCCCTGACCTTTACATCCCCTCTGCAGCCATTCACTGCAGTGTTTGAAAATTCCTATGTTTGAGCACCTGAACGCACCTAGAGGCCCAAAGTACCCATTGCATGGCATCCATAGCCAGGGATGATTGCAGTGATGACTTCAGAAACCACTATCAATTGCACAGCAACCTCAGCTGAAGAACTCCTGTGTCTCTTCACCAAGGGATGAGACTCCATTTTTTGGATGATTTAAAGAGATAATAAAGACAGGAGTGCAGAAATTTAAACCACTGGGAAAGCGTGTGCTCCCACCTGGGAATGCAGCCCAGCAGCCTCACAGTGGACCGTGTTGGACTCCATGTCCTGTGCCTTATTCTCAGGGGGAGCGGTGGTGTAGGGTTCCCTCCAGAAAAGGATGAAGGTCCACCTTTACATGAGTTTATTTTCTACTTCTTCCTGCTTGCCTTGAGTGGAGTCTATTTCTGCCCTCTGTGCTGAGAATGGCTTCAACTGGAAGCTTTATTTTTGTAAGAGAAAGCTTGGAGTACCCAAAAGCACCTGCCAGAATCACTGGGAACCCTTCCCATTCCTTATCTCACAGCATTCCCAGCTGGCTTTCCCACTTCCCCGCCCCACTGAACTCTTAGTGGATGACAAGCTCTGGATGCTCAGAGGTTGTGGGCTCAGTGTGCACCAACCCAGTGGCATAAGGACAGCACAGTGACAGCAGCCTTCCTGGTGCAGGAGTTGTGCTCATGGAGTCACATTTCTGGCCTGCAGTCCATCTGGTGGGCTCCAAGCCCACGTCTGTGGGATTTCCCATTATCCTGCAGCAACCACCAAGCTTTGCTGCAGGGCATCTTGTTAGTTTCCCACCTTCCTTCTTTGTTTGCAGTCTTGGATATACCACAGGCATCCCAGTAACCAGGTCAATATGCTGTACTCATAATGCAGCATAGGATCTTCGGGATCAGTGCACTGCAGAGTAGAGAGATATCATAGCTATGGGATTGACCAGTACTATCAATATATGGTACCAGTGCCATACATCTCCATGTATATGACACGAAAATAATGACACAGGTGCTGTGATGAAATCCATGACAATACTTTTGTTCCAAACCACATCACGGTCCATTTTCCAATGTTCAATCCCAATACATTTTCCTCCTTGCTCCATTTCCTCCTTGCTTAGCAGGTATCAAGGGTTGGATGACACAGGGGATGCACCATGGTGGGTCCCCCATCCCTGGACTTAAGATCAGGCTGGACTGGGCTCTGAGCAGCCTGATTGAGCTGTAGGTGTCCCTGTTCATTGCAGGGGAGTTGGGCTAGATGGTCTTAAAAGTCTCTTCCAACTCAAACTGTAGTATTCCACTCCATTCCATTCCATTCCATTCTATGGAGATCAACATGGCCACTGGAGGCATCACCCTGCCATGCTCACCTCCCAGCCCACGGCTACTTCCCAGCACCTGCACCTTCACATGGAGCAGCACCAGCAACACAGAAAGGGGCCACTCATGGCTGCAATGCGTGTTCCCCTTTGCAGGATATATTTTCCAAGCAAAATGCAAATGCCTTTCACATATATAACGTCTGCAGGCAGGAGCGCAGCAGAGCTGGATTTAGTCACACAGCTCTCCCCATGTGTCACCACCAAAAGGTCACTGCGTCTCTCCTTACCCCACTGGCGCAGTGCCTGACAGCGCGGGCGGCATTATATAACGCGGCCTTCTCAGAGCTCTGAGCTCTGCAGACGTGCCTCCCGTCATTACTTCCTGCAAGCAAACAGCCCCGGGGGCTCTGCAGAACCCAAGAGCCTCAGAAACCCTCAGTGCTGCTGCTTGGTTGCTCCCTGCGTGCACCACACTGCTGCAAAGACAACTCTCTGCTGCTCATAGTGTTCCTCCTTTGACCTCTGTTGGTATCAAAGCTTGGAGCTGGTCAGCTGTAAAAAGAGCAGTGCTGTCTGTCTGGGATGCTGCAAAGCTTGCAGAGAGAGTGGGGCAATGTGGGAGTTGGTGTGATGGGTCTGGATGCAATGGCCATTGCAGCAGCCATATGCACTGTGTTGTCACCTCTTGGTCTTGCCAAGCTCTGCAGCATGACCTTGTCCTTGTCCATCTCATAGCAGAATCTTTCCCCTCTAAGCTCCCAAAATAGAACCATTAAGGGTGGAAAAGACCTCAAAGATCAAGTCCAGCTGTCAACTCACCCCCACCATGCCCACTGCCCACATCCCTCAGTGCCACATCCCCACAGTTCTGGAACACCCCCAGGGACGGTGACCCCACCGCTCCCTGGGCAGTGTGTGCCAATGCATCGCCTCTCCATTGGAGTATAAATTGTTCCTAATATCCAACCTGACCCTCCCTCAGTGCAGCTTTAAGGCCATTACCTTTTCACTCTGCATCCAGTGGGACCTCAGCCATGGATGCTGATGACAGGACAGAGACGGCCCCATGACGTGGCTGCATTGGGGCTACATAACTGCTCCCATTCCCAAGACCCGGACCAACCCATGGGGTGGAGAACGCCCGCTCAGTGCAAACCCTCGGAGTGCTTTGTTCCAAGCAAGGAAAACAAACATTTAACTTCTTAATTAACATCCTTCAACTCTCAAACAAGCCAAGCAATTATTCCTTCTATATGTCACTCACTCTAATGACTGGTTAATAATAAAAGCCATGCTGGTCTGCAGTCTTCAAAGCCAGGAAGTAGATTTTAGAGTTAATCTCCTTTCACAACAAGCTTCAAAACATGTCTGTGTTTATTCTGGGACAAAACCATTGGGAACGAATAGGCCTGAACAGGGCAAGCCATTTTTTTTTTTCTGTACGTAATTTTTTTCTATATCCTTATTGAGAAATATGTATAAGAGAGGAAAGTGCTTTGAAGGCAAGGCTGCAAGGGAACAGCAGGGCTTTGAGCAATGAGTTTTGAGCAATGAGCTCTGAAAGCAAGAGGATTCCAGCAGCTGGTGCACCATCAGCCTTGCACCATGCACTTGTCTCATTTGAACCAAGGTTCAAGCCCATCAGCCTTCCCTGCAGGGTGACCCTTATGTCCTCAGCCTTCCCTGAGCAGTGCTTTGGGCAGTTGCTGCGCAGGGGTAGCTGAGCACGAGCAGTGCTAAACTTCTGCTAGGCTTCTATCTGCCCACCTTGGCCCCAGGGCTATGAGTCCTTCTCCAAGCCATGGCCATAAGCCTGTTTCCTGGTAAGAGCTGGAGCGTCTCCTGGTACCAGACCATCCTTTTGCTGGGGCGAGGTGCAGGGTGCAGGACATGTCCTGGGCCTGTCCTGGTAGGATGTGGGCAGCTCAGCATCCGGAGCCAGCAGCGAGCATCAAAGTGCTCTGAGTCACTCCAGGGAGAGGCTTCTCACCCATAATTGTGTTTGTCTTCAAGGACTGCTGTGTCCTTTTCCCAGCTCTCAGCATCTCTGTGCCTTAAGCACTGTTTCCCAGAAACTTAGCCCAGAGCACCAGAGACATCAAAGTGAGGGAGCACTGTAATCCGTGATGTTTCTGTGAGTCCAGAGTGGGGAAAACAAGAAAAATTCCTTCTCCCAAAAGATGTGGCAATGTGAGCAACGGGAGAGGAGGAACAGTTTGGAGGGATGTGGAACAATCATTAAACCTCGGTCTTTCCAAGCGAGGAGTTGGGTGCTCAAAGATGGCTGATTACTTGGAAAAGAAAAGGAAGTGAGTGGAAATCAAAAAGAAATGGTTACACTCAGCAGAAGATCAGGTCTGGACATGCTGAAAGCAAGGAGAGGAGGTCAGAGAAGCCCAAACCCATTGATGGGAGATGGTTTCTCACCTCCTGGGCAATGACCCAGGCTCCAGCCCCATTGTAGGCTCCCTATGGAGGTGGCCTTCCCTCTCTGGCTCTGGGATTTTTTCTTTTTACAGGGATTAATTGAACATATATTGGTGGGTTTTGTTGTAATGGGAGTTGCCATGACAACTGCTACAGCTCTCCAGAAAAAAATAAATATATAGGAAGGTCTCAACTGTCACTGGGGCCATCTGTCCTTTCCATGGCGGTCATTATAAAGCCATGTACAAACCTCCCTGAGCCAAATCTTCATTTAAGCCCATGGAGATAAAAGCGCTTGGTACGATTTATCAAAAAGCTCCTCTCTTGAATCACTGTTTCTTTTCTCTGCACTGACATGATAATTTCCTCTCTATCGCTGCAAATTAAATTCTAATGAGGAAGCTTCGCATTTCAATGTGATGGAAAGCTTCTCCTCCCCAAGATGTGCAGAAGCATCAGGCTCACTGCGGAGGGAGAAGGGTGCAGAAGGATGCAGCAGGATGGGAACAGGGGCTGTCCAGTTGTGCTTTCTCTGTGACACTCCTACACAGAGGGCACCCCTCTGTCCCAGCAGCCTGAATGGCCCTTTTGGCCCCAACTTTCCCATCCTGAAGCCCCACAGGAGAAAAACAATGAGGAAAATGTGAAGGGACCCCCACTTGAAGGTTGGCAGAGCGTTGGCTTTAGTTTGGATGCTCTCTGGGGGCAGGAGGGTCTTGCTTGAGGCAGAGGGTGGCTTCAGGGTTGACTCAAAACCACTTCTTCCATTGGTCACTGCAAGCTTATGGGGCCACAGATTCCCCATCTGAATGGTTAGGGTGAGGGTTGTGGTTAGGGTAGACTTGGAGTTTTTGTTGGGGTTGGGGCTAGCACTGAATTTAGGTTTGGAGTTAAGGTTAGGTTTAGGTTTACTTTCAGAGTTGGGATTGTGTTTGGGGCTGGTGTTGGGATTAGGGTTAGGGTTTGGGTTAGGGTGGAATGGGGTGAGGGCTGGGTTTGGAGTTGGGGTTGGGCTGGAGTTTAACACTGGGGTTAGAGTTAGGGTTAAGATTAGGGTTAGGGTTAGTCTTAGGGTTGGGGTTGAGGTTAGGGTTAGGGTTTGGGTTAGGGTTAGGATTTAGCATCAGGGTTAGGGTTAGGGTTAAGATTAAGGTTAGGGTTAGGGTTTGGGTTAGGGTTAGGATTTAGCATCAGGGTTAGGGTTAGGGTTAAGATTAAGGTTAGGGTTAGGGTTGGTCTTAGGTTTGGGGTTAGCCTTAGGGTTGAAGTTTGGGTTTGGATTTGTGTTGCACTTCAGCACTGGTTTTGGGGTTAATCTTAGCACTGGGGCTAGGGTTAGTGTCAGGGTTAGGTTTGGGTTGGGATTAAGGTTGAGTTTGGGGTTAAGGTTAGGGTTAGGATGAGTTGGGTTAGAGTTTGGAGTGAGAGTTAGGGTTTGAATTGGTGTTATGGTTAGGGTTGGAGTTGGTGTTAGGGATAGTACTGGGGTTAGGGTTAAGGTTAGGACCGGGGTTGGAATTAGGGTTAGGATTAAGTTTAGGGTTAGAGTTAGGGTTAGGTTTGGGAGTTCCATCAGTGAGCACAGGGGGGCTCAGAGGGTTAAACCTCCACATCCTTTTGGAGCCTGTTCCCAAGGGCCACTGAATTCCAGAAGTCTGCCTCAATTTGGCCTTCAGCATTAAATCAGGAGCAGAATACTTCAACCCCAACCGCGCTGGTATTAGCTTGACCTCTGTAATGTGAATCTGCTGTGCCTGCGTGACGCCGTGCATCAGAATAATCTGACATCTGCGACGATCCAGGGCCAATGCCACCCTCAGTGGAAACAGCAGGGCTTTATTTGACTCAGTGGCCTTTCCTACAGGGTTGCTTTTGGTCAGGGGAATGCATGCTGCTGCCTCCATGGGGTGATTTACTGTGTGCCTGCCTGTAGTTGCAGCAGTGCTTTTTTGGATAGTGAGCTGTGCACTGTGGTTTGGAAGCTGTTTGTGTTCCAGCTTCACTTTGGAACTCCAGCCAAAAGATACAGGGCAGAAAGGAAAAGATAAGAAGTCCTGGAAGAAGGTGGTTGATCAGAGCCATTGTTATTCTAGGACTGCTAATTCTGAGAAATCTCAACTGTAAACAAAGTTTGTGTCAATCACTAGGGAAAAAAAAAAGAGAGAGAAATAAAATGTATGTAATTGAACTCCATTCCTTGGAGAAGTGCAGCTGCTGGGTTGCCCCAGAAATCTTCCCCTGGAAGGGAATCATGACTTGTTCTGGACAACAGAGCTGGATCTGGGAGTCCCCAGCCCAGTGCTGGGGTTGATGTGCCCTGGGCCAAACAAGGAGCTGCTCAGGGTGAGCCCATGCCCTTCTGCATGCACACACTGTGTTTGTCTCTGTGTACAATGGGAACCATCTGATTTCCGTGAGACTATTCAGCCCTTTGTACAAGCTGTAGGATTAACAAAACACCATGGCTGATGAGGTCACTGGAGAGAGAGTCAAGCTGTGACTGTATGGACTGCACGTGGCAGGGGCATGGGGCAGCTCTGGGGTAACCCTAAGAGGAACAGACAGCCAAACGCCACTAAAGTTAGGTGACATGATGACAGTGAGGCAGGCAGGACAGGTCAATCTAAGAAGTAATGAAGTTCAGCATAATGGCCCTCATGCATCAATTTGCAGAAATGTCCAGCAAACCAACCCATGTGCTCTAAGAATAGGAATGGAGAATGGAGTCAGAGAAACAGCAGTGCAAAGACATCAAACCAATTCCCAGGAGGGCATTCACCTGGCTGGGGTGGAGCTGACACATTTATCTGGGTCCCCACTTCTGAGTTTGGAGCTGAGAGGAGATGCATTGCTGCATGCTCAGCTTCTGACTTGGAAAAAGAAAATGTGCTTTGGCACTCTCCTTGGAAAGGCTTTGGACACCCACTTCAGGAGCCGACCTCTGCAGAGACATGTTCCCTGTGTTCCTGGAGGCAAGCTGTGTGTACCCATGTGAGTGACCCTTTTTCCATATCCCATATTGCAACTGAACTTCATCCAATGAGATGAGAATCTTCTGAAATGGAGAATGATATCATTTTTTTGCTCACCTTCCCCAAACAAAGAGTTGTGCTGTTGACTGCTTGAGGTCTGCTCCTGGTCTGTATTTGCTAGAAGTTCAGATGGAGTTTGGCAAAGCTGCTAGGTAAGTCTCTCAAGTAAAATAAGCAAATGGCTTTTTAAGATTACTTTGCCCAGATGCTACTTTACCTCCTTTTTGCCTGGGACACCAAAACTTTATAGGTTAGTATAGAGACAAACAGATCTACAGTCTCACTGCTGACCTAAGGATGGAATTAGGACTGGCAGAGTCCATATTAATGTGAATTACGGTTTCATACTCATAGGTTGTATATGGAATATCCATTAAGAATGGAATGCCCATTGCTTTCTTTAGGCTGGGCTTGCAGGACATCATCCCATCCTGTTCCTTTTCCTCATGTCCCTGTAGTCCTATTTCTTTGCCATTTTGAGATCTTTCTCACATACAACCTTCATTGCATGGGTCAGCCTCTCTGGTTTCCACCTCACTCACCACTTTGCCTTCCAAAATCTCTGAAATACTGATTCCTGGCTGCACCTCTTAATTTATCTGCTGACATGGTTGTAGCCATTTAGCTCTGAAAACCATCCAGAGTGTTGGTTATGGGAAGGGCTGGCTCAGGAATGAGCCAGACACAAGGCGGTCACGTCACCTGGGAGAGAGTTACCTCTATGAGAACTTGGCTCCCTCTTAGGAAAACGAGAGTTCAGAAAACTGATTCCTGTGTTATTTTTCTAAAGGTGATAGGCCTTGGTTTTCAAAGAAATTGCTGTGGAGACATGGATGCTTGGCCAATAACTGTACTCAGAGCCAGGAAATCTCTACCTGAAGTGCTCCAGACAGGAATATCTGCACTGAACGAAGGATTGGGTCCCTGGGGAGACTGAACTCTAGTATTTTCAGGCACTTAAAAGACTATATAATCTGAAATATGAGATTTGCATCTTGAAACTCTCAGACAGGTAGCTGACTGGGGTGCCATTGGTGTGCTGGGTGAAGGTGACTCCGAGCCCTTAGCCATGAAAGCTAAATCTATCTGCATTTGGTTTCATTCATGCTTCCAGGGTAGGAGAGAGAACTTAACAACTAGCATGGCAGCATCTTAATTCTATCCATGATTAGTCTGCAAAAGACATTTACCAATGACATTTACCAAAGACATTTACCAACTCAGCTGTTCAGATTAGCTGGAGATGATTAATGATACCATATGGAAATTTCAGGGGTGTCATCACCATTGTTTGGTCTGTAAACAATCTGTGATGGACGTAAACCAAGTTCTGAACAATAGTTCAGCATCTTCATGGCCAAAAGGCTACCCTGTGAGAAGAAACCAGAGCTTCCAAAAACCACACTGTTGGTTTGATGTGGATGGTGATTTAGCTTCACCAATGCTTGCGGTGAAGACTCCATCATGAGCACTCAACAGGAGTGAACAAAGACTTTATTTTTCATTAATCTAGACCACAACTTATGCATTTGTTGAAAACAAAAAAGTGTTTTCTGGCAGCATTTTGACATTGAATGGCTGGAAGTGGAAACCAAGGATCACCACCTCCGTTCCCAGTACCAAGCTTTTGCCATTACAGCTCCTTTGAACTGCCAAGGAAAAGGTGAATAAACACCCAACTTTCATGGCCTTTAATGTTCATTTTATGCAAAGTCTTGGCAGAAATTCTTTGCCAACAAGCCAAAAACTCAACATAGTTTCCTTTATGAGGGCTGCTTATTCAAGCTAAGATCTCCAGCTTACTGATCTTAAATGGCCACCAGGATTTTCTGGTAAATATTTATTTGCCCAAACATTTGTACTGATAGGTCCTATTAGACAGAAATAAAACAACAACAACAATAAAATAAAATAAAATAAAATAAAATAAAATAAAATAACAACACGATACACCTTCACTATGAATGAAATAGAAAAGGTTTCCTACAGAGTCAGATGAATTTCAAGAACTTGTGAAAAAATCCTGAGCTGTGTATATCTGTATAATTTTATATCAGTTAAGGACACATAAGGAATTAGGGGATTTCAAAATTTCTTGTTCATACTCCATTGATGAAAATGCACTTTTTTGGAACATTTACATTTCCAGATAAGGAAAATGCTAATAACAGAAATCTGTGAATTAGCTGCCGTTCTCCTAAAGAAGCCTTTTTGTCCATTTCTTTTTCAATCTCTTTGTTTCAACAGGGAAGCATAGTAATTAGCACTGATGGTCTGACTGGTAAATTATCAACTACTAACTTCCATTCTACAATGTGCTTGAAAGACAGCTTTGATTGTGGAGACCAAGACCACAGCTCAGGCTGTCTGGGGTGCAATGGTTTGAACAAAGCCACTCTGATCATGAAGGAATATCCATTTTTCTGTGATATTTGCCAATTTTCTGGGAAGGAAACAGTGTGAAGACATTAAGCTTTGTTGTTGTGTAACCATTAATCTGATATGGAAGGATGTCCTGAGATGTACAGTGAGTCATAGCTGTCATAAATTTGTTTAGATCACACCAAATTGATCTAATTTCCTCTTCTATAGAGTAAGAGAGAGCAAAGAGATGAGGAAGAATGGTCAAAAATCATTTGTCTTGGTCTTAGGAAGGCTTCTCTATTGACTCAAATGGTACATTCTCAAGTCAGCTGTGGTATAAGGCCTAACGATAACTACTGAAAGGGGTAAAATTGGTTGGAAAACTGTTTTTGTTCAGAGAGAGTCACAGTTTGCTGCCAGGAAGAACATCTGAGTGGTTCTACAAAGAGCATGGGATAATTGTGTGCAAGCTGAACACATGGCATTGCAATACTGCTGCACTTCAGCAGAGATATGGGCTGATGGAAGGGAGTGCAGGAGAGAACACAAAGGGGATAAGATGTCTAAAAATGAGAAGATTGAAGGATGACACAGTAACAATTTCCAACGCACGATGGACTACCAGAGAGAGAAAGGGTGGAAAACATGTCCTGTGTCCTAAGGCTGAAAGTTAAATGTTATGTAAAGTCCTCAGCTAGACATCCTCTTTTCACCCCAAAGGCCCCCACGTCTCCAGCATCACGTGTCAAACTTAGGGCCTTTTGTTCAAAAAACCTCAAAATTCAATTTACACAAGGAAGCCATCAAGGCAGCCAAAAGATACGATCAGTACCTGGATATATCATCTTCACTGATGTAACAGGTCCACAGGAGTGCTCCACAGCTTTAGGAAATGCTGTATATAAAAAAATTAAGGTCCAATTGGAGTCTCAGTGATATCAGTGTAAATCAGGGCCAAGGAGTTATAGAGGCATGAAATGAGATCAGAAGAAGCCCTGGAGCTCTATTCCATGCTCAAGACCTATCACTGGTTCCCTGTTAGACTCCAAGAGAGATCTCACTTGCTGACTGTGCTCCCATTGGCATGATGCCACTGTTGGACTTTCTGCTGGAATCAGCCATCCAGTAACTCATTACCACCAAATCATTAAATTTTTTCTCCCAAATCCAATTAGTCTCGTAAGCACAGAACAATCCATTCTGCTTTCTCCTATTGGATATTTAAATGGGTGGCTTTGTATTCATTTACTGCTGTCTGAAGCATTAGCTTTGGGGTGACTGGCAGGTTATGTAAGCAAATGCAGGCAGACAGTAGGCTGTCACTGACACAGTTTGGATAATAGAATCATTAACGTTGGAAAAGACCTCTAAGATCACCGAGTCAACTCCACGCCCATTGACCATGTCCCTCAGTGCCACATCTCCATGTTTCATGAACACCTTCAGTGGTGGCGACTCTACCACCTCCCTGGGCAGCCTGTGCCAGTGCATCACTGCTCCTTCTGAGAAGAAACCTTTCCTAATATCCAATCTGAACTCCTCGTCCCCACTCTGTGTTGCTGCTGCTGTGCTCTCGGGAAGAGCTCTGACCATTGGAGAGGCTTTGGGCTGCTCGTAGAAGCCACAAGGACAGCACATAATGAGCTTTCAGCTTATTGTTGCTAAGTGGGGTGGCACAATTAAAGCCCATTAGCTGACATGATATCACCAGCTGGGAAGAAACACTTGGTGCTGTGCAGGAAGGCAGCAGGACGGCCCTGCTGTATCTGCAGCACCTGTGGAAATGCTGAGAGTTCTGTTCATGCAAAGAAGATACCGACAGCCTCTTTCCAAACCCATGGCTTTGCACAACCTTTGGTTTGCAGCAATGCTCTGTCTGGGATGGTTTTCTTCTCCACTATGGAAAGGTGATACAAGTTTTGCAATCCAGCAAAGCTCGGGGCTGAAGGCAACAAGCCAAGAACTGTGTAAATCAAAGGGAGTTCCCCTTTGTATTCAAGGAGGCCAAGATCTCACCCCAAAAAGTCTTGCAGATACAAAGGTTCGTGGGTTTTCCTTTTGAATCCCAGGAGATTTGTAGGTTATCTCAGGCTGAAAACAGGTTCTGCCCTCTGCAACCCATCCTCTGTGTTCAGGATAGTGCTGTGTGGATGGGGTGGGAAGAAGGCTCTGCTCTGCCCCCTGTGCTCTCCAAGGCAGAAACACAGCGCGTGGTCTGCAGCAAGAGGATGGCTGCTCTCCTGGGTCCTCCTCTGGTAAGAGCAGAATTGATGCATTCAGTGCAGGGCTGGAGATGTGAGCTTGCCAACTTTTAGTTAAGCATGTTGCCCTGTTTAGGCAATTAATTATATTCTCTGTTGCTACAGCGGGGCTCAGAAATGTGCGTGGTTCCTGGTTCAGGCAGACCCATGCATGGCAAACGTGGGAACGTAGCATGCATTGAACTAAAAATCTGTCCTGTTGCAAAGGGATCACTGTAATCCAAGATGTCACTTGTGTTTTTGGGAAGGCATTTGATGACTCTGGCACAAGTGAGTCTCTGTTGGGCACTGAATACCATTCATCTTCATAAAAAAAAAAAAAATAGTTCTTTAAAACTGAATTCTTACCATATGAATGTAGCACAGAATTAGAAAACCACACTTCTTGGAAAGTCCTGCTTTTATCTGGGCTACAAGGAGTTAATGGCTAAAAGATGTTCTGCCCGCACCACAGACGTGTCTGTGTTGGACATGTTTTATACGCTCATCGAGGAGCAGCATTAGAGATCCTTTATAGGGAGTTTTTGCCCTGTTGGATTCTTTCAGAAACACTAACAAACAATTATCCCTGTTTATTAACACTTTGTAAATTTATTAGCACGTTGTAAAATGTCTATAAATGGAACTTTAGTGGGCAGCACAGCCCAGAGCACCACCTAACTAAGGAGGCATTGAAGCCCAGGAACTGGTGGGGCAGCTCTGGGGTCTCTCCCATGTGCAGCACATAGCTTGGTGAAAGCTGCTTTCATCCTGAATGCAAAAACATTTGGGTTTTGCTGAAGAGGGTTTGGAAATGGAGGTTTTCCTCTTCCACGCAGAAAGGAGAAGATAACAAAAAGCAAAAGCTGTGTTTGCTCAACGCTGTTGGGTTTGAATGCATGAATTATGTCAATCATCTCCATATGCCAGCAGTTGGACTCAATGATCCTTAAGAGCCCCTTCCAACTCAAGATGTTCTATGATTCTATGCTGAGTTCTGCTCCAATTCAAACTTCTTTTATTTATGTTTGTCTTTCTTGGCTGAGATCTGCCCATCTCCTGATAACTCAGCCTCACCGGTTCCATGCAGTCAGGGTGGGGGACCGATCAGATCAGGCTGAGCACAGCAAAGCGCCCAGTGAGAACCCAAGGATACGGCACTGTCTCATTTCAGTGTGAAGCAGAGAATTCTATTTATAGAGAAAACAGCTCAAGATTCCCAAACGGTGTTCTGCAAATTTCCATTCTCCTGGTGTCTCTTTTTCTGTAAGCATTTCACATGCACACAGCACTATAATTTAGGAACCCAGTGACCCCACGCATTTTATTTTTCTTTGCCACCCGTTTGCCCTCTTGTTCCAAGAGCAGGAATTTCCTTGCCAGAGCCTGCAGAGCAGAGCCAGCAATGAGCACTCATGATTCTTTGCACAGAAAATGTCCTTTCAGACCCCCTGATCTCAGCCTTTTGCAGCACCCTATACAGAGTGCAGCACCACATTAACAATTAATAACAGGGCAGCAATAAGGAAGCAACTTGACAATAAATTTGCTTTAATTGGACAGGAATGTTGCCAGGTAACCTTCCCATTTGCTATCAGGGCTCTTTATTACTGGCAAGGCCTCCCCTTCCCTCAGGCCCTTATTCCATCCAGCACTGTGGGATGCTCATCTTGGACCTTACCCCACTGAGGTGTCATCTACACATCATCTCAAGGCTGAATTAACACCATGTGCACCCAGCAAAGCTCTGGAACAGAGAGTTGAAGCATGGAGAGGGACTTCATTCACATTCTATTGTAAAACAAACAAACAAACAAACTAAAAAATATCTAGCATATACAGTCTTACTGCCTGCTGTCTCGCAAGAAAAAATAATCCAGAGGAGGTTCAGACTGGATATTAGGTACATTTTATTCTTCCAAAGAGTGGTGGTGCATTGGTACACACTGCCCAGGGAATGGTGGGGTCACTGTCCATGGAGATGTTCTAGAACCATGGGGATGTGGCACTGAGGGATGAGGGCGGTGGGCATGGTGGGGTGGGCTGGGGTTGGATGGGTGATCTCAGAGGTCTTTTCCAACCTTAATGATTCAGTGATTACTCCGGGAAGGACTGGAGCCCAAGTGTCTCAGCAAAATCAATCCAAAGACTTTAGGCACAGGAAAAAAATCTCATTTCATTGGTGGATATTGAAACTAAAACATCCATTACCAAAAATCTACATCCCAGCTCCCTGAGTTATGGAAAAATCCCACCCATGGAGGTGACCCCAACCACCCAGGGCAATGGGATGTCACAGGGGAGTAAATAGGGTGATAGTTAACTCCTCAGACCCTGCCCCTTTGGATGTGGCCCTTTCCTCACTCAGACATTTCTGTCCATGATGTAGGAGCAATTGAGAGTAATTAGTGTGAGATGATGGTTGTGGTCACCAAGACCATCAATAGCTCTTGTTTTGGATGGGAATACAGTCTGAGCAGCTTCTAGAAAATGACTTCATCCATCTCCTGTCTGATTCATTTTCCCATATTTCAAAGTTCAGGTTATTGCCATCAAAGGAATGGAGTAATTATGCCCTGGGAATCCAGGAAAGGAGGAATCCAGCACTGAGTGCCTCTGTAAGGCAAGGCAAAGAGCCAGAGCAAGGTGTTGAACGGCAAGCAGGTCATTGGGATATGCCTCCATCACTTCCCTTCTATGGTCTGTTGTCAGAGGATTCATTTCTTCTTCAATAGAAGAGAGAGGAAGAAATGTCACTCCAGCAATTCAATTCTCTGCTGTGGGTGAAAGGAAGAGAAGGAAAAGAAAAGACATGTCTTGGAAATCTCCTATTTTACTGGTACCTGTAACCACCCATTGCAGAATTCTTGGGTTTTTCTTTCTAGCTAGGCATTTTCCTTGGTTTATAAATACGTCATATAAAAGTGCAAGATCATAAAGTTTACAAGTTATGCAAGGGCTGACTTACTGTATAATTACCTTTCTTCGCTCTCGGGCATTTCTGTCTTCAACTGTTACTCTGCAAGATCCAGCGGGCAGCAGAACCAACCAGGAAAATAAAAATAAAAGCTAGAAAAAGGAGGTAGCCTGGTATTCGGTGGCTCAGATCCGACATAAACACTGCCGGGATAAGCAGACGTGCTGGAACGCTGCGGGATTTGGGGTCAGGGTGAAAATCCCCTGGTTTTCACATTCTTACACCCCAAACCACAAAAGTGCAAGTTTCTCATCTTCAGCTTGAAACCTCAGAGCTCTGGTAGCCAAAAATGGGACAATTGACAAATAGGAACTCCAACCAAGAAGCGCTGCAGAGAGATTGGCCAGGAAAGGAAAAGTGAAACATTTCCAAATACAGAAAGCTTTGCTGCTGAAGACAAGGATAATATTTGCTATGCTATCCTAACCAAATATGCCACTCAGCACTCTCTCCTTTATCACAGTTATTTTAGTGGTGTTGAGTGGGGTCAAGACTAAGTCAAAAATCTGCAATTTTTCCTTCCAGACAAAGCTGTTTTCCCAATGAAAATAGAGACTTCACTAAATGTGTCCTAAATGCAGAGTCATCATTAGATGTAGCATTTGCTGCCCACTGTCTTCTTAGTAATTGCTGTGCATAACTAACTAAAAAAAAATAATCCCACCTCCCAGCAGAATTCCCCTTGGAAATATCAGGTGAAATAGCCACATTCTGGCAAAATTGAGAAGTATTCCTATGCATTATGATGGGTTGTGCCTATAGGAGGAGCAGCACTGCGCTGTGAGTCGTAAGAGATCTCCACAGCGCTATTAAGAACCAACATGGCCATGAAATCAGAATGGAGCACAGCACACCAGAGCTTGGTGCAACACCTATTAAAACCAAGACAAACTCTTAATTAAGGACAGTGTTTGGGGACACTGATCCTGTAACTCAACTTAGTGCCACACACTAAGAAACTGCTTAATTTTATGACGAAGTTTAAGTGCTGTTGGCTTCGGTGGGATGGCAGCATGTGTTTAAGTGTCTCTGCAGCAGACAAATGGATCCAAGCATGGGCTGAAGTCCTCCGCTAAACAGCGGTCTCGGAATGATATATCTGGGAGAAAGAAGCATGTTGGTCTTGCAAAACAGCAGGATCCTTTTGATGCTTCCAAGTGCTCCAAAGGCTCCCCATGGTGAAGAGCTTCTATTAGGTTTGACATGTTAGAGGCATTATGGGGCTGAAGAAGCTCGTTTTTGGTCTTAATGAGACCTTTTAAATGAAAAGCAAATGCTTAGCTTCACATTTTATGTCGCAGAACTGCTTGGAGTTTGGAAAAGGAACCATGAATCATAATTTTAAGTTGCAGAATAGGATTTCTTACTTCCCAAGTAGAGTTTTAGAGCTCTCCAGTGTAAGCAAATACCGCTATTTTTATTTACACTTTAAAATTATAGCAAGGCTTTTGGGAACGAAGACATTTTTCAATAACGTTTTTAGAGCCCTCTTTGCAAATGCGCAGCTCCTACAAATAAATTTTACAGCCTCCATCCTGCAGTGCAGAGCCTGATGGGAGGCACAGAAGGAGTCTCCTTTGATCCACGTTGGAACAAATATCACCGGAGACCTGGGGCCCTCCCCCAGATCTGTTAACGTGTTTGGGGGCTGTAAACATTTTAAGACTGTAGGAGGTTGTTCATTAGGCATTTTGGCTTTGCATCCCTCTTCTTTGTGAGTTGGACTGGTGTGTATGTGAGGGATGGCACACAGAGCTCATCCAATGCTTGGGCTAAATCAAGCTTTAATGGTGGACCTATGCATGTAACCAAGAGAAGCAATGAGGGTAAGCATGACACACAAATCCTTCATGGACAAAACAGCCCTGCTGGAACCACAAGAAATAAGTGTAGCGGTTTGGGCAAACTGGGAGTGTAGACTGGGAAACTGCCCTTGATCCCATTGCCAGTGCCTGTCTTTTTTATTCTTTTTCTCTTGGTTGGGTATTTAATTTTTCAGGCAAAAACAAACAAACAAGCAAACAAAAAAAGCACTAGGAGGGTAAAAATCTGGGGGAATGGAGAGGGAAAATGTGGTTATCTTCTGGATCTGGTCTCCTGCATTGAGCTGGCAGCATGTTGGCTGGGTAGGTCCATGGGAGTGAAGGGCTGAGGGTTGGGATGGGGGCTGGATCTGAAGAGCGGGGAGGCAGATTGCCCCACTCTGTCCCTGCAGTGATGACCTCAAGGTCCCTACTGCCTCAAAGGCAAAATTTGGAGATACAGAGGTAGCTTCACCGGAGGGAAAAACAGAAAATACTTATAAATATAGGTCAATCCAAACCAGAAAAGGCTCCACTTAGGTTTTATAATCAGAAAAAAAAAAAAACATAGAACAGTTTTCAAATAAAAGAGAGATGACATAAATATCGTGTAACCTATTAACATCTAGGTAATAGCCCTACTGCTTCTTCACTTAACAGCAAACACCTCATTTTCTTCACCAGATGGATGCAAAGAAACAAAGAAATTGATTTATATTGTTCAAAATTGGGCTTATGAATCTAACTGCTGCAGGATACTGGAGGGAATAATCTCCTGACTGTGAATGCATTTTCATCCATGGGGTAATAATTGTCTCTAGTAAATGTCCAAACGAATGGGAATTCTGCTAGAAGATTTAAGATGTTATAGGTTGTGTTTTTTTTTTAAACTTGTAAATAGAGACATCTTAAAGTGCTCTCAAAGCTGCTCCATAACAATTAAGAAAGATTTTAAGAGACCACAGCTCCAGGATGTCAGCCTTAGCGCTTTAAATAAAATTAATAAGTCTCACTATTATAGGCGTCTTCCTGCTTGAAAAAGCAAGCGAGAGCCACTCATCAACCTGAAAGCCATTAGCAGAGACAATCAAGGGCCTTTTCATCCCCGTGCAGTGGGGTAGCAGCACCCTAATTCAGATACAGAAGGTTTGCATCTTTGGTAGCCCTGTGAGATTATTCAGAACTGCCCTCCTAATTAACTCTAGGTGATCTTGACTGAGGACGACACTGATCTCCGTGTGTGTTCAGCAAATATCCATGGAGGACAGACCTTAAGATCAGAAAATGGGACTTTTTGGGTGCTATTTTAGACTTCCTATGACTAAACTGGAATAGAAGCGTGGGTTAAAGTATTCATTAAATAGATAATCTAGGCACCTTGAGCTTGACAGTGTCGTTTTAGGAGCAAAAAACTTTTGGTCTCCGTGTTGTTCATAAACATGCCAGTGAAATGAATGCAAAATAATGCCACATTTTTGGCTCTATCTCTTCTTCCAAAAAGGTGAATAGATCACAGAACATAATTTTTTAATGCTCTCTGTGATTATGTGTTTCTAAGGTGATTATAGTACAGGAGGACAACCGTCGAGCACTCTGTAGGGCGAGGATGGGACCTAAAATGTGTAACTGAAGTTGAGTAGGGCCTGCTCAACCATGGGGACTGCTGGGGAAAGCTGCTTTTGGAAAAAAAGAGAAAAGTTCATTCCACACAATTGAGAAATATTCCCATTCAGGCATGCTAGCGTTAACATGGCATTTCCTTTGGGAAATGATGTCTTCCTCCACTGCAGGGGCTCTGCAAATATGGTCCAGCACATAACTACACAACAACAAATGAATGCCAGCAGTAAAAGGGCAGGCTAACAGACTGTAGGTGAAATGCAGCTTCCAACGATTTCTCCTCCCACACAATCTAATCATTAGCCAATAGCAATGACTTATGACCTTGCTGTATATTAGTATACCAATAATGACCTTTCTTAATGCATGGATGTGCAAAGCGTCTGCTAACTGGAGGAAATGCAGAGCTGCCCAAAGGTGCATGTGCATGGGATGGAGTCGCACAGCTTTGGAGCATCACACTGGCAAGGCACCTGCATGGAGAGGATGCCTCGTGGGAAGAGCTGCCTGGAAAGTCTACGCCACAGCTTCGAGTCCTGCTGCACTTGGAAGCTCCAACCTGAATCCCAGGATGAGTGGAAGAAGATTCCATGGGTTTTGCTGCACGGTGGTTGGCCCCTGAGATTATGGGGCCACAGTGCAGCAGAGAGGGCAGATTGGAGATAAACCTATGGAAAAGAAGGAAGGTGGAGATGAGGTCAGCGTGCACAGCCATGACTTTGTCCTTTTGCAGAGGTTCACGATTGGGAAGTTCAGGTTGGATATCAGAAAAAATATCTTCTCAGAAAGAGTGGTGATGCACTGGAACAGGCTGTACGGGGAGGTGGTGGAGTCACCATCCCTAGGAGTGTTCAAGAAAATGGTGGATGTGTCACCTGGGGACATGGCCAGTGGGCATGGTGGTGGTGGGTTGGGGTTGGACTTGGGGATCTTTCAGTGATCTTGGTGGTCCTTTCCAACATTAGTGATTCTGTGATTCTGTGATGGGTAGAACCATGTTTGGATGCCTCCTGCGGAGCATGAATCAGGTGGAGAACGTGTGGTCTGAACTAATAGTTCAGAAGTACTCTCTGATAAGACCAATTACTGGCGTCTTAAAACTGAACATTCTGCGGTGTATTTCACAGAATTTCCTGAAATGCTTATTTTCCCAGTTAACTTTTATGCGTGAGCAAATACATGGGAACATATATGAGACGCCACCGGGATTTTGTGCAGTCAACAGCTGTAACTGGAGAGGGGTGTGAAGCTGCAAACTTTAATGGAGGGAGCCACAGGGAATTCCTCTGCTTGCATTGTGACCTGCACTGAGGAAAGAAAGGAGGACCCCTGGGTTCGAGTCGTGCTAATGAATGTGAAAGGAATGGAGGAGAAATGGGTCTGGCACAGTTTCTGCTCCTGCTCCCACAGACCTAGTGATAGCAGCTTGGGGTGGTACCTTCTTTTCCATGCATTTTGTGCAGGGATCTCCACGGGGGCATTTTCAAAGGGTCAGTGGTCCTCACTGAACAACAACTCATTAGTATAAAGCAGCACATGATAAATCCCATAAATATCAAGAGATTCTATTTCATCAAAGACTGCCATAGCTCCTCAGTGGAGCAAAATGCACGCACAGACTGATGAAATCCTGCAGCAATTCCCAACAGAGTCTTATTTCATCTGTGGTGTTGAGTATAAGCATGGGGCAGCCCCGTTACCTATGGATATTTGTTATGAAGTGTCCCTCAGCTTACTTTTGCCCCTGGAAGTTGTTTCAAAGAGTAATGTACCACTGCATCAGTTCCCCAAAAAGAAAACAAGATAGGGAACTTTTTGCCTTTCTGACCACCTTTGGCCTTCAGGAGTTACTGGGCACTCACAGAACCATCACAGATTTATATGGCAGACGAAGGTTGTTAAACAATCCAGAATAAGTTCATCTTTGAATGGATTTCAGACCACAAGAATTTTGAAGTCTCACTATCAGGGATTTTTTTAAAGCTTGTTCAAAATTAAAAGCATTTTTATGCCAATTTAAATAGGGACTTGGAGATAAAATTCCATCCAAAATATGCTACGTCTCTGGACTCCCCAAAATAGGTTGGTTATTCTAACTGAAATGTTACGTGCTGAACAAGATAGGCTTGTGCAGAGAATACACATTCCCTGTACCAGACTAAACACTGAAATACAGGGAGGTTTGTTCTATATAAATTCCTGGTAAAGATTAATGTTAAGTGAAAAGATAAGCTTATAGTGCATAAGATGCAATCTGAATTTAACTGCTGCAAGGAAGAATGTTCTGGGCTCATTATCATAGGAGTGTATCTTGGTAAAATGTTACCTTGTTTTAGAGATAATTTTCTAGAGAGACTGCAAAATTTATCAGGATCTTTGGATCTCTTGGACTTTAGGATTATTGGACTAGTTGCGCTTTGGGGGTCCCTTCCAACTGAACTCTATGTTCTATATTCTATACTCTATATCAGTGATGGTCGCTCTGTACTGGCACTGGTGAGGCCCCTCACTACATGAAAGACATGGAGGTCCTGGAGTGTGTCCAGAGAAGGGCAATTGAGCTGCAAGGGGTCTGGAGCACAGTCTTCTGGGGAGTGGCTGAGGGAATGGGATGGGTCCATCTGGAGAAGAGGAGGCTCAGGGGAGACCTCATCACCCTCTACAACTCCCTGAAAGGAGGTTGTGGTGAGGTGGGAGTTGGCCTCCGTTCCCAGGTAACAGTGATAGGATGAGAGGGAATGGCCCCAAGCTGTGCTAGGAGATGGTCAGTTTGGATATTAGGAAAAGTTTCTTCTGCAAAAGAATGGACTGGCACTGGGATGGGCTGCCCAGGGAGGTTGTGGGGTCATCGTCCCTGGAGGTGTTCCAGAAACATTTAGATGTTGTAGTAAGGGACATGGTTCAGTGGGGAAATACTTGCGTTAGATGGATGGGAGAATGGGATGATCTTGGAGATCTTCTCCAACTTTGGTGACTCTGTGTTTTTATATTCTATATTCTGTGTTCTATACTGCATTCTAATCACAAGAGGTGTTCAGCAGAGCTGTTTTTATGACTTTTTCACCTCCCATTTGTATTCGGATGACAGCACTTGAGGAAATGGAGCAACGGAACAACCAGCAGAAAAGCTGCAGAGCTACGGGAAGCTGAAACACTCAGAGCTGAGTATGGAAAAAAAACCAACTAAAATGGAAATCTTATTGGTGTGGTTCTCTATGCGGTCCTCTATGGGTTGTAGTTTGAGCCGTATGCATTGCTTTGGTCTTAGAGCAAACTCAGTGCTGGCACAAAGCAGGACCTCAGGTCCCACCCCTGCCCGGGGCTGAGGAGCCATTTCAGGGTGACTCAGAGGAGCTATAAAAGACAAGCGTGGGCTGTAGGCAAATGCACAGGTGCTTCTCACCCCCAGCCCCTTCCTGAAAGTGCACAGTGCTTTGCATCATGTCTTTGCCCTTGGTAGGTACTACACCAACACAGCCTTCGGGAGCCCTTCTCCAGATTCATTGCTCCAAGCTCAGCCCAATGCTTGACTGATGCCCAGAAGTTTGTGTAGCTGTGATTCTGACCCCAGTGTTGCAATCAGGCTTCAATACAACCATTGCTATTGTTCTGGAGTTCCAGGGGACAATGGAAGGGTTTTCTGCCACACAAATTTGTTTTCTTTAGTAAGCAGTATTTCTTGCCATACAGTGCATTAATACACAAGCCAACCGTAGGGCAGGTTGAAATGCAGCTTTCAAGTGATGTTTGTTCCTTCTTTCCCTCAAAATAAGGAAAAAAATGAAAACCATATTCAGATTGTGGTGCATCAGTGCAGCAGACACTTCTTGTGATCCAACAGGAACAAAACATTAACTTGACTTTGTCAATGGGTTGATTAAAATGTTAACTCTTGTGAGGTTCTCTGTGCAAGCACAGAAAAAGGGGGCAGTTCTAAACCAGCACAAATGAAAATGAAAGCTATCAGGGTGTGGGGAGGATGAGATCATCTCAATTCCTTCTGTGCTGTTCAAAGTTTTTCCTCCATTCAATGCATTCTACCACTTCAGCTCCAAATGTATTTCCCTTAAAGTCATTGGCTGCCATTTGAGAAATAAATGCAAAGGAATAAGGGTTGCTTAAGTATTCAGCTTCTCTTTTTTTGGTCTTTTCTTTTCCTGTTGCAGTATAAACTGAAATTAGATTTTGCCTCTAGTGAAATAATGTATTAATTTTAAAGGCCATTTGGTTCTTTTATCAAAATAGCAATTTTAGTGTAATCAGACTTGAACCACTTTATTCTTTTTCTCCCAATTCCAGTGTGAGATGGATAGCCCTGCCTGCTGAAAGAATACATGACCATTCAAAGTGGTAATTTTGAGCTACTTCTCCCTGATGCAGTCCTCACCAGTCAGTATCAATAGGAGCCAACATCAACACCAGCCAATAAAATGTCAGTTTTTTCATGGCCCAACCAATTTTTTTCTTGTGAGGTTGCTGCACGTTGGGGTTGAAAATAGCAGCTGTCAACCTGGGAGCAGTGAGAGGACATCAGACTTTCTAGCAGTGCCCAGTAGACAGTACGTCTAGCAATAGCTTTTGGTCACTGGGTCTGATCCAACCTTAAACCTAGCAATGCAAGGCTGCTCAGCTAATTCCCTGGGAGATCCATCTTGATTTTTTTTTCTTCTGTATATTTATTGAATTTTTTTTCTCTGGATGGGAAGCTGAACATGTTTTTGGACTGGCACCCATGAGACACCAGGTCTACCCAAGGGACATCAGGACTACCCAAGGGAATGCCAAGCTCTAACTTCTCACTGCCTTCCATTAATCATGCTTTAGGAGGGTTCTCTGCAGAAATGTTTCATTTTGCTTACAGCTTGAGTGTTGCTTGGAATAAGTCTCTCCCTGAACAGGAACAGCACGTGTCTCCATGGAAAAGAGTGAATGTGCATGGTGGGATTTGCTCTGCAAATAGGTGGTGTACCCCGGGGTAAAAAATCCTGTTTCAGCATGAACTTGACCTCCTTCTCACACAAAATAAATCAGAAATGTTACAGGAGTGGGCAGCAGACTTCTTAATTTCCCCCCAGACTGCAGCAAGCTGACAACACAGCATGTGCCCAAAGCATCGAAGCGCTCCGTGCTCCAAACCGCACCGTTTTCTCTGCAGAGATACAGGAGTTAAACAGATCCGTTACCTCAAACGACCTTTGCAGGAGGCTGAATCATTTGCATTTTGATGCACTGGCACTTTCTAAGCCAAAGAGACATGAGAATTTTTATCACCTTCAACAACTGCGTTGCCAGGGGCAACGTGCATAAATCTGCTCCCCAGCATTGGCCTCAGCATGCAGCAGAGGGCGGTGTTTGTGTGTGAGAAATGCATATTTATGCAAAAAATTACAAAGTCTCACTCAAACCTTGGGCAAAATTTGGGGTCTGAGGCTTATTGTTTATTGCTAATCGCCATGGCAACCGTATCAATCCAAAGCACATGTTAATCTGTTTGTAAGTAGCCCTGCATCTGAGCGTGTGCTGTTGGGATGCTATTGGGAAAATACAGGCGGTGTGTTTTAACTCATGCAGGATAATCCCTGTCCCAAAGGACTGTGATTTAAAAACACACCTCCTGATGCACTGCTGCTGTCCTCCTTGATAACACAGCACTCCCTGTCTCCAGTTCCTCAGGATACGGCCTGCCCTCATTCTAAAAGGAAATCTGTGCAAGGAAAACAGCCCCTTAAGTATTTGTATTGGGATGAGAAATAGATGGGAAAACCAAAGCAGAGTGAAACTCTTGGCACCCATTCCCTTATGGAACATCTTCAGTGTAGGCCACGAAGCTTCAGCCCAGTGTCAAACCATGCTCTGCTCGCTATTGGTCTTGATGCCAATGGCTATTGTAGAAAACAAAGTTATTTAATGTTTTGTGCCTATTTTAACATGAGAATGAGATTGTGTTTTGGGGGAATCCCAGAGCAGGACTCAAGGATGGCTCCTGTCAGCCTTTGGGGAGTCCTGCAGGATGTTGTGTCTGTTCTCTTGCTTCCTCCCCACGTATAATGATGGGGTTGATGTCTTCCCATGTTTCAAGTGTTTGTGGAGCTTGTGGAAGGAGAGGTTGGTGCCCGCAGAGGCAGTGGGCACTGCGGCAGCTGGGTGCCAGACGATTCAATGTTCTGTTTCTGGATTTAGGAGGAAACTCTCTGACAAATCAGACAAGAAAATTACATGTTGCAAGAAATAGTGAAGCTGCTGGTAGGCTGATGGCGTCCCTGTTTCACTTCTCAGCAGCTTGATGCTTTTTTTGGCTGGGCTTTTGCAAGAGGGAGAAGCATTGCCCTGCATCTCTGAGATGGGAATGGCAGCAGGGAGCTGCCCTGCAGAATGATGCCACGTGCAAACCATAGAATCACAGAATGGTTTGAGTTGGAAGGGCCCTTTAAAGGTCATCTGACCCCACTCCCAGTAAAAAACAGGGACACCCACGGCTCCATCAGGTGCTCAGAACCCCATCCAGCCTGACCCTGAGCATCTCCAAGGACATCCACCACCTCTCTGGGCAACTGGGTGCTGGTAGCATCATTTCAGCACTGATCCTGGCCCTGTTAATCTGTATGGATGCTGTGGGTCTCTGAGCAATAGGAATAGAGCACAAAGAAGCTTTGCCTTGTGGCTACGTGCCGTAAACTCAGTAGTTAGCTGTAGCTGACAACAGCAAGGTGAGCTCACTGTCTATTTTTTTATTGAGTAAACATCTTGAATAGCTTCACTATGTTAAATAGGAACCCTTATGGTCATGTGCTGCTTTGGTTTTAAATAAACCTGCTCGAATGAGAGGGTAGGAGGTGGTGGGGAGAGAAAAAAGCTGCCAGGAAAACAAAAACTTTCTCAGAATAAGAAGGAGAAGAAAATAGAAGGGAGAAAAGAGATTAAACCTTGTTGCTGAAGCGCTGAATAGAGCATACATGGCAATAAAATCAGACTGGGGAGCCAAGCACCAAATAGGCTTCCTCTGACAATGAACCTCTTGCAGCATCCCTGGCTATGGAAGGAGCTTTATGCTGCACCAAACAAGTTCTTCCCTGGATATAATTACATGCTGTCCGATAGGCTGCAGTGTCCCAGAGTGCGTGGTTGGGCTGCCTGGACCTCAGGTGTCAGTGCTGTTTGTTAGGGAGATGCCGTGCTTTTTATCATCTGCGTTCTGAAGAGCAAAGAGCCATCATTGGCACTGGTAGAGAAGCCAGAAGGTCTAACAGTGGGTCTGCTTTCAGCAAAACCCGCTGGAAGCAAAGGCAGACCTTACTCCTTTCTCTCCCAGAAAGGTCTGCAGATGTGTGTATATGCTGAGGTCTGGTTTTATTACTTGGACTGAATTTGATGCTGTTTGTGGAGGTGGGGAGGACTATTCTGGTTTAGGTTCAGCCTCCTGCACAGGGCGATCAGGGTGCAAAGGACAAGAGCGAGACCCACATCGTTCCTTACTATGAAAACACCTTTCTCGCTGCGCAGCATCCGCTGTTCCAACCCCTTAAAGGTGCACGGGGAGATTTCCCATCCGGGCTCGGAGGTGCCGCGCCGCCCCGTGTGATGCTTAGCACTGTGCGCTGCTCTGCCCTGCGCCCATCAGCGCCGCAGCGACAGCGCTTCGCACCGGAATGTGCATTCGACTCTTTGTTTCTTCCTTTCTTTCTTAGAGGAAGTTCTGCCGTGCTTTCAGCCCCGAGCTGCCATCCGCTGACGTTGCTTATCAGGAATACAAAACAAACAAACAAACAAAACAACACATCTCGAGGGGTTGTTGCTGTCCGTAACAACAAACATGCGCTAAACGAGCTCAGATGAGGAGGAGCCCCATTCCCTCTCCTCTTTCCCCCCATGAAGGTCAGGAATGTGCGCGGGGGGTCCCAGGCTGAGCCTCCCCTGCAGCTGCCTCTGGATGTGGTGAAGCACTCACCGGCATCGCCTTCAGTTATTATTGACTGCTTTGCAAATTGCTATTGAGCAAGTGAGGAAGTGATAATTGCTGCTTTCGTCCCTTTTCTTGTGATGATTCAGGCTGCCACTGAAGGACTGAAGTCCTCAAGGATTCCTCTCTCTCTCTCTCTCTCTCTCTTTTAATTTAAAGCATAAAATCATTTTAGTTAAGTGCAGTTACGCACAGAAACCTGCGGCAAAATCATATGACAGCTCTGCATGCAGACTGAAAGAAAAGAAATGTTCTTGGAAACTCCCAGGGAAAAACCGGAGCTAGTTTAACAAGTCACAGGTGGGATTTCGTTAATGGGTGTCATAATCGCTGCATAACTCGTGACCCATCTAAAACAATTGCTGCGCTTCACAGCTGCATGGAGCGCTGTTGGTGATTTTTGCCTTCCTCGCCAGCATGTGGTTGGGATGGGGGCATCGCAGCAATCACCGAACGGTGCTAATTAATGAGAGCGAGGTGGGTTTGGCGAGGCTCTTCCACTGATGTGCGGGGTCGTTGGTTCACGGGAATTAAACCGAAGGGAATCTTGGACCCATCTTCGTGTTTCATTTGCGTTCTTCCACTGCATAACAATGGTTCAACCTTCGGGCGGATGGTCCTGAGCCCTGCAGCAAAATCCCTCCTCCGAGGCTGAGCGGGCTCAGTCCCAGCGAGCTGCAGGGCAGGAAGCTCTGTTTCCTGAGATTGGAAGGAATGTATTTCAGAACTGCCTGGCTCTTAGTGGGATTTAGCTGCTGTTCAGTGCTTTGTCGCCAGGAGCTTCAGAGGAACGCAGACGCCAGCAGTGGGTGCCAGGTGAGCTTGGCCATGGTGCTGGCTGGGGGCTGGTGGGCCGGTTCCCACATGGACCTCAGCGCATAAGGGATGTGAGCCCACCCCGACCCGCACAAGGTCCGTCTCCCGAGGTTCTACCTTTTGCATCAGATGAGGAGAAATGCGTTTCCCTCTCCCCCTATCTGCTTTGGTTATTCACTCGATCGTAGTAGAAAAATGAGAGGTGACGGCCTCACGTTGCGTCAGGGGAGTGCCAGGTGGATATTAGGAGCAATTTATTCTCCCAGAGAGCGGTAATGCGTTGGCAAAGGCTGCCCGGGGAGTGGTGGGGTCACTGTCCATGGAGGTGTTCCGGAACCGTGGGGATGTGGCACTGAGGGCCGTGGGCAGTGGGTATGGTGGGGGTGGGCTGGGGTTGGACGTGGTGGTCTTGGAGGTCTTTTCCAGCCTTAATGATTCCACGAAAACGCATAGGGGAGAGCTGGGGAGATGGATGACACTCCAACTCATCCTGCATCCAAACAGTGCTCCCTTAATAAACGTTTTGTACCATTGTGCTAAGATACTGCTACCATACAGAAATCACAGAGGTGCAATACGAAGTTATTAATGCTTTTACCAGCAGTGTGTAAACCTTGGTGTTTATTTTTAACTCAGCTCCAGACAACTTTAATTCTCAGTTTATGAAGTGGTCAGTATAAGAAATTGTATATTGTGTGTAGTGACTCTGAAAGGATGAGCTGTGTGCTGTAAGTGGAGATACCCTATGGTTTATTTCAAGTGATAACCTTACAAGTCAGTGGGGGACCTCCAATGTTATTGTCGTTGCAGTTGCCTGATCCTACTTTCTTTCAAAATATAGAAATTTAAAACAATAAGCCAATAAAAGGTTAGCATATTTAATATGTTATCTAAGGGAAGGAGGTAGCACGTGGAGAGGTCTACCAACAACATATAAATGGCTGTAGAACCTCCTCTGTGCCAGGAGTACATGGCTATGCTGTGAAACTGGGAACCCCAGTGGTTTGCCCTCTGGATCCCACACATTCTTTGCCACGATGTGTGCTGTGAAATCTGCATCTTTGCCCCCTTGAAGCGGTGGAGGATTAGGACTGCGAGTCTTTGCATGGGACTTTGATTCAGAGTTTCACCCCCGCCTTGGAAGATGACATCCAAAGAGCTCTGTGGGTCTGGGGACATCTTCTGCAAACTTTGTCTAGAGGTGCCAGGCAGGAGGGAGTCAGTGGAAATTCTAGCTCATGTGTGAGGATTTCACCTGTTTTTCTTATGATCCTGGCAATCGGTGACTGTTGCTATCTGGTTCTTCAGCAGCCCCAAGCCATCTTACACCACAAACGTGGAAAAGTATCCTTTTACTGAGGGCTCTAGCATCTCATTGGGTACCAAAAAGGGCTCATTGGCTGCCAGACAAGTAATGCTGTCTGTGTCTCTCCTGTTCACATTTTCTCTGGAAGTTTGGTGAAGCTATAGAAGCGATATAACATGGAAGAACATCAGCTCTGCTTCTTTTCATCTACAAAACGCAATAGGTGAAAGCCAGATCTGACTTTAACAGGTCAGAAATGAACTTCTGGTTGGAAATCAGATTTTTTTTGTCTCTTTTTTTTTTTTTTTTAAATCACCATCAACAAGGCTGTAGAGTGGCCATTTAACTGGGCAAGGGAAAGGAGAAGCCTATGTTGCCCTGGATAGCGAGGTGCTAGGCCTCATGGCCCTGGAAATTCCCCTCAAATCTTGTAGCCAGAAGGAGGCCACGCTTTGCTTGGCAGCCTTGTAGAAGCAGTGAATACACTGAGAAAATTCCGAGTGATTTATTTCTGTCATAGTACTATGACTTGCTGCTTGAATCAAGAGAACGGTCTTCCCGCTGCTTGAGCTGCAATCCAGCATCATTAATAAATAGCATTGGTAAGAAAGTCAAGTGGCTAAATTGTCAGCTCCTGTTTGGAAGCTGCCCTGATTAAAATATCCATTAGTGTAAATTGTATTTTTATGGTTAACCCACTGTGCTAAATACAAAACTGCATTAAGCTATTATATTCTGTGTAGCCACTAAATTGAATTACCTGGTGCATCTGTTTAGCGAACTATAAAACCTGAAGAGTTTGGCAGTCGTTATTATTTAGTTTGCATGCTTTAAGTCTTTCTTTTGACTGATATGTAGGCACTGTGGGGCTTTGCTTCATAGAAGTACACCCCTCTGCATTGAAACAGAGTTGTGTAGTGCTGAAAACCAGATTTAAGAACATTGCCTTGTTAACTTTTCTGCACTCAGTGCCATGATTTCTTGTTTTTAAACTGCAGGTGCTCTAATGCCAGAAGATTTGGTGCACTTTTTGTTTATGTGAAAGATGATATGTTTAAAATTGCCAAAAAAAAAAAAGACCTATGTTTCCCTGCCTGTTCAGATTCATTCTGACAGCTTGGCTCCCATTGAATGACTTAGTGCAGTCCCACCTGCTAACCAAGAGAGTGAGTTGACCCCACAGCACCTGTGCACACTGAAAAGCCTCTTTAACTCTGACTTGGGAGGAAAGTGTGTTTCTCATTACCACTGTAGGGTTGTGCCTGTGTGAGAGCAGCAGCAGGACCTGGGCTGGTTCTGTATGCGTGGGGTGAAGGAGGTGATGGTGTGGGAGATGCTGATCTGGGCCTGGAAGGTGTGTGAGCCCCATTGGTGTGCTGGGCATGGGGCTCTAAATCTGTGAAATGAATCACAGAATCATTAAGGTTGGAAAAGACCTCCAGAATCATCCAGTCGAACCGTCCACTTACCACTAAACCACGTCCCTAATCCCTATGGCCCCCCTTTCCTTAAACACCTCCAGGGACGGTGACCCCATTGCCTCTCTGTGCAGCCTGTCCCAATGCATCACCACTCCTTCTGAGAAGCATCTCCCTATACCCAACATGGCACTCCCCTGGCACAACTTGGGGCCATCTCCTCTCGTCCTATCGCTGTTACCTGGGAGCAGAGGCTGACCCCCCCACCTCACCACGACCTCATTTCAGGGAGTTGTATAGGGCAGTAAAGTCTCCCTGGAGCCTCCCTCTTCTCCAGACTGACCCATCCCATTCCATCAGCTGCTCCCCATAAGCACTGTGCTCCAGACTCCATTGCTCTTCTCTGGACACATTCCAGGACCTGGAGAGGGGTGATGAGCTGGTGAAGGCTCTGCTTTGTACGTGATTGCTTTCTCCCATATAGAGCCATAATGAGCTTCTTGGGGTTTATAGGAATGTTGGATGCTGCGTTACTTAAACCTTCAGTGAATAATGTAGTCTGTGCTTTTAGGTTAAGGGATTACTGACCAGGAGCAGCAATGGGCTGCACTGACAACATCCCGAGCAGCAAGACTGGGGCTGTGGCAGGAAGCAAAAGCAGCAGCATTGGCTCTGTCTTAGCCTGAAATTCCCAGATGCCAGCAGCTTCTTGAGATATTCACAACTACTAAATTTGCACTAAAAACAAACAAAACTGCTGACTGAGCCTGCTGATTGCACTGCTTAAAGCACAGTTTTACTTTTTCTTCCTCTCCTCTCCTGAAGAGCTGATGCTTGATGCAGAGAGCTGGATCTATCTCCACTCCTGAATCATCACTACCATTGTTGCCCACACCAGCTGCAGAACTCTTGCTGTTGATGATCCTGAGCCAGTTTATTCCCTTCTTCTGGGCCTGTGAGGCTGGAAGGGAGAACAAGTCCTTTTTCTTCCTGCAAATGGAGACAATTCTGTACAGTGTGTAAAGACTTGGGGATTGGGGCTTGATGATCCTTGAGGTCCCTTCCAACCCAAGCCATTCTATGATTCTATTACTTGAAGTCTACTATTTCTGTTTTTAATCAGGGGTCATGCTTCAGCCTTCTGCTCCATCTGGTACAACTGAATGCCATGGGAAGTCAGGAATGGGCTGGGAGATGTGGCTGAGCTTGCTCATCTATGGGGATGGTCTTCACCAGTGGCCTGGATGAAGGGATAGAGTCCACCCTTAGCAAGTTTGCTGATGATACAATGCTGGGAGGAGTGGCTGGTACACCAGAAGGCTGTGTTACCACTCAGCAGGACCTGGGCAGACTGGAGAGTTGGGCAGGGAGGAACCTGATGAGAGTTGACAAGAGCAAGTGTAGAGTCTTGCAAATGGGGAGGAAAGACTGCATGCATCAGTACAGGTTGGAGGCTGATCTGCTGGAGAGGGTCTCTGCTGAGAAGGACCCAGATGGGTGACAAGATGGCCGTGAGCCAGCAGTGTGCCCTGGTGGCCAATAAGGCCAATGGTTTCCTGAGGTGCACCTGCCAGCAGGCTGAGGGAGGTGAGAGAGGCTGCATTCAGAATACTGTGTCCAATTCTGAGATCCCCCAGCTCAAAAAAAGACAGATCTCCTAGAAGGAGTCCAATGGAGGGCACAGAGATGATGAAGGGCCTGGAGCATCTCCTGTGTGAGGAAAGGCTGCGTAACCTGGGCCTGTTCAACCTGAGGAAAAGAAGACTGAGGGGGATCTGAATCACGTTTATAAATATCTAAAGGGAGGTGGGAGGCAAATGGATGGGGCCAGGCTGTTTTCGGTGGTTAGTGATAGCACAAGGAGCAATGGCCTAAAACTTGGACACGGAATGTCCCATACTAACATGCAGAAGAGCTTCTTTACAGTAAGGGTGATGGAGCACTGGAACAGGTTGCCCAGAGAGGCTGTGGAGTCTCCTTCTATGGAGATATTCAAGACCAGTCTGGATGCCTACCTGTGTAACCTATTGCAAGGGGTCTGCTTTAGCAGGCAGCTTGGACTCAACGATCTCTTGAGGACCCTTCCAACCCCTCTCATTCTGTGGTATGGTGAACATGTGGTGTCATATTTAATATTAATGTGGCCTCTCATGCATGTCACAAGGGTAGCAGCTATTTTTTGAACTTGAAGGTTCAAAACTGAAACAGATGAAGTCACTTTAAAGCCATAGGTCCAAGTCCTGCTGAGGCAAAGAATAAAACAAAGCTCAGTGCAGACCAACTGCTTAGGAAGCACTGATGTATCTTAAGAGCAGAGTGCTGTTTCCTTCTGAGTATTTTTGAAGCTATGTTTTGTAGAGTAGAAGCATTCCGTATCTCTCACCAGAGTGTTCTCCTTCATCTTTAGGAGGAAGTTTTTCACTCAGAGGGTGGTGACGCACTGAACAGGTTGCCCAAGGAGGCTGTGGATGCCCCATCTCTGCAGGCATTCAAGGCCAGGCTGGATGTGGCTCTGGGCATCCTGGGCTGCTGGTTGGTGACCCTGCACATAGCAGGGGGTTGGAACTGGATGAGCATTGTGGTCCTTTTCAACCCAGGCCATTCTATGATTCTATGATCTTCTTTCAATGAACAGCATTCCTCTTGCTAGTCATTAGCTCATCACTGGTGACACTGATTCAGGTGGCTAACAAAGCTATTATTGCACACGCACTCAAAGAAAAGACTGAGAGAGCAGACACATGAAAGGTAACACGGAGCTTGCTGGCTGTGCTGTATTTAATAGAAGAAACAACGACAACAAAATTATTCTCTAGTAAACGTCTAATTTCTGCTGCATCTGCCTCTGTTGAAAGGATCAGCTGCAGTCTAGCGACTATCACAGTTAATAAACAGCATTGGCAGATACCATCTTTCATTTGAATAGAGAGAACAGTCTTGAATATTATTAGAAGCATGTTTGCAGCTACCTTGAGCTCACTTAACTATGAGAAATGAAGCTCACATGGTCTCAATTGCCAGTGGCTACTCCTGTAGTATCCTGCAGGACAGCTGCTGAATACCAAGCTTTGCAGGCTGGGGAAAGTGGCAGGGGGGTGTTCTTATTATATCTTTATTTTTCACATACAAATATGAAATGCATATGATGTGTATATATATATATATATATAAAACTGTATATTTTTAATGTAGCTGTGGATGCATGTGATAATGTTTTAGAAGGCACTGAGTTAGGAGAATTGTAGCTGGGTGAAGCAATTACAGAATGGATGCAAAGTTGATTAGATAGCCATATCTGTGGGATAATTACGATTTCTTGTCAAAATGGGAGAGCGTATGGAAGTGGGGCTCTACAAGGGCCTGTCCTGCTTCTGGTGACATCACTATTTTAATTAAGGAGAGCACACTTATTAAATCTGCAGACAGCACACGGCTGAGATGGGCTCTCAGGCCATTAGAGGGAAGGATTAGAATGCCAAATGACGATGGCAAAATGGAAAAATCAGAAAGTAATCCAATCAGGGCACAAATAAACTTCTAAATATAGTCAAGAAGGGTCAAATGCATACATGTGAGTGGGACTTGGCTGAAGGAGCCCACCAGGGGCTGGGGTGGGCAGTCACCTGTCTGCAAGGCAGCAGTGCTGGGCTGCGCACTGTGTGTGGTGCAGTGCAAGGCTGTGAGATGTGTGGAGTCAACGTGTGCTGCTCTTCAGCAGGAGGTTTTGGTGTCTCAGAGCCACAGGTGGGCGAGAGCTTAGAGGAAAAGCAGGAGGAATAATCAGAAGGGTAGGAAATGGGACTTGCAAGGAAAGATAGGGAATGCTTAAGCTATAACCGAGTGTTTGCATCATCCGTGTGTGAGGATCAATGCCATTGCAAAGGGCAAGGATATACTGAGTATGATCTGGATCTGACCCTCATGGCAGGTCTTGAAATGCTGGGAAAAGGTGGCTAGGTGTTGGGAATATATTGCTTCTGTAACTCCCATTTCTGAAATAGAAAGGCACCTGATGGAAGAAGTGGGAGCCAAGGAAGGAAGAGTAGCATCCTCCTTAATTCTGTATCCATTTCATTTGGAGAACTTGATTTAATCCCAAAGTCCTGATGTGATCCTTTCAGAACCACCCAATGCCTTTGCTGTTGGATGGGCTTCCTGCAGCCTTGCATGTGTCTGTCCCTTGACCAGAGCTTT
Organism: Gallus gallus; assembly: GCF_016699485.2. NCBI lineage: Eukaryota > Metazoa > Chordata > Aves > Galliformes > Phasianidae > Gallus > Gallus gallus. Next base: position 1,052,567 of record NC_052554.1, read on the forward strand.
TCTTGCAGTTATGCACACTGGCAGATCTGCTGTTTCCTCCCAAACTGGTGAACAAAACCACTCTTTAATCTGTGGGCCAGCATCTTCTGTTTGGAAAATGGAGACGACAGCAGAAGGAAAAGGACAGAAATCCATTAATATCTTATAAAGCATTCACGCTCTATAGCAGTGAGTGCCACAGAAAACACTCCGAGGAAATAAACAGATTTCTGTCTTCAGAGCAGATGTTGAAATAATTACAGTAAATAAGGCACGAGGCCACTTAGTGAACAGCGAGAGTGGGATGGGCTGCTGGATTGCTGCTCACTGCCTCGCTGTAGTGTTTGTGAGGGAGGCAGAGGGCATGGGGACAGCAGGAGGGCCATGGAGATGCCCTATTGGAGTCCTGCTGTAACATTTAAGCCGTTATGAAGAGGGAATACTTCTGTATGAGGACATGCTGAGGGAGCTGGGCTGCGCAGCCTGGAGAAGGGAAGGCTGCAAGGAGACCTATAGCAGCCTGTGTGTATAAAGGGGCTGTAAGGAGGAGGGGGACAGATTCTTCAGCAGGGTCTGTTGTGACAGGACAGGGGGAAATGGTTTCAAACTGAAAGAGGAGAGGTTTAAATTGGATATAGGAAAGAAGTTTTTGCAATAAGGGTGGTGAGGCACTGGAATGGGTTGCCCAGAGAGGTGGTGATGCCCCATCCCTGCAGACACCCAAGGTCAGGCTGGAGGGGCTCTGAGCACTGATGGAGCTGTGGGTGTCCCTGCTCATCGCTGGGGTTGGACCAAATGGCCTTTAATGGCCCCTTCCAACTCAAACAGTCCTATGATTATAGTGTTCGTGGGCACCATAAAAGAATTGATGATGATAGAAGTTCCTGGAAAAACAGACATAGCAAAGATGAACATTTTGTTCAAACTCTCTATCTACCATTTCCTCACCTCTTTTTCTCTTGTTCCCAAATCCACCCTACAACGAAAGTGAAATAATCCCCATGCTGGCAAACTGGTCAAGGTGAGCCTTGGGATCCTGCTGCATTTTAATGCTGCAATCAGCACTGAAATCCTACCTAACCTGTGGTTCAAAACCTGACACAAGCTCCCTCTTAATCTGCAACAATTGCGTTCCTGTGCTTAAGCAAAACTTAAGGTGTTCCAAGGTCTGTTCTTTATTGCATGGTGTCACTTTTGCATTAATTGGAATAGGTTGATGGCCAAACTAGATGATCCTAGTGGCCTTTCCAAACTGAATGGCCTTATGATTCTCTGAATCCACAATGAGTGTGAAAAGGAAAATAAAACTATGCGAGTTTATCAGTATTGTGCTCGTGCTTGCTGTTTAAATACAGTGGAATGCATTTGATATATTCCAGAAGGATCCTTAGAGCAAAAGGTAACTTAGCTAAGTGGCTTCTCACCAGAGCCTCAGTAAGAGAATTTGTGAAGTTTTGTGTGGTCTGTATGAACATGGAGAGCTGAAGGATGGAAAATCCACGCTGACTTTTGCTGTCCCAGGTGTTCAGCTTTACAGCAAGGACGTTTCTAACAGTGCAAATCCCACATCGTAAGCCCACGATAAGCGTGGCATCAAAGGCTGACTGAGAGAGTTGTGACAAACGGTGACTACATTACTATGTGCTTTAGCAACTTCTTTTCCAAAGATTAAAAAAAAATAAAAGCTTAGAGTTGCTTAAGTCTCCCTCTGTATGGGCACAGCTCTTTGATGCTTGCACTCATGTTTTGGATTTCATTGTGAGGAGAACGTGCAGCAGTCGTGGCATAAACCTTGTTTCTGTAGGGAAAATTGCTAATAAATATCATGGCAATGCACAGCAGTTTGAAAAGCCACCAGGAGCACAGCCTGTGCTTTAGGTCGGTCTTTCCCTGCTGCTGGAGGGACTTGCTCAGATTCTGCTATGCACACCCACATGTTGGGGCACGACGGTGCCTTGGGCTCCCAGGCTCTGTAATGCAAAGTGGTAACAAATAGAAGAAACACAGAGGTTTGCCTCCTGGGTATGTATACTCCATAAACAAACAAGAAAAAAATACAGAAAAGCATAAAAATAATCCAGAAGCTCTATAATTAACATAGCGCCAATCATAGAATCATAATCCAGTGCTCGCTTACTGGTTGGACTGGGATCTGTCTTTGTGTTGCTGCCATTAGGTATACATGTATGTATAAAGGCACTGCTGGCGGCTTGGATTCCTTCTTCAGCACCTGTCTCCTTTCTGCTTCAACCAGCCCAGGGGCAAAGCTCCTGGTTCATGCCAAGAACCAAGAATTGGTGGCTCTTCCCTTATCTACTGAGTCAGTTACACCACCAGGAAAAGTGACAATGTTGGTCAGGCAGGACCTGCCCTTGGTGAAGCCATGCTGGTTGTCCCGCATCACCTCCCTTTCTTCTATGTGCCTTAGCATAAGTTCCAGGAGGATCTGCTCCGTGATCCAGAGTGGTCGGGTGCTGCAATGGGCTGTGCAGGGAGGTGGTGGAGTCACTGACCCTGGAGGTGTTCAAGGAACATTTAGATATTGTACTGAGGGACGTGGTTTAGTGAGGACTGTTGGTGATGGGCGGATGGGATGATCTTGTAGGTCTTTTCCAACCTTGGTCATTCTACGGTTCGGTGATCTTCCTCAGCACAGAGGTGATGCTGACAGGTTCATTGGGTCATCCTTTCTACTTGTCTTAAAAGTGAATGTGATTTTGTCTTTTTTGCAAGAACTGAGGCTCTTGGTTCTTGATTCAGCTGTCCTTGTGTTCATCTCAGCAACTTCTTCATTAACTTTGCTTGCTGAACTGCAGTGTTACTTCCTTTTTTTTTTTTCCACATGTGGACTTAATTTCCCTGTTAGTTTGGAAAAGAGCAGAGCAGGCTGAGTGTTTGTCTGTCTGTCTGCCATCTCCTGTTTTAGACATGGGCTGACACCAGTGTGGTGAGGAAGCCTTGTGGTTCAGCAACCCAAAACCTTCCTCTGATCTCTGTAATGTCTTGGAGATGGGAGAAATCTCTCCAGTTCTCTTGCTGTAGCTACATCAGTCTATTTCCATCACTGCCCCCAGCTTCAGATTGGTTTCTTTTCTTTGTAGACTGGAGTACAAAACATGCAGGTAGACCTGATGACCAGAACAGCATGAAGGTAGATTTGGCCAAGGCTATGGGCAGACCTGGTGGCTGTTGTCTGAGCCAGTGCTTCCCACCTCACTATCCTTAAAAGCATTGCATACAAGTGTCTAGATTTTGAATATTGTCATTTTCTATTTTAACTTGCAAAAAATGAACCTAGTAAGAATGATAGAAGCATTATTGAAATCTCGGGTATTATGCAGGGCTTTGTGCATTGTCTTTGTTAGATGTAATTAGCACTTTGGATGTGCACACATCAGATGGTGGCTGAATAAAGTGCTCGTTTAACCCTCCCGCTTCCACATCACATCCTTCTGCGTGCCTTGGAATGGCAGTGTTGGGAAACAGGCAAATTCCTGGTTCCAATTAAAAGCACCCAGTGCTTGCTCTGCTTTCAATGTGTTAAGGAGGCAATGGTGAAGCGGATGCTTGGTTAACACTTCTGTTACCGATTCCAGCATTGTATCTCTTCTATCTTTCCTGACTTTGTACTACATCTAGCACTGATACTGTGAGTTTAAACATCCCCAACCATACACAGTGCTTCAATTGTGCCTTTTGAAGTTGCTTGCTTGGAATGTTTGTGTGATGTGGTGGCCATGGGGGGATGATGCATGGAGGAAAGGTGGCACACTTTTGCAGAAGTAAGGAGGAGGAGCCCCCAGGTGCTTTGCTTTGCTTTTCTTTCCAAGAGGAAGATTTTAAGGTCGAGAATAGCTATCTATAAGCCTGAGCAAAGCACATTCTGGATGAGCAGGATGGGGAGGGCAGGGTCTGGCATGGTGCCATTCTTCTGCCTCACCATGATGTGTGAGACCAGGGGATGTGCTTCTTGTACATCTGGGGGGCTTTCCCAGAGGAAAACCCCATGGAGTGGCCCAAGCTGGGGCGGGGGAAACCAAGGAAGATGCTCAGCTCTGAGCAGCTCTTTGCCATGCGTTGTGTCACGCTTGTAATGGGCTGTGGAAAAGTCTTTGTTCTCTATGGAGCAGAAGTGGCAGCAAAGCCAGGAGCTAGAACTCTTGTTCTTTGTCTCTTCATTGGCTCAGCCTCAGTACAGGGTAGCTTGACTTACTGACATCAGGGGGAAACCCAGCCTCGGCTATCAGGCAGCTCTTACATGGGCACATGGTGTACTGGGCGAGGTGAGCCAAGTCTCGTGCTGGCCTTTCCAACAGGCTTATGAGCAAATGGAAAGCACGCTTTTTTTTTTCCCCTCTGTTGCCTGTCTCTAATCTGAAAAGGGGTGTTTTTGTATGAAATTGCAAACCAATTTGCATACTTCATTTTCTTTACTCTCACAAGTCCAAACAGATCCTTCCCCCCTCCCCATCCTTCTGTAGACATCTGTTACTAGATTTCTCCTTTTGTGCTCACCAAATCTGAAGCCTGCTGCATGAGTTGCTGCAGCGTGTGGGGTGTTTCCAGCAGAGCACAGGGATCCCAGGCGTCCAGACGTGTGACCCCATCCCACCAGCATCCGCTCCGGCTGGGATTGCAGCCCTGTACCCTTCGATGGGCTCTGACTTCGTGCTGCAGCTTTTGATCTCTGTTAATAATGGCTGAAAATAGCACCAAGGGGCCCTCCCCCTTCCTCCTGCTTTGTTCGTCTCATCGCTATTAAAGAAAGTTGAGACTCCTATTGGAACATGTAATGAGTGTGTCCTTTATTTATTCATTGCATGCATCCCTACATTGGAGGAGGCACTGTGGCTTTTATAAAGGGAAAGGCAGAAGCTATGTGCGCTCTGCCCCAGGTTTTATGCAAATATGTATATTTTTATGCCAATTTGCAGTCAACTGCCTGTCTTGCTAGGGAAAAGTGGCAAGCCTGGCTACGAGCCAGAGCCACGAGGCAGTTCTTCTGCCTGCGGTGTGTGGGGAAGGGGCTCCTGTTGGTGTAGTACCAGCATTGAGCATCACTGGTGCAAGTGCTCGGGGCTGGGGCTGCTGGCCCATCAGATAGGAGGGTGCGTGAAGTCCCAGGCAGGGAATTGTTTCCTCTCTGTGTGTTTCCCTCTGCCTGCTGCTGGGGTTTATCTTGGCTCGGGCACTCTGCACCACCATGTTCTGCATTCGCATCTTGTTTGCAATCCCATCTGCTGGCTGTCCCCAGCCCCGAAAGGCAGCAATACCTGAATTAGAGAGGAGATGAGGATCTGCTCCTTGCAATCCCCCTCTGGTGCTCATTTCTCCCTTTATCAGCAGTTCCTACCTCGGAGCTTTGCTAAAGCAATTGGAGAGAGAAGCCAAGAAATCCGCGGCACGCGGGGCTGAGCGGCTGCAGGAAGCACGGAATTATGTGCAAGGATGGGAGCCCTGCAGCTGTCCTCGACACGGGAACAACTTTCCATAAACATTTTTGCATGCTTTGGGCTTTTCCAATGAGATTTATTAAAAAAAAAAAAAAAAGAAAATTTGAGAGAAATTAGTGCTGGGGAATGCCCATTTAATCGGAATGCTGATAATCTGGGCCGAGTTATGGTTTGCATCATTTAAACTGACTGCTGTGAAGGAATCTGAATGGGATGTCTTTGAGTTGTAATATGTTAGAATACTTCTCAAGTGATAAGAGTTATCTGAAGTGTCGGAAGTAAGCTCAGGCTTGCTGCATGTATCCTTTCATCTACTTATTAAATTTGTGGTGGGAGATTAATTGCTATAAATGAGTACTGGGGGGGGAATACTGATAAAGGTTTTCTCCCCCAGTTCTGTGCTGCAGATGTATCCACTTTTGTTTTCAGTTTGGGTGGAATATTAGGTGGAGTTTTGTTTAGCTCAGAGCAAGTGGCAAGGAATTACACCAACAAGAGAGTTTGTTCCCATGCGCAACTGAAGATGTGGAATGATGCTCAGCCACATCCCTGAAACTGGAGCCAGACTCTCAAAGCTGCTTTCTTACCTAAATATCTTTGAAAATCCCAATAAAACCCGTGCAGGCCGGGGTTCAGCTCCTCAGCTCGGTGGTACTTCACTGTTTAACATGTTTAGGCACTTAAAAACTCTTGATTGATACTTCATGGGCATCTCATGGCTCATATGTTTGAAAACAGCATGTTAGCATGGAAGCCAGCTCACCAGCTTCTGTTAGTCTTCCTCCTGTAGAAGTCACTTGTTTTGTATGCAAAACATTTGAATAATCTGCATCTTTCCAGCATATATTTTTAAACTGTAATTAAATGACACTGTTCTTGCTTCCCAACCGAATCCCAATTTCCACTTGGTTTGACAAAAGTTACCAAGCAGTAAATGTGCATTGGTCTGTACTTTCTAGAACAACAAAGCATGTAAAAAAACACTGAGCTTAAATACCAACTCTGACCATGAGAATGTAGGCTATAATTAATGGACAACACTTTTGTGTTCTTTTGGTAGCAAACAGCACCAAATTAAACTTGGGTGCTGAATTACTGTATTCTTATTGCTACACCAGTCAACAAGCATCCGGCTGTCTTCAGCAGAATGGCTCCAACTAGATGAATCAATTCTTAAAATGAAAGTTCCTTACTTGTGGTTTTAAACCACGCTTGAAGTTGCTGTTTTAATTAAGGCTGCTGTGAGCTTGGTGTAAATTACAGGGCAGGGAAGGTGATTCTTGCCTGAATTCCGGTGCTGTCTTACAAAATAGTCATGCTAACAGAGCACAGCACTTGGGTAAGAGCAGAGCATCAGGGAGACAAATGCAACGTTATGACTGCTTGTGATGGTGGAAATTTTTGCTCTCCTCTGAAGCAGACCGTCCTATGTTAAGATAAACCATCCACCAGGAGCCTCGTGCTTTTACTAGACCATGAATTGGCCCATATGGGACAATTTTGGGATGATGATTATGCTCCTTATAAAACCTTTATTAATGCGGTTATTGGACTGTCTCTGCCTTTTATTATTTCTGAGTATTTCAATTGTATGAGAAGTCGTGAATATACACTTTGTGATATGGAGAGGGGAAAAAGGTCAGGTGGGGACGAGAAGGAAACCAAATGACATCCTGCCTGGGCTGCAAGTGAAAACTGAACAGAAATTCTCCCAGGTGAAAGGCTGCAGAATGAGTGCAGCTGAGCATGGCTGGGCTCTTCTCCTTGTCACACCAATGCTACTTGGGGTCACTGCAAGGCAGCACACCTGGAGTTTCCATTTCTGTGGGTAGATCCTTGTTTGCATGCTTGGTGTCTGTTATTGGTGTGGTGGTGACTAACTGCTGGAGACTCAAACGGTTGGGCTAAGGAAAGGGAGGAAAAATATTAGGCCATAGCTGTGACACTAATAAAACACTGATGTTATCTTAAGGGCTGGTCAAGGAATCGGGCAGCAAAGTCCTGTGTGCACCTTCCAGTGACTGCGCCTCATCTCTGGTCTGGAATAACACATCACAAAGTGGTCTCACTGCTCAGGAGCATCCATATTTCAGTGAGGAGCATTTAGCAGCCATTCTGGCTCCTGGGAGGATCATAGAATCACCAAGGTTGGAAAAGATCCATAAGGTCATCCAGTCCAACCATCTACCTACCACCCACATTTCCCCTGATCCATGTCCCTTAGTACCACATCTAAATGTTTCTTGAGCATGTCCAGGGACAGTGACTCCACCACCTCCCCGTGCAGCCCCTTCCAGCACCTGGCCACTTGTTTGGAGAAGAAATTGTTCCTAATATCCAACCTGAATGTTCCCTGGCACAACTTAAGGCCATTCCCTCTTGTCCTATGGCTAATGACATGGGAGAAGAGGCCAACCCCCATCTCACCACAGCCTCCTTTCAGGGAGTCGTAGAGGGCTATAAGATCTCTCCTGAGCCTCCTCAGGATGAGGATGGAGGACCATGGACTGCTGGGGGGTGTACGCCTTCCTTCTCAGAACAATAGGACAAAGGGTTACAAATAAATTAAGACTCCATTAGTCTTTGCCTCCCCAATGAGCTGTGGCACGAGGGACAAAACAGCTGCTTTATGGACAGTGCAGTTCTATCCCACAGACAGATGTCCATGCAGCGCATGCAGAAGGAGGAGAGGGGTTGGTTTAGGCTCATGCACCAGCAAATTGTGTACCAGAGCTGAGCATTTTTGTGGTTGATGGGATGGGAACCAAAGAGAAACCAGCCTGGGTTGCAGCCGCTAACTGGTGTTCCCAGGGCTGCCTTTTTAACTGCAAGCCCAGCTCAATGCAATGCAGAGACATTCCTAGAGCTCATTAATGAAGTAGTGGAGAGATCATTAAAGCACCCTTCCTTGAGGAGAGCCTGTTAATTTTGGAGATGCAGCAGATACTGAGGGTAAGCTGTGTAACTTCCCTCACACCTCCTGCTAAATTAATGTTTCAGAGCCCTGCAGACTTCGTGGCTTCTGGGAGCACAAACAAGCTAAAATGGTTATTTCAGGTTGGGAGAAGGATCGCATGTTGGAAATTAAAATACTTCCTTTGTGGTTTGTGTGTAATGTGCAGCTTGTGTTTCTTCTGACAGCTGTGGAAATGGAGGCTCTGGTTTCTGTGCTCAAATGGCATTATTAAAAGATGGAACGCTTGGATAGAATTGCCCTAAGTGGAGAACAGCTCATCCCTCTCAGAAAGTGCAAGTTAGAGACCAATGGCAGTGTGGCATTGAAGCTCCCTGGGCAGCTCCTGCACCTCCTGGGTTGCTTTGGGTGATCTCATTTAGGGATCTGAAGAAGCAGCAGCGCTTCAGACCGTGCCCATGGCTTCATGCTTCTGCTCAGGAAGAGCAGGCAAGGCTTTGTTTGTCACCATACCTTGATGAGCCTTGCTAGATGCTCTTGGCATGTATATTTTTAAAAGGAATTGAGGGTTTTCTCCAGGGCTGGGCAACCCACCTGCAAGATCCAACCATCCTGTTGGGTATGGATGCCTTATTTGGAGGTGCAGCTGGGTGGTGGGCAGCCCAGAAGCTTCCTGTGCTCAAAACCATCCTAGATCTGTGCAGTGCGAACTGAATGTCTTGGCAAGGTCTGAAGCTGAATGCATATATTGCATCGCATGATGTATTTATAATATGTATATTGACAGCTAAGAACAAATGGTATTTCTCACTTAGTGTGCACTCATTTCAGCTCAGTGTCAATGCAGGGCACTTGGGGGAGAGCAAACAGATCTCTCTTCATTTTTTTTCCCCTCCTACTGCATATTGTTACCTATTACAAGTGATATTTCAGTTGGCAAGGTATTAGTAGTGATGATGCCTTGGAGAATATGCATGCCTTAAAAAAAAAAATAAAAATAAAAATCCAGGAGCAATTTTTCCTGCTGCAGACTGGTTTGCAACACTGAGAAGTTAAAAATAAATAAAGCAAACTTGGGAATTGCACAGCGAGCACATTTTCTGTGGAATTACTGAGAAAGAAGCCCATGAGGTCAATTGAGTAGAAATGCAAGTTAAGACAAAGCAGTTCTAAATTAGTAGCTGTCAGGAGAGAGCTAGTTTGGCAGAAAATGTTAAACTGGAAGGAGTTGTAGCCAAGAATGAGTTGCTAGTAGACTCATTAGCACATGGGGAAGATAGGTTTCAAGTTAAAGGTCTCTTTAACAAGGAGAAGGATTAAATCCTCTTTTTCAAACCGAGGAATTTCGGGGTCAGGTTTCTGCCCCAGACTATGGGACGTATCAAAACTGGGATGAAATGCAAAAATATCATATGAAACATCCCTAAATGAGTGGTTGTGGAGGCTGAGAGTTGGGAAGGAAGCCTGGGGTAAGGTCAGCCTTTAAATGACTGCAGAAAAATGTACAGAATTGGAGCACAGTCATCAAAGCAAGCCTAGCCTCTAAAATACCTGACTCCTCCTGGAGCCTGCATTAATATTCACTGGCAGCATCGTTAATTGCAATAGGAAATCGGGTTAGTGATGATTTGGGCAGGAAGATGATCTTGCTGGGAGACACAGAGAGCTGATTGTCTTGGCTTGCACATGCGCTGCCAGTCATAACGTCTGCAAAATGGGCGCAAAGTGCCGTGCAGTGAGCACAGTGATGCTCCCATTCACTTCTCACACAGTTGGCACCTGTCCACGTGTGTGAAGAAGAGGTCTTGGGAGGAGAAGCGAGGTTCTCCAGGAGAGGTGGGGCCAGACCACGTGTTCTCGTGGTGCCTGGCAGCGAGGGAGAGGAGGGATGTGTTGAGGAGGAGAGGGATCACTGAGTGAGAGGTTGAGTTCCAAGCCATCAGTGATGCCATTAGATCCTCCAGTGTGATGTCCAGTGGATGTCAGGCTGCCATGGGGCACTTGAATGCTTGGTCTTCAGTTAAAGACTTTATCACTTTCTCTCAAGCCAGCTGTACTTGTCTTCTCTGTCCCTCCTGTCCGCTGAGCTGTAGCACGACCACCACCAACCCTTGTGCTAGAAGAGCCACATGTGAACTTGCACCCATAAGAATTTCTGCAGTAAATGCCTCCTCCCCCAGCTCATCCACCACATTAAAAGCCAATGGTACGCCTGAGGAGGAGGTGAGGTTGCATGGCTGGGGCAGGGAGCGAGGTTCAGATGTGCACACATAAATCAGCGGCGAGCACTGGGAAGCCACAGCCTCAGAGGAAGGCATGCCCTTTGATGAGGTGACAAATACCTAACTGATCCCAGCACAAGCCAACTGGGCTGAGTGCTTGTGATCAGACGGGCTGCAAAAATGTGTGCTTGAGTTTCAGAGAGTGGCAAAAATACGAATCCGAGAGGCCTAGAAGGTGAATTAAAGACAAGCAAAGCTTGGCATCCGTGTGAGCTGGCTGCCTGTGGGGCTGGGAGCCATGGGGCTGGTGTGCAGCCACCTGCTGTGGGGTACTCAGTAGGACAGTGTGCATTACATACATGCGTGTGCATGCTTCTATATATACACACACGCATGCCTGTGTGTGCGTATATACGTATATAGAACCGCTTGTGCTGAAAAGCACACTGTAATGAAACATAATAGGAAACAGAATAGCTGTGGGGTTGTGACGTGCTGTGGAGGAAGCGGTGGGGACATCGTGGGCCGTGCCCAGGGTGCTTCTGTCATCAGCACCATCAGCTGAAGGGAAAAGAAACCCAGACAGGTGCTGCCCATGGATGGCCTGAGCTGGAGAACGATGGCTTTTGTACTGAGTGTCCATGCGGTGGTTATAACAGAGACAGGTGGCCGAAGGAGGAATGGGAGCCGTCCTTATCCATGCAGATGGCAACAGGATAGGAAGCATTTATTATATGTTGAGTATATATTTAGGAGGGAGTTATGTGGTTATAGCTCTGTCTCAGATGTATGTGGTTGACTCCATGCTGTGGATTTCAGGGAAACACCAAGCTCTGCAAGGTTCTGGGTGAAAGTGGGAGCTGTGTATTTGCTGATGTACTCGTCTGGCTTCCAACCCTTTGCCACTCCACCCTTTGGCTGCAAAGAGCATGGTGTTGTGCAATTTTTTTATGGCATTTAAAAACTGAAGGCAACAGATCTCCAACTCCTTTCTGCTGTGTTTATTAGGAAAAAATCTTGTGTGTCCACGATGTTGACAGCAGTGGGTTTCTGCTTTAGGGAATGGGGTTGTATTTAGGTGGTAAAGCAAAAAATTAAGAACGGGGTGCAGCTGAAGGCAATCATCTGTCGGCATGGTACAGTTTTGCTGCCCCAAACCAAACTTCGTGTTTTAACACCCTGCTTACAGCAGTGGCAGTCAGAGGGTCACCCATCTGTCTGCAGCAGAGGTGACAGAAGCAAAGTCGGCTTCTCATTTCTTTATCACTTCACATGATAAACTTGTTCAAGGGAGATGGAGAAGAAATAAATAAGTGCCACATTGGGGGCTTCTTTTGTTTTGTTTTGGTCATAACTGCTGGAAGGGTTTCCATGGGGCAGGAGGGACATGGGGAGCAGATACCCCCCAAGCACCGATCTGAGCAATGCGATGGTGGGGCAGAGTTTATCTGGAGGGAGAAGTGTGAAACTGTGAAACCTTTCACCTCGTGATGAAATTTGCTCATCCCACCACCCACCAGCAGAAAGTTTTGGGTCTCGCCATTGGTACGAAATGACTGGGTGGGGGTTTCCAGTGCTCTTTTAAGGAAAGAAAAAATAATAAATTCCCTTTTTTTTTTTTTTTTTTTTCAATATCGAAATGCTTCTACGTATGAAGAAGAGATGAGTGGTTTCATCTCCCTGAGGGAGAGCTTCCTCAATAGGATCAAGGGTTTGGGATGGTTGCACACCCCCAGCCGGCTCTTTGCCATTGCTGCTGCTTGTCTCCGTGCCCCAGACGGACGTAGTGCTGCTGGAAGGACACACGGATCTGTCAGCACACAGAGACCCCCGGCTGCTGCCATGGGTCAGCTGCAGGCTGTGGTATTAATAGCTTCAGGAGTTGCTATTTAATGCACTCTGGGCAGCAGCGAGCTGCGCCACCGCAACATGTGATGGCACGCTGAGTTTAAACAGGTGAAATGGATTTCAGCCTTCAGAAGCAATATAAATTGTATTATTCCAATGAAAGAGGACCTGCAGGGCTACTGCTCCTCCAGCTCCTCACACCCACTGAGGCACGAGCTCTTTACTTCCCAGAGCCAATGCATGCAGCTTTGGGTGCTCGGAGAGCAGAGCTGCTGCCTAATGGAGAACTTCCCATACGTTGGGGAGCAGCAGCCACCAGTGTGGCTGTGCAAGCGCTGGAAATGATGAAACTCAAAGAAATAAATGGAGGAAAAGTTAATATTTTAATGCATGTAAAGCCTATGCAGAGGGAGCTGAGCTTTGCAGTGCCTCGAGGCTGTGCTCGTCACTGAGCCCCCACGACTTTAAAGCATGGTTATGTTTTCTGTTTGCGGTGCAGGAACTGCAGCAAAAGGCCTTGAGCTGGGAAGGAGGATGGCACTGCTGGTGCAGGACCCGGGCTGACACCACGGGGTGGTAATGGGAAGCTGAATTTGCTGCCTGTCAGCCTCTCCTGCAGGCCAGCATTCCCCAAGTCATATCGAAATGATGGCTGAATTCCCAGGAGCTGCGTGTGCTGCAATTCTTTCATGTTTCCAGGTCCAATTTGCTCTGATAAGATGTACGAGATCGCTGTCAAACCACCACCGCCTGCATTTCTCACACTCACTTGTCACTTGCTAGCAGGGATGGGCTTATTGATGAGTTAAATGGCTGCCCTGGCATTCCCAACCCCTTCCTTGTTTCATTTCAGGAACTGTTGGAAGTTTTCTCTATTTAAAAGGCACCAGCAGCCTGCCCTGAGGAGTTTTTCCCTTTTAGCAGAAGGTCACATGGGAAAGTTGAGCTTTTCTTGTGCAGAAGTTGATGCAATTAAGAGGGAAAACGAAACACTATTGTTAGCAGTGCTGAGAACTGAAAGGTGTGACATAACCTGCAGGGACTCACATTTCAAGCTGGGAAAAGCCGTTTTAACCTTATTCTCTGGGGAGATCCATTGCTTCTGCTGTGACCGAGCTGCTGCCTTGGAAGCTTCTCGTTCTCGGGACACAATATTGCAAACTGTTGTGTGAGTTAATTTCGGGTATGCCGTTGAAGTGCCTCATCCAGCAGCTGTGAGGCTGGCTTGGGTGTCTGCATGCCGCAGTGTTTCCTCCGTCTCCAACCTATTGGAATGTTCTTGGGTTATTTGCAGCCTGGAGGGTTGGAGTTAGGTTTGGGTTTAGGGTTGGGGTTAGGGTTTGGGTTAGGGATGGGGTTAGGGTTAAGGGTAGCGTTAGGTTAGGGTCAGGCTTAAGGTTAGGGTTGGGGTTAAAGTTAGGGTTACGTTTGGGGATAAGGTTAGATTTAGGATTAGGGTTAGTGTTAGATTTAGGGTTCTGGTTCAGGTCCGGGTTAGGGTTAGGTTTGGGGTTAGGATTAGGTTGAGATGATGACCACTGCTAAGTGAAACCTTGGTAGCAGAGGATCGAGTATACTGACACGAGGCTCTTTGCTTTGCTACTGGAAGTAATTAGTGCTGCTTGTTGCTCTTAATTCTTCATCCAGTGTTAAGTGATGAAGAGCCCTCAGTTCTTGCTACAGAGAAATTTGATTTCCAGATTCAGTTGTACTTTGAGTTCTTTAATTAATCCAAGCTGGGAAAGAGAGGATGATGAGTATATGCAGAGATTGCATGGGAGAACTTGAAATCTCTTCTTGCAGAGAGCCTCTGCTTTCAAGGGGCTTATTCCTAACCTAAAACATCTGCTCCTGGTTTTTCAGAAGGGAGCAAAACGAATGAAAACCTCCTGCCTTGGAAGATCAGAGGTGGGGGTAGGTGGTGTCTGTACACTTTCATTAACCAAAACCCAACGTTTCCTTGGCTGCTATCTCCTTGGACTTCAGAGTTATAATTGGGTCAATATGTGGACGGGAAACCTCTCTATCCAACCCTCCCGTGCTGCATTAAGCAGGTGGCTGCTTATGACTTTAAATGCCAAGGAGTGGACAGGGTGGAGTGTTAAAATTGCAGTGTCACGTTACAAAGAAATATTTTTTAAGAAGGTATTTTGATTATCATTACGGAGCATCCAATACTGCATACAAGGACAGCACTTGGAGGCTCCATGAAGCAGCTCTCCTGCTGACAGTGACTCTATGTCTGATTGCATCCTGGTGAGGCTTCCCATTCAAACTCCCCTGAGTGATTTCTTTTGGGCTGCTTGGACGTTCTCCAGCAGAGTACATGCACAGTTAGGCCAACCCTCACTTATTTAAAAAGTTACAGCTTTGGGGTTTTTCAAAACATTACACAGTGCCAAGTCTAATGTGGTTGTCCGAGGCATGGATGCAGTTGGAGAAATGCATAGAAACACAATACTCTTGGAACAGGTCCAGAGGAGGGCCACTAAGATGATCAGAGGGCTGGAGCACCTCTCCTATGAGGAAAGGTTGAGGGAACTGCGCTTGTTTAGCTTGGAAAAGAGAAGGCTCTGGGGAGACCTCAATGTGGCCTTCCAGTACTTGAAGGGAGCATATAAACAGGAGGGGGAACGGCTGTTTACAAGGGTGGAAAGTGATAGGACAAGGGGGAATGGTTTTAAACTGAGACAGGGGAGGTTTAGGTTGGATGTGAGGAGGAAGTTTTTCACCCAGAGGGTGGTTACACACTGAACAGGTTGCCCAAGGAGGCTGTGGATGCCCCATCCCTGCAGGCATTCAAGGCCAGGCTGGATGTGGCTCTGGGCAGCCTGGGCTGCTGGTTGGTGACCCTGCACATAGCAGGGGGTTGGAACTGGATGAGCGTTGTGGTCCTTTTCAACCCAGGCCATTCTATGATTCTTTTCTATGCTAGCAATTGCCTTCCTGCCTTCATATTTGCATCTGCATGGGCCAGCTGTGCCACCAAAACAGAATTTTGCAAAGAACAGTGGTGATTTAAGATGGCATCTTTGCAGGTTGCATTTTATCACCCTGCTGGCACAGCTCAGCCATGGGGATGGCTGCTTTGATGCCATCAGCTTGGGTGGTGACAGCTGATGTATTGCACATTGGCTGCTTCTGCTGGAGTGCGAGGAGCCTTTGGCTCACGCAGCTGTGGGAGGGAGCACTGTGTGGTGGTGGGGACACCCACGTGGGGCTGGAACAGGACAGTGGTCCTCAGCCTTGGCTCCAGAGCTTTCCACATTCACTTCCCCTCCTTGTTGTGTGGGAGTTTTCATTTCTCAGTCCTCACTTCCTAAGGATCGCCAGAGAAATGCAAGGAAGTCCTGATTTTGGAGCAAGTGTTGGCTTTCTCACGTTCGTAGGGCTCAGAAATGTCCATTATTTTGACAGTAATTCTCTCAGCTGAAGACCCCAAGCCATGACCCGGAACACTTCCTTGTTAAAAGACATAACATTTTCTTTACAGACACATTTGAGTTATATCCATGAGTTATGTCAGCTGAACTGCTCTCGTCAGTAAATCTCAATTCTGCCAGATATACTTTATAGCTGTATACATTTACAAATTCTTAGCAACATTACTTTTATTCCTTACACCGCTTCATGGCAAAGGAAGTACCACTTTATCTCATTTCAAACATGTAGTGCTTCTAAATATCCAATGCAAGAAGCTGGAGTGAATATGGCATTTACAAGTGAAATACTCGTGCCAAGAATTAGGCCACGGTGCAGTCTGTAAACTCTTGTTCATGCATGAGCATCAGTACGGCTCTTGCTGTGGGAATTACTTAGGACTGATGGCTAGCTGGTTTCTGTACTTTGTCTTATTCTTTGTACCTCTTGTCATCACCCATAATTTGTTGCTTATTGTTCCAACCCTGCTCTGACATCGGGATTATTAGTTTGCTCATAAAGTTGTCCAGGGCTGGGGATCAGCAATGGATCAGTCTGGGGATCTGGAAAGGATGGAGAGAACCGGTGAGCGAAGAGCAACGTCCATAATAAATACCCAGACTGTATTGTTTTTGTTCTTTTTGAGAGCAGGTCCCTCAGAGAAGAAGCAAAACACAGCTGCTATGCACTTCAGCCAGAGCTTCGCTTGGGTGAAGGCATTGCAGTCCGGGACCTCAGAAATCAGAGAGTGCCATTGGAAGGCCAGCAGTGCACGGCTTGGCTCCAGCAGCTGCTAATTCCAAATCCAGGCCTTCAGGGTGAAATCCAACCCCCAACCTCAGCTGAGTGAACTCAGCTTTTTTCTTCCTTCTGTCTCTTCAATGACACTCCTAGCTTCAGCCCTAGCAGGACTAGTGCAGTGCTTGCAAGCTAATATTTAATTTCCCTTCAGCCACAGCTGGGCTCACCTGGATTAGAGTCAGCAGGAGGAAGTATAATTTTCCATGTTGTAATGTTATTTTTGACTCTCAGATGTGCTTTGCTGTAACAGCAGGAAATGTCATCCTCTGTTCGAGCCACAGTGCTTGGGCAGATCCCTGTTGGAAGGGGCTGGGCTGTATGTGAGGAGCTGGGGCTGTTACCATTGGATTCAGTTAAGGTGACTGTCACAGTGAACAGAGTTTGACCAGAATGGGAAGGTGCAAAATGTTATCAGAAATTGAGGTAAGGAAGAAATTGCAAGCTGCCACTTGCCTTGCTTATTTCCCAGTGGTCAAGCTGCAATAAATGTCAAGCTCAATATTGCATAAATAGTCATTAAAAGATGAATAGTGGGGTGCTTGATGCAGTTTTGAATCTAATTAGAATGTTTTCTTGCTCTGAGCAGGATCATATTTTGAATATCAAGTGTTGGACGATGGAAGATGTGTGAATTCTCACCTAAAATATTTAACAGCAGGGCTGTGTCCTTCCTTCTAAATCAAACAAACCAGTGGAATTGTTTATCTTTGAGCCATGCAGAAGAAAAGTGGATGCCAGATATGGTTTAAATCTCTTCTTCACACCAAGAATCTGTCCTCTGAAATATATTTGCTGAAGGAAGCAAGCCCAGCTCCAGATTGGTGCAGTCCAATTGCTTTCCTAGCTGCAGCATTGCATTTGGTTTTGGCTCTCACAGCAGGCCAGCTCCTTCCCACCCCACTGCTGATGTTTATTCCTGACCATTGTGTTGACATTTTCTTGTTTCCTCCGTGATCTGTTGTGTGCTTTTTAATGTTGTTCACCTGGATTCCTCTATGCATGGCTAGCACCAGCACTCTCCTCCAAACACTGTGTGCAACTCTGTAGGTGAAGCCATGGAGGGACCAACACCTCTTGCTTTGGGAGATCATTGTGCCCACAGATGGGACTTGGGGAGTCCAGACCCCAGTGTGTGCACAGAACCTTCCCAACCCATGGCCAAGACTTTCCTGCAGGCATCTTGCAAGTGAACCAGGCTTTCTATGGCTTTTTGGTAACTTTTTGCCTTTGCTATTGAGAGAGGAACATGGAAGGAAATGCTGAGCTTCCAGACTAAACCCAATCCTTGTCTGTGGCCCCCAGAGTGGGCCACTAAGATAATCAGAGGGCTGGAGCACCTCTCCTACAAGGAAAGGTTGAGGGAACTGGGCTTGTTTAGCTTGGAGAAGAGAAGGCTCTGGGGAGACCTCATTGTGGCCTTCCAGTACTTGAAGGGGGCGTATAAACAGGAGGGGAAAAGGCTGTTTATGGGGTTGAAAAGTGATAGGACAAGGGGGAATGGTTTTAAACTGAGACAGGGGAGGTTTAGGTTGGATATGAGGAGGAAGTTTTTCACCCAGAGGGTGGTGATGCACTGGTTGCCCAAGGAGGTCGTGGATGCCCCATCCCTGGAGGCATTCAAGGCCAGGATGGATTTCAACCAGGCCTATGAAGGTCTTGGAGAATATGGCCTGTGAGGAGAGACTGAAGGAACTGGGGCTTTTTAGTCTGGGAAAAGGAGGCAGAGGGGAGACCTTATTGCTCTCTTCCAATATCTGAAAGGTGCTTACAGAGAGAGTGGGGCTGATCTCTTCTCACTGCTGACAGGTGACAGGATGAGGGGAAATGGCCTCAAGTAGTGCAGGGTAAGTTTAGGTTGGATATCAGGAAACACTTCTATACAGAAAGGGTTGTTAAGCACTGGAATGGGCTGCCCAGGGAGGTGGTTTAATGTGTTTAACAACCGTTTGGATGTGGTGCTCAGGGACATGATTTAGCAGAGGGTTGTTCGAGTTAGGGTAGTGTGGTTAGGTCCTGGTTGGACTCTATGATCTTTAAGGTCTTTTCCAACCTGAGTGATTCTATGATTCTTTGATTCTATGATATGGCTCTGGGCAGCCTGGTCTGGTGGTTGGTGACCCTGCACATAGCAGGGGGTTGAAACTCGATGATCATTGTGGTCCTTTTCAACCCAGGCCATTCTATGATTCATTCTATGATTCTGTCTTACCCGTATTAGAGCATTTCCTCTTGCAGAGTGTTTCTTTTTGAATAATAATAAAAAAAAGTAATTTACAGATTTGATTGATGTATCATTGCAATGTGATATCTTTCTAAATTCTATTATTCATGCACTCTTTCCTTGGACATCTGGAGTAGAAATACCTTGATCTCTCTTGGGGTGACCTCCAGGAGGAGAGGACTGAGGAAGCTGGTGCTGCACCATCGCTCTTTTTGCTCTGACCAGGAGGCAGTGACTCTTTAACTTGGCATTGCAAGAGCGTGTGCCAAAGCAAAACCCACAGCCAAAAAACCAGAGTGGGTGTGGGGTTGAGGTATGAGAGAAGAAAGGGAGGGAAGTGCCCAGGAAGGTGCACCTCGCTCCGGCCTTCTGGGACCCTTCTTCCCCCAAGTGTGGTGGTCTGAGTTATTTAATGTCAACTCAGTTGATTCAGCAATGGCTGTTTCCATTAATTCCTTCCCAGAGATGTCTTCCACTGGCAGTCTGGTTGTTTAGCTGGAAATAAAGGCGTTCTCCTCCTGATAGAGATATGGGCAAGGCGTGCAAAGTTGGTAATTACAGGCTTTCTGAAAGCCTAAATGGGGATGCTTTGTGTCTGTTAATGAGATGGCATTTTGTTGTCACCATGCTGGTCTAAGGCATGGAAGGAGTTTATAGGGATTGGCCGTATCTTTCGGTAGACCAGCTGGCAGGACTGATAAAAATGGGCAAGGGCTTAGGCATGCTGGTCTGGTTATTACTGTTCCAGTCAGTTTAGTTGGTCTAATAAAAAGATATGACTTCTTACACGCTTGAATTCTCCTGTATGCTGGTTGCTTCTTGGTATTAATGCAAAATTCATATTTTTACGTGAATGATCAACGTTTACCACTTGAAGATAGGCAGGTAAATCTACCAACCTGATCTTTACTCAACCTTCTAAAATACATCTCTGAGCTTTTACCTGCTGCCACCAACCTTGCTTGTTGCTGAGCTCATTTTCTCAAGGGTTAATCGAGAGCAGATTTTCTGAACTCAAATTATTTCTGCCTGATCTGATGCAGGGCTCCCTCTAACCCCCTTTAGCGAAAGAGGTTATATGAATTATCAAGGGTTAGACTATGAAAAAGTTGAAGTTAATTAGAAATTCAGAACTTGGCCTTCAGCCAAAATACAATTTTCTTTCACTACGCCCAGTTTGAAACAAAGTTTTGCTGTGGCTCTTAGCCTAAAAATTCAGAATAACTTGTTTAGCCTATTGCCTACAGTTTATAGAATAATCCAATGAGTTAAATGCACAGAAGTATTTCAGCAAAGCAACTCAAACACAGCATAAGTTTTTGGTGTCTGGTTTTTAGTTGCTCTCCATGGGTGTTTTCTATCCAGGATTATCTAGCCTGAATGGAAAGGCTCTCCCTAATGTGTGCATACAAGAAACTGCGCCCCAAAAGACTGCAGGGGTGAAACCCAATCGTGCAGATTCCTGCTGCTGAGCTGCAGTATTTACCATGATGATGAGCAAGTGATGATGCCCCAACCCCAGAGACTTTGAAAGCCAGGCTGGACTTGGCCCTGGGTAACCTGATGGAGCTGTGAATGTCCCTGTTCATTGCAGGGGAAATGGACTAGATGACCCTTAAGGGTCCCTTCCAACTTTTATATGATTCTATGAACCGAAGCAATGAAAATGAGGAGGAAACACCACACTTGGCATCTTACCTTTGTAGACTTGTGCTTTTAGTGCTGAATGTTCAAACTTCAAACGTCAGCTCCCCATCACGTTTGCTATCTAAATCCGGCCATGAACCCTTGGGATGTAACTTAGACCTGCAGCTTGGATTGCTCCATTCTCCCAGTGTTCTGACCTTAAGGTTATGAGGGTCCCAGAAGTCTCAGGCCATCCCTCTATGCCTGTACCCAAATATGCTGCATCTCCAGGATATCAGTGTTCAGCTGCTGCTGGTTTATATCCTCCTGAGATGCTGCAGCTCTGAACTGGCAGAACATCCATGCTTTGGGCAAATGCTAAGCATGAGGTTTGGGGAAATGCACTATCTTCCAGTTTTCCAATCCTGACTAGGAAAGAAGCACTTTGCTGCATAAGATATATGCTTACCTCTGGAGCAGAACAGAATTGACATCCAGAGCTATAAAATACAGTTCTTGGTAGCTGGTGGGTCTTATTATTTTTCTGCAAACAAAGCTGCTGTCCTTGGGTTTTTCAGCTTGGCAAGCCTTTCCTCTGCACAGTGCTGTGCTGGCAGGAGCCCATGGCTGCACAGCGCATCCTCCAGCAGCAGCAGGGTGGGAAGGAGAAGGCTGCATGGCATGCAGGCTTCTGTTCCACTGAATGCTGCTCCGGTGCGGCAACACAAAATAAACATGTTTGTGCTGGGAGTTAAAATAATAACGATAATCAAAAAAAAAAAACCAAACAAAAAAAACCCAACAATCATTTGAAGACCGCGCTCTACCAGAATTCTTAAAAATCAACCCAAGTGATGGATCTGTGATAAATGTCAGCTGCAGACCAAGCTGAGACTGCGGGCTGTCCAACCCAGTGCTTGTAGCAGAGGTCATAGTCAAGACCTGCAAACTGTTTCCCCAGTAACTCAAAATACGACTCTCCCCATGGCTCATCTGTCCCTCCCACGCATATTCCTAAGCAGATGATTCTGTGATAAGGCAGTGAGGGATCATTAATATCTGCACAGTTTTGATGGCCCTGGGGAATAGCGCTACCACAACTCGCAATGTTTTTGCTGCCTTGTCTTCTCCAGTCATCACGGTGTTGAATCCCAGATGAGGAACTGGTGTTCCTGCTTATCATCCCATAGAGCCCAGGTATGCACCACAAGGACAGCTGCCTCCTGTCACGCTCAAAACCTCTCAGGATAGGAAAGCAATACACTCCCTGTTCCACCTAAATGGTTTTATAATCACCCCCCAGCCTTCGTTTTATTCTTCTGCCCATTCACTATTTTAATTATGATTTTTTTTAATCTCCCTGGGCACTGAAACCTCTTGGATTTTGCCTTTTGGTTCAGTTATTTCGGGAGCTCATTAAATGCCCAGGTCACGTGCTCGTTATTAGAAAGTGAAAACAAGTCCCTGGCTGTGCCATGGGAGAGACTTCATGGTGAATTACCGTAGTTAAGTAGTGGCTTAACAGCTTGAGACTCTTCTAACATTAGGCAGGGTTTTTTTAGACCCTTAATGCACGGCAGATTATGATGCTTTCTGTACTGAATGGTATGAGGTTATTGTCTGTGGTTGCCTTAATATGGCTCTTTGTAGAGGGATAACATGCAATCCTGTGCATGCTGTAGAGGAATTAGGTAATGTTCTCTGTTTGACGAGAACAAGGAATGATTTAAATCAAGGGGGAAAAAAACCCCACAATAATAAGCAAAACTCGTCCTACTACTTAGCTACTTTTACAGGTCTTTCTAATAGGATTCAGGCTGGAAGTGAAGTTGAATTGTGATGCGATTCATCAAACTCTGAATTTCACTGGAGTGCCATACGTGGGTAAAATTATTTGCTCTGAGTTGTTCTTCTTATGCCATTCCTCCTGACATTGACATCACTGAAGGCTGTTGTGAAGCTGGGACACCACAAAACCCCACAAGCTGCTCTGAGGAGCATCATCTGGGGGTTGGACTTGATGATCTCTAGAGGTCCCTTCCAGCCCTTACAATCCTGTGATCACAGCTGGTAGTGGGACAGCAGAGAGGAGAAGTCCTATGGGGTTGGTAGGGCGTGGTGCTCCTATCCCTGAATGCTGGGTGATGGGTGCTGAGGTGTGACACAGTGCTCTTCAGTGACCAAAACAAAAACATGAAAAGGAGATTATTCACTCCTGAGCTTTTCTGCGTGTTACTTTTTAAAATTATAGTTGCTCAGTTGATCAAAAGTCCGATCCGAAAAGCGTTAGCTGATGAAACAGGGTGCAAATGTTAGAGAAGTGGCTGATGCTCAGAAGCCTGAAGCTTTTGGGATTCACACATTGTTTGGTATCTCATAGCAATTCCAGCTCACACAACTGGGTAGAGCAGTAATCCAAAGGCCTGCAGAATTCTGTTCTTTAATCAGTCATAGGTTAACATGCTCATTCTGGATGCATGGACAGGCGTGCATGCTTAGAGAGCTGTATTCTAAAGTGAGGACAGGTGATGGGAATCCAAGGTAGATGTGTGAATACTCTCAAATGTGTGCCTGAAGTTTGTTGCAGTTGGCAATAGGCTCAGTTTGCTCAGGAATCCTTTTTTCTCTCATCGAACTGTGCTTGCTTAAACTTCAAATGAGCCAGGCTGGGTAAGGTCCCCTGCAGAGTGGTTTGGGTTCCTCACTGCAGCATCTCCCTTGCTGGCATTCCATCCCTCCTGACCGACCCTGGGACATCTGTTAGATTCCTGGGCTATGCTTTGCTTTTATCTTTGTTGCTTCTTAAAAAGTGCAGGAAGAAAAATGGCAGAACAGCCAGCATACCTTGCCTTTCCATGGGACCATAGAAGCAGGAAGGTTGGAAAAGACCTCCAAGATCCCCAAGTACTGCCCCAACACACCCCATCATGCCCACTGACCACATCCCTCAGTGCCACATCCCCACGGTTCTGGAACACCTCCATGGATGGTGACCCCACCACTCCCTGTGCATCCTGTGCCAATGCATCGCCTCTCCGGAGCAGAAATTGTTCCTGATATCCACCCTGACCCTCCCATGGAACAACTTAAGGCCATCACCTCTCATCCTAACAAGACCCAAAGAGCATCAGTGATGCTGGTATCAAAAGGAAATGGAAATTTGTGCTAACAGTGGAGCAGGACGGCTTAATACATACTTAAAAAAAAAAAAAAGGCAAAACCAAAAGCAGCAAGCAGCACGTGAGAAACCATAGTAATTTTTTTTCACAGATAAATGCCCATTTAATGTCAGAGCCAAAGCACTGAGCTCATCCTCGTCCTGCTGAGAGATGTGCACCTGACTGCACAGTGCGCACACAGCGCTGGGGATGTATGCTGTGCTGTGTATGGGGGAATACTTCCTTTTGCAAACAATCCCAGTGCTGGGACAAGCTCTAACCCAGCTGTTCTCAGTGCCTGTGAACTTCCACACTTACTTGCTTAGGGCTGAAGCAGCTTAGTGTTTCCAAAGTACAAGGCAATGTCAAATGGCTTTGAATAAATATGGAGGACTGTATTAAATAACAAACAGGGGCAAACAGTGTGAAGGTAATTGGCCCAAAGCACTTGCATGCTGCATGCGTGCTGTTTTCTGTAAGAAGGGCTGATGCAAACTCAACATGGCACACATGAAAAGGATTAAAACCTCATTAACTAATTGCTTTCAGGATGAGTTTATTGAGGCCTGTTTCTGGAGGGGATCAGGTGGTTGTGTTCTCCTGGTGTTGTTGCACTCTCCTTGCTGCCTTCAAGCACCCGGAGATAGAGCTTGAATGGTCATAAACGTGAGGACCATACAGAAAAGCTGAAGGCTTCAGACACCTCTGAGCCTTCCCCAGTGGATGTGGTTTAGTGGGCAGTGTTGGTGCTTGGTTGGACGAGGTGATCTTAGAGGTCTCTTCTGACTTGAATGACTCTGTGATTCTCACCAAGACCAGAGCAACGTGACAGTGGTCTGCAAAGAGGAGCTGTTAGCAGGTCACCTTTTCAGCATCCTGCTCTGCTTGGAGGCTTCTCGTTGGAATTTTGTGAGGGATAAGAACAGGATTCGGTGCTTTCCTTCCCCTTGTGTAGCTCCTTGGGAGTCCCCAAAATGGGGACAGTACTAAAAGGACATAAAGCTATTAGAATCCAAAGGAGGGCTGTGGAGATGGGGAAGGGTTGAGCTGCACACCACCCTGCAGTGCTCTGTTATGGATCGGTCCTCTACCAAGAGAGCCTTGTGTTGCCCTCACATATGGCTCAGGCTGGCAGATGTGACAAAAAGAACTCCAGAAGGGGAATTAAAACACAAAGAGGTGTCCGGCGTGAGACTGAGAGTGGTTTGGGGGCTCAATAGCCTGATTATCTCGCTTTCTTCCCTCTTGCTGCACTTGTTTCAATGCCTACAGTGACACACAGTGGTGATGAGTTCTGCAGTGCCAGAGCTCTGCCTCAGCTGTGCCCTGGGCTGCAGGCTGCTCAGAATTCGGCCAGATAAGGAAGCTTTGCTTTTACCTCTCCCAGCACATCACCTGCTTGTTACAGCCTTTTCTCACGATCAGCAGAGAGCTCTGGGTTTCATAAGCTGATTTATGCCACGTTCAAATCCTCTTTGTTTTTTTGTGATAATGCAGTTTTTTTTTTATCCCTATGTAAGCAGCAGTGGAATAAGCTATAGAGTTCTTCCTGGCATGTTTCTGCTGCTCTTTGTGCTCCTAGTGCTACAGGAGCCACCAGGAAAGTGCTGCTCATCTGCTCCTTAAGAGAATTCTTTCTGCATGTTCCCCATCTGCTTCTGGATGCAGTGTTTGCAGGGGAGGTAGATAGCAGTTTTCATAAGGATTTTTTTTTTTCCTAGCACATCACTGCTTCATTTCCCAAGAAAATTCTGATTTTTTTCCTTCCCCCCCATCTCCCATCCAGAGAACGATTAGATGAAGTGTTGGGCTGCCTGCCTGCTTGAGCCATTGCTGCACGTTGGGTAGCTTCAGCCTGAGCAATCCCAGCTTCTCCACCTATTAAGATAACCGTGCTGATAAGCTTGGTCTTGAAAGGTCTGAAAGGTGGGTGCAATCTCCCTCCTCTGGAAATTGCTCCTTGCTGGTGCGTGTGCCAAGGTCAAGCTGCTGGCAGCCCGCATCCCTCTGGAGTGCTGCCAGAGGGGTTGACAAACCTCTTTTTCCCCTGTTTGAGAAGCGGAGCCGTGCTCCCTCAGGCTGTGTTTGCAGGAGGACCCCGGGGGCAGTGGGTGGGCAGCGATGCTGGGCTGCTCCTGACATTTTTTCCGCCCGCCAGCGCTCAGCCAATTGGCGAGGCTGGAGCAGCGACACATGAAATATGATGAATTTCAGCTGGGGGGGGTGGAAGGGGGGGGGGGGGGGGACAGAGGGAGGACCGCCTGCTCCCATGGTTTGCACACTGGGGGCTGTGGGGAATGGCCCTTTGCTGACTGCTCCCTGCCCAGGAGGATGCAATTGGCACCCAGGTGCTGGGGGCACCGGGACGCCCCCAGGGTGCTGAGACTAGGGATATGGTGCTGCAGGGGGACCTGACAACCCTCCCCCCCCGCCCCGAGCAGCTCCGTGCTGTCCCCAGGGAGCTGCGCTGTTAGAGGAGGGCTGAGCACTTTTGGAGGGGCTTTGGTTTGGTTCGTTAAACCGAAATCCCACCTCCTGGAGAATGCTTTATTGCCGTGCCAGGGCTGCCGGGTTCAAACTTTGCAGTCTGATCCTGGGTTTGATGGGAAGCACTCGACAGAGCCGTGCTGTTAACCCTCACACAGCACCCGCCTGGGACCGAAACTGTTAATACCAAAAATTCAGTTGTAACCAATTCAACCCGGATCAGGAGCGGCCGCGCAGCTCCCTGAATCGCATCCAGCAGCTGTTCATTTTTATAATGACTGTGCATTTATCCAAGAGCCGAGTGGCAAGTTCTCTGTTTATTATTATTCCCCCCAGCGGGGAGGGCGGGGGGGGGGGGGGGGGGAGCGAATCCTATTAGCAAAAATATATCTATAATAATATTAATGAAGAAGGGCTGCTCACGCAAACCACTCCTCCCCCTTTGCTCCGGCTGTGCCACCGCTGCCGCTTTATTAATTTATTTGTGCTGCGAGCGATGGTCCTCCAGAAGTGATAATTGGTGCACTGTATCTTTAAAAGGTTAAAACCCTTTTCAAAAAGGCCCAGACTCATAGTGGGAAAAGACAAGAGAGGCTTTGGCTGGCTTTGGATCCAGAAAACAGCTGCTGATTAGAGGCTGCGTCTTCAGGCTGAATTTATTACATATTTTTCAGCAGCAGGGATTCTAGGAGGAAGCTTCCGTTTGGGTTTCTTGAGCACGGTTTATTTTTATTCAGAGGAATAACAGAGGAAGGATTTGTTCCGGCTGGAGCATGCTCACAACCTGCGAGATCTCCCATTATTAAACTGCCTACTTTGGGGCTTTAATGTACATGTGTTTTTTTTTTTTTTCCCCCCATTATTTTTTTATCATTAGCGTTATTATTATTATTTGGCAGCGGGCATCTCTCTCTCTCTTTCTATTTTTTTTTTTTTTAATAATTTATTTCGAAAGAAAGCTGATCTCGTAATGAGCTTTCTCCTTCCTCACTCGAAACAGGTGCTAATGAAAGAATGCAAATAGCACCGCCTGAGCCGAACATCTCATAAAGACGGGAGCAGCGCGGAGCGCGGATCGCTGCCGGCCCCCACCCCAGGTAGGCACCCGATTGTTTGTCGTGGCGTTTTGCAGATGGTCCATCCCCCCCCCTTCCCCCCCCCCCCCAGCTCCTCACTGCGGCCGCACAGCGATTCCATTTTGCTTCCCCCGAAAGGTGTCAGGTTGCCGCTGTGTGTGACCGCCTATAGGCGATACGCGGACATATAGATGTGTGTGCATCCCCGCGCCGCTCTCCGGCTGTGCTCCCCGCCGTGGTCACCTCGGCGCTGTCACGGCCGCCCCGTAACCCCGTCCTCAGCGCCACTCCTCCGCTGCCTTCTCCCTCTTGGCGCATGAATTCATCGTCCGCTGACAGCAACTTCATTTTCTGGCGGCGTGAGTGGGCCGTTAGGATTTCTCCCCCCCGGCAGCGCGGGGCTGTTTGCCCTCCGGGGCGATGCGGGGCAGCCCTGCTCCCTTCCCACCCTCCCTTTAGGAGCACAGGCAGCTGTTAGCGACAGCACCCGCACGTAGATTTCTATGTGTTGTTAACGCTGATATTTTAACGCAGCCCCGAATACCCTTCTGCCTGCACAAAGCCTTCCAACATCGCGTTTTATTTGCGTGTCGGCATCCGGGATGTGATCCTCAGAGGTTTGTCCTTTGCTGGCAGCGGGAGGTTTCCCTCTGCTCGGCGGTGCAGCGGCCCCATACAGCACTGGCTCGGCTCTGCTCTGCTCACCCTCCAGCTTTTCCGCCCTGCTCTCCCCCAGCTGCACGCTCGGCTTTGCAGCAGGGACTGCAGTGGCCTCTCCGATGGCCCAATCCTGCCCTCCCCGGGATCCATCCGGCCATGTGAACCTCCGAGGGCAAAAATCGGCCCTTTGTCTGCAGTTGGTGTTTCTGTCATCTCCATGTGTCGCTCCTCTGTCTGCGCGCAGTTTGTTTTTTGGCCGTGAAGGGAAGACTGCAAAAAGTTTAACCCTGCTTAAGTGTGTGAGCTGAGAGTGGGCAGCGCGTGGAATAAAACACGTATGTCGTACAAACACCCCCTGGGGGCTTCCTAGAAAGGGAACTTGTGGATATTTAACCTGACACATATAAGGTAATCAAACCTGGCTATGCACCCCCCGCCCCCCCTTCTTCCAAAAGCAAATGATTGTTAATTAGGAGCTTGATGTGGGGTGCATGCAGACGAACATGATTAAAATATGATCTAAATATGCTTTTGACCCCGTGGTGGGGAGATGCTCCTCCAGGGCTGGTTTTTGGCTGTGCTGCTCACAAGGACAGGCAAAGGGGTCCCTGTGTCCAGGCTGTTGTCCCATGTCCCCCGGTGTGCGTATCCCCCCCTGCCCCATCTCTGGGCATCCAGAAATGGCAAATCCAGTGGGAGGGAAGTGTGTATTTCCCCTGGATCTGATGCTCCCTTGTGCTGAGCCAGCTGTGCTCAGCTCTTGCTGGTCTCAGTGCCATGCCAACAAACACGTGTGCCCAACGCTGCGCTGTCATTGCTTTTCTTATTATTATTTTTTGGAGACTTGTTTTCAGTCGAGTGGTTGCAAGCCTTCCCAGCTGTGATGAAGCATAGGGGCTTCTTGGTGTCTGTTTCCTCTTCCTGCTTGCTCTGTGGGTATTCTGTGAGCTGGTGTCATGTGAGATGTTGCTGCCCATCTGTGGTCCCAGGCTTGTTCAGGTCATCAGTGCTGGTGGGAAATGGTTTGGATGAGAAAGCCGAGCAGGTTGGGAACTGAGGAAGGGGAGGTGGTTCCTTCCTAACAACCATCCCTGAGTGTTGCCTCATCGTGATAGCAGGCATCAGCTCCTGCTCTCGGGCTGAGAAAACCCTCTGTTGCTTTGCTCAGCCCCACCAACCGTCCCAGCAGCTGGAGTGAGACACACAAATCTTGCATCTCGCTGCAAGAGCTAATGGGATGTGTGCTTCTCTGCAGCCCTGGCTGCAGCTGGCACCACGTGGAGCTGCTCCCGTGGAGTAACCATGGTGGGAGCGGGAGGCCCAGCATCCATCTGACTTCTGTTCCTTCATCACCTCCTGAGAAAGGGAAGTGAAACAGACGCAGAGAGTGTCACTCCCCGAGGAGCCCCGGTCACCTGATGCTATCGTGCTTGCAAAGGAAGCTGTTAATTATTTTGCTGGAAACAGTTGTAAACTTCTGTAAATGCATACGATGTGGCTTTCAGATGGGTTTTCCAGCATTGTGGTTCATTTTATGGAAAATATTGCAGCTGGCTTGCTCAATTGTGCTGTGCAGTGGGGATATCTGATGGGGGAACTGATTGCTGTAGGTGGGTCATGGGTCCCTCCAGGGGCTCAGTTCCTTGGGTACAGCATAGTTCTGGGTTCCTGCCTGGCCATGGGCTGGTTTGGCAATTACTGGAAATCTCAGCTATCTCTGTGCATGACATAGATCTGGTGAGGAAGGTACCAATGCCAGAAGAGAGCAGTAACCCAATATTGACCTAAACCCATCATTTTTAATTGGGCCAGCTGGGAGAGAGCCTCTGCCTTGTGCTGGTGGGAGCACAAAGCACACTGGTCTTTGTGGCTACAAAAACCCGTCTCCTTTCTCCATGGAAAGCTAAATACCTGCAGCTGGCCTGGCTGTGACTCTGGTTAGGATGGATGCACCAAGAAGTAGTACATGCCAACATGCTGATTTACAGGGTGGTTTGAAGGTGTATGTGGTTATCTGAAGATCAGATGAGCGCTGGTTGTTGCTTATCCATATTGCTGCAAAATAGATGGCAGAATTCGTAGCCTGGATCTCTTCGGTTAGTTTTCTGAAAAGCTCGGAAACTTTTATTTCAAGAATGGAAATGTACCAGCTATGCAAGTCATGGATTTGCTCAACTCTGATCTCAGTGGTGATCTGAGGTGGGGGCAGGAAAGCAGCATGGCCTTTTTTGTTCCCATTTAACCTTTCTGCATCTTACTTTCTCTTCTGTGTGGGAAAAGGGGAGGAGGGAGGGGGAGCCCATTGGCCAAGATCTCAGTGTGAGTCCCTGGCAGACTGAAAATACGAGTAATAAGTTTTGACTCTAAGCTCCAACTGCAGACAGCAGTGCTTGCTTGCTGGGCCAGCACCAGTAGGAGAGGAAAACGCATGGGGGGAGGCACGCATCTTACTGCACAGACCATCCATATGGTTGGATGTGGTTTAGTGCGCAGATGATGCTGAGAGCAGCCCAGGCTCCTGGGGTTGTGGTGGGGTCTGGGCTGCTGGGAGGTGAATGCGGCAACCAGTTGCTGTCACCAGAAGCTGCACATGGTGTGGCCAGCTTGGGGTCTCAGCAAGCTGCGTGCGAAAGCCCTCGTGGCTGGAGGACACAGGACACTGCTGGCGTCCCCTGAGAGCAGAGGGAGTCCCAGAATAGATGCAGGGATGATCCCAGCCTGGGGTTGGGCTGGATGCGTTGTGACCCAGGATGCCCTAATGACTCTGACCCTAATGGCGCCAGCTGCTGAGCATCGCCCTGCAGCTGGGAGGGGAGGATCCCACAGCCCTGCTGCCCCAGGGCTTCCGTGTGGGGATCCCACGGGATGCTGGATGTGCTGACCACCCCCTCGAGCACCCCAGATGTTTAACAGCTGGGACAAAAAACGCAACAGAGAGACTGCCCCTTGCTCACTGCCCCTCCCATGTGCCATCTCATTGCTCTGGCAGCTCTTGATGTGGGATGCATGGGCATCTCTGGGAGGAGCTCGGTCGATGAAATCTGGTCGAGGAGGTGACCGCGGGTGGCTGGACCATCTCCCATGGCTCTACAGGGAGGGCTCAGGGCTGCTGCTGACTCATGGCCCCTGCTTGGGGGCTGCCAGGAAAATGGAGTGAGTAAACCCTGATGTAAGGAGTAATCTGTTGCAAATAATTCACTGCAGAATTCATCGTTCTGTTCTGCAAGCGAGCAAGGCGAGCGCTGCTTGTAATGATGTCAGGATGATCTCAGAATCCTTCAAAACACACCTCTGCTACAAACAAAACTTTAACCCCCGTTTTTCAGCTGCCTTTTGAGTTTAAACATGCTGTAGCTACCCCTGGTGGGTGCTGCTGCAGAATGATGAATTTTAAATCAAAAGGTCTAGAAGGTTTGGAATAAGCAAAGGAAAAATTGATGGGCGTTTGGTTAGAACTTGTGTAGTCTCCCAAATAAACCTCATGTGCAGGACGGATGCTGGGAGGTGCCCAGCTGTGCAAGCAGCATCCCCTCCTTCCCCTAGTGCTGGTCTGTCTCACCTGCATCCATCCTACGTCCTCTTTTTCCAAGGAGTTCCCAGTCCTCACAAGCCAGTTCCCATTTTCCCACAGATTTCGGTCCCCTGAAGCACATTTGTTGGCCCTGACTGTGTCGGCTGTTGCAGTCGGGATAGCAGTCCTGCATGTTGCAGGTGTCCCCATGCTGACATCCTGCTTTTGGTTGCTTAACTTGTATTCCCACCCTGAGTTTTGTTTTTGGTTCTGGCATCTTAGTGAATTCTATGGGAGAGTGAAAACTGTTGAGCTGAACGGATAGTTTTGTTTTTAATGGCTGTACCAAAGCGGTCTGGTCGGGTTTCTGCAGAAAGCTATGTGCTGTATTTGCTAGAAGTGAATGCTGTGTGCAACCTGGCGTGGCCCGTACATCTCAAAGCAAGCATGGGCAACTTCTCATAGTTTGATTATAGCCAGAGTGAAGGATGTGCCTTTCAACTGGGGCAGAAAATGTTCTTTTACTCCTCTGTTATGCTGTGGATTGAGCAGTGATGGGATTTGCTTTTATCCATGGTGCTCCGTGGTGCTGAAGTGGCGTGGAAGCAGAAGTTGTGCTGTAAGTTTTGCTCCTTGGTTGTATGTTGCTTCAAGTTATTCTTCCTCCTCTTTGTGCCCTGTGTGCCTGAAAAGCCACGCACATACTCTGCTAGGAAAATACAAAGACAAATGGTATGGATGGTGTAAGTGACTGGGTAAGAACTGGGGTTAACGTTAGCAGTGCTGGTGTAAGACAGCATGACTTTCAGCCACACTTCTTCCTCTACCTTCATTTTGCACCATTAAATGGGATAACTAAGGTGATCAGAGGGCTGGAGCACCTCTCCTATGAGGAAAGGTTGAGGGAACTGGGCTTGTTTAGCTTGGAGAAGAGAAGGCTCCAGGGGGGCCTCATTGTGGCCTTCCAGTACTTGAAGGGAGTGTATAAGCAGGAGGGGGAACGGCTGTTTACGAGGGTGGAAAGTGATAGGACAAGGGGGAATGGTTTTAAACTGAGACAGGGGAGGTTTAGGTTGGATATGAGGAGGAAGTTTTTCACCCAGAGGGTGGTGACGCACTGAACAGGTTGCCCAAGGAGGCTGTGGATGCCCCATCCCTGCAGGCATTCAAGGCCAGGCTGGATGTGGCTCTGGACAGCCTGGTCTGCTGGTTGGTGACCCTGCACATAGCAGGGGGTTGAAAGTAGATGAGCATTGTGGTCTTTTTCAACCCAGGCCATTGTATGATGCTATGATAATGTCTGCCTTCATGTTCTATCCCCTTAAGGAAGCACTATGTGGGATCCTGGTCTTGGTGGGGATACTGGGGTGCTTTATGGTAAGGGGTAGGGAGCAAAGGAGATGCCCTTCCATGAACTGCACAAAAAGTTTGTTGTGCAGGGATGGGCTGGGTACGTGAGGGTAATGCAGGGAAGATCTCCATCCTTGCTTCACCTCTTAGTGGTACAGCTTGTATTTCCATGCCCCGCTGTGAACAGCTCTTCGTCAACTGGCAGAGATCAGTGCTCCATGATGCTGATAATGCAATTAGCAGCAGACCTGGAAAGTGTTCTGCAAAACAGACGTACACAGGGAAGACCAGGAAGGTAGCAAAATTCCAAGAACATCCAATCTACCAAAAGTATGACCTAGCAGTGAGTGCAGGAATGAGGTAAGTTAGAGTAGAGCTCACCAAAGGCTTTGATTTGTGTGCCTTCAGCTGTCGGGACCTGTATTCCCCTCTATACATCAGGGTGCTATGGGGTTGATTTCCATCCTGGACAGATCTGCTCATTGGTTCTGGTGCTGCCTTGTGATTCTCAGCGCTGCCTCCTGGTGTGATGCTGCTGCTTGTGAAGATCTTTCCAGATCACATGATGGAGATGGAGACGACTTTAACAAAGGAAGATGCAGGCTTCCGTTGCTGCTTCTTGCAGAATTTGTTTCTTCTTAGTCATATGGGTTTTGCTCAGTTTTGCCATTGCAAAGGCTTCTCAAGGTCTGAAGTGGTGTAGTCCCAAATCAGAAACGCATACTGGGATAATTGACTTGATGATGAGAAACCTTTGGTTCTGCATGGCTGAATAACCATAAAATGAACCAGGTACTCAATAGCAAACTGCAAAGGGGATGGGGGGGGGGCACACTGATACTTCATAAAGGTTGCAAAGTTAAGCAACCAAAACGTGGAATGAGTGTTTGGTTGAATAAGTAATCCCAACTTCCCTTTGTGTGCACGGTGTTTATTCGATAGAGAGCAATCTTGTGTTACTT
This sequence comes from Gallus gallus, assembly GCF_016699485.2. Classification (NCBI taxonomy): domain Eukaryota; kingdom Metazoa; phylum Chordata; class Aves; order Galliformes; family Phasianidae; genus Gallus; species Gallus gallus. The sequence goes on from NC_052554.1 coordinate 1,086,255, forward strand.
ACAGCTCTCAATAAACAGATATCTAAGATGAGCTCGCTCATGTGTGAGTTCGGTCATGTAATTAAAGACTTTTGACACATGGCCCGATGCTCTGCCTTTATGTTGGTGTAAATGAGAGCAGAGGGTGGCTGTGCACCACACTGCCTGTGCTGAAGTGGCTTCAATATAGGCTCTTTGTGCATCTAGATGGCCAAGAGGGATGGGACTGTCCCCTCTGCAGAGAGGGAAAGGGAGAAATCTTAATTATCTGACCAGGTCTGTTTGTGCAACAGGTTATGAAGGGTGTTCTCTCAAGCTGGGGGGTTGCACTGATTTTGCAGGCAGGGTTTCAGGGATGAAATTCTAGCTCCCCGGGGGATGGGCAGTGACTCTGGGGGAGGTGGCTTGGGGGATGTTTGGAGCCCATCTGCAGAAACACAGAGGAGCAGAGCAGGGCCTGCCCCGACCCCCCTTGGAGAGCTCTGCTGGCTGCGTGGGCTCCTGCACCCTCTGCAGTCCAGAGGGATTGCTTGAGGTAAGGACCTGTTTGGCCAATGGAGTCTTGTCATTGAGCACCCTGTCAGCACCTTGGCTTTCTTACCCCCCAGTACATCCATGGTTGCAATCCCATGAGAAGTGACTGACTTTGGTACGGAGGTGCAAATCAGAGCATTGGAAGGAGGGGGGGGACAATGGCATGTGTAGGGTTTATATACTGTCACGTTCTTTGCTTTTTCTCAACAGGGAGGAATTGCTGTGATGAGTTTCTTGTCACTTTTTCTGGTACATTTTTCTTCTTTTAAGATGACAGATCTCCATGCTTGAACTAGGGCGTGCTGCTCCCCAAACCCAAACTCATGCCAGTAGAAGTCATCCATGAAGTTGGTATTTGTAGACTTAGCCCTGCCTGGCTTTCACTTGGAGTGTTGCAAACCAAATTTGATTCCTGTGTAGGTATTTCTGTATTTGCACTGCATCCAAGGGATGGTATGACAAGCTCCAGCAAATAACCCCACTTATTTTTGGGGAATGTTTTTTAGTAGTCTAAACCTTTCTAAAACCTTAAAGCTCCATAAGCAGCTTAAACCAATCTAAAGCCTTAGATCATTTTAAACAGCTTGTGCCAATAGAAGGACTTAGATTATCTTAAATGCCTTAAAGAGATCTAAAGCTTTAGTGAAAGAATTTGGCCAGTCTTGGATTTGCTTGGTGGTTTGATTGGATTTCATGGGCATGTTGGTCATCACTGGGTCATTGCCCAACTGCTGTTGGGGAACATGCCCTGATTTTCTCTGTCTTGTGATTTTGGGTATTTGAGGGGCTGCCGTTTGAACACAGAAGTAAATCCTGAATCTTTAACCTTAACTCTGCCCTCAGGTGAAGATCATCTGTAACTTCTGTATGCTGTCCCAGGTTCGTTTGGCTGAATATATATATCTCACTTGAGAGAGAAGAGACGTTGTATTACACCAATTAAGGATTTTCAAAGAATTGTGATGGCCTGAATTGTCCTTTGCAGTTTAGATTCTTATCAGTTGCTTATAGAGCTTTGAAAGTCTGATCTTAAGACATGGCGGCTTAATTAAAGGCCTTTAAAAATGTACATAAATGAAGGAATGAGTCCAGACTGTGACTTCAGTTAATTTGGACGTTCTCTAATTATTGCTTGCTTTGTGCTACAGCATCATCACAGTGTGAACATAGGATCTAATACTTCCTTCGCTTTGCAAGGGGAAATCATAAGTAATTCAGGCTCAGAGTTGGGGGGCTCTTCCTTTTGTGTTTTATCTTATTTTTGTAATTTAAATGAGATGGATTTTTCCTTGCATGTCAACCAGCCTTGAAAGGCTGGGTTATTTGATTTCCCTTTGAGCACAGTGGCACAGAAGCTTTTTTTTTTTACTCCCATTGACAGGTGGAGTAGCATCCTCAGGAATTATTTCATTAGAAGATACATCAATAATAGTACCAGATACATATGAAGACAGCATCAGAGCAGAAATTTTCTGCTCAAACGCCTTAACCAAGAGAAGGAGCTGATGCACTTCCTATGCTGAGTGCTCGGCTGTGGAGTTGGGTCCTGATGAGCTCTGCCATGTGCAATGTCTGCTTTCAATCCCCGCGATGTGCAAACAAAGCAGTTTTGTGCAGATCTGACTTGGGGCAGCATTTTAGAGCTTTCCTGTGTTATAACTGCTTTAACTTGCAAGAAAGCTAAGAACAAGTTTTGGTTTCAATTTTAGATATGGCTGTTTTCTCAGGCTTAAATGTTGGTCTGCTAACAGGTTGTTCACAGTGAGGCTGCTAAAAAGTTCCAATCTCCTGCATTTTATTCACTTTGCTTATTAATGCATTTATTCATAGAAGCAGTGAGGGCTTGTTGGAAGGTGGACTGCTTTTCCTTTCGATTTGCCACACGGAATTCTTTTGCAGATGGTATCATTCCTACTTCATACTTAAAGCAAGAAGCATGACTGCTAGCTCAGCACCTGAGAATATCTGGTGGAAGATTCTGGGATTTTTACACTTAAGAGCACTCATTTTAAGTAAATTAGCAATAAAAATAAATAATAATAAAAAAACAACTCAATCTGTACTGTAAAATGCATCCAGAAATTCCAGGGCTGTGCTCAGTGCTGGAGTCTCACTGTGGCTCAGGCAGTTTGCCCTGGTCCCTCTCTCTGCTACGTGATAAATAAAGTTCCTTTCCTTCCTTAGAATATCTGACCCGGGGAGTTCAGGATGAAGTTTGTTAGAAATGTAAACAGGCTGCAGCTGGGTAAACCGCTGCTGAATCAGGGCAGGGAGCAGAGCAGCCTTTTAAATCTGGTTCTGTTTTTCCCCACCTCTAACCTGGTGATGGGGACCGGGTTTGCTTCTGTCGCCATACTGCAGTGCTGTGGACTTTTGTACTCGGCGTGTCTGTCTCTGCTTGGGTGAAACAGGGTGAGCTGGAGCTCTTGGGTTTCCTCCTGTCTATCAGGAGCAAGTGCTGGTTTGGAGCTGGTGGACAAGCTGTGAAGCGCCCGCTTCCCTCTCTATGGCAGCTTGGTGCAATTACTTTTTTTTTTACCTAGCTTAGCCCCTTTTACTTTTTTCTCCTTTAACTCTTTCTTTGCTCCAAGCTCCTGAGCGCTCTCAGCTCTGCTCGCCTCTGCCCGAAGGCTCAAAGCAAAACCAGAGCAGCCAGTGCAGGAATTCCCTATTGCATCCTCCTGCTCTAAGCTACCTGTCTCGCATTCTGTGCCATTCACAGCTATATGATAGAATGATTCCTAATGCTGTTTGCTAGTAGAAAAACAAAAGAAAAGTCTCTTCTTCTCTCTTGGATGTTTTCTATCCCCTCCCAGTTATGGGTCAGGCATTCATGTGCTCCAGTTGCAGAGAGTCCCACTGAGCACAAAACAATCCTGGGGTTTTGCATGGACAGAAGCAGCTGCAGATGGGAATTGCCATCAAGCAGTGCTGAAGCAAGAGTTAAACAGGTCTGATACAAACTGTGGTGAGGCTTCTGTGACTGTTTCATTGAAACATCTATGGCTGGTGTGTGTCACCCTGGAGCAGCCTCTGTGCCCCCCCCCTTTGCTTTGAGGCCAGGTGAGACCCTAGAAGTGGGACTGAATGCAGATGGACTGGGGTTGCTACAAGCATTGCTAACTTCTGCACTGGCCCTTATGGGATGCAGAGAATAGTTTGAGGTATGGAGGGTTGTAGCAGAGAGCCCTGCTGCAGGCTGGAAGGTCCCCAGGTCTCAGTTTGCTCCCACATGCAAACTGCAGCAGCACAAACAAGTCGGTGATAATCCACCCAGCAATGGCATCTTCCTTGGAAAGGGCCCTGATTTCAGAAAGCATCGCCGTCCAGAACAGTGTTCAAGCATGTGCCTGCCTGTAAGCATGAATTTAATTGCCATCCTGGAGAATGTTGTGCTTAATCATCTTCCTTGGTGCTTCTTCTGACTCAGGGCTGGTGTTGGCATCCTGCAGGGTGCACCACGGTGGGAAGAGCTGCCAGGGCTGCATATGTCTCATGTACGTGGCTGGGTGCTGCTGAGGAAATGTGTGGTGGGGAAGGGAGCTTGAGGTTCTCTGGTAAAGAAAACAGCTCTTAATTAATTGGATGAGTAGGGTGAGTTGCTAAAACACGCAGTGTTTGTGGCAGCAAAGGGTTTGTAAGGACAGGAGTTTGGGTTGAGGATAAATGAACCTTTGCAGCTCTCAGCAGCTTGCTGGAACTCCTCATCCTTGCTCCCTTGGGACACAGTCAGCAGCTTGGGGCTTCTTCCAGGCTTCCTAGAAAGCCCAGAGGTTCCCCACATCTGCGTGCCCAGGTGCAGGGAGCAGTGTGCACAATTAAGGGTGTGCGTTTGGGAGCACCGTGGGAGATGCAGAGCTGGGGACTTGCACCTGCCGGGCTGCTGACCACAGAAATCTGTGCACAGCAGTGACACGTAACAGATTTCCACCATTGGTTTGAACTCCCTTTTCTCTGTATTGATACCTAGGGACTTGCATGGTCGGTGCCACAAGACACCTCCTGCAGGGGAGAGGTTAGGAATGTACCTCACAGTATGAGTTGGTGCCGATTCCTAAGCACAGCAGCTGCCCTACCAACTACTTGTGGGGATGGCTCCTCATGATGTCTCCAAGCCTCAGTACTGCACCCCTTTCATTCTCTGGGATCATAGAGTCATAGAATCACTCAGGTTGGAAATGACCTTAAAGATCATAGAGTCCAACCAGGACCTAACCACACTACCCTAACTCGAACAACCCTCCACTAAATCATGTCCCTGAGCACCACATCCAAACAGTTGTTAAACACATCCAGGGATGGTGACTCAACCACCTCCCTGGGCAGCCCATTCCAGTGCTTAACAACCCTTTCTGTATAGAAGTGTTTCCTGATATCCAACCTAAACTTACCCTGCACTACTTGAGGCCATTTCCCCTCATCCCTCATCCTGTCACCTGTCAGCAGTGAGAAGAGACCAGCTCGGCTCTCGCTGTAAGCACCTTTCAGATATTGGGAGAGAGCAGTAAGGTCTCCCCTCTGCCTCCTTTTCCCAGACCAAACAGCCCCAGTTCCCTCAGTCTCTCCTCATAGGCCATATTCTCCAAGCCCTTCACAAGCCTTGTTGCCCTTCTTTGGACCTGCTCCAGCACCTTCATGTCCTTTCTGTACTGAGGTGCCCTAAACTGAGCGCAGGACTCGAGGTGAGGCCTCACCAATGCCGAGTAGAGGGGCAGGATGACTTCCCTGGTGCTGCTCACCACACCATTCCTGATACAAGCCAGGAGGCCGTTGGCCTTCTTGGCCACCTGGGCACACTGCTGGCTCCTATTCAGCTGACTGTCCATCAGTACACCAAGGACCGTTTCATAGAATGGTTTGAGTTGGAAGGTGCCTTTGAAGGCCATCTGGTCCAACTCCCAGCAATGAGCAGGGACACCCACAGCTCCATCAGTGCTCAGAGCCCCTCCAGCCTGACCTTGGGTGTCTGCAGGGATGGGCACTGAACACTCTCTGGGTGTTGAGCTGTGGAGAACAAGCAGAGCTAACATGATCCCAGTGTTACTGGGGATCTTGGTACTGGGCCAGAGATGAAGATGATTGAGTGGGCCTGAATTAATGGAAGGTTTGGGCACGTCAGGAATTTAGGTGGAGTGTTTTTTTTTGTGCAGGGAGATTGGTCTGAAGCAAATTGCAGTGGGAACTTTTAATATAAATTATTTCTTAAAAGCACTTGGACATAAGGACAAACTTGAAGATTATGGCTGATTACTTCAAAAAGCAAAATCACTCAATTTGCATTTGACATCAAGGGGAAGAGCATTACCTGCATATATAACCTGGAATGGAGTAGGCCTGGGGAGTGAGTGAACATCTGGAGTCTTGCTGTCAGATGCTCTCCTTTCCCAATGCGATACTCTTAATGCTTTCCAGCTGAGCTGGATCCGAGTCTTTAAAAGCACTAAGGAGAAGACCATTGGTGCTCTCCAGATAGGGAGCTGAGACCCACAGATAGAATCATTAAGGTTGGAAACTACCTCTAAGATCATCCAATCCAACCCCAACCCAGCCTACCATGCCCACTGCCCACATCCCTCAGTGCCATGACCCCATCAGTTCTGAAACACCTCCAGAGTTGGTGACCCCACCACTCCCTGGGCAGCTGTGCCAATGCATCACCACTCTTTGGGAGAATAAATTCTTCCTAATATCCAACCTGATGGGGAGATGGCAGCTGGAGGCTGTGTACACAGGCTGAGTTTACACCCCAGATTTGCAATCAGTTATTTTAACCCAGAGATGCCCTTAACCTGTCCATGGATGCGGGGCATGTGTTGTCCTCAAAGATCTGCTGTGATTCCTCTCACCTTCTTTGCTGTCAGTCTATAGTGAAAAGTTAATGGTGCTGTTCTGCAGGAGAACTGCAGTGTAGGAGTAACTCCCTGTATGTGAAACAAAATGATGTTGTGACTTTTGGCACAGTGGAAAAGGCTTGCCTTTCCCCTGCTGCTGTCTCTGTAGGTATGTCCCTAAGGAAAGCATGCCATCTTTTTATTACTGACCACGTAACTCAGGGCAGAGTGACATTATTTGTCAGTAATACAACACCAGAGGAGCTGCACTGCTCTCTCTAATTTTCCAATAAGCAAATCAAGCCACATGCAGTGCTTCGCTAAACCCTTTCCTCTGCAGCTTCCCACACATGCACGGTGTCTGCGTTCCTTCCATTAAGTAATTAAGTGAAGTTTCATGACTGAAGCTCTCTCTTCCCATGGGTGACTGTGAGATTGCTTCACTTGTAGGGAGAATCCATTCCCCTGGAGCAACGAGTGGGCTCAGTGGGTTCAGTCCCAGTGAGTACTGGCTGTACAAAATGGAGATGTCCTTTGGTGCCAGTTCTGTGTGCACATCAGAGCATGTCTGAGAAGAGTCAGAATGAAAGCACAGTATCTATTTCTGAATTTTCAGTGCTAGATGGAACTTATAGTGCTCTGGAGCATGCACAGACATCTGTGTTGTTGCAGGACCTACCAAGCAGTGGTGCCTGGAGGCCTGAGCAGATACATGGCATCACAGCCCATCCAGGCATGGGGTCATGGGTAACTTCCTGGCCATGGGCAGCTCCTTGATTGTGGGCAACTCTTTGGTCATGGGCATCGCCTTGGTCATGGTTATCACCTTGGTCATGGGCAACTCTTTGTTGGTGGGCGTCTCCTTGGTCATGGGCAGCTCCTTGGTTGTGGACAGTTCCTCGGTCGTAGGCAAATCCTTGGTCATGAGAAGCTCTTTGCTCAGAGAAGATGAAGCTTAAGCCAGGAGCTGCAATGGTTAGAAAGGAGAAACAAACAGGAAGCCATAAGGGTTGCACTGTAACAGAAGTACAGAGGGTACTGTGTTTTGTCACTGAGAATTGTGAGATATTCAAGTGATAAATGAGAGATTAGGGTAAAAAAATAATTGGTCTTACAGCATTGAAATAGAGGGGTTATAAACCCCTGGGAAGTTTAAGAAGTGCCAGGAAAGCCATGTGGGATGCTTAGGAAAAGCTGGCTGTGCAGAGGGATAGGACAGTTGGAAGAATATTGTTCTCTGCAGAAAGTAAAAGGGAAAGTAGCAGATAAAGGCCAGTGGGATTTCCCAGGAAAGTTTCTAAAGAATAGAACAGTCAAAAATTACATTTCCTGAAAGCAGAATCTTCTGACTAACACATTTTGCCCTTTCTGCTGAGCAGGCTGTGTTAGTACGCTCATAGCCATACCTTTAAGTTGGATATTTATTACTGTGCTGTAGAAAACTTATCATAGTTTCTGGACAACTCTCTCCAGCACATCATCTCATGTAAGGCTGAACATTGCTGCCTGTTCTTACTAATGCTGCAGCATTCGTGGGATTTTCAGAAGCTTTGGGCTTCTGCTGTTGTGATGCTGATTGCCAGGGGAATAATTAGACTGGATTAAAAAAAAAAAAAAAAGAAGAAAAAAAGGATATTTTATCTTTTAAATAACTGTCCACGGGTGTTATTTTCCATCACATCCTGCTTTTGCTGGTTCTGCAGCTGTGGCAGGCAGAGCAGAATGACACTTATATTTCTATGCTATTCCTTCCCAAAGTGCAAGACTGGAAGACAGGAAAAGTTATTTCTCTAGATAACATCCAGCAAGCTCCCTGTATTTGGAGGTGCTGTCTGCTCCAAGGAAATCACGCAGTGGATTATTGCAGGGGAAAGTCAAATTGCTGAAGAAACCATTCAAACCGTGCAGAGGTGCATCATTTTAAGTACAACGGCTCAGTCCATCCTCCACACTACCACGAGCGTGTGCTCCTGGAGGAGAGGCCTCCCCAAAGGATCGTTGCTGAAGGGTGCATCTGGAAAGAGCAGCCTGCAAGGTGCGGTGTGCGCGGTAGCAATTAGGCGCTTACATGCATGCAAATGCGGGGCAGCGGTTTGCCTGCAGCCTGCACTGCCTTCTCCTGCCGGTGGGCATGGAGCTCCTTCCTGGCAAAGTATGTCTTGAGCATCTGCAGGACTAATAAGCTAGAAAACAGGCCCTGGGGAAAACCCCTTTCCCTCCCCCTTTCTTTTTTCGCTTTTCTTTTTTGTTAATTAATTAATTAATTTTTTTCATCGCAGAGAGCAGAGATTTGCAAGACAAAAGCGTTCGCTTTGCATTGTGCGTTTTGTTTTGTGTCTGTGGCTGTGTGGAAACACACCTGCCATTTTACTGCTTCCTGCAGCAGATGCAAATAGAGCATCCTCAGGAAAATGTTACATCCCTTAAAATAAACTCCGCTGCTCAGCAGCGCGTGTTGCCTCTGGTTTCGTGCTGGAATGCATCTGCAAAATCAGAAAGCCACGGGATAAAAATGCAGTTGCCCACCAGTAATAAGGAGGAGTTCCTGTGAAAGCTGCGCTCGGCCTTCTATCATTTGTAAAGTTTCAGTGTGGGGATGTTTGGGGCGGTTGGGTTTTTGGGTTTTTCCTCCATCTCCTTCCTTCTTCCTCTCCCTCCTGTTCTGCTCTGGGGGCCCTTGCCTGGCTCTGTGCCTGCTGGCTGAGCTGCTCTGGGATTGCTCTGTGCAATGGACAGAGGTCTCTCTGGCTTCCTGGGGTGGCACTCCCTTGCTGTGCATGGATCTTTTCCCTTTCTTCCTGCTCCTTTGTTGTTATATGGAAAGCCCAAACAGGAAAAGGTTAATAGGAGAAAAGTCAAATAGAGCTGAATAGGTCAGAATTTGTCTTGCTTTTGGTTTCCTCGCTCCAGAGCCAGCCTGCGTCTGGCACATAGAGACCTTGAAACCTGCCTGATGGAGTTTCATTCTTGGTTGATCACATTGCCCTTGAAAGAAATTGTATTCTGTTCTGCAGAAAAGCAGAAAGACGGAAGAGAAGCGAATCCTTCATGCAGCTGCTGCACCCATGCAGAGCTCAGAGGGTGCAGTTCTGCACATCCCATCTGCAGAGGTCTCCAAGCATCAGCTGCTGGGCAGGAGCACAGCAAGGCTTGCTTTTCTTCTCTGGTGGCTGCTTGTGAGGTTTTGCTGCTGCTCAGGCTGCCTGGAGCTCTGGTTTGCAGGATGCAGGTGCAAGGAGGGGTGTGCGGATGCTTGGGGTTTCTCACCTGAAAAAGGAGTGGTTGAGTCATTGCGGAAGCTTTGCTATCTGCAAAATCGTAGATAGGGGTTGCTACCAGCACTGATTCAAGACAGAAAGCTGATAAAGCAGGCAAAACCTACCTGGAGGTCTCTGTGGGTGTCTGAAGACATTGTCTGGAATCGGTTTTGATTTTAGTCAAAATAACATCTGGTGATCAAGCGTTGAAGTGGTTGATATGGGGGAACATGGATGTGCTTGGGGATAAGGGTGAAGCACAGAGGTTTTTCAAGGGGTGGGTGAGGTCTGGTGGCCAGGGTGGCAGTGGCTGGGGGGGAGGACAGGGGTGGCTGTGCAGCAGTCCCATAACCTTGGGTGCCATGGAGCTGGAGCTTGCAGGAGGCTCTGGGTGGGACAGCACCAGGAAGGAGGTGTTAGGGGAAGCTTGGTATGGAAGGGGCTGAGTAGAGCAACCACAATGTATGGGAAAAACTGGCTTCCAGAGACTGCTGACTGTTGATGGGCAATCTGCTGCAGGGCCCCAGTTTTTGGAAGCACCAGCGGGGCGGTGCCAAGCCAGGATTGCATGGAAGCACATGGGATGGATCAGAGCCGCTCCCTGGGCACGCAGGTGTGGCTGTCACAGCCCATGCTCTCACAGTGAGTGTTTGTCTTGGCTCAGGAGCCGAGCAGAGGGGTATGGGGCATGCCTGCCCATGTGGACAGGAATTCCCCTCGAGGCACACTGTGTTCAGGCGTCTTTTCCCCAGAACTGCTGTTGGATCACTATGGCTCACTCCAGTTCCCCCTTGCTCTGGTTTGGCAGCATCCCTCCCTGCTGTGTCAATGGCTGTATGAATGGTCCTGCTCCTTTCCACACCTTGGTTGGGCTGCAAGGGAGACATGGCACAAACTCTGCTCTGTGCTTGGCCTGCTCTGGTTGTTGGCAACCCTGCCCACAGCAAGGGGGTTGGAACTTGGTGATCTTTAAGGTCCCTTCCAACCTAAGCCATTCTATGATTGTATGATCTTGACTCCTTCTTGCACTTCATCCCAACAGTGATCTGTTGCGATCCTTTTGGTTGCTCGATGACTTGCAGCAGCAGGAGAGTTCTCTTCCATCCTTTCTTCAAATGTCAGCATCTCAGAAACATGCACATTGATTGCATGGGTGGTGTGCAACACCTGGAAGAATAGTTCAAGCCGTGGCTGACACTTCAGCCATGGTGTTTTGTGCCACGCGTACAACTGTCCCCCTTCCTCACGAAGCTCTCCACATCAGGAGCAGCTGAATCTGTTTCCAAATCATATTAACATCTCTTAACCTCCCAGATATATTCTGTCCTAGCAGAGCAGCTTGCTGAGGTGGTCTCAGACAGCTCTAAGCACAGTGCCACACTGAACATTGAGCAATGCCAAACATTCTGCTTGGAGAAGATCAGAGACTTTCTGCTTTTAATCATGTGCTTTCCTTGCCTGGTGAGAACATCTCTGTGCTGCCTTGGCTAATAGCAGGAATCCTGAGAAAACACAGAGAGGGATCTGCTGTGAAGATCAGGCTACTGTTGGCTTGCCCAGACAGCTCTGCTCTCCCAGCAGAGCAAACCTCTCCAGCAGGGCCTCCAGTAACCTCACCTGTCCTCCCAGAGGTAATTGTGGGCAGATGCATTGCCTGGGTATGATGTCATTATGCTGTGCTACTGCTAGTTTGTTAAATGCAAGCGAAGGAGGTTGCTGAGATGACTGGGAGCATCAGCACATAGCATCAAGGACTTGAATGGATGATGCAGCCAACTGGAAGAGATTCCCTGCTGGAGCACTGTGGCACTCCCTGTCCTTTCTCAACGTGCTGGTTCCTGTTGCTGTGAGCTACCTGCTCGAGGCTCTAAGGAGGTGCTTGGCACGGCCGTGCCTGGAGTTTGTTGCCACATTTTCTCCCAGTTGCTGGATTTGCAAAGAGGTTCTCCCATGGGTTACATGAGCCTGGGAGCCTCCTCATGCCACAGTATAGGAATAGCAATAGCTGAAGGGATGCAGTACCAGTGTAGATCTTATCCACTGTTTTCAAGCTAAGGCTTGAGTGTTGGTGCCCTCTGAGATCTGACCAGTGTGCTCTCAGTGTGCACAGTATCAGCTGGAAGCAGAGCAGGAATTCAGGCTCTGGTCCAGCTCCCACGGTGTTCCATGAGGTAGGGTTGCTAGACATCCGTGTAACATGAGATTTCCTGCATTTCAGACTTGAATCCTGCGAGCTGTATTGAAAACATACGTGATGCTATCCTTCCTGTATTTCCTGTACAGTTTTAATATGGGACGTGAGAAATCCTGCTATCATCTGCCCCCTCCTTTACCATATTTCTTAGAATGTTCTTCATCTCCCTTCTTTTCCCCAAGATTTTGAGTATGTTCATCAGCTGGTAAGGACAAAGCAACTCCTGGAACACATTTCAGGTTTTTACTTGTATCTTGTAATCCATCCACTGGAATTCTTTTAAGACCTTCAGTAGAGTTAACCAGACTGCCTTGCAACTTTATTTTGCTACTCCCTGCTAGGGTGAAAGGTGAGGTGATCTCTATCAGATAATTGCTGTATTACGTAATTAATTGGGAGATAAAAACCAGGTTATCCCAATTGCTCGGCGTTAGAGCTGATTTTGCAACCAGTTAAGAACTCGGGGTCTCGACTCTCCAGATCTCTGCAAGTGTCAGTGGCACACAGTTATACACAAAAGGAAACTGAGGTTATTTCAAATGAGAATGAGCGCGGTAGGAAGAGGTGGTGAAAGACTTATTCTCTGAAAGAGTGGTTAAGTATTGGAACAAACTGCCTAGGGAAATGGTGGGGATACCATCCCTGGAGGTGTTCTAGAACTGTGGAGATGTGGCACTGAGGGATGTGGTCAGTGGGCACGGTGGGTTGGGTTGGGGTTGGCGATCTTAGAGGTCTTTTCCAAGCTTCATGATTGTATGAAACGAGTCCCCTGATGATCAGTCATGGGCTGAGCTTCTCAGCTGCGCTGATATTGGAGCATGTATGAGGAGTACCCCCAGGAAATACAGAGTGAGTGTGTTAAATGGGTTTCCAATTGGAAGGGAGGGCTGTGATGGAGGAGGAAGCTCTGGAGGACCTCACCTGCTTCTGTGCACAGTGCTGGTTCCCCATGGCCAGGAAGATGAATTCACTTTAGGATAAATGTAATGACCAGCTATTACAGTGATGAGAACAGAGCAATTTCCTTACTGAGAGAAGATTAAGAGCATATCTACATCATCATAATGAGAGACAGTCCTGTCTTTGAGTTCATAGTCCAGTGCAAAGCGTAATAGTGAATTTATAATGTTGGAGTTGAATTTGGGATTTGCCAAATTCACTGTCCAAATGATCAGATGTACATTATATAGAAACAATTACGGATAACTTCGGAGCCAGTCACAATGCAGACCAGTGTCTGCAATGCAAATGTTTTGGGACACACAGCCCACATAGGTGCTATTACGTTACTCCAAGAAGGCTGCTTTCCCAGGGAGACATACTTAATGAAGATCTGATGATTTTCGTGTTTGGCTAAGCCAAGCTTCTATCTATCACACCTTGCTCCTAACAGGCAGGTCTGCTTTACCACAGTTTTTAAACTGGGAGGAGAGGGAGCGCACACATTTGTTTCTGAACTTCAGGAGTGAGCGGTGTGGGCTCTGCTTCCCCATCCCTGGCTGCATGAATGAGCTGTGTCTGCTTGTTCTGGTCATAACTTCTGAACTGCTGACCGGGAGCTGCTAAGTGATGGCATGTGGCCACTTCTTCGCTGTAAGCTCCCTAATTTGAGACGTTCCAGCCGGCCAGGTGGCAGGGAGCTGGGACTGCTTTCTGTGGAGCCGTGTTGTTCTTTGTAACCCCCCACGCTTTGCAAAGCTCAGAGCTCCCACTGCTCGTTGTGCAGTGATGCCCACGTCCCAGCTGATGCTGGGGTCCTTGAGGGCATGCTCCCCTTCATCTTCCTTGTGCTGCAAAAGGTGTTGAAGTCAGAAGCTGAGCTCAGCTTCTTTGCATTTGAGCAAGTTGCATTGGGAGCTCCTTTTTCAGAAGAATGAGCAAAGGCGCAGTGCTTGCAGAGCTGTGTGCTGGAGCCAAGTGTGGATCCTGCAGTGTCCCTCCTCCAGAATCCCCCAACCCATAAGAGTCATACTGTGGTCTCTGTTCTACAGCTACAGACGTGGGAATGCCAAAAAGACTGAGCTCCTTGCTGCCTTTCTGTGCCATGCTGCATAATAACACTGCCACTGCGCTTTAGGCTAGCCTCAATTACCCCTTGTTATCAGCACGGAGATCAAAGCACATCATTTAAAGAACAAATGCAGTAAATACCTTGAATTTGTGGATTGACTTTTTTAGAAAAGCAAATTGTCAGGACAAGCTCGAGCTAATCCTGTGCATTTTGCATAAAGAACTGGAAAGAGAAAGAGACATAAGTGTTACCCGAGGTGTCAATTTGCATGATGCGGCGTGATTTTATGATGCTGCTGCTGCCTGTTGTGTAATCCCCAATTCCATGCTTTGGAATTGCTCTGGGATCTCTGCACAGGCTCAGAATAGCTTCCTATCTCTGGGTGCTGCAGGAGCTCTCAGTCCGCTTTTCGTCTTTAAGAGCTTGCTTGGATCTTAGTGGTGTGTTATTATTTCTGCTTCAGGTTTTGGGGATTTTTTAGCATCTCCTTGCAAAGGAAAAGCAGAGGCACTGTTGGACCGTCTGCTGATGGGCTGCGGTTTATCAGGCCCTTCCTTCTAGAGGGTTGATTTCACTATGGAGCAGCTTTGCTCCATTAAAACGTATAGAGTATTTGAAGGAAGGAGTGTTAATGAAGTGTCAGGAAACTTTATTGCTGTCTGGAACTGGGGAAGAGGTGGAGTGAGAGGAAGAGAGGATAACTGGGAAAAATCCCATCCAACAGCAAGGCCGTTACCTTCTCTGACACGTACTGGGAGCTGCTGCTGTTAAAGCATTGGGAATAAGGTTCAAGGATACAGCAAAGCACTCAGCAGATTTTTCCATTTTTGTAAAGATTGTTCTGATTTACCCCCCTCTCCCTTCCCCCCCCCTTTTTTTTTGCTTTGTTTCGAAGCTTTACTCCCTTTGGAGCTTTCTGGATAGCCTTGGTGCCAGGTGCTGCTCCCCATCTCAGAGGCTCCATCCAGCCTGCCCTTGAGATGCATGCTTGCAGTTTGGCTTATTTCTTCCGTACTCTGCCAGTTTGTTTAATTAAACTGCTCAATTCTTCTGAAAATGGGAAATGGAATTACCATAGGATGCCTGAATGCTCTTGGTGCGGGGGGGATGTAGGGGCTTGGATGGATAAATCAAGCTGTTGCATTTTGGCTGGGGTGGTGGGCCCCTTGGCTGGGGTAGACACTTCGTTTCTTTATCACAGAGCATTTAATAGCAAAAAAAGGAAGCCAGCAGGGAGCTGGGCTGTGGTGGTCCTCATCTCAAGCCAGAGCTGAGCCGGGGGCACGACTGGGGTGGCATCTCCTCATGGCCACCTCCAGTACAGGGAAGCCAAATGGCAGCAGACACGGGGTCCTTGTTTGCATCTCCAACGTGCCTAATATTTAGCTCCAATTTTGTCAGCTTGAGCTGCTGCTGTAAGTGTGTAAATGTCTTCTGGTTTATTTGGGCAGCAGATTTGTTTTGCTTTATTGGCTCAAAAATAAATGGTGCAGCCTATGCTGTTGGTGCCACTAGCCAGGCTGCTTGCTCAACCGCTGGAGAGCTGTATTCAGTTCTGCATTGTCAATTCAAACTGTACTTCAGCTGGTGTGGTTTTGCCTTATAGACCTTAATTTATTGCCCCCCCCCCCCCCCCCAAACAGACTAATATTTATTGCTGTGATTTTAGGATTTTAGTTGTTATTTTCTCTGCCACACAGGCACTCTCTGTGCTTGCTTAAATTGCTGTGGATATTCCTGCCAAAGCTATTGCATTAATACCCATTTCATGTTGACATGTATACAGAAATTATGTATTTTCATGAATTAACAAAAAAGTTCACTGCCCAGCACATGATCCATCTGGTGGCTCCACTCACAGCCCTGGGCATGGGGAATCTGCCTGGTCTACAGGCCGACTTGCATCGTTTCTAGTGGACAGAAAACAAAAAACTGTCTCCATTGCCAGAAGTCGCACCTCCCTGTTTGTTCTGGGAGTGGCGTTTCCTCTTTAATCACATTTATCCTTGTGTTTGCTTACCTTGGTGTAACTCTCTGTTCCACCATGGAGATGGAGAGCGCCCCGGGGGACGTTTCTGGGCTCACTCCATCACGTGTCACCAGGGCGTATTTCTGGCAAAAATTATACTTCCAAGCATGACATTTTTTTAGCTGTACATTTTAAAAATCAATTATTATTATATCTTTTCCTGTCATGAATGGTAATTTTTACTATTACTTTGTTTGGCCCTATGTTGTTGCCTGGGGATGCCTCTTTGCGCTTGAAAGCAAAGGTTTTCATTATTGCTGGTGGAATCAGTGGCACAGTACTTATAGGAATCTCTTCCACACTTCACACCTTCTATCCAGCTGGGCTCAGCTTTGCTGCTAGCTCTTCTGGTGGCTTTTCTGTACCTGAAAACACCATAGGAATGTGTCCTAGGACCAACTTCACACCACTCCACTCTGTAGGACCTCAGGAAGAAGTACCCGAGGCTCTCCGTGCACTTTCCCCACTTGTAAAATTGTAGTAAACACATCCAAATGTCATTAGTAAGTGTTTCGTGCTCCAAGAATGAGACTATTATGTCAGTGCTTTGCAGTGTCGTTATTTATTATCTCGGAGCTAATGGGATGCAATACAAAGAGTGTGGCGTGATTTCGGAAGCTGGAGGCGTGCCGTGTTTCCTGATGACAATGTGAATGCTTGTGGCTTTTTGGAGCAGCTCGAGATGTAGAATTTGATGAGGATCCTTCACTGTTGCTCCCAGCTAGTCTCATCGGGTGGTCGGTGCTTTGTATTAGCCTAGAAGGTCACCGGAGGAATTAGCTGGTGTGAATTTGTGGCTTCCTCAGTATTAAGAGATTGTTGACACGCTGTTGGGAATAGCATTTCAGGGGGTGAATGCGTGAGAAAGGCAGCAGGGAGATACTCGAGCTACAAGAGCACTGAAGTCCTCAATGGCTGATTCACTGGGCTTGCATTTGAATCCAGAGGGAAGTAGTGAATATCTGAACTCACATTCTCCCTTCCATTCTTCCTCCAGCCCTTTCTCAGGGTCAGCACTCATATGGTGGAGCATCCTTAGTGGTGTAGCTGGGCTCTGCAGTCTTGTGCTGGGTTTGGTCTCATCTCCTGAGCTCTGGGGGAAGCACACAGCCCTGTGCTGACAGCAAAGGGAACACGTTTTGGATGATGTTCTGAAGCAAAGACCTGGCTGTCCACAGTCACTGAGGTTTTACCTGATCCAAAATCAGGGTTGTGAATCTGTGTTTGTTAGTCTGATTCCAGGTTGCCAAGATATTTTACATTTCTAGCTCAAAAATATTTCAGAGGTGCACAAATGGCTGCATCTCGTGCCTTGAGGTGGATGCTTTTGGCTTATCATCTTCAAAAACTGTCTACTTCTAGAAAGTTTTTAATGAAGACTTACATCCCTCCACTCCATGGCCTTTGCTGGCCACAGGCTGGTCCTGACTTTCAACTCCTTGAAAGGGTAGATAATAGCAGGACAAGGGGAAATGGTTTTAAGTTGAAGGAGGGAAGATTTAGGTTGGATGTCAGGGGGAAGTTCTTTACTATGAGCGTGGTGAGGTGCTGGAACAGCTGCCCAGAGAGGCTGTGGATGCCCCGTCCATCCCTGGAGGTGTTCAAGGCCAGGTTGGATGGGGCCCTGGGCAGCCTGGAATGGTATTGAATGTGGAGGTTGGTGGCCCTGCCTGTGGTGGGGAGTTGGAGCTTCATGATCCTTGAGGTCCCCTCCAACCGAAACCATTCTATGATTCTATGATGATTCTGACTCCCCTCACCCCATACATTGGCGTTAGAGCTTCCAAAAGAGAAAATATCTAAAGATATGCTAGAAAATGCAACCCCCAATCGTGTAATTTTTAGATAATTAAGTACATCCTTGAACAACAGTTTTTGCAGACGACAAATATCTAAACATGACAGTCTTATTAAGCATGGATTGTAAACAGTCTCTTGAGTTTAAACCGTTGCATACCACTGCATCATTGTTTGGAAAGAAAGGACCTGTAGCCAACAGAAACGTGTCGTACATCCTGGCTGACCCGCTGTTGTCCATCAAGGTACGTCTGAGCTTTCAGAGATTGGGACTTTTCAAAGGAAAACACATGGATTCCACCTCTTTCGTATTAATATTTCCTGAGTGCTTTTCCTTTCAAGTGTTTCTGTTTTTGGTGATGCCTTTTTTAAATTAAAAAGGCTTCCCAAGCCTTTCAACACAGCATGTGTCCAAAGTGTGGAAAATTCTCTTTGAAGAGTCGCAGTGTTTTAAAGAAAGGAAGGGAGGCTAAAAAAAAAAGAGGGAGGGCAAATGGTGGCTGGTGTGGTGCGAGGGGCAGCTTGATGCTTTCAAGCAGAGTAGTTTTGATTAAATGTGGAGTTGACTTGGCTGGTGTTATGTGTTATCCAGATAGACGAATATGCATACAGACGTGCTTTGAAATATTTGTGTGATCTATATTCATCTAGTCCGTGTTAACAGGATTGTTTGAACACCCATGCTGTTTGCATCTGAGGTGGGATGTGCGATGGCTGAGTCTGGTTTCTCTGATGGCACCTGGCCCTTCTGACATCATGGGAAGGAGGGGAAAAGAGATTGGCAGAATGGCTTAGGTTGGAACACACCTGGAAGATGATCTGGTTCCAACCCACTGCTGTGGACAGGGTTGTGGAATGAAAGAACCATTTAGATTGGAAAAGACCTTCATGATCAAGTCCAACCAAGAAATCCAGATAATATCTACACACACACACACACGTATATCTATATAATTGCCCTCACAGCCTCTTCAAATGCCAGCTTACGTGTTATTTCCACTGAAATCATAGAATCATAGAAGCACAGAGTCATAGAATCACAGAACGGCTTAGGTTGGAAGGGACCTCGTGGATCATCAGGTTCCAACCACCCCTGCCATAGGCAGGGTTGCCAGTTGCTGGGTCAAGTACTAGATCAGGTTGCCCAGGGCCCCCTCCCAAGACCCATTAAACTCCTCCAGGAACGGAGCATCCACAGCCTCTCTGGGCAGCCTGTTCCAGCACCTCACCACCCTCTCAGTGGAAAACATCTCTCTGACATCTCATCTAAATCTCCCTTTCTTTAGTTTAAAACCATTCCCCCTTGTCCTGTCACTATCTACCTGTGTAAAAAGTTGATTTCCCTCCTAATTATAATCTCTCTTTAAACACTGGAAGGCTGCAATGAGGTCTGCCTGCAGCCTTCTCTTCTCCAGGCTGAACAAGCCCAGCTTCCTCAGCCTGTCTTCATAGGAGAGGTGCTCCAGCCCTCTGATCTTCTTCTTGGCCCTCCTCTGGACCCTCTCCAAAATCTCTACATCCCTCCTGTGCTGAGGGCCCCAGACTTGGATGCAGTACTGCAGATGGAGCCTTGTAAGGGCATACAAAAAGTCTCACTGATGCCACTGGCTTGCAGGCAGTGAAAATGCAGTGTAAGGGCAACTCTTGTGGCTGCCAAGAGCTTTATTTTAAGATTTATATAAAGTTACTGCAAATGAACCAAGGATTAGGACATTGGTGTCCAACCTTTTAACTTGCCTGGGATGCATTAAGTAAATAGAAATTGTCTTGGGCCTGCATAGATGTAGGTTGCTCTGCAAGTAATGCCTTCTGTTTATTTCCATGGCAACTACAGCTGATACAAAGAGTGTATTAACACACTCTGATGCAGAAAATTCTCATCTACAAAACATTATTTTTCAACATAGTCACGACCATGGGCTGTGGGGGCTATGGGCTTCCATCATATGCACGCTGTGCTCATCAAAACCTGCACCAGCAGAGGTGCCCCACTGCTGCTGTCACCACTGCTGAAATGCACCGCCCGCCCCTCATTGTGCTCACATCCACTGTTGGGTCTCCATAGACGGTCAGCAAGTGTCAGTGAATGTCAGTGGGTGCCATTTCTTCCGTATGGAGGAATTCAGTTCCACCCCTTTGCTTCATATGCACTTCCATGTCAGACACCAATCTGTCAGACTGCCCCTCTACTGCCATCTGTCACACAGGAACAACATTTAATGGAATACTGGCAGGGAGGTTCAACCTTTACTGCCATACCACCAACATCCGCCTCTGATATCATGGGATGACGTCACAAAATTGGAGGCATTACTTTCAGAGCAGGCCTTATATATAAAATAGTTAATGCACATGATAACCAAACCTATTTTAATCTTTAACATTTGTTATTATGATAGAGAGCAACAAAACCACAGAGCCAGTGGAATATGTGACCTTGGTGTTGTGAAACTGATGCATCAGTGCTTGGCTCAATGGCAGCAGCTGCAGTTTTTAGTGAGCTCTCAAGGTGTTCAGTAGAGATTTCTGATGAAATTGTACTCCTCCTTTACTTCATCCTTGAAAACAGCTGTATGTTTGTACTTCCAGAAGGTGATGACATGGTGAGCTGGTGAAGGAGCAGCTTCAGTGCCTCCCAAATCCGTGCTGGCCTCTTTAGTGGGCAAGGAACTGTTATGTCCTTCTTAATCTGTGCAAAACTTTCCTGGAAGCCAGCTTAGCTGGCTATTTGTAGGCTGTCGTTATCTGATTATCGCAATGCTGATTGATGGCCAGAGGTGCTGTGTGCTGACCTGAAGCTACTGCAGAGCCCCGTGCACTGAAAACCTGTGAAAAAGGCAACTGTGGGTCTTCTAGGCTAGCTTAGCTGGAAATTAAGTATTTCTCTGTGATTGAAGCAACTTCAGGATAAAACTGGATGCTTGTAGACTGCTTGTTTTATTTCTTAACCCAGCTTTGAGCTGCTTCTGCTAAGTGCAGGGCAAAAGTCCCTTCTTCCCCTGTCTGCTGCTTGGCATTTCTTTATTCTCCATCTGCTAAGCACAGGAATACACTCATAGTACACTGTTCTCAAACCCAGCCAGATGCTCGGGCAGAGGTGGGGAGGTGGGACTCTGCTTAAAGGCCACAGTGAGACCCACAGATGCAGATGCAGCACTGAACTTGGACGGAGCATGATGCCAGCCAGCAAACTGTGGCTGCAGTGCACAGCTGGCAGCAGCAGTGCAGGGAGATTCCTTCACTGCTCATCCCTTCAGCCAAAGGAAACTGTGACAATATGGTTTGCTTCTTGATATCTTTTGTGTTCAGCCTTGAAAATTAAATCGTGGCAGAAGGGACGTGCTGGCTCAAATGTGGTCAGCAAGCTTAGCTGGCTGTGGGAGTTCTTCTGAGCCTGAACTTGAACTCAGGGCTGGAGCTGCTGGCCTGGGACAGCCCAATAAAGGCTTCCCATGCTGGATCCTGGCTGAGCTTTTGCAGTTTTTTTGTCCTTTGAGGTCGTGCTCCTTTGTCTTTGCAGGCTGTTTCCTGGTGCTTAGAGGAAAAAGTCCACCACCATGCTCTGAGAGGAGATTTGTGCCACAATGAGAATCCCTTGCTTTTATTAGCGCTATTTGCATAGACCCGAGCATGTGGGGAATAAGAGGCTTAAGCTGTTATGTGCAGAGAAATACAAGGTAATGAGGAGGTGAGGGGGGAAACCCTCAGTGCCACTGCTGGGGCTCAGCCATAGTGCAAAATGTGGGTGCTCGGTGGGGGCATTTCCCCATCCTGTGGGGAGGCAGCGCTGGGTTTTACCTGAAATGCTGCTGCTCTCCTGCCTCTGCCCTACTCCCACTCTGTCTGCAGCCTTTGCTCCTCATCTCTTCCTTTCTGCAATGGGATTTATTGCCTGCGTGGCTCTGTAGGGTGGTGGGATGATGCCCAGGTACTGTGGGAACAGAGCCCTTCTTGGGATGTGCCCTTTTGCACAACCAATAGACGACATATCTTCCACATTTATATCTGTGTGCGATGGCCCCGTGGCTGGAGCACTGCAGATTAGTAGGAAATGTAGTTATTAGCTCTTGATAAGCAACCACTTTTCATCCCAGCTGTTTTTCAATTAAGCATGGATGTGGAGTGCAGCTGCTCGTTCAAAGGGTGCTTTTTACTTCCTTGTGAAACGCAGCATTTTCCAGCACTGAGTCCCATTGCTCAACGCAAGGAGAAATTGTTCGTAAGGTTCCTATTTTTGTTCCCATTTCATTTTCTAACAAATCGTCCTGATTGCAGCCAAAGGTGAATGCAGTTCAGGAGCTATTAGCAAAGTTGAGATACTCTTTTCAGGAGTAGGGCGAGGGTTTATCACGTTCACTTCACACATATTTTTGGGTCCTTGGAGCTGTTGTGCTTTAAAACTAAAGGTAAATATCATTTCATGTGTACAGCTGTGACCCTGAGGCCTTCCAAAAAGTTGGAGCCCACAGTGGTTGTACAAAACCCATTTTGAGGATCTGGGAGTAAATCAGAAACAGTAGTTGTGCACTGCAGGATATCTCAGGGACTCATCACCAGAGCCAAAATGTGGTAACTGGAGCCCCCAGTATCCCCATAGTGTGACTAAAAATGGCACGAGCTGCCTGGGTGGGCGCTCGTCCCAACATTGCTACTGGAAGAGGAGCAGTGGGTGTTTTGGGTTAAGAAGTGTGATCTGCTTTCTGCTGTGTTCCATGGCCCCTGGGACAGAGCAGCGTGGATAAAAGCAGGCGTCCTTCCAAGCCAGCGTGGGGCTGTCAGGTGATGTGGCAAAAAGAGTGAGAATGCTCCTTGTTGTTGGGCTGGCTGACAGCCCAAGGGAGATCCTAAGGAAGATGGTAAGATGGGGCACATACCCTCCTCTTCAAAAGGAGCCATGTGCGACCCAGGTGCGTTTCAGCTGTTCGGCTCTGTGATTTGCAGTGTGGTTTTGGGGCACAGTCTGGCGGTGGTGACGGGAGGAGGAACATTTCAGAGGGTTCTGAGCGTGTGAGGGATTGTGGGCTCCTGGTGGGAAATGGGTGAGTGCAGATTTTCAGCGTGGCTGCACAAAAAGGGATGGGATGGGGATGGGAATGGGAATGGGGATAGGGATGGGCACGGGCTGCTCTCGCCATGTCTGACTGTTGGTGTGAGCCTTGCTGCTGCCGACGGAGGGCTGAGGATTCCCCTGGGAGTTAGCAGCACTTATTCCCAGTTAACACCAGTGTAAGCGATACGCGGGATGAAGGAGATGAAGCCATGCCTTCAGGTCCTCCAGGCTGAGGCCCTGACTGCCTAACAGCTGTGTCAACCACGGGACCGATGGCCTAAAGGTGAAAATCCCGAGGTCTGATTGCTAATGCACCAAAGCAGTGTTTGTTCCTTGCGGTCAGGAGCACTGCAGACCGGTCCTGTGCGTGTCAGACCTCAGCAGGCTCAACGCTGCCTTCCTTTTGTACATCCTACCCAGCAGGTGAGGCCACAGCCCCAACCTGCACACCTCTTCCTGGGAGGAAGCTCCCTTCATTCAACCCGCAGCTCGGTGCGTTTTTAAGGGGAGAGGGAGGCAGCGGTTTGCTGCAGTTTGTTTGACCCAGTTAGGAGAAATATCAAGTCGCCTCGGGCAAGTGATTAATTTGTACACACTTCCTCCTGCTCACGGCGTGCTGAGTGCAGCCAGTCCTTCTGCAGGTGAAGGCTACAGAGCTCTCAGGAAGCTTGCCTGGACCCACAGCTGCCCTGCGCTGCGTTGGGTACATCCTACATCCCAGGGAGATGGAGGCAGCAGGTCTGCAGGAGAGCTCCAGATGGTATTTATTCGAGACCTCGGCAGCTGACTCGGGGTGTTATAAAGCTTCTCCCTGTTGCTTTCTCTTGAGCAGAAGCTCTGCCTCTCAGTGTTGTTTCCAGAGCAACTGTCAGGGCTGGATTTAAGGGTATTTTTGGTGTTAGCTCGAGAGTCCTGTCTGCAAAGGAGGTGCAAAGCAAGGGCAGCTCCTTGCAAGTCTCATTTGCTTGTTCAACCCCAACTGCAGGCACCAGCAGCCTGGAAGGACTTGCTGTGTGCTGCCCCTGCTGCTGGGACAGGTTGTGGGGGGTTCCAAGGTGACACTGGCCCTGTGAGCTGGTCCTCAGGTGTGAATCCTCACTCTTCTGAACGAGCGCTGGGTTGTTTCATCTTGCGACGCCCATCCCATATGTTTTTGCAGTGCAGAAGTGCACCTTGAGCTGGCTTTGAGGAAAGCATCACATACTGCGGGCCTGGGGCCAAACCACAGGGGCGAGGAGGTGACTGTCTTGCATGCAGTAAAGCTAAATGCTCAGAATGAAAATAGCTTGTTTTCAGGCCAAGAGTCAAAAGACTCGTGGAGACCAGATGGGGAGGAAAGACTGTTTCTGCGTCTTTGAGCTGCTATAGGAAAATCACAGTTAGCCAAAGCAGGGTTGTGCAGTGTGGTGATTCTCATGGGCATGCACAGTCTCTGACATCCAGGTGTGCTCAGCCTCTGTCCTGCCCCATCTGCAAAACAAGGGCTGTCCTGCAGGTAGAAAATGATCCACGAGAGCAGTTTTGATCCCGAGTGGGCTGAAAGTGGGATCTCAAACAGCTGTGTGCTCTGAGTCCATCCCGGCTGGAGAGGTAGCGTTTAAAAGAAATAGCAGTAATATTTTGTTGGTAGCTGTGGCAAGCTGTTAAACAGAATATCTGACACACCGAGTTCTCACTTGGATGAGTTTGCATTTTACAGAAAGTCTGAGTCTCGTGCAATACGGACAGCTCTGGGAGCAGTTGGCTGTTTAGCAGGGAGGTAGGTAGGTGCTGGCATGAGGATAAAAGTGGAAATTAGCCCAGATCTGGCAAAACACACGCAGAAAGCTTGCTGAAGGGCTGGGCTGTACCAAAGTGAGCGTCTGGTGGTGTGGAAACCACCTGGGAGGGATGGGTTTGGTGAGCCAGCATCCAGGTGAGCTCTCAGAGGAGAATGCAGCTTTAGGAAGTATTGACCAGCTGACTGTGCATGCAGTGGTTACCTGAAAAATAGAACTTGAAATTGCTCTTGCATGTGTGCAAATACCAGATCTGACCTGACATGGCATGGAGTTGTCAAGGGTGCTGATGGTGACTGAAGGGTTTTAAACCACACACACACACACACATGAGCCACGGGAGCGGGTATGACAGCAGTAAGGTGGTAGAAACGGAAAGGAGCAGACTCAGAAATAGAGCAGTTGGGTTGGCACACTCCCTTCTGGGGCCAGCAGTCCTCATGCACCAGTTCAGTTGCTTTGCCCATTGAAAATTATCCAATGTGAAGAGTTTCTACCGTGGTTTCTATGACAAATAGTCATCCTGGACCTCTCACTACCCATCTGATGTCTATAAAATATATATGCATTTTATCTTTTTTTTTTTTTATTGTGGGTTTTTTATTTTTATTTTTTGGTAAAACTGGAGGTGAATGAACAGTGAGTGTACACAGTGAGGCTCTTCGGGTGCTGAGTGTCCCATGTGCTTTTTCTTCCCAGTTGAAATAATCCAGGTCATTTTAAAACTTCAGCATTATGTTTCAGTGGAGACTAACTTGGCATAACCACAGGTGTTTGCTTCACACGTTCATGAAAAAGAACCTCATGGACATGGAGCACAACTAGGATTTGCTTTCGAACACATCTTTTGATCAGTCCAAGCGTTGATACAGGCAAACATGGGGATGTTTCTCTGCACTTCTGTGATTTACTCTGTTTCGGGTGAAAATATCAGTGTTGATGTGAATTG
Source organism: Gallus gallus (assembly GCF_016699485.2). NCBI lineage: Eukaryota > Metazoa > Chordata > Aves > Galliformes > Phasianidae > Gallus > Gallus gallus. The sequence continues at coordinate 1,111,664 of NC_052554.1, forward strand.
TTGGAGAAAAAGGGTGGGTTTGAATGTAATGATGCAAATCTGGAGGTGTTCAAGGCCAGGTTGAATGGGGCTTTGGGCAACCTGGTGTAGTGGGAGATGTTCCTGCCCATGGCAGGGGGTTGGAACTGGATGGGCTTCGAGGTTCCTTCCAACCCAACCCATTCTGTGATTCTGTGAAAGGAGTGGGCAGGTATTGTGGGGAAGGGATGGACCACCTTATTGCAAATGAGCAAGGAAAGGATAGGAGAGATGCACACACATCCCTGAGAAACCACCGCTGGGTTCAGCCTGGATGTGTGCTGGCTCAACAGTGGGATGTTGGAGCAAAGTGACACCAGGAGGGGATTTGGCTGGGAGGGATTCCTGCTCTGATCCTGACTCACCTGCAGCACTCAGGAGGGGAATTCCCAGCCACTGTGCTCCCCAGGAATGGAAACAGGAGCTTGCTGAGACAAGCTGTGCTGCTGGAGGTCGTTCAGGCCCTTTCAGGAGATGATTATTTGAGCTTTAGTTCTATTAATTTCCTCTCTTAAAATATGCCCCGTGGGCCCCAGCATTGTTGTGGCTGTTCAGCCGTGGATCTCTGCTATTGAAGCCTTCTCAGTGTTGGGAGTGTGTTGGAGAGAATGCACCGCTCCAGTTAGGCACTGTGGTACTCATACAGCTCAGATTTATGAATCAGTGCTTCTCACTGCAGCTTACATTGCTGGGCTTTCCCCTCCTCCCAGCACCCCCTCCCCAATACCTTTCAGCTGTTTCCAAACAGCTGGCTGGCAGCATCACACAGGATGAGAAAAAAAAAACATAAATCAGAGCTACGCAACGCATGGAAATGCCTTGAAAGCCATCAGGTTTGAAGCACAGCACAGTCTGAGATTTAGCAGCGCTTATTTATTTGCATTTCTAAGCTTTATCTCATAGATTGAGGATTTAGGCGGTCAAGGAAACTAGAACTCTCTCAGGGTGCCAGGATCTGGGCCTTTAAGGGAAGTAATGTCAGGATATTCTGGGTAAAATGCTGAGCTTGCAACATGCAGATAAATCTCTAGCGGAGCACTCAGACATCTGAACGTCGGCGTCGTAATCTGATCTGCTCTGGTGGGATCACTTTTCTGTGTGTCCCGCTCAGTGGGATGCTGCAGGGCTTCACCCCTGGCCACGGGGATGTCAGCCAGGCAGGGAGGAGTTACTTAGTGCAGCATCTTGCTCTGAGCACCCAGCAGGGATCCTCCGTGATGGAAACATGGAAACGTGGAGATATACGTATTTGTGTACACGGGGGTGTGTATGTATATTGGTCCAAGTCTTTGCGGGATGGGATTCTGTGTAATGATGCATATTGGTGTGAAGTGCTGCTTTCCCTGCCTGGTGAGGTTTATCCCTGATTCAGTGCATGCAGTCCTCAGGCAGGGAGGAGGATGATGCAGGAGGATGGAGCTTTCAGCTCTGTGTTGGAAGGGTTTGTAGGGGCTCAGCTTGTAAAATGCATTAGCACGGATGGTTACAAGTCTGGATCTGCTGCCTCCTCCCCCAGCCAGCAAAGGGCTGAACTTTTTTCCAGCAGGAATCCCCCCATGTACGCCTGGCTGCTGCCTGCCCTAAAAGAGCCCTTTGGTGCAGGAATGCACTGTGTTCCCCTGCCCGTAGCGGGGACCAGAAATGAGCTTCCCTATTCCTGCAGGGCAGTACCCATCCTGGTCCATAAACCAGATCCGAAACCACCCCAGCAGAGCACCGCGGTTCCGTTTGGTTTGCTGTCAGTGACGGGTAAAGCAGCCTGGCTGCACTGAACTGAACTCGCAGTGAACTGCGCTGCGTGGGCTCCCCTGAATTGCCCGTTTCATTCAAATTCTTCGGGCTGGAAAGAAGCACGCTGTGTTCAAGTGTCAGGAGGGGCTGGCGCTGAGCAATTCCTGCTCGTGGCGAGGGCAGAGCCGTGACCGAGGCTGGGATGTTGGGAAGCAGGGCTGAGCATCTCTACTACACCAAAAAAAAATAGAGTATTTTTGTTAGCCTTGCAGTGAGAAGCAGAGATTTGCTGATACATTCTGGTTTAGTTTTTTTTTTTTTTTTTTTTGGTAAAACACTGAAAATCCTGAGGGTTAAATAAAAGGAAACGTCTGCTCCCATGGGAACTGCTGTGACCCTGTGTGAGTGGCACAGCTGAGCAGCGTCCTCCTGGCCATGTGCTGTGGGGCTGATTGATTCCTCTGGCAGCACCCGGAGCACGGCTTGGCCACGCGTGCCAGCCTGACGCACGCTTCCTCTGCATGCATCCTTCCTGCCTGCAGCATGGGGAAAAAGCATGGCTCCGAGCTTCTGGTGTTGTGAAATTCACATCCGGGCAAGCAATGGAGAGCTCTGATCAAAGCGTGTGGCTGAGCACCCCAGGGTGGGTGCAGGATGGGTGGCAGCGCTGGGAGCTCTCTGAGTTCTGCTGAGGCTTTGTGCGAGGAGACATCACAGCCCGGCTTTGAAGCACAGTAAGAAAATGTTAATTGGTCTAATTAATGCAGGAATATAAGGCATATAATGAGTAGGACTAATAGCCGAAAAATGGCTTTTGATTCTGAGTGCTGCAGTTCTTGTTCTTGCCTGAAATGAGACATGTGAATGCCTGAATGCCTGATTTCTTCAGCCGTCATAAACTTGGGTAATAATAATAATAAAGAAAAATAATAAAAAAAATCCATCCAAAACCAGAGGCTGTTTGGGAAAATACAAGCCCTAATCTCTGTGCTGTGCTTAATCCCTTTGTGAAGGCAGATGCTCCCGCTCAGCCGCCCGCTGGCCCTGTGAACAGCACATTAATCTGGGGTGCTCTGTGAGCCACCCCACTTGGAGCCCTTGAAAAGCAGCGTTGGCCGCTGCTGCCCTCCAAACCACTCCATCCGTAAGCCTTGCTTCTCACTTCTGTGCCAGCGATAACCTGGAGCAGCATCGGGGAAGCCGAGGGATTAACATTAATGCTCGTGTAGCGATTTGAAACAGAACTCTGCTTGACAGAGGAGCGCTCGTCTGCTCTTGTAAAAGGAAACGGATTAACTCTTTTCTTGAAAAGCACTCTCATTGAGCCCCAAAACAGCATCGGATCACCCAGAGCCGTGCCCCGGGAGGTGCACAGAGGTGGTGCACAAGCTGCTGCTCTTTGCATTGGTGCCTTCTGCAAGCAAAGGTCTTGATGGCAACCCACGTGGTGTGAGCATCCCGGCAGGGCATGGGCACTGAAATCACTGTGATGTGGTTTTACAGTTAAAGCAGTGATAGAAATAATAAAGGAGCTTGGAAGTTGGATTTCGGAGGCCCACCAGTTGAATCTGGAGATGGCAACGAAAGTATTTACATGCCTTACAAATCAGCCACGCCGTTCACTGGAAAATCTATAGCAGTTTTCTTTCCCTGACCTTGGGAGGCTGGGGCTTTGCAGCAGGGCTGGTTGGTGGTCAAGGTGTGGGAGATGCAGGGCATTCTGTGGCGTATTTCACCTTCTTGGGAACATTACACATATATTGCATTTGCTTCCAGCGTCCTTCCCTGACCTCCCTACGCCATATCACACCAGCAGTATTTCTGCAGGGTATTGTTGGGATGGATGCGTTCTTATCTCTCTTAAGTCCGCCTTTTTCTTTCTCTTTTTTCTCCCTTTCTTTCCCCAGGCCTGGCTCAGCCCCTGGGTTCTGCATTGCTGGGTCCCTCCTGGTGCAGAGCACAGCGGTGTGCACGCACAGAACTCTTCCCGTAATAAGGTCATTTAGCATCCGAGGGAAGAGAACAGCTTTTAATCCTCGCTAGATCTGGCTGGGCCGCTTTCAGGCTGGCATTAAGAGAGCCTTGAGGCATCCAGTTTCATCTGCAATGCTAATGCAAAGGAAGAAAGGGAGATGTATCACGGCCAGGAGGAGTGCGGAAGAGGAGTATGGTTAAGACCAATTGGGGAACTGCAGAATTAACTTCTGGTTTGCATTTTATGCAACAGACGACATGTACAATGCAGATATACGTGTGTACAGGCATACATATGTACACATATATGTGGAATTTGGAGGTGAGCCCTTGACTTGCAGCACATAACAGTACTGGGGCTGAGGTCCATGCTTGCAGGCAGCACCCTCAGGACACGCTTATTTTGAGCACTGCCTTCTCACGACATCCCCAAACGCTGTTAGCAGCAGTGCCTTTGCCCAGCCTTGCAGCTCCTTATTTTTAGATTAGGTGCATTACGGTAAGGGCGAGGATTCAAGGTTGCAGCCAAAAAAGCAGCGTGCTGAACGGCACCCAAGTCGGAGCAGGAGGGCTGAAATCGAACCCCGGCTTGGCTTTAAACGAAACAAAAAGCGGTGCTGAGGTGCAAAAAAAAAAAGAAAGCAAGATGTTTGCAGGACCCGACTCCTACCCAGATGGTGCACCGCGGGGTCAGCGCCTCCTGCGAGGAGCAGCGATTCGAATCAGCGCATAGCACGCGGTAACTGCAGAAATCAAGGGACTTTTAATTTCTGGAATCATTACCATTATGTCATATCAATTCAGTATAGAACAATCAGCATCTGAATCTGATGGGACATTTTGCAGTTGCTATGGGTAACGTTCGCCGTTCCTTCTAAAAACGCGGAGTCTGGGGGAAGGATGTTCATGTGGGAAGCGAGCGGGTAGCGGAGAATGTGTGTTTATCTTCCAAAATGTGTTTAATTTTGGGGGTCATTCCAGGATAGGAGCAGGCAGTGATTGATCAGGGCCAAAGTGGCTCCATCTGGCTGAGGAATCCGAAGGTTTTGCTCAGCCTTCCCAACCAGTTTTCCCTGTTACTGTTAAGGAGCGCTCAATTTGAGCCTTAAAATAGAATATTATATTTGTGAAAATGGCTTGAAATCCTCAGCGGATTCAGCATGGATACACGATAGTGATACAGTGACTTTGTTAATTGCAGACCTCTCCTCTTAGCAGCCTTTTAGGCGTTCTTCTCGATGTTTTTGTGAATCCTTAAAAGACTTCTATCCTAACATCTCATGGCAGAAATGACTCATCTCACCTGACTCGAAGAGTGAGAAAATGGGCGCCTGCCTTTTCTATTTTTCTTTTCTTCACTCCTTCTGTTTTCAGAATGCATCATTTCTCTGCTGTGGTTAAAGCCAAAGCCTCAGCATCCTTTCAATTACACTGTAAGAATGAGAAAAGAAACCCAATTTCAGGTGGGGAAGAGCAGGAGGAAGAAGGGCTCCGCAGTGCTGTGCTCAACGCAGGGGAGTCCTTTGAATTTTTCTGAGCTTATTTGAGGGTTTTTAAGCTCAATTGTGAGACGTGTTGTATTTGGTATTATCGCCTCTTTTTCCTCCAGCTCTGAGCGTAGGGCTGCTTACTTGCCCTGTGTTGTTACTTACTGTTTTTTTTCCCCCAATTCTGCAGCTCCAGAACAGCTCCACTCTCGCCCCCCAAAGAAGTCTTTTCCCTTGTTTCCCCTTCAGGGGAAAACTTCCCAACAGTCTTCCCTTGAAAAATAAGGAAAAAAAATAATCAGGTGCCCACATGGCAAGGAGATGTGGAGGTATTCAGGATCAGGCTGGACCAGGCTGTGAGCAACCTGACCTCGCTGTAGGCATCCCTGTTTGTTGCAGGGGAGGTGGACCAGATGACCTTTAAGGGTCTCTTCCAACTCAAATGATTCTATGGCACTCGAGGGTCAGCCAGTTTTGGATTTCTTTGCCTTCCTCCCCTAAGTGCCTCAGAGCTACTCCGAGCCTTCCACTTGCTGCCCTTTGCTGACACAGGCTGATTCGGAGGGAAGCATTTTTGGGGATATTCACTGTGATTCCTTTGCTATTTATTGCTTTCCGGCAGCGCTTCGGGGTCTGCAATGCCCAAGTCTGACATGGAGGAGCAGGAAAGGTTTGCTGTTCTCATCATTCTTTGGCATCTGCATGTCCAAGGAGCAAAATGACTGGTGAAGGTCTGTGCTCTGAGCAGGTGGTTTGTTCGAAGGATGTCGATGCAGATGCTCATCCCTGGGGAAATCATTGCCTGAGAGGAGCCCTGCAGGAGCAGGAGGACCAAATGCTGCAGCCTCTCACCCTCCATAGGCAGAGGGATGGATGCTTAGAAGGAAGGATCTCTGTATAGGAGGGGTTATTATTTATTATTTGGGCTATTTGAAAATCTCTCTATGATTGAGGATGTTAACGGAGGCAGGTAGTTATAAGTGCTTAAAGCAATGGGACTGTTTTCCTTAGGGCATACTTTCATTTCCTTGTGCCACTCCTGGACACATCAGACTGAGTTCACCCTGGCAGTGGTGTCAATGCCTTTTCTTTGCCAATATTTCTCATTCAAGCATTATTTTCCATGGATGCTGGTTGGAACCCCATCCTTGCCCCATTGACTTGACAGCTGTTTACAGGAAGTGGCCTTTGAGTTTATTAGTAAAGCATTAGGCTTTAATGCCAACGTTGCAACACCAAAGTTTAGGTTTCAAGGCAGATATTGTGTGTGCCCATTCTCTAAGTGCAAACCATAAGGAGGAGGATAGCGGCCTCTCTGAGGCTGAATTAGCATTGAGGCTTTTGGGAATGAATTTGCAGCCACCTGAGCTTGATATTAAGTGCCAGCCATCGTCTGTGCTGTGCACACATGCATGTTTGAGCTCAATGCCTGTAAGCAAGGGCTTTTTCACCCTCTCGTGTTTCTCCTTTCAGTCCCACAAGCAAATAGAAACAATAGTGAGCTGAATGGTAGAGTTGCACCTCTACTGTTGATGAGTAGAAGAACTGCTGTGCTTCAGTTGCCCTGGAGTCACCTTTGCAGAAGTAAAATGAAGTTATTTTGCCATCGGACAGTTAATTGGAAAAAGCTTTTCCTCCTGGTGTTGAGCCACGTGCAGCTCTCCAACGTCAGCACCTGAGGTTTGAGAGCACTGATGTCCTTTGGGTGAGAGGAAGGCACCTGCTGAAGCATTTCCCTTTTCTTGTTCAGTCAGCGTGTTTGCAGGTCACAACTGCTGGTGTACACGATGAGTTCCACCAACTTCCCAACAAACACTGCACTCAATGAAATGATTTAGTAGGAGCAAACAGTGGAGAGGGCAAACAGGCAGGACTTCTGCTGACCTGAGGAATGGAAGCAGCCTCCTTTCCAATAGACTTGTGGTCTCCAGAAAGGCTTCAGAGTGAGCTCCTCCCATTGGTAGGCAGCAGGCCATCAGACCAGTTGGTGACTGGCCTCCCACACCTATTAGACATCAGAGAACCCACAGGGGAGGGGACGCGTCGCTGGGGGCGTGCATCCCCTGCTGCCCATTAATGCTTTTCTGCAGGTGAGGACACGCAAAATGATGTTTTCCTCTTGGTTTGGCTGCCTGACAAGTTTCACGCTCCCGTTTGGTGGGTACCCAGGTAGAGTCATTCTCTTCTGCCTCTTGTACTATTTCCATGAAGTCTGTAGGGAATCATTGTAGGCTGCTGTGCCCTTGGCTGATGTGGTAGAAATGGACTTAGCAGTTTGGAAGTTAAGGTGGATGTGAGGGCAGGAAGAGGTGTATGTACCCAGCAGTCCTTACAGCCCTTTGAGCCGTAGAGGTGAGAAATGAGAAATCTCAGCAGAACCGAGCAGTGAATGGAGCCTTCTGGCTGAGCTAAAAAAACAAACACCAAAAGGCTCTTTGAGGCTGGGAGAGACATGGGAGGTCTGTGCTGTGGGGCTTTATCTCCTGTAAGGAACGTGGGAGGGAGCAGAGGGTGGGCAGAGCTGGGGGCTTCCTGAGCACCAGTGGTTGGGGAGGGTGAGATGAGACAAGGAGCAGGGCATGGAGCTGCTGCTTGCAAGCCAGCAGTGGAATCACTTATATAAAACTTAGGAGCTTTTCCTAGAGGTGCTTAAAACTTCTTAGTACTATTATGAAGTCTGTCCGTTAAGCATCAAAAGGAAAGCCAACAGCAACAAGCAGGAAATATGCAAGGATTAAAATGTCCTTTCCCCTCCCCTGTTGGGTGCTATCGGTTGTGGGGCGCGTGGAGGATGGATGAGCAGGGGAATACGGGTGTGATTAAGGGAAGGTGATAATGGGGTGCTTGTCTGCCTTAACATTTCTGACTGATGCTGGGCTAATGAGAAGAGGAGAATGTTTTCAGTTGCTCTCTCTTTGGATGGCTGCTGGCAGCACGAGTTCCTGCCTGGAAGAGGGAGGAATCGGCAGCCTGGTGGTTGTGGTCCCACTGTCACAAACTTTGGATACTTGCTCTAAGAGATGTGCCCTCTCTTCTCCATCTGTGATCAGCTCCCAGAGGGGCAGAGCAGGGCAGGGACGGCTGCTGCTTCTTCTCCAAGATTTCCTTCCTTCCCTCCAGCTTTAGAGGAAGCGCCCATGGAAGATGCACCATGCCTGTGAGCAGGACCTCCCACCTTCCTGCTGCACAGACTCAGTTTGGGTTGGTTCTGTGCTCTTTGGCCATGCAGAGGATGATGCTCCAAGGCAGCCAAAGCATGATTATGCAGGCACAGAGGCAAAAGGACCATCCTTATTCTTCTTTAAATCTACATTTTACATTTTATGACAAAGCTACCTGAATAGGACTGCAGGAAAAAAACCTGCTGCTGCTCCAGAAAAATGTCTTGTTTTATAACTTCCTATTGTTACAGAGTTTGATTAACGTGTCTGTAAGACATTTACAATTATCAATTAACCACTTATTAATTCGCCTGGGAGAATATGAGCATCTGATCCAATTGGAGACCTGATGCATCAAGGTGCCACCAGTCTGGGACTGTACAAACCTTTCCTTTTTCTTAAATGAAGGACCAACTCTAATTCAAGGAGTGCATCCTTGCGTGCTGGAGAATGAGCAATCACTGCTGTGCTTTCCAAAAAGGATGGTTAATGCATCTCTGTGCAGGCAAGCAGGGTGAAGGCATAAAGCACCAGAACAGCATCTCTGCACGAGTGCCTGCACCCAACTGCGTTCATTAGCACCCACTATGGGATGCACCCAGTTGCATGGGATGTCCTGGCAAAAAGATGCCTGGGAGCACTCAGGGGCTGATCCCATAGATTGGTTCTTTCTCTCTTGGTGATGGCAAATTGAATCCTGTGCTGGATTCAGGTTTCCTCCCGCTGCTACTCAAACAGGTTCAAATACTTGTTTGGGGTTTAAAACTGCTGCCTCCAGTTTAGACTCTCTGAAGCCTTTTCACACTGAGGAACGTTCCTTCTGATTTCCCATCTGATCCTATCCTGGCTGCAGACCCGACTCATGCTCACATATCCCACTGTCACTTTCATCCTCCTGTGCTGTCAAAGCTGGCCTGGGTCTCTCTCCAACATGAAATCAGATCTGAGCTGTTTGTTCCCACCAAGAACTCTGATCAGGATGTCTGACATTCCAGGGCCACCCATCCATCTTTTTTTTTTTATCCCTTTTATCCTTTTTCGCTGGCATTTCCAGCTCTCAGCTCACATCCCTGGGCTGTCCCATGATGTGTCATGGGACCTCTGGTTGTCCCCTCCCTATGGGGATGGCCATCAGCATTGCTCCCTGCTTTCCTTGCAGGCACACGCGTGTGGATTTTCCCACCCTTTGCGTCAGTGGATGACTGCACTGCTCTCACACGTGCTGCTTTTGCTCTGGTTTACTGGAGGGAATTTCTTGCTCAATGCTTTTCCCAGTGCTTTCTGCTTGTGCCTCACTCCTTGCCTACAGGACCAATGGCTTCATTACATGAGATGTGTTATTGCATACTATTCAGCATACCAATGGCTCCTTTTGTAGCTGAAATCTCTTTCTTCAGCTGATTTTTTTCAGGGTTTCCAAGCACCCTGTGCTGTGGGTGCCCAGAGCTGGCAGGTCCTTCCCAGCCCTGGTTCTGCCTCCATCCATCGCTCCCTTCCTCTAATAGCAAACTGTGCACCCATTGCCTCCTTTCCCCTTCAAGTGTTTGACAATTATCACTGCTGTCCTCCCTTCATTGTTTTTGTTTATCCATCTGTCTGCAATTTTTTTTTTTTTGTGGAAGTTCTGCTGCTTTTAATTAATGAGAAATTGTTGTTGTGTTTGCTGTTCAGCACTCCTTATTTCTTCGGGAATTATGGGGTTTATTCCTCTGTTGTTGCCTGGTTTTAAGCTAGCCTTTTTCAGCACCAAACCCACTCAGTTTAGAGCAGCAGTAATGTGGGGAGGGGGGGGGGAAGGGTGGGCTAAGCATAAATTCTTGCACTCCGCCCAGACAATAAATCTCTGTTCTTTATTTTGGCCGTAGGGATGTTTGGGTGGGGAGGTCTCCATGAATTCACATGGAACCAGCAGCAAGCCTTGTGTTCTGGACCCCCCCCCCCCCGTGGAAGAGTTCCAGGATGGCACCCCATGGATGCTCAGTGCCCGTGGGCTTTGTGCTCTGTGCCATTGCTCAGCTTGGGTGCTGCACCAGGACGTAACGAGGCTGATGCTTAATTATACCCCACTGGCTCTGCGAAGGCACGGCCTGCAGGGTCAGGGTGCTCAGAGCTGTGGGTGCCCACCTGTAGCAGAGCTGAGGGTGCTCAGTGCTGGATCAGCCTCAGGCTGTGCAGCAGAAGCAGCCTCAGATTTCTCTGCTCTTGTCCAGGGCTGACTCACTCACTTCCTTGCTTACTGGAAGCGCTTATTATTGCAACATTTTAATGAAATCAAAAGCCAAAACAAAATATTGATATCAGAACTGTTTCAATACTAAAAGCAAATAAACGTAGCGTGCTGTCAGTGATTAGGTTTGATGCGCTGCGTCTTTCTTTGCTGTATCCTTCTGTATCCTGATTTTTTAAACAAACTCTGTCTCTTTGCTTTGGCTCCTGCATGGAGTCAGGCATTCACTTGGCTTGCTCTTTCTTTGGAGCATCCTTTAACAAGAAATGTCCAAAAAGAGAACAGCAGCAGCAGCACCTTTCTGTGTGTTCAGAGAAGGGGGGCTGAGCTCAGTGCTCGTGCAGAGCTGGGAAAGTCCGTTGCTGATCAACACTCTGAGAATTGCACTGCTAGATGTTAATTATCCAGATCATTACTGCTCTTCATTTCTGTATTCAAGTCAGATTTCTGTGCTAGCAACTGCAGACTTGGCAGTGGTTTGTTTTTTCAAGTGGAGGTAATTGTATTTAGTGATAAGTCTCCTGCAGCCTTTCTGTTTGCCTACCTAATTTAATCTGCTTGTCTGCATCCATCCAATGGGGCACCACCAGACCGGGAGCCGTGCTGTGTTCCAGGCTCCCTCCGAGGCTGTGAGCCTCTGGGCCACACTGGCTTTGCTCCCAGCACAGGGACACCTGCAGGGTTGGATGGAGGTCTTCAGATGGGACCAGACCCCAGAGCAGGTGCAGATACCTGGATGCATGTGGGCAGATTGAAGAATCAAAGCCATGACCACTCATTGGTTTCAAGGAAGGACACTGCGGGCTGTGGTTCAGCAGTGATTCCCATTGGATTGGAGCATGAGGGTGGGATGGTGGCTGGTTTGTGGTGGATGAGCCAAGGTGGTGCTGATAGAGAGGGGATGGACAAGAGAAGGGTTGCTGTGCTGGACACTGAAATAGAATTACCCAAAGCTTCAAACAGGTTTGAGCCAGGAAAGCAAGCCTGTACTGGTTGAGTGCTGCCCATTGGGATGCAGTCTCTATAAGGTACTCTGACCAGGATCTCCATCTCTGTAACATGAAGCTTCTTCCTGACGTTGGGCTGTGCCCACCTCTGTCATCTCCCTGCTAATATCGCTGTTCATTGGATCCTGGTCCTTCTGATGGCATTTTGGTGGCTCTGGTTCAGTGCCACCCATCTGAGTAATGCTCAGGAGGGAGAAATAGGACCCACTTAGGGCTGAGTGATTCAATGCTGTTTAATTTGGGGGGAAAAGTGCCAAATCAGAGCTTTCCTTTCACTGAAAGTTCAACGATGTGCTTCAGCTTCCAGCTTTAGGGGTTTTATGAAAAACTGCTCTGAAAGCGATATAAACAGGCTTTCCTCTTCAAATTATAATTGAATCGGTGCTGGTAATATGCTTTTTGGATAAACGTTACCTCTTCAGTGCATATAAAGATTTTGAAATTGGCTTTGCTAACAAGATGCTCGTTGCTGCCACAGCCTTTGCCTCTGCACTGGCGGCACACCGCATCTATGGGAGGTGCTGCTGTGCGATCCCAGCAGAGCTGTCCCCATGGTTTGATGGTTTTTAGGGTTTTTTTGGTTTACTGGGTAGAGAGGGGAGCGGGCACTGACCCACAGTGCTGTCTGAGCAGTGGGGATGTGTGAGGTACAGAGAAGAGCCCAGGGAGGCGCACAGCTCTGGGACAATGAGATGGAACCCAGCAGCCTCAGATTAAATGGGTTGGATCCCAAAACAAAGAAATGCTCACAGCTCCTGCAGTGTTTTATGGTTACTGCGTGGGGTAAAGCATGCTTGGACCTGGATGAGTTTCCACTCTTTGCTGTGGTGGGGGGATTAAGATTCCCCAGGCTGGGAAATGCATTTTCTAGCTCTGTCAGCTGACACCACATAGGAATGAAAATATGATTTCAAATGGTTTTCTATAAGAGTTGTGATACACTCACCGCTCTGGTCTTTGCCCTTTGTGCTGAAGAAATACCTTGACCCTGGTAAATGTGCCCATTTTCTTTGTCATTTATGACAGAATTGCTTTGTTCCATTTCTTCTGATGTGTCTCACATTGTAAGCATTTCACTATGTTTATACAGCAACTGCTCCAAGATAGAGGTGTGGATTGTGCTGTTATATATCACACCTGTGAAATCAGCCTTTCCATGAGTAACTTTTCGGGCTGCTTGGCGCTCTGGATTGTTTTTCACAAAGACTTATAAATCCAAATTATTAAACGTGAGCAATCATAGAATCATAGAATGGCCTGGGTTGAAAAGGCCCACAATGCTCATCAGTTCCAACCCCCTGCTATGTGCAGGGTCGCCAACCAGCAGCCCAGGCTGCCCAGAGCCACATCCAGCCTGGCCTTGAATGCCTGCAGGGATGGGGCATCCGCAGCCTCCTTGGGCAACCTGTTCAGTGCGTCACCACCCTCAATGCCAGCAATGCCAGCAGATAAATCTGTGTGAGGATAGCAAGAGATTGTCCATCACAAAGAGCTCTGATGGATGTTGCCTGCAAGGAGGTGGTAACAGCAGTTACTTATGCAGGGGGTGACACTCATTTTCCCTTATCCTTTTCCCTGGTCTCATCCCAGCCATGCAGTGCTGTCCTCACACCTCCATGCACTGACACTTGAGTGCTGCTGTGATTGTGTTGCTTTTGCTCTTCCCTGTACCACGAGCCAAGCTTAGGATTAAACACTGCATTTTTAGCATCTCTCCTTTGCATTGCAAGCTGGTTTCTTTGGGGACATTCAGTGTCTGTATGCTAGGCTGAAGTATTTTGGTGCAGTTGGTACTTATTAAGCAATAATTAGAAATGGGGATCTTTCTCAGTTTGCTACCTGCACTCTTGCACTTGCACCAGAAGGGTAGGAGTGCCTACAGAAGCTTCTTTGTAGGAGTTTGGGGACTTATTTCCTCCGTGCAAATCCCATCCTTGCAGTGCATCAGCATGGCTGCCTTGCTTAATGCAAAGCCACTTTGGGCCCATCAGCCCAGATTATTGAAGTTAATTCTAAGGGTGCGTCTGTTCAGCTGGAAAACTGGAATAAATGCAGAACCTTTGTTTCTCTGACACAAGATTTGGAGGGTTTTCTGCACAGACTCTGCATTGCTTTGAAAGCTGAATATGTTGAGCAAGGCTGCATTGTGAGTGGGATAAAGGTGGCCAGCTAAGGTTGCTTTGGGGAAGATGGGTTTGGGTCCTCCAGCTCTCTGTTGTGCCACACTGGGGACCGAACACGTTCATCGTGTGTTGGGTAAATGGCATCATAAATACACTTCTTGTTTTAATTGCTGTTGTCTACCTCTTCTTCCCATGCTCAGAAATTACACAAATTGAGTGGTGTGTGCTGTGCAGGTCTTAATTTGCGCTCCCATCTCTGCTCTTGGTCTTACCTATGGGTTGCAGTGAACATCTGCTTTTGACAAACCTCAGACCTGTCTGTAGCCAGTAGTTCTGTGCCAACCCTTCTGGAAATGTCATTTTATTCCCCCACACAGGTGTGTGTATCTCTATTAAAAGATGACCCCCCAGTAGGTTGTATGTGCAGTCAGCGAATTGTACGCTGGGGGAAGCACTCTTACAGCCCCAGCAACCTTTGAGTTGTTCAGAATTCCCCATAATGGTGCACTTGGAGCCCTCGAGCTGACGACTGTTTGCTTTTGGTGACAGCAGTGTCTGCCTGCTGGAGGAGCCATAAACCAGACGTATTCCCTATGCACAGCTCAATTTAGAGAGATTGAGCTGAAGTGGGGATACGGGCTGTCATTGAACAAGGTCTGATACAATGGGGAAGAAGTTTTTAACTGCTTCAGTGCTGTGTTTCCTTACATGTTCTTCATTCCAGTAGTACTTAAGGTATTTCTAGCACAGATCCAGCAGTGCTAAAGCATCAATCCTCAACCTGGACCCTACTCAGATCCTGGGTGCTGCTAATGGGGAAGAAGATGAAACACAGTGTTTCAGCCATCCTAACCATATCTTTACTTTTCTTGCCTTTCTTATGTTCCAAAGTTAATGTGCAGGAAGGGAAGGACATGTTAAATGCTTGGTGAGAAGTGATGCCATCTGCAACACGGCGGGATTTAAATTCTGCCATGTAAAGAACTTCCTATTGCAGTTAGCACTCAGATTTGAATGCTGAGTAATTTAATTAGTGAAGTATTTAGTAGCATCATTAACAGGCTGAAAGAAAGGATACATGGCACATTAATTTAAGTTCCAAATGAGACAAAGCTAGGAAGTATTACAAACAGCAATAATGGCAGAAGAATAATATAATGAACCACAGAAACCTAACAAGATGAGTAACAAACAGAGACGTCTCAAACTGGAAAATACAAGATAGTGTACTAGAAAAAAGAAATACATCCAAACACATTTGTTGAAAAGGAAAGAAGGAAAGAACTTGAAAGGCAGCAATGCCAAAGGGACAAAGGAGCAACACGCAACAAATCAAACCTCAACTTAGGATGGCAGTAAAAGCATCAGAATACAACCAATGCAAGTTCAGCAAGCAGAATTTGGTGAGGTTTTGTCAATGCCTGCTAAGGGTTGTTGTAATTGCCCACAGTTATTTGAAGCATACGGATGCAGGGGAGAAAAAGTGTTGCTTCAAATTAGCTGAGTGGTGGTGAGGAGGAATGAGGAGGTGAAATGAAGCTGTCCTCCTCTCATCAGCTGATGTAAAAGGATGAAGTGCTTTCCCAGCAAGGAGGGATGCTCACCCTGTTGCTTGCTGTTTAAATACTGGAAGAAAAGTTAAGGCACCAAGTGCAGATGGGCAGAGAAAAGAGAGGAGTGGTTATCTTCAGGTCGGTGTGTGGATGTGTATAGTTGTGTGTATACATTTACACGTGCATGCACCTATGTATAAATCTGTTTTTTTTTTTTTTTTTTTTTTTTCCAGCTTAAGGGATGAATTGGTCTCATTCAGGCTGGTATTTTTTTTATTTTTATTTTTAAATCTAGATAAAATCTGGGCATGCTGACTTGACTGATGTGAGTCAGTGTGGCCAGGCTGGGGTTTGCAGTGGCCTCTTACATACCCAAACCGGTCTGTTCTGTACCCCAAATCAAAGCTGAGTGTGGTATCTCAGCCAAAGTGCTGTCCTACCTCTCCCTGCAGCCATGCCCTGGGACAGACTGCTTTATGGTGAAATACTCCTGTCCTGGCTCTGAAGGTACTGAGGGATTGGGGACTGTTTTCTCTTGGTAGGTATTTTGCTGTCTGCAATCTGCATTTATGGAGTTTATAATATATATATATATTTTCCTTTCCTTTTGCAAACATTACATTTGGTCTTCCTTAGCAATACAAAACAGTTGATTTCTTGCCCAGGCCTACTGCCTTGTTGAGCTGCTGTGCTGGTCTATTCTGCTCAAATAGAGAAGAGCTGGTTCAGAAACAGAAATCACACTTTGTTTTATTCCTCCTTTCTCCTCTCCCTTCTTTGAGAAGGAAAAACAGAAAAAAAAAAAAGGGGTTCAGCAGCACTGGCTGTTAAATCACCCCCAGGATGAGACTACTTGTACTTCTAATGCTGCCTGGAAGAGTTTTCCTATAAGAACTCTTCCAGCTGAAGAAAAAGGGACTGTTAAAGTGAAAGCCATAATGCTTTACTGAGCAATTTATTTTTCCATTCCTGCATTAAAGATGTGTAATTGCAGTTGCTTGTATACAGCCAGGAGGTGAGTCCAGCTATTAAATGGCTCACCACACGTGTGATGAGGTGGTGATCCGAGACAGCCAGCACGGCTTCACCAAGGGCAGAGTGTGCCTGACCCACCTGGTGGCCTTCTGTGATGGGGTGATGACACTGATGGACAAAGGGAGGGCAATTGATGTTGTCTACGTGGATTTGTGCAAGGCCTTTGGCATCGTCCTGCATCACATCCTCATCTCTCATTTGGAGAGAGATGGATTTGAAAGGTGGACTACTCGGTGGATAAAGAAATGGTTGGATGGCTGTAGCCAGAGGGACCAACTTTTTACATGGTCTGATAGTGATAGGACAAGGGGGAATGGCTTTAAACTAAAAGAGGGGAGATTTAGGTTAGATGTGAGGAAGAAATGTTTTATTCAGGGAGCAGTGGCATGCTGGAACAGGTTGCCCCATCTCTAGAGGCATTCAGGGCCAGGTTGGATGGGATCCTGGGCAACCTGATCTGGTGGGGGACAACCCTGCCCATGGTAGGGGGGTTGGAATTAGATGATCTTTAACGTCCCTCCAAACGAAGCCATTCAATGATTCTATGATCATAGAAGTAGGGTCTTGTGAGCTCTGACATGCTGGTTCCTATATTTCATTTGAAAGAGCAGGCTGCATTCAGAGAGGAGAAGAGACCAGCTTTTTCTCCTGGTGTGGATTAATACCCCACAGTGCTGACAGGGCACGCTGATGTTGGATGCTCAGCCTGTCTCCATGCCCTGCTCCTCACAGTGAGATGTGGCACCCAGACAATCCCCTGGGAGGCTCAGAAAGGGATGGGTGATGCCTGTCAGCTCCTGGAACGTGTCTGTTTGGGTTTGCAGGCAGATCTGTACAATACGCCTTTGTACAGCAGCTCCTGTTAAAGACGAGCAGCCACAAAGCTTCAACTGGAGCAATACCGTAGAGCTTTAGAAACAACAGTAATATTTCAACAAAGGCTTGACAGGTTTGACACTGATCATTTTGCACCTCTTTATGCACATTTTCCTTGTGCTGCTCCTTCTCTGACTGGAGGGGCACGCAGAAGAGATGGGGCAAATTTCCATCAACATTGATGAATGTGGGTAGATGTGATGGCCAGGACAGGGACATGGGTTGATGTGATGGCCAGAATGAGTATGTGGGTAGATGTGATGGCCAAAAAGAGGACTCAGTGAATGTGATGGCCAGGACAAGGATGTGGGTAGACATGATGGCTTGGTTTTAGGATATTCACCTGCCTGAGCTGGAGGCTATTAGCCATCTGATTACAAGCTGGAGCAAATGCTTATTGCCATCCCAAAGAGGAAAGCTGCTAAATGCTCTCCTTCAGCAAAGCTATCTTGAGCTTTCAAGCTCAGAGATGTGCAGAAAAAAAGTAGGGGTTATTGCATCTGTGTTGTGAAGCTTAAAAAAAAAAAACATAAAAAAAAATTCAAGAAAAGTTGTTCTGGATGCCCTTTTCCTGTTTGTTTCCATTTTGGCAGGGCTGCGTTTTGCTCTTCAGCTATGAAAAATGCTGGTGCTGGGTGGATGGAAGAGCAGAGGGTCAAGTTCTGCATAGGCTGGAGATGTGGGGCTGCTTTGCACCAACAAGGAGGTCAGGGCTTTCCCTGCTGCAGAGGGAATGGGGACAGCTGGGGACCCTGGTGCCCCGCAGCTGTGTCGCCCTGCAATGACACTGCCAGACTTTGCTGCTGCTTTCCTCTCCTTTCTGTTCCTAAATGTTTCCTGTAGTGGTTGGGCATGAGCATCTTTTAGGGAGACAAGGCTGGTTGGGTCCTACTCAGCCATCGAGCTGCAATAAGAGCAAAATCAGATTTAATAGATTTTTCCTTTTTCACTTCTAATTTCTCTGGGTTTGTGATAATTACTTTGCAGCTGTTTTCCAAGCAGGTACGCTTTGAGTTACTTGCAGGTCTGTTTGCCACGTGTATGGAGGGGAATCGTGGTACCAGGTGAGGCAGTGGGAAGAACCAGGTGTGCTGATTGTAGTGCTGGGGATCTCCTCATTAAAAGTTCACCAGAAATCTTCAATGCTTTCAGCATAGGCTGTCTGTTGCAAGCTGCACCTGCCTGAGGAGTCAGAGAGGGCAGCAGTGAGGGCGTTGTTTTGGGTTTAGTATTATCAGACCTTAAACAGCACCTGGGGGTCTGGTGGACACCCCAAGGACAAAGCATAGGGACACGTGGTGCTGTGGTAAGGGCTGAGGTAAGCCCACCCTTCTTCCACTTCCAAGCAAAATAGACCCACTATGACATTAATTTCAAAAAGGGAAAGAAGTTGTGAGATTTAAACTTAAGTGTGAGTGGGTACCAGAAGGAAAGGGTTAGTGTGAATTTCACCCTGCTGGTGTCACTGGATGCTAATGAGCAGTGAGGATCACTTGGTGCCATTTCACTAATTCAACTGGCTTTTCTTCTTAAATGCTGTGCAGAAATTCCAGTTATAGATGAAAGAGAAGACTTTGTTCTTTAAAAACACCCCACTGCATCTGCCCATCCTCTGGGACGCAGCCCTTCCCTTAGGAGTCTGCCTGATTGCAAGTGGACTTCAGCAAGAGGATGGCAGGAAGAACAGAGTGTAATTTAGCACGTCTCTGTCGTCCTCCACTGCTTGCTGGGGTTGAAGCCCTTTTTCCTGCAGCACTGGAGCCAGCTCTGCTCCCCATCCTGCTCCTTGGCTTTTGGCTTGAGCTGAGGGGTGAGCGCATCATTGTTGGAACTGATGAATGCTACGCTGCAGCTGCTGGTAAATCACACACCACGATTTCTATTCGTGACTGTTCATTGGCCCAAGCGGGGCCTCGTGCATGGCAGATACCTCCCACTTTCCCTCCTGTTCGTTAGAACTGGATTTGCATCATGGTAGCTTACAGTGAGATGCCTCCTGGAAAACTGACCTGCTTGTCTGCGGCGAGTGCCAAACTATGAATTCATTTGTATGACTGTAGACAGCCCCGTCCTGCAGCTCACCCTGAATTCCTCTGGGTTTCCCCAGCAACGTGGGGGGATTTTCCCTCTTTTCCCCATCCTTTCTGCTGTTGTCACTCAGTGGTGGCTTTTCATGCTGTCACCTTCAGGCTTTGGGACCTGGAGGAGGTTACCAGCAATTCTGCACTGCGCTTACCTTCTTGCTGCCTGCTGGTAGGGGTTTTGTGTGATAAAGATCCTGATTATAATCCCCTGTGCGTGAATATCATTGATGATGCCACATAGACCTATGAGTAACGAATAATAATGATAGTGGTGCTCTGATGCATGCATGGGGGGTGTGAGCCATCCTTCTTGCTGGCCTCTGATTACAACTGGTACAGTCTGTTGGATGCCTCTGTTCAAAAGCTCAGCGTTTTGGGGAGTTTGCTGCTTTGCTTTAGGCTCACTGCCACCGTTTAGCAAAGATCTGCTGACTTCTTGCTGGGATTTTAATGGCTGGGCACTCATTAGGACAATTACTCAATGGACTGCAGGATATGTGCTGTTTGGTGAGAGCTGGGGATTTAAAAACATTCCTTCAGCACCTTAAAACACACATAGCAAGGTGTATGGGAGCTGTTGAGTCCCAGCCTGAACCACTGATTGATCACCTGTGGAAAGGACCTGGTCAGCCCTGGGAGCACAGGTGAAGGCAATTTAGCTGTGTGACTGGAAGGGATGGAGCCTGGCTGCACCTCTCTTAGACCTCATTTAAGGGCTGTCTGCCACTGGGGAAGGATCTCTTTCTGGAGATACCTCCTTGGTGAAGCTTTCTCCTATAAGCTTAGACTCTTCTGATATGGGTGAGCAATCTTCTTCCCTTCCTTCACAGTACCTTTCTGTCCTGCCAGTCCTTCCATCATCAGACCTTTGTTGTAATGCCTTTCCCGTTGTATTGATCTGTCCAATTGCTACACAAGGCAATATGCAATGAAATGTTTGCCTCTGGGTTGGCTTCACATTGGAATCTCAGCTCTCCTAATTGCACATAGAGTGGGGTGAAGTCTTCTGCATAAGTGTTAATAAGTAAACAAACAGATCATGATACAGAAGGGATGTAGTGGTAGGTTGCTTATTTATAACTCCGATGACTTTTAAAGCCAAGCTCCCTACTTTTTAAGCCTGTGTGGGGAAACGTTGCACTCTTCGGGTTGGTACCTGAGCTGAGATGGTTCTGCAGTCCTGGAATTGCTTGCCAGCACCAATTAATTAAAGCCATCTTCCCAGAAGAGCTCTGCCATTAGCATTTGCAGCAGTGCTTACTGCCCTGAAGGCAAAAGCAAAGCAGTGGTGAGTTGTCCCTCTTGGTGGGACCAGATGTGTGGGTGAAGCGGGACTGGTGCTGTATGGGGAATTTTCCATTGAAGGGTGGTGTCTGCTGGCATTTCTGCAAGGTTCCACCTGAAGTCGAGGCAAGTTTTGGTTGTAACTGCACACAGTTCTGCCAGCTCCTTTGGGTATCCTGTCTGCTTGGTCTGCCCTGCAGTGCTTTAATATAAGGCTTGGAGGTTAAGCAAGTAGATGGAGGTTCAAGGGTAGCTTAAGATTTCATTATTATTATTCTTTTCATGTATTCCTCTTGCTTTTCTTGCCACTACAACTGAATCTTTGGGCTCTATAACCTATGGGAAGAAGGCACCAAGCAGCAGCTAATGCATCCCCCATGGCATGTAGGGGATCCCATAAGGACATGAGAGCTCTGCCTCTGTCAAAGCAGCCCCCAGAAATACAAAACACATATGGGATATAGAGGCTGTGCCTACATCCCTACCCTACAAAGGAGGGGGGAATTTATTTGCATTGCAGAAGTGGCACAGAAGGAAACAGGACATAATCCGGTTACGCCTAAGTAAAACGAGCTCTCTGCTGTAAATAACTTTATCTAATAAGTGAGGTTTTCAAGCACTTCAGTCTACTGTGGGATGCAGGGTCTGCCTCCTGCCCCTAGGTGTGCTTTAGCTGCTGAGTCAGTGGATGCTCCTCTGTATGGATGGACCCTGGAAGTTGGGGTCCATTCCTGACAGTTTTCATGCAGGAGTCTCATGAAAGTGAAATGCTACTGGCAGCATTGGTGAGGGTCTGGTGTGCGTTCCATTTGGGTGGACTCTGCATTGAAAGGACTTTGGCTGTCGTGCAGTCAGAAAACCATCACAGCTTTGTGAGCCCTCTGAGCAGCTCAGAGCTATGCAGAAATGGCTATAAAAGTGTTAATGGTAGAGGAGGAAGACTCTTTTATTTTTATTTTTTTTCCTGCTGCAGCTTTTAAGTTTGGAAAGCATGTGCCTTGATTTTAATATAAAGTAGCCATTGATGGGAGATGCCACGAATAAAAGGCGCTTTTCTTTTTTCCTTTGGCACCGAGTCATCATGCAGTTAGTTTTGTGGCCGTGCATTTGTGAATGCATTTGTGTGTGAGGGGGTGCAGCAGAAGGGCACCAGCAGCACACGAGCTGAAGAGTTTTGTTTAGAAACCATCACGTTCCTCTCTACCCATCTTTTGAATGTCTTCTCTGAGTGTCAGGCAGGCTTCTGACTCCTGGATTCTCACCCAATGATTTCTTCGGTTCTACCCACGCACTTCCAACAGGACACTCTTAAGCAGATGGGACAGAGATACAATTCTGCCATGCTGCTCTATGCTAGTGGCACCAGACCCTCTGACAGCACTGAAAGCTGCATTGTTTTAGAGTTTTGCTTAGGAATGTGGTATAATTACAGCATTCTGTCCCATCACCTTCCCTTAATAGAAGTAGTAGCTATAATTGTATTTTCCACTTGTTGATGTCAAGGTGGATCACAAGGGATGTGTGAGCATCATCCTCCCTGCTGAACGGTGCTGGGGATGGAGAAGGGCTTCTCTTGCATAGCTCTGAGGATGAGTGACAATGCAGGCAGTGCTCAATAAAAGCATAATTTTTAAGGAAAAGAGAGATCCTTTCAGGGAAGGGAGAACCCTTTGCCCATCACTTCCCTTTCCTTGGGCTCACCCCTGTGCCTTTTTGCACAGCCTTCAACGCTGACAGCCGTGGTGCTGCTCCGGACTTGGGGTCTGTGCATCCAATCCCTTGCAGGCGTGTTGTTTGACATGGAGGCGTTGGTGTGTCTGCCTGCCTGGCTGCTATCTGTTGATCTTTCTGGCTTTCTGCCTGCTGTGGTGGAGAAATATTGAGGCATAATGGGAGCTTTGCAGCTGACGGCTAAATGGGCTTAATTTTGACTTTTTTTTTTTTAAAGCAGAAATAACGCATTGGCTGGCAAACGCTATTGCATTTCTCAGTTTAACGTTATCAGCAATTTTTACAACAATTTCGCTGCTCAAAAATGTCAACATGCTCCATTTCAACAAAATGCACGGAAATGAACGCTGAAGGCCGGGTGCCCTTCATTCATTCATTCCTCTTAGCTGCCCATTGTGGGGCTGTCCACCACTTGTTGTGCATTTAAAAATATTCACGTGCAGTGTCAGCAGTGTGTGAAGTGATGCTCCTGGTGCCCCCAGCACTGTGGATTTGTCACCTGCAGTGTTTGCTGGTCTGCAGTGCCTCTGTGAAGCTGGTTTCCGTACCATCAGTGGATGGTGCTGCACTGGTGTAGGGCTGAAAATAATGCTATCAAGTGTTTGTGCATTTGGCTTTGGTATCCTGGGCTCCATCAGAAGAGGAGTGGCCAGCAGGGAGAGGGAGGTGATTGTCCCTCTCTACTCTGCCCTTGTGAGGGCCAATCTGGAGTACTGTGTCCAGATCTGGGGCCCCCAATACAAGAAAGACAGAGAGCTGTTGGAGGGGGTCCAGAGGAGGCCACAAAGATGCTCAGAGGGCTGCAGCACCTCTCCTACAAAGGCAGGCTGAGGGAGCTGGGCTTGTTCAGCCTGGAGAGGAGAAGGCTGCGGGGTGACCTCATTGCAGCCTTTCAGTACCTAAAGGGAGCCTATAAACAGGAGGGGAGTCAACTCTTTGAAAGGGGAGATAACAGCAGGACAAGGGGAAATGGTTTTAAGTTGAAGGAGGGAAGTTGGTTGTCAGGGGGAAGTTCTTTACTATGAGAGTGGTGAGGTGCTGGAACAGCTGCCCAGAGAGGCTGTGGATGCCCCATTCATCCCTGGATGTGTTGAAGGCGAGGTTGGATGGGGCCCTGGGCAGAGCCTGGTCGAGTATTAAATGTGGAGGTTGGTGGCCCTGCCAATAGGGATGAAGCTTCATGATCCTTGAGGTCCCTTCCAACCCAGGTCTTTTTGTGATTGGCTTTGCAAAGTGCAACTTTTCAGCCCATTTTGGGGCACGCTTTGAGTGAAAGCCCCCTCCAGTATGACACTGCTTGCAGCTGTTGGCCACGTGGTTGAGGAGCGCTTTGAGCCCTAAAAACCATTCTTCTAATGGGAAAACAGCAAGGAAAGCATTTATGAGTCAGAAAGATGCCCCTACCCAAACTGGTGTCGTTTGACCTCAGTCTGTCTGTATCTTTGGAAAAGCTGTAGGCTTCCATGATTCCTATAGTGTTAGATACCAACCCAGGAGCATTTCCCATATCCCACAGCATCTCCACTCCTCCCCGGGCTGCCCTGTGAGGCATCTTCACTCCTGCTCTCAGCCAAGGTCAGAGCAAAATGATTGGGAAGGTTAAAATGAAGTAAGAGCAGGTAATGGAATAGGGCTTGGTCAAAATGTTGAGATGGTTGCCCTAAACTTGGCAACAGGCCTTTAATAAACAAACTGAGATAGTAACAGAACGTGCTCGTTGTATTTTCACAAGCGAATAAAATATTTTGTTGCAGAAATTGGCTGGTTTGAGGGCTTGGTGGAAGGGTCTGTAATTGCTGGTTGGCCAACCGGGTAAACAGCGCCCTGTGCGCTGCTGTAATTGAGGCTGTGTGGGTCAGGCTGTTTAATTGCTGTCTGCCTGCTTGGAATAGAAACCTCTCCACAGCCACGGGCACCGCGTCTGATTGAGTAAACAAGCTGCCTGTCAGCGAGGCGAGGGAGCAGCTCTGGTCCCCTCTCCAGAAATGTAGGTCCAAAGGGCCCTTGCTCAAGGGCTGCGTCACCAATCGTGCTTGTGCTGGAAGATGACATTAGCAAGCAAGGAGGATGGAGGCAGATAAGAAATGAGGGGTCCCGTGGCTCATCCTGAGCGTCTCCTCCGTTGCAGCATCACTTGGAGCACTCATGCCCTCCCTGGATGCTGTCTCCTCGTTTCCCTGGTGCTCCTCAGGCAAGCAGCACTCACACTGTGCTTCTGACATACGGACTCCATTGTGCTGCAGAAGGCCAATGAAAGTTAATATTTTCCTACTGAGATTCCAGACAGGATTTCACAGAGCTATCAGCCCATGCGTGGCGCTGGGCTCATGGCGGCTGCCTGCCTGCAGGCTCTGCACGGCTCCTGGCTGTGCTGTCGTTGGGAAAGGTGGTAAATCTGTAAATAATAATAATAAAAGCAGACAGCAGGATGTATCCGGACTTCCTTTTCCCGTCTACTGGAGACTGTTTGCAATACCCACTTGGTTCTTCGTATCTCCCTCTCACTTGCGTCTTTTTATGGTACATCTCCACATTGTCTCCTAAACTTGCTGTTCCCTGAAGCCACGCTTCCCTGTGGGTGCTGTGTGGGAAAAGCAAATTGAAAGAATCTGGAACGATGAAGTCACCGAGCCACCGCGGAGGATGGGGCAGAAGCAGCGTTTCCTTGTCCTGTAACCCGCGTGCACTCCGTGCTTTGATGGCTCCGGCTCCCAGCGCCTCACAGCCAGCCTCACCAGTGTGGTCTGGCTGCTCTGCAGGGCTGCATGCAGAGGATTCCAACCCCGCTGGCTGGGTCGGACTGGTGATGCTGCTTTTTGGACCGCACGCTTTTTGGAGGGGAGGCGTCCTGTTTGTGTTGTGCACACACTTCTCTGACAGTGACATACGAGATTATGGAGCGTGGCTGATGTTCAAGATTCCTTCTAACTCGTGAGCTGAGGATTCCTGTTTAGAAACGCTGTGCAGTGGCTGCAAGAAGAGAAACAAAACAACCCAACCGTTTGCCATCTTAAATATTGCAAACTCCGGTGAGGTGGTGTGAGGTTGTGTGCCTCCAGCTTGGATTCTGCTGCCCTGTGTTGCTTTCCAAGAAGGTGCTGTTTATCACAGCCTCGGCTCATTTGAATAGCACAGGGTCTTTGAGAGCAAGCTATCTCCTTCTTTATCATCGAAACTGCAAAATTACTCGGCAGCTCAAACTTGTGGGCTCAAAAACCCATCCAGCAGAGAATGAAAATTTTCCAGGTGAGGAATAGTGGCTGCTTGTTTTCTCCCCTCCCTTGGATGGGTTTGTGTCTGGGCATGATTTCAGCCCTTCCTTCCTATTCAGCGGCCCAAACATTGAAGTGGGTGTGAAACCTGCGAGTGAGGAAGGGAAGTAGCAAGCAACGGGTGTGTGACACTGCTTGGAGGGGGCCTAGAAGAGCTGCCCTTGGGATGAGCTCCTGGGGGCAGCAGGAGGAAGAGAAGGGGAGGAGGAGGAAGAGCATTTTCACAGGCATCCAGGTGGATGGGTAGGTCAGGGCTTCGCTTCAGTTTGTGATGGGAATAAGCAAGACTGGTGAAGCCACTCTGGGCTTTTATGGGGATGGTGCTGGGTGTTCCCTGCCCCAAACTGCTCTCTGTGGGCTGTGTTTGGGTGGAATATTGCAAAGGGCTCTGCAGTCCTGTGGAAGGATAAGGGCTGTGCCTAGGGTTTGGGAATGAGCAGCATGAAGGTGCATCCTTGATCTCCCAGATTATGGTTGATGGATGTTCCTGAAAGGTATAGGAGAAGGTTCCAGAAACCAAAGAATGCCCTGCAGTCCCTACCCTATCAGTAGTCTCATGTGATATTTGATGTGCTTTTTAATGTGCAAAAGGAATTAATTTCACCTGGCTGGGACCTCTGGATTTCAGGTGGCTGAAGTCAGACATACTGACATCCGAGGGCAGCGTGCCCTCCTCCCAGTGGTTGCAGCCAGCAGAATTAGGTGTCTTCATGGCAGTGAGCAAGGAAAAAGCATTCCCAGATATTAATGAATGCCAGATTTGCCAAATGAATGAGCAGGATTTTTGTTCCTTGGTGAGAAGAGGAAACAACCATGGTCTTTCTCAGACCAAACCCAACATTTTAATGCTCCTCATCACGTGGAGTGCTCAGCTCTTGGGAAACAAGGGAAAAAATCTGAGATCTGAGCCACTGGGTTTTGCTCATTGTTATGTTCTGTTGCTGGTCCTTTGTTTGATCCTGATGGCATGGTTTCCTGTTTGGTGTGGGGTGGGTGGGTGCTCCGTACCTGAGCTGTGCCCGGGGATGATGCAGGATGGCAGCACTGCATCATCATTTTTGCATCACACGAGTTCTGCAAGCTCTTTAAAACACAACTCAAGTTGTGTGCTATGGAATGTTGTATCAGAGGCCACCTGCGGCCAGGGCAGATGCATCAGTAGTATTTTCTGTCTTAATGCTGTGTGTTCTGATTTGCATTTATTTAATGGAACTTCATGCTGCCCTGATCCTGCAGCATATTGCTAGCCCTATGGAGGGATGTTAATGCAAGCTTTTCCCTGGAGGTGTTCAAGGCCAGCTTGGATGGGGCCCTGGGCTCTAGTGCCTAATCTCATGGGTGACAGTCCTGCCCGTATAATGGGGTTGGAACTAGGTGATCTTTGAGGTCCCTTCCAACCCAAGCTGTTCTATGATTCAGGCACTGTGATTCATGGCTTTAAGCTGGCTTAGAGGAAACACGTAGTGCTCGTTTTCTCTCATGCTTCTGGTCGGAGCTGCTGAAGGCTGCGTGGCTGAAGTTTTGTGACTCTCCCTGGGAGAGGGGCTGGTCGAGCAGTGCCTGATGTCTTTTTGCCTCACCTTGAGGGCAGCTCAGGGGAACTGTGCTGCTGTGTATGTGACAACACGTGGGTCAAGCGGTCTATTCTAATGTTTAGCATCAGAGCTAGGCAGTTATCAAGCTGGTGGTGTTGACCTGTGCCCCTGGAAGGTAGAGATAAATGCCTGGTCTTCCATTTAACCTATTGCCAGTTCCCTTCCCATGCTGGGGGTGCTGGATGTGGGACACATGAGAGCATCCTGCTGCCTCCTCCCCACCAAACCACAGCCATGTCACTGCGCTGCTGCCTTCCCATCGCAGCTCCTGAAACCCAAACCCTTCGCTTTGATTACAGAAACAGTTTGAAATTTGGCCCTGTTTGACAGAGATGCTAAGGCTGACTTGTGTCTGCAGAGGAATGGGGAGGGATTAGGATTTGTTGGGAAAATGCTTTTGCTTTCAGCTTATTTTTCTTCCTGAGTAAATAAATATCGTAGTAGTGTTAGCAGATGGGGATTGCAGAGAGGAGACTAAAAGCCCAGAAAGAAAGCATGGTTTCTCCTAATCTTTTTATTAGGCCATGACAATGTATAGAATACCTATATTGTGCATACAGCACGTGTCCTTATAGGGCCGTTACAATTGATTTTGCACCGTTGTTAAGCTGTCACTTTGTTTTCTCCTTGATTAAAGCTGTTTGTTGCTGTACTCTGCAAGATTCTTGGTGGCAGAGTGTACAGCTATGGCTCTGAACACAGCATGGGACACGGGCTCTGCTGTCTGCTGATGCAGTGATGCTCAGCACCACCTTCTTGCTCAGACTCTGCTTTGAATTCCCATCCTGGTTGTCTCTGGTGGCTTTGCAAATCAGTTTTTGCACCTCCTGGCAGAATCACGTGTATGTCATTCCCATCTATTCCCATCAAGAAGACTGTGTCCTGGGAGCCCTCTCCTCTCATTCTTTTATCACTGGGAAGCTATTAAGCTAAAATAGGGTTATTGCTTCTTAGCAATTTGTCACCTCTGCCTGTTCCTGCATAGTTTTCAACCTTTGTTCAAGATGCAGTAATTGGTGCAAATAGGAAATAGCCCAAAGGAATAGGAGATTGAATTTCATCTGAATTGTTCATGTTTTCTGTAAAGCCAGCTATGTTGAATGATGACTAAATCGGGATTAGTATTTGTATTTATGAGACTCAGCATTTCTTCATTGAAGGCTGTGTCATAGAAAACCTTGAACACTCCGGATGGGAAACACCTCTAAAATTGTGCTTATTCATCTCATTAAATCTCCACGTGCACACGATGGGTGTTTTGCTGGTCCATCAGAATTTATATGGTTAGTTTCACAACTCCATCAGATACTTTTTATCGCACAGCTCATTACATTTAATGTAGTTCTGTGGGAAGGCAGGAGATGTAAACTCCAGCAGGCTGTTTGATATCAAAATTAGGTGAGACCATCTACTTTCCCTGCCTGTTGATACTTTAAGGTTTCCTGACAGATAGTTCTCATTTTCTGTCTGAACAGGGCCAAAATAATTTTTCTTTTCTAGGACAGTTAATTTACTGCATCTGTAATCAAAGTAAATTGAATGGACTAAATTCTACCCTAAGACTGGTTTTATACTCTACCAAGAAAAGTCTTGCTCTTCACCCATTTTCCAAACACACACGTGTTGCTGATTCATAGATCACAATACTTGTTAAATTAATGACTACTTTCAGGAGGTTTTGATTTTAATCTGTGTAGGTGGTCCAGAAATTGCTTCTCATCGTTAGGTACTCATTAACTTTGCACATCTCCCTTACTGTGTGTGATGGACACACAAAGCTTCTCATTAGGTTCAGCAACGTGCCTCCTACTTCTGGGTTGACCTGATGAACATGTGCTCTTGAAGCACAGGTCTGAGCCTTTTTGGAGTGTCTGAGACAGGAGGAGCCCTTCTGTAATGAGTGGTATTGCTTCAACTCAAGGAGATCTCCCACTACGTTGCTTTGTGCAGGTGCATTCGTGGTATCAGTGGGCAGGGTTTGCCCTACCCATGCTGTACCATCAGGGCTCTGGAGATCTCAGACTTGGGATGCCTCTTGTTTGTGTTTCAGCTCTTGGTCACATCTGTCTCTTCCCACTGGGAGTATTTCTGAGCCAGCAAACTTCTTGGGAACACATTGTCATGGAGCTATCCTGTCTGGTATCTCTGGTGCTTTGGTAATGTGAGCGTTAATTAATTCTGCAAACACAGTCATTAGCTCTTTGTCTGGCTGCCCTAATCTGTCCCTAGTAATAACCAGAGAAACTGCTCAGTGCTGCCTGGTTTCTTCTCCTGCCCTTTCTTTCCCATGCCCAAGGTAGGTTTATGAAGACCTTTACAGACTTTGCACTTTGAGTCTTTCTCTCTGTTTTTTCCATTTTTTCCCCTATGCTCCTCATACCACCTCAGCTCTAACAGGCTTGGAGGTGCATTTTGTGAGGCAGGCACAGATGGCCTCCTCAGAGCGGATCCCTCCAGGCCCGTTGGGTGCCGGTGCTGCGCATCTGCTCCACCAAACACAGCAGAGCTGTGGGGAGCTCCCCCATTGGCAGGGGATGGTGCAGCCCTTTATCCTTCTCCATACACCATTTCTTGAGGGCCACCAGAAAAAATCCCCAGACCCAATATGGGATTGCCCCTCCTGGGCTGCCTCGAGGTGTTTCCATGTTGAGATCAACGCTCGGTGCAGATCTCAGCTGCCTGCAGCGCTGTAATAACACTTATCTTCTCCGTGATGTATTGCAGTGCTGATTTTATTCCTTCCTGATCTTTTTGGTGCATTGTGCATGTTTTGTTGCCTGCCAACTGTATTCTGAGCCTCAGATCCCTTGGGTGGCCCATTGAGGCCCTCCCATGCCTGCTTTGATATCCCATGTTTATCTGATGGAAATGAGCCCTTCCGAGATGGCCCGCTTCACTTTCTTGCCATGTTTCCCAGCTGTCTTTCTGGACTACTTTTATATCCCATTGCCCCTGGGGCTGTTCAAAGGCTTCTTTGGAGCCTGAAATCCCTGCGTGTCTCTGAGCTGAGGAAGCCAGGAGAGCATATCGGGTGAGTCATTAGGATTTACTCTGAATTTTGACGCCCTGTGTGTTTTCTCTCATGCTGGCCTTGTATGTAACACAACCCGGAGTACTCCAGGCCAGCACTGTGTTTTTCTTTTTTCTTTTCCTTTTCCTTTGTTTGTGTTATGCTTGATTTGATATTCAGACCTCACTCAGTTCTCTTTGGCCGCCTCTTCTGAATAAGAAGAATTGTTTCAAGGACCTTGTGGCTCTGGGTTTTTCAGGTAAATACATCTCTTTCCTCGTTTAGAAAGGGTAGTTTGAACTTAAATCATAAATGAAGATATCTGTTTGATAAGTGGTAACAAAGGAAAGGCTTGGTAGTCATGTGAATAGCCCAGCTGGTCTCAACATTATTTTCTCGATAAAGTTCTGTGGTTTTGAATGTGTGCTGTTTTTACAGAAATAAATTTGAGTTCTATCACTTAAAACCACGATAAATTGGAATAGAGATGTCTACTGTATGGCAGCTTTTAGATATCAGAGGAAGCTTAGCAGAAAACCATGCTTTTTGTGTTAAGGATGCTTCAGTTGTTTCTGCTGGTCAGGGGGTGGATTGTGGATTTGACCCCACTTTTGGATGCAGATTCTCCCTGATGTCTGTTGGCATCACTTCATCCACCTCCCTGGGATTGACTCTGATGTTTCTTCACAGCTTCTGCTTGGTTTTTAAAGGTGGCTTTGCAGAGGAAATCTTTCTGTGTGACTTCTGAGATACTTCACTTCGTGATGGACAGCGTGAGATTCTAGATGTCCTCATCTGGAAAACCTTCAGTTATCAGTGACAAATTCAAATGTTCTTTTTTTTCCAACCTAGAAATACCTCATTTAAAAGGGCAGACTTTTTTGGGGTGTGTCTCAACACCTTGACTTTGTGGTAGTTTGTGGGTGACAAGAGTAAGGGAAAGTTAAGCAAGCCAATAGAACGTTGGTTTGGATCTTTGTGCATCGGTGGGCTGGGTTGGAGATGCCCAGGAAGGAGGTGATGGAGAAGTGGCTGGAAGAAGAGGCAGGAAGGCTGGTGTTGTCACAGAGGTTGGGTTGTGGTAGCAGCATGGTAAGTGCTTGAATGCAGTGAAGCAGCAGAGCTGCTGACTTGCCCTTTGTCCTTCCTCTTGTGGGTTCCTATCAAGAACGTGTTGAACAACCTGCAGTTTCAGAGCAAAGCTTCCTCATACATTTGTTTTCTGTGCTGTTTTAATGGCCACAATAAGAGGAAGAGCTCGGTGAGCAGGGCATGAGGTGAATGTGGTAAGGTTGACTGCTGGTGGAGAGCATCTCATGTCAGCTGCTATGCATGAGCTTCTTTATGCAACCTGCACTGCAGTGTCCTTCTCTGCTATAGAACAAAGTTGTTAGAGGAGAAGGGTGTCTGCATGCAGAGTGAACGCCACGTCCTGCTGTGTTGTGCTAACCTCATGTACAACTAATGTGTATGCTCCCTGCTTCCTCACCCCTTCTGTCTGTCGTGCTTCAATCAGTGTTCAACCCAAAGCAATGGTCTTCATCCAGATAAGCTTTGATCAGGTTGGTGCACATGGTGCATCTATTCCCAAGCCACAGGAAAACGAAACAAATGAAATCACAAAACCAGAAGAAAAGAGGGCAGCCTTCCCTTGGGGCAGATTCCCCCAACCTTTTCCAAGCAGGAGAACCATCGCTCTGCATGTTGGGTGTGAGTTTGAGCTGATACCCCACAGTAGTGCCAAGGGGGTCAGGAAGGCAAGAGCTCCCTGTCTGAATTCAGCTCAATGGGAAGCAAATGAAATGAAACAGAAAATTCAACGGCGTTAAAGAAATTTGAAGTTATTGGCCTTTCCCTGTGCTTTTGTAGGAAAAAAGTTTTCATGTATGGCCCCGATTGAAACTGTATTTGATCGCAGTGGTGTGGATTTTCCATTGGACGTCTGACAGGGCTGAAGGAACCAACCTACTTGTTGAAAGGGATGAGCAGATCTTCCCAGACACTTCGTCCCGAGATATGCAAGAAGGATTTTTATTTTTTTGGAGCTTTTCTTAAACCAGCATGCAGAACAGGCATCTGCATTTCATCTAGAGTATCGTCCATTTGTTTGGAGAATGCGGTATGGCTGAAAGTCCAAGTTTTCTTTGGATCAGGCCTTTAAGATTTGGTTTGATTTATTTCCAGTGACGCTACTGAAATGCAGCTTCCTTCTCTTTCTTTTTTTTTTTTTCCATCTCTGCCGACCTGCTAAGTTAAAATAAACGTTAGGTTTTGATGTATTTCTTTATTTATTTTAGTTACCGCAGAGGCAAGAACGTGGAGTGAGAGACTTGGATGAAAGGCAGGGAGCAGCGGATTAGCTAGGAGAGGTGCCAGGCTCAGGTGCCCTTGTAGCTTGGGATGTTGGAGCTGTGTTTTTAGGCTGATTTTTTTTGTGTTCATCTTAAAGTCCCAAGCAAAGTGGGTTTTGTGATGGCTGTTTTTCCATCTGCACTGCTCGGGGAAGTGGTACAAGGCCATGGTGGTGAAATGAGACCCATTGGCACTGTGGTGAACCCAATGTGCAGTCCAAGAAGTGATGGGCTTGCTGAGCATAGATGTGATTTTTCTATCAAGTGTGTTGCTAGCATGGGCAGGATCAGTGCTTTATGCATTGCCCACATTTAATTAAATGGTATGCATTTAATATATATTGCATAAATCTAATCTGTTTCCAGTTTTGCTCATTTCTTGCCTGAGGTGTTTAGTTGTTTCTAAGCCTGGTTGTTGTGCAGTGTTCCCTCACAAAGCACACAGAGATAAGGCAGCCTGGATGCTGTGGTTTTAAGGAACTTGACCAAATTCATGCACAGAATTTGGTTCCTATGCTGGGAATGTCACCCAGCCCACACTCCCAGCCCTTGCAGTCACTATGAACAATTGGGAGCCTATCCATTGCGATGAACAAAGATGACCCATTTTGTCCTCTAAGCTGCCTTGCTTTAAATAAGGAAAAAAAGCCACCGCTATTGTATGCTCGTGAGCTGTGATTGCATGCTTGTGGGCCGGACTGCCCTTGCAGCAGGGAAATCCTGCATCCCTGAGGATGCTCAGCCTTGTTCCTGCCTTTGGGTTCCCAGGGATGCTGGCAAGCAGCACACAGGCATGTCTGGGATGTGCTGACTTGGTGGGCATCCTTGGTCCATACAGGCAACCTGGTTGCTGGTGACCTCTGTGCTGGGCTTACAGGCTGGGGCTGTGCAATAGAGAGGGGCTGAGTTTGATGGGATTGGAAAAAAGTGGATGTGCTCAAAATACAAGTTCACCAAGCTGAGGGATCCACAGACACCTGTTAGTTGCGTTTGAAGTTTAGCCTAATATAAAGCAGTTGATGGGGGCAAAGGAAGGAAATAGATCTGATTCTGTGTTGATATACGTATATGTTTCTGTTGCTTTTCTTGGAAGAGTCCATGTCCAAGGAAAGTCTCTTTGCAAACACCCACAAGTAACTTGAGTTGCAAACCCTAAGAGAACTGTGGTTGCAGCAGCTCTGTTTCCAGCTAGACTTGATGTTCTTCCTTTTGGTGATGTATTTCCCCAAACCAAAGCCTGAGCTGTCTGTAGTGCATGTCACATCTCAGACATCCTTCCCAGATAAACCAGTGGGCCTTGTTTTAGGGCCACCGAAACATGGTCTCATGGGTCTGCAGGCTGTGAGCTAAGAGCAG
This sequence comes from Gallus gallus, assembly GCF_016699485.2. Classification (NCBI taxonomy): domain Eukaryota; kingdom Metazoa; phylum Chordata; class Aves; order Galliformes; family Phasianidae; genus Gallus; species Gallus gallus. Next base: position 1,145,539 of record NC_052554.1, read on the forward strand.
CACAGGGCACACCTGGGTCCCATCTGTTTTGGCTGTCAGTGCTGGATTACCCCTGTAACTATGCAGGGAATAGGTTTTAATAGGGGATGTGCAGGAAGTGTGGGGATTGCCTGACAGCATGCAGGTTGCCTTAAAAATTCCCACATAAGTGTTCCTTCTACGCCTAAGAGCTGCTTCTGTATGGGATTCTTTCTGATCATCAACTTTCTGATCAGAATCAATTTAATTTACCACAAAGCAGACAGAGCTGAGTCTGTGGTTTGCCAGGGCTGTATTTTACTGGGGTATTTGGACAGAGAAGATGTTGCTACCTTTTAAAAGAGAACTATTCTCCCTCTATGTTTTCTGCAAACAACTAATTAATTTCATCAGTGCAGTACTTGCTGAACCATGCTATGGTGATAAACACAGTTTGAATCTGTCTTGTGAACACAAACCTTTTGCAGACAAGGGGATTATTTACACAAGTCCTCTTTAGGGTAATTAATTTATATTTCCCTCCCAAGATCCCAAAAGTTGATGGTTACAGAACAGTTTGGCAGTACTTTAAGGAAAGGCTCCAGAAGAGGGTTTGCTTAAACCCCCACAGGGCTATGGCTTCCCTGGTGAGCATTTGTTTAGAGATGGAATCAGAGACACTGTGGTCATTGGCTCTTTCATTCTGATCCTGTTTTGGGAGCCCAGATGTGGCAGGTTGCTGGGGGAAGGCTGGGATGCTCTGCCAAGGGATTTCGTTTCCCAAAGGCTTTTCTAGAGGATTATACATGCATATTGTATTGATTGTATGTTATATACACATGTGACTGAGGTAGGCTTGAAATTAGGCTCAAAGTTACAGTCTTTCTGTAACATCTCTGACTGCATGGAAGAAATCAGCTAGTCCTTAAGGCCTGAAAAAACCTTTTTAACATGGCAGTTTTTTTTTTTTTTTTTGCATTTCTCTCCTCTGATTCTGCATTTATCTCATCTGCTCTCCTGATCCCTGCTGCATGTGCTGCTCCTGCTATTCCTCTGAGCACAGCAGTGCCTGGAGCCTCGGCCCCAGCCCTGCCAGCCCTCCCGTGGTGTCTGTGAGGCTGAATTTATTTCTCTGCCCGTCTCTCGCTCGCGGCGTGGCCCTGGCAGCTCTGGGATCCCATCTGCCAGGCTCAGCTGCCCATGGCCCCGCAGTGCTCCCTGCCCTCGGCTCTCGGGATGCAGCCCTGTGCATCGTGTGCTTCCTGCTGGCTTTGATGGGCTTTTCACATTTTTTACATTAGAAAGTCCCTTTGATAAAGCACTGAGGGTGCTGCTGGCTTATCACTCGGTGTGGGGCTGCAGATGAAGGGCTGTGTTCTTGGTGTGCACGGTTGACATTGGTAATCCCGTGAATCCAGGCACATCACAGAATCATCATAGAATGGCTTGGGTTGGAAGGGACCTCGAGGATCATCACACTCCAACCCCCCTACTGCAGGCAGGGCTGCCAACCTGTATGTTAGACCAGGCTGCCCAGGGCCCCATCCAGCCTGGCCTTGAACACTTCCAGGGAGGACATCCTATGTCCATCATTAATTCACCCAGCATGTACTTTGAGAATCGGTTTCCATCCCATTCCTATAGAAATGAACCACAATTTTACTCTTAGAGCGACTCTGCTCTTTCTTACCACTCTACTTGTGCTTTTACTTGAGCAAGGCCAGGGACAGAGTTGGTGAGTTATAGTGCTGGAGCCTTGGATATTTATATGCAAATTGATTAATATTTAATTTAAGCCCCAGGAAGCACTTTTTTACTGTACAGGTGACACAATGCTGGCACAAGGACCCAGAAAGGTTTTGGGGTCTCCTCCTTGGGGACCTCCCAAAGCCACCTGGACGTGGTGCTGGTAGCCATGCTCCCAGTGTCCCTGCTGGGGTGGGGATGGGAGCAGATGGACCCAGAGCACTCTCCCAACCTCAACCATCCTGTGATGGGGGGAAAAAAAAAAGCTTTTTTCTTTCCCTTAAACCAATCTCCTACTAGTTTGGAGTGTCCTCTGGGTCCCTTACTGTAGGATTTGGTGGCTAACAGCTCTGTGTTAGCCTTAAGCACTGCCTTACTGGAGCCAACATTGTGCTTTCAGGTGCCAGTGGATATGGCTTTTCTAGAAATCTCATCACTTTTGTCTGAAGCTCATGGAAGAGGTGGATTTTATATTGTTTTCCTGAAGTTAGCCCTAAAAACCTCCTACGCTGCACTTTAGGTAATTACATACTATTTTGGATCTCATCTTAATTCCTTTATTGGATCTAACTCTTAACTCCTTTGTGCTAATCAGTCTTAGTCAAGAGATACATAGGTGAGAGGGGATGGCTGGCTGGGCATGCCAGCCCTGCTTGAGAGACTGATGCTTCAAAGTGGCATCACATCTAAGAGGAAAAAAAACATGCTATTGTAAATCTGGGTGACAGGTTGTGTGAGAGCTGAAGGGAACAATATCTGTACAGATGGTGCATTCTCCTGAATTCAGGCATAAGGTAAAGCTGCCATCTCAGCTGGTCACCCTGACCCTGTCATTGTCACCGTGGCATGGTGGCACCTCTCAGGACAGTTTATCCCAAGCAAATGTGTCTCTTGGAGAAGCACCTTGAGGTGCTGTGTCTCTGTTAATTAGCAAGAGAGCCAAGGTGCTTAGGTGAGGCCCCTAATTCTGAAATGAGTATTCAGTGGATGAAATGTCATAAGAATAATTTTAAAACAAATTAGGAACTTATTTGAGCCTCTCATCACTTCCTTCTGTGCTGCTTCATGAAACACTTAGTGCTGTTTTTTCTTTTCTCTTCTAGATAGGATGGTTATTGAACGTTGCAGCTCCGGTCACAGCTGTACAACATGCATTTACACATGGGATTATGAAGATGCTCTATAATTTCAGACTTGAGGTTTACTTTGAGGGTCATTTTTAGCTTTTCAGAAGATTCCTGGTGTACAAGATTCTGGCACGTCCTTCACTCTTCCAGGACCTCTGGTTTCTTGTGCTCCTCAAACATGTTCAGAATTTCCTAAATACTGGGTCAGCTCAGTGGGTTAGGAGCAGTGATTGCTGCTTCTTGTGCCTGGTTATCAAAACCTTTGAAACTGGGCATGTTGGCAAGAAAATAGGAAAGTATTGAATTACTCTTTGGAGATTATGATCACACATAGGATGTAGAGAGTCCAGTCTCAAGAGGTACATAAGGAAGCCTTTTAAAAACAGTTTTGGAAGGCTTTAAAGAAGATGACTTGCAATGTAAATCAGCCTGGAGTCATTGGACCCCCAAAGCAGTAAATGACGGGAAGCACAGGCCTGAGGGGCTGCGTTACCCCTGCAAACCTAAACCCTCATCCCAAAATACCTTTTACAGCCACCAAAGGATCCCCTGGAGGATGTACACTGGCTGCTTCTTTCAGAGAAATATTATAAATAGAATGGGAATAAGTAAACACACTGTGTTGACACAAGGGCAGCTTTGTTGAAGCTTTTTCACACCGAGTGGCAAACTGCCTACACTGTGCCAATTCACATCCATCCCATCAGCAGGCAAGGCAGCCCTTGGAGGGACGAGCAGCAGAGCAAGCTCGGGATGAAATGACCAGTCATAGAATCAGAGAATCATAGAATGGCTTGGGTTGAAAGGATCCCCAGGGATCATCAGTAGAGTCCTCTAGCCATGGGGCTTGATGTAGTGCACAGCCCTGTGGGCTCTCTGGCATGCAGTTGGGGCACATGGGGGCTGTGCATGGGACCATTCTCTGGAGTGGTTGAGAATGGGAAGGGCTGGGATGGAAGGCAAGGGGAAAACATTGGTACAGGAGTCTCAAGCTGGGGTGTGTCTGATGGTGACTTTCTTCGTGAGAGTTGTTTAGTAGGATGATTAATAAAAATTTGGTACTCAGTACATGAGTAGATGTCAGAGACTGGACCTGTAATAGCTTAGTAAGACCTTTCCCAGTCCTGTCAATTAGTTTTCAATTAGAGTTTTGTTTCAGTGTTGTATATGGTCTACGGGTTTATGCTGTGTCTTAGAATCATAGAACCATAGTCGGTATTGAGTTGGAAGAAACCTACATGGATCATAGAATCATGAAGGTTGGAAAAGACCACTGAAATCATCTAAGGTCATCTAGTCCAACCCTAACCCATCCCATCATGCTCAGTGCCACATCTCCATGGAGGAACACCTCTGGGGATGGTGACTTTGCCACCTCCTTGGGGAGCCAGGATCACCAAGTCCAGCTTTTGGCTGTGCACAGCACCATCCAAACCCTATGGCTGAGAGCAGTGTTGCAGTTCTCCCTGAGCTCCATCAGCTCGGGGCTGTGCCCACTGCCCTGGGCAGCCTGTTCCATGCCCACCACTCTGGGAGAGAACCTTTCCATGTAAGCAAGCAACAGTGGCATTGAAGCAAATTTGAAATGGGCTTTTTTTGTGTGTGTGCACACTTTCTGCCGGTGAAGAACAATGCACTTTTGTGCAAATTTGCCAGTGGCGTGTGAATTGTGTTCTACCTGCTTTGACTTTAAAATCTGGCTTTGTCTGTCAAAACTATCGCAGTTTATTTATAGCACAAAGTACTTTCTAGGAGCTCAGATGTTGTCTGATGTCTAGAAGACGACGATTGTCTTCAGAAACAGTTCTCCCACGTTTTGATCCAGCCTTAGTTGTTCTCTCTATGCCATCCTGCTGTGATGATACACATAGATGGGAGCTGGGTCTCACCTGCTTATCAGTCACATCTGTTTTAATAGGTGACTTTATGATGATGACCCATTGACATTTGCCAGGTATTAGAGCGCTGATAGTTGCCAAAGTTGGCAAATAAAATCTAAAGTAAGTTCTATTAATGTTTATTCCCCTGAGCACCAGGGATCCAGTAGGCCCTGAGAAGCTGACATACCAAGCTGGAAACAGAATTTGGCTCAAAGAGTCTTTATTCCACTATTACAAAGAATCTAGTTAAGGAAGAATAAATCTGTCTCTTACTGAGGGTCTAAATGCAGCTTGGGCTCATAGCTGTGCTTGTCCTGACACAGGACTTTCATTCCACGATGGCATCTTCATTTCTGCAGGTACCAATTTTGATGCCACAGAGATGGGACTCAGGTTTCAGATGGAGGTACAACAGAAGATTCTTATCTCATACAGATGGCCTTATTAATAATAATAATAAATATGATTATTACACTCTTCCTTGGCATGCCCTCACCCTGCCTCCCCCCATTTTTGTACGTGGACATAAGAGGGTTTTTGCCAATTTCAGTGCAGGATTTTGCTATGCAACATGGATTGTGGAGAATTGACACTTACATAGTAAGACATTAAGCTTTTAATTAACAAAAAAAAAAGTCAACTTAGAGTCATACTGAAAGCTTTTGAAAGCTTTAGGGGTTTTGACAGTGATTTGTCTTTGGTCAGGTTTTTGCACAAGGCTCCTCTGCACCCTTTGGTGTCCCAAATCACTTTGCTGCTATCACTGAGTATACATCAGTGGTCTGACTGAGAAATCCCATCTTCAATTGCAATTTCTGGATTTTCTGACTTCTGGGTCTTAGAAAAGCTTTGCATTCTTGAACAGCAGCACACTTACATTGCAGGAATGTGCCTCTGGTAAAACTTTCTCTCTTGCATTATCCAAGTTGGATTAGAGAATGGTAAATTCACTGCCCCACTGATAAGCAGTATAATTTTATTGCATTGTGTTTAACATGAAATAAGAATAAATAGAGGAAAATAAAATGCTCCATTATTTCTTTAGAGGGCAGAGCATTGCAAGCCTTCACAATGCATTCTTTCTTGGAGCTGTGACTGTACAATCTTCCTTCAGAGAGCTGGAAGCAGCAGTTCCTGGGTTTCTTTGTCCATGAACAGTTGCAGGGAATCCTCTGCTGTGCCTGATCCATTGATCACATTCTCCAAGTGCATAATGATATCAAAAGCCTTAACTTAGATGAAAGAAACCCAATTAGAGGTTCTTGCTTTCTAAACTGCAGGAGTCATCCTTGGTAATTTAAAGGAGAAAATTGATGTGAGAGTGGGCAAAGGTTTTGTCTTGCTCATCATCTCGTGCTATAGAAAAGTGGAAAGCTCCACTCTGAGGTTAGGTTGGGTTAAGCAAGGCTCAATGCTTATCTGTGAAATCAGTGTTCTAATGAGAGTCTTGAAGTATTTTCACCTGCATGCTGGTTTCTCTGGTGTGACAAACCCACCAACACAGCCCCAGAGCTTTGGCTTGCTGCATGGAGAGCAGCAGGTCTGCAGAACTTTGGAGTGTGCCAAAAATGAAAGGGGTGCACAAGGAGATGGCATGGCCATCCTACCCTTTGTGAACAAGTGTGGTTTATCTCTGTTTCTGCCCCTCCTGGAATTAATCACAGCTTATCAGCAACTGTCTATGCAGCTGTATTACTTGTTTTTCCAGGTAACTTGAGGTGAAGCTTGATAAAGCAATAATACTTGTAATTAAAATGTGAAGGTCCTGGCCTATTGAAGATAAACAGTAAAACCCCCAAGTGACTTCATGCAAACCACCTGTCATGGACTGCCATCTGACTTGGCCTCAAAATTCTGATGTTGGCTTATTTAGGCTGGTGCTGCCTTTCCTATGGGCCAGACAGCGGGTGGTGAACTTGGGATGGAGGAGGGAAGCTGTGTAAAGGAAGAGAAAGAACACATCTTGATTCACAGAACCTGGCATCTGTATGGATTCCTGGAGGTGGTGGTGGGAGATGTTTTGCTTTGGTCAATGGATGTCATTGAAAATGAGGACAACCAGTGCCAAAAAGAAAAAAATCTTTGTATGAACTCTTCCTTTTTAGCATACAGACTCTATACTAAGAGTGAAGTGGTGTCCTATATGTGACCTTATAATCCAGCAAACACTTTGAGCAGCTGTGGAAATATTTGTGTGGCTCTGGCTTTCATCGGGACATCATGGCAAAAACGAGAGCTCTGGCAAATAGCAGAACACGGGTTTTTTTTTAGCTATGAGCAAAACTCAAAGAAAGACCTCTTGCACGGGTCTGTGGCTGAGCCTTTGGTTTCCTCTCCAAAAAGGCAATTTGCAGTATTACAGAGGCTCTCTTTTCTTTGTAGTTAAGCACAGAACTTTCCACTCTAAGTCTTACGCTGTTCTCCATACCCTCCAACACTATATCTCTCCAGAATGTGATAGGTGCTTAGTATTTCCTATGTAGGATCTTGATGAAGAGATAATGTTCAGTTGTTGAAGGCTACCTATAAATAACTAAAGCTGTAACGTGCCTGCTCTATCTTTTTTCTTTTCCCTTGTATTTTTTTAAGCTGTGTCTCACAGATGGCCTCAACTCCATCCTTTTGAAGGAGTGGATTAGAAGAAGCAGAAGGATGTATATATTTATGTATATATATGCATGTGTGTGTATATATATATATGTGTGTGTGTGTGTGCGTGTATTGTAATGCAGATAAGCAGCAATGGAGATTTCCTTACATCAGTCCATTAAACCAATTTTGACCTTGCCAGTGAACAAGGCCATGAGAGATTGGGCTGTGGGTGAAAATAGTGACAAGCAGTTCTTGTTTGATGCTATAAAGGAGGTAGTGGAAGGTGAGATGCTCAAAGTGGCAGAATATTGAATGACGGGATTGCATTTGTCAAGGACAAAAGCATAATGTGCTTGTGAGAATCAAGCTGATGGGACTTCACTGTGTGAATGTGTAGGACAGGCTGTGCCTCCGGTGGGCTGTGCAGAGAAAATGAGTGATTTCCATCATGGTTGGATACAGAGACTTGGAGGAATCTGCGAGTCAGCGTTGAGGGGATGGTTATAGGTCACAGCATGGGGCTTTGGTGTGCTTATGGGGATGAGTGTGGACATGAGAACACCCAACAGCATGAGGTTGGAAGAGCAGTGATGCTGTGTGGTTTTCAGTGTCCAAGATTGCTTTGTCCCCATAGGCAGCAGGCTGGAGATGTCTGATCTGCTGTCCTGCCTGCTAACAGAATCATAGAATGGCCTGGGTTGAAAAGGACCATTATGATCATCTGGTTTCAACCCCCCTGCTATGGGCAGGGGCACCAACCACCAGACCTAAACCTCCCCTGTCTTAGTTTAAAACCGTCCCCCCTTGTCCTGTCATTATCCATCCTCATAAACAGTCCCTGGTTGGCCTCTGCCTCTGGTCTCATTCATTTTAATCACATTATGGATGGAGCTGAGGCGCTGTGACGTCCAGGGCTTTCTCATTTTTATTTATGCATCAGAGACCACGTAATTATTTAATGCTGGTGGCTGAGAATTAGCCACGGATAGTCTTTCATGTTAGATCATGCTTTCTGGGTGGATGCAGGCACCAAAAGTTGGGGTGAGGTTTGTGATGCAATTAAAAGAACATCAGGTTGCAAGTTTAAGTCCAGCGTATCATTTAAGGCTCTCAACAGCTCCTTGGGAGAAATAGGCAGCTCTTAGAGCTCCTCCAAAAGTGGGCACTACGTATAAATGGAAGATTGGCTCAAACTAGAAAGTGCAAAATGGAGTGGAAAGCGTTAACCTTTATGCCAGAAGTAACAAGATGAATAAGTATGATCTTTTACTCGTGCTTTCTTTGCCAAGCTCTTGGATCCACTTCAGTTGTTAATCCCTGCACCAGCCATTGAGGAGTGAAGTGTGATGCTCTTCCCTTGGAGTCACTGGTCTGTATGAAGGATACTGAAACCTAGCCAGTGCCCTCCCCCGGCTCCAGAGGCTCTGCCCTTCCTCCTTACCATTGCTAGATATTTTCTTCAGCACTCAAATGGCGGCAGACCCCCATGTGAGCCTTTTTTCCTCCACCAGAAGACCTCAGAAAGTTGATTCTCAGGCTTGGCTTCAACTCAGTGCCACTCCAAGTTAATGGTGTGGGATAAAATGGGCCAAGGAAGAAGGCTTGGTGGCCATGCGTGCCCATGGCTTCAACACAAAGCTGCCAGACAAGCTTTGTGATGCTGCTCTGCTCTTCATGGATGTTGGTCCCAGGAAATGTTGACTCCAAGAAACATGGAAATGACAGAATCATAGAGACATGGAACCACAGAATGGTTGGGTTGGAAGAGACCTCAAGGCTCCCCAGCCATGAATGGGTGCCCTCAAGCAGGTCGGGCTGCTGAGGGCCCATCCGTGGCCTCAGGCACCTCCAGGGCTGGGGCACCCATTGCTCTGAGCAGCAGTGCCAGCGCCTCACTTCCCTCTGAGTAAAGAATTTCCTCCTGACATCTAACCTAAATCTCCCTTCTTTTAGTTTAAAACCATTCCCCCTTGTCCTATCACTATCCGCCATATAACGTGGAAACCAGCCATGGAACATGGATATCACCTGGAAGGCAGAGGGTCAATGAAGAAGAGGGGAAAAAAAGGGACAAGAGGAGTCCACTTTCCCAAGCAGAGCAGTGGTCCTGTTGCCCCCAGCAGTGTGCTGGGAGCTCTTCCCCTATTGCTCCTTGTATATCATCATCTGCAAAGCATTGAATGGTCTTCCCCACCTGATCTGAGGGGAAATGCTGTGCAGAGCCTATGGGCAGATGTCACCAGGGTCACTCAGTGCCTAGCAGGGCTCACTTGACAGCACCTCACTGTGGTGGGCACGTGGTCCTCCTTCCCAGCAGGTTCAGAAGGGCTTGGCCGCTAAGCAAACATCCCTCCTGCCCCTGCATTGTGCTATTGATGCAGCTATTTTTAAGAACGCATTCTTTTCTCTTCCTTTTTCTTTCCCTTTTTATTTTGTATTTTTTTCAAAGGAACTTGCCCTTAAAAAAAAAAAAAAAAACCAACCCCCAAAAGCATCTGAGTTTCAGATGTGCTTCAGAGTGATGTCAGTTAGAGATCACATCTTGTGAACTTCCCTTCGCTCTCACCACATCCTGGTGGGGTTTTCTGCGTCCCATCTCGAGTCAAACACATCTGACAGCAGGTAAATATAGCCGAGCTCCTACTTGTGATGAAATGCGTGGGCCAAGGCAGCCGCCTTCGGGGGCGTAAGCACTTTCTAATTATAGCGGGTCCTGCTTCCTTTTTTCTCCCCTCGCACGTCACTATGCAAAACTCATTCTTCTCAGTTGTCTTTCCTGAAACAAGACCCCAGTGGGTGTCTGTGTGCACCAGAGCTGTGGTCTGGCACCGTTTCCATTTTGCCTGGTGGGAACCCTGGGGGGTCCAATGGGATCTCAGCGCCAGGCTTTGTTGGTTTGGTCCTGGGCAGCCCCATAGAGGGGAAGGTGAACACTGCAGTGCTTTTCTGCAAGATTTCAAGTTGGCTCTTTAGAAAGCAGTAAAATGAAGGAAATTTGGCTTCTCTAGGCTAGAATACAGAGCAGATAAATAGCCCGTGGGCAAAGTCAGATGGGTAGGGCCAGGCTTGCTCAGGGCTGAAGAATTCTGATCGCAGAGAGTGCTAAAACAGTTTCAGGGGCAAAAGCTGCTTCTGCCATCTCTTGCAGCATGTTGACAGAGGCTAACCGTGGTCTTCCATCACTCTGAGCAGTGCTGGGGATGGAGGCTGGAGCTCCTTGCCCCCAGCAAGGTGCTGGGAACTCTGCTGGGAAGTTGCGAGGCTGCAGGAGGACGAGGGATGGGGCGTTTGCAAGCAAACAAATGTGAAAATGGCCAATAAGCCAGGCAGCAAACTGCTCAGATGCCAAGTTACTTGATAACTGCTGTCATAGGGTGTACAAGCTTATATGGTGATATAGTGAGGCACTTGCAAGATAATTCATCCTGTAACATTGCCTTGTAAGCAGAGTGGATGGCTCTGGCTGAGCAAATAAAGAGGGTGCTCCGCAGCCCTGCAGTGTTCTCTGAGATAATATGCCTGGGTGTACAGGTCCATTGATTTATCCCTTTGTTTTTATGGACTAATGTTTGTGGCAGACAGACGCTGACATACTGATATTGCAGATGGGCGGTGATGTATCACCCGCGGAACCTTTAGCTGCTTTATTTTTTCCTGGTGTTTGAAATGCTCTTTATTGCCGCTCAGCCTTTTATTCTAATTATCTGCCCGGTGTTGTCAGCGGAGAGCAGAGATTGGAGGTTAGAAGTGTCATATACCACGAGGATGGGAGGAAGGAAGAGTGACAGCAAGGACAGAGATGTCCTCTGCAGCCGGGGTGGCCACAGGGGGTGAGCCTGAAATGGCAGCAGCCTTTTGGTGACAACTTCATTTTGCTGGCAAAGAAGGGACAGTGACGGAGCACTGTATAATTTCTGAAGCTTTCTCCTGTCGGCCCACCCTGCTCTGAATAGGAGCTTTCATTTAGCCGTGCTCCCCTCCTGCCCATGGGTGATGTGAAATCATGATCCTGTGATTCGCTTTCTATGTCACTTTGCCACCATGGGGTGGAGGTGAATCACAGAAGGCGCTGCTGGTGGGAAAACACCAAAAATCCAATGCTGGGAGGTTGCCTGGAGCCTGATCTCTGCAGGACATGCTGCAGGGCATATACGAGGGAGCAGACCAGCCCCATGCTTTCAGTGCAAGACAGGGGAGGGTGAGAAAGGCAGGTCATTGCCTGTCTGCCTGGCAGTGTTCATTTCTGAGTTTCTTTTCCTCAATTCTTTGCCATCAGTTGCATGTTGTCTGGATTTGCAGATCGGTGGAGAGGTTATCACATGGAGAGGTTTATCAAGTGCTGCTGGGCAGCCCACTCCTTCAGGTGGCCATGGGAAAGCCCACATAGCCAGGTTGTTCCGCATGGAAGAAGCCAGAACACGCATGCCATGTCATTTGCTTCCTTGTAGCATACACAATGGAGCCTTCTTCTATGTCAAGGTGTTTCAGGAAATGCACACAGTTGTTGTAATTCCCACTACAACCAGTTGCTGTGTGTTTTCTGGACCTGCTGGGGGAGGCAAGGAAGCAGCTGCGTTCCTTGAAGTGCTTTCACTTCTTGACAGAGCATCCTCACCGCAGCAGAACCCCAATTCTCTGCCCAGAAGACACATGTAGGATTTCTTACTTTGTTCCATGGCTGATGGATCCTACATGAACGTGCAGGGGGTTGTCACCCATTTTCTCTGGGATGGGTGGCAGGAGAGGTGTGGAGGGCTCTGTTGCCAGCAGGCTCTGTGAATCCAGAGAGGTACTGTCTGCACTGCAGTTTTGCTTTGTGGACTTTGCTCTTGGGAGGCAGGGGAAGGAAGCAGGATCACTCAGTGCTCTGTGCAAGCACGGGGCACTGCTCTGCAGAGCGGACTGTGAAAGATTTCCCTCACCCCCTCCAAATCTCATGAAATGAAGTCAGAGCTCGAATGATCTCTTTCTGTCTCTTTTTTCCCTAGCGTAGCATGATATATTTTCTGGGAACGAATGCCTCATGTGCCTCTGTGTGCTGGAAATGACCTCATTTTCAGAAAATGTCTATGGATCGTGTGATTCTGACGCTGCCCAGCGCTGCTGCTCTCCTGCAGAGGTGCAAAAACTTCTCTGGGGGGGCAGCCCTATGGTGAAGCTACCATTTGCAATCACCAATACTGATACCTATCTTAGAGTGCACAGAGCTGGAAGGCTCAGCACAGGGCCTTGTGCTTTGTGATGCAGTCACCCAGGGCACTCTGTGAGTCAGCTCTGTCCCATCAATTACTTTCAGCTTCCTCCGTGGAGTACCCAGGGCGTGTGTAAGCGAAAGAGGCAGCGATCTCTCTCTCCCACATTGCAGTGATCACAGCACTCCGTAAATGAAGCAGTTCATAGCTGGGAACAAAGCGTGCTGCAGTCACACCGGTTATTTTTGGCGATAATGACAGAGGAATGATGCCTCGTTATGTATCTGGCATTGAGGTGTATCACTAACATCCCTCCTTGGAAGTATTACGAGGGGGACCAACTTGAGGGCTGTGGCACAAACTCATTGTTTGCTCCTCTGCTTAATGAATCACCTGGATCGGATACCGATGTGAAATGTCACGGGTCGTAATAAATGGGTACTGTATGATGAGATTGGTGGGAAATCCCCTCTGAATTTTAGGCTGTATTCAGCCCTACGGAGGCATGCTTACTCCTCCAGGTTTCTCCTTCTCAATAATAAAGAGGAGGCATTGTTAGTCAGCGAGCCGTGGGGAGAGGAAGTGTTTGAGCAAAATGAGAACTGCAATAGAAATTAGTCAGCAGGACAGATGGGTGCTCATTCAGAACTCCTGAAGATACTCCGAGTGGGTGCTTGGCTGCTAGCAAGAGGTACAAATGCATGGAAAGAGAAGTTCAGTTATGGGCAGAGGTGTTTTGTAAAGGGAATTTAAAGGAAGTTCTCTGCTTGTGTGCGGGAGTGCAGGCTGTGCTGGCGCTGTAGGGTTCATGGTAGCTCAGAGCTTTGCAGAGGGTACTTGAGCGCTGCTTGGACAGCTCTGCACATTGCCAGGGAAAGCAAAGAAAGTATTTAGGGAACAAAATGCAGGCTAGAAAATAATAATCAGTCTTATCGGAGTGTTTGAGACATAAGTCTGTGCTCTCTCGGCTTGCTGTCATGGATGCTGTCTTGAGGTGTCTCTGACAATGGCAGACGGGAGGGCTAAGATGTTAAAAAAAAAAAGGCTGGTTTACCTCGGAAGAAAGATGAAAAGTGTTGTAACCGAAGGGGAAAGAGGAAAGGTGATTTGGTTGGATATATTAAGCAACGAGTGGTAACGAGAAAACCAACTCAAGTTTCCCATTGAGGTTTTTCTGCAGTGCGGGAACAGAGACAAAGCCCTTGAGTCTGAAAAAGCAATGTAAAGACCCATGACCAGCACAGCACTATTTACTGAACATCTGCTCAGCGACACGGGCGTGAGATTGGTGTGCACTGTGTTCCTCGTATGTGAGCTATGATTGTGAGCTGACATGGAAGTGCTGTAGGAGCATCGATGTCTGTGTGTGTGAACACAACCTGAGCACCAAACGCTCTGCGTCACGTTGGAAAATGGATCGCTGCATCTTCTGAAGGAACCTCTTTGCTATCAGGCAGGAACTTGTATACCCTTTTCCAAGTCTTTATGTACTATTTATGCTTTTGTGGACCTTTCATGTTAGCATCTGTCTCCCTCTAGTAATTTATCTCGCTCTGTGAGCATCTGATTGAATTCGTTTCTCAGAAATCTTAGGCAGAAGCATTGAGCTGCTAAGCAGGAGAATGAGAATGATTCCGGGTTTGTTGGTTCCTCCAACAAAAGAAAATCTTTCTTTCATTAGGAAATGATATTTTTACAAAATATAAATGTAATGTTTGTTTATAAAGCGAATCTGCAGATGGTGTTTATGAACAATATCAAAACTGTGGTTTGAGACAGGCTAGATTTCATAAAATCACTGATTGTATTTCTTTCTCGCATTGCAATTACCTAATCTCTTTTTTTCTTGTGGCTCTCGCAGAGAAACAAATGAACAGCGTCTAGCAATGCTTGCACTGAGACAGTGCTTTTAAATAGTAATCTAAATGGAATATGAATTAATAATGCTCCTGATCCCTGTTGTAGTTTCATTTAAGTTGTGTGTTTGCACCATGGCAGTAGATTTCAGTAGATTCTGAAAATTCCCTTTTCTTCAGGTTTTGTACACATATTCTGCCCAGTAGCAGTAACCCGTCCTGCTTAGTGCAGGATTTTCTCTACATCCCTCTTCACCCTCTGCTCCCCTGGATGCCTGTGCTCGGTGCTGAGGAAGGCGTTGGGTGCACCTCAAGAAACGGGACATTGGCACCGCTTTTGGCTCTCCCATCACTGTTGCAGACCGTGGGATGTACCCTAGGGAGAATTTACATCTTCAGTTGGCCTTGGTGGGAGAGTTGGAAGGGAAGATGGGTGTGAAACTGAGCCCTGCCTATGAGTACTGGTAGCGCTTTATGGAAGTTATTTGAATAAAAGATTGGAGAAAAAATGGGTGCTAAAGGCAGCCTCACCCAGTGAATTGACTATAGCTGTTTCTAGCTTATGCAACAAACCTGTTTCTTGTGCCTACCCCAAATCTCACACATCCACCTAAGCACCAGTGAGACATTTTAACACATTTTAGCTTGGTTTCTTATGGAGGCTTTGGCAGTCATGCTGTCTGTCAGTCTCTTCCTCATGTCTTGCACCTGTTGGCCAATTTCAACTGCATTTGGCAGAGCGAGAATCTCAAAGAGTATCAGTTCTTCCAAGTCCTGTGAGAACTGGCATCATCACTCTGTCCTTCGATACATACACATAGAATCATAGAATTGTTAAGCCTGGAGAAGACCATGAAGATCATCCAGTCAAAGTCTGAGTCCAACCCTTAAAGATAAGCCCTTATTCTTTGGGCCATCCTAAAGGGTCTGTTGAGTTATTTCGTTTGAGTTATTTGAGGGACATGGGTTAGTGGGCATGGTGATGATGGTTTGATGGTTGGATTAGGTAATCTGAGGGGTCTTTTCCAACCTTAATGTTTGTATGATTCTCTGATTTTAGCCCATGGCTTTGGGCTCCCATCTACCATAGTGGTCCTTCGGGATAGATACAGTGTGCTGTTGGATTGTTCTATGCTAAAGCCAGCTCTGGTTCCATCACCTCTGAAACCAACATTGACAGAGAACGAAATGGATTTTGAAGGAGGGAGGGATATAAATCTTTAAGACACAAGCCTTCATATTCTGCTTCTGCAAATGGAATAGGTGTTCTGGTGTTTGACCTTAGGCTTTGAATCATCTGAATGGTGGTTCTCTCTGAATGGTGGTTCTCTCTCACCCAGCTAGGCGATGGGTGTGGGATGTGTGGAGGCATGCATGCAAATGTTGAAGGAAGTAGAGCTGATGAGGGGATGCTGGGTGCTCTCACTGTGGTGATAGAGGGCTGCAAAGAGCCTCGTGTGACTTTCAGATCCCAGATTGCTTTGCAGTTTTGGCTGGTTGGTTTTGAAGTCTTATTTTGGGGGAAGCGATTGCCTTCTGCCTCCCATCGGTGTGTGGGCAAGCTGTGTGAGTTTTCCCATCTCTCCCTTTCTGTTTGGCTGTGATTTTCTCAATCAGTGAATACAACATGGTTATATACAGACACAGGCTTACAGGATCCAAGCAAATGAGGCTTTAGCAGGACTTGGGGGCTGTGGAACTGAAAGTGGCCCAATGTGGACCTCTGGCTTTGACTGGTGCATCCTCATTAAATGCACTGGAGAAGGAGCCTGGGTCATCCCACCAGGCTGGTATATATCTGTACTGCTTGGGGGCTGGCTGCACCCACCCTGCATAGATTTTCATCTCCGTTGGGCACTTACAGATGTTACTGTGTATGAGTGGGTTTCTCAGGCTCAAATGAGAGTGTTGCAATGCCTGTGCATTGCTTCTGAGCTGTGCCTGCTGCAGGGATCAGGAAACTGAAAGGCTTTGCATACCTTGCCTGTGCCCCAAAATGAGTTTTAAAGAGATCTTTGTCCCTGTGGTTTGCTGGAGGGACCGACCAACCTGCAGGGTAGAACGCTCCCTGCAGCTGGCTGTGTGCAGGTCTGATTCCTGCCCTCCTGGCTGACAACTTGCTCTCCACCTTTTGCTCTTTGTCTCTAACCCTCTCCACCCCCGCTTGCAGTCAGGGTTTGGCAGCAGCTCTGCATCCCAAGGGTGCTCCTGGTTCACCCGGGTGCAGCACGCACTGTGCATAGGAGCTCCCACCAGCTGCAAAAGCCAGGAGCTATTTCCTTTCCACTCCCACAGGAATTAATACACAGTCAGTCTTGTCCTGGCTTTGACAACTCTCCTTTTTCATAGCCCGGTGGTTCCTCTCCTCCCCTCCCATCATCCTCCCATAACAGCGGGGTTACAGAGGCTCTCCTCTTCCCAGCAGAAGGATTTTTTCCTAGTGATTTTCAGGCTGATCTGTCTGATTTCTTCTTCTTTTAATCCTCCAAAAACCAGAGGTGCAGTTATTCCATGCCGGCAATGAGTTGCAACTTCTTGAGAAAAACGTTGACCCAACAATTCTCATCTCTTTAAGTGTTCTGCAAAATAGAGGCTCTTTTGATACCCTCCGAGCTAGTGTTCATTTGCCTTTTGAAGGAACTGCTCGTGAGAAGGCACTGAATAATTGTTCAGTGGAAGTGAAGCCAAGGTTTGCTGGGGTTTGGTTATAGCCAACTGTACCTGCCTTGACTTCTATCAAGTCACTCATCTGCTTTGTACTTCCTTTTCCCTGCCTGCAGAATGGGCACGGAGACACTGCCCTTGTCAGGAACTGATGAGAAATATTGGGTACATTTTGGAGCCCATAGAGAGGATGGATGGCACACACACGTGTAGATGCTGTTAGCGTGGGCTGGCCTCATCCAGCTGTGTGGATCCCAACAGCTGCTCTTAGCAGAGAGAGTTTTGCCATTTGCTTATTCTCTGAGACAAACATATGTAAGTGTATTCAAGCTTGTAATCTTTTTATTACTGAAGTAGCTCAGGGCCTTTCTACTGTTGCTGAGCTCAGACGTCCTTTTGGGAAGAGAATGTCAGGGTACCACTGTGTGGCAATGGAGTGGAGGACTCAGTTACATCCCACCACCTCTGTTTTATTGATGCAAAGAGCAGAGCATTGGGATGGTGTCAATTATAGGCACAGGATATAGCAAATAAGAGCAGCTGTATGACAGAAGGAAATACGTCGGCATCACTTAGCACTGCTATGCTTTAATTAATAATTAGCCTTTCTGCCTGTAGATGAGAATGTCTCAAAAGTGCCAGCAGAGAGTTTCAGCCCTTGATGAAGCAAGAACACAAACCAAGGCTTGAGAAAGTAATTAAGAGCATTCTTTATCAGCCCTAGCCTCATCTGCTTATTCCTCTGGCTTGAAACCTGTGCAGGCGACCTGTCCCTAAAGTCCCAATTGAGTTCTCATCTGCAAAAGAGGAACATGGTTCCATGGGGGATTATCCAAGGGAATGGGACTTGCAGAAGAGCCCTTGGCTAAGAAGGGACAGAGCGAACAGCCCAGGATGCAGTCAGCTGAGGCCAAAGCTGCGGCCAAGGTTATCCAAAGAGCTAGTGGGAATTTTTGCTCATCATCAAAGCCATGGGTCATTGAAAGACCACCGTTGCTCAGGTGTCCTCAAGTATGGGCTTGACTTGCTGGGTCCGTGGTAGGAAGGCTAAAGCAAGGGGAACCAAAGGGACTTTCTCAGAAGTGGTTTCAGAACCTCTGGTTTTCCCAGGGCAACAAAATTTCCCTTTTAGAATTCAAAACTTGTCACCCTCAGCTCCTTGACGTGTGTTACAGGTTGCATGTCAACGATAGCAGCTTTGTAAAGATGTCTTAAAATGTTCCTCCTTTCCCAATATGGGTATTGCATGCAGGGCAGCCGTGTGCGTAGTGCCAGAAATTGTCCATGTGCGTGTATCATTTCTAAAACAAAAACATACACATCACATTTAGGATCTGATTGCTCACATTGGTGAACCCTTGCTTGTGTAATGAGACACATAAATAAACACACATAGCACAGAATAAAAACCGAGATGTGCTATTCGTGTATGCGTTTATGTGTACGTATTCATAGCCCACTTTGCAGAGATCGTAATGGAAGACCATTATAGCAGCCATCATCCAGAATATAGTGATGTCTGTACAGCGAGTGTTTAAAAAAAAAAAAAATCCTGCAAAAATCTGTCTCAAAGGCATTTTCACTGCTGATACACTCCCTCTCCTAACGCCTATGGGCTCAGTGTAAGGTCACCAAACTCCATCCAGAAGAATGCCTTTTGCTGAGCAAATCTGCAGCACGTGAGCTGCCTGTGAAGCACGGCACGTGTTGAGCCATACGGAGGCACTGGGTGAGCTGCACAAGTGTGTGGTGCTGGGGCGATGCCTGCAGGCATATGAGAACTTGATTTCCTCGAGCTGAAGGAGTGACACTTCTGTTACAGTTAAAAGTTACACAAGATATTCTATTCTGATAGGACTTTTTAAATTTTATTTTGCTTTTTTTTTTTTTTTTTTGTCGTTTAAGAAGTTCTAGCAAAAAGCAGCACATGGGAATTAAGGGTGTTTTTCTTACCAGTTTGATGGAGATTTGGGCTGAGGCACATGGAGCAATGTAAAATCTAATGACTACTTGAGAGAGAAGTCTCAGTGCTCAGCCACATTTAACCCCGCTCACTAAGAAAACATCTTAAGCATTGGGATCTTCATACTGCCTGTGCTTGTACCTCTGCTAAGCATTATGGCACAGCTAGAATTAGCTATTGTTTTTCATATTCCCCTTTTCTTCATTGGTTCAAGATTCCATTTTTTAAGTAATTTTTTCCACTAGCTGCTCGTTCCCAAGCTGTTGCAGCCTTGGAAGTGTGACCACATGCAGTTCTAGCTGTCACGGCTCTGGCTGCCGATGATAATAATTGCAATATTTGATCCTTGTGAAACTTGGGTCGTTATCTATTCCCATAGTGTTTCCTCTGGCACATACTCTCAGGAAAATACTTTCTGGCACTGATTTCTATTAGATCGTGGAATAATTTTCCAAAGGAAGTGGCGGAAGGCCAATTGTTGATCCAATTAAAACAATGGCTAGAGATTAACCCCTTAGCAGTTGCAAACCACATATGTAGTTCATTAAGCCCAGAAGAACAAAGTATTGGAAGGTGCAAAGGTTAAAGCAACCTTAGGCGATGGGAATCCTTTCTTTAGTAATTCTTGGGGGAATTATGATTATTTTCCTGATGCTCAGCTGTTTGGCTATGAATGGCATAAAGTCCTGTAAGTGCAGAAATTGTCATGCTGCCCTTCTGTTATAGAAGGGACCATCTAACTTTGCGTGGAAAGGGTGCTTAATAGAGATCTATTGCTATATATACATTGTTTTTTTAAAAAAGGAGCTGTCTTTGTGACAATGCGGCTAAGTCTAAGGCCTGATTAGATGGTTTTTGTCTCTTCCCCCCCCCTCCTCCCCGTATAGGCAGGCTCTGATTACTGGGAGCGATATCTCACCGTGAATGAATGGCATAGAAGGAGCTGCAAAGACAAAGAGCTGGCTTTGTCTGCTGATGAATTAAGATAGCATGTGGGTGGCTGGGTGGCTGGTGAATAGCACAGACTTCCTTCATCCTCCTGTCACTGAGCTTTTCTTGTGTTTTCATTAAAAAAAAATGGGCTTAATCCCATGAACAATGAATTGAGAGCAAATTAGGGGGCTTAGGGAGAAAATAATGCCACATCAATATCTTAATGGTGACTAAAGCGCTGTCAAAACTCTTGAAGGAAGCGGGATCTTGGCCTTATGTTACTTTAATACATGCAGAGAGAAAGATGCTGCTATTATGATCATCATATATTTTGCTCTAGCTTCTCTCTGTCATTCCTACAAACGCACACAAAAAAAACCCCAGACTTGTGGGTTTTCCTCCAGGAAATGATAAAATTTGTGTTGGATTAACGCTTCACACCAGTCCTCCCATGGCTTGCTGTGCCTGAGATCCCTCCCTGGCTGTTTCCAGGTGGTCCCTGTCCAGTGCCAAGTTCTTGCCACGTCCCAGTGGCATTTCTCTGCCTCTCCGCTCCCTCGTTGCTAATGGGGTGGCAGCCTCCTGGGGCAGCTGGGGACAGGCTCAGCACCTGTAAGATGGGCTGGGGAACAGGGACAGGGTTTGGGGCAAAAGGTGCTCAAACCAAACCAGATCAGATCATTCCTTGAAGGTACAAAGCATTTACAACGCAGTGAAAGCAGTTATAGCCCATCTGTACCCCTTGCTTGGCTTGCAAGCATCCCACCTCCACCTGATCTTCTTGCTTTTATCATCTGCTGGGCTGAGCTGTCACCATCCTTCTTCTAAGATGGGCGACCTTTCTCCATCGACTTTTCTTCCACATTTTGAGAAGAGCTGCCGTTGCTGTCCTTACTTGTTTGAGGCCAAATACTGTCCCGCTTCTCTGTTATTTTTTAATCTCCTCTGTTTGGTGCTCTAACAGCCCCACCATTGTGTCACTCAACATGTGGGGATGCATTCAGGCAGGCACAGAGCCCACGTGAAGGAGATGATGTGGGCATGCCATGTGTAATCTTCATAAAAGGCATTACAAGTGTTTTCCCATATTATTTCTTCTCTATTCAGGGCTAGAATTCTTTATTATTAGTCCAGAAAAAGAACATCTTATTCTGCGAGGAGACCTGTGAGACGTGATGTCACAACTTGGCCTGAAACTGGGCTAACCAGACTCAGATTTTCTGTTTTTCTCAAGATTTCCCAACAGCTGCTTTTATTTGGCTTTAGGTTCTGCACAACAAATCCCAAATCTGGAGTTTCAGCCCGTTGGTCTCTTGGTTACTTCAAGAGTTGAGGGCTTGGCTGGTGATGTGAGGCTTCATACACCGATGCTCATCTGCGCTTGTGCTGACGCTGGCTGAAAATCGCTCAAGTGCAAAGTGGAGATGTGACACTGAGAGACACGGTTAGTGGACATGGTGGGGATGGGTTGGGCTGCATGATCGTAGTGGTCTTTTCCAACATTAATCACAGTACCATAGAATCACCAAGATTGGAAAAGACCCCCAAGGTCATCCAGTCCAACTGTCCACCTACCACCAATATTTCCCCACTAAGCCGTGTCCCTTAGTACAACATCTAAATGTTTCTGGAACACCTCCAGGAATGTTGACTCCACCACCTCCCTGGGAGGCCCATCCCAGTGCCTGATCATTCTTTCAGAGAAGTTTTTCTTAATATCCAACCTGATGTTCCCCTGGCACAACTTGAGGCCATTCCCTCTCATTCTATCACTAATGATGTGGGAGAACAACCTTCTTTCAGGCAGTTGTAGAGAGTGATGAGGTCTCCTCTGAGCCTCCTCTTCTCCAGATGGACCCATCCCATTCCCTCAGCCACTCTCCATAGCACTGTGCTCAGACCCCTCACAGCTCCATTCCCTAAAATCATAATGATTCATAATAATCCATAATGATTCTATGACTCTGTGAAACAGTCCAAGCAGACGGATCCCTCCCATACTCTGTACATGAACCAGCAACCATAACTGTGCTCTTTCCACAGACACAGGCAAGACAGAGGTGAGTGTGGTGTCTAATTGTGGGTGCTGCATCCCAAAGCAGACATCATTGCAAAGCCAGCAGAGCCCATTAGATGTGATACTCATGCTGGAAGTGATGCTTGGGTTCTTGTGGAGGAGAACAGAATAATTTAAATCTCACTTATAACCCAACAAAACATGGTATTTCGTCTATGTCTTGTTTGGGTCTCTTTAGCTGGAGCTTGCAATATGAGCTTCATAGAAGTGCCCTGGACCCCACCTCCCATGGCTGCACATGGCTTTGCTTTGGTCCTTCCATGCAGCAGCTCCTGAAATTTCTTCTATTGGTGCTGTTTTCTATGGAATAAAAAGCAGTACTGCACGGCATTCACCTTCTTCTTTGCCATGGAAATAGCTTTTGGCCTTCCTGCTGCAGAGCAAGGGAGGATCAGAGGGGAGAGAAGAGAAAAGGAAAATGCTTTGCTCCACTGGGATGTCAGCTTCTGACCTGGTCTTTGCTCTAAAACAAATGCAGGGAATTTAGCCAAAAATAACAAGCTTGAAAGTGAGAAACCAACCTGAATGCTTATTTTAAGCTTCCTCTCTTGACCACGTGCTTTGTAGCAATATAATGAATGGCTAATGCTTATCTAAATCTCTCTGTGGGGTCCGTTTTTAGCATACCTTAACCAAGCAGACTAAAAAAAAAAGCCAAACCCAAAAAGCATTACTATGGATATGGTGTGCTCTGTCAGAGTGCATTGAGTAATACAATGTAGTAGACAGCTGTTATCTCAGATGTTATTTGGTACAGAATATAATGTGCTCAGAAAAAATGTTGGTGGGGATCAGGAGAGTTATGTTCAATAAGAGGAAAGCATTAGCCTGAACTCTGAGGGTGGAAATCTACCAAACTCTCAGATCTACACCAAAATCTGGGGTCCCCAGGTCACCCCTCAGCAACACTGAAGCAGCTTTCTGTCCTGTGCAGTGGGATAAGGCCTTCCAGGAACCTCACACATTCCTTGGGCTCTCTTTTCCCTGTGCCCATTCATTGCATCAGTCATAGCCAAGGCGTGGCAATGACCTTCCCATGCCTAGAGCTGAAAGGAAGGGCTTGAAATCAGGAATGGGAGTTTGGGCCATGGACATGACCATGACCATGTCTGAAGCATCAGTTATTTGACCTGCATTGAATGTGGACCTGGACTGAAAATACTCAGTTCATTTCCAGCAAAAGCAGCTTCTGATGTTTTGTTAGCCTTGATGTTTATAAAGTAAAGTGGAAGTCAAGAAAGCAGTGTTTTTTCACAACTCTTTCTGTTCTTTCCTAACCAAACCTGATCTTCGTTTTATTTTTGGTTGTGCTCTCAGTTGAAAATCAGCTTTCTCCTCTAGCTTAGCTGAAACCACGAGCTAAATGAAAGGTTTAGAAATGGTCTCTAATATAAAATTTATTAGGATGAAAGAAGGAAAAAAGTCCAGCTTAATTTTCATATCTCAGGAGGAACGTGCAGTTGGAACAAGAGCATCTTTTTTTTTTTCTTTGCAAACACTGCAAATTTGCCCCGCATCCATCAGCAAAGGGATTCAATTCCCATATTGCAGAGCGCTCATTACTTGAGCTGTGGCAAGCTGCATCTCGTGTGCCTCCTTATTTCCACCACCCTGTAGGAAGCCACGGTGTCCTCCTTCCCCTGCAGAACCGCATCCCAGAGCACGCTGGCACCAAGCTGTGTGTGGGTATTTTGAAGGCAGGGTGGGAATGAGAAGCATTTTGTGGAATTGAACTCAGTTAATGCAGCCGTGAAGCCCAGGGCTCACTGCCAAGGAATTTTGGGGTAGTTTGAATTGATTCCCACTGTGCCACAGAGAATGCTTGGCCTTGCTGATGAAGCTCGATTCTTGGCT
This sequence comes from Gallus gallus, assembly GCF_016699485.2. Classification (NCBI taxonomy): domain Eukaryota; kingdom Metazoa; phylum Chordata; class Aves; order Galliformes; family Phasianidae; genus Gallus; species Gallus gallus. Next base: position 1,169,381 of record NC_052554.1, read on the forward strand.
GCAGCAAACCTCTGCAAATGGGTAAGGCAGGGTGAGCTGCAGCTGCTTTCATGTGCTTCCAGGTGTAGCAGCTCCGTGAGTGGGGCAGGCTTGCTGGTGGCTTGGGCTTCCTCATCTGGTAAAGCTGTGTCCCGTTTCTATCTGGGATGAAATGGAGTTTGAGCCTTGTAAGTGCAAGGAAAAACATTTGTGGGGGCAGTGAGCATGAATCCTCCAGCGTGCTGCTCCTGCATGATGAAAGGAACATCAGGCGACGAGCGAGCACATGGGAGCTGGTGCGCTGTTGGCTAGACAACTGGTGCTGATTCATTAGAGTCTAATTACAAGTTATTTTTACCCATCCTCCCATCTCTACAAAGGGCCGCTTGGAAGGCAGTGCTGAAACTCTTCCTTCATCCCGACTTTGAGAACAGTCAGATGGAAGCCTGCCTGTCCTCTTTGCGTTGAGTTTTTGGAAGGAACACAAACCTGCTTTGCAGGTGGAAGGGCACCGCGGTGTTGGGCTTTGCATGGGCTGGGATGGGGCGGAGGGCAGGAGGGAGTGTGTGCTGCTCTGGAGTGCTTCCAAGGGAGTGCAATGTCCCTGCAGACTGCTGGGCATTGTCAGTACAAACTGCAGGATGCACCCAGGACCTCAGCTCTTGGGGTTTCCTTTCAGTCCCCTTTGTGTGATACCTGCAATGATAAAGGAAGTGATTTATGAGCTGCCTCTCCTTCCCTTTTACTTTATGATCCACGTCGTGCAGCAGGTATAATTAAGAGGGGGTCGGTGCCTGGGGTGACACATTGCTGTCCTGTTTATAGCAGAGGCACTGCGATCAAGCAGCAGCATTTAAATCCCTCGTTAGTGCCCTTACTCTCAAGGGCCAGGCTGCTTTCTGAAGACTGGTACGTTTTCCTCTGTGCACAGTTTAATACTCTTTCACTAACTACTGTCTCTAGTGATAAATTGGGCTTGTAAAAAAACCTGACGTGTTTGAGTAAAGCCTTGTGTCTGAGAATGGAGCTGTGCCTTGGTAACCCTGGATGGCCACTACAGCTGGAAATGACCCGCACGCCTTCCTTCCATTGGGGCCCTTCCTTTCCTTGGGGCAGCCCTTCCTCTTGTCCTTTTACACCAGATGTGCCCAAAGGCACAGCAATGCATCAGTGTATGGAACTCACCTATAGCAGATCAAATTTTGGTAAGGGAGATGGCTGAACGCAGGATTTCCAAACATTATGTTTTATGTTAGCTTGTCCTTACCCTTTGGAGGGAAGGGTCTGAGGACGAAGGATCTTAGCATCCTAGTCATGGGATATCCCAAGTTGGAAAGGAATCATAAGGGGTCATTGAGCCCAACTCCTGAGTGGTGTTGGTGCCAAGATTGTATCCGATGTGCTCACATGGAGCTGCGGTGGGGAGCCCATGGTTTACCATTGAACCACACCTAGAATGAAATTTCCCCTTTTTTTTTTTTTTATAATTCTCTTTCTAGGAGAATGGAATAGAAGTGGAGGAAAGTGCATGGAAGGGCTTAGAGTGTAGGGCAGAGAGGAGAGCACAGCAAGCACTGAGAATATGCATGGAGTTAATGTGAAATTGAGAGCAAACCTCCTAACCCCATTAAGTGGTTCTGCAGAGAAAGCACGGTGCAGGCTTTTTATTACCTTCTGGAAGAGCACAGCCAGAAATTTGGCAAGAGGCTCCAGAAAATCACGGGTAAATGCAAACTGCAGGTACTGCGTTAAAAGCCTTCAGTTCTCCGCTTCTCCCAGGTTTCAGGAAAGGTCTTTTAGCACATTAATAAAAAAAAAACAAACCCAAACAACAGAATCACTAATGATTCTGTCCTCTGCACAAGGAAATGGGGCTCCCTAGCGTGGCTTCTGCAAGCTCGTGGTGCAGGGAACATGTCATTTTCTGCTCTTTTGATGCAGCCTATAAGTTCTGGTGTGCTGAAGGTTACAAAGGAGAAGGAGACCAAGAGCCCTCTCCTGGCACACACCGAAAGGACAGCTGGCAAACCGTGGGCTGATGGCCTCGAAGTGCAGGTGGACGCTGGAGTTGGACTGAACGTCGTTTAGCATTTTCCCATGGCCTCAGGATGTCTTGTAGGCTGTCATTCTGCAGCATGGGGACAGGTTCAGGGCTATGCAGGTGGGGCTGAGTGCTGGCAGTGCTTCTCAGAGTGCATTTCACAGAGCTCAGCAATGTCTCAGGGCTCCTGCTGGGCTCCTGCATCTTCCATGGCAACACTCTGCATGCTGAGCGCTTTTCAAGCCATGCACGTGTCTCTCTTGCTCTGGAAGCTCCCAGTTTCTGTGGGCTTGTCCCAGGGATGCTGCATGGCTGTGGTGCTCTGACCCATCCATTTGAGCTGGAGAATGTTCCTAATCTGACCAGTATATGCTGTCACATGTGCTACAAACACTATCTGAAGTTGAGACCATCACATGACTGCTGTAATTCACGTTTGTCTAGGTTTGGGTATCCCCTATAGATCCATTTCACCCACTCTATCTGTAAACCCTGGGTTTAGATGTGACCCATGGAATATGAGCTCTGCTGTTCCTCACAGCCTGTGTTATAACTCACTGAGAAAGCAAACGAGCGTGAAGGTGTTCCCGAGCAAAATCTTCCCATTCAGAAAACAACCCAAGGGCTTTTGCTTGCTCAGTGCTGGGAAAACCATCAGCTGTGCTGAAGGTCCTATCCCTCCCCACCCTGCACTGAGGGAAGGCTGAAAGGAAGGAGAAGGATTGTGTTGTCTGCACGGAGCTGTGGCCTCGGCCGCCTTCCAGAGGGGAAAACCTGAGCCCTGTGTGTCCTTTGCTCGCATCCCCAGCCCTGTGGGTGCAGGTGCCAGCTGCCTCCTTCCCTCCTCCCCAGCAGTACAGCGGTCTGTGAGCGCAGAGGTCCTGGAAAATGTGAGGTAGCGGCAAGGAAAATGAATGTGTTGTCAAAATAAATAAACAAACAAGGAGGGATGCTGTCCTGACGGCTGGGATGGGGCCAGGGCCGCCCCAGCAAGGACTGCAGCCACATAGTTTGGGGCTGATGTGCTGCATGGGCTACGGGTTCCTGCTGGCACTTGGAGTGTGTGCTGTGAGCATTGGGTTACATTTGTCATCCAGTTTTGGGGAAGGCCATACACATTACAGACGTCTGTGTTACATTATTATCCCTCCAGATCCTATAGACGTTCTTCAGTACTCCTTTGGGGCATCATCTGTGCTGCTAGTTCCCATAACAACTTGTGAATTCATCATTCCAAAGAGGAGAGAAAAAAAAAAAAGTGAAAATCAGCCCAAATTCTCTTGTCTTTTGTCAGCTACTGAAGCATTCGGATCCCTGGCAGCCTGCCGCTCCTTTTCTCCTCCTCTTTTCCTTGTTTTTCATGAAAAGAAGTCCATGCATTCACTTAGGAGGGTCACTGGAATTATTTATAAAGTAAAAAGTGTCTTACCTATGCAGCATTATAGGTGCTGGGCCTTGGTAAACATTTAAAATTGAAACAGCGGTAGATTAAAAGATTTTTATGTATCAGGTGCTGGTTTAGCTGATGTATGAGTCTCTTTAGCATCCCTCTGACAGGTCTATTTAGAGCTTCCTTTGCGTCTGGCCTTCCTCAGGCAATGACACTCATTACTCTCTGCTTGTCAGTCACAAGGAGTTATAATGGAGCTTAAATGGGTCTCCTGACACGGTACCCTTGTAAAGGAGTGATAAATGCCAGTGCTCCTACCTGGCAGTGCACAGGAGGGGTGGGCAGTGGGGACCCCCCAGGTCCTGCTTGGTGCAGAGGGATTTCCCCAGAGCTAAGGGTCATGGGAAGGAAATGGAGGCTTCTGAGACATTTTTGGGCAACTTGGTCAAGTGGAAAATGTCCCCACCCATCACAGAGGGTTTGGAGTGGATTGTCTTTATGCTCCCTTGCATTTCAAACCATTGTGCCATTCTACGTGGAAAGACTGAACACAAGGAGAATCACCATTGTGATGAACTAGTGCTGTGATCAACAGCCGTTTTCATCTCCTGTAGTTGTTTGCCCTCACAAAGTTTTCTTTGTCCAGGTATTTACCAGGCTGTGGTGTCAGGACTCAGATTTGTGCTGAATTTAAGTTTCCCCAGGTCTGGCTGTGCCACCTTCCATAGGTGAAGGCTGGGTACCCAATTTGCCCAGGCTTCCTGCGGCCCAGTAGTCAAAGAATTGGGTTCCCAGAGCTCTGTTCTTCCAACTGCTTTAGTTTCGTGTTCAGGCATTCAAGGAGAAAACTGGAGGAAATGCATTGAATGGGCTTTGCAGATGGGTATCTGCACCACTCGTATCACAAGATCAAGGCAAAGCATGCTAATACCTGAAGCTCCTCATTGCGGAGGGTTTCTTTCCATGGCATGGAGTTAATTTCCAAGTTCTCGTGTCCCTTCTGGGTCACAGCATCCCTGGGCTCAGCTCCCAGCCCCTCTGCCCTTCAGGATGGTCCTATCTGATTGCACCCCCACTTGATGCTACTTTTCCCCTTGTTTCAAGAAATAATGCATGAAAATACAGTGAAAACCACCACAAGTGTAGACATGCAGATGCTTAGTAACATCAGGCGTGACTTTGAATCTATAGATAGACAAATTCTGCAAGTGTTGACACCCAAGTAACAGGATTTATGTCATGCACTTAGTCACATCTAGGATCTGCGCTTGCGCAACAAGGCTGCTGCTAAATACGGAGGATATGGACAAAATCTGAGCTCTGGGCAGTTGGTGGTTTTGCTGAATTAGTGCCCATGCTGGATTTTCATAGAATCACTAAGATTGGAAAAGACCTCTAAGATCACCAAGTCCAACCCCAACCCATCCCCACTGTGCCCACTGACCACATCCCTCAGTGGAACACCTCCAGGGATGGTGATTCCTGGGCAACCTCTGCCAACGCATCACCACTCTTCTGGAGAAGAAATTGTTCCCTAATAAGGCCATAAATTTTAATGCAATGGTCAGCGTGTGTAACTGAAGAGTTAAAAAAACCTATTGGGAAAGGAGTTAAAAACCCACTGGGAAAAAGCATGTAAGCGCCCAGCTGTCGGTCATTAGTACTTCTCTCCCCTGAGCAGGCCCTGGGTTTTAAGGACAATGAACTGTGGTTTAGGAGAGGAACTATTCCCATTTGAATTGGATTATCTGACAATTTAAGTGCAATTGCATGAAAACAACGTTAAAAGAACATTAAGATACTCTAGATAATAGGTCAGCCTTGTCTGATAGAACATAGCACCAGCTTTGGTTTCTTGGCTTGCTCCGCTTTGTTCGTTGGCCATCCAGGAGCAGAGCAAGGCAGAAGTGACACGTGCATAAAAAGGGAAAAAAAAGGAGGGGGGAAAGAAAAAGGAAAAAAAAAAATAATACAAAGGATACCTCTTCATCTGCCTAAAACCCCTGTTCAAAGGCACAATGGAACAAATTAAGCTTGTAGAGCCAGCTGTAATTTTGGCATTTCTCAGCTTTGCAAATAAACATTCTTTAATTAAAGCTCGTCTCTTGCTGCCGATGATTTTTAGAAAAAGCAGTGGAAGCAGTGCTGATAGAGCCGTGCCCTCCTCAGGAACCGATCCTTCAGGGAGCACTGGGGGACACAGTTTAGTGAGAAATATTAGTGAAAGATGGATGGTTGGACTGGATGATCTTAGACGTGTTTTCCAACCTTGGTGATTCTGTGATTCTATGATTGAATAGGGGATGGCAGGTCAAATTTACTAATTAGCTTAAGCAGCTCCTTCCCAGCACAGTGGCAAAAAGAAAAAAAAAAGGCCTTATGGAGAGGTGGTCCAGCAGGGCAGGTGGCACAGCCTGTGTGTATCTGGCGGGGAGAGATTTGCTGGATTAAATCAGCCCTGGATTCTGTTCCCAGCTGTGCTGGAGCTGATCTTACACAACATCTCCCCTATCTCATTTGTACGAGGGTTGAATTATACTTGTTGGGCTCTTCAGAGCAATAGGAGCCATTGCTCAATATTATGACCAATGGAAACCGTGGCACTGTTGTGGGTCAGTAGAAGGGACTGCAGGAGAAGCAAGTGTGCTCCCGTCTCAAGTGTGTTTGGTAAGCTGGGCGCTGGGCGGTCGGACAGGAGGCATTGAGTCCTCAATAAGCGTAGATGACGATTTTCAGGTGTGTGTAGCTTGGCAGAACGGAGGAAATTGTCATGAGAGCTGTAAAGATCTATTTCCTGAATGCAGGACGTGTGCCATGACAAATTTCCAGTTGGAGGGGGAGAGCTGGAGGGCTCTTTAGAGGAGTGGTTGGACAGCACCATGACTTTCACTTGGGGTAAGGCATTTTATTTCTCATTTGCTTTTTGACACTGCTGCTGAAATTATTATTCCAGGAGGACTGAGTTGATCCATACTAATTTAAGTGCCTAAAATAAAGTTATAGATGAGCTGTGTTTCCACGATTCCCAGTCATCGTTGCGATGTTTATTCCGCGGCGGTGAAGTCATTACCAATAAGCAACCGGTGTGCTTTGAAAACAATGAAATCATTTAGTGATGACATTGAAATAAAGGGAGGTTAAGAGGCGGCGTGGCTGAGTTCAGCACGCTAAAAGTTTTGCATTTATTTGCTGTGAAGGGAACCTGTTGTTAAGAGCCTAACGCGGTGCAGCCGCCGTTAAGGAGTCTCTCCACTCTCATTTGTTTGATTTATGCGACAAGTTCCCACTGACCAGACCGGCTCCGATGGATTGCACCTCTGTAAAGCTGCCACAGCTGACTGTGATATTTTCCCGACTGTTTTTTCTATTTAAATCAACAACTTTAACCCCAGCTTTACCTCCTTGGCTCTAACTTAGTCTTGAGGATTGCCTTTGGGAAACTGCCGTTTTGAGTTTTCAAAAGGTTACCCAAAGGATCGAGTTATTGGATTATATTCAGCGGATGGGTTTGGGGGTGGTGGGGAAGGAGTGTGGTCAATGTCTGCGTCCTCTGGAGCTTGGAGAAGCAGCTCTCCCAGGGAGTGGTTTGCTTTGTGCGTAGCGTTAGGCGCTGCCTGGAAGCGCTCAGCTCCCGCGGTTGGATGCAAACTTGGCTCTGTCCCATTTTTACGCAGCGTTTTCAGTACAAACCTGGGCCAGGGCCAGCATTTGTGACTTGGGATAGCACGAGCCAACCATCCCAGCCCCTGCTGCCTTCACGTGCTTTGTTTTCCCGAGGAATCGCGGAGCTCTCCGTTCTCCTGTTACCAACTGGCTGAGCTCAGAGGCTCTTCATGGCTCCCAGAGGTTGACTTTGGGGCTGTCATTAGCTCGAGATGTTATTGGCAGTGGGTCCTGGGAGCTGCCGCCAAGAAACATGTTTAGGCATTTGGATTGCTCTTGTAAATTTTAATTAATCACTTTGCTGCTGTATAAGGCAGCGCTGTAACACATACTTTATGCTCAAGGATTCAATTTCTTACAGCAACATTGCACCGCATGTTAAAAAAGAAAGCAGTGGGGTAACAAATGTCTACATTCATGGATTCACGGTGGTTTTATTTGCAGAGGGGCTCTCAAAGTGCTGTCAGTGCCCAGTGTGGGCATGGGGCAGTGCAGAGATGCTTTGCAGCAGGAGCTCCAGGGATGCTTCTGATGTGTACAGCTGGCATTTTGGGGTGGTATGCCTGGGCATTCCTTATACACAGACACTTACTTAAAAATTTTATATATATATATATATATTTTTTGCAAAGATGTCTGTCCAAAACCCATGTGCCTTTTGAAAGATGCTGAAATGTTTTGGCCTCAGAAGCTGGCAGAAGGATTTGGGTGGTGGAGGGGATTCCTGATGCTTTTGCTTTGGATTTTACAACAAAAAGGGTTCCCGTTTCCAAGTCTGTTAATGCGGGACTCTGCATTGACAATAAATGTATCGAGTAAGTCACAAATGAAAGTATTCAACGTTGACATGGGTTGAACTACAGCTGTATGGAGTAGTCTAGAGCCTTACAGTATAGCTGTAAAGTTGTGGATGCTGAGAGGCTTGGGATGTTGATAGGGAGGTCAACAGAGCTGTGTCCTGATAGCACAGGAGAGAGGAAAACAAAGCCCACATAGCGGGGCAGGGGAAGTGCATAAGGAACGTAATGTTGTTTGATAGCATTGATGATATGGACATAACAAGGATTTGCTGTAGAAATGAATGCAGATGAAGAAATTCTAATTTGCCATAGAGGAGTGTGCTGAGGAATGGGGTTGCCAAAGCCCTGACACTGGGGTGGAGGACGCACGTTGTGCCACATTCACTCCTTAACCTGGAAGGCTTTGCTCAGCACTGTGGCTGCTGCACAGATAGTCTCCCACCACCTCCCTGGGGAGGTGTTCCAGACCCGAGGTCTCTTCTCTCTGTAGGAATGCTGTGTGCTACTCAGGCTAAACTCTCCCTTCCGCAGCCTCCTCTGCACTGACTGCATCCCTCACCCCATGTGGGCTCCTGGACCAGTGCAGGGATTTATGTTTCAGTGCTGTGCAGAGGATGCTGTGGAATTGCCTCACCCTGAAATGTTTGGCCAAAAACTTGTGTAATGGAGGTGTCATGTGTAAGGGGATGGAGGTGTCATTTCGCTGCTGCCTTGTTCCTGATGCTCTGTTCTGTGGTACCAGGTGGTAGCCCAGGCCCCAGAAAGGCATGCTGAATATCAGTATGTCTTTAACCCAGAAAAATAGGCTTAGTGCAAAGCCTGCTACCAGAGGAATTGCAAGCATTGTGATTTCCTGAGTTGTTTCCCTGCTCTTGTTTCTCTTTCACTTCTTTCTTTGTTGACCTCTGCTTGGGAGATTGATGGGGAGGCCAACAGAGGCTCAGCCGCCTTCCAGGGGTGCAGCAATACCAGGGCTGACTCCTGTAGCACGATGAGGCTGTGCAATGGGTTATTATTATTATTATTATTATTTTTCTTAAAGCAAACCCCAGACTTTGCAGACAGCCTCATTACTCACGCTGTCCTTACGGGACCGCGTAGCTCGCCTGCTCCCTGCCACGTCCCCGAGCCTGGCACTGCAGCCCGGAGATTGACATCTCCTTCTCCAGCTCTGATCTCATGTCTTGACCATCTGCTTCTTCTGGTGGTCTCCAGAGGGTCTGCCAATCAGCAGAGCAGGCTCTGAATGCACAGGCAAATGGGTTAGATTATTTTTGGACCTTCCTTGCAGCCATCTGTTTGGGAGGGAGCCATGAGCTTGTCTTACCCAGCTGGGTTAAGGTGCTGTGGCAGCCTGCGAGGGAGGAGGAAGCAAACAGGATAAAGAAAATTACCCTCTTCTTAAGGAGCTGAATCAGCTGCGAGACGGCCGCGAGCTCTCTGCCAGCAGCTGGCACGGGCTGTGGGACATGGGGATATTTCCCAGCTCCATCCCTTCGGGGCTGGCTGCTGCCTTTGGGTGACACCAGGCAAGGCAGCAAGTTTGGTTCTGCTCCGGAGCTGACTCGTGTTGCCCGTGACAACCCGGGTCTGAGTCTGTTTTACATGCACACGCGTACACACATGCATATGTTGCTATAACAACCAGCCAGGACTTTTAAGAAATGTTGAACTCTGTTTTCCGGGTTGCAAAGCACCGAAGTTGTGCTGCAGTCCAGGAGGCAAACAGCTGCCTTCAGATTACTGTTTTCCCCCTTAAAAAATGTTCTAATTCATGTATGCAAAGCAAAACATCTGGGTTAATTACCATGGAGTGTAAGGCCTCAGTAGGGCAAGAGAGGCTCTGCTGCTCTTCTGGTGTTTTGCCATAGCCCATCCAGCTCTGACACAGCACGGTGTAAAAGCATGGGGGTGCTGCTCTTCTTGTCCCCGGAGCACCAGGCAGCAGCAAAGCACAAATCACAGGTGAGGAGTTGGACCCACAGCCTCCAACCCAAAGTAATGCTGTGACCTGCAGAGCAACAGCCAGACACTGCTAAGAGCAGGAGGTGTTGACAGCGAAGACCTGTATTAGCTATGGGAAGCCTTCTCCTATTAAGATTTTTGTGATATCTATTCAATGGCACATGTCCCCTGGAGCAGGTTGAATGCTAAAACTCTGTATTTTGCTTTGTTCTCTGAGAGATGAGGGTGCTCTCAGCAGTGTTGTCCTCCCCCCTAAAAAGGGTCTTCTTGCAGGGAAAGGGAAAGCAGGAGGTGCACAGCAACCAGATGACACGTGTGTGCCAGCCCTTGCATGCTGGTCTTCATCTTGCCTGCATCTAAAAGCCAGACTTACCTTAAAACAAGACCAGAGGAGCACAGGGAGTTCTGCTTCCCTCTTGCAGGCAGTGCTTTGTCTCCCTGTGATCCAAACACCTGTGACCCTGCGATGACTTCAGTGCAAATAGCAACGTCTAGGATACCATAGCACTTCTTTTCCCATCCAACACTGTGTTGAGGGAATGGAAAAAAAAGGCTCTGACCTTTGTCTGGGGATTTCTAGATATGCAGTAGACCAGAAACCAGCTGCAGTTGGCTTGCTGGAGGTATAGAATTCTCAGACATGTGAATGTATGGGCAGAATGGATCTGTGCAGTCTGGAAGCACGTGGTAAGGTGGATCCATCTCTCTGGAGCCAGATGCCTTCTGGAGGTGCTGCGGGATGGGTATGGGTGTGGGAATGTGATGTACATGCTCCAGTCAAGTGGTTGGTTCAAGCCTCCTGATATCAACCATGGTTTTTGGTTTGCATGAAGGCTCCTTAATGATTTCAGTGGATTCCTGCTTTGTTCACCTGCACTCAGCATCAGGAAGCCTTCCCAGAATGATTCATCCCACAGCTCTGGGGCTGCACTTTGCCTTCCCTGGAGCACTCCGTGGCCGGGGACAGGCTGCTGAGCTGAAAGGAAGACTTAGCTGCAAAAATTGTGCAAGCCAGCATGTGCTATTTCTGGAGCAGGCTGTAATGTATGCGTCTAGCCTGGCTCTCTTCAGCAACGGCCAAATGTTTTTTGAGCAGTAAAGAAGGTAAAATAGAGCAACACTGTGCCAGAGCCAGATTTTCCTTGCGTTCCCCAAGCAACGCCTGCAGGAGCCTGCACGTGCACTTGGGGACATGCAATTAAATGCTTTGGTCAACAGCAAATGGAGTGGGTGCCCTCGGGCACACTGGGCTGCAGGCTCAGCACCAGCACAGAGCCCCACAGCCATGGGGCTCAGCCCTGTTTTGAAGCAGTGCGTGCCCAACATGGATTTAAGGCTTTTTTTTGTTGCAAAATGCAAAAATTAACAGCCCTCCCTGCAAGGCAACGGAAGGCAAAGCAAAGCAGGAGGGAGAAGGAAGCAGCCAGCAGGCTGAGCTGGCTCGTTAGAGTGCTGGAAGCAATTAGAGTGATATTAGGTTGTTTCTTTCCCTGGTTTGCAGGGGAGGATGAATCCATGATGGGTATACGAACCCTATGGCTTTTGGGTTTGGGGTGAGAGGGTTTGGGTGGTGCCCTGCAGTGTGCTCTTGGGCAGATGTCACTGTGTCAATGCCAGCAGGCCTTGGGGACAATGGGGCAGTGGCAGGACTGCCTGTGGGCAGTGACACCCTCCTGCCCTGCCCAGGAACTGATGCTCTACTCATCCCATTGAGTGAAACCTTCAGTAAGTGCAGGTTTGAGAAGATGATAGCCAAGCCCCTAAACAGAGCTCAGCAGACAGTTGGGATGTTTGTGTATAGCACGTGCTTCAGGAATTAATTGAGCTGTGCCCGTGGTGCCATGTTCAGAAGGTAAAACCAACATTTACTTACCACCTCTATGGGTTGTTAAACCAATTGCGTAGCACTTTTGGGTCCTTCACACTTGCTGAATTCAAACAAATTTGTTTTGTAAGAAAGCTGCAAGATTAAGGTATAAGTGTTTTTTTTTTTTTCCCTTGGTCTGGCATTATTAAGTAGGAGGGTTTTGCTTCACCTTCTGCTTTTTGTTCACAATAATAGAAAGTGTTCTCACTGCTCTTATTCAGCTCTGTCCACAGTGTTTGCGTGAGTGCTTTTGCTATGACACTGCACAGAGTTTTCTGTACCTTCATACTGGCTGTGTGTGTGCCAACACATTTTCAAGAGAAGGATGCAGATTTAAAATTATTTAATCTAATTGCTGGCAGCAGAAGGCATGGTGGGAAAGATGCTCTGAAGAACTGCTGGATGGGCTAACAGCATTAGGCCCATTAAATCCTCTGAGTATGAACTGTCAGTAGATATTTCCTCCTATGTAACGAGAAAAATGAATTTAATCAGACAATAGGAGTAAGTTATTCTTTAGGTCTGTAATAAGAGCTAAAGGAAAACAAGAGTCACTTGCTCTTTAGTTCTGTTCTAAGCTAATCTCAGCCTTTTGTTTTTTCATTTCTTTTCCTGAGAATCTTCCCATAACCTGCGGTGAGTTTTGGATTTCTGGTCAGGATTAGCCCTGCTGGCCCTCAGGTTAGAATGGAACAAGAGTTCCTGACCACGCCAAGAGCAGCTGGCCTTGTGGCATGGCCATGGTCCAGCTCTGAATGTTCAGGATAGGGTCTGGTTCCCATCTGGGGTCTTTGGTTTTAGAGGAGCTGGAAAGCCTGTGACCAGCCTGTGCCTTCTATGTGTGCATCTGTCATTGAGTCACTTCATGTGTGAAAAAAATCTCATCAAAAGCCATTTCAAGTCTAATGTTTATGAGCAACTCTGCGATGTGGGACCGTGAAGTGCAATGATGAATGAGTGTGGAGTGGGTCACCATGCTTTGCTACAGCCCAGTCCAGAGATCATAGCATGAATCATAGAATCATAGACTCATAAAATGGCCTGGGTTAAAAAGGACCACAACGATCATCTCGTTCCAACTCCCTGCTATGTGCAGGGTCGCCAACCAGCAGACCAGGCTGCCCAGAGCCACATCCAGCCTGGCCTTGAATGCCTGCAGGGATGGGGCATCCACAGCCTCCTTGGGCAACCTGTTCAGTGCATCACCACCCTCTGGGTGAAAAACGTCCTCCTAATATCCTACCTAAACCTACGCTGTCTCAGTTTAAAGCCATTCCCCCTTGTCCTACCACTATCCACCCATGTAAACAGCCGTTCTCCCTCCTGTTTATACGCTCCCTTCAAGTACTGGAAGGCCACAATGAGGTCCCCCTGGAGCCTTCTCTTCTCCAAGCTAAACAAGCCCAGTTCCCTCAACCCTTCCTCATAGGAGATACACTTCTCCATAAGGATTCTCATGAGGAGAGCACAGGGGACAGTAAAATGAAAGATGCCACTAAAGATAAGGCCAAAACAATGGCATGAGAGGTGGAGAAAAGGAGCAAAAGAGTGAGAATAGAATCATCAAATCGTAGAACTGCGGAATCATAGAACCATAGAATCACAGAATGCCTTGGGTTGGAAGAGACCTTAGAGATCAAAGGAAAAGCCCTAATATCTCCATGGCAGGCAGTGTGTCTGTGGTATGAATGACTTGTTTGATGTAAAATCACCCCTTACACCCCGGTCTCCTGTGTTTCTCCCCAGGCTCCCTCTCCCAGGTCACCGCACGGACACCCTGAGCCTCCTCGAAGTGCTGGAGATGAACCCATAGCAGTGGGCAGCAGGTAGGAGGCTCAGCCCTGGCCGTGGTGCCGTGTGCTGCATGGCCCATCACCGGGGTGTTCCAGGGTCTGAGCTGCTGCAGGGTGTGCTGCAGGCTTTACACCCCTTTGAGGTGATGCACTTGCTGGAGTTTGCAATTTCAGGGCGAGGTGGTTGGTGATGGATCATTCAAAAGGATGTTTAGAGTGGCAAAGGTCTGACTTGCATTTTCACTTGTTTATTGCTGCTTGCTGTGTGCCGTTGGTGTTGCTTGGAGCTGCCTGGACAAAAGCATGCCCCTGTCCAGGTCCTTGCTGCAGTTGTCTGAGCCCAGGAGATGTGCAGGTTGCCTCTCAGTTCCTTCTGCTGTGATTTTCTGTCTGACTCTGTAACCAGCAGCTGGCTCCTATAAAATATTTAGAAGCAGAGGCTGTGGTTGCTTTTTGTGCCTTGTAGATGAGGATGACCATCAGGTACCCAACTTCTGTGCTCCCTTATTGCCCTCCCCATCCCTTGCAGCGCACCTCGTAACTTTCCTGAAGTTGCTTCACTTACTGATGAAAATTCACTCTTCTTAGGGATGCTGGTTGTTTAAATATAGGGAATTTGTGGAAGTGAAGCATGTGGAGCACTGAGAAGACCCTCCAGGAGAAAATGCTGAACCAATGCCCAGTGCTGGGCATTGACCCTGCTTGTTTGTGGTAGCACAGCCCAGGCTTGGTGTGTGCACTGGGAAGTCCTTAGGGACCCAGAGTCACATGGCTGATATGACACAGATGGATGTAGCCCTTGTATGAAGATTGGGTTTGATTGCTGCCTGCTTTGGAGCACACAGCCTTCAGAGGTGCACACCTCATGGCAGTTTGGTGTTTTACAATGGTATGGTGCAGCTCTGTATTGGTGTTTTCAGAGTTGAAATGTGGTAGCACGGGGTGGGCAGCAAAACAGCATTTCTGCTTGGGTGAAAGAGCAGGGAAGCCATGGGGGATGAGGGAAGATGGGCTGGAGAGGCCACCTGCAGAAGCTGCAGCCATGTACTGGGGAGAAGCTGCTGTCCTGGCAGCAAGAGGAGAATGGAAGGAGGATGCTGCCATGTGGCACGGCCTCATCCTCGGTCTCAATGGCCAATGGTAATTGAAGGGGACAGAAGTTGCCCCATGGCAGCAGCAGGTAGCTTGTCTCCAGTGAGAGCTCAGAGCTGTCTCCATCAGGAAAATAATTCTTGCTCCACGGCTGTTATAACTCATTATCTCACTGACCTTTAATTCTGCAAGTGTTCCTTGCAATGTGTTTCTTCAGCCTGCTCCAGCTCCTGACCTCCGTTCCCAGAGGCAGCAGGATAAAATATTCATCTGCTGTGCTGTCTAGCTGCTTTGCATCCCTCCTCCACCCCTCTGTTTCTGTCCTTTTTGGCAATCTGTCGTTTTTTATTTTTGGTATGAGTCCAGGAGCTGAGCAAAAACTACTTGGGCAGCTGGAGCAAGAAACAATGGGTTTTAAACACACTTTTATGTGTTTGTAAACAAGTACTCTTCATCAGGGTCCCTGCCCAGTGCCCTGGGCAGCAGGCAAAACTGAGACTCTTCTGAGGTCAACATTAATTACATGGTGTAAAACGGTGCAAAATGGTCAAAGATGCAGTGGGAAGTATCTCCTGTCCCACTGCCCTCATATCTTCATAGCATCATAAAGGTTGGAAAAGACCTCTGAGATCAGCACGTCCGGCCGTGATACCATGCTCATCACTGTGGTCACTGAGCACCTGAGATGGCTCTTTTCTCAGCTGCGGCAGGGAAGATGGGCAAAGGTTGCTAACAGTGTTGGGAGGATCCCGTTGGCTTTGGGGGTGCTCCATGAGACGTCACACCTGTTGGAAATCAGCTGCTGGGGAAGAATGATGCAGAGAACAATCCTGCTGTCTCGTCTAAATCTCTCAGTTTCCCCCTAATTTCCACAGCTTGTTCATGGTGGGCAAATGGAGGAGGAGAAAAGCCAAAGAGCTCTGAGTCCAACCCCTTTGCTGCACCCCAGCACAGCTCCCAGCCCATGGCTGCTCTGTAGCTGCTTGGGGACGGATGCAGCCACTCCGAGCTCTCCCGTGAGCAGCAGCATAATTGCAGAAATTGGCACGGTGGCTTGGAACGAGATCTAATTAATTAATTCAAGACATGCTGGGATTCAATTTTATTAAACCTTGGAATCAGAGTAGACTAGATGAAATGTAAGCAAAGGTTTGGGAAAGGAGGGGTATGAGCTGCCTGCCAGTGCTGCCATCGTGGGACCTTCATGCCCTTCATGCATGGCACCGAGGGCACGCTCAGGGTATGGAAGTATATATGTGTGTATGTACACATATACATCCAGCAGCAGCCTGCTGTGAGGGTTTATCTGCAGCTTGGGCTATCAGGGAGGCTCTGTTTCCCCCACCCCCTTCTATGTTGCCTTGTGCAAGGTGCCTGCCCTGTCTGTCTCTCATACTCCCCAACAGCACAAGTGGTGATGAAGGGGTTTCTTTGGCCTCTCCCTGCCCCTGTGCTGATGGATGGGGAATGCTGCATCCAGAGCTGCCTGTTATTTCATAATAAGGGATGTCACCTCTGGATTTACTGCCTGTAATGTGATTTGGGGTCTTCTGGAATGGAAATCCGTTGCTCAGGCTGTCACATCTTGAGGCTTGCTCTGCTCCCAGCTATCAGGTCAGGTGTCTGTGTGCTGCCATGGCTTTGCATTGCTGAACTTTGCAGGATAAAGTCTTCTCTTTTTTAAACCAATGCTTATGTGGGGGGTATGCAGAACCCTCGTCTCTCTGAGAAGAGGTGCAGCAGAAGCTGCAGCCTTCCCAGGGTGTTGCTTTGCCTGCCGCATCCAGAGCATCCCACACGAGCCAGCTTCTCTGCTGACAGTCACAGGAATAAACTTAACACTAATTTTAGCTCTCCCTCCGAGGTGGGTATATCTCTGGGGTGAGGGCACAATGAATGCCCTATTCATGAGACTACAAACACAGTAAAAAGAAGAGAGAGAGAGAGAGAGAGAGAGAAAGTGTCCCACCCTAACGTGTTTCTGATCTCCAAACAGCTCTAATTTTGGCTTGCTCAGAGAACAAGCCGAGGTAGTGTTCGTTTTAACAGCCAGGAAAGGGCTGTCTGTTTATATTTAGGGCCTTGTAGATTTGCACAGCGTGTGCAGGTGGCACATTAAAACGTGTGGATGATTTCTTACCAGGATAAGGCTGTGTTTTTACTGGAGCGCCTTTAATTTTCTACGAAGGCTAAGCAAGCACTGGGAATCTTGTTGCAATGCGTTCTGGGGTTAAATGTAATGGCTTTTGGAGGGTTGTTCTGAGCTTAATCCTGGTGGATTCCTCCCTCCTTGCACCTTCTTATGTGGCTCTGCCCAGAACTCACATTTTGCAGAGCAGGTTGGCATCTCCTGCCACCTGGAGCCCGTAGGGCACTGATGACTGTCATTTGCTTACCAGTGCAGGCACACTGCTGCCTGATGAATAAGTAGGATGGATAAAGAGCATCACGAGCATCTTCCTTCAGCAAGGAAGGTCTCAGTCACTGTGACTGCTTGCAGCTCTGATCTGCACCTCTGGTTGAAAATGGTTGTGCTCCCTGACCCCAGCCATGCACATTACCCTATTGGGGAAAAACAGATATGGCTGCAGGAGATTGAGGAACCCATTCATTGCTCACCTGGAGTCATCTTGACTTCAGTGACTTTTCTTGGCCTGTGCTTTTGGGCTGCGGCTGCTGGCATTTGGTCATTGTTTCTGTTTGTCCTCCAGTGCTGCAAAGTCCCAATCCACGTGCAAAAGGGACAACTCCCAAGTGAGACTGAGACAGGCTCTCCAGTTCTTTGAAGCAGCAGCAGCCTTTAAGTATGCCTTGCATCCTGCTTGGTGCCGAGACGTTGGAGATAGCCGAGCAGCAAGCACGGGTGCTGGAACTCTCTTGCTGGCATTTGGGAGCTGAAAGCCTCATCCAACTGCACATCATCCTTCTACCACCCTTTGGAAATCACTCATTGGCCACTAACCCTGCTCTGACAATAGGTCGTGCCTTTTACATGGAGAATCCAGAAGCTCATTTGGTATTTGTAAAGCTTACCCCAATCCCAGGGCTAGGGAGTGCTTCGTGAAGCAGAGTGCAGCTATTAATGTGACTTTCCCTGGTCTCCTGGAGCTCCTGGCCCTCTGAGATTTGTTCTTGGATCCAAAATTAGAAAGCTGTTGATGGTTCCTTCATTCAGAGTTACGAAAGGGGCTGTTTGACTGAGCTGAAACATTGGGCAGCTGTGAGCAAATGAGGCTCAAAGCGTTTGCAAGAGCAGGATGGAGCTCAGTGTGGAGAAAAGATACCGAGTTTTAATTATAGGTACCTGTGTCGTACATGGGCTTGGGAGATGGGGCAGAAAAGAGTGAAATCCAGGTTCTGTTTGCACTGAACTATTTCTGTGCCTGTTTGGGTACTTTGCTGTGGTAACCAAAGGACCTATTTTTAGCACCTTTCCCAGGATGCTCCTCCTCACTCCGCTGAGCTGCTTGGGAAGCTTGTGTACAAAACTGTCCCAGGGGTCTTCGAGTTAAATTGAATCTTAATTCAGATGGATTCCAAAGGATTATATTCTTCAAAACACATCAGATTCTGCGGGTTACCACCCTGGCTGCGTGTCCTGCTCAGAATGGGGCTGGTCAACCCCACATCCCCAGTTCCAACATGCACCCACCTGCATTGCCACAAAGGGGTGGAAAAGTCTGCTTTTATTTTGTCAGATCCCGATTACCGCATAAACCCCATCACGCTGCATTGGCCATTCGTCTTAAGAGTTTAACAGAGTAATCCACAAATCCATTCTTTGCTGGTCCTCAGCCACTGAAGAGCCTCTGAGTTCAATGCAGAAAAGATCAGCTCTCTGTTTCCCCGGGAAGACCCATCATAGGGGGCAACAAGCACGTTCTGTTGTACGTTTGTGTATGTCCTTATGGTGAGACTTTTACCCTATTCTCGTCGTCTTAAAGTCCTTCAGATTTTGCTGCACTAGCAGTGGGGTATTTGTGTATTCCAACTCACAGGTTGAAGGCATGTAGAAAATTCACATGGAAATATTTACCTCTTGAGAAAGTTTTGTTAGTCTTCATAAAGCACAGATGTGCAAAGAACGTAAGCAATCATATACAAAGGAGCCACAATGCAAACAGGGAAAGGCGAGCTTCTTCCAATGTCATTTCCAGTGTCATTTTCCATGCCTTACTTTCACCCACAGCCATTTGAATACACAGTGTTTGGAAAAATAACAGCAGCACAGCAGTTGCACTTTACCCATAGTGTGCTCTTGAGTCTGTTGTATTTTATTATATGTTGTTAATCTGTTGTATCATTTTTAAAGCTCCTCTGCAAAATGTTTCCACTTATTTCAATACAATCATTCTCCATCTGTACACAGATTTGTGTGACAGCAACTTGTGCTTGCTCAAAAGCTCTGATATGCTTTGAAAGTTGTAGAAATGCAATGACTAAATGCGTGCAGAGGGATGTCCATGCAGCATCAGATCAGGAGAAAAGCTATCCTTACATGTACACTGCTGACATGCGGGTGATCAAACAGGATTGGCACAGGTCTGGGAAAGTTTATTGTAATAGAAGTGCAAATTTTCAATGCATTTCAGTATTTGAGCCCCTTGGAGAAAGGAAACAGCGTGGCTTTTGATGTTATCTGTGAGTAACAGGTCAACTTCAGCCAACGGGAAGGATGTTGCATTAAGTGTACCTGTGATGGACTCGCTTCCATCTGATGCCCCAAGTTCATGCGTTGAAATAATTCAGGTGTTACAGAATGGAAATCCCAGAGTGGAAATTGATACGCTGATGCTCGTAGCATGGGAGCTCTGTGCTGTCAAAGGCTTTTACTTTCAACGAGATATTCCTTGACTCTGTGTCATCATCCTTAGTTACGCTTCAAACTCACGCTCCATCCTGTAGCCAGAGGAGCAATTATAGTAATATTTGCTTATTCTTATTCAGTCAAGGAGGTATTCAGCCTTTTTAATGCTTAGGATTTGCTTTAATCCCGTGTGACCACAGTTGCGTAGGTAGTCCTGGAAGACAAAGTAGCTTTTAAGCTCCAGATGCTTGAGTTTTAAGAGTGATGTTCACCAGCACAACTTCATGTTGACACAGATGTACAAAATGGTTTTTTTTATTATTTTTTTTTTCTGATTTATTCTGGGAATAGAAAGAAAAAACAGTACCTGGAGTGTGAATATTGAAAATGGGAGGCAGGTGTGGACTTGACTGTGTACAGGTAGAGCACTGGGAAGAGCTAACCTGAAACCTGTGCGCCTATTTTATCTTCATCACCATTAGATCTGGTTATCCATATCGAGGTGATGGGAAAGTTAATGAGGAATTGTGGGTGCTGCAGCATGGGGGAGAGGTTGCACAATACCTCCCTACTTCTTCTGTCCCCTGGCCAAGGGGCAGCCAGCGTGGACCAACTGTATGTGTATGAGCCCAGCTCACATCAAGGGGAACTCTTACCTGAAACATGTTAGACATGGGAAGGATGGTAGAAAATGAGGGTGATAACTGCTGTCAACTGTAAGCAATAGCATTTCATCATCTGCCTGTTGTGGCAGTATGAGAGCCAACGTCAAGTATTTGTTTGAAGACAATCAGTGCATAAATATGTATTTTTGGTCACCGTGCACAGAGCGTCACTGGGATGAGAGAACAACAGGCATTCTCAGTTTAGTTGACATTCATAGAGATGGATGTGAAGGATTTCTATAAATCAGTGCAGCATTTCGAGGAGGTGACTCACGTCAAGGATGCAGAGCAGTTGCTATATACCCAATGCACAGAAATTCTGTCAGTGCAGTAACCATACTGTAAAGGTGTGCAGCAGGATATGCTGCTCTTATTTAACCTGCCCTGGAAATGCAGGAGCACGTGGCCCCTAACAAGATTAGGTATTACATTTAAAAACACTAAGCCTGTTAACGCAGTGCATAATTAGGCCCTGGAATTGACTGCCAAGGAAAATCTTTGAGTGGACCTTAATAACACTTTAAAAACCAGACAGACACTGCTATTATTGATAAAGTGATGCATAGATCTGTTTGGTGAGAGCTGCGGAAAAGTCAGGCTGCTTAAGAATGGCAGCCTCACGTGTCGGGCTGCAAGGCAAACCCTGCTTCCACAATCCCCACTTTGTGCTGGAGTGAACCCAAACGAAATCAGCTAAGAAGGAAAATGGGATGGACCTTCCAACCATGCAGTCATCCTGCAGGCTCTGTGTCCAGGCGGAGCTTTGCTCCTTGATTCCTTTCTGACTTAATCAGCTTTGTGCTGCTGTGAATCCACGTGGCGATGTGCAGTGGTGGGACAGTGTGTGATGAAGAGTGCATTAAGGTTTAATGCTCATCGAGGTCATGTTTGGGTCCCATCCAGAGGATAGTGTAAGCAGAGCCCGGGGACCACACTACTCCTTCTTGAAGGGTGCTGGCAGTGTTCTGCAGGTGGGACAGCCTCACTAGCTTCACTCTGCAGGTTTAAAGTTGATTTTATGCCAAAACACCATTAATTTCTGCCATCTTAGAAATTAAGCCTCTGCCGTCTGTGCTCAATGCTGAGACACGTAGGTCTCTGTGCAGAGCAGTATTAGCTCAGTTTGCCCTTTTCTTCCAAGACAGTTTTAAGCACTAATTGACCAGAATTCAAACCAGCTTTCTCTCCTGGTGATGTGGTTCATTGCTTATAATTGACCTGCTTTTCTGGCAGGGAAAAGAGCTGTACCAGCCAGCATATACTGTGTGGCTGTAGCTTGTAATTACTTAGATGTAAGCCCTGGAAGGAAAACTTTAGGAGCTTTCTCTGCAGAACTGAAGCTGTAAAATAAAATATATGAAAAGAAAAATTTCCACACTAGTCTTTCAAACATGTAAGCAGAGTCAGGGAAGGAAGCTTAGCGCTGCTGGTAGCAGAATGCAGCTTTTTGGAGGTTATCCTGGATGGACAGCCAACAGTCTGAGAGAGTGGGAGAAAAATGACTTAGAATCACAGCATCATTAAGGCTGGAAAAATCCAATAAGATCACCCAGACCAACCCCAGCCCACTTCTACCATGCCCACTGACCACATCCCTCAGTGCCACATCCCCACGGTTCTGGAACACCTCTGGGGATGGTGACCCCACCCCTCTCTGGGCAGTGGGTGCCAATGCATCACCACTCTTTGGGAGAAGAAATAGTTCCTACTATCCAACCTGACTTGGGTTGCCCTTCAGGATGGAGGTCCACCAGTGGGCAATATATATCTATACATACACGCCGTGGGGATCTTTGCAGTACGTGGGCTTGGACTCACAGTCCATCCCATCGCCAGCCGTTGGCACTGGTCCCTCACACAGGAAAATTGTTATAAATGGAGTTCAATGAGAAGTTAGGACAGACCTCACTCATTGTGCACAGGGGATGGCTGCAGAAGCACACTGACCAGCACTGGTTGTGCAGGGATGATCCTTTCTATCTTTTTATCCCTCTATATTCCCATATTTGTTTATTCCCCAAACCACCTTGAACCTTCCCTGGCTTTGGTTTCTTCCCCAGACATCCCATTGTGAGCATTGTGCAATCCCCAGGTGTGCTTCCTCTGCATTCCAATAAGCATCCCATCCCTGCCCCAGTCCGTAATGAGCTCGAGTTGACTCATGGCATGGGTCATGGCTCTCATCATTGTGGATTTCACACCTGGATCTGGGGCTGGGGATCTCCTGGGACAGCCCTGGGCTGGGTGTCCCTTCTTCTGAGTCCATAATTTGGGTCCCCACCTGCTATTGTGCTTCTCTGGGTTTATGGAGATGGGCAGGGAGGGGACCATGGCTCCTGGGATGGGCTCAGAGTAGGCGAGCAGGGTGTTACTTGATCCTTCCACCTCCCCTGGAATCTGTGCTCTTTTGTGGGTGTGCAAGTAGAGATTTTTATCACAAAACATGACACAGAGATGGCCCAGTGGGAAATGAGGAGAGCTGGAGGAGATGTGTAAGGGGAACTGCAACCCCCCAGTCCCAGACAACATCATAAAACTCACACTGGTGTCAGTACTGGACAGGAGTTGAGTGCACATCGGCAGTTCTTAGATTGCAGAGCAGTTTATGTGCTTTGTATTGAATGTGAGGGCTGCCCATGCCCAGTGGAGGTGGAGAAGGTGCCCTCCCTTTGGATCAAGATGTAGACGAAGTGAAAGCAAAGCATCTGGCCTCAAGCCTGGGGCATTTCTGAGCACCTGTGTGTGCCTGAGTACGAGTACCAATGGGTACCAAGGGAGCATTCTAGGTCCTGTGTGGCCTCTGGTCAAGTTTGCACTATGCAGCTTGCATCATGGTGCTGCTGGATGTGGGCACACATCAGATCCCAGTGGTAGGCAAAGGCACCAAAGCAGATGCAAAAACATCTGGACATCACCTAAAGCTGAAAGATTTTCTCCATCTTCTGCTCATGCCCCGTGTGGAGCGTTGGCTGCTCTCCAGCAGCAGTCCCTCTCTGTTCTTCTGCCTTGGAGGGGAGTGAGAATCTCTTCTGCCATGAGCCTTGGGGGAGAGAAGAGCACTGAGAGAGGGAGAAACACACCTCGCTGCTTAAATTAGCCTCTCTGGGATTCTTTTGAGAAGATAGGGAATATGACAGCCTGATTTACAACAGCCCTTTTCTGCCTCGGAACTCACTGTGTGCCTGTCCTGTCTCCCTGCATCTAGAAATAAATCATCACACACTCACAGAAAGGCACCCTTTTATTTGGCCACCATATGTGCCTGACAGCCCAAACACACATTTTTAGGCAGTGCTGCCTCTCCCTGTTTCTTCTCCAGGCGCTGTGAGTTTGAAGCATTGATTTTGCATTCAGGCTTTGTTATTTTTTCCCTTTGTTTGAGGGCTGCAGAAGGGAACTGCAATATGGCCAACCCAAACTCTTTCAGCTGCTTGTGTGACCCTGAATGCGTGAGAAAGGCTATAGAACAGCAGGAAAAGATAAAAATCAGAGGGTGATACCTTCTCATGCCCTGGGAGTTTATCAGTGGATGTCCTGGTGGTGGTGGAAACTCCCTTAATCCTTAATGGGATGTGTGGCCATCTTGTTTACAGGACAGGCAGGTGAAAAACAACAGCAATTAATGGTTGCATTGAGACTGATGGCATCTTGGACTGTTGATTTCAAAATGGTCAAATTGACCAAGAGTGGCAGCTCGGGTTCCAATCTGGATCCACACAAACTGCGATGGCCATTTTAGCATCTCCTGCATCGGGTGCCAGAGAATTTGGGGTTCCTTCATTTCAGTGTGTTTATTTGCATTTATTTTTGTATGCGATGTGAAGTCATAATTTCCTCTGTCAAAAAATTCTAAGCTTCTACATCTTATCTGGAAGGCTATTTTTTTTTTTTTTGGTAGATTTCCTTGTCTAAAATGTACATGTAGATACTTTGCATTGGGGAATGATATACCACTGAATAAGACATAATAAGCACAGCGATGGGAGTCTCTGCTGTGAGGTCACTTAGGACAGAGATGAGACTGCTGCAGGATGTGGTTTTGCACCAGTTCTAGCATTGCTATTCACTAGGTGCAGATTTCTGTATTTAAGGAACAAATGCTATACATTTGGTGGGGAGAGAAGCAGATTCTGCCTTGAAAGATAGAATATGAGCTGGCAGAATGTTGCAAGTTTCTGTAGTGGGACCCAGGAATGAGACAGTGCAATTGATACAAGGAGCAGCAGTGCTCTGCTCGTGGGAGACAGTTCTCACAAGGAAATGTACTGATGCATTATTGCCTGGCATCACCATTGAAACAAATGGGCAAGTTGTTAGCAGAGCCTTCCTCTTTACCTGCCTACTTACACGTGATATTGAAAGAGCATCCAACCCCAGATCCAGGTGCCCAGGGGGAGTTGTTAAAAATACACTAAAACAGTACACAACCTGCCAGCTCAGCTGGAGCAAATGAGAAAATCCTGCAGAGAGCTGACCTTATCCCATTGCACGGGGCTCCCCTGCTGTGTGCACGCTGCTGAGATGAGCAGGGCCAGGCAGCGAAATGTGAGAGCCAGCTGCTATGGGAGCAAGTGACAGAGGTCCAGGATGGAGCATGCGTATGCTGGATGATGTGCTGCAAGGGTGGGAGAAGTAACCAGGGGTTGTTTTGCATCAGGATGCCCTCTGAGATGGGGGATTTCCCACGGATGACAGCATGTTGTTGTCCCTGCTGGGGAATTCATGATGGGAGAATCCTTCGCTGTACTGCATTGAAGGTAAAAGGAAACTAAGTGGGATGTTGGGATGGGGACCTGATTTTGCAGAGAAAAGCAGAAGATATGCAGTTGTGCTTTCTGTCCTGATAAAGGAATGTGAGAGAAGGCTTCAAAGCTGCCAAAAAAGCCATTGACTTTTTGGTTTATTTGCAATTCCATTTTCAGTTAACAGAAATACATTGCCTGCTAGTTTTCAAAGAGAATGTATAGAGTTGCAATCAGATCTTGAACTCAAAAATCTGAATGTGTTTCTGTACTAGAGAACGTTTATGGAGACCCAGCAGTGGATGTGAGCACAGTGAGACAGTGGGTGGTGCATTTCAGCAGTGGTGACAGAGGCAGTGGGTCACCTCCACTGGTGCAGATTTTGACAAGCGTGTTGTGCAGGCTCTTGTTCATGACTGTCAAAAATGCTCAGCTAATGGTGGTGACTGTGTTGAAAAACAGTGTTTTGTAGCTGAGAGTTTACTCTATTAAAGAGTGTTATTGTGCTCTCTGTATTAGTTATAGTTTCCATGGAAATAAATAGGAGGCATTACTTTCAGAGCAACCTACATATATAAGGCCCAAACCAATTCCTTTTCACTTGGTGCAGCCCAGGCAAGCAAATAGGTTGGGCACTCATCATCTAGTCCATCCCCAAGCCATCCTCACTGACCATGCCCCTCAATGCTACATCTCCACAGCTCTGGAACACCTCCACCACCCCCATGCAGCCCATACCATTGCTTCACCACTCTTTAAGAGAAGAAATTGTTCCTAATATCCAACCTGAACTTCCCCTGGAACAACTTGCGGCCATCACCTCATGTCCTAGATAATGGCTATTTCTATGCTATCTTTTGTCTAAAAAGCTGCCAGACCCTTGTAGACTATATCCATATGGTCCTGCCAGATAGGAGATGACTCAGGGGTTGGAGGCTGATTTCACAACCAGACATTCATACAGAGGGTGGTGACGCACTGAACAGGTTGCCCAAGGAGGCTGTGGATGCCCCATCCCTGCAGGCATTCAAGGCCAGGCTGGATGTGGCTCTGGGCAGCCTGGTCTGCTGGTTGGCGACCCTGCACATAGCAGGGGGTTGAAATGAGATGATCATTGTGGTGCTTTTCAACCCAGGCCACTCTATGGTTCTATGATTCAGGAATTCTGAGATGAGCAATTTCTGATGGGTCTTGGGAGTTCTGCTTGGTGGAATGCAAAAGACCCTGTGACCAGGGGACACTGAGATAGTGATTTGTGGCCATTTGATTTCCTTTCTGAAAAGCAAACCAACATTTTCATTTGTGTAGCATTTTGGGGGGGGAAGATGATTCCTGTGTACACGGTATAATCCAAACTATATGGTGAAAATGCTTATTTAATCTTCAAATTAAGGCTTCTTATGTATAGACACCCATTCTGCTGGATGTGGACCCGCTCTGTAATACCTTGTTTCATGTGTATTGATGTGGTCATTGGGGTATTTACCGTTCATTGGTCTATGTCAGTGGTTTCCAATCTTTTTTTGATTCGTAAATTTTACATTTTTATGGTGGGGTGCAGTCATTTGCATAGCAAATTTAAGCCTCCGGACACTGCCTTCGCTTTTCTTAGTGACAACTCACAAAACCCTTAGAAGTTGCCCCTGAATCCCCAGGACTTCCCAGACATGCTGGAAACGACTGGCCTAAGATGAATAGGAGGGTTGTACAGAAAAAGACAGAAAGGAGGGAAAAAGGTTTGCTTGAAGGTAATCATGTCCCTTCCCCAATGTAAACACAGCAGGGCTGGAAGTGCTGGCTCTGAAGATGATATCTCCTGTCCCTGAAAAATGGATCAAGCAAGTGGGAAGGTCATACAATCAAAGGATCACAGAATATTTGGGCTGGAAGGGTCTTAAAGATCTAAGAATCATAGAATTGCTTGGGTTGGGTTGGGCTGAGTTAGGTTGGATTGTGTTGCGTTGGGCAGGGTTGGGTTGGGTTGGGTTGAGTTGAGTTGTGTTGTGTTGTGTTGTGTTGGGCTGGGTTTGGTTGGGCTGCAATGAGTTAGGGTGGAAGGGTGCTTCAAGATGGCAGAACCACAGAACAGTTGGGTTGAAAGGGACCTCAAAACCTACCCAGCCTCTACTCCTGCTGTGGGCTTGGAGGGGACACAACACCCTCTGTGCCCCCAGCACAAGCTGACAGCAGCATCTGAGGGGCAGAAAACCCAGCAGCTCAGCTCTTCCACTCATCAACTCCTGCCAAAACCCCCAACCTCCTCTCTCCTCCCTCCCTGAGTGCTTTTCGGTGCGGTGCAATGCGTGTGTTCGCTCGGATTGCTCAGAATTGGCTGCAGTTCCTATTCACAACATATTGTTTGACAAATGTCAATTCTGAAGAAAAATAATTTAAATTATATCTTCGAGACAAAGTTTCAGATTTAACGTTGAGCAGATGCTCTGTCTAAAATTAGCATAATGATTCCTCATGCCTGCTACTTACCAGGACATGTGTCTTTAATGTAAGTGTTGGAATAATAATGAAACTTTGCAGTGATTTTTTTTTTGGATAATTGTAGATTCTCCCGCATGCTTTTGAAATGTTTAATGAGCACGGGGACCTTTGGAGTTAAGCAAAGCTATTTTTCCCACTTTGCAGATGTGGAAAGGGTGATGCAGAGTTCCCAGCGCTGGGAAGGGGACAGCACAGGGGGAACAAGGTCACCGCCTGCAGTGGGCATTCAGGTCCCAGCTGCTGGTGGGAGGGCTGGAAGGGCCGTGAGCTGCCATCAGTGTACATAGTGATGGGATTTCCTAATGTAGGGGGAGTTTTTCCAGCACTGGGCTTTTACTGGTGCGGGCTGTGTGGGGCATGAGCCTGTGGCTTCTGAAGGTCTTGTTTCACTTCTAGGGATTTACAGTTCAGATCGTAAAAGGTTGTTAAATATGTCTCAAAATGTTAAGTTGGATCTGCGGGTTTCTGCTGCTGTGACTTTCCTAAGCAGGAGGATGACATGGGAAATGTATTCCCAGTGCCCTCTTCAATCAGAAGCATGATTGCTCTGAGTTGGACGTGAGGGCTTTAAACAAACAAACAAGCAAAGAAGCAAACAACCTCTGACAGTCCCCGGACAGTTTCCCAGATGGGAAAACTTTGCAACAGAAAGGTGAAGTGACTTCAAGAATGAATATGAACAGCCCAGATTCCCATGCTGCAGTAAAGGGGCTTAGGGGGAGCCTCCTTTCCTGCTCCATTAAGCCAGACAGCAGCTCTAGCAATGGTAAAGATGGAAAAGATGAGAGTAGTGACCCAGCTTTGGCAGTTGGCACTGGGAAGGAGAGGGATGGGTTGGGATGTGTGAGCAGCCACAGGGCAGTGGGTGCAGTGTGTTATGGGATCACAGTGCTGGCAGCAGGGAAGGTGGGAAAATGACAGTGCTCCAAAAAACAGGGACAGAAACAGCTTCCAAGAGGCCTTTAAAGGCAGTGGGTAATTTTTACCCATTCTGAGGTGGGTGAGGGATGGGATCAGCGGAAGGGAAAGAGCCCAACCTTTGGGTGTGAGGGGAGCTGTGGTTGTGTTGGCCATCCGTGACCCGAGCATGGCCGCTGTCCCAACCAAACATTGGTTTGGAACAAAGGGTTCCCACAAAGCTCACCCGGTGGCCCCATGGGGTGAAGCCCCAGGGGAACCCTGCCCTTCCTCTTCCCATTTCAGCAAAACCACACTTTTCCACCCAAGAAAAGGCACCGCCACGGGCAAACACCTTTGTGCTAATTGCATTGAATGGCCACGTTTGTGCTGGTCAGGAGAAAAATACCTGGACCTTGTGAGTGCTGGGGCACAGAAAGTGACTTCGGGAGGTGGCAAGAGGGAGTTTGGGTGTTTGCTGTGATGGGCAGATGTTAAAGTGCTGGTCAAAAGGAATAGTAAATAAAAGCAAAAATACCCACACCGCTTTCTTTTGAGGAAAAACTTCAACGTTCCTGTACTCAATGCTCTGTGGTGCACCTTGCTGCTATTTCTAGGGATCCTGAGGCCGTGTCTTCTGCTCATGTTTCCCTTGAGCCGTATTTCATTTATTATATACGTATCAGTATTTAGCATATCTAGTGTCTGCCTCAGTACAATGAGGCAATTGGACCTCTTACGGCAAAGTGACTCAACCTGAGACCATGGGAGCAAAATCAAACACATAACGCTGTGAAGCATTGCTACATCACAGTTACTCTCACTTCTGTCCAGGATGAGAGATGCAGAAATGGGGTGGGAAGCTGGGCTAGTAAGGAGCCCATAGAAAGCAGCTGTGTTAGGTGGCATTTTCTTGCTATTAGCACCAAATCACCGGGGAAGGCAGTGGGCAGGGACTGAGGGGGGGCTGCTCAGTGGTGCAGCAGTGGGTTTCCAATCGTTCACTGTTCCGGAAAGCAATGTGCTGTTTGCTGAGCAAAAGGACAACAGAGCTGATGTTCACCCCGAAAAGCACACTGTGCCAGGTCTGCCTGCTGTAGAGACCACACAGCATCCTTACTTCATCCTTAGATGCCTTTTTTTTTTTTTTTTTTTTTTTGGCTCAGCTCTGACTTTTTAAAGTCTGGAGTCAGATAGGAACAGCGGCTTGGCAGTGTACATATACATATGTACATACATACTTTGGAACTGGGGATGTCTCTGTGCAGCCTGCATCAGGAGAGCCCCATCCCATTCCCCCCCTCCACCCCCCCATCCGGGCAGTGCACGGTCGGAGCGAGGAGAGCGTTGTTTCCCCCCCCCCTTCCAGCACAAGGTTTGTTAGGGCAGTGCTTAATTAAAAATAAACAAACAACCGAACAACCTTAATTAAAGTCCTCTCGCCCAGCCGGCGTTCCTATCGGACTGCAGGCTTAAGAGCAGAGCCAAATAAAAAAAACAAAAGTGACATCTGAGGATGAAATAACGACGATGCGAGAAAAGAGAAAGGGGGGGAGTGGGGAGGGGCGTTTGGGCGGTGGGATGGTGAGGGGTCCCGCTGGGAACCCCGCGTGCCCACGGAGCGACCCGCGTGGGGAAATCTCGCGTGGGGAAAATCTCGCGTGGGCAGCCTCCCCTGGTGCCCCCCCGCTGCCCTGGGGGCTGTGCACGAGTCCTGCTGGGATGACTCCCTCCTCCCCCCCCCAACCCGGGGCTGAGCTCTACGTGTCCCCGCTCTGTAACCCTAAATTCCGGCTGCGGTCGCTCCGAGTGTCCCGGAGAGCGAATCTGAGCGGTGCGCGGCGCCGGGAGAGGGGAACCGGGCAGATGGGGAGGGGACGGGGAGGAGGAGGAGAAGGAGGAGGGATGGGGAGGAAGGAGGCGCTGCCCTCGGCTCCCCGTATCCCCCGTCCCTGCTCCAGGTCCGCTCCATCCCCTCCCAGCGCTGCGTTCCGTCCCGGCGGGGGCTGCAGGATTCCCTCGCCCATCCGCAGCCCGCGGAGAGCTCTTGACAACAGGAAACAATGTGTAGTGAATGGAAAAAGGGGGTGGTGCCGCCTGCACAACTTCCCCTGACATCACTGCCCAAATAAGGAGCTTGAAACGAACCTTTTCTATTGCAGCCCGGCAGAAGATCCCCCCGGAGTCCCAGGGTCTGCAGAGGCAATGGCAGAGCCGCGGCTGCAGGGCGGGGGGCGAGCGCAGGTAACGGGCACCGCTCCCTCCCTCCCGCTCTCTCTCCTTCTCTATTTCGCTTCATTTCGATTTCTTTTTTTTCCCTGGGGCAGAGGGGAGCTGGGGGCAGAGCAGCGCGGCGGGGAGCACCGGGGCACTGCTGGCTGCGGGGGTCTTAATTGGTGCCTAGCTCTAATTAAGGTCCGGACTTGCCGCGGGCTTGCGCCGGCCGTGTTACGCAGGGTGAGCCGTGCGTCCGCGTGTCCGCCTGTGTCCGTCCATCTGTCCAGGACGGATTTCCTCCTTAACGCTCGCACAGGAAAGTGATCGGGGAGCGCCACGTGACGGCAGCGAGCAGAACCCTGCGTGGGTAAACCCTGCGTGGGTAAACCCTGCGTGGGCTCAGTGCTCCCAGCCCAGCATCGCGGGGCTCTGCGGGAGGGGATGCGGTGACCCTTCGTGGGCAGTGACCCTTTGTGGGTGCACCGAGTGAGGGCACCTGGGGGTTACCCCGGGGGTGTTTTATCCCCTTCAGTCTTCATTCTTTGTCCTGGCTGATAGGTGCCCGCATCTCAGCCTAAATTGAGGCAGCGTTCAAATGCATTAAGTCTGACTAAATGAGCGCTAATGATTTAAGCTCCTTAGCCTCCTCGATGGAAATTAATAACGCTTTTGATGCACCCGGAGGTGCGATCAGAAACGCAGCCACGCGCTGAGCTGCTCTATGCAAATGTGTGGATTGTTGTTCCGGAAAAAGGCACCGCGCGTTATTATTAATTTGTTTTTTACATCATTCTGGAGCTAATTGGCTGAGTGTCGTGGAGGCGCCCGGTGCTTCTACCCGGCTCTGCTGCGGTGAGTGGAAGTGGCCGGGGCAGCTGCCACGGTGATTGATGGTGTGAGCAACACAACCCAGCCCTTGCTCCGCTGCTGGGGATCACCTGCAGCTTACAGGCTTTTGGTTTCCCTGGTGTTGAAAGACTGTTAGTGTCAGCGTGCAGAGTCAGCTTTAACTTTGGTGTCTTGGTGTCCCCCCACTGCCCTTTGTTACACCCTCTGGTTCCACTGGGCTCCAGCCATCCCCTGCCTGTTGGGACTGGTGTGGTTTTCTTGCAGCCTCAGTGTTTGGGAAAGTTTGGAGATTTGTAGGAAAAATGTGCAGGGTACTGTTAGTGTGCACTGACAGCAAGAGCAGGTGGGGTTTGTGTGGGGTGGGATGTTTGGTTCTCGCTTGGCTCCCACGGCAGGGAGCATCGCTGCACCCGTTACTTCTTGGTCTTTGCACACAGCTGTTGGTGTAGAGCTCCTGGGAAGCTGCTTCTCTCTATCCCAGGGATGCATCCTTCAGTGAAGGATGGAGGGATCCTGTTGTAGGGTTACATGTGGTCCTGGCTTGCAGAGCAGCCCTCTGCCAGGGCTTGCAGCTTGGTACTCAGCCCATGGAGGAATCACTAAGGAGAGGACAAACAGCACTTGTGGAGGACTTGGGTAAACGCATCAAAGCAAAAAGCCTTCCAGAAGTGACTGGTTCATTAATGGACGTGTTGCTGCCGCGCTGTTTGCACAGCTCTGAGCTCTGCGTCCCATGGGACACATCCAGCACCTGTGCTGTATCCCCTAAGAAGCGTCTCTGAGGACTCTCTCCTCTCCAGGGGATGCTCCTGGAGCATCAGGAAAGGACTGCATTCGCTCTGAGCACTTTAACCCTCATTTCTCCATGAGGACCTCAGGCTTGCAGCCAGCTCTTCCCAGCGGCCGTCGGAGTGGGGCAGCGCTCGCCCTGCAGTGGCTGTGAGCGGATGTGGGGACTCCGTGGGGTGAGTCCCC
Organism: Gallus gallus; assembly: GCF_016699485.2. Classification (NCBI taxonomy): domain Eukaryota; kingdom Metazoa; phylum Chordata; class Aves; order Galliformes; family Phasianidae; genus Gallus; species Gallus gallus. The sequence goes on from NC_052554.1 coordinate 1,201,619, forward strand.
TGAGAAACAGTTTCGAAAACAATATTTATTCAGAAGCTGACAACGAAAGCACTGTTGGGAGCAGCACTTCCCAAGCCGCGGGGACCAGCTGCCCTGGGTTGCTCTAGCAGGGAAATACGCTGGGCTGGGGAAGCACTGCTGTCCCTGGGCTCTAGGGGATTACCGAGGGGCTCCTGGGAACTCCCTGCCCACGTCATGCCCGTGGCCCCCAGCCATGCTGGGAGGCTCCTTCTGCCTCTTTTCCCCAGGTCCCCTGGTTGCTGAGGCTGCCACTGCCTCCCAGCCACGTCCGGCTGCACAGTGAATGCAAGAAGTGTTTCAGCAGTTGCCATTTCTGCAGCAGTGCTTTGGAGCATTTAGTTTCTTGGCACGGGGTTCAAACTTAGGAGGAAAAAAAGAAAAAAAAAAAGCTCTGGAAAGTTATTTATTTAAAATATATGTTTTACGGCATTGTCTCTGAGTTTAAGAGGGCTGCTTGTTAGGAGATCCTTATAGCTCTGCAGGGACCTGCAGCCAGCGAGGATGCAGGGCAAGCATTTCTGCTGTTTTCCATCCTGCCCATTGCACTGCTGCATCCTTCCTCCTTCCCCTTGTCAACCCATGGGCAGTTCCTCCATGGTGCTCCCTGTGCTGCAGCAGGCACTGCTGGTGTGCAGGACGGGGTCTCCCCCACGCTGGCTTTGCATGCTGAGCTGGGATCTCGGTTTCTATAATTGGCGCAGTAATCAGAATGGGGATTTCATATTATTATTTTTTTTAATCCTTTCCATATCCTGCATAAGGTGAACCTTTTAATGAGCATCAAAGGAAGCACTGCGTGGGGAGGGCCTGTGTTAAAGGGGATTACTCAGTCACTCAAAAAGCATTTGGTGAAAGTAAATGTGCAGTAAACCTTTGTTATCCCCTACCTTGCCTTCCTTTCTTTGCACAGCCCTTCCAGCACTTCCAGCGTGGTGGGAAGCCTTATTGTACCTTGATGATAGAAATTCTTTTTTTGTGCTAATGAGATTTTCAGTTTCAGGAGGTCTCCAGATCCCAACTCGTCTTTCCCACACCATTTATCCCACCCTTCCCTTGTTCCTCCTGTGGACTTTGGAGGGTCATCTGTTCATTAAACCATTATTTAGGCTTTGCAGCACTGGGAGGCTTTGGGGTTTCTGTTATTTTGCTCTGCTTTACTATGAGACCTGCAGATTTTAGGCAGGAAGGTGAAGCGTGTCAGAACTTGGCTAGATCCAGCTGCATTCAGACCTGGGATTTGGGTTCCTGCGGCAGTATTGCTCTCAGATGCGTCGAGACCTGGAGGGGTTTGCTGATTCCTCATTTGGTGGTTCAGTTTAGAGGGGAAAACTCAAGAGAATCCCAAAAAATTAAGCCTGGCCCTTTTCCCAGCAAACCTGGTTAAAGTGTCGTAGTTCCCTGAAGTCTTTATTGCCGTGCTCCAGATGGAAATCCAACTACTGCCTTGCTCAGATGGGCTCTCCTGAAGTTTACTACCTTGTAGAACTCAAAAGGCCCAAAGTAGACACAAACTTTAATTGTATAACCACCTGCTGCCCCTGTTCATAGGAATTACTGGTGGGTTGAGGCCTCATGATGACGTGGAGCAGCCTTCTTCACCTTGGGCTGTGTGGTTATTCTCTTGGTAATCTCTTCTATGGGCAGTGCCACAGCAATGTGGGTGCTGCTTGCTTTGGTGGAGGGACCCAGGTGGTGTTGAGTTGTGAACTCGTTATGTTCCCAGCTGGGGGTAGGGCATGCCCTTGGGGTAAAAGGCTGATAAGCCAAAGGCTTGATTGTGCACGTGCTCCCCAAAAGTGCAGTATGAAGGAAAGAAGTGGGTTGGATGCTTTGTAGGTCTGTGTTGCTGCTGGCAGCTATGGTGTGGTCTCTGGCCATACAATCTGGTGAAGGTGAACCAGTGGTTGCTATTTGTGACAGGGTACAGGGCTCACTAATTGTATTTGAGTGGTCCTGTGGGCTTTCATGGGATTTAGGAGGACCCCATGTCTTATGGCTGTGCAGAGAAGAGGGTCAGCCCCGCTGTGTGCTGTCTGGGGGCAGTGGGGACCCCAAGGAGACACTGACCCGGAGCTGCAGGGTTTGTCACTGCCTGGTTGTGTTTCAGAGTTTTCCATGAGGCATCGCTGGGTCTTTAAATAGCTGCCCACGGGTTTCCTGTGTTTCCTCCTGCACCGTATTCAGTTTTCCTGGGTTTGTTCCCTTCTGGGGACATTTACTAACATCAATTAAAAATCTAGAAACACTGAAAGTGTAGCTAAAGTGAGGTGAATAGAAATAAGCAAAAAAACCCAAACAAACAAGTGAGCTTGATGAAATTCACACGTTTCAGTAAGCACTGGAATAGCCCCCACCACCTGTAACACATGAGGAGCTGCAGGATGCTCTGTGGGCTGAGCTGTGAGCTGGGAACAGGGCAGTAATTTGTAGGTGCCACCACATTGTAAACCCAGTAAAACCCCTTGGAGGGTTTATGGCTACACCAGGTGTTAGAATCATAGAATTTCCAAGGTTGGAAAAGACCTCCAAGATCAACTAGCCTGCCTACCACCAATATTTCTCCACTAGACCATGTCCCCTAGTACAGCATCTAAACGTTTCAGGAAAAAGCTGACTCTCGGAAAGGAGCAAGTTAAGGGTAATCAGATGGCTTGGCAGGAGGAAGGATGCAGCCCTCAGGAGGATGAGCATTGAAGGATGGAGGCGATGCCTGGTCCTTACGGAGATGCAGCCTCCAGGAGGTTGAGCGCTGCGTGGTGTTTCTAGAGTGGTTCTCCTTGGAAGGGCTGTTGGCAGTGATTCCTTTTGGCAAAAGTGGAAATACTGAAGGGATTTCTTCAGGTGAGCTAGTGAAGTTTCCTGACGTCCCAGCTTGAGTATTGGTCCAAACTGGAAGACTTCTGTAGGGGACATCAGGGTAGGAAGGACAGGATAAAGCCTTTCCGCGTGCATTCAAGCTGACCAGAAATCTGTTGGGCTTTTGCTTGTTTTAAAGAAGTAAATAGAGCGTCGGTTGTGTTTGAAACAAAACTGACTTCACTTTGAAGATGTGGAGTGTTTGACTTCTGGACAAAACAGTGCAGTGGAAGGTCAGGCCTGAACCAAGTACAGAAATGGCTTTATAGATAGATACAGAATAACATGAAGCTTTCTGTGTTGAAAGGGAAGTCAAACTGTGTGTTTAATTAACTCTCCCAAACCTGCATGCCGTGCTTAGGTATTTCCTTCATGATTTTCTCAGGCTAATATTAACAAAACCCGCAGGGAAACTACTCTGCCCACCATTTCACCACTGTGTTTGCACGAGGAGATTGGCTGGGGCACAACAGTGCGACCACTGTAGCTTGAAAGAGGCGCACGGTTCTTCTGGGAGAGAGGATCTCTGCTGGAAGGGGTCCTGCAAGAGTTCACAACTGTTTCTGGCCAACCTCCCTTTGTGGAAGGGTTTGTGCCTCAGTTCCCACTTCTGTAAAATGGGGTTAAAAATATTCTCCCTCCCTCCCAGGGTCATTGCCACACTCCATCCGCAGCAGTTTGTGAAGTGCCACAGAGTTTTTTCCACCAGTGTGAAAAATGCTAAGTAGAAGTAAATGGACGCTATTTCTAATAACATTTTGAGTGCTTCATGCTGCTGTGAGTGGCTACAAATAACTCTGAAAACTCATTGTGGTGGAGATTCACCATTATGGTTCATGGGCACTGAAGAAACCGTTGCTTTTCAGCACTGATGGCTCAGCAGCTACCCCAGAGTCTGCCAAAATGGGATCCAATGGCCTTGGATCTTCTTGGGCTCTATGAGCAGACCAAAACGTGTGGGAGCTCCACCTTGAGAGCACCCAATGGTAACAACTCTCTGCCCATGAGTGTACTGTGCTGGTTGGTGCCATCACACAGGTAATTATTTTTTCATAGAACCATAGAATGGCCTGGGTTGAAAAGGACCACAGTGATCATCTCATTCCAACCCCCTGCTATGTGCAGGGTCAACCACCAGACCAGGCTGCCCAGAGCCACATCCAGCCTGGCCTTGAATGCCTGCAGGGATGGGGCATCCACAGCCTCTCTGGGCAACCTGTTCAGTGCGTTTTGAGGAGCATTCATTAAAATCAATGCCTTGCTGCCTTCTCCAACCTTGCATCAAATGGTGTCGTTTGCGTTCAGAAAGAGCAAAGTGTGGAAGGCTGAAACCATAATTGCCAAACCAAACTTGTCTTCATAACCCTTAGGCAGCTCTGTGCTGTTTTTCTGCTGAAGAAAAAGCCTGCAGTGTTGGTTTTATTATGCATTATGCAGGTTTTAGGTCTTTAAAGAAGCGAAGGGAAAGTCCCAGATGAGGTGTTGGTTGCCTTATGGTCTCCGTGGAATACAGCTGCTTTTTGATTCTGCCTGTAATTCATTGCCATAGACATGGTCTGCTACCTTCTTGTTTTGATCTGTCATCCACCGGTGGGGATTTGTGCAACGTTAGGAAATACTTTGTGTTCGTATTTGCATTAATCAGAATTATTCAGCAGATAGGAAATGGTATGCCAAAATGTTAAAGCAGCATTTAAATTTTTCTAAGTAAACAGGTGTAAAGGCAGAAACGAAGGCAATCAAGTACATGAAGTAACAGAAATCCTCAAATCCCATTCCTGCTGAACTGAGATGAGTCTTGCTGGCAGTGTTTGTCCTGGGAGCTTCTGAGCATGGATGTGTCCATTGGCTGTGTCAAACACAGAAGACATCACAGAGAATCAAAGCTGGATGCTGTTCAGCTTCCCTTCCTTTCCCTTCCCTTCTTTCCTTCCCTTCTCCCTGAAAGGACAGAGGGCAGAGCATGAATGAGTGTGAGTGCCGTCAGGAGAGAGTTTAGATAAGCTCTGATATTCACTGGTTTGCATGGCATCCAAAATGGCCATTTAGGCAAAGTATTTTCAATGTCATAGCTGGGAAGCGATGAATACGGTCATGGTTCCATTTGGGATATGGTCCTTGATTATATTGCAATTCAAGGGCACGTTGTTGCATGTGTGAGGGCACTCGGTGTGCCATCAGAAAGTGATATTTTGAGTCAATTCCCTTCTCTGTTTGCGTTTGCCCAGGGCGGTATCGGCTGCCACGAGGGATCGTCTCGCCGTGCTCCATGGGTGTGTGCGTGTGCGAGGGGAGCGCAGGGGATGTTTTCCATTTAGCAGTGTTATTTCTGGCACTGCTGCTTTTTCTGTAATCGCTGTGGAAACTGTTATGCTTGGGGGTTCTTCAAGGAAACTCTGTAAGTACTTCTAGGGAGAAATGTATTAAGCAAGTGGCTGTGATACGGGTTTCATAAGGGCTCTCTTTACTCGGGGGCTGGAATGGACCCAGTGCTGGTGGCATTGAGTCACATCCAGCCTGTTCTTGGGGTCAGGATTTGGGGATCAGATCATACTTGTCCTCTGTTTTCACATACCGGGGGGCTGTTATCCCTCTGACCCAGTCTAGAGGTTGGATTATGCCACTGCTGCATGCAGCACATCACCTGGTTCAGCAGCCCACCTCTGGAGGATGCTACAAGCCTTGCAAATAAGTACATCGACCACGGGACAAACCTCTTCTAGTCTGAACACTTGTAGTCGTTCTCATTTACGACTTACTCACAAACAAAACCAAGCCATCCCATGCCAGAAACTGCACGTATCAGAAAAGCTGGCCCCGTTTTCACGGCTTCAGGGAGCTTATCATTGAAAGCAAAGCTCAGAGGAAATGTGCATGTAGAGGGGGAAGAGAAAGGGTTGTGGTGGGCAGGCGACACGGCTTGCTAGCTTTCCTGTGCTGTGTTTTATTGGTGGTGTTTAAGAGTGCACTTTTTCACTCTTGTTTGTGGAGGGGCTGATACCGGAAAGAGGAAAGGAGGTTTTGTCTGTGCTATACATATTTGATGTTTTACAAGCATGCGTTTTAATGATTACCTTAATAAGTTACTCAAACCCTCCTCTCACTTTATTTTGGGATCTCTGGAGGCATTCTGTTTGCTTAACACTCCCGAAGTCTTTATGGCATTCAGCAGAGATTTATTACTATTGATTATATGGCACCCAGGACAGCGTCGTGCAGCAGTGTGCAGGAATGATGGTCCTTCCAGGAGCACTTCACCCACCATTGGTCTGGTTAACAGGAGAGCAGAGAAAGCAAAATGGACAGATCCGTCCAATTTGATGACCTCATCAATTAATTATTAATTGAGCTTTTAATTTTGCATCCATCATTCTTGTTCTGTCTCCCTTGCCTTCCCAGAGTAGTCGTGTGGGGAGGAAAAGCATCACCAGATACTTCTGGAGGGGGATTTGCAGCTTTGGTTGGAGCAGAGCTGTGCAGCGTGTTAACCCCTCAGACTCCAGAGAGGTGCTGCCATCAGATTTTCAGAGCTTCTTCATTTTAAGCTCAAAGAGCTGAGTTTCTCCCAATACTGTGAACTGTAGGGCAGGTGATGGTGTTAATCCATCCTGGCCTTGGTGCTGATGATGGTATAAGTCTCTTTTTCCTCCATTTCATGGTCGCTGTGGACAGAGAGGAGTTGCCTCTGTTTTTCTTAGCAGTCTCTGCTCGCTCATAGTTTGGCATGGAAACTGCTTTTGCTGCTTCAGAGCTTCCAGCAGATGCTTGCAGGTGCCAGGAGTGCAGTTTTTTTTTTCTAGTTGCATGGGTAGCTACGAATGTTTGGTCTTGGTTTTGGCCTCTTTACCACTCTTTTGAAGGATCAAGAATGACCTCAACTGGTGGTGGGACAGTGAGATTTCTGGGATAGCGTCCCAAACCAGATAGTCTGATGCTATGGAGCATGAGCTCTGTGGATGTTTCCTTCCTTGGCTATATTGTTTGGCTCATAGATTGAGCCAATACTCTCATGGGATAGATTTTCTTCATCCCTTCCATCTATAGGAACTTTGCATCCTTCTTTCCTAAAGGGATCCTGCATTACCCCAATGAGCCAAACCAAACAACATGATCCATGGCTGGTCTTCAGCTGTTTCTAATAAGACATTAGTGCTAGGAATGGCCCCATAGGGCTACCATACAGGGAAAAACCTTAAATTAACCAAACCTCCCACCACACGCCTTTTTTTGCCCCCCTCTTTCAGATCTATGGCATTTTATTGATGAAGTGGGCTCGTCGACTCCAAAGAACCACTTTTCTCTTCAGTCCATTTGGTGCTGTGGAGAGAGCTGATGGGAATCGCCACAGTAAAATTTTAATTAAATGCCAGGCAATAATTTGCAGTGAATAAAATGTGGTACCTGCAGTACATCTGTTCAGAAACCCAGAGGGCCATTAGTGACTTTGAGAACCGGGAGAAAGACACAGGTCCACTTACCTTGTTTCTTATTCTCTCATTCCGGGGCCGTGAGACCTATTATGTTTAATATTTCATAGCAGTGCATTGTTGCCATCCTTCCTGTGAGTCATTTTTCCACCAGAAACCTGTGCTCGCTGTGTTATTTAACCCCTTTAGGCGGCTGCAAGGTGGATTGCAAGGCTTGTGCAGCAAGGCTGCGCTTTGCATGCTGCCAGTGCATTGCTGTGCGGTGCCAGGAAGCAAAAGCTGCTTTCATATGCAGCCACCTGCACTCATAGAGACAAACACTGACGTCCCCAGATCACCTGGAGTGATTACCAGATCTGAAGCTCTGCCCCATGCTGTGCTCCTTTTGCGTTGGTACTTTTCCCTATGTCTGAGTCTACTGCAGATGGTGGTGAAGATCAGCAGCATTTCCAACTCAACAGTGCAGGGAGCTTTGTCCAGCCTTGAGAGGTTCCAGGTGATGGGATGACTCTTGGTGCAGAGTTTTCCCACTATTTGTTCATTTCTACCCTTGCTTGGCTTTGTCCCATCCCATGAAGGCCTGTGTGCCTGTGCAGGGACCTCTGCACTTCTCACGTTATTGCAGCTGTGTCTTCCCCCTAAAGCATCTCCAGTGGCTTTGCTATATGAGACACTGAGCTCTTTTCCAGGTTTGAGTTTAAGAAAATGACTCGCTGATGGTTTTTGGGAATTCCTCATGTTTTCTCTTGGTTTCTGACCTGGGAACCTTGAACTATGCACAGTTATACACTGTTTTTCTGTCTTTCGACAGAGCTCCTGCTATGCAAACTGATAGGTTTGAGGCCAAAAATACATGCAAGTTTCATTTAAATAACAGTAGTGGAAACTTTCTATGGAAAGAAGACACCCCCCCCAAAAAATGCCCCTGAAAGAACAAAGTAATTGCCTTACAGAAAGACTTCCTTTTGCTGCACCGTTTTCCGTTTACATCAGCCGTTTGTCTCCTCTGGGTTGTGCAGTTGTGGTTCTTTGGTGTGTCATCCAGCAAAGCACAGCAGAACTTCTGTGCACAGAAGAAAAGTGTTACTTTTTTCTCTGTCATAAGGAAAAATAAAAAGCAGCCAACTAACCAGCCCAGCCGTGCTCTGTACAAATAGGGTCCGTGAGAGGAGTGGAACAGAAAAATGCCTATCAGCCCTGAGTGCGGTGCTGAAGGTTATGCTTTTGTGTTGTCCTTCAGATGGGAAGGTTAAAGGATGTGAGCGGTAGCATACAGCAATTGCAAATATATGGGAGCTTCTTGAGCAGCGAGATGAACCTACTGTGGCATTTCAGCACATACAATGCAGAGATGTGTTTTTCTTGACCAAAATCAGGCAAGGGTCTTTTAGCCTGGTGGGCCTAGGACATGAGTCTGGCCATCTTATTGTTTTTGCTCGCAATAGCTACCTACGTGACGCAGACCAAAGTGTTCTGCAAGGAGAATGTTTTATTTTTTACCCTCTTTCCTATCACTGATTTTTGTCTCAAGTCCCATGAAGTGCTGGTTCAATCTCAGTTCAGTCTCGCCCCACTTCCTTTGGTTCAGCAGAGTGCTTTTGCTCTGCAGATGTGTCAAGAAGTGCATACCAATGCCTCTCTTTGCTTCTTTGTTCATCCTTCCTGATGAAGGCAATGGTCATGCTTTTTAATGCCTTGAAAAACTTCTAAAACACCATACTGACGTAAAATAAAACCAACAAGCACCAGAGATGTGCCGCATGAATCATTTTCTTGTTGTTGTTGATAGGGCTGATTGAAGGATGACTGAATAGTTGGAGGAACTTCTGTAGACACTATGTCATGCTTGACAGCAGAAGATTTCTTTTGAGAACACAGCATTTTAATGTGTACACAAAACCTGAGCAAAGAGGGTGGGCTGATGATGTCCTGTGGGTCTTCAAGTGAAGCCATGGCCGTAGCAGCGCTACCTGGCGAAGTCTGAGCTGTCTGTGTCTCCTCTAGGGAGTGTATCCAACCCTTCCACACCACCTTTGCCTTGAACACACTTGATATGGATGGCAGTAGCCCAGTGGGTGAGAAAGACAAGTCCTTGTAGTTGTCTTGGTCATACAGTGTACCTGAGAGTTCATAGCTCGGTTGATGAGTGACCTGAATCAAGGTTCCTTCCAACCCAACCATTCCATGGTTCTATGACCTTTAAGGTCCCTTCCAACCCAACCATTCCATGGTTCTATGACCTTTAAGGTTCCTTCCAAACCAGCCATTCCATGGTTCTGTGATTCTATGACCTCACGAGAATATGGAACCTAGTAAGATCAGAGGTTTAAATTTGGAGGGGAATCCAGAGAAAGTTTCTTTTCAGCTGCTTATCACTGATTTCAGAGCTCCATATATTGCTGAACTTATTTTTCATTTTTTCTCCTTGCTGGTGGCTTGTAGGAGCTTTTGCTAGAAGTGCAGCTCATTTACCTCAGACCACAGCTTCAGACTGTTGTATGATTTCATGCTTCTCCCCTAGGAATGTGAAAATAAACAGAGAGGATGGATTTATAAGGGGCACGTGGAAAACAAAGAACCAACCTGAGGAGATGGTCTGCATTTCCCCAAAACAGGGATTTGTGCTTAAGGGCAAACTGGTTTCTCCTGGGATTGCCACCTCCCCACGGGTGGAGGGTGTTAGCCCAAGTCAGCAGTATGGCCAGCCCACCATTAGTTTAATTCCCTACAAGATGACAAGAAAGTCCTCGTTAGACATGATCTTAATCTTGACACTGATGTTAATTAGCCCTGATTCATTGTTAGAAGAGTATGGAGCCAGGCAGGAAATGAGCAAAAAGCATTACTGGGGGGAAAAATCTCTGATTTCACACTTCAGGGTGTAGGGAGGGGAAGCTTTGAAGTTGCTGTGTTCTTGCTGCAGTATAATATATTAACATTTTGGTTTTGGCTCATGAAGTACTCTTTTACCTCACCCTCAGAAGCATCGGATGTAATTAAGCTCAGAAGCAATGGTTCTTTCCAGCTCTTTCCTGTCAGCTGGGTGAAATAGCACAGAAATGGTGGATTTTTTTAATATAAAGTTTTTCCTCTTAGTGGAGCAAAAGCAGCGACAGAAATCCACTAAGCCAGGGCTGCATCACCCCTGAGAAGCAGAGCATCGCTAGTTCTTGTTCAGTGCTGCTTCACAGAGACCTGAGGTGCTTTCAGTTTCTCATTTAATGGGCAGCATCAGGACCTGTGTGTCTGCTCGGGATGCAGCACTGCTGGGGAGATGAGATGTCCCACCGGCAGCAACGCAGAGCTGCAGCTCTGTTCAGAAAGCAGCGATCAATGATTGGTAATGGCCGTGAGCCATTGCAAAGGAGGTTTGCAGATATCTCTATGCTGGAGCAGTTGTGTGATTTACAAAGTTGCTTTCAACCTCAAATAGAGATTTTTTTTTTTTTCATATTTGCAGGCTTTTTCTTTTTTTCTAGGTTTTGCAAGCATTTATTTAACACAAAAGCAAGGCCTTTCCCTGCATGAAGGCACCTGCCATGGGGCAGCTGGAGCAGTGACCTCCCAGTACTGATGGCAGTGCCACCGTCTTCTAGAAACAGGGGAAGGGCAATGGAGCCCTGACCCTCCCCTGGCTCAGAGAGGGCAGCGTGGTAGGGATATGAATTTCTAATCTGTGTTCAAACTGCTTGCACAGTGCCATTGCCTGGAGATAGAAAGCACGTGGCCTCGTTAGAGAGGGTGATAAAAGCTACTTTATCTCAAGTGTCTGGACTGCTGCATTTTTCCCCTTTCTCCTTTTAATCTGATATTCTGTGTTCACAACCCAGATGGGGCAGATGCCTCCCATTTCAGATTGATATGGTTTTTCAGTGGAAACCTGCCTGTTTCATAGGATGCTCCCCAGCTAAATTGGGATAGAACGTGGGGCTTCAGCTTGTCACAGACTTGTTTAAGTGTTTATGCATCAGCAAGGCACGAGGCCATTTGTTATTTCCATGGCATTTTGGTGGTCCTTTGTAACTAGGGATGACTGAGTGGTAGAGGAGCAACATGACAGTAGGAAGATGCAAGCCCCTTGCAGGCGAGCAACCTGACGGGTTGTGGGAGGTACAGAACAACTGCTAGAAGTGCTTGCATCCACCACGCAACCCCTCCCTCCTGCCCCATGTCATTCTATGCAGGTTACTCCTCCTTAGGAGTCATTAGGGCTTTTGGCACTCATGTTGCAGTCTTTCACCTGTGAACAAATATTTTGCATGCTGTGTGGGAAGGCAGGTTTGTTGAAAGATGTGAATAGTGTGATATCCTATTACATACAGCCAGAAGCGAGGCATTTGTGGATATTCAAGCAAGACCTCTGTTGAACATGCTTTAATATTTCCCAAGAGTCTTTTTGAGATTGCACCACTCTCAGTCTGTGCTTTCATGGCCTCTCATCATTCTTGCTGTCCACACTGGGACTTTCTTTACAATTCCCTTGAGATGCAGTGTCTGGTATCAGGACTTCCATAGTGCTTCCCTCTGTGTATCTGGTGAGCAGTATCCTTCTCTGTGCATGGCAGAGTGATGCGTGTTCATGTAGCAGCAACTCAGTAGTGTCCAACTCTGGTTCTGTTGGTAATGCTTTGGAATCCTGAGATCCTTTTCCTAACAATAAATAAATACATATTATAATGATAAAGGTCCTTGCAGGTTGCTAGTTATTTCCCCTGTGTCTTGTCATTGATTATTCCTGCCTTAGTACTGTTCACCCGTCATTCCTGAATTGTCTTTTTTCTTTTTTCTCTTTATTTTTTTTTTCAGACCATTTCTACTCCTTACCAAGACCATTTTGAATCCTAATCCTGGCTTCCGAAGTACTTGCAGCCCGTCCCAGCCTGGTATCAGCCGCACTTTTAGTAAGCATACCATGTTCCGTCATTGCAACCCATTCTGATAACAATGAATCGTGCTGGACAGTCCCCAGGACACCCATGTCCAGCACTGTGCGTGCCCCATAAGAGGTACAAAAAACAACGAGGCTCCATGGGATGATGAGATTTGTGTCCCAATGTGAGAGATGTTATCAGCCCCTTTGAAGTTTTGTCATGAGAAATATGTTGATTTCCCATGCGATGCTTGAACAGTGTGGGTTTTGTGCAGGGCTGGGAGGCTGAAAGAGCAGAAGATCTGAGCTGTCACAAAATCAGCACGTTGGCTTTCTCCTGAGCGTTTGTTGCATTTATTTTCTCCTGCCTTCTTCATGGAAAACCCACCTTCTGTTCACTCCCCTTTTTGTGCAGCAGTTGGTGGTTAAAGAGCCACAGTGTTGGTGGTGGCGAATGTGTTCAAGAGACGTTTCTGTGTTGTTCTGAGGGACGTGGCTTAGTGGGAAACATTGGATGGTTGGGTGATCTTAGAGGTCTTTTCCAACCTTGGTGATTCTGTGATTCTATGAAGGGCGATAGTCCAGGATTCATGGATTTCCATGGAGACTCATGAATGGAGCTTTATATACCAACATTGCACTATAACAGAAAGGGGCAGAGCCAGATGGTGCCACAGAGACCAAAAAGAGAACGCACAGCCACTGTGTATGTCCCTGTAGCAGTTAGCATTCAACAAATCAGAAATTAAAACAGAAACAGTGGAGGGAGCCCAGAGGTGATCAGCAGCAATGAGCTCAGACAAGAGGCAGTGTCTTGTTTCCTTGCAAGGGAAGAGCATAAAGCTGAGTTTTGCTGATAGCTGCACCTCAGTGTATGTGTTTGTCAGAGCAGCTCTTGGTTTCATACTTCATCTCCTCTTTGACATCTGCTGTTTCTGGGAATTTAAGTTGGAACAGCTCGTGTCTTTCATCTCTGACTTCACAGATGTGATGTGAATGAGGATTTCCTGCCCCTCTGTCATTGGCTCAGAAATACCACTTGCATGCTGCAAAGAGGGAAACTGAGGCACAGAAGGGCAGCACTTGCATTAAGCTCATAGAGTGAGCTTGGATGAGAAATGCTGATTTCTCCTCCCCTCCTCTGTGATCTCTGTCTTACCCAAAGTTATGAGAACTTGAGAAGAAATGGAGCTCTGTGAACACAGACTTGCAGTGTGGTGTTTTCAAGGACACTAACTACATAAAACTGATTTACTATGGGAGAAGAAGCCTTAAATATCCCCGTAGAGAGGACATAATGTGAATGATTTTGTGTTTATTCATTGCATTTCACTGAGTGGATGAAATCTCTCCTGACTGTAATTGAATTATGTGTGGATGTGCTATCTAGCATGGTGGTGTTAAGAGCAGGTGCACAAAGGGGTTTCTTTCTGGGGAGGGGAAAAACTGCTTACTGTAGCAGTCAGTGATTCCTACCACTGCAGTAACCCTAATCAGATTAATTATGGTTCATTTATCTGTCTGGCTTTTATTTATAAAAGCAACATGTCTAAAGAGTTCTGTTCAAAACCTTGAAGAGTTTTGGTAATATTTTAGGTTTCTTTCACATGCTGCAATGTATCAGTGTGTGGCTGGCCGGGCTTTGAGGGAGATGACGTTGCTTCCAGCACTTAGACCCAGCCACTGGTTCTCCATCTCCTCTTACATCCATCTCTTGTCACCATCCCCATCCTGCCCATCCAGAGGTGGCCCCACTACCCCCATGCGATGTCCTCACCCAAAATTCCTCTCTCTTTCTGCTCCTTTTTTTAACACTGATACCAAATCTCCCCCTTTGGCAGCAGCCTGGTTCTGCCTTTCATCTCCTGGTAGGACCCAGACCGCTGTCTGTGTTGCATCCTTGCCCCATCTCACACACAGCTTTTTCTTTCTGTAATTTTCCACTGGTGTGTCTCACCCCAAATCATAGCTGTTCTCACTTGCATAAGCCACTTGCTTTTCCTGTCTCTCTCTCCTTTTTTTTTTTTTTTTTTAATGCTTCTTTCTTTTGCTATTTTCCATTTCTGAAGAGCTGTTTAGATTTTCACAAAACCAAACTGTAGGGCATTGCATATGTGCTTGCCCACATGTATCTGCTTAGAGCAAAAGTTGCAGAACAGTATCAAACAAATGAGGCACTTTTCCATCAGATCCATCCCTCTTGTTTTCCATCTTTATCTATTCACCGCTCAAAAGCAAACTTTTCCATCAAAATATCAGGATGACTTTGGGTTTCTATAAGCCTGAACACGAGACCATTTTCCCCACCCTGCTAGGATGCTCTGCCCCTCTGTCGGTTAAATGGGAAGGTTTCAACACCCATTTTCCCTTTCATTTTAATTCAGCTCTTCTTTTCTCACTTGGCTTCACAGCCAACCTGTTGTTTTTGAGGTGTATCCTCGGCGTTTCGTCCAGCTGGGATCCAACAGTGTCTCCAGTGATGAATTTTCCATTTCTCATGGAAAGGCAAAGAGCACGAGGAGGCGCACAGCAGACAGGGATTTGGCTTTGGCAGAGATCTGATGATCCATGGTGGGTTTTGGTAGACAGCTGAGTAAGGATGCCCTCGCCTCCCTGTGCCAGGAGCCAGCTGCAGCCTGCACCATCCACGCCAGGGGTGCACACGTGTTGTATTTTCAGTTCTTCCTGGCGCATGCAGTGAAGTGCCTCTGCACAGCAACGTGTGTCACCTTTGTGTCAGCCTTCCCCAAAACATGGAGGCGATGTTTTTAACCAGGTAATAACACTCTATTTTAAGCTGCTTCTAAAAATAAAGTCCCACACAAGCTGGCATTCTGACAGCAGAGTTTTATAGTTTAATTGTGGCTGTTTTCTTAGGGTGATTCATAGAAAGAAGATGAGCTTTACTAGTTTTACCCCAGGGTGAGGCGACGTTGGTGAGTTGCTGATTGTAGTTGAGAAGATCGCATTAGCTCTACGGTAGCTGGCTTTTCCCTTAGGGCTGAAGTGTCATGTTGAACACTGGCTAGGCTTTCTTTCTTGTAGGTGTCTGGTAGCTAACACAATGCATTCCGTACACGGAGAGCATCCTACAGTGCTTTTGAGCATTGATGCTTTTGTCACGTTCAGTGACAAGTAATGGCCAAGGGGGGTAATGAGGAAAGAGATGGTTTCTCTGGGAAACAAGGTGGAGATTTAAAACTTACTGCATGAGCTCAGAGCTACAGGGGAGAAGTGCAAGAGCCAGCGGTATGAGGTGAGGTGGAGGGAAGCATTACAGAGATATCTAGAGAGCAGCTGATGACTCTGCCCTCCCACGCTGTAATCAGATATCTCAGCATCTGGGGTGGGGGCAGCTTCTCTGCTGGAGCACATGGGTCAGGCTCGTTCTCCTTTTAATGTTAAGAAGAATGAGTCTTTGTTGAGCTACGTCATGGCCTCTCCTTGCCCAGCCAGCCACCCCAACACCTCACAGAGAAACCTCTTGCCTCTTGCCCAATGTAAAGACCTGTCATCGCCTGGAGTTAGTGCTCCTCAGAGATGATTGAGGAGTGAATGAGAGGCAAGGAGAAAGGGCCAAAGGTATTCAAGGAGCAGAAATGTCTCAAGTTCTTTTAACAGACTGCTGAGATGCCCAGAGATGTGGTAGATACCCCATCCTTGGAGACATCTAAGGTCAAGCTGGACCAGGCTCTGAGAACCCAGATGGAGCTGTAGGTTTCCGTGTCCATTGCTGGGAGTGGGATCAGATGGCCTTTAAAGGTCCCTTCCAACTCAAACAATTCCATGATTCTATAAGACAAATGCTGATAACCACAGGTCTCTTACATCTGTAAGGGTGGTGGGATCTCAAAGTGGTTGTTGTGAAGTCAAGTGCCTTTGAAACACCAGATTTCTCAAGAATGGTTATCTCCAGTCTACCACCTTCAAGACAGCAGTACAAATGCCAGCCATGCATAACAGCCACCTCCTCGCCTTCTCCTATGAATACACCACTCACATCTTGGTGGCACCTCCAGGCTTCTTGTCACCACGCCGAGCTCCATGCAGCATTAACCTGCAGCACATCGCACCAAAGCAGTTGGCAATCCTGCTGCCCCTCTGGAAGCAGCAGTAAGGCTTCGGCACAGTATTCAAAGGAAAGACTGTTGCATGGGAAGTGGTAGGAAAGTATCACTGCTTGCTCACAGTGTGCTTCTTTAGAATGGAAAAAGAAGCTTATCGTGATAAAGGAGGCAAAACAGGACGTTGGGGTGCAGCTCTGCTGTCAGCTTGTCACACAATGCTTCTCCAGGATCCTGTGTTTGCTGCTGTAGTAGGGGAACGATAATTCCTTATTTCTGTGAAGTTGTCAAGGATTTGCCTGGTGTTGCCTTTGGGATCCTGGGATCAGAAAGACTTCTCAATTCAATCGTCAAGTTCTGAACTGGCAGTTGGGATGGGAGCAGAGGGTTGAATTGGGCCTAATTCTGATCCTATTTACTGTGCATTTTGGGAGTGGCTGCCTCAAAGACAGCAGTCACCCTGGAGCAAAAAAAACCCAACAGTTAAAGCAAATTAGAATTGTTATCAAAGGAAGAGCGTGCACAGTGGGACATGAGCTGAAGCTGAGCAGTGTTTTTACTTACAAGGACAAGGCTTTTTAACTGGGTGTTTCCTTCATTTGTCATCATTAAGAAAACGACAGTTGGAGTGAAAATTAAATACTCGGGGGAAAAGAAAACAAAACAACATCACAAACCAGCAGCCCTTCAGCCGATGAGTAGATCTGCCCTGGTTAGTGCTACTACAGTGCAGCCCTTTCAGCCCTTTTGTCCCAAGGAGGGAAGGAAATCATCAGTGGAACATCAAAGCTGATGAGCAAACGAAAGGATAAAATCACTGAGAAGAAGAGGAGAGCCGTGATCTCACCTGTCTGTAATGAAATTAAAGGCTTGTCCCCCCAGTGTTGCTCTGCGGGGTGTAAGCAGCGCTGGGAGTGAGGATGCTCCAGTGCTGCTGCCAAAGAGTTAATCACAACATAATCGTCTCCTTCTCTTTCCGAGAGGAGTTTCTCCGTGGCAGCCCGCAGGGCCGTTGGGTGAGATGCGTGATTGTGTGTTCTGGCAACCGCTTTGCAATGTGAAATAAACACCCTTCCCCATAATAGCCTTCATTGAGCATTGTGCCTGGGAACGCATCGTGACACACGGCGGCACAGGGCCGGGGAGCTTCCTCCTTCCGCAGCCCAGCAAAATATTTATACAGTGTCTTCGGGTAAACCAGTGCCTCCGTGCCGTGGGCTGAGCTGCTCACAATGCCTGCCCCTACCCCGAGCCCGTCCTGAAATAGCGAGCGCATCCCGGCTCTGTTTAATCTGTCAGCCAGATGGAACCAGCCTCGCTTCCCTGTTAAGTTTACTTTTTAAATTGCTATAATAGCCCTGCAGAGTTCTTGTTGCTTTAAGTAACTGGAACAGAACTTTAAAAACATGGGCACATTGAGCACCCGTCCTTGGGATGCGCGCTGTGGAGCCGAGAGGGGAACTGCAGAGCTGCAGAACGTTCAGCGTGGGGTCGTGGGTGCTCTGTGGTTATTAGGCCTTGCAGTTGCTAAGGGGAAAAAAAAAAAAAAGAGGCCTTTTCTTGATCGTAGTACTTAAGAATAATGTTTTTCAAGTCTTGGTGCTGTAGAAAAAATGTATTTTGCTGTTGGAGGAATGTCAGCTGCTTTGCAAAGAATAGAAATGCCTTTTTTTTCTTCCCCATTGACCTTCAACGCCATAAGGTCTCAATGGCCAGGGAAAATTATGATGGTTTCTGGCTCCTGACCATTGCTGCTCACCAAAAGCTGTTCCACAGTGTCACAGTCAGCCATGCAGACCACAGAACCAGTTGCAGCTAGAAAGCTTGTGCTCAATGTATAGAGGGCTGATTGAAAAGAAGCGTGTTTCCAAGAATTCTCTGTGTTTTGGTTTGTGTAAGGTCTAAAATTTGAAGTATGTTTCTCTTGCCCCACATAGATCTCAAATAGTAATTGTGGGTGGGGAATTGCAACATATATGGCTGGTTTTAGGGAGGGCATGTGGAGATCTGTTCTTGACCTTGTGACAGACAGGGTATTTCTCATTGAAGAGCAAAACCAACAAATAAAACCTTATTCTGCTGTTTAATTTTATTGATGCAGTCTTTGGGCCCTGAAGCCAGACTGAGTTAGACTAGAAAACAGGAACAGAATCTTAGCAGAGTAGTTGGTCAGTGGAGCATCTTCACTGAGGACTGCTTTGTCTACCATCATTTGCAGACTTTAAATCAAAGCTGGTTTGGCTTTTTGCAAGGATACTAAGGGTCAAAGTAATGATCTTGATGCAGATATGTTGGAGTTCTCTGGCCTGTGCTGAGCAGTCAGTCAGATTCCTTCCTTTATCATGCTGTTTTCCGATCTTTATATTTGAGGGTCTCTGAAGACCACACGAGATCATGGCATCACCTTTTGAAAACCGAACTTGCAATCTTCCTGGAAACACTCATTCCAAAGAAATCAAAGACCTTAAATGTGATGCAATCATTTTCCTGAAACTATCTCTCTGTAGTAGCATTTATGTTTTCTGCTGTTTTGTCTAGAACTAAGAATAGGAATTCCCAAAACAAACTCTGCACTTACTGCACACCAGTTCATCACTGTTGGGATAGCCCACGTAGCCTCCGCTGGTCGCAGTGTTTGGTTTGTGAGCTGTTCAGAGCCTAACTGTGAAGACAAACAAGTTCTTGTGGAATTATCACGCAGTTAGTGTGTTTTTAATTTAACACTTTTGCATCCAAGCTTGAGCTCATAGAACTCCCTCCTTCTTGGATAATGTTTTGTTTTCTTTTTTTCCCGAAGCCCTCTTCTTAAACCTTCAGGTTTGGTTCTAAGAACACCACTTCACTTTTGCTGTAGGAAGGAACAATATCTTCCAATGTGACTTTTAGGAAAGGGAAGAAAGAAAGTATGCTTCTCTCTTGTCAACAGCGCAGTCATACCGCTCATCTACCCAAGCATCTTCTCCATAACAAGAGCAGGGCCATATTTTTATGTATCTCCTCCCACACGGTCCTGTTGTTTGTGAATGAAGGTAGAAAACTGAAAAAGGCAAATCTTGCAAGGCACAAAGCCAAAGTCAGTGTTTCAGGTTCCCCAGAAGGGCTCCTACCCAGATGGCCAATGAGTTGCTTGGGGCAGCTCTCCAATGAAGAAAGGCTGAGGAATGGGCTGTGTCTGTAGGTGTGCACTGAGGTTCTTGATGGAAGCTGCAGCCGGAGAGCAGAGGAGTGAGGCTCCTGGGTGGCCCATGGCCAACAGCAAGGTGCTGGAGGAAACCTAAGCTCTTGTCCTCTCATGACTCACTCTTGCAAACGTTGCAGCGCTGTTGACCTGCACTGGGGCTGCAGTGGCTGATGGCTTGACCGGATGTTTCTGACGATGTCACCTGCTCTATTTAAAGCTGTGAACTCTTCCTCCAGCCCTGACCTCACTGTTGGCTACGTTAACAAGAGATCTCCCTAATGAGATGTGACTGGAGCCATCTGTTTGGGGGCAAGCAGAAACCTCACCCGTCACCTTTTTCTGAACCTGTCCCCCACCGTTTTATGCCTGTACTGCTATAATTGACCTGCTCTGTTGCCTGCTGCCTAAAGCTTGCAGAGATAGTAGCCGTAAAACAGACCCGCATCAGCAGACGAAGATCAAGGCCTGTAGCTATTCTTTCCTGCCTACTAATGCTGGGCACAAAGCAGGAATGCTGGCCCTTCAATAATGTGTTGTTTCTTCTTTTTCTTCTTCTTTTAAAACCAAAACGAAACAAAGAACCCTTTCCTAGAAGGGCTGGAGGCAATTCCAGACTTGCCTGATCTACAAACATTGCATGGCACATTGAGGCGGAGGCAGAGGCAGAAGTCTCATTACAGTGCTTGGTGCTTCAGAATGGGACAGTTCTAATACATGTTTCCATGGGCCCAGTAAAAACAACTTGCCATACATAATTTAAACCACCTTTAGGTAAAGATGGAGGTAACCATGGCTATCTTTCAGCAGCCCTCTATCCAAAAAGCTGCTGCTTAGAGGCTCAGTGGTATGCTACGTAGGTGAAATTTTGCAAGACGTTCTTGCTGCTCTTCTTCCACCAGGAGAACCCATTGCAACCGTGGTGTGAGGCTGACTGGGTCTGACCAAAGTGTCTGACAAACACCAGGGTATCAGCACTGCCACAGACTTCTATTGCTATTTCTCATGATGATGTGGCATAGCCAGGAGGAAAGAAGGATGTTGGCTGGATATCCATTTTGCCAACCATCATGAACCTTGCTTTTATTTTTACTTTTGTTTGTTTTAAGCAGACACTTGATCTAAAGTTTAGACATGGAGCCTGCTGTGATCTTTGACAGAGAATTTCTTGCTGACACTAAAATAATGAGGGCTTTTTGTGACCTCTGTGCAGCTTAGCCTATAGGAGATTTCATCTTGGGTACAGTTTTTGAGGAATTCTTTCTCCTGAGGCTTTACAAGGCCGAAGGTTTTTGGATTAGTAGCTGAGGTGGTTCTTGGATCTAGACTCTCTATGTGTTTAAGATCTGTTGCTTTAATTTCTTAGAGAAAGGTGACCTGCTTTATAAAAAAAACCACAACACAAACCAACCTAACAAAAAACAAACAACATCAGGGTGGAAGTGTTAATGAGAATCCTTATCCTTTCTTTTCTTGCCAAAGACAATTCTTTTACAAATATCATCAAACAAACATTTTGAAGCCTATGAGGTTTCTCTTGAGCCCTGTACTAAGCAGAAGGAATATTATCTCAGATTTCCTGTCTGTGCTATGGATATATCAACCTTCTTCGGTAGGGATGTGAGACCAAGCTCTGAAAAATATTTATATGCATTGAAATCAGTAATATTTGACCTCCATAGCATTTCCTTAATGCCATTCCAACTCAGAGCTCAGCTGAAAAGTGCTAAGAGATGTTTTAAAGGTGTCTGTGGCCGCCAGTGTGAGCTCATTTCTAATTAAACAGAAGCCACACTTTATTTCATTAGAAGCACGATAATAAATGTACACACAATTGGCTGATTCTCAATTAATTAGCTATTAGAAGCAAATTCCGTAAGGTCTATTAGGATTAGAAAGCGGAACTTGGTGTCACTGAAGCGTTCTCATTCTCCTGATCTGCATTAAGATGTCATTTTGCTTATGGCTCTGATGTGCTATGGGTAATTTCTGCAGGCTCTGGATGTGAGGACAGGATGTCCATGTTCTGTAGGAATGGTGGTGAAAGGTGTGCAGAAGTTCCATTTCCCTTTGGCCTGAACTCCTCCAGGTATGGAGTATCTACAACTTCTTTGGAACAGGTTGCTTGTAGAAGTGTAGATGCTCCATCCTTGGAGGCTTTCAAAGCCAGGTTGGGCAGGGCCCTGGGCAGCCTGATCTGCTGGGGGCAACCAGCCCACAGCATGGAGTTACACCTGGATGATCTCGAAGGTCCTTCCCAACCTAAGCCATTCTATAATGCTGTGATATGGAGTAAGCTATGAAACTTCCCATCTGCTTTTCACAAAAATGGGGACTCTCAGCATTCCCACTCAACCCACCAGTTCCATCTGCAACTACTTTCATCAGACAGGTTTCAGTGGCCACTTAAATACTAATAAAATTCACCAAAAAATAACTTGCTTCCCATGGATGCCGAGGTATACTCAGATAGCCAGGATTTTTTGTGGGTTTTTTCCCTAAAACTTCAATCAATCCTCTTCAAAATTTGACACTTTTTTTTTTTTTCATTACAAATTGACTTTTAAAGCCAAGAATGCCCCCTGTATCGAAGACATGGAACAGCTTCCCGTGCCCAGTCCACCCCAGCCACAGCAGCCCATTGGAAGCCTATTGGAAATAGTGGTGCAGAGTAAATGTTTGGTCCAGCTGTATCCTTTGTGGGAGTTTTTTAGGAATTTTTGATTGATGTTTTATTCAAAGGTGATCTAAAAGAATGAAGGCTCTGTGGTGTAGAGGAGATGTGGGAAGCCCTGCTCTGTTTGTTTTCCTGCAGGGTGGGCTGGTGCTGCGGGTTCCTGAGGAACAGGTTGAGGAGGAAAAAACAGGAATAGGTGGATGCAGTGCCAATGGGGTCCCTACCTAAATATTTGTGTTCATCCGCAAGAAGCATCTGTTAATAGGAGGTCAGTCACCTGGAAACTTACCCAAAGCCATTCTGCTTCTCATTAAGTACTGGCTCGTTTCACTTGCACAAGGTATATTTTTGTATGTGCATACAGGGTCATTTTGTGATGACAAGGAAGGAAGCAAACAGTGTCCAGACTTCATTTTTTTCTTCCTATAAAGCTACCAGCATCCCCTCCAAACTCAGTCACCTTTTTTTTCATTCTTTCCCATTAAACAAATTTATATCTTGATTTAGAATTATTCCTCTTTTCTGACACTTGGCTTGCCCTTTCCCATCAGTATGAGAGCTCAGAAGGTGACGTTCCCCCAAGCCTCCCTGCCTGGGTGTGAGGAGCATCAGGGTCTGCCAGTGGTGATGCATCCTCACAGTGTGCAGTGTGGGGTCACTGATGTACATCAACGTGTGAACACAGAGCTCTTTCCTGATTTTTCTGGTCTGGGGGCTGTGGACGGAAGCAGTGATTCTCTGCATCCTGCTTTTGCATCATCCTTACTCTGAGAATTAATAATGCATGTGGATATCTGTATTATCTTTGTATCCTTATTACATCGCTTAGGAAGCTGGTTAACTCAATGCATCGCTTCCAGGGCTGGAACCCTCCGAGCGGAGAGAAGGCAGTTGGGCAAGAGCAGCAGGGGAAGACAAACCTCCTGTCAAGAGAGTGTGGGAATTTCAGGCTGTGGTTGCTCAAAGGGGTCTGTGAGATCTGTAACGATGGGTCCTTAGATTTCAGTCGGATTTCAATTACAGACGGTCATCAGCCATGTAACCTGGGGTGATGCTGTTGGGTAGGGCAGCCAGGATGGGCTCTTGCTTGGGTTTCCCTGTGGGTCTCCCAGCAAAGTCCTGACTCTTTCCAGTCCTGCTGAAGCAATTGAGACCTGGTGAGGACCTGAAGGCAGAAAAAGGAGCTTCCTTTCTGGGGGAGGAGGAGGAAGCTGCTTTCCTCCAGATGTGAGCCTCTGGGGAAGCTGCAGACCAAGGAACTCATCCTGGGTAGCATGGAGGTAGTGCTCCCTCTGGGTGGTGTGAGAGATGGATCTGTGTCAATGGAGCTCCTCCTGGACTTAGAAAAGCGACAGCAGGACCCTGCCATGTAAAAAATGAAATTCTTTGGCTCAGCCCAGTGCGTGGTGTGCACAGGGCTGTAACCCAATCCCGTCGCTGGAGCCAAGCATCCAGGGCAGGTGGCCGGCTGCTGGCTGTGTCCCCTCGCTGGGACATGGTGCAGGGCTCTGTGCTGCAGGATGACAGGGCTGAGCACACGGCTGTGGCAGGAAAGGGACCAGCTCCCACCTCTCGAAGCCATTGCTGGAGGACATCTCACTCCCCTGGGGACGGAGGTGCAGGTCAGTTTTATTACCCCAGGACTACTCCAAGGCTTTGAGTATCCAAGGGATGAGATATGCTCTAATTTACTCGATTTTACTGTATTTTTGGTAGGGCTGTTGATCATTGTAGTCCTTTTCAACGCAGGCCATTCTATGATTCTATGATACTGCATTGTATTGGGCAGAAGTTCATCAGGCTTTCTGCTTTCTTTGTGCCTGGGCATTTTCAGGACTTCTCCATATCTCATATATGCTCTTCCCATTCCCCTCCTGCTTGCAGCTCCCTGATCAGTGGCTTAGCAAAGGACTGGGCCAGCAACGAGCAGCTCAGCATTGATCCTCTATCAGCATGCTGCTCCTAAAGCCAAAGCAATGGCAAACTCCATGGCAGCAGTACTTTATCAGTACTTTATCAGCCTGATCCCTCTCTTCTGTACATGGGGAGAAAAGAATAAATCAGCAAGCTGAGAGGGTGGAACTTTGCAATCTTTCCATGGTTTTTTTGGGGGGAGCTTTCTGCTGAGTGTGCATTGGTTTTGCTGAACAATGGGGTGAGCAGAGCCATTGGTTGTCCCTGCGAGGAGCTCTGCATATTGTGGCCTGCATGCTTTTGGCTTATTTCAACATTGTGCATGTCAAATGTGATACTCCAGATTTTCCTGGCTGCCTTTCAAACGCCTCTCACCTTTACAAGGGACTGGCATTAAACCGTGCAAGGATGCAGCCCTGCGTGTGTTCGAAGAGTTCGCTAAAGCCCTGTGAATTTACTTTGTTTTCCCAGAAAAGGAAATGACAAAAACGCAGAGATATTTAATGACTTCAAGTGCAAATGAGAAAACATTAAAAGGAAAAAATATATATATCTAAAAAAGTCAATGTGTACGGGCTAGCCAAAGCCAAGCAGAAACATCACAGCGTTGCAGCTGGCATGACGCATCAATGGGTTGATGGTTGGACCTAATGATCTTAGAAGACTTTTCCACCCATAATTATGATTGATTCTGTGATTCTGTAATTCCATGACAATTCTATGATTCTAAGATCTGAGGGCGCTGTGTGCAGCTCGGTTCTGCTGTCCCATGGACACACAGTTGGAAGAAGAACACTCAGTTCTGCAGACCTCCAAAGGGCAGGAAATTGAAACTCCTGTGTGTAACCATGTATAAGTGGTGGGAAAAAAAAAGAAATAAATAGGTCAGTGGCAAAAAGGGCACTAAAAAGGGTGTACGTATATGGCAGCACTGAAAGAACAGTGAACCCAAACCAGCGAAACCTCAGCAGTTGTTTTGTCAGCTTGCTCGAGCTGTGCATTGTTACTCTCTTTGAGGTCTATGCACAGAGAGATGCAAATGCATTCTGGAGCGGATGCTTTGCATCTCCAATTTGCATAGTCAGCTCTGTGCAAAGACAGGGGGCCTTACTATGGCCTTGGAGTAGAGCAGTTCTGCACAGGGATAGGTAGCAATGCAGCTCCAACTTGCAGGGAGAGGTGTGTTTGCATACAGAGGTTTTTTGTAGCATTTCTACCCCTTGCTTGTGTATTCAAAGCAAACTGGGAGCATTTTGCAGTGTCAACTTGAAAGATGACTTTGTCATCTTGGCGAGGTGATACAGTGATCTTGGAGGCTACTTGAATTTGATTTTGCTGAGGTTTTATTGCGTTTTGCTTAATTGCTTCTGTTTTATTGTTAATGAGACAAAGAGCAGTTTGTAGAATAGCTTGAGGAGTAAAATTATCCAGGAGCAGAGATGAAATGTGAATGTTAGAAGTTGCCTTCCATTGTCTGTGCTGTCTTTAAACTCCTCATTTGGTTTTGTTCAGTCCTGCAAACCTGGAGGCGACATCACTGCCCCATCTGTGTCCTGCAAGGACATCCTTGGGGCAAACCCTGCACCTGGCTGCAGGGTGAGTTCCCCATGGGGAGGATGGGCCATGGTCCATGCTCTCTCTTGGTCAGACACCCCTGCAGTCCAGTTTATTACTTTCTCCAGTCTGAAAAGAGCAGACTTGCAACCTTCTTGCAGAGCTTTCAGAGTACCCTTAAGAAGCAGAACCATACAGGAGTGATGTAGTCTGGTGTGGGGTCCAAACCTTGGGTGGCAAAAACCTGTGGATGTAAAACACTGAGGAATATTCTGCAATAGGGATTAATCTTATAATTACACGCAGCTACAGTTCATTGCTGGTGGGATAAACCCAGTCCTGCCAGGTGGGCAGCCAGGAGCCAGGACCTGGGACTCCCAGTGCATCACTGTAGGGTGAAATGAACACTGTTGGGATGAGCTTGCTTTCATTTTGGTCATTGCTATAGGGTCCATTTTTTGCACTGACTGCTAAAATCACTGCTGCGTAATGTGGATGCAGACGATGTGCTCTGCCTGCAGCACCGGGCTCTGGGGTGGGGGGGGTGCATTTGCATGGGACTTCACAAGATCTGTGCAGTAATGAGCAAAATGAGTCTGGTCTCCTACGCATGCAAAGCAACAGCTTTGTGACCTGGGCTCTATCTGACTGCTGCAGCTCTGAGGCTACAATTATATCCGTAAACAGATGAAGCCAGGGTCAATCTTTTGACCCCAAGGACTAATGGCATGGGGACAAGTTGCTCCATGGGTGTCCAGGCTTTGCGTGCGGTCTTGCAGAAGGGCAACCTTTGCCTTGAAGCGCCATTTCACTTCTCACCTGCTGAAATTACCTGGGGCACACAGTGTACCTGGGTTTTGCTTTTACGTTTCCGTTACCCACCAGTTAGCTGGTTGGATTTAGCACAAATGGAGAAGTGAGTGGGCAGCAAGATTGCTGAGCCATGGCTCTGTGCATCCAGGGCAGGAAGGAGAGGCAGTTCATCGATAAGTCAGGGGAGGGTCAAGGGAAACCATTTTCAGCTGATCTCTACAAAGCTCGCTGGCCAGGAGACCAGGGGCTGTGGGATTGACTCAGACCTCATTCCCCACTGATTCACCCTGCAATTATGAGATTGAGCAGAAATCGTAAACTCCATCTGAACTGTAGTTGTCCTTTTCTTTTCTTTTTTTTTTCTTTCTTTTTTTTTTTTTCCCCCCCACTCCTGTGGTTTGAAACTATGTAGAAACGTTTTGGAAGGTTTCTCAATGCATGAGTTTAACCCTAAGTCTCAGCAGGGGGAAGGTATTATCAGGGAAAGGCAATTACTGCTTTAGCTGGATGCAAGTCACATTACCTTTGGAAAGAACCACCCTCTCGCCAATAGCTGGCTTCCCATTCAGGGTTTGGCAGGTCTGGAGCACTGAATTCGGATGAATTTTGAAGGAATCATTACACAGCAGTAGTTTCGAAATATTAGCTCACTAATGACTTCTTTGCACCGATGAGTGCGTGAGAAGTGAAAGCAGCAGAGATTGTTACAATCCTCGGGAGGGACGTGATGGTGATGCACGTAATCCCACTTAGCAGTCACCAGTGCTGAATGGCTCTTAAGGGTCATCTTAAAAATTGGGAAAAAACTCCATTTTCTTGAGTTTTGTGTGCGAGAAAACAGGATTAGGTACATTACGAATGCAAAAAAAAAGCCCCTTCTGGGATATATAAGAGTGGTGTGTTGGCATTACCTTCCTGTCTGCAGGAACTCAACTTCAAATCTCAGTTGTCCTTAATGATGGAAGTGGCGTTACTGCAGTCTCCTGCTCCCAAGCATGTGTTTGTGGTGACATGGAGCAGCCGTGGGCTGCCCACTGCTCTGCCCAGAGGTCAGCAGTGTGTGGGGCAGAGCTGTGTGCTCTGGGGTAGCACAACCCTGTCTTGCCTTCTGCATCTGTGGGACCAGGAGGAAGGGAGCTCTCAGACGGTGTTTTCCTTACCTGGGTTTGTGGGGCAGAAAGCCTCTCTCCATGCTGCCCATTTTCCAGTGGTGGTGCTCACTAGCTGCATTAATGAACTCTGTTTCAATTTGGATGCGGTAGCGGAAAAAAGAAAAACTGTTTTAAGCTATGGAAGTCATCATTTGTGCATGCCTTGGGAGCAAAGCGCACAGCTGTTTTCCTGCTGGTACAGGTGCCCATGCCTGCCCAGGTTGGTAAGAAGGGGAACTGCTGAAGCCATGTGGGTTAGGAGCAAAAGTGAACCAATACAGCATTCAATCCTTGAGTTTTTAATGAGCAGACAAAGTCTCCTGGAGGTCTCCCCGTCTGTTTCTAGTTACGAGGATACTTTATCTCTGCAGGTCTCTCCCTTCCCGTAGTATCCGAGGGCCTCACGGACACTCATGGATGACTCACATCACATCTGCAAAATAGGGAAGTATCCCCATTTTAGAAGCGGGGACTAATGCGGGTTGTAGATGTATGACTTGCCCAGTTTCACACAGGAAACATGTAACTGAAGTGGGAATTGAGCCCAAGTCACATGAGTTGAGCCCTGGATTGCTGTCTGCCCTTGGCGAGCCCAAAGCAGCTCAGCAGATGTTGTATGTGTGGAATTGGTTTGAGAAGCAGGCGCATTCATCCAGAGGTTGTAGCTGTAAATGTGAAGCTGCTGCTGCATGCGGCAGGGTCAGGATAAGGTGGGAAACCCAGCAATGAGCTGGAGGTGAAGTGAGAGGAGAGGGGGCTGAAGATGGAGCCCAGCCCATGGGGGATGTGCACTTACGGATACCCTCATGCTGTCCCCGAGGAGCACATTTGCTTTATACAGAGCCTGTTTGCATTAATCCCTGCTGGACGTGCCTTTCTGCAGCAGTGCTTATATGCATCTGCTCTACTTCGCTTGCATCTAGTGAGCATGTCCCCTTTCTTCTGTTAGTGTTTCCTTTGTCTGCTATGATGCGTGTCACTGAGCACGTCACTGGGACTCACATCTGGATAAACTGTGGCTTGTGGAAGTGCTGGTGGGTGCAGTCCCTTCATCAGTCCTGGGTATTAGCAAGAAACATGTGTGACTTTCCTCTTGGTACATGGAGCTCAGCATTGGGTCTGTCCAACTGGTGGCTCTTCAGCCATAAAGCGTGACTCTGAAGGTGGAAGCAGAGCCCTGGTCTTGCTCTCTTCTCTTCTGTTCCGTGCAGATACTGATGCTCTATGAGTGGTTTGAGTTGTGCTGAGCCATGGTTGGGTTTTAGGATGCAAAGCCCCAGGGGAGGAGAAATTTCAGCCTTCTCCCAGACAAACAAGGGTTCATTGCACTATGGTTTGTGGTAGCTGCAGGTCTTCAGCGGTGCTTATAACTCTTCTCCAAACTTGTTTCCACTTTGGACTTGGGATTTGGGAGGAGACAGGGTTGTGCTCAGGCATTGCCATGCCACCCATCCACTGCTTCTTCCTGAGCTTCTGGGCGTTGGGATGGCAAAACAGGAGAGCAAAACTGAGCTCTGAAAAAATGACCTTTCTCTCATTGCTGTGCTTGGGCACGCTCCTCAACTGATAGGAGGCTGCTTGCCTAAGTGTTCAGTTGTCCAGACTTATTCTCAATTAGATATTTACACAGCCCCTTACGGAGGCTATTTTTGAGGAGGAAGAGAATGGATGGGACTGGGCAGCTCTGAATAACATGGGCAGGTCTGTGGTACAGGGCTCGGAGGGATAAGGAAGTCACAATCCAGAGCTGGACACAGCACCATTAGCAGTCAATGTGGCAGCGACTGAAGGCAGGCTGGGGGTTGTGGCAAGAGTGAAGCCCATTTAAAACTTTGGGCACAGTAATCAAAATTTGCCACTGTTCTCTGTTCTTCTGTGTTTCAGAGGAGCTGTGACCACACAGACAAGGAAGAGCTCTGCTTAGTTCTGCCCATGCCTTTGCTGTTATTGTGGGTCTGAGCCCTCCTGCTGCAGGGTGGGTTGCACAGTGCCACTGAGCATAGGATTTGGTGATGGGCCATTGCCTTGGAGTAACAGTCTGTTCTTCCATGGGATTGCAGTGGTCATGTCTGTGGAGGAGTCATCTTTTTCTTTGCATGCAATGTATGCAAAGATGATTTAGTGGAGGGTTGTTAGACTTTGGGCAGTATGGTTGGGTTGCAGTTGGACTTGATGATCTTTAAGGTCCTTTCAAACCTGAGTGATTCTGTGATTATGTGCTCAGGGTTGTTTTTCAGAATGCATCTGCACTTGGGATCTTGCTTCGCCTAAGCCTGACCCCTGTGCAGATCAATGCATTCATGTTAAAAGCTCAATGTAAGGTAAGTATGGAGGAACTCAATGGTTGAATGAAGTGGAGGTTGTCTAAATGTGTGCTTGCCAATGTGTGGTGTCCACAGAGGAGGAGAATCCATAGCAATGTGTTCCAGCAGTGTGCACATCACCATCAGGGTGAACTTGCTGCAGGAGGTGAGTGCAGTCACCAAGGGCATCTCCAGCTGTTGGGACTCTGTTTGTGTACTGTTCTGGTTACCAAGCAATCTTCTCCATCAGGGCACCTGATGTAACCCTGTGTGTTCACTGCTGAGATGGCATTTTAATATCCAAGCATTATGATTTCAACGTGCTCTTTCTTTTACAGGCTGAATTAAATCTTGGGCAAACGAGGGAGAGACACCATCAAAATTACAGGCTATCAAGTCCACTGTAAGTAGCCTCTGCTTTTTCCTAATGAGTTGCTCTGGATGTGTGCATTGCCCTTTGCAGTGGGATCAGCCTGGAAACAGGAGTTTTTCTCTTCTTTGTCTGCCATACTTTGCTTTTTCTTTGCTAAACATAGCAATTTTTTGCCTGGCAAGTCCTGCCAATGCTGCATCAGCATTTTATATTATTGAGCATATTTACAAGAAGTAATGATCTACCAGTGCTGCCCACTATTTACATTGTGAACCCCTTTTGGCCATAAATCACTTTGAAAGTTCAAGGGAGCATCTGTGCTGTCATTCAGAGCTGCAGCTGGGATCTCATCATGACGATCATGATCTCCAGGCAGCAGAATGCTCTGTGCTTTGCCCGTAGCCCTATCTGCTCTGATAAGACATTGCCTTGCAGAGCTTTGTAAGAACCAAGGAACACTGTGAGCTACTGACAAAAAGGATCTGGTTTCACTCAGCTGTGTCTCTCCAGATTGATTAATCTGTAGTTTAAAAATGGGAAAATGCTAAATGTTAGTGGTTGCCAGTAAGAAGGGAGCCATACCTTTCTGCAGAGCAGAAATAGGAGCTTGCATTTTGCTTATTTCACTCATTTTCACGAAACTTGGAAGAATCCAAATATATTTAACATATGTCAGCTATGGTAGACTTTAAATGTGATGGAAGTTGGCCAAATGGCTTTGAAGTTATCACGGAGAGTGACCAGGCAGATTTTCCAGTAGCACACTAGCTGCTCTCACCTTCTTAAAAACAGCCTGAAATTCTGTGTGTGGAAGAAAATGCTGTCTGTTGTGGTTGGAATGGTACGGAAAGGCAGGGTTTCTGTTGGAATAGCTTCCCGCTAAGCCTGCTGGATCTCAATCTGTCTTACACAGGTCCAAACAGCAAAGAAAACCCTTCCATCTGCTGCGGTATTGCAAACAGCAGAGTTTTGCCACCAGGAGGGTTTTAAGGAACCACTGTAATGAAATGTTTTAGTGTGCTGTAAGCAACAGGCAAGCAGCAGAAAGCCAAGCACTGCTGTTTTCCACATCTTACTTGAAAGGACTGGGTCCTGGGAGCCAACCGCAAGGTAGATGAAGGATTCCTTCAGATGTCTTCCCAGTGATGTTCCCACCTGGGGCTCAGGTGTCACTTTTCTGCCAACTTCTGGGAGCTTCCATCCCAAATCCAATGGCAAAGAGCTTCTTCTAGGGAATATGTGCAATGGTGGTCCCACATATGGAGTCAACGCTTGGCACTAGCTGGCTGGTTCTTCCTCAAGTCCTTTAGGAGGGCTTAGGTGAGGTTCAGGATTTGGAGTCTGTGTTCCTGTGCATCTTCACAGAAATCCATTGCAGCCATAATAAAATAATTCAAAATACCAACAAGGCTGTCTAAAATAGCATTCCTAAGCATTTTGTCTCAGGCTTTGGGGTGAAACTCTGGTCCCATTCAAATCATAGGGAATTTTCTCATTGATTTCCTTCATCAAGGTGGAAGCCTTTGTTTCTGTCTTAGAAACAAAACAGGCATTTCTGTTCATGTTCACTCCATTGCACTTCAATTAAAACCCTGAGAAATTATGTTTGAGTAGGAATAATAGCTGGAATCCTCCATTTTAATGCCTGTACTTTGGATTTGGCCCCAGACATGCAATGTTAGCAGCTGGAAACCACGTCCCATAAAATCCATGTGACTTTTTCCTTAGGGATTTGCTGACATTGTGCCAGCGCTATGCATTGCCTTGCTGTGCTGATCTACAGAGAAGGCAGTGCAGAGCACAAGCTAAATGAAAGTCAACACCAATAAGCAAAAAAAAGTAGAGGCATAGCACATGACAGAGGAAAGAGACTTCTCAGGTCATGTGGAGGCAGAGATGAAAGTAAAAGCAAAAGATGTGCCTTTTCTGAGAAAAAAATAGGAGAATGAGGAAAGCATGATGGTAAGGGACATGGTTTAGTGGGGAAATACTGGTGGTAGGCGGACAGTTGGATGGGATGATCTTGGAGGTCTTTTCCAACCTTGGTGATTCTAGGAGTCTATGAAGGCTGGAGTTTTTGAAGGCAGATTTTGGCTGAGAGAAAGCTAAGAGAAACTGAAGAAAATGAAGAAAAATAAGATGAGAGTAGGCTTTTCTGTCTGCACAGTGATCCTCCTTAACTATCTCGGGTTTTATCCAGCGGGGCACAGCAGGGTTAGACATCCACCCTCAGCCCTTTGGAAACTCTCCTTCCCTTGTCCCACCATGTCACCAAGCTCATGGGAGAGAAACACTCCCACAGTTCTTAGCTTCAGTGGACTTCATGTTTTTCTGCTGCTTTATTCCGCGCTGTTGAATTTTCCTTGGAGAGGTATCAATACAATGAAATGGTATCCAGCCAGGAGAACTATCTTTTGCCATTGCCATTCCAAGGGCCATTTCCAGTAATGGAAAAAATATGTAGAAAGTAGCCTGAATTGCCCCAGAATGGTCGCACTCACTGCTGTAGGCAGCAGGTGTGCTTGTTCATTGACCAATTCTTTAAATGCTAACTTTTGTGCAGAGTTCACGACAAAATCAGCTGCAGCCCATGTGTTCATCAGAGAATGGTCTGAACAGTTGGTGATGATAAAGAATCGTCTTAGAAAGCTTCCTCACAGGCCCAATTATTTTGCACTTAGGAGTGGATATAGAGTCTATAGGAGAAAACAGTATTAACATGTTTTTCAGGCTTTCTTTTGTTGGCAGTTCTTAAATGTGAGTGTGCGAGCTTGTGGGAGGCAGCATTCACTTTGTGCTTGCTGAAAAAGTCTCATCTTAAATCCTCTTCTACCACGTTAATGTGCTCTGTGCGTCACGAGTGGGGCAAAGAACACAATCTTGGGCAAAAATGGATGTGATAAATCAGCTTCCCAGCCGCCTTTGATCTTGAGTAAGTCCTGTGCTGTAAATACAGCACTCTAAATGTAGCCCAGACCACACTTGGTCAGCATGGAGGAGCCAGCACTCTCAGAAAGGGATTTCAAAATGTAATTAATTACGCCTCGTAGTAATGAGCATATAAACATGAGGCACCTTTCCTAGCGAGTCAGGGCAAGCGCAAGGCTGGGAAGAAGCAAAGTTCTTGCTGGAGGAGATCAGAAAAAGGAAAGTAAAGCATTAAGATAGGAGTGAGCTTTCTGTGCATGTAGCTCAGGTGTGGATGTCAGAGCAGACCAAGTAAGCCACTGCTCCTATTAATAAGAGCTGACAAATCAGGGCAATCAGTCTCACTGATCCGAGACCTTGATGTGGGATGCACTGTCCCCATGGGGTCCCTCATTGGCATCTGCACCTCCCAGTGGTAGTTAGAGAGAATCATAGAATCACCAAGGTTGGAAAAGACCTACAAGATCATCCAGTCCAACCATCCACCCATCACCAATACTTCTCACTAAACCATGTCCCTCAACACAAAAACCAAATGTTCCTTGAACACCTCCAGGGTCAGTGACTGCACCACCTCTCTGGGCAATAGAGGATAGAGAATTTAACAACTTGAACCCACCTAAGGTTAGATGGATCAGTCCCAGCCGAAGAATAGACAATTTTTAACCACTCCTGTAAAATCTGGTTGGTTGGATGCTGCCATATTTTTACACACAGCTAGATTAAATTACCTGACACCCCACATCTGTTCTTTCTCATGGAATGCGGAGCATCCACAGGATTGTAGGACCAGATAAACAGAGGATTTTGCATAGAACACAATGGACCTCTTCTGCTGGCTCTTCATTGTTGCTGCTCTGGATAAGGCTGGGCTATTGGGCAGCTCAAGTCTCAGGCACATGGAGTGCAATCCCCTGTGCCTCCGTTTTGTGTGCTTTACTCTTCAGCTCCGTCCCTGCATCCTCTCCCTGTATGGGACAGTACCAAAGCAGCAGGGCTTTGAGCAAGTTCCCATTAAACCTATGCCATTCTGTGGTAGCAAAGCAGAGAATACTTTCGTAAGGAAGATACTTTCTTTTCTATCTCTCTGTAAATCATACGTATCAGTTTGCTTCACTTAAAAAGCCCCATTCTTGGGAACACTCCTCCCACTTTCTGTTCCGTCTCTTGGTGATGCTGTCTTCTTTCAGTGCAATCAGATATTTCCTCTCCAAGTGTCTCATTAGTAGCTGTGTTTGATGACAAGCATGGTAGGTTTCATAGAGCTTCCCATTATAAAGAGGGTTTGCTTTTATAGACAAGCGATTTCAACATCCTGCCCGTATGAAATATGTGCATAGTATAGAGCTGGACTTGCATCATTGCTTGGCAGCAAAAGGCAGGAAATTAAAGCAACAAAATTTCAGTAAAAGAGTGCATGTCCTTTCTCTTTGCCTGCTATTGTTGTAAGTGACACAGAAGATTACTGCAAGCTTAGGGGCAGATTTCATGCAGAAGGATTTGCTTTTTATTTGTCAGTGAATGTATGTGCTGCATTAGGCAGTGCTTTGTATATAGTCAGTTTGTCTGTGTAGTCTGTTAGGAAGGGAAGTGCAATTACAGAAAACTGTAAAACTGTAAATGTTTGCAGGAGATTAGGAGGAATCCACGTTCGAAGCCATTTAAATACATTTTTCAGATCTGAGTGTGTTTCAAGTTACTGTATTTGGTTACAGCTGCAGTGCCAACTTGTGTGTACATTACACTGAGCTCAAGTCCCTGAGGTTTGACTTTTAGTACGATTTATGTTTAGGTTATCGTTACAAGTGATGTCTCATAAATTGTGGACATTCAATCAGTTATTCTGAGTTTCTTGCAAAATATTTACAGTTGTTCTCTGTAAAAGTAGCACTGTTTAATTACTTAAATACAAATGCTGAAGTAATTCTTTTCTGTTTGTTTTTCCCTTGGATGTAATTGCAGAAATGTTGGAAATGCTTTTCCAAGGCTTTTGAACTCAGAAGTGGAACAGAAGGAAGACACAGGGGGACACACACCGTTCAGCGTTATTTTCCTTGCACAGGAAAAAAAGATCATTATGAGATGAGTGCTACAGTCTCAAGTTTTCAAAGGTTTGCATAACAAACAAGAGACACATTGTGGGTTGCATCTTGACTTTGAAGGCTTGCCACTGTCAACTGAAATAAAATGGCAAGGTTTAAAGCCTTAACCAAGTTCACAAGGAAAATATTTGGACTAAAAGTTTTGGAAAGTTTTCTCTCTTTGAAGTAGTTTGTCATGTGTTACCAATGTGAACTTTATTGACCTTGAAACGTTTTTTTTTTTTGAGTCAAATAGCAACTAGTGACACTTTAGTAAAATCTTAAATCAACAACCATCTCCTGGCGACTCCAGCTTCGTAACAAATGCAGGCAAAACAGGGAATCTGCAGAAGAGACCTTTATTATTCGTAAATGAAGCCTGCCAAAACCTTCCCGAAATAGCATTCAAAGACCCTTTTAAGGTCATGGATCCTGAACAAAGCCAGAAGAGCACAAAAAAGGCTGAGGAAAGTCCAAGAAAGAGGCTTCCCAAAGGAGAGGCTTTCCAAGCCAGTATTTCATCTGCAGCTACGTATCAGGGCAGCTCCGCTTCTTCGCAAGGAACCCCTCTCCGAGATCTCATATCGCAGCAGCACTTTTCTGGCTCTTTGCCGATTCCAAGGGAGGAATCTCAGGAGAAGACTGGACATCAGAAGCAACCTAAGCCTTCCTCTTTCGAACACCCTCCCCACGTCTCGCAGCTTCAGCAGCACGCACTGTCACCAGCATTCATGTCTCCTGGGAAACCCGAGCACGTCCTTGAAGGGCCCACATGGCAGCTAGTTGATCCCGTAAGACCAGGTCCCTCTGGCTCCTTTCCATCGCCCGGGCTTCATGCACACCACGGCCAGATCTTACCTTCCCATTCACCGATCATTCCTGGAGAGGACATGCCGTCCGTTCAAAAGGTCTACATCCCTCGCCCTTCACAGGTTCCCTTAAAACAAGCTGAGGAAGTGCACAAGAAGGAAAAGAAACCTCAGAAGCCAGGCAAATACATTTGCCAGTACTGCAGCAGGCCTTGTGCGAAGCCAAGTGTGCTCCAAAAACATATCAGGTCACACACAGGTGAGAGGCCGTACCCTTGCATTCCATGTGGCTTTTCTTTTAAGACTAAGAGCAATTTGTATAAACATAGGAAATCTCATGCTCATCGAATAAAAGCTGGGCTGGCCTCAGGGATAGGAGCAGAGATGTATCCGTCAAGCTTGGAAATGGAGAGGATTGGTGGGGAGGACTTTGAGGAGCCAACAGAAGGAGAAAGCACAGATTCGGAGGAGGAGACGGGAGCGATGTCGGGTCACCCTGCAGAACTCTCCCCCAGGCAGAAGCACACCCTGCTGTCCAGCAGCCTGCTGAGCGCCGGGAGCCAAGGCTCCAGCCACGACCGCTGTTCCCTGTCCCATTCCAGTATGTCTCAGTCGCTCGAGGACAGCAGCCAGTTTGCAGAGCCGCCATCTGACCAAGCTCTGAGCCATAAATCGGAAGATACCCACACAATAAAGCAGAAGCTCGCACTCCGCTTAAGTGAACGGAAGAAGGTCATAGATGAACAAGCTTTCCTGAGCCCGGGGAGTAAAGGAAGTACTGAGTCAGGCTACTTCTCCAGGTCGGAAAGTGCAGAGCAGCAGATCAGCCCCCCAAATACCAATGCAAAATCTTATGCAGAAATTATTTTTGGGAAATGTGGTAGAATTGGGCAAAGGACTGCAATGTTGTCTACAAACACAACGCAGGGGTTTCCGCATCTCTCTACTGAAGAGAAACCCAGTATGGTACCATTGTCTGTGCCTAGAACACAGGTTATTGAACACATCACTAAACTAATTACAATTAATGAAGCCGTTGTAGATACCAGTGAAATAGATAGTGTTAAGCCTAGAAGAAGCTCTTTATCTAGACGTAGCAGCATTGAATCTCCAAAGTCTGCTGCTTACAGGGAACCATTTCAGTTTGATATCAAGTCTGGTTCCAGTAGCCAGTTGGATGCCTCAAAAGCGTTGACATCCCATGGTGAAAAAATGAAGCCCGAACAATCATTGTTGTCACTTCAGCAATCCCACAGTGCCACAGAGACAGTGCCTCTCCTAAGAAGCCACTCAATGCCTTCTGCTGCATGCACTATAAGCTCCCCACACACCTTTAGAGGTAGCTATTCATTTGATGATCACATCATGGAGCCTGAAGTCTTAAGCCGCAGTCAAGCATTTTCTTCTCATCCTCGAATGCTAAAACGACAACCAGCTATCGAGCTACCTTTGGGAGTAGAATATGTCACGGAGGAGGTTAGCTCTGCGAGCAAAGAAACTGTTTCCAAACCTCCAGAGGAGCCTGAAACCAAGGAAAGCGATCTTACCAAAAAATCACGGAAGGGGCCGAAAGTTAAAGGGTTCATGTATGAATGTAATGTATGTGGTGCTCGGTATAAGAAAAGGGATAATTATGAAGCCCATAAGAAATACTACTGTTCAGAACTGCAGCTCTCAAAGCCACGTTCTTCCACTTCCCATACCTCTTCAGAGACTGAGAAAAATGTCATGGATCCTGAGACATGGCCCCAGGTGATGCATTACAAGCTAGGGAGCACTTTGGAGCTTACCCCGCTCCGAAAACGGCGAAAAGAGAAGAGCCTGGGTGATGATGAGGACCCTCCAGCTTTTGAGCTGTCGGATACTCCCTCCTCCAGCACTGGGCCAGGGGCTCAGTTTGCAAACCTGGCATCATCTGATGTTGCTTTAAACCTAACCCGTGAATCCATGAAGTCACCAGCAGACCCAGGGAAATCTGCACCTTCTGATGTCAGTGCCAGCTTCCACTCCAGGAATACCAAACTGGTTTCGAGCACGGAGGGCAAAGAGAGAAGGACAACCTCAAAGGAGATCTCTGTCATCCAGCACACGAGCTCCTTTGAGAAGTCCGACTCCATCGAGCAGGTGAGCGGCTTGGAGGGCGAAGAGAAGCCCACACCGCAGTACCCATCTCAGCCAACCACGCAGCACAGCCGCCCACATCACTCCCTGCAGCCCAAGCTGGTGCGACAGCCCAACATCCAGGTCCCAGAGATTCTGGTCACGGAAGAGCCCGACAGACCAGAAACGGAGCCAGAGCCTCCTCCAAAAGAGCCAGAAAAAACAGAGGAATTTCAATGGCCACAGAGAAGCCAAACGCTTTCTCAGCTCCCTGCAGAGAAACTCCCACCAAAAAAGAAGAGGCTGCGGCTGGCAGAAATGGCTCAGTCCTCTGGAGAGTCCAGCTTCGAGTCGGTCTCTCTCACCAGAAGCCCGAGCCAGGAGAGCAGTGTATCCCATGGCTCCAGCCATTCTGTGTCATTCGATCGGGAAGATCACAGCAAAACAGAGCCTGGCAGCCAGCCTCCCGAATCCCACTCCAAGCCTCCAGGTGTTGGCTCCCACATGTTGATGGTCCCAAGCCACCACCACCACCATTCCAGGGAGATGCGGAGATCTGCCTCCGAGCAGACACCCAATGTGTCCCATGTTTCCCAGATGTCGGAGACCCGCAGCAAGTCCTTTGACTATGGGAGCTTGTCCTCCACGCCTGCCTCCACTCCCGGCCCCTCCACCTCCTCGGCTCCCCAGGAGAGGAGGAAATGCTTTCTTGTGAGGCAAGCATCCCTCACCAGGCATCCAGAGCACGAGCCAGACCCAGCCCCAGCAGGCCGACCAGAGGCAGAAGACCCAGTTCCTTCCTTGAGCAAATCTCCCTCGACAAGTTTGCCCCATCAGCCGCCATCTTCATCCCCTTTGCCCTCTCACGGTACCTACCCAAGCGATAAGAGCCAGCCAAAAGACAGCCCCCAGCCTGCATATACCCAGCCCTACACAGAAGCCCTGCAGGTCTTCCACCCCGTCCCCCAGCTAACACTGCACGAAAAGCATTTCCTCTCCCCACAAGTTTCCATCTTCCCCTACCAGCCCCTCCTGCCCCAGCCGGGGCAGCCTGCAGAGCTCTTTGCTGCACACACCATGTCCGATCTCCTCTCCGCGCAGCTCACCGTGCCCCAGCTTCCCCCTTCCATCTTCCAGACCCCTCCGCTGCCCCTCCAGCAGACGTTGCTGCACCCAGGCCCCCTGCACCTCGCTCCACCGCTGATTCCGCACCCCACTGAGGTACCCTTCAGGCAGCACCCCTCCTTCCTGCCGGTGCACTACCCCAGCTCCTCGCCCATCTCCTCTGCCTTTTTCCTGCCTCTTCAGTCTCAGTTTGCTCTCCAGCTGCCAGAAGCTGGGGGACATTTACCGCAGCTCAAATCCAGCTTATTCCCAGCAGCAGGGACCTCCAGCCTTTCCCCGTGCACAGAATACAGCTCGGACACTCGGTTGTACCCCCTGACCCGCACAACAAGTCCTTCAGTGCCCGTGTCCACAGCTCAGCTCATCGTCCCCACACGGTCGGACCCTGTGGTGTCCCTCGTGGTCCCCGTCCGCATTCAGACCAACATGCCGTCCTACGGGAGCGCCATGTACACCACGCTTTCCCAGATCCTGGTCACTCAATCCCAGTGCAGTTCCTCTTCTATCGTTCTCCCCAAATTCGATGATTGCCAACCCAAGGGCACCCTGGTCTGCAGTGCTGATGTGCATGGCCTTGGGTTTGATCTAGCACAGATGATCACAGAGGAGCAAAGGATTTTCCAGAGCCCATATCTGAGGGTGCCCTTACCCCTACCGGAGCGAAAGGGCTGCATCCCGCTCACCTCCCCAGCAGACAGCGTCCTCGGGCTGGAGGGAGGCCCATCCACCGTTGGTGGAAGCAAGAGGATGCTCTCTCCAGCGGGCAGTTTGGAGCTGACGATGGAAACGCAGCAGCAGAAAAGAGTGAAAGAGGAGGAGGTGTCAGAAGCAGAGGAGAAGTTGGAAGTGGTGAAGCCACCCAGTGCAATAGAGGAAGGGAAAAAGCAGGATAAAGCTCACTTTCTTACCGAAAGCCAAGGCAGGGTTGAGGTTGAAACACCACCTAGTTTGTCCTTAGAGCAGTCGGAGCTAAAGGAAACCCCGAGTACTTTGCAACAAGCTGTGTCCCGGTCCGGTTCTCCAAGCTTTGAGGCGCTGGAGGAGTATCAGCAGCCAGCTGGCAAGCAGCCCCTTGGCAAGGCACCTTTACAAAGCGTGAAGAAAGAAGACTCCAAAGAGCCAGTGGAGCAGCCTCCACCAAGCCCTCCAAGCCCTGCACCTCTGTCCGAGGTCCCTTCAAGTGCAATGAAGTCTCGAGAAGGTACGGATATGAAGAAGGTACTTCAGTTCCCCAGTCTCCACACAACCACTAATGTCAGTTGGTGCTATTTAAACTACATAAAGCCAAATCACATCCAGCAAGTCGACCGGCGGTCTTCAGTGTATGCCAGCTGGTGTATTAGCTTGTATAACCCCAACCTTCCGGGTATATCCACTAAAGTCGCCCTGTCCCTCCTGAGGTCCAAGCAGAAGGTGAGCAGGGAAACCTACACCATGGCTACTGCTCCACGGCCAGAGGCAGGCAGGCTTGTCCCGTCCAGCTCCAGGAAGCCCAAAATGACAGAGGTAATGCAATCCTATATATTTCTCCTCATCTATTTGGATACATGGGAAGAGGGGGACGAGGGATGGGGAATTGCTGCTGTTAGTTTAATAGGAATTTGTTCATCCTTTTCTCAGTCTGGTAAGTTCTCAGTGAGACTTATAGAGTGAAGAAGCTAACACCCACTAGAATCCCCCCCAAAATGATAATAAATAAAAGGCAACCCTACTCCAAAGCAATGTGCCCTATTTCTGTCCTCCAGTTTCTACTTGCCTTGTAATCAAAAGAGCATGTAGGAATCACCACCGCACCATGAACCGCCACTGCTTGAGCACAAAGGATTAGACTTGATTTGCATTTCTGTCTCGATATTTCAAATAGCTTTACAACATTTTTTTTTTAAATAAATGCTGTTATAATTCCCTACATTTTGCATGTTATAAATGAAAAAGGATTACCTTGGGGAAATGGGATTCTGTCTGGTTGTGCATCTACTGATCTCACGTTAATGAACATGGAGAGGCATGCTTAAAAGTATTTAAAAATATTAAAGGGAGATTTGCAAGTGTATTTAGGCTCCCAAAGAAGTGTATAGGCATGCAGTGACATTTATAAAAGTGCCTCAGTAGGTTAGACATGGAGTCTTGTGAAAACACCCATGTCTTTTAGCCCATGTAGTTAATGTCCTTAGCTGTCTGCCTGCTTTTCTGGATATCTAAGGATATTTTATAGGTTGTCTTTGGAATTAAGAGGAGCAAGGTCAATGGCTTCGTGCAGGCAGAGCTCGCCAAAGCCATTGGCCACATGGGTGCAGGAGTCCTTAAGATGCTTCTGCTGCCTGGAGTTTTGTATCTTGCATTGAGGCCAGATTTTTTTCTCTCTCAGTTAATGCTGAACCATACAGATCCCTTTAATCCAGGTCATGTTCATGTAGATTAGCAAACAGAATTGCTCGAAAGACTTTGCAATTTGATATTCATCTCAAGTCAATTTATATTGATGGATTATTCATTTTATTTCTGAATCATGAAATGAACTCTGAATATTAAATTTATCGTAATCGCTGCTGCAGCTGCTGCTTATAAATATGTCTTAAAATGCACAGTAAAGTCGCTGTGATTCAATAAATCTTTATTTCCATTCAGCATTTCCATCATTCTCCTGCAGAAATCCAAAAGGCAGATTTTCTTGGAGCCTGGGGGCAGATAATTAGCTGTGCGGTGCAATAACCGCACTAATGCTTGATATTTATGCACTCTTTTTGCAGTGGATTTTATCTGGAGGGTGTTGTACCATCCTTGGTTCCATTCTCTAATAGAAGTGCCTGTGCTCCTTTGAAC
This sequence comes from Gallus gallus, assembly GCF_016699485.2. NCBI lineage: Eukaryota > Metazoa > Chordata > Aves > Galliformes > Phasianidae > Gallus > Gallus gallus. Next base: position 1,243,686 of record NC_052554.1, read on the forward strand.
TTTGCTCTTTGGCGTGGTGCTAAAATGAACACAAAGGGTTGTGTTTCAGAAATACGAGAGACCCTCATATCCCAAAGTTAAAGTTCAGACCTACACAGGAGCGGCTCAGCCCTTACCCACCAGAACACCTATTTCACTGCCTGCATTTACTCAAAGGCTGACAAACCTTTTAGACAAAACCCTACAAAAGTTGCAGTTTTCACAGTGCAGTTTGCAAAAGCAAGGGCTTGTCCTGCAAAACCCACCTAGAAAACAACGTAGCCTAACTTTAACATTAATACCTGCTGCTGGAAGGAGTGGGTTTTGCAGGAATTACCTTAATTTCAATGGAGATAAATTGACCTCATGCCAAGTCAAGAAATATTTTTAATTAGATGATCAGTGGGAGTGAAATCCCCAGTTTAGTCTCTATGATGCTTATGACTGGCACAGATTAGGAAGCCACTGGTTACTCAGGAAGACGGGATTACCCGGAGCTGCGTAGCAGTAGCATCAATCAAGGGTTGAGAGTTCAACCTTCAGTTAACTCCAACCACTTTCCTTAAGTCTTTTCTTCCTTATGGAACTACCAGCTGTCAGTCAACACGACAGACAATGTAAAAAGGCTCTAATATTTGGTACAATTATGCATGCAGCAAGCTACCAGCGAGCAGTAGTACTGTGTATACTGTCTACGTACTTGGCTTGATTTCTAAATTACCAGTGGGATTTACTGAGCAGATCAATTCTGAAGTGACTGTAGGCTGCAGTGTGCATGTAGGGATGGTTAATTACACTGTATCGTGCTTGCACAGTTTGTAAATTAAACGAGATTGTAACGGGGGGTAGTAGTGACTGTATGATTTTGGCTCTCCACGGTGCCTTTCATCTGTCTATGTTTTGTGCTTTCAAAAGTTGCAATAAATAAACCTCATGCTACATCTAGAAAGTCAATTGTTTTGTATTCCTCAGTGAACAAGGAACTGAACTGGGAAGGCTTTCACTAGCGTTGTTGTGGATGTGTAGCTCCTATCAGGAGGTGAAGTCATGGTGCTCCATGTTAAGTTTTCGGAGGTGCCACTGCTTGGCTCCGAGCACAGAGCCCATCCCCATAGAATCATAGAGATCCATCTGTGCTGTAAAATTGTCATAATGGTGCCTGGCCCCGCTCTGTACTATGTGGATAACCCACACCAGTGCCCAGGATGGGGAGGTTGGACCATTCCCCAGAGGCATCTTGGAAGCATGCATGGGACTGATGGAGTGGAGTTGAGACCATCTCTGTGAGCAGACCCAGGGCAAAGAGCAGCCCCGGGTCCCACGGAACTTTTCAGGTCTCCTTTTGAGCTCTGTGGCTTCTCTCTAACCAGGGGAGATAAAGAGGCACCTGGTGAGTGCTTTGTCCCCTTGAGATAAGTGCTTAATCACCCTGAGAGCTGCCACTGTCTCCAGTGGACATAGAGTCAAAGGTGACCAGCTCAGATTTAAACTTCTACAGGCAGTAATTCCTCTCCTAACCCTTTGTATTTCAAACCCTCACCCCTTTTCAAGAAATAATACATGAAGTGAGAATGTGGGTGATTCAGTTGTACTTCAAAGGTGTTTTTGCATTTATGTAAAGCGTAACCTGGGTAAAAGGCAGTCTGTTTCCCTCTCTCAAAGCTTTGGAGACCCATTATTCAAAGCTTTGGAGACCCATTATGTGTAATGTTAGGTTTTAGCAGAGAAACGTCCCAAGGTTCCTTTCCAGGTGTGAGAGCTCCACTTGCATTGGGCAGAGATAGGGAGGCAGCTCTAACATTACAGTCCATATACTTTAACAGATAACATTACACGTGCAAGATGAGATGTCAGCACATGGCTCAGACCTGGCTATGAACAAAGGGTGGCAGGAGTAGCAGTGAGAAAAGCAAACTCACCCTGGGAACATGTGGGGAGGTCAAGGGTTGCTTTCTCCCATTGGTTTTGTGGCTTTCTGTGCACGGCGCCCTCGGCAGCAGTTTGGTGAGAGGAAATCACCCATGAGCTCTGACTGTCGAGTGATTTACATCAAGCTTAGATGGCCCAAGTCCAAAACTGTGTGAGTGAGTGTGTGCGAGGGGGAAATCCAGGGGCTGAGGTTAAATATACGGATTCTAGTGAGGTCTGCTCTCAAGATCTTTATGCATATTAAAGGAGAGGATGATCCAAGGACAGAGCGGTGGATTTAGGGACAGAGACCCACAGCTGTGCCACGTGCTCAGATTCACCCCAACACCTCCCTGGATAGTCCTGAGCCACCATGCATCTAAATAGTACCTCCAAGAGGTCATTGTAAACATAACCCAACCTGCAGGGCTCAAAATCCAGAAGCAGAAACCGTATTTCTTGAGATGTTGTCCTGTCACGAGCAGCCTGTGTGCTGGGCTGCTGTTTCAACCTGCAGTGTTTGGTCTGTGGAGTCTGTAGAGTGATGTTGTATGTAATCAATGATTGTTTTGCTCTTTTGGGGAGATAGGTTCATTTGCCTTCGCTCCTTTCTAATGAAGGTCGAAAAGAAATAACTAGAGCTGAGAAGGAAGAGGATAAAAGAGGAAAACCAGAAGAAGAGGCTGTTGTAACCAAAAGAGGGGAGCCAGTCAGGATCAAGATCTTTGAAGGAGGGTAAGTGTCAATTTTATTTCTCTTTTTGTACCACAGCTGATTGTATAGGAGTTGTTGGTTACAGTGATGGCAAGTCAGTGGAGGTGCCATGTGGAGGCCAGGTATAACTGGATTCCAGATTTCTTTCTGCAGCTGCCTTGCAAACCCACCCCTCAAGATCAGCAGATACTTCAGACTGCATTCATGTTCTTTTCTGAGTTGTCTTCAATTAAGAGCCCCCTTGATCTCGTCTGTGAGCAGGCGGTTGAGTGAAGACAGCTGAAGAGCACAAATGCGTCCTGCAGCTGTCTCTGGTGTGGCAGGGATGCTCAACACATCTTCTGCATCCTTCCATAGCCTTCTCCTGAAAATGAAGTTCCTGATGGTTGTTGCTGTTATGATGAGAAACTGGGGAGCTCGTTCCTTGGGTTTTAGACGGGGGAACAAAGAACCATTGGATTTATGTGATTTTAAACCCACCCAACTAAAGTAGCTCGAACCAGAATGGATGCAAGGTCTGAATTTGATGTATCTCTTTATTCTGAGGTCCAGGTAATTCAGAGTGCTCTTCAATAATTCAGCGCTGGTCTAATATTATTGTTTATCTTTTCAAAAATGAAAAATCAATTAATGAGTAGCATGTCTGTAGGATGCAATTAGTTTCATACTTCAAGATCATCCTTCCTGTGTGTTGCAGAATCCTGAGCAGGATTCATCAGTTCTTCTCTTGCCATTGGGTGGTCTTGGTTTTTGTGTGCTAGAAAAAGGCTTTAATTAAGTTAGTGGTTGTGGTTTTCTCTCTGCTGTTACCTGTTGAAGTTTGCTTTTATTTTAAACTATTTCATTAACGGATGATCAAACCATCTCACCAGAGGAGTAAAGCAGTGCATTGTGAGAGGAGAGCTGCCTGTTGGCTCAGGACTGCTCACCTCTCACCCAGACTGTGTGCTCAGCTCAGGTTTAGGTGCGTGTTGGCAGTGAGTGGTGAGCACTGAGGGCCAACCCTTAAAGGAAGAGCCCTTCCCTGTCACCTGCCCTCAACCTGTAATGGTTATGGCAAAGTGATTTAGGGAGGGAGCCAGGGAATGGCAAGAAGGCAGCAGATTGGCATGTGCAATGAGTGCACTGCTATCATCCTTCTGTTGCATGCAGGGCCATGGGACCAAATGAGCGTTGGGTTTTATTGCCTCAAATCCCCATAAGAAGCCTCATTTCCCTCAGGTGGATTATCCAGGACTCCTTCCTAGGTGTGATTAAGGAGGCTTGGCATTAACATGGATGAAAATCACCTTGTCCCTTGCAGAGCTGCTCCACAGAGGCTTTTTGGGGACAGTGCCACATCTCTGTGTCCCCGTGTCCTGAGCAGAACGGGTGGGGAGTCACATTTTCTAAACGACAGATACAAAATAAAGCAACTTTTCCAATATGTTGTGTATGAGCCAGGATCAGGGAACGTATTAGTCATCCTCAGCGTATGCTATGTTTTATTTTAAAGTTCCTGTAGCATCAGCTTAAGGCAGCCGTCCTTCTGGATATGAGACAGAATATAGTAGCTGCTTAATGCCAAGCACAGGCACAAATGTAAGGCACCAGATCAGAGAAATGCATTTAATATCTCAATAAGATGGTGTGCACGCTGCTGAGAGGTCGGGCAGGACAGGCTGTTCTCCCGAGGTGCTGCTACAGAGCTGGTGCTTCGTGCCTGAGCCCCAAAAGCTTTCTGACCTTGAATCCTTTGGTCTCAGCAGCTCGGATCTGCAAGGATGTTTTCTTACAGATGAATCTGTGGGTTGCTTAGTGCTTTGCACAAGATGCTAAGTGGATCAGACGTATTCCTTGCCATCTCCTGCAAATGTTTCACCAAAAGTGCATCCATCCTCAAGATGTTAATTCACCTACTTTACTTCCCCTCCATAAATATTCCCTCTTTGTTTCATTCTTCCCTTATTTATCAGTTTCACATGATCTGTTCCAGGCTTGACCCATCCTTCCATTGCGGAGCAGTTGGTTTCAAATCTTTTGGAGCCAACCTGTGCTTTTTTGCCTCTACCAAGGAGGGTGATTATAAAGAAATTCAAGTACTCCTACACAAGTTGAACTTGCTGTATCTCTTTTCGCTCCATCTTCCTCTCAGTTTTTTTCTTTGAGCTCTTCCCTTTCTCAATGCTATTTTCAGCACTTGCTTTTTTTTGTTTCCCACTGTACATCCTTCTTCCAGCCCTATTTCTGCCTTTCTCCTATTGCTGCCTTGCTCACAGCACCCAGGACCAGCTCTGCTCCTTCCCCTGCTGCTGGCCAGAACCTTATTCCCTGGCTTTCAGAGACCAGGAAAGCTACATTTCATGCTTCCATCACACCTGCTGCCCATCTTTAAGGACCAAAGTGATGAACCTGCTGGAGGCTCTAGGAGCTGTGCTCTCTCTGTGTTGTGGCTTTGGTTTCTTGGGGATGCAGGGAGAACGTTGTGGCTCTGCCTTGGCTCTTCCACGGTTAAACATAGATGGAATGTGCAGTTTTGGGTGAGCTCCTGTTTGTAGAATGAATTCTCTTTGTGAACAAGTCTTAAGATCGTTTTATATGTAATTTCAGCAGTGAATTTGCATGGAAAATCCTGGAATTTCATAGGACTAAGTGCACCTCTGCTGTGGCCAGCGTTTGTTCTCATCACGCGCACCCATGTATTCGACCAACAGCAAAGAGGTGGGAGCTCAGCATCCCACGCACAGACTGGGCACTGTACTGCCTTGCTAGGATGTGTCTGGGAGAACCATGCTGTCAGGCAGCTTGTACTCCTCAAGGAGCAAATAAAAATACCCACTGGCCTTGTCCTGAGGGTTGCCATGGTGGTTGTGAGCAGTGAAAATGAGCTCTGAAGGTCATGCTGGCCAGCACAGCTTCAAGAGTGCTGTGATTCCTCCCTGTCTCTGTGTCACCTTCATCAATCCACTCTGGGGTTTTGGGGGCACTGGGACCATTCTGAAATCTTACATCATGAAACTGTAGATTGGTATCGACCTGATTTGAAAGCGAGGTCCTCGATGGTATCATGGGCTTGTAGGGGAATGTTGCCTGTTTACTGTGCATTAGCATCTTCATGATGAAATCTGATAGTGGTAGGGGTCAATATGTGTCCTTCTGTTTCACAGCCACATCTCTGTGCTCTTATGGAGCCCACTGCTTGGCTCATTGGGGTCGTTGACTGCAACTAGTAGGGAAAGCAATACCAAGATATAAGGGTTAAGAACAACTAATGCTGACTGACATCCCCGAAGCAGCGTCATGTAAAATGAGTACTTCAAAGGGAAGGCAGAGGTGCTCTCTGTGGGGAACTGCTCTGTTCTTTTTTTCTCTGTTATCAGGAAAAAAAACCACATACGGTTGCAATGTAATGGTCACAGCCCTGAAGCTTCCTTTCATTTGTCCCGTCCCATGTGTGCAAATCTGCACATGAGCAAGAAGAACCCATAGTGGTGTAGTAGGGTATCTTAACACTGAGAAAGATGCTCTTGGTGCTGTTGTGACCCAGGCTGCTCTGGACTTTGGTCTGGTCTGATTCAGACAGGAATCTCCTCCACCTTAAATCACTGCTCTGTGAGTCGGAGTGAATTCCTGTCCTACAGTCCCTCCTGCCTAACACAGTGTGTATAAGTGGGGGGACTGCATGAAGACTGACCACTGAGCTCCTGGAGAGCCGTAGGGTTGGGAGGGGAGAAACTGTTGTCTCCACACTGTGGGGCTGCTTATGGGATTTTAGGTAGGCAGGAGGGAGGTGGGGACATACATTGAACCTCAGCCTGTCTGGTGAGAGATTTTTTTCCCAGTGCTGAGGGAAAACAGAGAATCCCTGGGTCTGCTTTATCAGACTTGAACATGATTACTAATGAGGGGGAAAAAAAATTATGCAACCTTTTGCAACCCATTGCATTCCTCGCTCCCTGCTCTCCTCCCACTGCTGCTGGGATCTGCGGTCGGTTCCTCTGGGTGATCTCACTCCATTTCTATGACCGGCCACAGAAACTGCAGCTCCCACCCCCCGCTGACACACACCTCCCGGAAAATCCCTGGCACAACAATGCAGGAGTTTTATTACCCTGGAGAAAGCCCTCTCTGTTCAACAAGCGGCGTTTCTCAGTGTGTAACCCCAAACCCCTGCGCCGAACCCGGTTCGTTCAGGGGATTTCCTCTGCTGCTTAGATGAGTTCTAAGAATTCATTGTGTTTATTTTGCGAGAGTCATTTATCCCAAAGACATCAATTTGAGCGCACACATTAGCAGCAGAGGAGGAGTCTGTCGTTATCTCGTCCAGCTGCGCTGTGCATCAGCAGTGCACGGTCCTCCTTTGCTTACCTGCTCCAGTCTTATGGGGGAATGCACTTCATGTCCCCAGGGTGGTGCTTGACATATGACATGAAACAGTCATATTTCACAACGTAATCATTTCTTGGGTGAAAGTAAAGAATTCCTGAATTTTTCATTTTAAATAGAAAGTGAAAGGGGTTTTCCTGCTGCTCCGCGGGGGAGGGTGGGATTGGTATGAATGCTTTTCCGCTGGGGTCAGAGGTGCCAGACTGACCTCTCACTGTTAATCTGAGCATCTTGTGGTCGGTTGCTGGATTTTCCCTGCTTCCAGGAGTGCTGAGCAGGCATTGCTCAGCCCTGTGGCTGCACAGCCCCATGGAAAATGTGGTCCTACGTGTGTCAAGCTGCACTCTTTAAAACTTTTAAAGCCCAGACATCAGCTTGTGCACAGGTATTTATCCTCCTTTTGTAAAGGATCTTTAAGCAGATGTCTGAATTTTCAACACATCAGACTTGATGACAAATAGAGAGCTTTCATGCCGTGAGGTTTGAGGCCTACAGCCCTATTGCTCAGACAGCACTGAGAGTGCTCAGCCACCATGGGTTGGGCATGATGGGGAGGGCATTCCCTGATTTTGCCATATGAAAATGAGACATCACATAAAATGATGGCAGTCCTCCAAGAATCCTCTCCAAAGGAGCCTCCCCGGATGGGACATCCATGCTCATAGGGTTTGGGAGCAGCCCGTGGGGTTGGGGTGCTCCCACTGGACAGGAGCTGGGCTCATGGTTCTACTGGGGAAGGACAAGCCTCGTCCCAGTAAAAGAATGTAAGATCCCATTGAGCACCATACGTTTACACTCTGTTTTTTTCTTTTCATAGCACAGGCAAAGCACATTTTCTGCTTAAAAAGCTAACAATCCCAAGAAGACAAGACACAGGGTGGCAATTTAAGGAAGGACGGATTTATGAATGTTACCGCTGCTGACAAGATGAAAGGAGAGATGGTTTGAAGAGCCAGGTTGCAGGCAGTGAGGAAGGCTGCTTGAAGGCTGCATGCAGGAATAGCAGCAATGAAAAATGGCAACTAGAGAAAAAATATTTTCAAAAAGAAAGGAGTGTGTTCTTTTTGCTTGGAAAATCTTTGCATTCTCGCTCCGGAGGCTATATGGAGAGAAGGTTCCACTCAACCTGAAGCAAATGATTTCCCCACCCCACCCCATAGTATGTCTTTAAGAAAATTTGGATTTTTACAACTTTTTAATTCTGGTCTTGCTTAAGCAACATTTCTGCCTGATAACTCAGGTTGTTGCCAAGAAACGGAAAAATCAGTTGTTTTTGGAGGTCTGCTCAGGAAATCCTTTCTTGGAACGGGAGCTGCGAGGTACACAGCAGGAAACGGAGCGTGGAAGAGGAGAAAAGCACAGAGCTGGGCAGAGCAAAGCAAAGGTGCCACTCACTTGGCTTCAACCCCAGGGACCTCAGTCTGTCCATGTGTGGGATGAGGCTGGGAGAGCTGACATGGTTCCTTTTGGAGGGAAGGTGTGGGGCTGCTCTGAAGTGGCTCCAGCTCTCAAACCCACTGCTCACAGATGGTGTCGCATGCCAGGAGCTCTTGTATCAGTAACCTGGCATAATTGAGCAGTAACCTTGGGTTGTTAACCCGAAAACAGGTTATTAATGTCTGTTGGGAGCAGCTTCTGGTTGTGTAAGCAATGCTGAAGCATCATGCAAGATCCCAAATGGGCCTCTGGGACAGAGCCCAGAGCTTGAAGCACTTTGTATTTCCTTGCTTTTATGACAGTGTTTACACCCTGTGAGTTGATAGCCACCATAAATGCTCCTCAAGGCTCTGTGCAACGTGAATCAGCATCATTCACATCCAGTCTGTTCTTTACTACCTCCTCATGGATGTGCAATGGAATTCCTCCTCATGGAATGCAGAAAAGCATTACATCCTTTACGTTTTGGCCAACTAAGCACAGACCCACTCTCAGTTCCCATCCCAGCCCTGGATGAAGGAATACTCACAAGCACATGGAGTGCTCACACCAGGCACAGTGCTGCCCTTCCCTTCCCTTGGCTCCTGGTGGCAGGACGTCCCTGCATGCCACCAGCTCTCCTTCAGCACCAGCTGTGTTTGCACTGAGCAGTTCCTGAACACACTGTTCCCTGAGCGTATCCTGCAGACAGCATGGTGGTTGGAGCAGATATGTGTGGCTGCGAGATGCGGGCTGTGCACCCCTCCTATGCCTGTGACTCACTGTGGCTCTGGGATAAGTCGTTCTGCTCCCTGTGCTCCCATTCCCTTCCTTGGGAGAGGGGACACCAACTCATGTGGTGCTAAGCTTGCTTATCTGCTCTCTTCAAAATAGCTTAATATTCCTCGATGGGAATTGTTAACGTTTTACCCCATTTCCTGCCCTGAATATCTTGTTGCTTCACTTGACAATTGGATTCGTTCTGCAGCTTATGCCTGTTTTCCCAGGAAATTAGACAAACACAGAAGGATTCAGTCTGGGTTGTTGTCTGGCTTTCTTTATTATTTTTCCTAAATTATTTTCTGTACAGCCAGCCCACTTTCTTAACACATCCTTCTGGCAGGCGCTCATAATGCTGCTTGATGCTAATTTCCCACAGACAGTTATTAAGAAATATTATCTCAGCTTCCCGTGTGACTGTGTGTGGGATGCACACCTTTCTGCACTGTGCTCTGTCCTGAGTAAAGATGCCTGTGAGCATCCATCCAGCCTGCCTGTTGGCTTCCTAAGTGCAGTGCACTTGGAGTGGGGCAGAGACCTTGGGTGCACAGCATCCCCCATGGGGTTTTCCCAGCCCATTATTCTGTTCACTGTGACGTTTAACCTCCTTTGTGTTACACAAGGACAAGACTTCCCATTTGCTGTCATCTCAAATGAGGAAAAGTATAAAGTTAAATGATATTAAGCAAGAAAATGTCACTGATGCCATGCAGAGGTGCCTGGTGATGGCCAACCTGCCTTGCTGGCATCACATTGCACCTTCATTTGGGGAACGGAGTGCTCCAGCTCCCAGGTTTGTCAGTCTCCCACTATAGCACTGAATTAAAAGTCTACTATTAGTTGCATATGTTCTAGCAGTTGCTTGGCTTATGCCACTTGGTAGGTCCAAGGTTAGGTCCAGCAAGATAACCAGGAGCAGAGACTAACAAGTGAGTGGGTTACTGGGGTGGGAAACAGCACCATTTTCTTTCCTTCTTCAGTGGAAAGACAAGTTCAGGTCACTGCAAGCAAAAAGACAGGATGGGAGCACTGCGTTGCTTGGGCTTCTCTTCTCTGCCCTGCCAAAGGCTTGTGAACTTGGAGATCTGCACTCTCTCCCTGTCCCCATCCTCCTTCTGCAGAAGAGCAGACAAGGAGGGATGACGGTGTTGGGTGTTTTTGTTCCAGACCTCATATCTCTCCATGGGGTTGTCCAGACCAATCCACGCACCTGAGGCGAAGCCTCTAACCTATGTGACACTGAAGTCCAGGAAAATGATTTGCAATCATGGGGAAAATGAATGGTTACCTGTGCACTGGTTGCATTTGGCACAACAGAGTTACCAAGCAGAACTGAAAAACAGCGTTTATAGAATCACAGAATCGTTATGGTTGGAAAAGACCTCTAAGATCACCACTTCCAACCCCAAGCCACCTGACCATGCCCACTGAGCAGATCCCTCAGTGCCACATCTCCACGGCTCTGGAGCACCTCCAAGGACGGTGACCCGACCACTCCCTGGGCAGCTGTGCCACTGCATCACTGCTCTTTCTGAGAATAAATTGTTCCTAATATCCAACCTGACCATCTCTTGGTGTTGACCTCTCATCCTATCACTGTTATCTAGGAGAAGAGACCAGCCTCCACCTTGCTACAATTTCTTTTGAGATCGTTCTTCCCATCTGAGGCAAAAAGGGCCGCCTGGGGCTGCAGGACCAGGGCTGCTGGCAGAGCAATGTGAGAGGTCAGGGAAATTGTGATATCCAGGAGCAGAGGTAGGGATAGAAACATTCCACAGTGCCTTGGTCAGATGGGTGAGGGAAAGCCAGTAGAAAGGAAGGGTGAAAAGAAGGAAAGGCGGTTTTGGCAGATGAGTTGGAACAGAGAAAGTAGAAATTGGTTAAAAAGAAAGAGACTGTGATTATCCAAGCAGGAGGGGGTCAGGCTGGAAGGTCTGAGCATTCTCAGTAAAGGGAGAGGGTGTGGGATGGGATGAAGAGAAAAAAGGTCCGAGCTGATGTCAGGAAAGTGAAGAGAAAAAGTGAATGAAAGTCAGAGATGTTCTCAGGACTCAGGAAAAAATACAATAGGAATTGACATGAACAGGTACTGAGTTAACATGACTCATATGTGTATTTCTCCAACATTGCACATGCTCTCAGTTTCATAAGAGCAAGCATTTTTTTTCTTTTTTTCTTTTTTTTCATTTGAATAAAAGGCAATTGGGTGCTTTCCTTGGTGGAAGTTTTGAAAATGATAGCCTAAAAGAATCTGTGTGGAGTCCTGATGTGAGGCTGTGCTCTCCTGGGCTGCCCTTCTGCGCCTCGGACTCACAGCCATGACACAACGTCTTACTGTGAGCCGCTGTCTGACATGGCCAAGTGTCTGGAATAATAAAGTCTCCGTGTGAGAGGGCTGCATATGGGCTTGTGGCAAACGTCAAGACTGTGGGCTTTGCACTTTATTGATTCAGTGACACAATCTCTCCAATTAATTCAGCGGAAAATTTGAGAAGGCAAACGTTTTTACCAGCTTTACTTAGGATTATCCAGTTCTTAGCATCTGCACATCTAGGCAGCCTGTCCTATACAACACTGTAAATAGACACCCTTTAATAGATTCCAAGTACTGTGCAATCAATTAGAAACCCAGTGTTCAAATAGACAGACCCAGACCTGACTGCCTATTGCACAATCCTTATCCCAGTAGGTAAATGGCAGGAAGATGACTCTGAGAATATAATTCTGGCTGTTTAGGACTTCCTTTGCTGACCCTTCCTAATGATGAAAACATTACTTTTGAGCAGATAGATCTCTTCTCAGGGCAGATGTTAATCTGATTCCCGCTCATCTGTTTCTTTTATTGTTTTGTTTTTGTTTTTAAACTCATCCCAAATGTTGTAGTTGATTTTCAGCTGTCTTTAGTGTCAATCAGAGAATCCCAGTGATGGCAGACGGATGTGAAATTCTTGGGACTGTTCTGCATGATGGTGGAGGAATGGTAGAGGCCTGACAGTAAAATGTGCCTGAATTATATTGCACCTTCTCAACCTGTTTTCTGCTATTCAAAAGTTACGCTTGGCTTTCAGATTTAGCTTGTTTTTGAGGAGGAGTTCACTATGGACATAGGCACACATATCTCAAACGTGGAGCTGATCTGAGCCCAATGATCTCTGGGTCACAAAGTGCTGGGAGGCAGCTGTCAGCCCAGCTCAAGTTCTTCAGGATGGAGAAGAAGGAAAAAGCTGTGACTGCAAACTGCAAGTGCTTAAAGTCATTTCCCTGACCTGAAAGACCTGCTGCTGCTCAGGCATTTATGCAAAATAAACTGAGTGAGAAAGGAGGGTAGGATGGGCTGTCACCCTTTAAAAACATGTGAGAAATCCTAGCATATGTATGGAAAAATGTGAATCCAGACTGACTGTAACTGTGTGCTTCTTTGTGAGCAGACTCTTGTGACCTAAGGAGATGTTTTTGCTGCTCTGTTTTGCTGTTTATTCTAGGCTAGAAATAAGACTGAAGAATAGCAAGCTTTATGTAGATTGGAAACTGGAGAGCTCCAGTGTGGGGTAACAAGAAATACTTTGCCTAGTTCTTCTGATGATGTTCACCTGAGAGCTCTGCATGGTGGTTGGGCTTCCTAGAGGTTCATGTGTTTTTGATTGCTTGTGTCTTTGTGTTTCTAACTGTCATTCTGTACATGGTATGTCAAAAATGAGGGGGGTCATCAGGTGTGAGAAGCTAATTTCATAGAATCATAGAATCATAAAGGTTGGAAAAGACTTCTAAGATCATCAAGACCAACTGTCAATCCATCACCATCAAGTTGTTATAGTCCTTCCTATTTGTTGGTTGCCTTTGTTTCTTGGAAAGCCTGAGCACAACTGAGCTGGTTTGGGTATCTCTTGGTAGGCTTATGCATAGTAGTGGTGTTTTCAAAGAGTGAGTGTTTCTCACAGATGTTTTAGTGGTTTTTCATGTTTGTGAGTATCTTGCTATTCTTATTCAAAGAAACCATTTAATTGCAGAACTGAGATTCAACTCTCTGCATTTCAGTCCCCTTACAAGACCAAAGAGTGCTTTCAAACATCAGGTTCTCTGCAAAGCATTGGGCTAAGTATGCCAGAGCAGCCTGTTTTTTGATAAAATGAGAACCTATCCCAAATATGAATGGAGCAAAAGCCTTTGGTACAGAAAATAAATCCCTCTTGATGGCAGGAGAGCTGTGGTGGGACCAGGGACCTGCAGGCTGCAGGTGTTTGGGGTTGGCAGTGGGGAGAGACATTGTATGGCATGAAGTCCATGTGTTGCAGCTACATAAAAATGGGACATCAGGAGTTTAGGATAAGGATTGATCAACTTTTCACAATTGAAAAAAATGAGGGATGTTTGGCATGGTGGTGTAGAATGGGAGAAGGGATTTCTTTTTCATTTGGCTTTGGTATGCCCTTGGTTTGTGGATATTTTCCTTTTTGTCCCCAAAAGGCTATAATGTTAGAACCATAGTGAGATCTGTGTGTGTGGGAATATAGGACATCAGTACAAAAAAAAGGCTAATTAGTTTATTTACCCAGACAACCAATGGGCTGATGTTTTAGAGTGGAAGTGTGCTGGTTTTACCACAGAGTATTATTTATAACAGTAATTTATTAGGAATTCAGCTCTTCCTACCTTGCATCTTGAGCTCAATTTATTGAGCTGAAAGCTGAGCACAGGGCTTAATCTTCAGAGGTGCTGAGCAATGGGCAGGGCTGATTGCAGATGCTCCAACTGTGGGTATTTATGCCTTTGCAAATTGGATCTTCATGGAGATGTCACCAAATGGGCTTAATAAACTTACAGCAACCAAGAGTGAGAGCTGTGTCCCTGCTGCACGATCCCACTGTTGAAGCTGATGGTAAATTAAGAAAGTGCTAATACATGGTGAAGGGCACTTGCAGGAGGCAGCAGCCTGCGGAAATAGAGGAGCTCTGGGAGCCGCCAGTCCTGCCCTGTGCTTGAGCCATAGGTCTGTGAACGTTTACAGTTTTGCAGCTTGACTTCTTTAGCAGAGAAAGCCGCAGCGATTTCTGATACCGCACCGCCGGTCCCTGGTGCACGGCTGTTTTGCAGTGTGTAAATCTCCGAGGCACCTCGGCATAAAGCACGCACGAACCTCTCTGCTAAAGCTGACGGAGGTTTTATGCCTTGCAGTGAAGAGCAGTGATTTAAAATAGCTCCTAGCTCTGCCCCCGCTTTGAAAGGGGCCTTCGCGGTCCTCCTCTGGAGAGCAGAGGCCGTGTCAGCAGTAACAGCAGCCGGTTATTTTTGCACAGTCCCCACAGCCTTCCTGCCATCCCTTCTGAAGTGTCACCAGCACTGCCGAGGTCACATCTGGAGCAGCGGGTTCGCGAACCCTGCCTGGAATGGGACGGCTCTGCGCTCCTCCGCAGATGGCCCCATGCAGGGAAGTCCCGGCTGGATGGCGATCCCAGGGGGGCTGGTGGCTGTGGGCAGCTTCCTGCCATGCTGTGTTTATCCAAGAAAGGGGAAGGCGAGTGGTTTCAAGGAGTCGTCGCCTTGGATTCTTGCGGGCTTTGGTGTCGCCTCGGATTCAGACGGCAGCACGTCTTCCTATAGTCCCGGCTGGAAGCAATCCCACCCGCCCCATGTGAAGACGTGGGGGTGAGAGACCCCCGGGGAGCCCCTGCGTGTCCTTGGGAAAAGTGCCACAGCTGCAGAAAAAACACAAACGGTTGTTGCTGTGACTTTCTGGAGAGAAACGGGAACGTATTTTGGTCTCAGCAGAAGTGAGCGTGATATACTGGCACTTTTGACATGCAGACATGCAAAACAGACAGAGAAAAAGTTCTAGGCAACAATTTATGTGGTTTTTTACTTTTTTTTTTTTTTTTTGGAAGGAAAATATCCTGAAATGTTGGTGCAGAGAGGGATTTCCTGAGGTATGTGAAGAATGGTCTTTGCTCCCTGGATATAGCACTCTGTGAGCAGACTGGATCTTATCTGCCATCCACCCTCACTGCTGATCATGTCCAGATCCCTTCCAAGTGGGAACTCCTCTTGAAGGAGACAACGGAGATGTCTTTCCATTCCCTGGGTTCTTGTACTGTTGGAAAAAACTACACTGTGCTGCAAGTTGTCCATCCTCAGCACCATGGCATGATTGCAGTCAACACCATTTCTGCTGTTATCTGGCGGAGCTCAGTCTGTGTAGGGCTTTTCTTTACTCTTAGCATTTTGCCAACTCTTCTTGCAGAATGGCTCCAAAGTACAACCTTTCCTGCCCATATACAGAAGTAAAATTCACCAGCTGCTCATCCAGCTCCTCTGCAGTCCTGTTCTGCGTGCTCACAGTATCGGTCTGGGTCTGTCTCTGTTTTAGAAAATTGGAAAGAAAAAGTAATTTCCTTGTGCTGTGTCTACATAGAGCCCTCTTTGCATCCGTTTTTGATGACAAAATCTCCCTTCCTGCTCTGAATGGTGATATTATTCTCCCCATGTATTATTTCTACAACCTTTCTTCCCTGCTGGAAAGAGCTCTCTGAAAACATCTGCTGACCTTCTTCCTCTTCCTTCAACTCACCTCTGCTCTGAGATGTCTGTCTGTAGAAATGATGGCAACATTTAGGCTGCGTGTCCCAGCACATCACACTGACCTACATCCTCCTGCTGTTCTCCCATACTATCCACCACTGCCCATCTGCTATCTCTTTGTATGTCCTTGGGGCAGGATCTTGGTAAATTAGCTTTTCACTCTGTGTTCACTGTCTGCACGGTAGACCTGTAGGCACTACGTTAAGATAAATAGTAGGGATTTGTCTTTGAAAAATATTACTCCTTCATGTATGCAAGGTGCTGTGCAGAAGGGGTCTGGCTTGCCTGCAGGAAGCTTGTTAGGGGGCCTAATGAGCACAGCCTACTCATGGTGCAGGAACACGAGCAAAAGCTCAGCTGCTTCTTGGAGCTGCTTTCAGTTGCTCCTGCTTCAGCCTGGAGATGCTCCAAGTGAAAGCCCCTGTAGGTCATCAGCAGGCAATGGTGCTCTCAGGGGCTCTTTTTAAATTTTTTTATCCTGGTTAAACATGCTCCTCCTCCCCCAAACCTTATGATCTTCCACCATTAGCACACGCGACCAATGGCACGTTCTCCTTCTGTGAGACTTCCATGGGACCCTTTCCAAGGAGGACTTCTTTCACAGCCCCTCTCAACCCACAGGGGAGCTGACCAGACCCGTCGCGTTTTCCATCAGTGACCTGGGAACCGCTCTCCTCCTTCCTCCCACCCCACCTCCTCCACGCTACCGACGCGTCTCCGTGCTGCGGATGGAGGGACCGCATCCCTGCCTTCCTCCTTTCCCAGCTGCATTGCTGTTGGGTCTCTGATCTCACCCACGAGCGTGGCAGGACGGCTGGGAACAGCTAGAGCCTCGTGGTCCCGCGGTCCTCGCAGGAACTTCTGCATCCTGGAGGAGCGGGAGCTTCCCGCGGGAGAACCCTTTGCACTGAGTGCTGTCCCGTGAGAACAGCACCGCTGCTGGGGTTTGCAGAGGCACGCAGCCGTTATCTGAAGCTGTAGAGCTGCATCTGTAGAATTGGTTCCTAAAATTAGCAGGCTGCTTTGGGACTGTGTGGCTGATGAATATTGAGGGACTTCTAGAAGGAATCACCCAGGGTGTGCACGCATACTCTTTAAGCTGCAGAAGAGTGTGCTCTTGGCACAATCGTATTTTTTCTTCTGATTATTATAATCATTATACACTGAAACTTTCTGTACAGCAGTCGTAAAACACACTGGCTAACAGCAGATGCCTGAGAGAGAAGGATTTTTGCTTCTTTTTTTTAAGTTCAGTTGCTGAAAAATGACTGGGGGAAAAAAAAAAAAGCATTATGGGTTTTCCAGATTTTTTCCTCTGTAATTGTGGTATCTAATGTGTTTTTTTGATTCCAGGCTAAAAGATGAGGGTTTTGAGCTGTAGGTCCTGCAAGCACAACTTTGGCTCTGCTCACCTCCTCACACATCATCATGGGTAACGAAGGCTCTGCCCCTGGTTACCCCTGCACTGCCCTGTTTCCTTCAATTGCTTTGCAAGGGCGAGCGGAGCTGCCTAAATTGTTGTGCTGATTATGTGCAAGAGAGAACAGGATCCAGCTCCCTCTCTCTGGGCTGCATTGGGTTTTTTTGCAGGGATAGGGAGAGAAGAAGGAGAAAATCACAACGTTGTGAAATTGCTGAGCTCAGTTTCTGACTCAGAATGTGCTCTGGGGAGGAGCAGTGGGATGGGAAGGGGAACTTTCAGAATCACTCCCCAGCTGTGATGAGAGCTCCTGGAGAGCTGCGGGCCACTGCAGAACACACAGAGGATGGTCCCCAGGGATTTCCAGCGATGTGCAGATGTGCGAATAGCAATCACCGCCCAGCTGGTAGGAATTCAACTCCTTGCAAATGATTTGCACTGCTCTGGACCCAGCTTCTGTCCTCCAAACAAAACCTCCACCTGACCCTGCTGCCAGCACTGACTTGAGGGTAGGTTGTGTTGGGCCCAAATTTTGGCTGCAGAAACACTAAAAAAGCCTTTTCCACCATTGTGTAGCTGGGTGTTCATAGATTCAGTGGGATGATGTCTCACTGCCCTTTGCCAGATGTTTCCCAACACAGGTCCTCCCTGCAAACAGTGACTCCTCATTATCATTAGAATTGAGGAGGGCTTAAACTCTGCTCCTGCTAATGTAGATGAGTGCCCAAGAGCCGAGATGCTTTGCTCCAGCTCATCTGGAACTTCTTACAGCTCTAGAATTGGTCTGAAAAGTCATAGGATAAAACTTTCTAATGCAGTTCCCGGAGTTTCTGCTGTCCAGTTGGATTGATGGTATCTCAGGTCTCCTTGGGACTAGTCCTAATTTCCTTGCTTGGCCTTGACAGGAGACAGGAAGCACAGGAAATGAGAAATAATTAAATCATTTCTTTAAAATTGTTTTGTCTTGGATCTAACTTGAAGGATGGGTAAAGGCTTGGGACGAGTCTGAGGCTCATGTTTCCTCAAAGAGTTTCTCTATCTCCTGGAACACTACAGAATTTCATTAATAATTATAACCCCTAGGTGTTGTGGAGCAGAACACGGGCTGACATGATGATCTGCTTGTAGGTGATAACCCAAGCCCAATCCATTCGATCCTCCAGGATGTTGAGATGTCATAATAACCTGAGTGGCTTTGGGTATTTTGTCAGTTGTAGTTATATTGGGAGGAGAGCGGAAATTCATCAACCATCAATACCCAGTGGTGATAAGGGCAAGAACTGACCGGAACGTGATACTGACTGAGTGCTTTTGTTATGGGGTTACTGTGGTTCTCAGATTGTCTTTACTATGTGTTTGTGTTCTGTTTTGTTGCCTTTGGGAAAGAAGGGACTAGGCAGCTGGACTTGCTTTTATTTACTATGCTTCACTGTAGCCAGAGGCTCTTTGGCTTCTATGCTATAGAAATAAATCTAGCTTATTATTATTATTTATTTTTACTGTTATTAAGAACTTTCACTGGGGAGGTGGACCTCACTCCAGGAAATGCCAGACTTGGTGGAACTGGTATATTCCACTGCTCCGATGGTTCCAGTCCCATCCATCTCTTTCTCCATCAGTCTCACCCATCGCTCTTTGACATGAGGGGACCATTTCTCCTGGAAAAACACCCTGCTGTTTCCAACCCGTTCCCTGGCTCCTGCTGGAGCTTCACATGGAGTTGGCAGAGGGGTTGTCTGGGCTTTCTTGCGAAGACATTTGGAAAGCAAGCGTTTGTCTTGAAGAAGTTATTCCATAATGTGCAGCATATCGGGTTCACTTCCAAGATTCTTTGAAATCAAGGCACTTCCTGTTATTTCAAAGTATAACCAGGCCGCCACTTGGATGAGGCTTGCATTATTGTTAATGGCAGCCAGTCTCAGACATTCAGATTTTATTGTGCCAACAGTTTATGGATGGGTATTCATGTCACTGGTGAAGAAGTGAATGAAACTCAATACTCCCCGCAGGGAGCTTGCTGGAGCTGCTGGAAGCCTTCCGCACTTGGAGGAGCAGTGTTTGGGTTTCTATTGCTAAGTAACAAAAGGACGAGGATAAAAACAGCTCCTGCACAGCACCCTCCTCCCAGATCTCCATACACCTACATGGAGAGCTGAGCTCTGAAGCCTCTTTATACAAACTGGAGGAGACTGAGTTTCTCTAGGAGAATTTATCCCATGTGTCACACTCAGAGGGTGGAGGCGGAAGAACTTGAGGGGAAGTTTTGTTTTCCTTCACCGTCCCTGTTGTTTGTAAGGACTCCTCCTGCAGTGCTCCCAAAATCTGTTACTGACTGAGTGGTGGGAACAAAGATGTGGGAAATCACTGTAATGGCATCCTTGCTTCAAAAGCTCTTTGGAAAATAAGCTTAGATGTAAGGAAGATGAACTGAAGTCCCCTGAGACAAGAAGAGGAAAACAACAGTGATGAAGCAGACGTCCAGCAGGGAACGGATTTATTCTGAGCCATTTTTGTTGCTTGTTTGTATGGTGAGGTCAGCCCCCCCCTTTTTTTTTTTTCCTTAATTTTTGTCTCTGCATATTTTACCTATAACATGATCAGCATTACCAAAATTGACTGATACTAAAGGGAAAGTGGAAGTAAGCAGCGATCCCTGTATTACATTGCAGCCTTCCTGATAGGAAGGAGTAACTTCTGCTTGCAGGTGGCTTCTCAAATCTGCTTGAGTGAATCAGTTGCACCAGACCATACCTTTTTTTTGTCTCACGAAACACCTTACAAGTTTAATTGAAGTAAGGATGGCTGAAAATTTCCTTTCTCTCACTTGGAATACTCAGGGAATTTTAGTAGGTGTCCTGGCCGTACAGTAAGTGAACAGGAAGATCCTGTAGGGCAGGACATCCATTGCCATCAGCACCAAGGACACCGGCAGTGAATAGGACTCGGCCAATGGAATTGTCTCCAAGTTGCCAATACTATTAAAATACCATGTTCTGTAGCTCTGACTGCAGTTCATTTGTCATCCGCTCTAATTCATGCCAAAAGTCTCTTTAATATTCATCTTAGTGATTAGAAATGTTCATAATGAGATGCAGTTATTGCTGTTAATAAATAATAATAATAATAATAAAGATTTTGGAATGTAATCAATCACATCTCTTCCAAAGCTTGTCAACGTAAAGAATGAGACCTAAAAGCTCATCATCTAAATTGTAGTCAGATGCATAAGACTTGTGGTTAATTAGGCAAACGTGTAAGGATGATGTACTAATGTCATAGAATTGTAGAATCATAGGATGGTTTGGGTTGGAAGGGACCCTTGAAAGCCATCTGGTCCAAATCCCCTGCGATGAACAGGGAGGGACACCTACAGCTCCATCAGGAGCTCAGAGCCCCATCCAGACTGACCTTGAATGAAGTATTTATGGCTAAGCATTTTTCATTTGTAATATAAAGATGGATTGAAAATAGTGCCGGCTATTGATGGATAAGTTTGGTCTGTTCAGTTCTTATAACTTCTGAGTATTTCTTGTTATTACTGTGATCTTTGCCATTTCTTTGGTATGCTCATGTTGCAGCTTGCTGCTCTCCAGTGATGTTGCAAGCAGGTTATTTCTAGGACATAACATAAGCTGAATTAACCGTGGATGTTGATCTGGGTCTCAGCTTTTTCTTGTCCCACTTAGTGAAGTGATTTTCTAATGCCCCAATGAGATCTGCAGCACTGCCCACCCCACCATGCTCCCACTGTGGAGGAGCAAATAATCACCCAAGGAACGGGGCACAGGGGATCCCGGCTCACAGCGCCTCGCTCCACAGCCACAGCAGAACAATGCAGCTAAATTTCCCTTGTGTGGTGTTTGTCTTAATTACTGTTTTTCATAATGTGCAGAAATCTGGCTTTTTTTTTTTTTTTTAACGCAATTGTGTTTTAGTCTACAAATGTGCCATGTAGCTTCTTTTCTTTTTTTTTTTCTCTCTTTATTTTTCCCCCCTTTCTCTTTATTTCTTAATGAAGAAGGAACCAAGCTCATTAGGTATTATCTTTATAAGTCATACCACAAAAGCAATTAGCTTTCACGCTGAGCATAAAATATATTTTCTGTGTTAAAGACCTTACAGTTGGCTGCTATGCTATAGATCCATTATAAAAGCAGTAGATCGCATTTTCTTTACCTGCTTGCCTACCCTTAATTCTGGTGACCATAGATGGAACAGCTCTATTTGAGGTCCAGTGACATTGAAAAGCAGAGGAAGTACTTGCAGAAGTTTAAGCAATTAATGGATGACACAAAATAAACACAGATGTGGACAGAAAAACATGAAAAAATTCCCACCCCAACCTTCCGTTAATCATAGAATCATAGAATAGCCTGGGTTGAAAAGGACCACAATGATCATCTAGTTTCAACCCCTTGCTATGTGCAGGGTCACCAATCACCAGACCAGGCTGCCCAGAGCCACATCCAGCCTGGCCTTGAATGCCTCCAAGGTGTTCTGTTAAGCATCAGTTGAGTTTGTCTCTCGAGGGATATGATGAAATTCCACTCCTTAATATTTTAAAACTAAACGATGTAGCAATGCAGAGTACTCAGGGGCAGCAGTGATTTTTTTGGTGTACTTGTACCCAGGCCCCATAGATGTGTTCCACTGACGTGTAGTTTGTAAGTGGGATATTTATTCATTCCTAATAGGCTGGCAGACAAGAAGAGAGATGTGGTGGCAGAAGAGAAAATGCATTTCTATAACATAGTTACATGGCTCAATGATTGCTCGTTTTGTCCAATGTCAGGAATAGTAATATTTTTTCACCTTGACCTATGTTGCATAACTGGGGGCAGCCTGATAGCAAGTCTCCTCTGCTGTGTCCCACTGACATGGTGTCTGGCAAAAAGGGGTCAAAAATGGAGCAAGCAGAGCACCGTGAACCCCTCAGAATGAACAGACACCACACAGAGAATGCGAGAAGGAAGCAGCCATGTCCAGCTGACAGGATATGATCTTCCAGCCCAGCCCATGGCTGAGACCCATGGGTGCTGAGCATCCTCTGTATATCCCAGTCAGACCAGGAGGGGATGGAAAACCAAAGAAAATTCGTCCAGAAATGGAATTACAGAATCATAGAATCATTTGGGTTGGAAAGGACCTTTGGAGGTCATCTTGTCCAGCTCTTGCAATGAACAGGAACATCTGCAGCCAGATCAAGTTGCTCAATCAGTGGTGTAGAAAAAAAATCTGCTTGAAATAAATGTGGAGGTACCAAAATATGATGGTATCCAGTGAAAAATGAGGTGTCACATACCTTCCATCAAAAGTGGATGGTTCTTTGCACAAACATGCAAAGACACACCGTCAAAATGCATTAATGTTTATATACCTCAGAAGCCAAATTCTCACAAAGAATTCTTTGAGTGTTTGCAAATGCGTTGAGATAAGCTCTAGAGTTTGGTGGCAGCTTCAAAATAGAGACCCTCTCTCAGGAGCCAATGACTATTCAAGAAGAGTGGTGGGAAGGATGTGTTACTACATGCTTATATTGGATGCATCCTTTCAACATACTCAGTACAGTTTTAAATAATCTGTGAGTTGTAATTTAATCCAATAGAATTCAAGAATTTAATGATCTGTTTAGGACTACTAAGTGGTACAGCATGACAAGCTTGAAAAAAATATGGGTACTGCAGGGACTGAGTTGGTGCTGAGAAATGAAGTCCTGGAGCAAGGCCATCAAACACAGCCCTTCCTCCTTGACATGGAAAGCGACAGAAGGACGAGAAGGCAGACTGTAATTAAAACAGCCATAGCACTGAGAATCACTCATAGCACTTAGGAAAATAGGGGCAGAAAGAGCTGCTTTGGGAACAAGGAGTATCTGTGTCAGTACTTAGAGGCAGAGTGGTTAATATCAGATTATCTGGACATTGATTGATTCTGATGGTGGTGGAGGAGTTAAAAATGGAATTGAGAGAGGTTATCTGCGGGGACTTCCAGGCTGGATTTTCTCTATGAATACTTTATGGATGGGCTGTATGAGTTGGTGGCGGTTGTTTTTTTCTAATTTGATGTTTTTTCTATTTGCATTTGATCTTCAGTAAGGAAAGGTGGTGTTGGAGCAACACTGTGTTTGTACCTCACCCCAACCTGCCCGACCGTGCTGAGACAACGCTCCAGCATTGCCATCATTCAGCATTAGGTCTTGGAGCGATGTATAGGAAAATCTTAGAAGTGGGCACATAGAAGTGGAAGGTGATTGTGGTGTTTTGTAGTGCTGCCATCATATCCTTGTAGTCATGAAACTAATTACTACTGTTATTTTAGTCTCTTTCATCTTTTGCTGTGGGTTGGGATGAGGTGCTCAGGTTCCATGTGCTCTGCAGTAGCCGTCTGACTTCTGCATGGCGTGTTCTGAAGATGGTCCACACATGGCCCAATCACTAAATAAGAAGTGAGAAACTATGGAAGTTGTTTCCCTCCCTCTGCTCTTAATGGGCTTTATTGGACTTACTGGAAAGGAAGCCCGGAAGGAACAGCTAATCCCATGCACGCAGTCAGTGCTATTCCACCTTTCTCCATGCTGGATGCCTAAAGATGGTCACTTTGCATGGATGATGCACACACCAAGCAGAGAATACTTTCACCTTGCAGTAAGGGCACTTTCATTTTTCAGTCTGGTTTCATTTCTAAATGTGTTTCAGTAATGAAAGGCCAGGTTGTCATCTTGTGTAAAGCAGTGCAGTATTATTTACATTGATTTTTTTTTTCCCCCTGAAATAGTTGTGTTTTTAGAGCAGCTTTGAATGACAATTAAGTGATTAGAGTGTAGAGAGGATGAAGCTGTATAACAGCAGATAGAACCATAATGAGTATAACTGTAATTTTACTTCTAATAGAGTAGAAAAGGTCTGATGCCAGAACCCAAAATTAAATCAAGCTTTCACTCAAGCATAACACTCAGAGGAGTAATAACACACTGCACCGTTTTTGCAGTTCTACATCCATATACAACATTTGCTGGTGTTGGGCTCTCACTGTGTTGGATTAATTGAACTGAAGGAGATCCCATGGGTGGTGCTGGCTGTACCGCACTGCCCAAAGATCTGTTCCAGGTTGGGGTGGTGGAGCTGCCCTCCTGGTGCAGACCAGCTCACAAGAGCACAGAACTTCTTGTTCCTTCTTAGACAAAATAGGCTCTGCAGGCTGAAGGATTTGCTTTTGCTGATGGAGAAATGCCTTTAAAAGGCATTCTGTGCTCGGTGTTTTTATGCTAGTAAAAGCTCCTTGTGTGGATTTGGGTTGTTCACGCATAGTTTTTGTGTTGCTTTCACTCTGGCTGTTTGTTGGCCCTTGGAGACCACTGTGTGTGTTACAGAGGTGTCAAAATATGTGTCAGCTCCTCCAGTGGATTTGCAGCAAGGAGCTGTACCCAGTGAGAGGTGCTGCAAAGCCTGAGCACATGGGAGGTGTTACACCACTTAAACCCATGCCATACTTCTGTGCAGGGTAAACCTACTTGGGAATGCTCCTCATCTTTTTTCATATCTAGCCTTTACATTTTCTGTTTTTTTTTTGTTTTCACTCTGTAGTTCATGGGATTCTTTGGGACTTTGATGAACTGGAAAGGTGGGCCCATGTGAACCTAATGAGGTTCAACAAAGCTAAGTGCAAGGTTTTGCACTTGGGTTGAGATAATCTCAGATATCTATACAGACTGGGAGAATTTCTTGAGAGCAGCCCTGCTGAGAAGGACCTGGAGGTCCTGAAAGATGAGGATGCCCCATCCCTGGAGGTGCTCAAGGCCAGGTTGGTAGGACCGTGGGCAATCTGATCTAGTACTTGACCTAGTGGTTGGCAGCCCTGCCAGCTGCAGGGCGGTTGGAACATGGTGATCCTTGGGGTCCCTTCCAACCCCAGCCCTTCTATGATTCTGTGATAACCATCCATGGTAAAGAAATGTCTCCCCATCCAGGCCATTGCACACATCTCTCCAGGTGATTAGCCCGTTCCTACCCCTTTCATTTATCTACAGTTTTGTATGTTGTTTGAAACATTCACTTTTTGCACATTTTCCTCCCAGGTTCATCTTTACATCAGCAGGGAGGTTACTTCCCTCTCATCTTTTTTTTTTTTTTTCTGGTTTGCTTTTGTCATTTCAATTGTGAAACACAAAAACCTGGACACAGAGTTCCGGATGTGGTCAGTTGTGGAGAGATTTCCTTTGACTCAATGTTCCTGCACTGACCTCCCCATGTCCTGGTGGTCTGGCTGCCATGTCACAGTGCAGAGCTATAGGAAGAGACTCCTGTGGCTTTTTTTTCCATGATATATGGGCTCTGCCAGTGTTCATTTTTGTAGGCAAACTGGAGGATCATTGATCTTCCTTTGGACAGTGCCCACCCATGGTGCTTGCATTGCTTCTGAAGCAGCTGACATGTCCCACACTGCCCAGTGCCACCAAGGTCGTGCAGACAGAGCTGTGATCACAAGGAGCACAGTGTGGGGATACACCCACTTTATTGTTTCCCATTCAAAGCAATGTGGAAAGTTGCCCTAGGTAAAAACCAAGCTGTGAGGACCCACCAGGGATGTTATAAAAAGCAGACAGGGTAACTTCAGCCGGAGCTGCCCTGTGTGATTTTTGCTGTCTTTATTTTCTTTTGCAGTGCCATAGAATTCCTACTCCTCCTATATCTATGCTCAGATTCCTGCAGGGAGGAAACGAGTGGTGTGCATTTATTTCTGAAGCTGTCTTTAGAGTTTCTCCTTGGATCCATATATGTTTTGCGGTCCTGGTGACCAGCATTGCTGAGGAGCTAATGGGCATTTTGCTTGGTAGGACAGCAGCCCTGACAAGGAGCTTCCATCCGAGTAGTCATGCTGTCCTGTGCTTGACGTGTGCTTGTATCCACATGAATTGTGTGCTGGTCCTTCGGTCAATCATAGAATCATAGAATCATTAAAGTTGGAAAAGATCTCTAAGATCATCAAGTCCAACCATCCACTGACCACCAATATTGCCTACTACACCGCGTCCCTAAGCACCACCAATGGCTAATCTTGGGGGTTTCCCTGCCTGGAAAGCTGGGGGTTCTTTGATCATTTTATTTCCCATACAGATTGGATGATAATAAGGAACACCTTCCTTTTTAGGAGCACTGCATATTGGTGAGACTGAAGGTCTTACATGAAAAATGCTTTGGAAAAGTATGGCCTTCAGTGACTTGACATTGAAATAACAATATCTGGTGCTCATCTAACTTAACCTATTCTGGACTCTAAGCAGGATTGGTCAGTGCTGGTAAATGTTAAAAACAGCAGCAAGATAACCATGACGAATACATCCCCTGATGAAGGCAAATGGAGATTCAGTCTCATAATAATGCATTTGTCTTCAGTGCTTTACAACTATTTCATAAAGACATGTGCTGATAAATGGCACACAGTTGTTGTGCTCCTCCAGGCCCTCATCACGGGTGATATGTGAATACAAAATTTCAGTAAGCCTGGTGCACAGAAGCAGATCACAGAGGTTTCTATGAAGAAGTTCCCACTTTATGTACTGAAATTAAATCTACAAAAATGAGTTAATGTCCCTTGTGTTTGTATCTGCATTCATTGCCTGGTCATGAGATATATTACAGAGTCTGGGGATTGGCAAGGGCTGTTTGTAAAAGATAATTAGTGGGAGATTTCTGTGCCAGATGCTCCCATATCCATACCCTGTCCTGCTGCATCGCTCTTCAGAAATTCCTGTTGGTCTTGGTGCAATATTCCCATCTCGTACATCAGGATACTAAAAGGTTTCTATCATGCTTTTAAAAACCTGGAAATGACATTGTCTAGTCTGGATTTTGTAAAGAAATACTTCTGTTTGTTCTGCTGTCTCTTGGCTTGAGTTAAGAGAGATTTCCTAGTAACTGTCTGGCTTTCAGGACACACCTGTGAAGGGTTCTCACCTCCCTCTATAGCAATGGGTAAGGATGAGTACTTGTGCTGCACGTGGAGATTTAGAGAGGGTATTGCTGGCATCACCATGGGAGAAGTGCTCTGATTGTCCAGTGGGGAGCTGTGATAAAGGCAATAAACGTCCTGGTAATTAGTGACATTATAATAGCTGTGCATTTATCAGCAATCTGTCACATTTTGCAGGTGGCGTAAGACATAAATTAGATCAGCTAATACCAGGGCAGACAGTCAGGGACTTCTGAAGGATTTAGCTGAGCCAGATGAGTGGGCAGCCTGATGACAGATAAAATGGGCCATCAATAAAAGCAGAGGCCTAACACCAAGGGCAACAACTGGAGCTGCTCGGGTCACTTGACTGAGAACTAATTGCAGCAGCTTGGGAAAGGATCGGATATCTGATTCCTGTTACGGTGTACCAGAGATCTGAAAAGCAAACATGGGAGTTGAACAAACATCCAAACCGGCTGAGGAAATACTTGTTCGCTCACTGCAAAATCAGCTGGGGGTGTTCTGTACCACTGAGCTTAAAATGTTGGATACTGGCAAAGTCGGGGTGCCTAAGTCTCACTGTCAAATAACATCAGTTATTTGCTGTGCTGAGGCAAAATGACATTGACAAAGGCCTTCCAGGGCAAGGAGAGCTCCTGGTGGCTGCAGGAAGCAGGAGTGATTCAGCCCAGCTGTGTCTGGAGCAATGGGTCCCCCCAGAACCTGCCAGCCACCAACACTTCCTTCCCCCTCTGTTCTCCAACCTTGGTCGTGTGGTTTTCAGCCACACGACGACTTTTGGATGTAGCTCACAGCACTGAGAAAGAAAAAAAATAGGAAAAAGAAGTGTCTGCGGCTAAAAAGGATAGCCAGATACTTGCAGCAGCAAATAGTAAAACCTAAAGCTCCTAAAACTTGCAAAGGAATAAATACGGGATGGTTTTAGGTTTCAGCTAAGTTCAAGGGAATGAGTTAAGACAAAGTTTGATGTAGTTTGGTGTTATCCCAACTGCTGACAGCCGCTGGGGCCGCCTGGTCTCTGGTATGGGAGGCAGTGCCATGGCTGTGCCAGCCCCCTTTGCGCTGAGAAGTGTCGGTAGTGGTTGCAGGAAGCTCAACACGTGTGCATTTGCTGGCAGAGCACAGCAAATAAGCTTTCAAAAAATGCACGAAATAACGGAATTTTCATCCTTTCATGTGTCTGTTTCAAAGAGCTATTTCCAAATTAGTCTCCGAGCTCGTAATGACCAGTTAGCCTCCTGGGTTTCAAATCATCTCAGCATTAGATTGGAGCCGTGGCACCATAGGAGGTTTAAGTTGCTAACTGCAGGATTATGAATTCCACAACGCTCTAGAAGAGAAGCACAGATTTGCTGACACAAACTCCAACTGTGAATATCAGAGGAATCCGGTTACAGCACACGCAATGTAGCAGGAAGGTCCCTTGTCCAGGGTAAATCTTCACGTGAAACGAGCTGTCATTGATTTGTCGTTCTGATGCAAATCATATGAGCGTATGAGATCCGCAGAGAAACCGGCTTCATATTGAAGCAATTATCTCCATAAACATACTACAGCCTCCAGTGCAGACAGATGGCGTTTGCAGCAGTCCCTGCGTTATGGCAGCCTCACCTGCCTTGTTTCTCCTCCTTTGGTTCGGTATTTCTTTGGATCACCTTTTCTTCTCTGCTTCTCTGCTCCATGAGATGTAGAAAAATGTCTGCACTGAAGGATGGCTCAGTCTCACACTGCGTCAGATAAACAGCAAGGCTAATTTCAGATTAAATCATGTGTTGCTTTTTATCCAGGGAAAGCCAGCCCTGATAGCTCTAATGAGGCCGACAGAGGGACTGCTGGACACAAAGGACTTACTTAGAGGTTTCCATGTGAGGGTGTAATTAAGAGTAGTGCAAGTACAAGGCTGATAAAGGTGCAATTTCATTTTTTAAATGGCAATGTGATTACCAGCACAGTGACAGAAACAAAGGAGGGGCAAGAGGAAGCCTGAAACACGAGTTGGAACAGGAGGATCAGGATTCCTGGGTCCCTTTTGTTGCTTTCCCATTAAATCACCGACTGAAAGAAGTAGAGCCATTGGCCACCCTTGGCCATTAATTACAGGTACCCTGAATGAAGTAGAGCCATTGGCCACCCTTGGCCATTAATTACAGGTACCCTGAATGAAGTAGAGCCATTGGCCACCCTTGGCCATTAATTACAGGTACCCTGAATGCAGGAGGGCCGTTGGCCACTCTTGGCCATTAATTACAAGTATCCTGAATGAAGTCAGGCCGTTGGACACTCTTGGCCATTAATTATGGGTATCCTTGTATCTGTAAGGTTAAATGGCAAGAGCTGGACAGGGCTGGAGGCTGTGTGTGCTCCTCAGACACCAGCTCAGTCCCTCCTGGCCAACTAACAAGAACCTTGCTATAAGGACTGTTTGGTGGAATAGAAGTTACCTCTGTGCTTACTAATGAATGAAATGAAATGGGGCCAAGGACACGTGCTTTCTTCCTGGGTAGGAGATGAAAAGGTTCATGCAGTGTGACCTTCTTGCTTTTAAATCCACACCTGTGGGTAACTGCAATGTAGTTTCTTGGATGCACCCTGTGAGGACCACGCTGCTGTCACCATCTCAGCTCAGCTGAGGGCCAGATTCATGATCTTTGCATATATGTTACTCCATTTTAAATGGTAGTTGGCTTTTTTTTTTTTTTTTTTACTTTATAAATGCTTTATTTTTTTAAGCTATACCTACATATTTAAGCACTTGAGCATATGCTATACTTTGTGCTGCTGTTCCTATTCAATTTCTCTCCAGAGCAGATGTGTTTTTCTCCCCATCCTGGTTTGGAATAGACTTTATCAAATGCTGGAGAGTGGCTGACATTGCTGCGTGTCTTTGGGTCCCCTGTTACAATGCTATGGAAAGTCTTATTTCTAAGTGTGCCTATTCAGGGCTTTTGGAGGACCAGACGTATTTCATATTGGATGGGAAAAAAAACAGTTACAAGAAGTACCACAGTTCAACAATTTGGCCTCTTTGGGAGTCAGCTTTGTGTTATGTTCTTCTTGTGCTACATGTAAGGAAATTACAGACTCCATTTGCTCAGCTGCAGGAGGCTAAATGATTGGTCTCACTTGCAAATATTTTTCAATCCTATATCATGTGGCCTTCCCTATGTGCAAATACATGGACAGAAAGTAAATGAATTTATGATGTGAAGGAAGGATGGCCGACTTGGGTAAATCCAAGTCATGGTACTGTGCCAAACATAAGAACCTTGAGTCTGTGGTCATTTAGAGTTAGCATGATATATTTTTTACAAACAGTATTTTCTTGCACTGTGTCCATTCTGGGTGTCTCTTATTTTAGCAAGAGCTGTAGTGCAGGTCTCTTATTTTACACCAGGTGTAGTGTGGCCAATACAGTAGTAGTTGTTTCCAATGGCATTTGCTGTTGTCCCAGTGGATGTGAATTCTGTGTCACAAGAGATTTATCTGGGACATATTCCTCAGTACATTGAAGAGGACAGTGACAGTGTGCATATTTCGAAGCACAGCACAGCTGAGAGAGAGAGATGATTCAGGCCAATGGGTTGGACTGCGACGTGTATTATTCAGACTGTTATGAGTGCTTTGTGTTTGAGGATGGGGAAAATCAGGACATTTGGGTGTCCCTGTGACTTGACCTCAGGCTTTGGGCTATTTGTCTGTACAGAGGAAGACATAAGACATTAGAAACATGTTCCAGAAGAGGAAGAAGGCCTCTGGGCAAAAGATATTCTGTATTTCACCTAATTACCCAGAACTAGCAAATGGTAAATGAGGCCGGTGGTGTCAATAACATGTTAAATTAACCCAGGAAAGTTGTGACTACTTTTGAGGTGGGAATATTCTTTTTTTTTTTTTTTTATCATGACACCTGTTGCTCATAGGTACAAATCAAACGAAGAGTATGTGTATGTGCGAGGCCGTGGAAGAGGGAAGTATGTATGTGAGGAGTGTGGAATTCGCTGCAAGAAACCCAGCATGCTGAAGAAACACATTCGCACGCACACAGACGTCAGGCCATATGTCTGCAAGTACTGTAACTTTGCTTTTAAAACCAAAGGTAAGAGACAGTCAGCTCCTAGCTCCTCTGCTCAGTGTATTGACTTCATGGGGTGCTTGCAAAGGGGAAGGGAAGGCCTTCCCAGGCCTGGAAAACCCCATGAGGCAGAGGGAGGGGGATGAGGGAGTCTGAAATGGGCTGGAATTACCCAACAGGACCAGCCCTGAATCTGATGCGCATCCCGAGTCTGCTCCATCCTCTTGGTGTTTCTTAAAGGAGAAAATTGGAAGCACGGCTTTGCTGCCAGGGATTTGTGAACAAAACCACCCCAGAATGAGGACGAGCTCCCGGGTCCCTGGGCAAGCACCTGGAGACAGGCGTTGGGTGGCTTTGTACGCTCGTGCTCTCAAGATCGGTATTGGCGCTGCACATTTTCATCCTTGGCAGTTGCATGCAACTTCAGCATTTTCTACATCATATGAACAGACCTTTTCTCTAAAGACCTCCATCCCAGGTCATCTAGTCATTAGTGACCCACAGCCTCACTGCCTCCAGCTGTTCTTCACAAGCAGCCTCCATCATTGCCTCAGACCTTGTGCAAGTAGAACATGTCAGGGACATGCAAAACAGCATGTGAAAAAAATGAGTCTTTTCCCATGGACTTTGGGGAAAGTTGTCAAAAGTGCCAGAAGGGCCCAAATCCTTTGACCTCTCATAAGAGTCTGGCACCATGGCTTTCACAGTTCTGCTCTCCATCTTTGCTTGTATCGAGTCTTGCAATAAAGATGCTGAGTTTGGTGTCTCACTTATAGCTCGACATAAGTACAAAATGCCCATCGTCTCTAGCTCCATCCTTGCAAACCTCAGAAAATTGCAGAGCTGGCAGAGTTGATTTCTCAAGAATAGCATCCCAGAACCCCACTGTTACCCAAGAAAGAGGCACAGCAAAGACATGGGAGGAGGCCCTGTGTGCTGCATGGGCCATGTCATGCCCGCTGGCCCAGAAGTGCCATTGGTGGCCATGTCTGTGCCTCAGTGCTAAACAAGTGACCCTGCTGCTGGGTGAGTCACTGGGGCCATGCCTGGGGCTGGAGGTTAAGTTGTGGGGGATTTCTGGGTAACAACGTGTTGGGAATCAGCAAGTGTATGCGGACATGGGGAAGTGATACCATGTTTGAGGCCAAATTCTTGTCAGACAGAAGCAGCAGCAGATCCAAGCCATGGTTCTTCCTCTCCTTCCCCACCTGGAACTATCTCTGATCCATTTTCTTTCTCTTTCCCTCTTGCTTTGGTTCCTTCGTTCCAAGGTTTTCCTTTGAGAGGTGAATCTGTTCAACCTCTCCCATCACTTCACCTTGCTTTCCATCATGCTTCGTTAGGCCTTTGTTCAGGGTGATGAGATGAATCCATCCTTTCCACCATCTCTCTTGCTGCTTTGCTCTCCATCTCTGCTGCCTTGAAGCACACCTGCAAATAGATGCTTGCCTCCAAAGGATTTCCCTTCTTCAGCTTACTGGGGAAGGCAGCATGGGAATGCTTCTTTCCAAAATCAGTTTGCTCTGGGATTTCAATGCAAAACTGTCCATTTGCATACGGATGCATGAGGGGGGCAGAACTTACTGGGATGAGCGATTTTAGGGCAAATGGTTGCATGATGGTAACTTGGAATTGCATGAACATGGCTCCTTGTTGGAAGGGGGGGTGAGAGACAGAGCCCTGCAGGCACGCTCATACTGCACATAACTTTGCAGCACTTGGATAAAATCTGTTTGCTTTGCTGATGGGAGCATAAGGACCTTTGAAACTGTTATTGGAAAGCAAGGAAAAAAAATAATCCTTGTGTGCCGATAACATCATCAATTAAAGCCCAGTTGCAGAATTGTTGCAGTTGGTGATGGAGCCTGAAACAGAGGTCTGGTTTGCAGAACTAGAGGTTTCACAGCTTGTTTTGCAGACGTCTAGAAGAAGTTGGTTGGGGCCCTGATTCATTAGGATCCCCCTTCCTGGTGGGCAGTTTTGCAACCACAGTTAATTGCAGAATGGAGAAGCTGGAGCTCTTGCTACCGGATTGCACTTGCAAAAATATAAGCTGAGCTGAAGCTCTTTTAAAAATCAGCTTTCCAAGGTTAATTTTAGCGTCCAGTGTAAACTCAAGGGGAATATCTGTGGGGCTGTCTTCGTTTCGGCTGTGGTAGATCTCTCCAGCATGATCTAATGCTCGAAGCTCTCAAGTAGACTGGAAGCGGTTTAATGGTTTTTTTTTTATTATTATAATTTTAATGGGGATCTTTATCTGGTTAAAATGTGCCCCTCTCCCCCTTGAAATTCCATACTTGTGTTCCAAGAACTGGGAAAACTTTTTGCAAAAGAGTGAGCTTTCAGTATTTCCCCCTACTCACTAATTATGCTGTTTGTCTGCTTTTTGTGCATCTCTTTCATTGCAAGCAAAGCTGTTCCTCCGAGTTACGGAGCTGCAGGAAAATGGTTTTTTATTATTATTATAATTTTAAAGCAATTCCATGAGATTATTATTTTTTTCCCTGTTCACTCAGTTGATGGAAACAGCAGCCTTGGAAATTTGGTTTGTAATTTGGTTTGATTTTACATTTCTGGATGAGATATCAACGTGCCTCTTTAACGAGGTGTCTCTACCTCCACTCCGTAGCAATGCTCTCCTGTGAGGTTTGTTGCTGTGGCCTCAGAGAGGTTGTTTAATGCAGTTAAGCTGCTTCTTCACTGTTCTTCATGAGCCACCAACTGTCCCTGTGTCCTTGCCCTTTCCCTTCCATGGGTGACCCAGGGCTGGATCAATGCTAGCACTTGAATTTCCCACCCTGTGCACATATTGTCCCCTCCCACAGCTGTTGTTTGCTTTCAGACTCGCAGCATGTCTGGATTGCTTGATATTTCTTAAAATTTCTGGAAAAACCATGTGGAGCAGCAGACTGTATCCACGTCTTTGTGCAGAGGTCAGAACAGACAGAGAGCTCTGCATTCATGTAAGGAGTGTTGGCTGGAGATCCCCGTTTGACAGTCTGCTCCACTCCCAGCTCCCAGACGCCAGACTTCTCCATGTCCTCAGCCATAGCCCTTAATAAATTAGCTCTCAGTTCCTTAAATCAGCACACGACAGGCACTGGGGTTATTGAACGCGCTAATGTATTGAATGCGTTACCCCTCAGCCCTTAAAGGCCAGGTTATGGCTGCTCAGTTTATTATTATTACTGCTGTACAGACTCAGCGCTCTGCTAAGCTTCTCTGGAAACTCCAGAGCAGGTCCAACTGGCGGAATGTTCCACAAGAATTAATTCAGCTAAAGCAGGGCAGAGCCACGGCCGCGCTGCCAAGAATCCCCGCACCGACGCTGGGAACAGAGAAGGACCCATTGGTCCAAGCAGGAGGAAAAACACTGAGAAAAGGGCAAAAAATAAAAATACAAATGAAAGGAATGAAGGCTGGAAGTCAAATTCGAGTGAAATATTAGGCAGCTATTAAGCTCCCATGGGAAATGTGCTAATTCTCTTAATTTTAAAGCCCAGCCTCGGGACCTTTCTGGAAGATCAGTTAGCACAGGCTGATGACATGCTCCAGAAGATGGCTGGTATTTCATAGCCTGTATCCATGCAGGATGGATGCTCGATTCTCTCCTTTAATCTTTTAAGTCAGTATAAAAAGATAACAACACCATTTAAAACAAATTTAAACCTTTTGCCCAATAAATGATCCAAATTAAAGCTTTTCTTCTTTGGGATCCTCAGTGGGGGACATCATAGAATCATAGAATTATAGAATCATAGAATGGCTTGGGTTGAAAGGGACCTCAAGGATCATGAAGCTCCAACTCCCCACCACAGGCAGGGCCACCAACCTCCACATTTAATACCAGCCCAGGCTGCCCAGGGCCCCATCCAACCTGGCCTTGAACACCTCCAAGGACGGGGCACCCACAGCCTCTCTGGGCAATCATCTCCATACAGAGACCTGTGCACTATTTAAGTCACGCATAAACCCTACTTCAAGGGTTTATCTGGGATGAGGAGCACTGCCTATTGCTTATCCTCTGGGTGTGAACGTGTCTCACAGCAAAATGGGAGTTGCCAGTGATGGAGTAGCTGTTGCTCTCCTTCCATAATATTTTAAAGGAAGGATGTGAAAATAACTCAAGTCCTGGAAAGCAGTGTCAGTATCACAAAGTTGCCTTGGATGCCGAGGTCATGTTGTTGGGTATTTGTTGGAATTACTGTTTTTAAACTGTTCACATTTAATAGGAGAAACAGAAAGCACGGTGTGCGTCCAATGTGGACAAGTTAATTTTTTCCACAAATCTTAATGCTTCCGTCCCCTGATTTTTATTTTAACTCCAACACCTTTAAAATATTATAATAGATGTTCTGAAGAATTAATTTCCCTCTTTTAATTTAAATGGAAAATCACTTCTAGTCCCTCCTAAGCTGCTTTTGGAACAGCGCAGTTTTAGCTTTCTCAAAACAACACAAGCATTTAAGCTGCTTTAAGTCCAGAATAAGACCTCACAACAACAGAAGAGCTCAAGCAGCCAGCAGCACATAGTTGTACGCAGGCGTAAGAGAGAGCCCATCCCTGTGCTGCTCCAGTGCAGTATTGCTTAGGGTGGGGAGAGGCACCATTTGCACAGTTTCCTGAATTTATTTTGATACAATCAGCTGAGTTCAAATCTGGGAGCTCCTTCTGAACCTCAGTATCACCCACTTGCTTAGGATTGGGTTTGACTGTTCTGCAGCCTAAACCCAGCTCCCCTCTCTGCTGGTTTCCCTCTTGTTCCTTCAGTTATGTTTCCAGCTGTTTCCAAGGAAGCAGTGTTATTATTATTATTTTGTTTTAAGTTAGGAACCAGCACTCAGCAAGTCAACAAGTAGCTGAGTCTTTCCTTTTAGGATCCATGTCCAGCTCTTACTTGGGCAAAAGTGTTGATTTTACTGGAAATGTGCTGAAGGACATTTAATTGAAGGGTCCTAAAACACAAACTGCTGGAAGAACCCTGATAGGATAAATATTATCCTCCTCCAAATTGCTCCCAAGATGATAACTTTGCTTCTTGCTTTAAAGCTGCTTCCAGCTTTTAGCTTCCGTGAAATGACGCAAACGGAGCTCAGATGGGAGTCCATCCCCTGAGCCTCCCTTCCCATGAAGGCAAGCAGCTTTCCCAACACTGTGGGACTCTGTGCAGGAAAATGCCCCCATCTGGGGGGCTGCCACAGACAGCTCTGCACCCTCACCTTTCCCATTGGTGTGTGGACGTTGCCCATAGTAACCCAGCAAGGGTGAAAAGAGAGGGGAAGCGGAGTAGAAAGTAGTGGAAGGGGAATAGAAAGCAATACTTGCAATGAGCTGCATTTTGGGATTTGGCACACGTTCACTTGCACAGGGATTTTTAGTGGTTTTTTCTTGTTTTAGTGCCATTTTGCTGAAAGCATTACATCCCACTGAATAACTCATGCTTTTCCCTGACAAATCCAGATGTACGTACCACAGTGGATTTATGAGCTTGTCTGGGGGTGTGCTTGGTGGACCTCCCCAAGCCATGCTTCCCACCATTTCTGAGGTACCACAGCTTAGCCAGTTTCCCCAGCTCCCACCAAGCTCTTGCTGGGACCGATTTACTATGTGTGCCAACCAGTCAGATGCTTTGCTGTAGCACTGAGCAAAAATGGGTCATTTTTGGCAGCGCGATGCAATGCATGTCTTGATGGACAGGCAGCAGCAGGGTTTGATTGCAGCAGGCTGAGTCAGATTGTCTTTTTGGTAGTTAGGTCCAAAATTAAATTCCAGCTCCATGAGGTCAAAATTTTGAACTCATTGGATACTTCTTGGCACAACAGCTTTTCATTTACAAAAAATGGCCATTCACTGGAAGCAGAGGTGTCCGTGAGAATGCACTTTTGTCCCACTGAGTTGCTTTGGGCCCACAACAAAACTGGTCCGAATCAGAGAAAAAGCTCTGAGCCAACGTGGCTTCATCCTCACACCTGAGTGTTACACTGTGGGGCTAAGAGTATGTTGGCATGAAGTTTTAAAATAATAAATCCCACTTACTAGAGCTAAATTATTAAACACCCTTCTGGAGCAAGAATCATATCCTCATCCTAGATGGGTGCCAGATACACGAGGATATAGAGTCAGCCTTTGTCCCTTTTTCTTGGTCTTTCCTGTTGGAGCCATTCCATTTCATATAAAAAGGGCTAAATAAATAATTAGTGGGCTTGGTAGGTGGATGATTGTGGCACTCCTCTGAGCTGTGAGGGCATCACAGGTCCGGCTTATTTATTTATACTCACTGGAGCAGCATAAGAGGGGTTGGTGGAGGCTTCCCTGTGTCCCACCCAGCTCTGGCACTGGGTTACTCTGTAATGCAGGAGACAACCTTTCATTTTTTTCTTTCCTTTCCACCTATTTTCATTTTCCCCTCAACAGAGGTTCAGTGCTTCCCTGGTGGATAAGTAGGGTTAATAACTGTCTAATTAACCGGCCTGCAGTTTGGGAGTTAGGATTAGAGAGCTTTTCCCCAGCCGTGTGCCTGTGGGTTATCCCAGCTCAGGGCAGCAGGGAGCACCCCACATCCCATAACCCCCTTGCAGGGGCTGCTCTCCCCACCCCCAGCCCCAGGCAGCCTCATTAGTGTTCAGCAGGCTTGCTTATGATGCCCAAAGCTGGTGCACAGGATTTAGGAGTACCTGTGGCTCTGCTTTGGGAGCTGAGAGCTTTTCCCTACTGCTGCTTTGCTGCGTGGCAGCCCACCAGAGCCATCCTGTGCAGTTGTAGGGATGTGCATCTGCATTGCTTCACTCCACACAGCTTCACATGCATGCAATCTTGAGTAAGTGTGAGCATGCATCAAACTGCCTAGCAGCCAACCCCAGGCTCACTCTCCAGCCCAACAAACTGCTCCTCAGGATGGAAATGGCATTTCCCAGCCGACTGCACTAATTACTTTTATCTGCAGTTGTATCCAGCTGTTCAGGCAGAGGCAGGCGAGGCTCTGTTCCAGAGTGGGCTGCTTTTTGTCCCCATTGCTGGCATCTGGAGTGCTCATTTTGGTAGCACTGCTGTGCCCCAGGCAAGTCCCAAAGCTGGGACAGCGTGAGAGGTGTTACCCACTGCGCTGCACTGGGGAGCATCTTCCTTGTCTCTGCTTTCCTACAATTGTTCTCTGTTGCACCATCACTGACAGCAATCCAGGACCTTTCTTCCCCACTAAAACCAGTGCATATCCCTGGTGGCTCATCAGGTGTTTAGCCTTGCAACCTGGGATACCTGCCCTGGATAGTGGCCTGGGAATAGTCTGAGAATCTCCTTATCTGGTACAGAGCCAAATTATTAATATGCTACTGATGAGCTTGCAAAAAAAAAAAAAAAAAAAAAAAAAAAGTTCAAAAAAGCCATGTTGACCAAAATGTGTTTTCTGCTTCCTTTCAGGGAATCTGACTAAGCATATGAAGTCAAAAGCCCACAGCAAAAAATGTCAGGAGATGGGCGTGTTGGTATCTTCACTGGTGGATCTGGAAGCCGAAGAAGGTAAAATCCTTTACAGTCATATATGACTTTTGCCTCTGAGAAAGGGTAGTTCCCATTCAAGCAGAAGATGTGGGGTGGTTTTGCTCCTTCCAGCTGTGCATGGGGCTGTAACCTCTCCCTGTGCTGCTGCAAGCATGGCGCTGTGGCTGATGGTTAAGAGATCAGTCCTGGCCCCCTCGTTAGGATCTGGAGCTGCAGTGCTAAGTGTGAGCAGATGCTCATGCTGCTGCCCTGATGGTTCTGCTAAGGAGATGCCCCTCTGCAATATGGAAAGGAGCTCCAGGGAATGATGTTTCCATCAGGATCATCTTGGAATGATAGAACATTAAGGTTGGAAAAGACCACTGAGATCATCTAGTCCAACCCATTACCACCATGCCCACTAAACCCTGTTCCCGAGTGCCACATCTTCCAATAACCTGCCCATCTGACTGGATGGATGACCTCAAAACACTCCAAATAACCAGTGCAGACCCAGGGGACTCTGACTGACTGGAGCAAACCTGG
The DNA here is from genome assembly GCF_016699485.2 of Gallus gallus. Classification (NCBI taxonomy): domain Eukaryota; kingdom Metazoa; phylum Chordata; class Aves; order Galliformes; family Phasianidae; genus Gallus; species Gallus gallus. The sequence continues at coordinate 1,282,907 of NC_052554.1, forward strand.
GCAGTGTCTGGATGCTACTGCGTGCATCAATAAACCAGGATGGGGACAGCTGCTTATCTCATCCCCAGGTCATTGCCATGTGTAGGATAAAGGTGAGCCACTCTAAAATGACTTGGACGTTTCTCAGCAGAGAAAAGAGCTGGCAGAACCAAAATAGCATGATGCTTTGACATTTGCCGGCATTATTCTGAATGCTTTACAAGATACATTTACCCTGACTCACCTGCTCATTTCTTTCATCTGCTTCTGAGTGAACACAAAGTCTGTCCAAGGGTCTCTAACCCAGGAGCCTGCCTGTGCCATGAGAAGCACACGTGATTCTCTCATTTAGTAATTTCTGCCCAGGATTACACTGGGATGTGCAGCTGAATTCCCCTGAACTCATCCCAAAATGCAGCCCTGCAGGGAGGCTGGCCAACACTGGGCAGGAGCGAGGTGGCCATGAGCACTTCTGCCTCGTTGAGAAGCATTGAAGGAAAGCTGAGGAAGGTCTCCAGAAGAACATGGGGAAGTCTCATGTGTCTGAGCCAGAAAAACAACTTTTTTACTCCGATTATTGGAGGCTGTGGTCATACAGCTGCAAAAGGTCAGGCTACCCCCATTCTTTCCCTCCCATCTCACCCCAAATCATTCAGGTATCCCAGTCCCTGGGATCTGCTCTGCCGCCTCCCGACAACGGGTTAACAGGAGCTCCATAAGGCACGCAGCACCACGGTTATTTTTATAAAGTGAGCATCAGCTGAGCGAGTTCTGGAGACGGTGCTGGGAGCCAGGGAATGTTAACTCGGCAGGAACAACAAACAGCGCTTATCACCCCGCTCCCCTGCCGAGGTCGAGTCCATCCGAAGCTTTGTTGGGAAAGGGGCTGGTTCCTGGGATGTGGCACTGCCACACGCCTCCTCATTTGTGGGTAATTAAAAGTCATTAAGTGAGGTCCTGCAGTGGGAACTGTGTTGGCCCATGTGCTTTGTCCCCAGGTTGGTTCATTAAGCAGTCTTGGGGCCGTTTGCATGCAGTCATCCCAAAGTAAGCTGCAGGTCCCCGGACGACCCCAGTTCAGGCCATCTGTGCACCTCCCAAAAACTATCAAAGCAATGGCATCAGGGTGGCACCCTCAGCTCACCAGCCAGGATCTGGGGCTGGCACAGCACAGTTACACCAGCCCAAGCCCCCATGGGCTCCTGGTGTAGCAGCACTGCACCCTCAGGTCTGATTCGGGCTGGATGCAGTCCTGGGTGGCCAGGGGATGAGGATGTGGGGGAAACAAAGTGCCCTATTACACTTCCACTGGCATTTCCAGAGACTCCCATAGTGCCTTTCCCATCTTCTGTATCTCCTTTGCCCCCCGTTTACCTTCTTAAAGCTATCTCATTCATGCAGCCAACAGCATGCTGCCATGCTTCAAGGGGTGGTTCCCTTCCTGTTGAAATTTCCAGGCTCTTGGCTTTGACCCAACTCTTTGGTGCAACCTTTTGGCCGGACTGAGACACACTGTGCTTAGCTGTGGCCTTTCTGCAGGAAGACATGGCCAAAAGGGAACCTGGCTGGGGATTCCATGGAAGCTGTCCTAAAGGAGAGCTTTTTGTCCTCCACGACCCCCAGGCCCTTCTCTGCAGGGCTGCTCTCAGTGAGTTCTTCTCCCAGTTCCTTTCCCAGTTCACAGAATCATAGAATGGCTTGAGTTGGAAGGGACCTCAAAGATCATTTGGTTCTAATACGTTTCCAAATTCTCCCGTTCTTCCAAATTCTTTTCCCAGTTCTTCCAGTTCTTCTCCCATCCAGGTAGGGAAAGAGAAAAGAGGCTCCTGAAGTGTAGGAAAAAGGAAAAAGTCTTTTACAGTGAGGGTGGTGAGGCACTGGAACAGGTTGCCCAGAGATGTAGTGGATGCCCCATCACTGAAGGCTAGATCAGATCCTGGGCAACCTCATGGAGCTGTGTGTATCCATATTCATTGCAGGGGAGTTGGACTAGATGACTTTTAAAGGTCCCTTCCAACTCTAAGGATTCTTTGATTCTATGATTCTAAGTGTTGATTGTGTGAGCCTGAAAAGCAGCTGTTATTTTAAACCTTTCCATTATAGTCAATTAGAACTAATGAATCAATCACTGGAGCGTCACTTTTGAAAACCTGCAGATCAGAAGTCCTATTTCAGTTGTGAGGACAGAGCTGTAGGGGCTCACTGTGCGAGTTGGGGGATGCTTTGTTCCTCATTTCCTTCAGCCATTCCCCCCAGGCTCACCAAGGGACAATGGCATATAGGGTCAGATGAGGAGGATGCTCTCAGCCTTCGGCCTCACTCATAGAAAAGAGATGTAAAGCTGAGAGCTCAACAAAGGCTGGAACCATCTGCTTGAGGATGTGATTTTTTGGCCCTCATCAAATCACTGGTCCCCAGTGGCACATGGATACCAACAAGGAGAGATCCTGTGGAGGGACGGGAGCCCACGAGCTCCAGGACAGGGCTCCTTGCCTTGTTGCTGTTGGCTGCACAGCAGCTTGCTGGAATGCATTGCACTGTCTGGACTTCATTGCATTATGCAAGAAACCCGCATAATTTTAGAATTACAAAAATATACAGTCCCCGTTTCCTCCCATTGATGGAGACCATTCGTGTTTGTGTAAAGGGGACCATCTGCCAGGAAGGAATGCAGAAAGGTGAAAGCAGAAGGCACAGTGTCAGCGGAGCGTTTCCATTCTCTCCTCCCATCTTCTTTCTCACCTGATTTAATCTAACGCCGAACCCTTGCTGAAATTTCAAATATTCGGGAGGCCCTTTGCTCACAAATGCCAAGCAAATCCTAAATAAAACAGCTGAGAGGAAAGTCAGAAAATCATGTTTGGTACTGTAATTGTTGGAGGTGTGTGGATGGATGAGAAAAGAGCAGAGGGATGACAGAGCAGCGAGTGAGGAATCGGAGATTGCAGCTGCGTTGCAGTGTGGTGGGTTGGAGATCGCCTTCCCATGTGGGCTCAGAGCAGAGCCTGCTGCTGAGGAGTTTAATTAAAAAAGTAAAAATGTGCCACAGCCCAGCCCAGGAACGAGTGCTGTGCTCCCCTCTGGGGGCATGCGGGGAGGGAACAGCCGTCCCTGCAGCTCCCTGGATTATTTTCAGCTTGAGCCGTATTTCACTTGATTGTTTTGCTTTCTATTTAAGGGGCAGGGGAAAGAAGGGGGTGTGACTATAAAAGGAGATTGGAGCATAATTCTTCACTGTTGCATTGGTTTGGCTTGGTGTGACCGCACCAGATTTGTGCAATACCGCGAGGGTAACGCAGATGTAATGAAACAGCATGCAGAGCCCTCCATGCCATCAGTGGGGCAGTTTTTCCCTCCCTCTCTGTGCTCTCCTGATGTGCCCTTGCTCTCCCTAGCCGTTCAGCAGGATGTTTTTCTGCTGCAGAAATCCATGTCTGAGCTCTCTATGGAGCCTGCGATGATCCCGCAGCACCGTCCCTTTGGGATGCCCCATGGCTCTCTGAGCTGTTTCCCCCCTGTGGGAAATGCAAACAACACCCCAGCGCAGAGCTGGCTTCGCGTTTCCCTCAGCCTGTCCTTCTGACCTTGCTGTCTGCTCAACTGAGGCCAAAACAAGGAGACCACACAGGAGACGGCAGCAGGGCTGGGGCTGTCCATCCCCATGCCTGTGGATGTCGACCCCACAGACCAGGACAGTGATAGCTCATAGCTCTGGTACTGAGCTGCCTTCCCTTTACAGGCAAGAAGTATGCACGGGAGAATGAGCCTTTTTGGAATAATATTTGTTCTGAAGTCAGCTCCTCTGGGAGTTTGCACATAGCCCAGCGCTGGATCCTGGGCCCAGCAAACCCCATCGTTATACAAGCATTGCACAATGCTCTTGGTGGAGAGCTGCTAAATGCATGTCTTGTTCCACTGATATCTGAGGGTTGCCAAATACTTTGTGAGCATTTACCAGTAAGGCCCTGTTATTCAAAGTAAGCTGAATTAGGCATTTATCCACAGATCTGAGGGACTTCTCCCTGTGTGGCCGTGTTCCTCCTGCAAGCCACCAGGTGTGGTCCAGCTCTGCGCTGATTCCCTGGAGCCTCCCCTTGGCTCGTTCTGCTCATGGCAGCCCTACATGGAAAACTTCAGTTTGGAGGAGAGCAGCATCTTATGCTGAAGAGGGGGAGGGGAGGGGAGGGGGAAGATAAGAAGCCAGAAGTGCTGCAATTAGTGCAAGTGTCAAAGCAACATTTCCCTTGCACAGCTGGGAAGCAAGCATGCCTCAGCAGCACAGCACCCATCTTCTTGGTGCCTGGCGTTAGCACGGTTTGAGAAAGTGGTGTTTTATGGGCCCCTCCAGAGCAGTGGGGACTTGTGGAAAGCCTCTATCAGTGCCATTTTGTTGAGCTATAGTGACATCCAGTGGCTGTTCCCAGTGGACCTTTGCAGGCTGAGTTTTGCTTTATCCAGCCCTGCTGCACATCTGGCATGGGAAATGCAGGTTTTCTCTGTGCAGTGCAGAGGGTGAGCCAGCAGCTTGGTATTGATCTCATAAAGCTTCTCCTGGCTCTTTGAGTAGAAGAGATCTACTCTATGGGCTATGGGATACTCTATGGGATACTCTATTTTAAATTCTTCACAATTTGTTTTCTTAAATATTCCATGGTTTACAATCTCTTATTACCAAAGCATCCCAAACATGTCTGCACTATAGCTAGATTTGACCAAAATAAGGGGAAAACCACCGAGATTCTTTCTTTTTTAATTAAAGCCCTGTCTTGCTAATATTTAAATGTCATATAATTTAGACAGGACAGGCCTGACATGTTGGCTACCTGCGTTTTGGCAGCTCTAGAAGTTTTGTGGGGACCACTACAACAAACAGTGGTAAAAAGCACATCAAAGGATGATGGTGCTGCTGATCTCCATGTCTAGTAAGACCTTTCTTAGTGTTCCTGAAGGAGCAGAGGCTGTGTGATGGTGTACAGCAGTAGCAGGGGCTGATGGCAGAGTGCTGGCAGAGCAATGGTTGGAACGAAAATTTGAGCAAAGCAGTGGTGGGATTCCAATGGTGGGATTTGTGGGTTCAAGGCAATGAAACCACCAGGGGGAGAGCTGGAACAGAGGACAAGGCTGAAGTATGAGGCAACTAATCTAGGAAATAACTGGGTCTTCCTTCCTCTTGTCCCGTGAGATCTTTGGAGCAGGTTTAGCACAAACCCATCCTCTGTTTGTGTCTTACACTTCTTGTTTTGTGTTTGTCCGTCTTGCAGGAACCAGTGAAGACCTATTCCAGGACTCTGAGGGGCGGGAGGGATCTGAGCCTATTGAGGAACACCAGTTTTCAGACCTAGAGGAATCTGATGATGATGATGACAACGAGGATGATGAAGACGAGGAGGAAGAGGAGAGCCAAGATGAACCACCTTTAAAGCTGCCGGAAGCCAAACACCCCACCCCACTGATGCACTCTTCAGGTGGCTCTCCGACTTCTCAAGAGGAAGGCACAGAAACAGCATCGTCCTTAGCCCAAGAAACTGCTTCCAGCAGCCAGAAAGTCGGTGAAGGCCAGCAGGGCTCCTCCTGTGGGCTGGAAACCAGGTGGTCAGCAGACAGCAGCGACATCGCCGTGTGCCACAGCATCCTGAGTCTCCACAGACCAGCTCTGACTTCCACCGAACAATTGGCTTCTGCTGAAAGAGAGTCTGTCACCAGGCCACCCATGTCCCTAGCCATGGAACTGTCAGCCTCAAAAGACACCTCCCCAAGGAAAAGGTGGTCTCCGAGCCAGGACTCCAGCAGAGCTGGCGGCAGCAGCAGACCAATGCTAGCGAGAAAGCATCTGTTAACCAAAAATGAAACTTCACCCAAACGGTTTTCACCCACCGGGGAGATGTCTCCTCTGAGGTGCCTGTCCCCAGGGAGAGGGCTGTCCCCGTGCCCACGTGTCTCTCCCAGGAGGGAGGCATCCCCGCTGCGGTGCGTGTCGCCGAGGCTCGAGCTGTCACCCAGCAGGCATCTGTCCCCCAGGAGAGAGCTGTCCCCCAGAGCGTACCTTCCTCCAGAAGGAGAGGCCTCATCTCCCAGCAGAGAGATGCCATCGGGCAGGTATTTATCGCTGAAGAAAACCTTGCCCCCGAGCTGCTCGGAGGCACCCAGGTACCCATCCCCTGGCAAGGAGGACGCGCCTGGGACAAGCAGATCGGCAGCAGATGACAAAATTCAAAGCTCATATCAAGCCCAGCATGGAATATTATCTTCGATGCCTCTACCTCACAGGTTCTTTGGCAAAAATGTACAGCTCTATGAATCCAAGCTGGTAAGTCCAAGCCCCCTCTTTCCCCTTATTATGTGCTGTGTTGTGATTTTAATCAAGCGTTGCAATGCAGAAGTGCAAAGTGACTGTAAACGTATACAGGGAAAAGTGAGAGTGAGCAGCAAAGGGTTTGCATCTGTTGGTCTGCCCATCTCAGCTGAGGGGAAATATAGTTGTCTCCTCTTCAACCCAATGCAGCTCTCCCTGACCCAACCCATTCTTGCTTTTCCTTCTGAGATAAGCAGTAAGGATGTGCGCTTAATAGAACTTGTCAAAGTTTTGCAGAGATCTTTTCCCTGGGAGTTTCAGGCCCATTTCTTAGATTTCACTAGCTAAAGTGAAACTCTACCCATTTTTCTATTGTCAGTGTCCTGAACCAGATTTGGACTAGCCAAGGGTCTCTCACACCTTGATGCTTTCTCCTGGGCTATGTACGCATGCAGCCCACAGTTAGATTAACTGCTGAGGAATGTTGGTTTGGACATCTCTGCTTTTATCTCGCCTCTCCAGCACAGAGAGGTTCTTCCCACTGCATCCAGAATATCATTTAATGTCTCTGTTGGACATATCAAATCCTATGGGTAAAGGAAAATTGCCTGTTCCTCCCACTGCTACAGGCAAATTAGACATTGGGTCTGGTGGAGCGCTGAGAGGTCTCCTATTCCTGCTGAGGTGCCTGGCTCTCCTGTAGTGTGTGCTGATGAACATGAGATCCAGCCCTGGAGGACCCATCACACAGATGCTGACTCAAGCGTTCCCCAGAAAAGCCCCGTTGCACCATTTGCCTTTCTGTCATGTCCACACAGTGAATCATCTCTTGGTGCTGCCTCCCTTCTGTTTCCCTCTATGAGTGTTTGCCTTACTTTCCCGGAGACCATCGATTTTTTTAGGCCCAAATTTTTGTCCACTTGAATTTCCCTCAGTTCTCAACTGCCTTTTGGGGTGAACCTCAGGGCTGTAAAGACCCCATTCCTTCTGTTCTGAAACATCTGTTAGGAAAACTACCCACTGGTGTCCTCTAAGCTCCCTAGTGCCCAAAGGAGGCAGTAGCACCTATTCCTGCTTACCTGCCCACTCCCACTTTTTTACTTACACTAACTTACCTTTCTGCTCATTGTCCTGCTCCTTTCAGAGCTGGGTTCTTCAGATCCCCAAATGGACCCCTGTGCTCCAAACTAGTGTCCTTTGTGGGAATGGTGTTCATCATTTAAAAACATAAAAACGATCTTAGCTGGGGCATAAGGCTTTTGTCCAGATCTGAGCATCAGGTCTCACTGTGGCTGTGCCTCTTCCCAAAGGCTCCTGCAACAGGTCATCTCTCCCCTTGGTAGCTGTTGTACCAGGGGGATTTGCTTGGGGTTTCCCAGCATCCCTACAGCAGTTCTGCCAAAACTTTGTGTGGATAAGTGTCACTGAGCAGGCACTGGGGCTGGTAAATGCTGACTAACTCATTGCTACCTTCTGTGGCTCTTGTTTCCTTTCTTCCTTTCTCTTTTGCTGCCTTCCTCTGCTGCCTTATCACAGAGATTCAGCTTGCAGGTCAGACAGTTTTCCATAGCTCCACAAAGGATTCCTCCAGTGAATCCTCAAATCCCATAACCCCATCTTTACAGAAAATTTATTTCATTTTCTGTAGCTTCCTCTTCCAGGGAGTCCTGTTTAGGGGTTTAGTTATAACCTCATCACTAATTAATCCATTTCTGTTTAGCCACATATCTCTCCATGATGTACATTAGGAAACTATGTGAAGCACCGGTCGGAGAAAAAGGAAAAGGTAAATTGGTAGGGTGCTAGCCTTGATTTCTGCAGACCACACCATGAGGGTGGTGGTGGGGACTGTTGATGGGAGTGCTTTGTGCCAGACCAGAGTTAATGCTCTCAGTGCAAAATATCCTTGCGATTAGCAGCTGTGAGAATGTAACACTGTTTTAAGGATATACATTAAAAATGGATAACAATGGTTTGGGCACTGAAGTAATTCATGTGCTGATGGAATGCAAGGATGCAGGGAGTGTTAATGTCTTCTGGTGGGATTTTGGAGGTGACTGATAATGACCGAACTACTGGGCCTGTGCCTCAACAGGCTGTGTGCCCGCTTGTACACCGAAGGCAAACACTGTGGGTTGTCTTGCTCCTTACCTTAAGGGTTTGGGAGCCCAATCCATCCTGGATTGATAGATCTCTTTCCAAATTAGAATAAAATGCGCGTAGAATCAATCCTTATAATGAGCGTTAATGATGCTAGTGCTGTACCTTATGCATTGCTCTGATCCGGCCGTTTCTTTTTCCCCATCTGGTGCAGAAGATAGAACCCAGGAGCCCTCCACGCTCACCCGGCACCATGCAGCCCATCTGCTTCAGACCCTTGCAGGCACCTCACGAACTTCACACCCACAGCCGAGGAGAAGAGAATGTCTTCAGCCACCTTCCACTGCACTCGCAGCAGCTCGCAAGGACCCCGTACCCCATGATTCCCATCGGGGGCATCCAGATGGTCCAGGCCAGGCCAAGCACCCACCCCAGCTCCGTAATGTCCCTGCCAGGGGGACACTTTTCACCTGGTGGCAGTAGCTTTGAGGAGCCATGGGTGCCACGGGAGCCTTCATCTGCATCTGTCTCCCCGGTGGCAAAAGTTTCCAAATACACGCTGTCCCCAGAGCCTACAAGCAGTGAGTGCTTGGAGGAGAAAATGAGGACTAGTGAGCTTAAGCAAAAGCCAGACCCGGAGGAATACAGGGTAAAAGTGTTTGCTGAGCCCAGCCCTGCGGAGCAACCGGGCCGCTCGGCATCCCCAGCCAACCCCAGCACCACCCGCCAGCCCTCTCCAAAGCCTTCGACGAGTGGGGATGACCCCTTGACTAACCCGGGCGAGAAGCAATGTGGCAGCTCGAGCAGCCCTTTGGAATCACCACACTGCACTTTCACCTCCGAGCTCCCATCCCCACCACCGCCCCGCAGCCTGCAGCCCTCTGGAGAGCCCCACAGAGCCCCCAGGAGTCCCCGTGCAGAGCCCACAGGCGTAGGTCACGCTCAGACAGAGGCGGACGACAGCACGGGCAGTGCTTAAGTCCCTGCCATCTGTTCCACCTTTAGGCTTCCTATGTAAAATCAACAGACATTTTCAACACTATTTCCTTTAGTATAATCATCGCTATACGAAGCACTCTAGTGAATGACCAAACCCATGGAAGTTTCCTGGTTTTCTTTGTCCCGGTCTGGTATTATCTCCACATGTATGCAGTTACTTGTGCCTTTTTCTATACCTTTTGTTGCTTGAAATGTACAAAAATGTTTGAGGCTGTGAATATTTTTTTAGAGTTTTTTGGAAAGGGGTTTGTTAGACCTTGTCTTTTTTGCCATTGAGGTGTGCGTTCTTATGGGCCTGAGAGATGCAGAAAGGAAAGGGTTAAGCATTTTAAGAGGAAGAAGATGCACTGAAAACAAAAACAAAAAGAAAAGAAAAACTTTTTTTTTAATATTGATTCAATGATTAAAAAGAAAACCAAACCCTTGCTCCTGTGTACAGAAGTTTATGATTCGTATTTATTACATGCTTTATTTAATTCTCGCAAAGTGCTTGTTGTTTTTTTTTTTCTCGCATCCCTCTGATTGCCTATGGTTGTGCTTTAAACACTTGAGACTGCTTTACATTTGAGAAACGTGTTTACCCTGAACTTGTAAATGAAGCTAGCACTTCCTCGAGGAGGGGGAGGCTGTTCGCAGCGAGAGAAATTGTCGCTCCAAGAGAAAAGCTCATCGTGAACATCTCTCCCTCCTGCAGAACATCAAAGCACTTTTTTTTATTCTTAAAAAAAAAAAAAAAAAAAAAAAGGGACACACACAAAGATATAAGTTCTTCAAAGATTTACCTGCAAGAAGGTAGGAATGTATCGAATGTAGCCCAGTGCTGGGCTTCATCCCTCCATCCCCATAGCTGTGCCCAGAGCCCTCTCCATGGTCCTGGAGCCCCTCTACCCCTGGCTCTAAGGGAGGCTCTCACCCCGCAGCCATTTCTCCTCCCTGGTTTTTAGGTGGTGGACGAACTGCTCCATCCCATCCCGCGGGTTTGAACCTTGAGCTTTAGGGATGCTGGAGGAGTCTGTGCTCTGCTTGGTGACTCTGTGCTCTGTTTTCTTTGTATTTATTTATTTAAGCAGAACATCTCCATGTCGCCCTCATTGAGCAGATGGGCCCTTTTGGGGTATTTTGGAAGGAAAAGTTACAGTGCTGAGTGCTTTGCAGTCAGCATGTTCTGCATGCATGGTGACTTTTCCAAGAGCGGACTTTCCCCTCTGAGCTCCCGTGGCAAAGCAGTGGCCCCACTACCCTCAGATACCAAATACAGAGACCGACAGAGTAGCTCCGTCCATGCGCTTTGAACCATGGCCATTGGGTATGTGGCTGCCCCAGTGGACAGCAGAGGGTTATCAGAAGGTTTTCTGATCTATGAAATCTGTACAGACCCCTTTTTTTTTTTCTTTTTCAAATTTTAACAGCAACAAAAAAAAAAAAAAAAAAAAGGAAAAAAAAAGAGAGAGAGAGAGAAGATGAAATAAATATTTAACCAGTGGATCAGTTCTATCTTCTTTCAGAGCTGTTCCAGTTTATCGGGTACGTAATACACTTTTTAAAAAAAAAAGTTTAAAAAAATACCAAAAAAAAAGAAGAAAAAAGAAAAAAAGAAATAAGAAAAGACCGTGAATGAAAACATATTTCCTTGCCAGACTTGATGAGCTACGAACTGTTCCCATTTCATGGGCAAATACTATAGATTTTTTTAATGATCTGTGACTTTTTTTTTTCTAATTATTTTTATTTTTTGCTTTTCTTGTAAAGGGAGTTAAGTACTAAAGAAGATATCCTGGAAATAGCATTAAGGCTGTGACGCTGACCAAAACAATGTCCAGAAAGAACCCATGTCTACCTTAATAAGCACTTTTATCGAGTTCCTCTTTCTTCCATCTCCCTGGCCCCAAGCCTGATCCTGCTCCCATATTCAGTCAAATCTCATGGCAGAAGCCAAGGCTGCAAACCCAGTTCAGCCCAGTGCCTCTGCTCAATAGAACCTTAGGCACCAGCTTCAATCCCTCCTGCCCATTGGAACAACACTGAAGTGTGATGTGTTGTGTGTGCATCCCTGACCCTAACCCTAACCCTAATCCTAACCCTAATTCTACCCCAAATTCAGCACTGGGTTCAGATTTCCTGGCTTTTGCCACCTTTTTCTGCCTTGTCACACTCTTAACATTATTCCAAGGTAGCTTTTTGTAATTTTTTTTTAAATATATACATACATATATATATATAGCAACTGTACATAAAGAAAAACAATGCAGCAGTTGTGCACTTGGCATCCTGGTTTCATTTGGTGCATTTGACATGAGCTTTGGGCTAGATCAAATTTGCTCAGCTTTCTGTAATTGTATTATAATCCTTGACCTGTTGGCACTTGGCACGGATGTGGGTTTTTTCTTCCTTCTGTCATTCTGAACAGAAGAAAAAGAAAAACAAAACAAAACCTTACAAAACCCAGAAACCTCTCAGCACATTTTTGTTGGTGGTGGTTTTTTTTTTTGTTTTGTTTTGTTGTTGTGGCTTTTTTTTTATGATTATGGCTTCTTTAAAGCTTTTCCAGAAGCTCCAGATGAGTTCTGCATCCCAGCTGCAGAGCATCCCAGCTGCCTGTGGCTAAAAACCAGGGTGAGGAGGTGCAGGGGCTGTGCAGCAGCAGTGCTCCATAGGTTGTGCCCTGCAGCCACAGAGCGGGTGCATGCCGGGACAGCCAAAAACTCAGGGGCAAGGTGAACAATCTCAGCCTGGTCCTGCTGCCCAGCGGGCACGGTGGGGAGGCTTTGGCTGGGGTGACATGGTGCTTCATGCGATACCTAACGGGCGCAATATGGCCTATTGTAGGCAAAAAGAATCACAAAAAAAAAAAAAAAAAAAAATCAAAATGATATTTAAGGGCTACTAATCCCGCCGACAGCTCAGAGCTCTGCGGGAAGGGCACCAGCATCTCCGCCTGCGGGCAGGGCAGCATCCCGGAACTGCCCCGTCACAATGGGGGGACTCTGAGCACTCCGGGTGCCCCCAGTGCCTCGCACCCATGTGCGTTGGCACCTTACTGCACCTTACTGCAGGTCTGGAGCCCCCTGTTCCTGCTGTTTCCTACCTGGAGCACCTGCTGTCCCTGCTGGCTATTTCCTACCACTGTCTTCTTGCTGGGTGAAAGCTTTTTGCAAACCACAGTTTTTCACCTCACTCTGGGTATCCCCTCTGTCTGCAAAATGACGATGAGAAATTTAGATTTGCTTTCCAATGGGTGAGTTGGTTTCTGTGCAGGCACTTTGCAGAGGCAGGGAGCAGCGCTATTTCTAAGAGAAAGTATTAGTCACACAAGTAGGCAAATGAAAAACCAAAGCTCAACCCTTGCTTTCCATCAGCAGGTGGAAATAAGCCCTCCTGCTTTCCATCTGACAGAGCTCCTTAGTGCACAGCCAGGTGTCCCCGTACCCGAGTGCGTTGCTCAATGGCAAACTTTTGGTCTTGCCTCCAAAAAATGATTTTGCAAGGAGATCTTGTCCCATAGCCTCAAGTAACTTCTTAAGGCCTTTTTGTTGAGTATCCAGAGTCAACAAAGCACTCCTACGGGGACTTGTGCTGAAGCACTCCACAAATTCCCATAACGTCCTTTTGCTCAGAGCCCCCCCAAATGGCCCCGTCTTTGGAGGCAGCTCTTTGCCACCTCTGACTACTCACAAGTTGTTGGCTGGGCACCCAGGGAACGCAGCAGGAAACCCTTATGGTTGTGATGGAGTGACCATGACGTTATGGTGCATGGCTGGGGAACGCATTTCAACACTTTCTTCTTAAGGGTGCCTGTGAGGTCTCACTGCTGGTGGTGACAAACGCACCCCCTCTCTCCATCTCTGTGTTCATTGGGCTCCACTGGTTGGGTTTCTCTGAAGCCAGCACTCACTTCTACCTGGTTTTTGTTTCCAACCCACAAAAACAGCACCTGAACAAGCAATATACGTGGTAACGTGGAAATCATTACAGTTATTCCATGCAAAATCCTAAAGAATTTGATCTAGCCCTGTTCTGTGTTCTTGCAGTATCACTGCTTACGTGGGTTCATCATGTGCTTCTCTTTTTTTCTTTCTTTTTCCCCCGTATTTTCATCTGTTGCACAGTATTTACAAATAAAACCATATTGTAAATTATTTACAAAAAAAAAGGAAAATAATAATAATAAAAAAATAAATCAGTCCTGATGGCATAAGACCAATCTGTTTTCATTACTGAGATATGATGGCACTTACGATCACTTTAGTAAATGTAATGTAAAAATAATAATAATAATAATAATAATGATAATAATAATGTGTACGCAAATTTAATATACATGGTCTCATGTAAGATAAATATTTGCCTTTTTTTCTAAAAGGTGTATGTATTCTGTAAGTGGAATAGTCTGTAGAAAGTTTCTATATGTTCTTAAAATGGCAATACATTCCAAAAAGGTACTGTAAATATGTACAGCGTACAATGTAATTTGGTAGTTTTGCCTGTAAGTTTATTTTAACTCCAGTTTCTACACTTGCATCTTGCAATGTCTGTATGGTTATATCAGTGCAAAAAAAAACAAAAAACAAAAAAAAAATGCAGGTAAAAGCACAGTCTGATGTATAAAAAAAAGAGGAAAAAAAAGACAAGAAAAACAAAAACAAAAAAACAACAAAAACAACAAAAAAAGATAAAAAGAAGAAGAAAAAATACTCAGTATTTGATGTTTGTGACTCTTATTGTAAATGACATCTGTACTGTGAATGAGAAGTTTTTACAAGTATAATATTGCCTTTACTACAGCTCAGATTGTCTGCTCAGTCTGAGCATATTTTTAAAAAAATAGCATGTTGGAATAAATTTTTAAATCCCAACATATTTCTATTTGCATGGCTGGTAGTCTTTCATTTCCATCTTATTTATCACAGTCTGAGACTTGGGTTGGAAGATGACAGAGGCAAATTCGGATACCCCATTAAGTTGCAAACCCTCATCCCCACTGCACTGAGTAGTGTCCCGTCCAAAATGCTTTCCAGGCACTGCTGACATTTCCCTGCAGCAGTGATGCAAGGGATGCTCTGCAGATTTTGGATCCAACTCAGCACACCGAGGGGAGACCACCAAGGGAATGAAGCATTGGGTTGGGGTTTTTAAGTGGTGTCCCCAATCCTGGGTGTCCTTTTGCCACCTCCTTACTGCATCCTCACCAAGTTGAGTCCGTTGAGGATCCGATGCAGCCGTCCCTGCCCCAGCTCCAGCTGGGGGATGAGGGGAGGCTCTGGGCAGGGCTGAGGCTTCAGTGTTGCTCCTGAAATGAATGTGGTCATTAAAAAAACAAACAAACAAAACAACAACAACAAAAAAAAAAAAAAAAGAGAGAGAAAGGAGGGGGAAAAATAGAAAGAAGTAGAAAAAAAAAGAAAAGCCTTGATTTCCCCCTGCTAATTGTCCTCCCGAGGAAGCAGGTTGCCTTCAGCCCATCCGTTCCCTTTCTGCTCCAGCAAATCCTTCCCACTGTGCAGCTTCACCCCGTCGCCTCCCGCACTGTGCTCAGCCTTTGATGGACAGCTGCAGACAAGTTCAGAGACTGAAGCAGGGGGAGGATTTGCAAAATAGGTCAAGGATGGCGAACTCTATCTGATTTCTAACTGTGACCATGCAGCTGGGGCTGCATCAGTCAGCGGAACCAGCTGCTCCGTGTCCAAACGTCAGAGCTGCACAGCACTGGGTGACAACTCCCCGGGGGTTCTCCCATGCTGGAAGGGCTGAGCGAGGTCTGGGCACTGTGTGCTGAGCTCTGGGTGCTGAGTGTTGGCAGCTGAGCTCTCTGTGTTGCTCTCTGCATCCCTCGTGCCCAGCGCTCCCTGATCCAAGGACCAGGGCTGTGCGAGGTGCAGTAGGTGTGGATCCACCATTTTCAGCCCATGCATCCAGAGAGCCCCCATTGGCTCAGGGAAAGGTGTGAGAGTCATGGCCTGGGGAGGATCAATCCTTTATGGCCCAAATAACACCATGTATTGTCTTTTATGGCAGCACAAGGCAAGGAGTGCTGGCGGACAGCCACAGGCAGGTGACGTTTGTTCCAGACGTGCTGCCAGCCCCTCCATGTGTGCTTCAGCAACTCAACAGAGGAATAATTTTTCCTTAAAAAAAAAAAAAAAAAAGGAAAGTTTCTCCAATTCTTAAAAAGAAAGTCTTTAATGGCAGACAGAGCTGCCTGCAGAACGCAGCACTAACCCCTACTAACCCCTGCTAATCTCCCATGCCTGGAACCACTTTGGTTTACATGAATCTCCAGTGTCTCCAATGCATCAGAATCAGATATCCCAAGAAATTCCTTCCCTCTTTGTTTTCAAGACACAGAGACCTGACTTTTCCTCCCCTGTGAAGCCAAATGTGGCTTCAAAATATGAGACGCAGTTCCTCATCGCTGTGTGGAGGGTGGGACAAAGCTCTAGAAATCAGTGCTTCTCTCTGGGAGCCTGAAATTTCTTCAGTTCTTCCAAAATACCAAAGCCCTGCAGTGAAGCTGTCTTTCCTACTTCTGAGGTTCAGCCTCCCTGCAGCTCAGAAGCTGGACTTGAGAACCTAAAAAATATCAGAATCATAGAATTCTTAAGTTTGGATAAGACCTCCAAGATCACCAGTCCAACTATTGACCCATCACCACTATGCCCCCTAAACCACGTACCATTAAACCATTAACTCTTGTTATAACTGCACCTTTCTGTGCATTACATACAAGCACTTTCAGTAGCCTGATCCTTGACATCTCTTGGCTGAAGGAGGTGGAGTACCACGCAAGGGGCTGCATTTTGCAGCACCATGTCGGAAGATGTGGATCAGCATCAATCACTGGAAGGGCTGATGACTTTGCGTAGAGAGGGGATGGCTTTAATCCAACAAACTACTTACCTCTGTTCAGATGTTCTGCATTTTTTACACAGAGCTACACAAAAGGGAGCTGTCACTGTGGAAGAAGTAACACTAGGGAAAGACCTGAGGACGGGGACAGCAGCAGAGATGAGATGGAGGTGGACACAGGCACATGTCCACAGCAGAACTAGCCAAGTCAGTGACCTTTTGGTTCGGTCTCAGTTCTGCTTTTTGCTGCTAGCATCAGTGCAGAGTTGTGAATGGACCCCTGAACAGCTCGAACAGAGTGGAGAAAGAGGCTGACAACACTAACTCTGATCATGGAATGGAAGTTCTGGACTGAATGCAGCCCACACAAAGCTTCTGAAGAATGAATAAAGAGCACATAGATCTCACAGCTTTGGTGCTTTATCTCAGTGCTCTGTGTCCCATACACTGCTGGGTGTAGCAGCATCCCCTTGAGTGGCTTCCACCACTTGTTGGCCACAGGCTGCTAGAAGGAAGGCTGCCTTTGATGTCTTGGACATCCCACATCCACTTACTGAGGCTTAGATAGTTAGACCAAAGGATGCTGTAGGGGAAGAGCAACTCAATGCAAAAGATAATGCTGTGCTGCAGAGACCAGCCAGGAAACAGCTCATAACATGTGTGTGCCTGACCCTGAGTGCTGGAAAATGTGTCTACAGGGAAGCAGCCCCTACTCCTCTGCATGGAGGGGTCCACAAAGAGGGTGTTGTGCTGGAGGGGCTGTCACAGGCTGATGCTCGTTGTTATGACAACAGGAGGAGACTGCTGTGTGCAGGGTGGAAAAGGGGAAGGAGGAGAAGGGTGGTGGAGGAGAGAGCCTGCAAGGGGTCAGGCATGGGGCTGGGAGGCAAGGTGTGGGGATGGGCACATTGCAGGGCACTGGGAGGAGCTGGGCTTTGCACCCAGTTCCTTTGCACTGCCTGCAGGGCATGCATGTAGTGCTGCTTGCCAGCAGCCAAAACTTTGCTGGCATCACACACACAGCCTGTGAGACCCACACGATGGGTATGACCTGGGAAAACCATGCTCAGCGCAACAGCCCCTGCTGATGATTGCAGCAGATCTGTCCTGGGGAGTGCTGGCAAGCAATGCATGACTTCATTCTCCTTGCTGTTATTTCTTGGATCGTTAGCAAGGCGAATAAAAAAATCACCTAATAACAAAGTTTGTGTCCAGCTGGAGCCATCATTGCCCCCTCGGAGCCTGAAGTGGGGTCGACATCAAATCAAGGAAGGCAGGAAGCTGCAGGGGTAAGCCCAGAGCTTCAGCTCATGCTTTTCATTTTAATCAGGTGTGTTCTTTGCAAATCCACAGCTCCTGGGCCCGCATGATTAAGTGAAAGCTTTGGCTTGCATCATTAGAAAGACGCAAACAACCGTAGACTCTGGTTTATGGAGGAAAACTTGGAGCTACAGCCTCTGTGCTTGCCAAGAAGGGGTCAACACGTGACATCCATGGCTCTGTCACTGCCTTCCTGTGAGCCCCTTGGTGCTGTGGCCCTGATTTCTCCTGATATCACCCACGCAAAGGCATCAAGACCAGACTAGATGAAGTCAGAGCAACTGGGGCTGACCCTGGTGCTGACCCTGCCCTTTGCTCCTTCCCAATCTAACTGCCTCTATCAGAGTGTGTACATCAGTGTGGGAGGAATCAGGGATCTGGAGGTGCTCAGAATCTTTAAACTTCATCAAAGGTCTGTGAGATGAGTCAGCTTCAACCTTCCTTGAATTACAGACCAGCTATAGAAGGAACATGGTTTCAGTAGGAACTGGCTGTGGATGAGACCATATTCTATGTATTATTTATCTAAGAAGGTCTTCCCCCAGTTTCAGCTGATAGTTGAAAGGCAGCTCAGGCCACAGACATGCCCAGTTGCTTTATTCCTAAAGAAATGAGACGTTCCAGCTGAAATATCTGGGTTAGGAGGTGAAATGCTGAACTCCCAGTGAGAGCAGGGTTGGGTTCGTGGTCAGAACTTTTGGTTACAGCTCTGGTCCTATAAATGTGTGAGCACTGGGAATTCCCAGGCACATGCATGCCATTGCTGGTGCTGGATTGTTTCTATCCCACGGCGCATTTCAATTACAGCCTCAGCTCCTGGAATCATGCTATTAACTGAGAAGGCAAATTTTCAATTTAAAAAATATCTTCCTAAATATCATGGCTGTGAAAAAAAGCTGGAAATCATGACCTTACAGTTCCTAGTATGAAGCAAATGTGAGCAATGCAAAATGCATTATTCTTTTAACCTCATAACTTTGAAGATTCCACTTAGGACTTCTCAGTACTCTGAGTCTAAATACAGCTCCAGAGGAGATCTCCAATTTTAAGATCTCTGTAACACATCAGAATATAAATGTCAGGACCCATGGTTGGGGGTGAGATGTAGGAGATGCACAAGGAAGATGGCATTCAGGATGAACTGGTAAACGGATAGATGGATGGATGTGTGGATGGATGGATGGATGGATGGATGGATGGATGGATGGATGGATGGATGGATGGATGTGTGGGTGGATGGATGGATGTGTGGATGGATGTGTGGATGGATGGTTGGATGGATGGATGGATGGATGTGTGGATGGATGGATGGATGGATGGAGATATGAGGCAAAGCCTCTGAAGTGTAGGACCATGTTACTGAATAGAAGGGCTTAACTTCTTTGAGTTAAGACACTGCAGAAAGTAGTGTCTGATTCTTCTTGGGGATAGACAGAAAAAAGTCACCTTACAGCTTATTTTCTACACCTATCTAATTCTTTGTGAACATTTATGCAGTTACCATCTGCTTTCTATCACATACTCCCTTGATACAATGCCCCTACAGAATGGATGTCTCAGGGTTCAGCTTACAACACTGGTGTACCTGCTGAAGGGTAGATGGCTTTGTTCTCTCCCTGAACGAGCATTTATTAGATGATGGAAAACAGGATAACCTGTGCTCTGGTTCTGCAAGAATTGAATGGTTGATTGACACCTTCTACTGTAATCTCACAGACACCATGTTGTCCCATGCCTGAAGCATGTTGCAGCACACCATTTCATCCCAGCCTATCCCAATCTGCAGCTACATTAGAAGAATTGCGACACTGATTTAAAAATACAGAATATATTTTTGGCTCTTTATATGTCTTCTGCTTTTCCAAGACCAAACAGCAACTTTTCATACCATCCTTCACCAGAATAGAGACTCTGAACCCCTTCAGGATCAAACCCTATAATTCCCAAATTCTCATGTGGCACCAGGAGCTGGTGCTTTAAATTCTTCTCTCTCAGCCAAGCAAGCAGCATGAGACCCACAAGCACAAAAAAGTAATGGCTATGGCTAACAGCAAACCTATCAGCCTGGTGCTTTTATATATCTGACTGGAGACCTAATAAGCACTGAATTGGTGTGTGATTTAATGAGTCAAACTTCAGAGCTGCTGTTTCAACACCTAATTCACTCATCTGGACTAATAACCGAAATGGGTGGCATTTTTTTTTTCCTTCTGTCAATTTATTATTTACCCAGTTGTTTTACAGCTCCTAATTTAATAAGTGCAATAACCTGGGGTGCTGCTTCAGGAAGGAGAAGAAACTGAGAAATCCTGCAGTCTCTCCTGTGAACAGCTTTGGTGGACATCAGAGCTCCCATTATAACATTTTATGCCTTTTGTGCCATTGGCAAGGAAGAGATTTTGAGCTCTGCACATCATCAGACAGCCTCAATTTCCAAAATGTGCCATCAAGCTGCTGTAATAGGAGAATGGCAGGGCTGGTTCTCCTCCTGTGGCTTTGTATCAGCAGTGCTGGGCAGTGGCAATGTTCTGCTCCTCTGGACCAGGGTGGAAAAGTACATCCTGTCTGAGCACTATGGCTCATTTTTGGGGTCTCTTCTCTCTGCCTCCAGGGATGACTCCAAGCCGTTGTTTTCAATAACCACAGTCCTCCCCCTTCCTCACCTCTCATTGTGGGTTTCAGAGCACTTTTGCAGACATTAAAGAGCTGTTCCCCAGAACCCCAGAGGCTGCAGCTAAACCGAGCCTGCTCTGCAACGTTCCTACTGTTGCTGTGATACCAGCGAGGGCTCACACCAGCCTTTTTGTTACAGCCTAAAGTAGCTCAGAGGATAGGTCATTTCACAGATAAAGAGCCCAGCCAGGGATCTTACTGTTAGCCACTAGCAGAACAAGGGATGCTGCTTGGGATTCATCAGCCCTTTCAGCAAACATCCTCCTTTTCTGCACTACCCCCCTGCCCTGCTTTCATTCATCCTCCGGACACCGGCTGTGCTCTGTGCAGAAGTGCAGTGCTGGAAGTATTAGGGTGTTTTGTAGCCCATCCGTTGATCAGGCAGCTCAACAGATGGGGAAAATCCTAATAAACCTGCAGTGTGTTCCCTTGCTGCTAATGAACTTTTGATCCATTTTCCTCTGGTTTTAAGTGGGAAAATAGACTCGAACCTTGCTTGTGCTCGGAAGGGCCACATTCCTGCCCATGAGCTATTTCCAAAAGGCTGCTGTGAGAGCATCAAAGGCAAAATCCCTGCTCCGTTTTCCTGACTGCAGAGCACAATGAAAAGGGGCTGCATTTCCCATTTCAGTCTGCTGCTAAATGAAGCCAGTAAAAATCACAGCCAGTCTTGATTTTTGAGGTAGGCAAACAGAGACCTACCTGGGCTCAGGCCAGGCAACAGAGTGTGCATTGCTGCTCCTGGGGAGCACAGAGGGGCCACTGAAGCAAATAACAGCGTCAGTGACAGCCTCTCCCCCCTCCCCCCCCCAGTCCCCCGAGGATGAGATGAAGGGAAGAGGCATTCAGGATCCTGTAGGGACATCTACATCAGCACAGGTGGGTGTGCAGGGCTGGGCTGCTGGAGTTGTGCCTGCATGGGGAAAGCAGCACAGCCCATAGAAGGTCCAACAGCCCGTGCTTGGGCATGCAGCACACGCTGCAGGTCTGTTCATGGCCTTGCTGCACCAGCCCTGAACTGTGTTTGTGCCAGAGATTCCTTCCTCCATGCAGTCTAGAAGTCCTGAGCATGGTGGTAGGCAATGAGTTGTACGCTGCACAATGACACCAGGGACCACAAGCGATGCTTTGTAAACCCAGAGCATCCTAAAAGCTCCCCAGACCTGGCCCACAGCTAGTGCCAGCACCCTGCTTTGCTCATGAGACTGTGATCCACCCGGTCATAAGCAGCCTTCATTCTCCTCCTTGCTTGAGTGAAGATAACCACAGACCTCCCCTGTCACCCTCTATGGCTGCTGGCCTCCTAACCCCCAAGCCCTGCAAGTTACATGCCCCAGCAGCCCTTCAAAGCAGCATCACTTTGCAGTCAGCCCCATTTTGTCACCAGCCCTGCATGCAGGACGGATAAAATCAAACCAGATTGGCATCTTCCAGTGCCACCAGTGTCCCCGTGGTGCTGGACATATTTGCCCTTGTTTCTGCAGCAAGATGACAATAATGGAGCCATTGTCATCCTGGGGCTGGATGCTGCAGGGCACAGCCATTTGGGTGGGTTTGCAGCCTGTGCAGAGGTGGCTGCGTGCACCCTCTGGCCTCTGTCTGATTGTCTTACAGTGGTGATAAGAGGGGATCAGATTGCTGACAGATGGTATTAAAATGAGCTTGCAGGGATGGAACACAAGAAGATTGGATTAGTGCTAGTGTGGATGCCCGTGCCAATGACTGCTGGAGCGCAGCCCCGCTCCTTGCAGCCCTGCACCAGGCAGGTGTTATCAGCAAAGATTTTTCTTTAAGAGAAATTAATGATTTTTCTCGAGCACTCTTGTGTCTTTAATTAAATTGCCTCAGGAAGCTGTCAGTCAAGCAGTGGAAGTTACAGCCCTGCTGTCAAGCAGATATTCGGTCAGATGAGTGTTTTGTGTTAGCGATGCTCATGAAGGAGTCAGAATCTCCATTGCCACTCATGGGAGCAGAGCTGCCCTGAGGCGTCCCCATGCAGCACCCTGGAGAACAAAAGACTCTCCTGGGCCTAGTTTCTCCCGCAGGCAGCCCTGTGCCAGGCAGGCACTGGTTTGGGGCCAGATGGAAGAAAGGACCAAGTTTGCCTGGATTTGTCTCTAACCCAATCAGCAGGCTTCCCCAGCCAGGTCTGATTGTGTGCCTTTGCTCACAGTCCTGGCACGGTGCTATGGAGAGAACTGGGCAGACCACAGACCCTATCTTTGCTTATGCTGATACAGCCCAAGTAGAAAACTGGATCTTTTCCATCTCCCTTTATCCCAGCAGTGATTCCATGCTGTGCCCAGCCTGGTCCTCCTCTGGCCAAGTGCTCCATGTGGGTCGTAAGAGCTGGGGACTGGCTGGGATCCCATATCCAGGGGGTCAGGAGGGGGCAGATGGGGACAGTGGCAAGCCAGGAGAGGTTGGCTGGGACAAGCCTTCCTTGAGAAAGTGCCTCTTTGTCCTCTCTCTGCACTACAGCCACATCTGGTCACTCTTCAGCAAACTGCTTCCTTGCCTAGGGGGTCAGCACCATCAGCTGTGTAATGGGAACAATATCCCCAAAAATATGGATGCAGACAGGCACGCCGTGATGCCAGGCTGGAGGCAGGCACAAGACCTGGCACCAAGCAGGGATGCTCAGGTGGGTGCTGCACCAGCTCCAGCCATTGCATCAGCTCTGCGGCAAGCTGCCACCAGCACATCGCCTGCTGGGCTGTGAATTATGCATGTCCACCGAGTGCCATCTAGTGGGATTTTATTTTATCATCCATATTTCCTTCTTTTTTTAAGGGGAAAAAAAAAAAAAAAAAAAAAAAAGCAACCAACCAACAACGAGCCAGCATTGTGCATGGGCTCTAAGCATGAGTGCATGAGCGTGTCTGAGAGTGAGAGAACAAACTAATTAATGCAAATTGTCTGTATCACACGTTCTCAGGGCAGCTCCTTTCCAATTGTTTCTGCGCAGCTCCCTTCCTTGCACCATGCCTGCATCCTTTCTGGCATGTTATAGATCTCGATTTAGAAAGGAGGATCCACAAGGAAAATATTTCATGCTTTCACTTTGCTTTTAAAGGGCAATGTAAGCCAGTGGTACTACAGGGTGACTGAGCACCGTATGATGAAGAAAGACCCTACAGAATTGGCAATATTATTCATAAATATATTAGTGCCTATATATGTGCATCTCTGTGTGTCTAACTTGGAGAAACTGTGTGTTATTCTGCCTATTCAAGAAGTGTGAATTCAAGAAGTGAATCTACCAAAAGCCACTGTCAATTATTGACCCCAAATTCATATTATCTTTTAAAATAAAATGAGACGACTATTGAAGATGGAATTGTCAGAACATGTGTCCACTATGTGGGCACAGCGAGTCTCTGTCAGGGTGCTGGTCCAGGATAGCATTACTCATATTTTACTCACTCCCTACTCATATCTCCACCTGCAAATTACTGATCTGAGGAAGAGCTGAGGAGATGATGATGCAAAATGGTAGCTAGCTGGGTATCCCCACGGTGTTATTTGCACACTCATCAACTGGATAATCCAAAAAAGACTTTATCATCACTGTGGCCAGGAATGCTGCCTGCAAGCATCAGACCCAACGTATGGTAATGCTTTGGAGGGTTGATCCAGGACAGAAAGAGCAGTCTCCTCTGTGACCCTTCATTGTTCTGCCTCCTAAACAGGTTGGCGCCACACAAGAAAGAGATGGAAGGGCTTCATTGAATCCTGAACACAGTTGGAGGTTTGGATCACCAGCTGGGATCGTTGGGCATGGAAACACTGAGCTTGGCTCTGGCTCTTTGCTCTGTACTTTTGGCTGTTAGCCTTCTCTCTTATTTGCTGCCATTCATTCTCAGATAGTCCTGGTGCCTGGAGGAGCCCCGCTGTGACAAGGTACTGTGTTTATTCTCTCGAGCATCCTGTGGCTCCACTTAGGCAGTTCCTGCTCACATTTCTCTTGAAGAGGAAGAAAAGAGCAGTTGTTTAACTTTATTCACCTTCTCAATGAGGCTGATGATAGTGATACCATGGACTGGTGCAAACAGGGGAGCACAGCCATATGCTGCAAGTGTGAGTTGCCTCCAGCCTTCACTGCTGCTGCTCCAGGACTCGCCAGCAGTGTTAAAAGGTTGTCACCTGGAATTATTCTTCCTGTCCTTGAAGTTATGCCCAGGAGCCTTTGGACAACATGACGTCATGATCAAAGAGAAAATATCACAGAATCAGAATCACAGAATGGTTGGGCTGGAGGAGACCTTAAAGGCCACTCTGCCCCATCTCTTGCCAGACCCACAGTGCAGATGGAAGGAAAGACATCATGATGTGCTCCAACCACAGTGGGCCCACCATTGCCATGTCTCACCATGGTCTTTCCAGCAGAGCTAGACTTGTGGGTGGGGTTTGCATCCAAGACCGGCTTAGGCTGTTGGGCACGTGCCATAACCCAACACATGTTTATCTAAAACGTATTCCAAGTTGGACCAGTCTGCTCTAGAGAGACTGTGACCACAGCCAACATGGAAGCAGCGAAGAGGCCCCGTTGGGAATTTGGCTCAAACAGAGTCAAAGCCGTTGGTGGTGATCCAAGAATTTTAATGGATTCTGCCAACACACACACCCTCTGCACTCGGAGGGGCTTAGTGTTGGCCTGTATGCATGAAACCTTGCCGCAAGGGCCTGCTAACATTGCAAATTGTTGGCATGCTCAGCATCCTTTAGATGAGACTGATGAGGAGAGGCTCTGCTTGGCACCAGCTGCCAACGTCTGCTCCCATGGGGAGACCATGGATGACACAGCAAGGCATCCAGGTGGGAAGCAATCATGGCAGGGACACACTTCTATTGGGTTTGCCCCCATGGAGTGGAGACATACAACCTTCCCTTAGCTCCAGGAGAGCTGGTTGGAGAATGCTGCTCCCAAATGTGCTTGGGACAGGGAATAAAATCACTGTTAGCAATCATGGCCCTTTGATACCAACCTCTGTAAGACCATAGAGCTTTGTAGTGTTTTACACATGCTACACAGGGTGAGCAATGGGGACCTGCTGCTCTAAGCTCAACATGGGAGCACTCTGCAGCCACTTTGCATTGGCATTGACCCAGGGAAGGCTCAGTCCCAGGTACAGATACAGATATTCTCTCTTCACTGAGGCAGTGATGAGGGATTGGGTCACCGGGCACAAATTTGTTATCTTTAATTAACTTCCTTGACTTATCCCAGCACGCCATGGCCGGTGTGAAGATCCAGCTGCTGCTTCAGTTGATACATCTCAAAAAGCATAATAAGAAATCATGGAAAGCACCATGATACAAGAGCAGCTTGACTGAGAAATGAAGCAGACAGAAGGGGAAATAGCCATTGCAAATCTGAACAAAGCAGGGATGCTTACACTGGGTTAGCAAAAGCAGGCTCTGGGCACAGGATATTCTACAGTCTCACCTGAGTGCTGGGACCCTGTGTCTTGATGGTACTAGTGTTGATTCTGGTGGCAGGCCAGACAGGAAAGAAATGAAAAGAGACAGGAAAATCAACCTAACTCTGATTGTTCTCTTTGTGCTTGAAGGGAGGCATGGGCAAAAGTTTCACTGCTTCCCTCCAACGCAGTTTTGCCACTGTCCCTCTGCTTGTTTCTTGTGTGTGAACCGCTATGAGGATGGACAGATGGGGCTATGGGAGAGGGTCAGCTCAGGAAGCATCCAGCTTTCCATGGGGGTTTCATCTGAAGATCTGCTCCCTGACCTGAGGATGCAGTGCCCTGCACTGCTAATACTTCAGATAGCTCCAGCCTGGAGCCTGGACCTCCGGCACGCTGAAGCTGTGAAGTGTTGTAGGTTCTTTTTGCCCGCCTTACATCACTACAATAGAGCAAGCAAACAAAATGCATGTAATCAAGAGGCAAACGTGACGAGAGCGATAACTCACATGCCGCTCTGCTTGCTCACTCGGAGTAAGCGAGGCAGAAGCTAAATATAGAAGTAAGATTGCTAATAACTGGCACGGGAAAGCCTTCAGCGTCTCCATTCAGTTCATTTACACCTCCCACAAAGAAGACAAAGAAAGCCTCTCTGAAGGGCTGCCAACCTGCTGCCATCTGAGTCAGTCACTCTCAGCCACAGCCTCTGGTGCAGCTCTGCTACCCGATGCTGTGCACGTCGAGGGCCGGATTCACAGCTCGGTTACCTCCAGGCAAACCCCAGAACCAAGGTCATGGCACTGTTGCTATAACCAGCACCCGGCCTCTCTGTGCCTGCACCCATTATCCAGAGTCCCAGGCTCAGCAAGAAGTTGGCACTGGAGAAATTTTTTTGCCTTTTCATTTCAGAGCTGCTTCTGCTGATCAAACCTGATGGTAAGATGGCCACAGTGCACTAACCCCTGCACATCGCCGCATGTCAATTAAATGCTGAAACATTTTGCAGATGTTAAAAAAGAAGTCTTGCGTTTGAAGCACCTGGGCATCCTCACGGCAGTGTTTTAATTGCTTTTGCAGAGTAAATGTTGTGTGATACAATAGATTTTTGGCAGTTGATAGGCAGTAAATGCATGTTGGTTACCTAAGAATGAGTAACCATGCTATACCCATGCACATTCCTCCATGGGACCTCTGGCAATGTCAGCACAAGCCTCAGGTTGAGCATTATGTGAGGTATGGCAGAGGCCTGGCGTTTTTCAATGTATTTTTCCAGGCTCTATGTCATGACTTTGGCTGAAGACATATTACCAACCTATGACAGACACAATGCATGCTGCAGTGACAGCAGGCAACCCAAGCTGAAATGCACTGATTGCAGATGTGATTGATTTTTGATCCTAAAGAACACAGCTCAGGTTAAACATGGTGACACAAAACCAACTCACCCTCAAGAGGACACCAGGATGCCACTGTTTGGTGGCTTGCTCCAGAAATGCTTCAGCATGATGGCAAATCTTACAAGAAAAACTAGAACTCCAGGCTTTGGTTTCCTTGTCCTTTGTCACAGGTATGTGAATATAAATCCACCGCTGCCTCTCATAAGCACAGATGCTGCAGGAAGGTCACAGGAGGACTCTGGACAGGTCACTTATGTCCTTCCCTATTATAAATGTTGATAGCATTATTGGGGTGGCTTTCATTTTGTGCATAAACACTGTATCTGCTGGGTGTAAGGCAGACCCCATTAAGATCTCCTTGAGTCTGTGGTGGTTAATCTATTCCAAGTAGAGTTTTTCCAACCCCTACATGGAGAGACAAGGTAAACTGATGCAGTCCAACAGCAAGATCAGTCATGGTTTAACCTCCTGAGAGGAAGCTGCCCAAGCTAGCTGGAGATGAGGACATGGGTGCTGAGACCTATGTGTGTTGGAGGTAGAAGACTCCACCGTTCTCCCCCATGGTCCATGGCTGCCATCCATTGTATCATCCCAAAGCAGCCATAATGGCTTCGTTTGCAGATGCCAGATGATGGCAAGTCAACCCTTCCCTGCAACTCTCTTCCAAGGATGAAGTGAGCTCCTCAAACAGCTTGTACCTTGTTCCCAGACATGGCCCTAACATCTCGGAGGTGCTGATTTAGGGGATGGCGCCAGCCCATGCCCAGGTGAGAGGAGAAGCAGACAACCATCGATTGAGGCGATGAGGGCAATGCTGGAGAGAAGGAAGTGTTGACAGAGACAAAACTGAAATCTGCCCAGAGCCTAACAAAGGTGTGAGGCTGGAGGCACTCCAAGGAGCCATGGGAGAGGCCACTGAGTTGAGAGTTGTTTTCTCTGACCCTTTGCCAATACATTTCCCAGATCGTGGCAGATGATTTGAGTTTTTAGTCGCAGCATGCAATTTTTTCCTTCCTGCCCGGTCCCTCACACTTCCACACCTGACTGACCAGATCAAGGACTGCAGTGTGCAGATCGGTATCTTGGTGAGGCGGCTTGCTTTAAGAACAAAGTGTGACCACATTCCAGGGCACGATGGCTGTCCCAGCCAGCAGACTGCAAACAGGAGAAACAGTGGATATGCATTTATGAGCATCCCAGTAGGCTTCTGCCTCCTTCATCATCCCCTGGGGGGGTGATATTTATCTTCCTGAGATTCCTTCAGCTGTAGCTACTGTACTTAGCTTCTCATGACCCCAGGCATTAATGAGGCTTGGACTCAAGTGACTCCCATTTATCAGCCTCTAAAGAATTCCCCCCTACTCTAATTCAATGACCTAAAGATAAGTGGTGTCACAAGACTGCACAGTTAGTTTGCCTTCCAGCAGACATGGAAGCCCCACACAGTGCCCATAGGAGGCATGAATACCTACAGGAGAACGGCTTTCATCTTGGGGTGACTGTTGGAAAGAGGAAATCTGCCATGCCCAGAGAGCTTGACAGAGCCATGGCAGGAACATGAACACAGAAATGCTCTCCTCATCATTCCAGAGAGTTATCAGGTGTGAAATTCATCTGCCTAAGCACGTACTTTTGAAAACTGACACATCTTCAGAGGGTGATGGCAGGTGAGAGGAAAGCCTTTTCAGAGGCCCGTAAGAGTTCTGTGCAGGGAGTCACCAAATGTAATGGTCTGATTCCATGCTGAAGGGAAGGAAGGCAAACCTTACTGACCATCTCATTTTGGTGCATTAATGATGGTCACTACTGTTAGACAGTGCATCTGGAAATCTGCTCACTGAGGTAGAACAGGCAGAGCAAAGGCAAACAGCAAAGATATTTTTTGCACAAGGCATCACTCCGATTCAAAATAAGGAATAAGTGCTGAAAAGTAACAAGAATCACATTGAGGTTTGCTGCTCTGTGCTAGGCTAGAGCTGGACAGTGATGCTTAAAACGGTCCCTGCCAGTAACAAGGAATGGTGATTGCCATTCCCTTCTTCTCACTATTAGTCTTTTGCTGTACATCAGCACAAAAATTTTATTGCTGGTTGCATTGCTTTTGTTCTCCAAATCCACATCTTCCAGGATCCATGCACACATTTTCACATAAATAAGCAACCTAACAAGGAGATGAAGCCACTACCAAAGGCAGAAATTGTTTCTTGCCACCGAGGAGCATGGGCTTTGGCTATCCCAGGCTATGTGAATGGAAGAGATTTAGATGATTTCCACGGGTGTGAGCTGAGAGGTGTGCATCCTGAAGTCCCTGTTGACTCTGAGACTGATCACAGCTAATTACTGGAGCTCAGTATAGGCAACAAATAAAAGACCCATAAGCACATAAAGTCCTGTGCCCATCCCTGTTCCATTTTACATCCTCACTATTCACCTTTGTGCCCTTTGGGAAAGGACAGTGCTACGATCTCCTTGAAGCTGGGGAGCTGACACTCCTCCAGGAGCACTGGGGCAGGACAGAGAGTTGAAATTCAGTGCACTCATTTCCTGAGCAATCTTTACTGATGTTGGTGGAGAAACCATGAATACAACCCAGATATGTACATCCTCAGAACTGGAAGCTTGTTTTACAGGGATTGCAGAGAACAAACCATGGGGCAACAATCATGAGATTAATACCCTTTTAGGAAACCAGCCTGATCTGTTACTCATTGTTTGTGAGAACAGCAAACAAAATCAGGGTGATAACAATGGTGTCCTCCCAGCCTCCCTGGCACCCACTGAGGCAGGAACATGACTCTTCATGTCCATGTGTGCTGCCCACTGCACAGAAATGGAGGAAAATCCCCCACACAGTCACAGGCCTGTGTCCTTTGTGATTCACTGAGATTGCTCTAGACTTGGAATAGGTATTGCTCCTGACAGTGCATTCACTTTCAGTTTGAAGTATTTGGGCTAAAATCATTTCCACATGCTTCCTGATATTTGATAGCCTCTGTGGCCTGGGATGGGAGATTCCATGTGCAATGTTGCCACAGAA
This sequence comes from Gallus gallus, assembly GCF_016699485.2. NCBI lineage: Eukaryota > Metazoa > Chordata > Aves > Galliformes > Phasianidae > Gallus > Gallus gallus. The sequence goes on from NC_052554.1 coordinate 1,312,970, forward strand.
GGTTGAGGTCATCATCATAAGGAACTGGCCTGGAAGGCTGTGTCCAGATCATACTATTTTCCTACACTTAGCAGACCTTTAGGAAGTGATGCATTGGAGTTCATTGCTCAGCATCTAGGTGGAAGGCATGCTGTTATTCATCCGAGCAGCATGAAGTTGGATAGATGACACAGTTTCTCTTGTCTGTAATTAGTTGAACCAAAATCAGCTGTAAGGTCTTTCACATTGCTCATTTGACAGCTCAGTGGTTTAATGTGATATCCCACAACGGTGGGACATCCTTGCCCTTCAGTGGGACATTCCAGGCTCCCACTAAGGCAGGTCAGTGGCAGGACTTAAGCCCTGTGACCTCTTATTGTTGTAAGCTCAGATGTGTGTTGGCATCTAAAGACACAAATACAGTGAGAAGTGACTATTTCTTTCAGTGATTATTTGGCAGTAGGGTCTGTATAAGTATACATACAAGCCCTCTTTTTTTTGCCTAATTTTTAAGCTGGACATAAGACTCCTAACACCAAACTTTTGTCCAGCAAATCAAAGCCAGTGATTCACATATTCTTCATTGCATCTGTGCTATTTTAAGAGGAGCAGTTTGGAAATGGAGACTGGGCAACGTGCTCAGCAGGAAGGTTGAACTAGATGCTCCCAGTGGTCCATTCTAACTTCATCCATTCTCTGATCCTGCGTTTTGGGTGCTTGGCTCCTGCCACAGAGCTGAGGGGTTGAAGACAGCTCAGAAACAACTAGATGAGCCCTTTGCAGCCCTTGCCTCATTGCTGGGCCCTGTGAGCTGCGTGTAGTCAATGTGCTGGGGAATCCATGCTGCCACAGGTGAGTGCAGCGCTGTGGGTAATCAATTATCTCAGTTGCACATTGTTTTCATTCCTTGCCTATGTGCATTTCCCAGAGAGCCGATTATGTCACTCATTAACCTTCCAGACCTCTTTATTTTCTTTTATGCAAAGAGCTGGCTTTTGTCAGGCCAGCACGTTCATATTTCGGCTGAGCTTCAAGAACAAAGAGTCCCCACTCATTCCTTTCTGCTTAGTCATACCCCAGTCACGTAGAAAGCTATTACCAAAATTGGTACAGAAAGACTGCCAACCACAGAGCTCCAGCCCAGCTGCGTGTGGTGAGATTTGCATATCAGGGAGCTGGGAGCAGCCTCAGTGCAGGCAGCACTCACCGCAAAAGATGTTTTTGTTCATTTCTGCGAGAGAATGTTTGTAAAGTCACAGCCTTTCCCAAAACAATGAAGATAATCCTCCCATCTGGCCCGTCCTCCCAGCAGCTTTTATCCTCTCTCAGCACTTGTGTCAAGGCCAAACTAAGCTGGCATCTCAGCGGATTAAAATCCAGTTGTTGGTTTTTTTTGGGTTGACCACGTGGAGGCATTTGCTCCTTGGCAGTTGAGGAATGTGGTGCCGTGAAAGCATCCCATGTCTGTTTTCACACCTACGTGCCACAGAGCATCTTCTTGGAGTGGTGCTCCAGACCTCCTGCATGACTGCTGATTCGAGCAAAGGGGAAGGCAAGGAGCACATATGACAGCAGCAAAGCAGAGCTGCAGGCTGGAAGATATTCATGCCTAATAGACCAGCAAGCACTCTTGCTTCATAATATACAGAGTGAGTTTTCTGTGGAGGTGATTCCTAGGTAGTATTGCTGCAGCAGTTACAGGTGGCCCTCCAGACAAGAGTCAGCTCATCAGCCTATACAGACTGTGTTCCCTGCCTCTTTTCCTCCAAATTCATGGAGAAAGAACCTACACATAATTAGTTTCTTTCTGAGTCTGTATTTATGTCTTCTAGCCTCACCTTACAGCTACACAGACTAAGAAGCCCTTTTTCAAATGGTGCAAACTGAGATCTTCACACAAATCCAGAGCCTGGGAATGTAAGGAACTCTGCTAAGAAATGCAAACATGCTGATGCATTTCCGAAGCAAGCCAGTATCCCACAAAACATTACTGTATGTCAGCCTGAGCTCTTTTTCTGCTTGCAGAAAGCTCTTTTGAGGAGTTGAATGGCTACATCCAGAAGATGGTGGTCAAAAGCCATGGTGACATAAGCTATAACAGAATAACATCTCCATTGCTGCAGAAGTCTTGGCTCATGTTCTCAGTTCAGTTATTCCCAGCCTTCGGTTTGAAGGAGTGAGGGGCACCTCCATGCTCCCCTAGATCTTCTTGCCTTCTTTGCTATGCAGTTGTGTCTTGTGGTGCAGTTTTCCCTGGAGGTTTTCAAGGAATGAGTGGATGTTTAACTGAGTGTCATTATCTAAAGAAGTCACAGGCATGGTTGATGGTTGGACTAGATGATCTTAATGGTTTTTCCAACCTTAATGATTCTATGATTCTATGATCTTGCCATGACTCAGCCATGGAGGATGCACCTCCAGAAGTGACATTGTGCCAGCGGCCTCTGGTTGCAATCCCTTTTGTAACAGCCCAGGATACGAAGCTCCATGAAACACTGAAGGGCTGGGTGCAACATGCCCTTCTCAGGCAAGCCCTTGTGCCTAAGTAGGTTTGTGCCGTAGGGTTGCTTTGCAGAGCAGGGTGGGGTATGCTCCCAGTTGCAGTTTCTCTGCCTGCAGGAATGTGCGCTCTCCATGAACTGTCATCTGAATAGTTATTGTTCAAAGTGCTTAACGTTAACTGAGATTTGTGTTACATCATCTGTCTGTAGCACATGTACCCCTTCCTTAGGTGGCATCTGTCACCACGTGGATAAATAAGATGCCTTCCAGGGCTGCCACGACTCATAACTTTGACACCTCTGTCATTATGCCGTTAACGTAGGGCAGATCATCCTCCCAGTCTTTCTGGGCCTGTTCATCCCTCTGACACAGCTAGACCAAGGCTTTGCTACATCATGTCCAGACAACCATAGCACAATGAGGCATCTGCTGCTGCATGCAATTAGCTGTGCAAAGCAGCCTGTCTCGCTAGCAGTGAATTACAAAGGTTTGAGCCTATAAATGTGATGATTTGATCAACTGCAAAAGCAGGACAGAGGATATCCAAGTCAGAGTTGTGCCTTCAAAGCACTTAACAGCACCTCTCTTGGCTCATATCTTATCGGGGTAAACGTTAGCAGCAGGACCAAGAGTTGCTCCTGATGGAGCCTTTCCCTGTTCCTTTGCCACCTGGAGGCCAGGCCCTTTGGCTCCCCATTTTTTGACTCTCAATCCAGTGTTGATGCTGTGAATACTCCTTTGGTTAGATTCACCTTGTGCAGGTTCTTGGGCCCTTCTGGTCTTAGGTCCTTGGAAAAGCTCAGATTCTGATGCACAGTGAGTAATAAAACACATCGCTCCCCTCTGTACTCAATTTTCCCCTTCCTTTCACAGAGCACAAAGCTTAGCTGGTGTCAGGAACAACATGTCCTGCACATGCCATTCCAGTGGAAGATGGCTTTGAATTTCAATACTCTCACCCCCTGGTGGGACTACAAAGGGGAAGGCGTTCCCATCTCTCCTCCAGAAATCCACTTTTAGGAGTGATAACACCCAATCACCTTCAGTTTGGTGTCCAACCATGCATGGCCCTCTACAAACACCAGCTTCTTCCTACGCCTTTCCCTGTGTTTTCTCATACTTCCCTCGCAAGACTGACTTCTCCTTAAAGCCTCTGACACTGTGGGTACCACTTTGTGCTCACACTCCACCACCCTCGCATTATACCTGCCTACAGCAGCCTGCTCCTTCAGATAGAAAACATCTGAAGGGATTTGGAAACAAATGAGTGCTGTTATGTATGGAGCTCTGTATGTGTTATGACTGTTAGCATCTACAACGATGCTGGATTTCCAATGACTGCTATTTAGAGACACAGGCAGCCAATTTACATTCAGTGCATTGCAGACTATTGCAGAGAAGGCACATGCACACACACACTTCTCTAATGAAAACTACTTTTGTTCTTTCTTGTTTTCTTTCTCTTACACAATAAAAAATCCTTCTGGCTCAAAGCACCTCTGCTCACCGCATATAGAGAAACACACATTCTGCCAACAACTCTCCTGAAGAGACACCCTGCAGGGATATCCTGTCTACACTTTTCCTATCGTTAAGCAGAGGCTGGAAGCCTGCATTTGGGGAACTATCCAACACCCACCCCGTTTGCCACTTTGCCAACGTTATCAGTGTTTGTCCCTGTGCTGTTTTGTGTCCTTCGGTGTATTGCTGAATTCCTTTCCAAAATGTCATAAAACGACGGGGACAACTCTGTTGTTTTAGGAAAGAGGAGAACATTCTGAGTACGGTGGAGAATGTTTATGCCATGGGGATGTGCACGTACCTCGTGTAGGATGTCTGCCATGCAGTAGCAGAAATATGAGTGTTTAAAGGCACGGGGTGTAGGCAGTTTTGTGTGCACTCCTTTGGAGGAACGTCAGCACCGAGGCACCTCAAGCACCTACAGTGTTAGGTGGCAGCTGAGGTTTTAGGTTTCTCAAGGATGCCTACATGCTAGGCTTGAGCACTTAATCCCCTCTGGATTTAGCTCTTTGGACATGAGGAGCTGCTTGTGCACAAGCCCTAGAGAGACTCTTAAACTAGGCGTTCCCCACTTTCTGTTTTGTTGGCAAGACCTGATCCATTAGGCATGTGCAGAGCTTGCCAAACCCACACAAAAGACAGCAGAGACGAGCCCTCAGACATGTGTGTGTACTAGTAGACTCAAAGCCCAGTGGTTACAGCACTTTCGGGAGCTGAGGGAGAGGCCAAGTGTGAATAATCTATTTTATACTGTGGCTATTAAACACAAGAACTCCTGCTAGGAGACAATGAGGCTACCTGGGATGGGCTTTTTCATATCTGTCCTTCTATTTTGTACAGCTAATTAGACAGTGGTTAAAGCCGAGGCTTGAAGGCAAGCGTCTGAACAGAGGGCTATGGGATATGGTGAGAAGGGAGGATGTCATCTGCCATGAGAAAGGCCTGAGCAGTTCTCTTACTGAACTTCTGCAGAGCATCCACAATTAACAGTCCCTCTGGCTGCCTAACTCCCTTCTTTGCATTTCCCACTAATTTAGGCAACTCTCTGCTCATACTGGGTTTTCTCTGAGATCTGATAAGCCCATACATACAGCAGCACATTCTAGGTCTTACCATGCTAGCAGAAAAAATGCCTAAAATTTTTGAATCTGTGTTTTTGATTGCCCTGAGCCCAAGAAAAACTTGTGGCAGAAAAACAACGGGACTTAACTCCGTTTTCCAATATAGCAGATATGCAATGCTTTGTGCTCATTGATTTATCAAGCTTCACAGCCTCAGGGGCAGACTTGCAGGGAGAAAAATAAATGGACATGGAAATGTGGGTCTGTGGAGGGCAGTGAGAAGCACACCTGCTTGGTGGCTGAGCCAAACTACAGTGCTGCAGGGAACACTGAGAGGGAATGGCCATGCAGGAGGTGGAGATGCCTCTTCAGGCTATGTCCATTTGGAGGTGGTGGTGTTGTAAGTTGCATTGGAGCACTGAGTGTCCATCCTGATCAGGCACAAAAGCACCCCTGGGCATCTTAGTGAGCTGGGTGTAGCATGCTCATCCATCTCTTGGTGGTTGGGCTCGTTCATCCCTTGGTCATCCACTGGTCCATCCCAGTGTGGTCTTGCCAACCACACTGATGGGAACTGATGCCTATGTGTCACCCTTAACCAAAGAGAGGGATTTCTGTAAGAGTTTGATTAGAAGTTGTTGAGTTATGTGTCCTTCCTGACAGCATCCCCTCTGCTCCCAGCTCACCAGGGCTGAGTTCCCCATCATCTAACCAGACCCCGCTGCAGTGCTGAGCAGAGGGAGCACACATCTCCATGTGTTTCCTGCCAGTGAAAACCACCCCATAACCACAGCAGAGGCTGCTGTTGGGAAACCCTGAGATATAAATAGAAATTTCTCAGGGGAGAAGCCAAGTCCTTTCACCTCCTTTGCTGCTCATCTGCCTTGTTTTCTCCCATTATCTCCAGCGAAAATGGAGATGGTTTGTGGCATCCAAGAGCCAACGTGTCAGAGTCAGACACAACTACCGTGCGGCCTTCAGGGCAAAACTGCTGGTTGGCAATGCTGCTCCCAGCTCAGCAGCATGGAGCAGAGAGCTCAGAGCCCTGGGAGTTCATGGAGCAAGTAGACAAAACAACCAGCTCAAGAAAAAGGACAATATTTCCTTCGTTCCTCTTCACCATTTTCCTATGGAGAAACAGAGATAAAGCGAGTGTTAGAACACCATTATTCTGGCTGAATTACAAACGCAGCCAGTGAGTGACATATTGCTAAGCATCCTTTACAAACACATTGATTTCGCTGAAACCAACAAATTAGCAGCACAACTAACAAATATTATCATCATTATGAATTTGCGGTATCTCATTTCTACAGTTCTGAAATTGATTATTCTTCTGTTCTGCCTGAATGCACCTCTCACAGTGAAACCCTTGTTCAACATGCCACAACTGCTCCTTTCAGAGGCAAAGCAATGGCGGCGTTTTGCTCGGAATTAATGCATATCTCAGACCTGGGCTGATATTGCTGATGGAAATGCTGTCCTCTATGAAATTCCTCATTGTTTTACATCATTTTATGTGGGAATCAGAAACTGCAGAATTCCTACTGAAGCAGAAAATCCGGTTGGAGCCCTCAGCTATGATCCCTCTGGACTTGCAGCCAGATACCAATAGTTACAGTATAAACCAGCCTCTAAGAACTGAAGTTTCATGGCAAGATGGTTAACCAGTAACTGAAATTATGGCTACATCTGTCCAAGGGCAGAGACATACAGCAAAAAGACACTGCTAGCAGAGACTGATCCCCTGCCAAGTTTGTGTTGTGATTCCTCAGCACCTAATTATTCCTACTTTAATTAAAGTTTCTTGTAAAACTTTCGTTGTTTCCTTCCCTAAATGATCTGCTTCTGCAGACTGAAGTCTCTCATCTCCTACCAAAATTGCAAATGGAGCTGGATGGAAATTATGACCTTCTTAGCTTGCTGGATATGTCAGTATTTTTTCAAGCCAAGCATTTCAGATTTCCTTTAAAAACAAGGTGTTTAAAAAAGTTGCAAGCCTGATTGAAATTCTGCATTTTCATGGCAGGGAATATTTCCATTACAATTCTGAACACTCGAGTGAAGGAAATGAAGTCATTCCAATCGTTTTGAAACAAACTGCAAGACACGGAGCTGAAATGATTTCACTGAGTGTAACAACTGCCTGATTCAAAAGCTCTGGACTTGATTTCTGACCCCACTCATAACGGGGATGGGAAATGCTCTCTCAGCGTTCAGATTCTTCAGTGCTCTCATTGGAAAATGTCTGTAAGCTCTCCAGGCACCGCCATAGGTTTGTACGTTGTTCAGAACAATGGGATCTGTCCTCTAGGTGGCACAAATCAATACATCAATACATCAATAAGCCATATAAATAATTAATAATTAACCACATGTACAAGCACTGCGGTTTAAAGGGCACATATGTGCATTTTCTCTGATTTCTTTGATTTTCTTCAAACTGTGCCTACCTTCTGCCTTACTCTCTGCATTTAATTTTGCCTCTGATTGATCTTGGCAATATCAGGAGGAGAAATGCTTACCCCTACATACCCTCCAAAAAAAGAATGTCCTTTTATTCTTTCCACTGTGGAAGAAGTAAAAGCTTCTGGCCAAACAGAAACTAGCTGCTTAAAGAGGCCTTCAAGCAGATGTGTCATCAGCTGGTACAGCCCACCACATACACTGCTGTGTCTGCAATCTGGAACACCTTGGCATTTGCAGAGAGCAGCTGCTGCAGAAGAGCAGAAAGGGATCTCTGCGTCTGTACGGGTGGTACGAACCCCTCTGAACTTGTCTCAGCTGGAAGGAGAGATGTTACACAAGCTGTTCTTCTGCACTTGCTGCAAAGGATTGGTATCATCAAGCAGTTAGCGATGGAAGACAGCTCCGAGGTGGTGATTAATTGCATTACACCTATTGTAATTATAAATTCCAGGTCACTCATCGTTCTGAAGGAGTTCAGCCATCAGGGTGGAGTAAATGCAGACATCCATGTTAAAGTGTTCCAATGAACACCCAACGTATGAGGAATGTCTCCATGGGTTGTCTAAACACACACTGCACTTTTCTTTTCTTGCCCTTTGGGCAGAGAAAATATGCAATCAGGCAGGCACACAGGACAGATTTGTAATTGTCATTCAATTTACTCCATAAAAGAATTCTTACTTACAAATGTTACCCTCTGGCACAATTTTTCCATCCGTAGAAAAAAGGGTGAATGCTCTTTTGCTTCCCAGGCTGTGAGGACGGAATACAATGGGTTCACAGCCTTCAGACTTTTTGAAAGGAGTGAACAGTGCTGAAAAGGTTCAGCAGATCTTGATGTGGGAGAAGTGCAAGTTTTCAGTAGTGCACCTCCCTGCCGGAGCTGCTGTAGTGGAGGTAGGGTGTCATCAGCAGCACATTTATTACAGCTTCAAAACAACAGTGACAAAACCAGCCTAGATCAGATCTGTGCCCATTTTGAGACCAGCAGGAGATGCTGCAGGGGACAATTCCTACCAGAAGTCTGCTCCCACTGTAGGTGGGAGCCTGATGGCGTAGGAGAGCCACAATCCATAATGTTCAAGTGCTTTCCAGAGCCAATCACAAGTCCCTACATTCACAATATCCTCGGTTTAGCTGGCCCACTCCTGGAACTGGCTCAGACTGGCCCAAGAGGCAATTTTTTCCCTTACGTTTTCATTCTCAGCATCCTGAGTTGCAACTTTTCAGGCGCTCCTTCTGCCTGACCACCATCCCATGAAGGTCCACCATTGCCACAACCCCAATGATGTCAGGCTTTCCCTATTCAAACAACTCTTAAGATCTCCAGTTACAGTGGAGGAGCACCTTCCTTCCTGGGAAGGATAGAGGCAGCAAGCTTCATCCTCCTCCCATTGCCTTCCTGTGGGATTTCTGCCCACCCTGTCTTATAGGGGCACATGGGCAGAAGAACATCTCAAGCAGTTTCCAATGGCAGACCCAATGCCTGGGGCCAGGCTGCCTCTCTTTGTGTATGTGAGGGTCTCTGGAATCTCCTAGATTGGGGAAAACATACCAAGATTGGGACTCGGGTAAACAGCCCCTCATGCTATATTTGGGTGCTGATAATGCAAACCACAGACAAACAATAGAACAAGGACAAATCTGTTGTCAGTAAACCATGCAGGCATTCAGGTCTTAATTCTTCTTTTTGGTTTAGACTCATTAATGTCCATTTTGCTGTTGAACGGGTAATCCCATCTCAACTCAGACAGGCCATCCTACCCCTCCCGTCTACTAACACCAATGCTCACACACACAAAAAAGGGAAAGTCACAACCTGGAGTTGGTGTGCTGCACACAGAGCACAGCCAGCAGCTTGCAGAGCAAATTTTGGAAAGGTGGGAGCTGCCTGGATTTCGAGTAACAGCCCAGTAATGTTCTGATGCTGACATCACCTGGGAGGATGGATTAGCAACCCCAGTTACAAAGTGGGTCTAGCCTTTATCCGAAAAAAAGAAGCTAGAGAAGTTCCAGAGCTGCTTCAGAAAAAGAAGGATCCCCCTAAATACCGGGGTCTCAACCACTGATGCTACCAATATTGGAAGGACAAATGGTTGACTTCCAAAATGTCCATGTCTCCAAATGTGGAGGTCCCAAATGTTGGCATTCGAAAAACGGAGCCACCAAATATGGGAGTCCCAGAGGAATGGGGTCACCCAAATGTTGGGGTCTCACGTGATGGGGACCACAAATATTGAGGGTTTGCCAATACTGAAGCACCTAGGTGCTTCAGGTACACTTCAGGTCACTCACCGTGGGTTTGAAGCCAAAAGAAAAATGTGAGGTTAGGATTTGAAGGATGCTGTAGCATTGCTCATACAATTTGGTAGCCTTCCACAGGCTGAAACTCTCCAAACCACAATGTTTGGCCAGGATGGTGTCTCCTAAGCTCCCTGCCATTCTCAGCACTTCTGAAACTATAAAGATGAAGCTCCATACTGATGCTGTGTAGGCTGAAAGTGCTGGACAGCAAATGATGCTTCTGCCCTACAGGAATCCAGAACTCCTTGTGCACCCTTCCTCACGGGGTAAAGCACTGCTTAGGCAGCAAGCACTGCTCTGCTGGAATTCCTTGCAGTCAGCAGAAAGCTGTGATTTATAACAGCTGATGGGGAGGAGGAGACACGGTTCTCCCAAAGGAAACCCCATTTGACAATGTCTCCTTCCTGTACTTCCTAACAGGGACTCAGTGGGGGATGACCAACGGTGGAAAAATTTCACTAATGCACCAAGAAAAGAATTATGATTATTTGCTGGGCTTCCATTCACCGTGGGGAATTCTGGCTTGTGACATCACCCCATTGTTCCCGCCGGTGCCAAAAACACGCTGGGATCCCATCTCCTCAATGGTTAAAGATCTTTCCTGTTTGCTCGCTCCTGGTTTCCAAACACCGTTTCATCAGTGCTGCACGGGACGTCTCTTTTCTTGAGCTGCAATGTCCCTTTCGTCATGTCTGCCTGGAATTCTTTACAGCAGAGTGAACAATGTATTCCTACAGTCAGAAACAAAAGGGAAAAAATAACTGCGGGAGGCAAAGCCCATCTTTGGCATCCAGGACCCCGTGTACGCCTTTGTTCCTTCTTTGGAAGCCTTGTTTGTGCAGCACGGACCCATCCCTCTGCTGGAGCCTGTTGTTTTTCTTAGAGATTTCAGTGTGGTGATAGTGCCAGGAGCTCTGGCTGCAGGAAGCAGTGTCCCCTGCTCCTTATCAGGGGAACAGCAGGAGCAGTGCAGCTCTGTGGCCAGGAGGTTGCTGCTCTCAGTCCAAGCAGAACCTCTCAGCCCACGGTGCGAAGGGGAATTGAACACACAAGCTAAAATGAATAGCTGCTATTGGAACAGTGATGGTTGCAAGCTCAAGCAATAACACGTGGGGATGCTTGATGCTGAAACAGCTGTTTCCCTATGCCTGGAAGTTCTTCTTTGCAAACCTACAGGCAAACTGCTCCATAAAAAGCCATTGGTTTTTAACACAGAAATTCTGCATCTCTGGGCAAAGCTCTGGGAGCTCTGTTCCAAACAGTCCCGGTCTATGCAGCCCCAATCCCACCTCCCCTCCACAGGGTTCCCGCATCCCTGCCACAAGTGGAGACCTTTACCCACAGCCTCACATCCTCTCAGACCTTTGAAGCACTGGTGCCAAACATCCCCACACATGCTGGTCAGGTCTGTGCCTGCTCAATGCAGTAGGGTATTTCCTGGAGAAAAAAAAAAGAAAAGAGTTCAAACTCCATTCAATAGGCATATATGAACAAGAGGGTGTAACATTTGCTCCATTTTCTCCAACAGCGTAAATCACTCTTGGGATTGATGAGAAACGAACAAAACAAGTGAGAGATCTTGGATGAAAGGTCTGGTTTGTAAAGATATTTTTGCAGCTGGCATTAAAGGTAGATACCCAGCAGATAACCCAGCACTTGTCTTCTTCTAGCAACAACTACAAGACCTTAACAGATATTTACATGTTGCTTCAGGTGCTTTTTGGAAGTGTCAGCTAATTGAGAGAGCTGTGGCCACAAAAGCAGGCTGGGAAGGGAAACAGCTTGAATGCACATCTCCAAGCCCTCAGGTTAACTTGAGACCGTTCACCCTTCCCAGAGGCATGGGAGACCTTCATGCAACACAGTTCTCTGCCTGACCCTCTCAGTAAACGCATCCTTGACAGTCATAGGACCACCTAAATGGCAGCAGCACCCTTTCTAAGAAAGTGCCCCTTCAAGAATAAATGATGTCATTTACTCCCCAGCCTTTCCTCTGTGTGCACAACCGCTGCGTTACCTTCCCCACGTCGAAAATATCTTCTTTCATCCCGCAGTGATCAGAATGAGGATGGTAGAAATCGGAGCCAGGAGACTTCAATTATATCACTGGGTTGGCATCTGGAATGACATGTAGTATCTCAGCTCAGACATAAGTCTGCAACTTGGCACAGCTGGAACATGGGCTGTAACAGGTAATGCTGCTATTGTATTTCCCTATTGTCTTCAGAGTGATTGCTGCATTGGTACAGAGGTCAAAAACTTCCCTCCTTCTGCTCCTGCTTGTTTGCTGCTCACACAGAAGTGTTATTTTATCAGCTACAACACCGTTTTCTTCTTATTTTTCTTAACAGTTTTCACTACTTCTGATTTTCTCTGCTTAGCATTTCCTCTATATATTGTAGTTGCAGCCCCAGCTGTATTTTTCATCCTCCCTGTCCTCCTGTCCCCTCTCTTCATTCCCACTCAGTAAACGGAGCTCTCTGCATTATCTGTGCTCTCACACGTGCCATCGCAACCAAAGCAGATTGGTGATCAGAGAAACAATTTCCCCAGATCCTATTATTTCAGTCCCACCATAGGATTCCCAAAGCACACAATGACTGCATGGACGTGGAGTGGGACTCACCCTGCTGCTTGGTCAGCGTGGATGTTAAAACCTCCCATTACTGCTTGCAGGAATGCAATCCCAGCTCATTTTCCTTCCAGGAGATGCAGCCAGCAGAAGTTACTGCTCGGATAAAATCAGTTCTCCTCACTCTTGGCCCATTGCATTTTTCTTGCTTCTCTTCCCACTCCTCCGCTGTGCTCCACACTCTGTATGAGCCCTCATACCCAATCACAGTAACACACATCACTCTCGCATCCTTTCCCGATAATAAACCCTTTCCCGGGCAATAAAAACACTATAAAACAGCTCATTGTAAACTGATGAAAACACACTCCCTTTCCTAAGAAGCCTTGGGAAAGTCAAGTGCAGGAGCAGTTTGTGTCCGAGTTTTTTTGCCTCTTAACCTGCTTTTGCAGGTCCCAATCCCACGCCGTACCCGAGGGCTGTGCAGCCAGGAGCTGCCTGTGGCCCACGCGATGCCTCCGGGGGTTCCTCCGAGGGCAGTTTCCCAGTTGTAATTTTTGTTATTTGGGGGGCTATTTTAATTTCTCAAGCCCGAAGGGCTGCGGCAGCCCGAAGACCCCTATATAGAAGCTGCTGGGCCCGCGGGCAGCCCCACGCGTGGGGTGGAAGGGCAGTACGGGGCCGCACTGCGGGCACCCCTCCCGCTCCATCTGCCGGCAGCGCCCGCAAACTGCTTCTGCCTCCACCTGCAGCACGCGTGGGATCCATCCCCACTCGGGACTCACCCCCGCCCCCCCACCACGGGAAACCAACCCAGTTGTACACACGCACAGCAGCGTGTCCCACTGCCCCACGCTCCGAGCAGCCCCGGAGGGGGTATTTCTCCCCGCACCATCCCAGTGTGGGACGGGAACCCCACGCGCACTCGCAGCGTGGGGCCGGAGCCGAGCTGCAGGACGGGGCCTCCCCGCAGTGGGGCGGACCCACGGCATGCCACCTCCCCCTCTTTCCCCCCCTTCACGCGTGCCCGCGCCCCGATGTTTCCCCCGCGGGCGCTCCACGCGGCGGGGCGGAGCGTGGCCGTGACGCGACGGAGCGGGGCTATAAAGCACCTGCCAGGGGCCCGCTGCCTCCAGATCATCGCTGCGGCTGCGGCTGAAACGGTGCAGGGAGAGAAGAGGAAGGGAAAAGAAACTAGAGGGGGGGGGAAATCATAGAAAAAGAGGAAAACCCCCAAATCGAAACCCTCCAGCTCTCTCCGCAGCCCGCGGCCATGCCCAGCCATCCTGCCGGTGCTGCGCTGCTGGCGCTCGCCCTCTGTGTCCTCCTCGAAGATGGTGAGCCCCGAGGCTTTGAGGGTCCCGGGTGCAGCAGAGGGTTGGGGGTGGGGGGCACTGCGGGGCAGTTTCTGCCGGGTTGTGCCGGGCTGCACCTCTGTGCTCTGGAATCACAGCAGCACTCGCCGGAGGTGTGAGACGGAAGGTGCTCCGGTGCTCTGAACCCAACCTGCAACTCATCCCTTCTCCTTCTGCTGCAGGTATGGGGCAGCCTCCCCTGCAGTCCCACCTCGGCACGGCCGCACACCTGAGGACCAAGCGGTGCTCCTGCAACAGCTGGCTGGATAAGGAGTGCATCTACTTCTGTCACCTGGATATCATCTGGGTCAACACGCCTGGGTGAGCATGAGCGTGGCTTTTTGGGGGGTGGCTCTGTGGGTGAGTAGTTCCCTGTCCTTCCTTATCCAGGATGGGGGGCAGTTAGAGGGAGGTGAGAAGGGAGGTTCGTGCAGCACCTGCACCACAGAGCATTGAGAGTTCAGCCCTTTGCAGCTGCTAGAACACAGGCTGTGCTGTGCTCGGGGGTTCCAGCATAACCCAAAGGGAGGGGGATGAAAGCTCAGGGTTCTGCCTCCCCATGGTTTATCTTTATTTGAGATTTGTACCTCTGCAAGACAAAAGCAATAGCACGATGTTATAGCTGCAAGCCAGATAAGTTACATTACCCTCTTGCAAACTGTAACTCTGCCTGCTGGCTGCCAGCATTGTTAATGAGACAGTGGTGGGTTGGCACTAACGTCCCGTGGCTGCCAAGTCCTGCCCTCAAGAATGCTAAAGCAGCTCTCCGTGCAGTTTCAGACCAATGGCCATCGCTCTGTAGCAAAACACATGTACTCAGGTGTGGTTAGAATCATGCTCACTAACGTGCAATTACAACTCGCTGCTTGCTCGGAGCATAGTTTCAATCACTGCCAATCCTAAACCCTCTGGGAGGAGAGATTGTGATCAGAGATGGAGCAGGAATGTGCACACGCTAAGAGCTCGGGAAGCATGCTGTGATCAGGAGGACCTGCTATGGTCCTGAGATGTCTTCATCCGTACTATGTCCCATGCATTACAGTGGCTGGGATTTGTACTATGTCCTGCGCATTGCACACTCCGTGTGCTGGTGGCTGGTGAGCCCAGCCCGTGCAGCAGCCCTTGCACGGGTGCAAGGATAGAAAATGCCACTGGGAGGGCTGGCACAGCCATCTCCCTGGGAGGGGCAGGGTAAACAGTAGGTGGGAGAGGAGCTGGAGTTTAAAGGCTTGGAATTATCGGTGGCCTTTTCACCTTATGTCTATAGATGAGTCTTTTATTATCATGGCGCTGGCTTGGCTGCCTCCCAAGGCTGTGCTATAAACCTGCTGGCTGATAACAAGCGAGCAGCAGCGCTGATTGCTCCTCTTTCCAACAGGCACACTGCTCCCTATGGCCTGGGCAGCCCGCCACGACGGCGCAAGAGATCGCCCGGCAGGTGTGAGTGCTCGCGCTCTGGAGACAGCACCTGTGCCAGCTTCTGCCAGGAGGAGCCCAGGTGAGCTGGAGAGGCTGGGGATGCTCCCCTGGGTGCTCCTGGGAGAGAGGAGTGGAGGCAGTGGGGTTGCTTTGGGGTGCCGGCACCTCCCGTGTGCTGGGAGCTTGTTGTTTGTATAGGGACTCTCTTTATTGTCGCACTGTAGCCAAAGGTATAGAGAACTGCATGCATTGTGGGGAGGTGAGGAGCGAGGTTATTGTATGGATGTCATTATTTTCTTATCAAAGCAATAGTCAAACCCCCCCATCATTAAACTGACTATGAACTGAGTAAGGCAAGAGGACAGCAGTAGAAGTGAGGCGTAGATAACTCTCAAATAGCCACAATTAACTCTTCAAATTGTGCACTGAACTTAGTCTTCCACCACTGATGTTAGAGCAGTATTCCCCTGGTGCCTGCATGCAGGTGGCTCATGCACCTCTCCTTGCTCATCAGGTACCTCCAGAGCCTGAGGCTCCCAACCACCTCTGGAGCATCAACAAAGGCTCCACAGAGTGCTGATGTGAAGCCTTCCCAGCACAGCCTGCTGAGAGCCCTCAGGTGAGTGTGCCACTGAAACCTACTCTGAACTTGGGGTTAACTTGGTGATCTCCAGAGGCCCCTTCCAACCCCTACAATTTTGGGATTCGGTGTGAACTTCCCTTGTAAGCATGTAAAAATTTGGGGTTGTGACCTCAGTAGTTGCTGCTTGGGTTGGAGCTGGCTTCCCCCCTTATTTCCCTTTTAATAACTCAGCTGAGCAGTTTCTGCTGTGTAGAACTGAAGGCTAACAGCTGAGAGAACCAGGGGTTTTCCAGTACTAAAGCAACATTACATAATATAATTTTTGGTGGGGAAGTTCCTCTGATATGGGATGAGCAAAATGGTGATGTGTAAGAAGAAAAGAGATCATCCCATAGGAAAAGGATGGATTGGGCAGCAGCTTTGGATCAAAAGAGATATCCCTTCTAACCTCCCATTCTGAACTACGGAACTCAGTGATGGAAGAGCTTCCAGAAGTCTAAACAAGTCAAAAGGTGTCTGCAAATTGAGAGAGAGTTGGTCCATTGGTGGCAGTTAAATCAGTTAAATCAGGGCAGCAGTTTCTGAAAGGCAGGTGTGGGGAAGCATCAGTTGGATCATCCCAACCAGGTGGAACAGTGCTGTAACTTATTACAGCTGCAGCTAGGGATTTCTACTCTTCCATCCCTTCTTCTGCCTCATAAAAGAAAACAACAACAAAACAAAGCAAAAGCACCAACCCAAAAGCCAACAACCAAACCCAAGACGCCAAAAATAATGCTAATAACATACAACCCAACAACAGAACAAGACCCAAAGTGGTGACTGGTTGGTAAATGGCATAATACAAGCTATTGCCAATAGGTAAATGACATAATATAGGCTGTTGCCAGTGGGTAAATGGCATACTGTAGGCTATTGCTGAGTAGGAAAATGGACTGATGAGTGAACATTTGTGTCTCCTTGGTTGCAGGGACCTTGCTGCCTCCCGCCTGCAGTTCAGCAAGCAGCAGCACCGTGCTCAGCAGAGTGCTCCACCAGCAGTTTTGCCTTGGAAGAAGAGCATTTGGAAGAAGAAGAGATAAGGAGCAGGTGCAAACCAAGATTGCCAGAAGAATCTGGAGTTCCGTGGGTGCCGCTAACTCCGCTGTCGGTAGTTAGAGCTGAAGGAAAGGCCATGAGTGGAGGGGGGAAGAATTGGAAGTCTCCATGCTCCCATTGCGTGAACAAGTACTGCATGCACTCCAGAGACTGTTATAAAGGGAAATCAGTGTCTCTCTATACAGTCATAGACGTGTCGTGGAGCTGAATTGTGCCTTTTTGGATCAGGCAAGGGTCTTGCTGGTAGAGCACTTGCTTCGCTCTGCACTGGAGCCCAAGGCAGACGCTCAGCCGCTGTGGGTGGTTGAATCACCAACAAAACCCAAACAGCCATGTGCCATCCAGACATGGCAGCATCAAGTGCCCGCATCACTGGCCTGGTCTGCTCTGCCCTCGGACCACGTCTGAGCGTGGGTCCACTCGGCCCTCTCTGGCATGGTCTGGCTGCTGTAGATGGGGATAAGCTGCTTCTGGGCCCAGCGTTGCACTTTTTTCACTTATCAGTGTGATGTGCATATGAATGAGACTCCTGTGGTCAAGCAGTTCCCAGTATATATATATAAAAGTGTATCATCTTGAAGCCCAAGAGCCATCTGAATGGTCAGTGGCATTCTTTGGCTGAGAAAATCACTGGAGGGCCATGTGGGTCTTGTTTAGGTGGATGATAGCTCTCTTCAAACCTAAGCGTGGCTCCTGCCCCCATGCAGAGTAGAGCAGGGTGGGATGCTCACGTGCAGCTGTATCTCTGCAGCAGTTTCTGGCCCTGCCAGGCTGCAGCCCCACGCATGGAGCCCCATCGAGCCTGGAGAGGGTCCGAGCAGAGCCAAGCTGCTGGTCTGGATGGGGTCAGTGCTGGGAACCTGGATTGTTCCCTGGGACACGCTCCCATAGGGGTTGGGTTCCCCAGCTCTTCACCTCATTCCCCAGCTTGCCCTCAGCTTTGCCTAAAAGGAAGGGTTGGGGCAGAGAAGATGGGTGGTGGGAGAATGGCATGCAAAGGCTTGCTTGCTGCTTCACTTAGATCAGATTTCTGAGTCGGACCCTATATAATAAATAAGCAGTGTGTGGATAGCACCTCACTAAAAAGTGTAACCAGAATAGAGAATGAGTTAGGCAAGGGGCAGCCAGGTGGGATTAACGTGCAGGAAAGGATCAGCAGGAAGAGAGCACAGCACCGTCTGCATAGCTTGAGGAGAAAGGGTTGGGCTCAAACCCACACAAATGGTGGATGCTTCCCCAGGGGCAGCACAGTGCTGCTGTCTTGGAGGAGGGAAGGAATAATGTGGGGAAAAACACAGCCCAGGAGCTGGAAACCCATCTTGTAGGCAAACAGTCTCAAGGATCTGGGGCTGTATTGCAGATGCACTTTTGCTTGCTTGGGCAGATTGACTTCTGTTATACATTGTGGCTGTGGCTGTCGTCTGGTTAGCCCAGGTGAATAAGTGCTGTCGGGTCCCCCTTGCTGCCCGGTCCAGTATTACACATGAGCATTGAAAGAGATTGCTTGAGATTGGTGGTGGACCAAAACCTGTGGTTGTCTTAAGCACAGTCCCTTCGGACATACAAAATACTTCCTTGATTTTGCTTTAAGCCTTAGAGAGCAGAGCAAAGATGAGACCAATTGATTGTATTGTCAGTGAAACAACCGACCGATCATTTTTGGTCCCCAGAGCTGCAGGAAAAGTTTTTTTTTTTTTTTTCTATTTGACCTTCTGAAGGTTTGGAGTCATTTGGGAAAAAAAAAAAAAAATCAGAAATAAATAAATCCTGAAAGGGTTTGTTCCAAAGGAAACTTTGCACATGGTTTAATGTGAGCCTCGTAATTTAAAATAAAACGACTGCTGTAAAATACTATGTATATCTCCTTGTGTGCGTGATGTCTCCTCTTCAGCGTGACCGATTGCACACGTGCTGTATGTAGCATTCTGACGTCTGTATATTTATTTAAATCTATTGGTTTTTTTAGATGGCAATTTGCAAAAAGATCTAATTTGTAATAAATAATGGCAAAAGTCGATAGCCTTTTTTCTCCCTTATTTTGTTGGGGTGGTGGTGGGTGGAGGAGAGCGAGAAGGCAGCGGGACAAAAGCACTGCGGCAGCGAATGGGACAGCAGAGCTGGGTAGGAATGGGGATGCCATGCTGAGCACAGCTTGAATCCCTGCTCTGCGTGTCCTGTTAATGTTCTCTCATGGATGAGCACTTTGTTGCAGATCATCTCAGCAGGTCCGACCGCGGCTGTTAGCACTGCAGGGACAAAGCGATCCCACCCCCTCTGCAGCCCCATCAGCTCTGAGATCTGAGTTTGGGGTTTGTTTTATGTTTCCCTCAATCCTTTGTTTTTTCAGTTCTTTTATTTCCAAGTACGGTTAAAAGGCCCTCATCCCATTAAAGCTGTGCCTGAAGACCACGTCATAGATTACTCTGGTGTAGTTAACTCAGTGAATTTCATGGTGCAGCTGTGAGAAGGAAATAAAGAAGAAACATTATCGTAACAGCCAGCAGTGTGCTTGCTGCACACGCAGCAGCTCTACAGCTCGGTGTGGGTTTCTATGCCTTTCTGGGATCAGAAGTTTGGAGAGCAACAGCCCTGCCCTTTCCTACTTCCCAAATTCCTTGGCTGAGCTACAGCCAAACCTCAACCCTATGACAAAAAGGGAAGAAAAGGCGCCCAGCAACGCGCCTCAGTTCCCTGTGTATAAAAGCTAAGGTGTGTGTTTGGAGTAATTTCCAGAGTGAACTGCTTGGGCTGAGTCCACATGGTGTGAATGAGGAAGCTGAGGGCTGCTGGACACTCATTCATTTCCCAGGAAAGATTTCTCATCCTCTGGAATGTCCATTGCCCAGCCTTGGGCCCAGCCTTTTATTTGTCTTTCTTTAAGTCACAGAAGAAATATGACCTTAGTCAGCCTGGAAGCAGTCACCTTTCCCTGCTTGTAGAGGATGAAACCATCCCATGTGCCAGGGAAACGGTACCTGGGGAGCATTGCCTTTGCTGGAGGGGTGCCCATGGGATGCTCTCTGTAGCCCCAGTGCAGGATGTGGGCTACAAGAAAAACATCCAAACAAGGAGTGAGAAATTTTGGACCAATCTATCTGAGGTTATTTTTTCTGCTTAAGATCCATGAATAGAGAAAAATAAGAATGAAAATGAAAATCCATGCGGGGCTGAATGGTGGAGAACAGGTGAGTTTCCCAGAAGGAAAAAAGCAAGACAAAGCCACCATAGGCCAAGCATCCAGAGGAGTACCTCAATTCCCTGATCACAAAACCTTAGCAGAGCTCCTCGCTTGGATCTTACATGAGCCCCTCCAAGTGCCAAGGGACCACTGGAGCCTGGCAGCAACCCCACGGCATTGCCTGTACCAGTGCCAACATCTGTACAGAGCCCTGTCCTTTGGGTATGGTTTTAATTACAAGAGCTAATTAAGCATCACCCAAGGGCAGGAGAGAAGGGAGACATTTGAGAGCATCTTAATTAGGATGTAAAGGGAGAAGAGAGGACTGTTTATTCTGAGATTATTGAATTTGGTGATCAGCTGAAGTGGATGGAAGGAGATGTATTTTGTCAGTTTTCATACATAACAGTCAATAACAAGAGAACAAAACTTTATCAAAGAGGAAAATCCAGGAAAGCAGGCAATTTCCAAAGCCAGTTCTACGTGTAAGGGACAGGGCATCTTTCCTACAAAGCAACTTTTCAGTTCAGCAGTTCTTCTTTCATTTAACAGTTCCCATAAAAAGGGAACCCTGGTGCCCTGCATGGACCTCGCAGGTTTTCTGCAGCAGCAGCTCCTAAAGAAGAGCCCTTTTGCAATGATCTTTGGCACTGCAGAACTGTTCTGTCCTCACCAGGGTAGCAGTGCTTTTCCAGATTTGTCTGCATCTCAACATGTGTTCAACCATTTGATTTGCTCAGGAGGTGTGTTGACACATGCATGGAAAGATGCTTTGAGTGAAGTGTATTTTGGTGGGTGCCTCTTTCAGGTCTTGGCCAGTCAATGCTTACCCAGAAAGAAGCCATCCACACATGAGATCTACTCTGCTAAGAAGTTTACCTGCCTGGCAACTTATAATTTTGTTCTGCTTTGGATCTCCCTGTAGAAGAGCCTTATGAAGTAAGACCTAGAGTAGGTCACTTAGACAAGGGACACTGAAAAATGAGTGATGGGTGACTCTTTCCTATGGGTCAGCAGCTAGTTGCCATGTGTTTGGTTTCAGCACATCTGGCTGATGGCTTTGCAGGGGCTGCAGTATGGCAGCAGGATTTCCCAGCAGCTGGGTCTCCATCTTTATAATTTGACCTGTCATAGAAATTAGTCACTCCTGTCTGTGACTAAAGGCAAGGCTGCAGTGCACCAAGGCAGATATTCTACAGGAGGTCTTCTGCCTGTGGAACACCTCCTGTGTACTGTAATGTCAAGCTCAGAATAACTTAGTTAAATGAAATGGGGGCTCTTCTGCATCCTTCTCCACTGAGAGCAGCATTCAGGATTTCCAGCTGGCTTGGCCATGGCCATGGCACATCCCTGTGGTGTGGCTCAGACCCTTCAGACTGCGATAGAATGTGACATGTTGTTGGGCAGTCCTATCCTGCTGCTGTGTTTAAAGTTCCCAAATCTTTTCTCTCACACCAGTATCCTTGGGTATGAAGGCTGTTGACTGATGGGTGGTCTTGAGTGAGGAACAGGCAGGTGCACAGTGGATGCCAGCTCCATAACCCACATCTTCTGCCTCAGGGCAGCTCTGTGGTCAGCTGCATCCAGCACCTTTCTGGGGATCAGTTCAGGCTCAGGGCTGAAAGGGATCCCTCATGCGGGGTCTCAAGCCCTTGGCTTTCCACGTTCAAGCCTTTCACCCTGACACTCTCAGCTCTTCCTCCAGCACTCTCCATTGCCCTGTCTGGTCTGATCCAGGAAACAGAGAAGATCCAAGGTTTAACTCTTCCTCACAAACTCTAGGAGGGAATTGGGTTGGGAAGCAGGAGGTGGAGAGGCACAAAACCGTTGTGCTAAGCACGCTCCCATCTGCCACACGTTCCTCTGACACTCATCAGGAGCATTTTGCTGCCTCATCCTTTTTGAAATCCTTTCCTCAGCCTCACACCCGCTCACTGATGAGTAATTAGGTGCCTCTCCCCACATAACTTCTGTAAGACCTTTGAGGCAACCTTACAGCCACTCCCTTGTCCAAAGGAAACAGTGCACTCCTCTGCACAGCACTGCTCCACCAGCTTGTCCTGCAAAGGAGAAGGTTTCACTGAGCCCCCCCTATTTGAGGGAGTTCCTGAGGCCACCAGGTCAATCTAACAACCTGCAATGGCAACCCCACACTTCTCAGTCCTCATCCCCCATTGACCATTGACTGGCTCTTGTGCTAGGCTAAACCTTGGTGGACGCAAGGAGCTGGTAGAAATCCAACTCAGAAGACAAGGAAGATGTTTCTCAGGCTCAGTGACCTTAGTTGGGTCAGACAAGTCTGGAGATGAAAGATGAAGCTCCACGAGCAGCTGAAGGTCTGGCTGCGACTGAAATGTGGGAGGCTGGCAGGTCCAACCAGGTGGAGTTTGCCAAAGATATGACTTCTGGTTTTAGTTTCTCATTTCAGGTGGGACCTGGAGTCCTGGGCGAAGGAAGAGGCTGAAGAAGAAAATGAAATTGGACACGTCAGATTAAGTAATCACATAGTTTAGAGCTGCAGTTGTTATCTGTGCTGGGTAACAAATACAGGCTCATGCCTGTATTTGCAAGAGGTGAGAAGCATCCCATCGGGTCTGCTGAAGTGTCTCTGTTGGAAGCTGTCATTCCTGTAATGCACCTGGAACATGTTGAAAGTAGAGCTCAGTGTGTGGCTGGTGTGGTGTGGGAGACAGGATATGAACACCTTGCTGAGCTGCCTTTGTGAATCAACAGGAGAACACCAGAAGTGCTGCATTCCAAAGGAAAGGATGACAAGGCTGATCAAAAAGTCTTTTAGGAATTCCAGGATCTCTCATCTTTGACAGAGTTTCCTGGAGATTTACCTGGGAGCTGCAGATATCATATTGCCTTCCCTCCCAAAGACAGAGTTCCTTTCAGCATATCCATGCATTCATTGTTTATGACCCTAATACAGCATTATTTGCGATATGCGTTAACCAGTTCAATCAGTCACCCTGATGACTTTTCCTTTTTTTTTTTTTTTTTTAGATTACAATACATGCCATGAAAATCTCCAAGACTTCATTTCAGCACCAAGACCATAACAGTTTAGACAAGATCTTAAATGGAGAATAACCCTCTCCCCGGAGATTTGATGGCAAATACGAAGTATGCCTCTGTGACTTTATTATTAAAACAGAATGATCTCCCTCCAGCTCCGTTGGAGGGGGAGGAGGAGAGAGCACACATGGAGCAATTAAGAAAAATGTCTTTGACCTTCAGCAACTTAATCAGCTGCCAGTGTGCTTCCTAATAGTGTGCTAATGGTTAAGTTCTTCTGGATGCCATAAAAAGTGCTATAACTGGAGGCTACAATAAAGTGCTGATCAACCCATCAAGTGAGTCAATCCAAAAGTAATATCTGTCTTCATAATGACTATAATAAAAACGATGCCAGAGCCAGGAGATGACGTGAATAAGAATGCTGCTTAATTATGCTGGGCTGCAGTGCTGGGTGAATTTGTCACACTTCTTCAAACTTGCTTTTGGGTCGCATTCCCACTCCTGCCTACAGAAGCCAAACATCATAGTTGTGTGGCCCAGGACACAGGAGCACTGGGAGGGTGAAAACTCCCTCCAAGCCAACCAGAGCTGTGGTGTAGGGAAGGCTGTTGAGTCTGGGGGAGGACTGTTCATTCCTGCAGTAACTGCACTGACAGAAAGCAGGATGGAAGCATGACTCTGTTTATGCCTTTGAGAGGTTGGGGCTGGGAAGCAGAGAAAATGTGTTCACAGATTTTATGCATTGCAGTGTTATAGATTGCCTCCTATTTTGTGTCATGGTATTGAAGGAGGGTGAAGGTTCACTGGAGCCTCAAGTGATGATGGGAGCAACACAGGACAAGACAGTTGAGTCCTGTGCTAAAAAAGCATGGATGTAAAGCAGCAGAAACCACCCTGGGCAGAGAGGGAAGACCTGGATAAATCACAGAGACATTCCCTAGGAATGGAGATGTAGCTGAGGAGCTGGCAGTGCTTGAATGCTGTCCTTGAGGATTTATAGAACTGCAGAATCATAGAATTGTAGAATGGTAAAACCACAGAATGGTTGGGTTGGAAGGGACCTTAAAAACTGAAGAACCATAGAATGGCTTGAGTTGGGTTGGAAGGGTCCTTGAAGATCACAGAATGGTTGGGTTGGAAGGGATCTCAAAGCCCTCCTAGCCTGACCCCCTGCCATGGGCTGGGTGCCCCCCACCAAGTCGGGCTGCCCAGGGCCCATGCATGGCTGAGGGCACCTCCAGGAATGGGGCACCCACAGCTCTGGGCAGCAGTGCCAGAGCCTCATTGCCCTCGCAGTGAAGAATTTCCTCCTCACATCTAACCTAAATCTCCCCTCTTCTGGTTTAAAGCCGTTAACCAAATTTAGCTTTAAACCTCTTTTAGTTTAAATTCTTTACCATGAAGAAGGCAGTGAACAAGCGCCTTTCAAAGGCACCTGATGGGACAATAGGAGCAAAGAGGCTGCAGGTTGTGCCCTGCGTGGTGCTACAGGAGTTATCCATTGATCCACAGGTACCAGCAGAATCAGGCAGATCAAGAAGGACCAGCAGGAACCAAGAGCACCTGTTGATGTCCGTGGAGCAGTGTCTCTTTTCCTGCAAAACAAAGCTGGTGTTTTTTAGGATCCCTCTGAGCACAAAGCTGCTCTCCAGGATGCCAAGAAGCAGGGATGAATTCACAAGCGCAGCATGGAGCTGGTGGAAAACATGCTGCAGCCTTTCAAGGAATCGCAGAGCGGATTCCTCCCCCATCAGTAAAGAAAACAGGATGCAGGCCACATTCCTGGCCACATAGACAAGGCTCTGCACACCAGCACAAACACATTTTCTCAGTTCCAATTAAACCCTGGCTTTATATCACCTTGCTGCTGATAAGGGTCTGATTAATGGAAGAATTGTCTTTTTTCTTTTTCTTTTTCTTTTTTTTTTTTTTTAATAAAGTCCCTGGTGCTAATTGTTTTTTCCCTCTCCCGTTTCTCGTTGTAAAGGCTCTTTCGAGGAGGGCTGCCGATTGTGCTCGGAGCTCTATGGGAACACTTAGTCTCTTCCTGGTTTTGTTTTTAGGGCTAACTGCTGCCACCGAGCCTCGCAGGTCCAACAGACAAATCACCTCTGCGGATAACCGGCAAAGTCCTGCCCTTGTGCCTCCCGATAAACAAGTGCAGATTCATGTGTTTGTTCATGACACAGAAAGCAGCCAGGACAATGATGTGGTGACTTTTTGCCAGTGTTGTTTCCTCTGGAGAGCCGACTTCCCTCGCGGAGCCTCAGGTGCATAGCAACAGCTCAGCAAAACAAAAGCCAACCACTGCAAGGCATTAGAAAAATATTATCCCGGTCCGAAGGGTGGGGCCCCGTCTTCCCATCGGCACCCTGGTGCTGGGACCAGCCCTGGCTCCAAACATTCCCACGAAGCCGCTGCGTGCATGCCAGGCTAATTAGCTAAGAGCTCTGCTCCCAGGTGACGCTGCCTGAGTGGCGAGAGGTGGGTTCTGCTCCAAGCGGAGTGGAGATGGAGAGGTGATGTGCATGTGTGTCATAGAACCATTAAGGCTGGAAAGGATCACTAAGATCAGCAAGTCCAACTGCTAACCCATTACCACCATGCCCTCTAAGCCATGTCCCTAATGGACAGGCTAAGCACAGGGCTGGAGGCTTAGTTTAAAAGCGTTATTTCTTTGGCCACCAAAGAACCTTCATTCTCTGCCCACCATGGGTTAATGTCAGGTGGGAATGGTTCTACCACCTCTAAGCCGTGGGGTGTTGAACAGAGATGCACTGCAGCTCATGCCTCTATGGACATATCACCAATGTCTACCTGCTCAGGGAAGTGGTTGAATCATTGTCCCTAAGAAACGTTTAGATGTGGTGCTAAGGGACATGGCGTAGTAGGAAATATTGGTGGAAGGTGGATGGTTGGACTGGGTGATCTTGGAGGGCTTTTCCAACCTTGGATTCTATGATTCTGTGATTCTATGGGACATGGCGCTCAGCTCAAAGTGTCCTTGAACATCTCTCCTGCTTGTCTCTGAGCAGTTCAACTCCATCTCCACCGTCACTGCATCCCTAAGTGAAACTTGCTAGGAGATGGTGTTGAAATGACTGAAGTGGCTGAGACCTCACACTCCTGACATGTCAGTGGAGGGGAAGCCTGGCCAAGATGCTTGGAAGGGACAGGGTGCAAAGGAGACCAGCAAAATCAGTGACTGATAAAGCAAATGGAAACTGAACACAGAAGGGATCAGCCATTCTGGGTCAGTGGGGCTGAAGAGTCTGAGTGAAATGCTCTGCTAAAAACCCCTGCCTGTGGCTGCAGGCTGCTGCTGTGCTCTCCAGGCTGCTTTCACCTGTAGAAAACTTTCAGACCTCACTGTTCTGCACATCTCTGCACATCCTTGCCTGCCTCCATCCTACCACAGTGCTTCTGCTCTGCTTCTCCTTCTCCCTTTTGCGTCTTCCAGCTTTCTACCTTAATTCCATGTTTAATTTCACCCTTTTCCTGTTGCTCTTTTTGTTCTTCTATTTTGGTATGGCGGGCACACTT
The DNA here is from genome assembly GCF_016699485.2 of Gallus gallus. NCBI lineage: Eukaryota > Metazoa > Chordata > Aves > Galliformes > Phasianidae > Gallus > Gallus gallus. The sequence continues at coordinate 1,339,578 of NC_052554.1, forward strand.
TTAGGTTGAAGGCGAAAAGAGGACATTGGGTGAAGAAAAGGGATGGGTGAAAGATGTGAAGAAACACAGAGCAGTAATGGAAAGAGAAGCAGCAGGAGAGAGCAGTTCAGTGTCTGCTCATGTGTATGGGCTACACAATGAAATGAATGTGTTACTGTGGCCATGTCCATATTGCTCAGGACACCAACCCCATGGGCAGATTCTCACCCCACAGCCCAGCAGGGATGAGCAGCTCATGCCCCACTGCTCCGTGGAGTCCTCAGTGTGGCTGTCCTAGAAGCTCTACTGAAATACTGTTGTTTTTGCAGTGGTTTCTTGGGTCACAACAACGGTTTGGTCACAGCAGGAGGTTTCTGCAGCACAGTGCTGTGAAGACATGCTCTGTGTGTTGTAAAACCCAGCGGGAGGGCTTGTAGGCACCCAGTCTGCTTGGATGGATCTGGATGGAGCTGAGCTCCATTCATGCTGTGTGTGGGAGCTCTCCCTGAAGCAAAGTGTCCCCAAAACCACTGTGGCTGCAGGAGGGGATTTCGAGGAGCATCTGCAGAACCTGGGCTGTCACCCTGCACGCTTCTCCCAGTTTCTTGGGAAAAGTGACCACAACGCAGCCCTTGACAGACTTCCAGCCTGAGGGTAGGTATGGATTTATCACTGCGTCCCCAACGCTGTCATCATTTTCCTCATGCTGTTGGAGCTGCAGGCAAGAAGCAGACACATTTCCCCCATGGATGCTTGCAATGGGAAGCTGCTGCCTTACTGGGGGGGAACGGATGATGCTTCACCCTGCCTGAATGGTTTGTTTGGAGTAGTTGTTTTCATTTTTCCCAGCTGCTAAAGCAACAACTGAGGGACTTAGGCCTTGTGTGAGAATGGCTGTGGGTTGGGCTGTTGGCTCACTCCTGGAGCTGCTGCCATGTATGCGTAGGGCACAGGAATATTTGAACACACACGATCAGGGAGTTGGATGCAGAGATGTGAAGATGCACAGATCTAAGCTCTAAATAGAGTCCCCATGCCCTTCACCAATGCACTCAAAACAAAGACACACAAAACCTAGCAGAGAAAATCATTTTCTGTGGCTGCTTACCTGTTCCAAATGCTCAGAAAGATGCACGAATGGCCCTTCAGGTCCAGTCAGAGGTCTCCTTCACTTATTCTCTTACCACTAGCTAATACAGGGGTGCAGGAGTTTGCCAAAAAAAGCAGTATAAAAACCAAACCAGTTTGGTGGTGATCTGCCCTTCACAGAATGTTTGCACAGAGCTGTGCAAAGTCCCCTGTACAGAGGAATGGAGGCACCTGATGTGGCAGTTCAAAAGCACCTTGAAGGTGAGTCTCAGGGATGGGCTGGGGACCTTGCACTGCCTGTGGGAAGGAGTCACCCTGGGTCCCTGCAGCACAGAGACCTGGAAGGTTCTCCCACCCCTCAGAGATGTGAGGGAGTTGGGGTTGCTCAGTGTGCTGCTGCTCCAGTCTGTCTGTCTTTTATTCTTTCTACCCAAATGACCTCAGGATTGCATTCCTGTTGCTTCTGTGTGGTTGGATACAGTTGTTAAACTTGTAAACAGAGGTGTTGCAGCTGTTCATCTTGCAGGACTGCCGTCAAGCCGTGAGCATCCAGAATGTGATGGTGCATGCTCAGAGATGGGTGTGACGGGCACTTCAGAAATCCCTTGGATAGAGGGGCATGCTTTACAAACAAATGGCTGCACACTCAGATTCCTCCCCTGGAGGGCTTGCTTCCTCCCAGCGTGTTGAGTAGTGTGTAAAAACCTGAAGTAAGAGATGTGAGGCAGACACCGAGCAAACACTGATCAATCTCCAAAATCCAGAGAGGAAATATCCATGTTTGTCGCAGCAGGAGCGTGTCTCTCTTATTCCAGCCATGGCAGGATGCGTGGGGCTGAGCACCGCCTGCAATACATGCAGAGGTGTGCTGCACCAAATGCACCTTGCTTTGCTTGGAGCTGCTGGTGAGTACACTTGTACGTGTTATAACGTGGGGCCAAGCAGGAGACCAGGGCTGCTACTCCTCTGCACCATCCTCTGTTCTCCTCTCTCCTTAACAACACCTGTGGTTGCTCCTGCAAACTTGCATCGCTTTGGCTTCTGTGAGGTGAGCTGGAAGGCTGCTGTGGGGGCAGCTGGGACTATGACTGCACTGTATGCAGGGATAAATCTTGAGGAAAGGAAATTGGAAAAAAAGAAAAGAAATGCTGTTGCTTGGATAAAGAACAGTGCAACAGAAGCACAACATTCAGCTACTGTTTTATTGTTTGTACCCCTAGAGGAGTGAGTAGAACACTTCCCACTAAGCTCAGAAACAGATCACATATCTATATGAAAATTACTTCAGTATAACACTGACTTAAACGTTTGGCTGTATAGAATAATGTCAGTGTGGGTCTTTTTTAATTGCTTTTTTGATGTGGAGCCAGCAAATGTCATGTGTGAAGCGTGCTTTCAAGCGGAGCAGCTAGGAGAATACTTTAATCTTTGTGAAAATAACTGAGTCACATCACACCGGGGCCCTAGGAGCTGGGATTTAAGGAAGATGTCAAATACAAGTTGTAACACTGATTGCTACATCCCGGCCTTGGGAAGGGCTTCCTCTTTGCAGTTAGGAACCTCGAGCCTTAACCCAGTTTTCAAGCTGCAACCTTATATACACAGCTTGGAAACAGAAACTTTTCTTCCTTGTGAAGGCCTTCAAACTTCCATGCGGGTTTTCGCACAGTGGAAGATCAATGCCCCACTTTCTGAACCATGATAAACCTGCCATCTCAACCTGCCAACCCCAGGATTAGGGGTAGCAGAGAGTGGGAGTGTGTGGGCAAGTTGGAACAACACCTCCATGTTGGATGCCTTCTTCAAGGGGATGCTGGTGGAGCTTGTAGTATAGATAGGGCAAATTACCCATTTTCTTGGTGGGTTGTGTCACTGGTCCAGCAGAAGACCTCAGGAATTGTGATTCTTTACCTCACCTATATGCATTTCTCTGCCTACAATGGCAGCTACATGAATCTCTTTCAGTAGCATGAGACCTTGGTTAGATCACCGACTGGAGGAGATGGGTGCCCTGATATTCAGGCACTAATCCACTTAGAGAGGTTTGAACTTGCCTCTCCAAATTGTTTGAACATCACCTTGGGATGTTTCCTGGTTATAAAGGTTTCCCACCTCTTTTGCTAAACCTTCTGTCCCACTCCCACCGTGAGTGCCCTAACGACTTCCAATTGCTGTAAGCTGGAGAACCAGGGGCAGAGAGATTTGGTTTCTGCACCCCAAACAGCCTTGATTTGTAAAGACACAGGAATGCTGCTGATCACAGCCTTGAGAATTTTCTGCCTGAAAACTTTGTCCTCTTATCTCACAGACCTAAGATCAGGCACAGCTTTCTCAGATGTTCCATTGCAATTGCCTCTTGCCACCTGGGAGGTCCTGTGGTTGGCTGCCATCAACTTTTGCATTACATTCTGGATTTCACTTTCTGCTTTCAGAATCACAGAATCATGAAGGTTGGAAAAGACACCTAAGATCACCACGTCCAACCCCATCCCCACCATGCCCACTGACCACGTCCCTCAGTGCCACATCTCCATGGCCCTGGAACACCTCCAGGGATGCTGATCCCACCACTCCCTGGGCAGCCGTGCCAATGAATATTACTCTTTTGAGAAGAAATTGTTCCTAATATCCAACCTGACCCTCTCCTGGCACAACTTACCTGGCTGGACATACTTCATCAGACTTAAATCAGCATCACAAAGAGATGCAGCAATTAGCAGCTGAAGCCAACCCCCTGGTTTTGTGCTCATGTCTCTTTCTTGTCCATCAGAGGGATGCTGCTGCTGGCAGCCCCAGGAAGCACTGTGCTGCAGCACTGGAGGCAATTCCACAGCTGACAGGACACAGTTTGAAACCGTGTTCTACTTTTGGACTGTAATCATCCAGGAATGAAGTGATAGTCAGCAGCGTGTCCTTCTCTTGACCTACCAATGACACTGATATAGAAAATTGGTATTTAAAGGGCTAAGGGATGGTGTTTCAAGGAAATTATTGTGCTTTATTGGTAGCTGAGCATTGTAACTCTTGTCCTGCTTTAAGCTTGTGAATGATTAACTCAATTCGCCTTGCTGTAGCATGAACAACTTTTATGCATTTTTTTTAACTACATTTATTACTTAGTACATACCTACTTCTTAGAGTGTAACTGATTGCTTTTGCTGACAGCTAGCTTTATTGGACCTTCAACTGAAGCCTTGGCTTACTGGCTCTTGCATTTATTGCTGCAGATCTGTGTTAAAACATCATTTTCAAGCCATTGTGAACCAGCCACGGTAGAAAGGAGAACGAAGACACCTTCAAGCCCTGTTCACTGACATACTGCACATGCATTTGTGGTATACTGAACTTCAATCCTGTCTTAACGCCAGCATGGAAGTGTGTCAGTCACCAAATGAAGAGCAAAACAAGTTTATGGAGAGTCCATCTGAATAGGCTGCATGTTATTTTAACCAGACAGCTCAGCGAAACCGGCTGAAGTCTGAGAGCTGAAGAGCAGTCTGTGCAGGGCTGAGGATGCTGCCTGGGGCCAGCAAGATGCTTTGAGGTGAATTGGAAATACAGCTATGGTTTTGGAGAGGACCCATTTGAATGGCAGTAGTTTGTCTGCAGGAAGGAAACGGGCCTGGCTTTGGAAAAAGGAATTTTCTCTTTGATAATCTGAGAACTGAAGAGTTGACTTGGTGCCATCAGCAGCTCCTTGGAGGCAAAGGAAGGTTTGATAAGAGTAGCTTTTCACCCTTGTTGACAAAACATGTTGGCATTCTGTCTTTGCTTTGCGTGTTTTAAGACAAGGTGGAGAAACACAATCACTCCTGGAGGAAACAGAGCTCCTTGCTGTCTCTGTGGTAAAGCAGTGGTGCTGATCTAACCTCATGTATCTGTAATTTGACTGTGGCTTGTGAGTTACAAGTTCTGTTTTAGCGCCTCTGAATACAGATATGAAAGGGATTTGTAGGAAGATGGGACGGAGTCTGTCCAGCACCTCCTCTCATGCAAGCTCCACCTTAGCCCCAGCAATGGGGTAAGAAATCCTCTCTAAGTTGAGGCTGACAGGTTCACAGCTTTCTTTCACTTACCTGAAACATATGGTGTCACATCACTTCTGGCATCATTTATCACCCCAAGCACTGGAATCTCCTGTCCATCTGTCCTTTCGGCCTTCCCTGGGTGGGACAGTCGAGACATGCTCAGCACTGATACCTTCTTTGGGTTTGCTGGGTGCTCTTACTTAGGAAGTGTTGATTTAACCCTCTCAGGAATTAGCATTACTCAGGGCAGAGCTGCTTTGAAGTGGTTACCAGGCTCATTAGAAGTAAGTGCTGGGTGTGGTATGTATCTGCAAGGCAAGAGTGTCATTCTGTTTCCTGGGGACTGAACCTGTAATAAGGGGAGTTTCCCTTGTTGGAGGGGGCAGGTGTGAGGCAGCTGCTGGTTTGGGCAGCAGAGTATGGAGAACATGGAACTTCCTATTGCGGCCACTTCACATTTACCATACAGCATAAAGCTACAGAGTACTGTAATCCCATGGGAGACAAGATGATTGAGTGATCAGAGAATAATATGCCTGCCAATGTTTGGTTTCAAATTATATTTCAAAACCATCTCCAGTTCCTCTTTGTAGGTGGACGGCAGTGATGCTAAGCTGTATCTCTGGGGTCTACAAGGATCCTGAACTGATCAGTGTTTAGTGTTAACACTTCACCTCTGATGCTTAAACGCAAACCAATGACTCACCGTAGTGATATGCTTAACTCCATGAAGCACTGTTTGCGCTGGTAGTGTACAGATGGCCCTGATTCATTTTTCAGCCTTGCCTCACCTGCTGGTAAGACTTCTGCCACCAGAGGCAGAGCACCATCTCATCCCTGTTGCAACATACCATGCTGGTGATACCTGAGAGATGCTCTCAGTCTGTTCTGGAGTGGGTGCTTACTCATTTTCTTGAGTGTAAGTTTGGTCCCTGGGCATTGCGTTGGCATAGCAGTGCTGTAACACCTTTTGCCTTTTGGCATTGGTTATGTAAGGATCTAAATATGCTGGAGTGACTCACTGCAAGGTCTGAGCAGAGCTGTTTGAACAAGAATAATGCAGCGAGTTACCGCAGCAAGGTCTGCAGAAGGAGCCCAGCACCCTCACAGTGGCTGCTTCTGCTGAAGACCCATTTGTTCTGTGTGGGAATTGTTTTTCCTTTTCCTTCACACAGCTATTTGCCAATGAAAGTTGGTCTTCCCCAGTTTATATCAGCCATGTTACTGACTCTTGTAACGGGCTGGGTCTCCACTAGGAGAACATCCCAATACCTCTTGTCTGTAGGAGTACCACATCCCTTCTCCCTTTGGTTCATTTGTTCCTTTCTACTTTTCAGGCTTCCATCTATGGAAAATTGCAGTGCACTAGCACATGGTCTCTGGGGATCAAGCCTGAACACAGTCATTTTCCTTCACTTTTGCACGCAAAATCTCTTACTGTAACCACATGTGGACATCATGCTGCTTTGTTCTGTCCTGCTCCAGCCAGCCGAGTCCTTTCCTGATCTGTGTCACAGAGCCTTGCGCCTCTCTACAAAGGAGATTCAGTATCTCATATCCTTTTTCATATTTTCCCTGTCTTTTTTTTTTCTTTTTTTCTGCCCATATCACAAAGAACCATCACATCTGAGGTAAGTCTCTACCAAAGAGGCAGATTTGTATTTCCTGTAATATTTGTGGACAATAGCTATTTCTCATTAGGTAACTGCATAAGCTTTGTACAACTCTATGAAAAAAAGGGCATCTTTTTATCCTGAAAATGAAGGCTTATAATAATATCAATATTGTATTTACCATAAAGTTTGAAAAAGAACTCTCAGACCATCAAGTCCAACCATTGTCCCACCCCCACTGTGTCCTCTGACCACATCTCTCAGTGCCACATATCCATGGTTCTGGGACACCTCCAGGGATGGTGACTCCACCATTTCCCTGGACAACATCTCACAAAAGATCTCACATCCATGCTGTGAGGTGGAAATGATTCCATCAAAGAGAGCGTGGAATTGCAGATCAGAAGCCTCAACTTCAGAGGGATCTCCAAACCATCAGTTCCATGGAGGCAAACAACCATGCTGGAAAGGAGGCAATCATTTGCCCACCCCCTGTTCCATTCCTTCTTGACTGATTTCATAGCACAAGGACATCCCCATCCCAGTTCTCCAGTGTCTGTTCTCCTCCAGCATGTCTTTGATGGCGGTGCCCAACACAACATGGGAATTTCCACTCCTGGAGGCAATGTCTGCCTCTCAGTGATCTCCGAACCTCTTCTGTCTGTGGAACAGCTACAGAACTGCTCCTGGACAGAGGAACTCCAATAGAGATTTTAGCCTACTCCAACAGAGACTTTAGGCTCAAATCAAATCCATGTTAAATGTTGACTTGTGGAGCACAGAGCATCGCACCCCATTGGACACAGTGACACTGAAAGTAGAATGCAGGTGGTTAGCATGAGAGCTCAATTATCCGAAGCTTGCAGTGATTTCAGTGAGTAATGAGTGCCTACAAACCACAGTGTAAGCTTAGCATTCAAAGTGCTGAACTGGGCAATATCAAAACACCTTGAAATTCGGGCTGGGAGGTATCTACATTGAAGGCAATAACTGGCCATGCTGTAGAGGCATGAGTTACTCTTAGGGAAAACATAAAAGCTCAAGCCAATCACTCAACTGAAGTAATGGTTACAGATTAAAGAGGGAGGGAAGGAGCTTAGAGGAAAGGTCAGGTGCCGTGGGGGGGAAAAAAGAAACAAAACAAAACCAAAAAACCCTACAAAACAAAACATCGAAGACAAAAACTTGGAAACTTTCCTGAGCGTGGAGACACTTCAATTACCTCAGAACAAAGGCTGCTGGCTTTCCTTATAAGGAGAGAATGTCTTGTTTTTAAAACCTGAAAGGGTGGTCAATGTCTGCTTTCTTTATTGATTGGTTTGCTGGAGATTTCAGAAACCTAAACATGATACTTTGGAGAGAACCAAAGATTTAATTCTGACAAAATGAATAGGTAAATTTTCCAGTTATTTCAACCGATTTGAACTATGTTTGAGCTCTTAAATTTTTTGCATTAATTTCCAAAAGCAAGCAAACAAACAAACAAACAAAAAACCCCAAGAACAACAAAAACCACGTTTGAAATAAATGCAGCAATATAGTATTTTTTTTTTCCCCTTTCCCCCCCCCATATTTTGAGACCTTAGTTCTGTGTAAACAATTTCTGAGGTAAGGATGAAACCATGGTTGCCTCCCAGCGAGCCGGGTCACCGAGTTTATGCTTACCCAGTGATGTAACTGCCTGTCCTGGCACTGAAGTAAGTGAAGTGTGCTTGCTCCTGTGCAGGACATGAGCAGAGAGTATCTAAACAATCCTTCTGGAATGAAGAACTGCCTCCACGAGTCAACCTCACAAACTTCGCTATAACGTGCAGATAAAGGAAGGGTATGAATAATTACTCAAGCCGTAAGGAATGGCTTGCAATTCTCAGAGTTCTTGGAAGGGGATGAGTGAGGAGAAACACAGATTTATATGATATCTTATGCAGAGGATGGCAGAAGGGCTAACCCTACTGCCATGCAAATAGGCATTGAAAGGAAAGAAGCTTTCTGAATCCTATGGGCTGAGAGGGAACTTAGGGTTAAAGAGATGCAAAGATCTCTGTCTTGGCTCCCTGTACCAATCCACTACTCTTTAATACATCTCAGGAGAGGAAGTGTGAAGATAGGGAAAAAAAACACATAGGCAAGGAAGGAGCTCCCATATTATCCTGCCCTGACACACTCACACAGAATGCCTTGCACAAAGGTAGCTGCTGCTGGCACTTGAGCACTTCTGTCAATGGGATCTGCCTCTAACCTTAGCTGATTATGAAACATTCATGTCCTTGGTGCCCTCCTGGACTCACTCCCACTCTGTTTCTTTTGTATTTGCTGTACTTGAAGCTTCAGATGGAGTGGCCAAGCAGAAGTGCTACTTGATGACCTCCTTGTTGACAGCTGTTCTTACTGCCCTGAGCGCCTCTCACCAGCACCTGGTGCTTCCCAGGCTCGCGGTATGGCTGATCACTGGGCTCAGAGCACAGCTGCCTTTACAAACCGTTTTCAACAAGAATGCTCCATGGGGAAGCAGCAGTATTGCAATCGGAGCTGCTGTGCAACCCTAGAGCAGCTGAGAGGGCACCACGGCCTTCCCCAGAGGTCCTGGAGCCTCGATGAGCACAAATACCCCATGTACAATGGTTTTCTCTGTGCAACGTGTGCTGTGGACCAATGAGACTCATATGGGTCAGTCTGCCTCAGTCTCACCCTACCTGTGCACCCATACTGCGCATTGGGCTGTTGTTGATCTGGAACCTACTCTGGGTGACTGGAGATTGTTCCTCTGTGTGTCATCTGCTGCTTTCCAGAAACTCTCTAGCCATTGTCACGATGTATTACTGCTGAATTGATCTCAAATTCAGGAGATTTAATGTCTCCAAATTGGTGTAGATGTACTTTTGTAAGTTTGTGATGTTGATATACAGCACTGCTTTCCTTTTATTGTTGCTGTTTCCCCAAGGAAGCTCCCTAGGGTAGGGAAAACGGTTCAAGGGCATGGTAGGTAGCAAGGGCATCCTTTGAATGCACTTACTTTGACCTCCCATGGCACTTCATCACCCCTGTCTCAATCTATGCAACACTACTGATGTGTTAACATGCAACTCCTTTACATGCAGATCTTCCACGTTCAGGGAAAAAAAGTAAACCATTAACCAGAAGACCCCTAACATAATTGATAAAATAAAGGATGGCTGTTATATTATTCAAACACATGCTTTTATTTGTAAGCTTCCTATGTTGGCTCTGTACGTGGGTGTAATTTATGTTTTGGGCGAATGCCATTTTGCATTTAACTCATGAGTCTGACACCGTCCCAGGCGGCACTGCGTATGATCTTGAAAAGAAAGTGAACAATGTAAGATTTTCAGATCACACAACACTGCTGAGGTCAGTCAGGACCTCAGAAGAATGGGAAAAAAAAAAATCCAGGTGTTCCTGCCAGCGTCAGGTGAATGAGTAGAGTGCTGTCGGATGGAAAGCAAGATGGATAACTACCAGATTTGGAGGAAGAAGCAGAGCTTTATGCGTGTGGCTGGGCAAGGAAAAGCCACGTTTGGTCAGTAACAAGGCACCTTACCTCAAAGCCTGGTGGCAACGGAGAAGAAAGAATGGAAGTGGTGATGACCTGTATAAAGAATGAGGCAGAAAAACGATACTGAAAATATGCTAATATTGTTAGATAAATCAATGCTGCTCTCTCGCTGCCAATACACAGTGCAGTTTGTCACCTCATTTAAGGAGGGGGAAAAAAGTAGTGATTTCTGAGACAAGCAGTGAAGATAAGTGGCCTGAAGAGATGTCTATAAGAGATGCTGAAAAGCCCCTTCCCTGCCTCTCTCTAGCCACAGTCTCCATTTTTTTTTCCCCTTCCTTTTTTTCCCCTGCAAGTCATTTTATTTTCTTGCTTTCAGTTACTTTGATTAAGTACTTCTGGGGGCTGTGATGTATGAAAGACGCCATGTGAAGTGCACTGGACCAGCGTTGCCCCTTCGGTGCCTGCTTTGCCTTAATTGTACTCTCAGCCCTTTGTTCACTTCTCCACTTATTTCATTTGTCAGGATGTTGGAAAGTGGCCTTTTCTTTGAAATTTTTTTTTTCCAGCTAATTTTAGTTTGTTTTATTACACGTACATTGTCCAAGAAAGTGATTAATAATGCTGTGCTGCCTTCATGGCTTGCTGAAATTCTTTGGCTGAAACTATTTTTTGACAAAATAGCAGGTCTTTGAGTATACAAAACCCTTCCCAGAAGTGCTGCCTTTCTTCAAAACCTCTGGATTTCTATTTATTTTTTTCATTCAAAAAACAGTCTGAAAACTACAAATTTGCTTTGGAAACCAAAATATTTTCTTTTGGAAGTACCATTATTTTTCTTCTAGCCTTAAAGTGGTATCTTGCCTGTTGCACATTGCTGATGTCTTCTTTCCAAGACAGGTGTTTGCTCCCTTTTGGAAATCACCGCTGATGTTTAATCCAAGCCATCTGCATCCATCTCCAGCTATTGCAGACATGCAGTGAGATGTCTTTAGCAACTGCTGTGTCCTGGGTTGCTATGAATGGACTTCACATGCCGTAAGTGCATCCATCCTCTCCTACCACCTTCGTAATGCATGCTGCTTGTCTCCAAGATAATTTCCAAGTGGTTTTACTGAAATCTTTTAAAGCAATCAGCACTGCTTGATTCCTTGTTCAGGAGAGCCATTAAAAGAACTTCAAAGATTCATTATTTTTGAAGTCCAAGAAGACAGAAATCATCTCCCCCTGGGCTAGAACCAGGATACCAACATTCAGACACCAATGTGCAGCTTGCTTAAATCTGTACATGAACCTCCTCAGTGAGGTAGAGCTGACCATAACTCGAGGCTATTTGATCAGATGTCTGTCTGATCTAATGCAGATTTTCTCCTGCATTGCATGTGCTATTTTCTTTCTTACTTTGTATATTTAGCTGGAGGGTAACACTGTCCTCTCCGTACTGAATACCATGCATGAGAATGGGGAAAAAATGTCCTGTTTTGACTTGGTTGTTCTACTCAAAAGCATTCTACCTTTACTCCTGGTGATTTCTTTTTATTTTTTGTTTCCCCACAGAAATAGTAAGTCTTGTCATTATTTTCCACTGCTGAGCAACCCAAGGTCATGAAAAGTCAATAGTGGAAACAGCAGGTTACACGTATACAGGAAGTAATACCTTTTTCCATTAAATTTCAAAAGGCTCTGGGAACAAGTTAGAAGATTTGTGATCAAACTGAAAGAAAAAGGTGTTTTCATGGGGTGTTACTTCCCTGGTGAGAACCCAAGTAAGGCAATGGAGAACAAGGCTGTGCGTGGCTGGCAGTGCTCAGATCAGTATTTATTCACATGTTGCTTAGCCTCAGAGGTCAGCTTGCTCACTGTCACTCTTTCAGTTTGCCTTTCTGTAGAAATGCAAAAGATGGTGATAGCGGGAAAAGTGATTGCACCATAAACTCTGACCTGGTGTCACACACAGTGAATATGGTGGCAGAGTTGGGTTATTATTTCCCCTCAGGGCAATTTGATCTGCAGAGATCTTCATCCCATATCTCGGGGAGATGATCTCTGGGCCTGGCCTTGCATTGCCTGCCCTCAGCTTTTGAATTGGCCTCAGATGTTTCTGCAGAAGAACTGCAGAGCTGCTCTGAGTTTGCCTGCTGCCTATAGGATATTTTGCAGCTGGTTCTGGCTCAGGGAATGCAAAGTATGTCTGATGCCGTGCCCCGAAAGCAACCTGCCCTGGGGACTGTTTCCTCCCCACCTGCCTCATCTCTGGCTTCTTGGTTCTTTAGCAAAGAGGTATGGAGGGATGGGCGAGCAGATATGCACACAGCTCTTGCAGGCGCAAGGAAAGCTACTTGGGGGAAAAAAAGCACTGAAAAATGTTGAGGTCCTTCAGAGGCCATCGGATCCACTGTATCATCCCAGTTCCCACTGTGCTCCCTCTTGCCACAGCAAGACATGCTGGGACCCAACACCTCCCCTCTGACAGCAGACAGCATCAGGCTTCAAAGGAAGCCCCAAGGAGTGCTCAGAGAGGGTGAACCTGACAGCAGGTCTCAGCCTTGCATGAGCTAATAGGAGAAGTTCATTTTTCATGCAGAGGGTGGTGATGCACTGAAACAGGTTGACCAGAGAGGTTGTGGATGCCCCATCCCTGGAGGCATTCAAGGCCAGGCTGGATGTGACTCTGGGAAGCCTGGTCTGGTGGTTGGTAACCCTGCCTATGGCAGAGGGGTTGCAACTAGATGATCACTGTGGTCCTTTTCAACCCAGGCCATTCTATAATTCTATGGTTCTACGAAACAAGAGGAACGTGAGGTCACGGCCAACATGGTGACTGATTTGACACCAAAGGCAGTGAAAGCCCACAGGTCTGGGGCAGTGGCAGGGAGAGCAGCAGCTGGCTTAGGAGGGGCAGGTGGACAGGACAGAAGCACTCTTTGGGAGGGCAATAGCCATAGATTTGTTCAAAACCCAACCAAAGTTACAGACAAGTGTGCATAACGTCTGGATGGAAGTTAGAGGAAAATAACGAATGTGTGGTCATAGGAGCCAGTTTACTGGAAGAGATGTTAGTGAGGAGTTTGGGGATGTCTGAGCAGGTTTGGGTCACTGAGACACTGTTAGGTTTAGCACAGAGTGCTGCAGGAATTGCATGGCAACCTGTGCCCCAATGCTCTTCAAGTAGTGATGGAGGATAATGAAGGGGACTAAAAGCTGTAAAACACAGAAGTACTGCCTCTTGGAGCAGGAAAGGAGAGCCCTGGGAGCTGCACACCAGAATAGTCTAGCTTGTGCAACAGAAAGATTCAAGAACAAATTGTTAAATAATTGGGTTAAATGTGCCAAGAGGATAATAAGGTGCAAAAGAAACACAGACATGGATTTGTGAAGAATAAATTTTGTCTAACAACTGCTTTAATGTACTTCTTCCACTTAGTGGATATGGGGAAAGCAGTAAGTAAAACAAATCTTTGGCAAAGCCTTTGGGAGTTTCTTTGACAGGAACAGCAGTTTGATAACCAATGTCCAGCTCATAGATCTTGTTATAAAGAAGGCATTGATGAACAGTTTTTCACCTCCCCTGGGGAAAGCAGAATAGGAATCTGATTAATTTGCAGTAAAAAGGATTTAGGTTAGATGCTCAGACAAAACATCCTCATTACAAAAGGGTGTGGAGTACCAGGAGGAGCCACACAGCTCTGCTCTGGAGCCTCTCTGGTTGGAAGGTTCAATGAGCATCTAATGGGGTTGGTCTTGGCATTCCTTAGGCTGCACACATGTAGAGAGTGTCTATAAGGTTGAAATCTCCTGGTTGGGTAAAGGAGAGGACAGGCAGTGTGGTTTTCAGCCATGCACATGGTGTATCTGGCAGATGGTTACCATCCACACCACACTGTGCAGCCATTGGAAAGCCCTCCCGTGGGGCCCACTGGACAAAAGTTGGGCACTTCAATGCAACACGAATACTACCACTTACCTCTACACTTAATTTTCCCCAGAGCAGTCAGCAAGCTGTTTGAGCAGGTTGTATTGGTATATGTGAAATGGATGGTATCTGGTGGAGCTGTTGGGATAATAATTCTTGCAAGAGCTGTACGGAAGCATTCTGGCTGACTCAGCATCCAAAGGTTGGCATTTTGCAGGTATTCAGTATGAGTGTCACGCATTGCAAGCCCAGCTCTCAGCACCATGTATTGCACCATCTAGAAAAGCAGTTTCATTTTCTGTGTGCTGCACATTTAAATATGTAATGGAAGCAGCACCACTGGAGAGCAGCCATTCTGAGCAGCTCCCAGTGGGCTGGTTGCACAGGATGTGCACCTGGTGCAGTCTCTCTCCGGGAGACTTTGTTGTCTTGCTTGTTTGTTCCTTGCTTTTGAAATAGGAAAGGAATGCTGCACATTCTTCTTCATCCTGAAAAACGTGTGTGTTGTGTGTCTGTATTTCCTTGTTCTATCAATCTAGCCTAATGAAAAATGGAGCCTCTCTCCACCATTTGTCTCTTTTTAGACAGAGAGAGACGCTGTCTTCCTTCCAAAAATGCCAGTGTTTGTTTTTATGCACTGTGTGCCTCATCCCAGCCTTTGCTGGACTTGCATGTAAAGGTCACCTGGCCAGATCTTCAGTTCACTGAAAGCATCTTGATGTGACCGAAGAAGACATGAGACAGGCTACCTGCTCTCTGGCACCATCACTTTGTGTAGCGTAACCCATGTGGCCGTATGTCTGTGCTGATCAGTGTCCAGTGCTCTTCCAGGAAGAGCTGGGCCTTTTAGGCAAGCAGGGGTGAGCAGCTTGCTTGCATAAATAGTGGTTTTTCATGACTGCTTTAACAAAATCTTGATCCTGGCTCTGAAAGGAGAGCCTAGGCAGGCAGTTCCAGAGTGAGCATGGAATACAGAGCCAAAAGTGTCTTCCTAATCCTGGAAATAAAGCCAGGCTTCTCCTCTAAAAGCCTCTAAGGACTCCCCATACCACCTGTTTCATCCATGCCTTGTGTTCATCTAGTTATCTCCTTTCATCTTGTTTCATCAGGACTGTGAGTTTTAATTAATATCGGCTCTATTGAAACTGTTACGCTTTAGGGATGCCAAGAAAGGAGTAGGGATGGATTTCACTGGAGCTTCCCCAGTGGAATATTCATGTTCCATATGTTTCCAGTATGCCAACAGGAAGAACTGAAGGAAGGACCTGGGGGGAACCTGCGGGCCAGAGCAGTAGGGAAGGAGAGCACCCATTCATGGAGTCTCCTGGGTAAAGAATTCTCCTTCTTTGGCTCTAAGCATTCTCAAGCAGGTTGCCAGCAGAGCTGCTCCAGCATCTTCATTCGACTTCCCTGCCCCTGGGAGCAGAGGAGGGATGCAGCAGGGCTGGATGTGTGCAGCTGTGCCAGACACCCCGCTGTATGCAGGTGTCCTCTTTTCTTTCCTACGTGACATTCAGTCTGTGCTTTTCCCCCAGATCCTCTCTGTGTACATATGACATCCTTAAAAATTGTTAAGAGCACAAGCCATTTCCCTGGCTGGCAGTAAAAACAAAGAACTATTCACCATATCTATTGGCTGCTTAAAAACAGGAAATGTTCTTTCCTTAGCGCTGCTTTCTAGTAGGGGTTGATTTGTGCTGAGCGCCGTGCCTGCTCTCTTTGCTGAGCAGAACCTTTGTCGCGGCACATGCTGTCTCATTTGCATGAAGCAATGTCTCAAGGTAATTGATGTAAACAGAAAGGGTGAGTACAGTGTAGAGATCAGTGGGGTGCTCTATCTCAGCTGCTGGAAACAGCCGAGATCAGTCACGGCAGAACACCGCCAGAGAGCTGGTTATCATTTCTTAAAGTTCCAGTGGCAGAAAGCAATCCCTAATTTGGAGCTTTATCTTCAGTGAAAAGGCAGAAGGAATTCTCTCTGGGGTCTCCTCACTTTCTTTTGCTGCCGGCTTTTACCTTCCGCCTTTAGACACGCCTGCATATATGGATTAGCAATCTCTTTTTGCTCCCATGCAGCTCTGTGTGTGTGTGGCTGACTCTCGTCATGCAGGAGATTGGAAAAAGAACACTTGCAGGGATAGACTGGCTCGAGGGCCAATCGAGTGGAGCATTTCATCAACAGGCAATAGATTTTCTGGGAGCAGTAGGAGAGGAATCAATGCATAAAGTTTTTTGCTTTCTTAATCATGCTCCTTTTCTGTCTTTCCCGGGAGATTATTTATGAGCCTCCAAATGTTGGACAAACACCAATAATAGTTACACGTTTTTAGCATCTGAATGCTTTGCTTTGCCTGGCTTCATACGGAAAGACAAGTCCAGACAAGGTGGTCCTCCAGAAAATGGTTTATTGGGACAGCGTTTTGGCCTGCAGCCATGGCACCTTGGGCAGTGATCTTATCAGACCTCCTAAACAGAGCAGGGCTGGGCCTGTTTGTTACTTCAGTGGAAGACCTCCGAGGAGAACCTGGGTGTTGCAAGATGTGGTATTGGTGGTTCTCTGGGCAATGCTTTCCCTGGAGAGGAATGAATGCATACTGCAGGCGACCGTGGGGCTAAAATGGCATTGCTGCAGGGAGGTGCAAATCCCAGCTGGGCCAAGGATGAAAGCAAAACCAAAATCAGATCTGTATTCTCAATGGTATTCGAGGAAGCTGGGAGGAACTGGCCATTGATTTCAAAGATCTGGGTATCTAAATGCTTTTGGTTCCTTTGGGAATCCCAATCCAGCTGTGTGTCTGAAGTGTATCGTTGATTTGGCAGAGATATCAGCAAGGGTTTGCTTGTTTCTTGTTTCAGCCAGCTTTGATACGTAGTCTGAACTTACAGCCCTCTGGAAGTGCTCTCATTCCATTTTCTATTGAGTTCTGACTTGCCTGGAGGGTTTGATGCGATTTCAGGTAACCTTCTACTGAAAACAACCACATCCATAATGATGACACTTTTGGCCTTGACATGACTGTAGCTTTGGACTCCATTAAGGTGCCTAAACAGTCTTCTCGTGCCCTTTGAGACACCTTAAGGAATGTGAGACATTTGCATGGGGTGACAGATATGACAGGGTGTCTACGGAAGACCCATTCTCTTCTTGGCTGGCAGCTGGTGGGTAGGAAAACGAACTGTACCCTGTGTGTGCACTGTCTTTAACATAAGTCCAGAGACGTAGTGCATGTCCAAATTGCAGGCTGCATCCCACCCCTGTCTTTCCTTCTGCAAAATCCAGAAAAGGTCCTGTTTACTGACAAATCCTATGTTATTTTTTCTAACTTCTGGAATGAGATGAGGCTTTTATAACTTTGGTGCTATTCACAACAGGCTATTCTGTTGCTACAACACAAACTGTTATCATTAATGCTTCTGCATAGATCATCCCATGGATGAAATGCTAGACGAAGAAATTAGAAGGAAATGAAGCTTATTAGAATGTTGTCCCGTGTGAATGATCCTATAAGACAGAGATGCTGTGACTGTTTTGTCTCCCCTTTTTCTTTTCCTATTTTGAATGGGAAGATTTTGGGGTAAGGGCTTTTCCTGCCATGTGTATGCACAGGTTTTATTAGCTTGATACGGCCTCAATTGCTGTCATACAGCCCATGAACACCAATCTTTGCTGTGCATTTTCCAGCTTACCACATAAAAGACTCAATTGTTGGTTTTTTTCCACCACTTCCCCTAGGAGACTATTGCATATTCTGTTTGCTCTCATTTGATGTATAATTCTGGCTGATCATTCTTGATGGTGTTGCGTGACTAATTACCAGTATCATAACTTGTTTTCTAGCATTATAACATTTTTTCTATTTGTGTCTTTGCATCTGATAACAAGCCATTATCACCCTAAGAAATGATGCTATCATTAGCGTATGATATAGTGGGACACTGAAGTTTTTGCTAGCTGGTGGTAACATTAGATTTTATTTTCTTTCTCAGTGAACACTCTAAATCCCATTGTTGCTAATTGGCTTCTCTCCATTGGCTTCGGTGAGCTTTGCACTGGGCTTAAATCCAAGACCATTAGAAATATTTAGGGATTTAAGTCCCCTTGATTTCATAGGAACTCAAATACAGACCTGGCCTTAGTTTCTTCAGAATAAGTTGTGGGGGAAAAAAAAAACAAAACACAAAGAAAAGCATGGAAGATGTTAGGACTGCTCCTGTTACCGGGTTCACCTCCATTTCCTATTTGGGAATGATCAGCCTGGGGTTTCTCTTTGAGTTTCTTTCAGCATCCATCCAACCTGAAGTAGTTGGACGTAAAGGTGGGAATGAATCATACAGTAGCCACAGAAGATGCCTTTTTCAGCCTGCTGTCTTTAGCCTTGGAATTTGTATGGTACTACAGATGATAGGATTTCATTTTGTGAACCCTATCAGAAATTAATGCTTATGACTATGCAGTGAGAGTGTCCAGACTAGGATAAAGATGATTTGTTGGAGGGGAATTCATGAGAAGTGTATTTGCCATGGACACGGCACTATTTTTGCATTCAGAATGTACTCAGTAAATAAGCTTATAACAAGGATATAATGAGAAGATATTAAAAAAAAAAAACAAGAAAGATAGATTTAAAAATGAACTGTGGTACTGAGCTTGTCATTGACAGTGCTTTTCTGGTGCACGACGTCTCAAGTCACTGGTGCTCAACATTATCCACAGCTTGTGTAAGACTTCCAGTTTGCATTGGGTTTTTCTAGATAATCAAATGGAATGATATGGCAAGATATGGCTAAATAAGCCTAGATATGCCTGTGCCTAAGCTTGTGGTGCTGTTTTTCAGCTAGTCATGTTTACCTCTTTCCAGATCCTGCTAGATGTTAAAGTGTCTGCTATAGGAAGAAATTGGTAATGTGCACCAAAATATTTCTCTGGAAAAATTCTGTTTGTTTACAGGGGAGAGGAACATCCATTTTGTTTCCTAGAAGGCATTTGGAACATATGCTGCATTTACCTGCATTTCCAGTGAATTTCAGTTATCAAGGAGTTCCCTTGTTCCTGCTTTTATTCAAGGCTTTATTTCTGATTATATCTCTTTTATGGTTATCCTTGTGTTGTTTTTTGAGGTTTCTCTTTGCTTGTAAATGACTGGGCAAATAATTTCCTAGTCTCTGTTCTCTCCAACAGCTTGCAGCAATGTTGATGCTCCTCCTATTCAAGCATGTGGTCAGTTGTTTTGGTTGGCTCCATCTCCTCGGATAGATTTCCATGAGAAGAGGGGCTGATGAATCCACTGATTTAACTCCGTCTTTGATGGATGATAACAGAGTCATTTTCTGGCCCAACAGAGTGTAAAAATGAAAATAAATGAGATAATCTTCCGTGAAGTCTAAGCTATAACCACTAATGCCCAAGTCTCTTCCATCAGAACTCCTGCACAGAGCCAGTGGAGTAATGCTAGACCTTAAAGACAGGTAAGAAATATTCTCTGGAAGCTCAGAAGCAGCGATAGTGAGATACTCTGGATGAGAGGGTATTTTTTATATCTTTATATCAAGGCAGATATGAACATCTTTTATGTTGTCCTTAAAATAACCCTTTATCATGAAGATGCAGCTAGAATAATCATCATGAAAAATGGGGCCACCCTTGGCAGAACTGTGCATTGCATCCTGCGTATTTTGAAGGGATATTTATCTCCTTTACTGCAGGGTCACAGGAAAGTTCAGAACATTTTTCCTTACAAAGAAGAAAGCCTTGATGAAAGCAGTTTGATGATAGATACGCATTTAAGGGTCAGCAGAGCCCCTCTTAGTGACTTGCATGGCCACTCTCCTTTCTTACAAGCATTCTGGCCTGCTGGGTGTGCAAATGTATTTCCACAACTGGGCCCTGGACACTTCATTATCTGGCTGTAAACTCTTGGGAAGACCAGGTTACCAAAGATTGAACCAGTCACCATGGAGGTACCACCTGGTGTTCAACATTTTCACGGTCTGTTTTATTATGTTTTGTTATTATTACTGGACATCAGGAAAAATTTCTTCTCCAAAAGAGTGGTCAGGTGCTGGGATGGACTGCCCTGGGAGGTGGTGGAGTCACTGATCCTGGAGGTGTTCAAGAAGTGTGTAGATGTTGTACTGAGGGACATGGCTTAGTGGGAAATATTGGTGGTAGGTGGATGATTGGAATGGATGACCTTGGAGGTCTTTTCCAACCTTGGTGACTCTGTGATTCTGTGATTCTGTGATTCTGCATTTCCTCCCGTGCTGATCTCAGAGCTGCACTCTCCAACCTCATTCAGTTTCCATGAAGAATTAAACGTTAACAAGCGTCCTAATAAACAAGTGAGTATAAAAAGGCAGATTCATGTTAGCCTTCCTGGCACTGGCAGTGATGCTGCTGCTGGGTTTGCAGAGCTCCTGCAAAAAGGATAACCTTTGTTTTCCAGCACATCTTAATATGGCATTTTCCAGAGCTGAGAACAATGTTTACACAGAGCCCTTGCAGTCATGTTATGTCAGACTCCTGGGTTTTAGAAAAGAGGTTCCCCACTATTGCCCTTAGAATGGGTGATGAATTATCTTAGTGCAGGCACAGAGAGAGCTACAGTGCCAAAATGGAGATGCTGACTGTGAATGCAGAATGAAGGGCTGACAGAAGCCAATGTCATGTGCATGGGCAAGGTGACAGATAAAGTTGTGTCAGAACTGCCCAGGAATGACATATTTGGGACCCTTTGATAAAGTTATGGATTCTTTTATAGTGAGGCAGAGGGAGATGGAGTAGTATGTGTCCAAAAAGTACTCTTTAACTAGAAAGAAAAGTTTCTTATCTTATCTGGGATTAGACTGTGGATTTTATATATCCCCAGGCTAAGGAGTGCATTCATACCCCATACCTTGCTCTGACAGGGGCATTATAAATAGGAATCAGATTTTCATTTTGCTGGCATTCGCACCTGGCGGGCTTTCTGTGGGAACACAAAGCAAATGGGATCAATGTTTTGTAGTGGTGGCTGGAGTGAGCTGGTCGACTTTGTTCTGAGTGAAGTATAAAAACAACAGAGCCTGAGGGGTGGGAGAAAGACCAGAAAGGACCTCCAGAGAGGGTCTGGTAGAGAAGGGTTGGATTGAATCCTGGAATCAGGCTGTTCGGGGATGCCCAGATCCTAGGTGTCCCATCACAGAATCATAGAGTCACCAAGGTTGGAAAAGACCTCCAAGTTCATCCAGTCCAACCACGCACCTACCACCAGTATTTCCCAACTAAACTATGTCCCTCAGTACAACATCTAAACATTTCTTGAGCACCTCCAGGGAAGGACTCCACCACCTCCCAGGGCAGTCCGTTCCAGTGCCTGACCACTCTTTCAGAGAAGAAATTGTTCCTAATGTCCAATCTAGACCTCCTCTGGTGCAACTTGAGGCTGTTGCCTCTTGTCCTATCCCTAGTTATGTGGGATAAATCTTTCCCAAGCATCTCACTGCTCTGCACAGGTAGGTGATGCCCCCACTGGGCCAGTGTGACAGACCGTCATGGGATTAAGGATGGAGAGGGGATGTCCATGCTCTGCATGGAGCAGCTCCCCATGTCTGAAGTACAACAGAATCACAGAACCACAGAATGGTTGGGTTGGAAGGGACCGTAATGCCCACCCCGCCCCAACCCCTGCTGTGTTCTGGTTGCCCCCCATCAGACCAGGTTGCCCAAGGCCACATCTCACTATCTGGGATTACCATGGCACCTTGCACTTGGCCTTGCTGGACCTCATTAGGTTCATGTAGGTCATCTTCTCAAGCTTGCACGTATGGTGTTTCACTGTCACAGTTGGGTGGCTTGGATATGCACCCAGACCTTTTTCTCCTTGGCTTTTCTTTCTTTCACTGTTCCATTTCCCTTCATCTGGAGGAGGTGGATAATAAAATATAGGAAGTGGAAATGCTGCCAGGCTTGGGATAATTTCTTGTTTGGCCTTTTCTTCTGCTGAGGCTTTGAACTTGCTTGCTAAGGAAGAAGAGTGTGGATAAAGAGGTGATAATTAGCAGAGGTAGGCATGCAGTGCCAGAGCTGAAGTGATGGATGTATTTGCAGGATGCAGAAGGCACACAAAACATTAGGGAATTGCAGCTTCACAGGATCAAAAATATGCTAATAGGAAAGTTGGTTTGTACTTCTTAAAAGTCATGGTTAGGAAATTAATGAATTACTGCGGGTTTAACTGGGTCAGTGGGGGGAAAACAGGCCTGATAAGGAACTCCTCATGCAGGATTGTTTTGATGTTTGGATACCTCTGTTTATTTTCATCAGCAGCATAGATAAGATAACTTCAGGCTGTATTGTAAAGCAGGTTGAAGCAGTTTAGTAAACACAGTTATTTATATGCATGAACATACTTGCATAGAAACATACATACAGTGATGCATATTAGCATCTACTTCAGCTCAGGATATTTTTCAATCCATGATTAAAGTCTTTCTTATTAAAGAGATCTGTTTTCATTGAAAGCCACATTTTCCAGACAAATCACTGTAATTATCCCTGTGAGATAAAATAGTAGTCTTGGCCAAAGACCTCTGCATCATTGCTTTGGGGGTGTCCAGCCAACCTGCTGAGAAAATCAGAAGGCTAAAAAGAAGTAGGTTGGGAAAGCTTATTGCTTATCTCTGAGGGCTGGATAGAGCAGGCAGAGAATCCTAGGACCAGCGCAGACACAGCTCTATGCTGCAGCCCTGCACGTGAGGGAGCCAAAGCTGCAGTGAGGGCTGCTGGGGAGATGGATGCAACAGGGTATGTGGGGGATATATGTGGGGACATGGGGAAGGCAGCAGCACACAAAAGCACTTTGAGAACAGGGAACATTTATAGACTTGAAGCTTAGGGAAGGAGCAAGGAGAAACCCACGTGGGTCCGAATAGAGAATCAGGTCCTCATGTGCACTGAGGAGAGCATTCAAGGCGCATTGCCCTTCACAGGCAACCACAGGTGGGGTTGGAGGATATGGCTTCAGGATGCCTGTCTGGCCTGGAGAAAAAGAGTGCATGTTCCCATTGTGGCAGACTGATTTCCCAAAGCCAACCACCTACAATAGCTAAATGAGTACATATACTACCTGTGAGATGGTTGTATGAAAACCTTCCCTTGTTCATTGATAGCCAAGAGCCAAGGAGCACCCCAGCATTTCATCACTGACCATCCAGAGCTCTGCAGAAAGGGTGAAACACCCAAACTCATGACAGCCCCCTTCTGGTGTGCCCTCCCCAGGGCAATTTGCATAGTCAGTCCCATGGGCCCCTTTCTGCAGTTGAGTAGTGAGGAAAAAAAAAAGGTGCCTTCAGAGAGAGTTCCTTGTGTCTCAGTTTGTGCCTCTTGTCCTTGGGCACTGCGGGAAGAAGTCCAGCTCTTGCATCTTCATTCCCTCCCATTAGGTCTTGAAGGCCATCATTAAGGTCTCCCCAAGTGTTCTAATTTCTAAGCTAAGCATCACAGCTCCCTCAGTGTCTCTGTGGAAAGATGCTCCAGTCCCTTCACCCCCACCGACACTGCTCCATGTCACTGTACCACAGGCCAAGGGGGGAGAGGTGGGAAGTCTATGGGGTCTCATAGCATGAGTCAAGCATCACAAAACCCACACACATTTGGAATGAATACCCCAAATACCCCATTAAGATAAAAACAAAGGAGCTCACAGCTGCACCACTGTCCACTCCAGAGATTGCTCTGGTGTTATCTCAGCTTGCAAGTACAGCAGCTCCAGCCTATGGTCTTACCTCTACTACATACCAGTGTGTTCACTGAATCGAGGGAGAGTCCAGACTCTGCTGGGGTAATCATCAATATGAGTTAATGTGGGCATTTCCCTTAGATTTTCCTGCACACTGAGGACTTGTCAAGCTCTGGAGTCTGACTGCATTTCTCAGGATCCACCTGACCTTCTTGCTCTCCTGAGGTGAATAAGAATATAAGAAATAAGAAATGAAGAATAAACCACTTCTGGTTTCTGAAGAGTTCTGCCTGAAATCTTGGGTGAGTTCTGAATTGCAATTCACAGCCAAATGAGGAGTTTTGAGGAGGAGGTGGCTTTACATTAACAGAAATTATGGGCACAGTCTTGAGTGCGTCACTTCTGTGTTAAGTGGAGGACTTAAGCTGAGATCCCATCTTCTTTCCAAGGCTGTTGCATGGCTTTCTGTAGGCTTTTCTGAAGTTTCTCATGCTTATGTCTTTATTTGCTAATTGTCTTTAACAGTGATGATCCAATCTCGGAATTTTTTGTTTCCTTTATACATTTCACTGACGCCAGCTGGAAATCTTTTCCATTTAATTTTCATAGAACCATAGAATGGTTTGAGTTGGAGAGGACCTTTGAAGGCCATCTGGTCCAACTCCCCTGCAATGAACAGAGACACCTACAGCTCCATCAGTGCTCAGAGCCCCTCCAGTCTGACCTTGGGTGTCTCTGAGGGCAAGGGACCCACCAGCTCTTTGTGCAACCTATTTCAGTGCCACACCACCCTGATAGTAAAAAATGTCTTCCTCATATCCAGTCTGAATTTTCTACTAATTAAGGAGAATCAGCACAGAGTCCTTGATCTTACAGGCACTTCTAAGGTTGGGAGAGAACAATGCTTTCTATTACACCCCAACCACAGGTCCCCTTAGAGAAGTTCATGAACTAGAGGGTCTTAAGAGTGTATAACATTCAGTCCCAACCTTATGCATTAAGCTGCCAAAGCACCATTGCCCATGTAACTGTGAAAGGAGCTGGAGGTGCCAGACTGTGTGTACAGGTAGTAAGCCAAAAGCTGCTCCAAGCACGGGTGTGATGGGAGGCATAGGCTGGGCACAGCCACGTCAGCAGCACCTAAGGTGGGGTCTGATAGCTGCACTGCCCTGCACTCCCTGACCCTCACACTTCCCTCCTGCCTCACAGCAGCAGTGAACGTTGGACGTGTGCAGGTGAGCTTTCTAGATCAGTGCTCACCGTCCACGCTTGGCTGCAGGCATTGTGGGACTGTTTGCTTGTTGCCCTGATGGCTCCTTCCCAGGGTCTGGGCTGGGGTGTGCTCACTTACCGGCGTGTGCTGGGGGTTACTGAGTGCATTTCGTAGTGCACAGGTTTCTTCTTCCCAATTCATTTTCAATTCATTTCAAAACAAACTTCATCTCTGAGTACCATTAGCCTCATGCCTCAGAGCAAGAGGAACATGGCAGCTGTCACCAAGCACACTGCACGCTCCTTGGCAGAGCATGAAGGCCAACAGCACCGTCAGTGCCAGGAACTTTAAGGAACAGACGTATTTCCCTGGACATAGCATTGAGGTAGTGGGGTGAAAGAGGGTATGTGTTCCAGTCCACACCAAAAGAACACCCTGTTCCTCCTTACACATGAGGACATTGAGGGCTGGGCAGGTTTGCCCCATCCTATCACCTTGCTCAGGTAGGGGTGGGATGAAGACCTTTCTGTCTTCCCCAGGCGTTGTGCCCTGCTCTCCAATAGTTAACACTCTGCTGGTGCTTTCAAAGCCTTCCTGTATTTCCTGCCTGACTGATGGGGGGAGGATCTTGCTTGGTCTGTGAGTGAAGGAGAAATATGTTTTCCTACAGTGCTTCGATCCAGCTCCATCCACGCCCTCTGCCCAGAAGGACAATTGTTTCCAAGAGCAATACAAAAACACACCATTCACAATGAAAGAAGGAACAAAAACAGGCTTATTTCCCCATTTCTCTGCATCAGCAAGCTGGTGAAGAAACAGCTGTGTTGCATTTCCAGAAAGGAAACCCGCAGCAAGGCTTGGCCTTAGAAGAGGTTTCCAATGGAGGGGTCACTTCTTAGCATTACTGCAGGCTGGTGGCCAGCACAACGTTATCACTGCCACAGAGCTGAGCTGAGCTCAAGATTACTTTCCCCTGAGGCAGGTGAAAGAAGGGATGAACGCTCCCCAGCTTTCCTCTAGCATGAAACATGCCTCTGCTCAGGAGGAAAGCAGGAGCAGATGGGTCTCCTGGCTGTCTGCTGGTCACCTTCAGCTTCCCCAGAGCTGGAATGCAGGTGGCCACATAGCAGCAGTCAGAAGGGCTCAGACAGAGCTAGTGTGCAGCCCACCGTGTGCCACTGCTTTCAAACCACAGCCTGAAAAAGAGGTGCCATGGAGTCTGGCCGCAGCATTTGCTGTCTCATGGCCACCCGTGTATTTGTTGTCCAGAGGGTTTAATTCACATGCCTTTTAATCTGCAGTTCTTAAGAATGGATGATAGCAGACAAAACATGAGAAGGAAACACAGCTCCAAAAGCTGCTGGTCCTTAGGATTCCTGGGCTGCAGCAGAGATCAGTTGTAAGAGATTTGGTGATAACTGTTTTGCCCCAGGTAGCTGCTTTGCCCTCTCAGTTAACTAAGACTTGTTATATTTTAAGAGCTCACACAGATTTATCACTGCTCATTACTCAGAAACACATCCTGCCTCTTCCCCGGAGTGAACCTCAGGCTCTTATTGGAGCCAAGGCCAGCCTGTCATCCCCACCTGCTATCAGCTGAGAGTCACAGAATCGTAGAGTATCCTGAGTTGGAAGGGACCCATTGGGACCATCAAAAGTCCAAATCCTAAGAATGAATGTGAAAATTCCTATCTGCACGGGGTGCAGAGCTGCCCTCTCATGACAGGGCACCATGATGATGCCCTGAAGCACATGTTCAGGGGTTTGCTAAAGCACACGGAGCCTACATTTAACCTGTCTGACTCCAAGCCTTGCTAGCTTTACTCAGATTCCAGTGCAATGTGCTCTGCTCAAGGCCTTCTGCAGTGAATTCGTGAATTCAAACCTGTGTTGATAACACCTAGGGGCCGATGCTGCAAATTGCTGGGAGCAGTGGCATAATGCAGCCAGATGCTGTGTGCTACGAAGCTCCTGGCCAGCTGCCTTGGCCACTGAAGCAAGCACATGTCCATCCCTGCCAGGGGACGTCAGCCCTGTGTGCTTGTGCTTCATACGCATGACCCAGGAGCAACGCTCGCGCTGCCAGACTATCAATCAGGAACCCTTTATTTCTGAAAGAGAAATAAAACAATGGCCTTGTGTTTTCTTTGGAATTTCTAACCGTGCAGTACAGTGAGCAGCACAAGCCATGGCTGGCAGCGAGCGCTGCCTGCTCACCCTCCTCTGGCTCCCCAGCAACAGCCTGAGTCACGGCTGTGGTCACAGACAGTGACACAATGCCATTGTCATCCAAAGAATGCAGTGCTTTCCTGCTCTGCACAAATATTTTGTACAGTGCGTTTTCTATGCTCTCCAGAGGAGACACTGTCTGGATCCTTGCTCTGAGTGCCCCCAGGAGCAATGCTGACTAATACTCCCATTCCTCTCCTCATGTTCCCTCAAGGTCCCAGACTTATTTATACTCCGTACAAAGAGCTTGGAGTCAAGGTTGGTGAAGTGGATTTCCTCAGAACAGCACGTGGTGAGGAAATGGCAAATTTAATCTCTCAAGGTACAATTCACTGAGGTCACATCACCGGAGCCAGCTCATGGTGAAGGGTCTGGTCCAGAGCACTCATCTTAGACATATAAAGGCAATAGCATGGCTGCACAGTTCAACCCTCTACCCCAGATATGGCCTTGGGATGACATCCTTGGGGATGCCTCTCTCACTGAAGTGATGAGATCCAACCTTACAGAGCTACTTTGAACCTCCAGCCATGTTCCTGCCCTCTGTGCACACCTCCTGTAACCTCCGTGGTCCTGTCTGCACTATGGAGCTTGGAAATGAAATTGCAATCATTAACTATACTGCAGTCCTCGTGTTATTCTCACGTTTCACAACAGACAGAAGGAACACAGGGTTAGAGCTGTTACTTCTGCTTTGCCAGGTGGTATAAGGGATGCATAGGGCAAATAAGTATAAGTGTAAATCTCAGGGGGTGGACAAGGCCCAGCTCACTTATGTGTGTTTGCTCTATTTAACTAAGGGACAGGTGACAAGGCTCCAACAAGGCTGATCACCACCAAGAGCACTGCCACTCCTTGATCAAGGCTGAGCGCTGGTGTGGTGTTGGGGAATGTGTGAGCCTACACATTCCACAGGGAACATCCCCAGAGGAACCCAAGGCCACGTTGGATGGAGCCCTGGGCAGATCAGTCTGGTGTGGAGCAATCAGCCCACGGCAGGAGGGTTGGAGCTCAATGATCTTTAAGTTCCCCTCCAAACTATGGTTCTATGTGCAGTGTATCTCCAGTGTGACGGCACACAGGATCTTGATGAAGCCATCATGGTGGAGGGCCATGTGATGGGACGTGGTATAGCCATAGTGCTTCTGCACATTTTGGGATGCAGTATAGTTTTGGAAGGGTGAACGTGCAGAATAGACTTATCTGGTAAGATCAGAAGCGTGTCCATTTCCCCATGTAGCCCCACGGCTGTAGCCATGACATAGCAGTTGCTGTGGCTGCTCCTTGTGAGCTCTAAACTTGCTGTTTGTCTCAGTGGGAGGTGTGCCTGTGAGACATTTTGAAAAGCAGGGCGTGCTTGGCTGGATTTTGGGTTCCAGCATAATTCAGCTGCTAATAATCTGTAGAAAGTGTATTTTCTCCGCAAACAGAGCACCAGTGTGCATCACAGAGTCAGTGGTAGGGTCTGCCTGGTCAGATCCAGCCAACCACCCTGGAAAGAGGAACTGGTGGCCCCTACTGAACTGCAGCCTTCAGTGCATGTGAAAATCCTGCACACTGCACACAGCCAGTTGTGGAATAGCGGATGTTTTGGAGCAGGTAGGTGATGCAGAGGACTTCCTTCCTCAACTCAGAAGGCAAATAATTTGTATCCTGATTACAAATTATGAGGGTTTGTAGATTACAAGGCCAGAAAAGAACACTCTAATGATGTCAGCTGACCTTCCCAAACAGTGCAGCCTTGGAATGTCACTTGGTCATCCCTCAGTGGTGAGGAAAAGGGTTCATGGCTGACCTGCTGTGGGTCTTTAAGACTCACAGGCACAGAGTTATCTGCCACTGCACTGTGGTCAGTGAGGTTCTGATGCATAATCCTTTATCCTGCTTGAAGCACGCAGCTCATTTCCAGTTTATGTTTCACCTATAGGTCCTTTGTCTATAGAGATCACCTAAGATCTACAACTCCCTACTGAGCAAAGAGAAATGGGAGTGTGCCACATCCCTGTTTCCACAACTGTGGATGGAGGAGTGGGGAATATAGCTTCCATTCCTTCTTTGAGACTTCTGAGGCCATCCTCTGTGCCTGCAGAGCAGGAAGGCAGTTTCCTGTCTCAGGTGTGCAGCGTGTTTTACCCCACGCAGTGGGACTCGCAAGTTGGGAACTTGATTGGTAGGAGCTGGAGACCTTCCAAGTGCTGTTATTGCATTAGTATGTCACACTCCGAAGACAGCCTGGAGGTACTCAGCCTACCTGGCTGAGAATGGGGCTAAAAAGGCTCTTCCAGTCCCACACAGCAGATCTGTATCAGGGCTGAGGATACCACAGAGACACCACAGGGATGGCTCAGAGGTATGACAGCTCAGGCTGCAACGGAAGAGTAGGGCTTTGCTGCAAAATGGGCCACAGGCACATGCAATGCAAGGAAGTGTCTACTCTGGATTCATGGCATACCCAGAGATTTTGAGGCATGACTCAAGGCACTGGCTTGCCTTAGGAGGATGCATGCTGCCCTGTTATAGGCAGGCAGGAAGGAGCACAGCATCAGCCCCTTCTCCACCACTGTTTCTACAATAGGACAGGAAGCATTGCAGTGTCTGCATGCTTGCTCACAGGCTGGGGATGCTGGCTGTGATTGTACGGGCAGGTGTATGCATTGCTAAGCTCTGCATAAGCCAGCAGCATTAATCCTTCCAGCCCGGGCAATATTTCACCATGAAGGTGGACAGAACTGAGCAAACCAGCTGGTTCCTGGGCTGAGCTGGCGAGGAGGTCGTGGTGGGACAAGACAGCGTGCAGGAGGAGCTGCTCCATCCCTCCCACATGGCACTGCTGACAGCTCCACTGCATCACCATGTGCCCGTGTCCATATGGTCACCGAGCTCAGTGGGTGCACCCACCCCAGGACACGTTTTGACCTGCTGTCCACGACACATAGATTCTGTGCTGCCCCATATTCTCAGCCCAGTGGGTTCTCCCCGGGCTGATACACGGGTAGGTGAGCAGCACCTCTGGCCCCTCTTCAATGCAGGACACAATGAGGATTAATCACAGCCCATCAGAGAGCCTGCTGTATTTTTCCTCCATTCTTATTTGCGTGCTCGCGCCTTGAAAACAGGATGGTGGTGCTTTCCTGCTGCACATTCACCGAGACTAAACAAAGGAGGTTGTATTTCCAGCCCCCCCTGCTCTCCGATAACTGTGGGGCTTTCAGGAATTGCTGGGGGGGGGGGGAGGAGGGGGGGAGAAGGGGGTTGTTCGAGGAGCTGCCCCTTGTGCTGGCTGCAGAGCTGGGCAGGAAGCTCTGGGATATCCGGGTGTGAAGGGCTTCCATCTCACCTTCGGGGAGAAATGCACTTTCCCAGGAAAGGAAGTGCTCCGGTAGCCATATGCCTGCCTGGCTTGCTGGGCTGCACTGGTTTGCTCTCATTAAGATTTATTACTCGTAGCTTGTTAAGGTCTCATTAGATTTAAGGCCAGCTGTGCTAGGTGCTTTACAGGGTAGTACGAATGAGAAACCCAGCCTGTATGGTCTAAAGAGAGAGGAAGCATTTATTTCTAATAGTGTGACCATTGGCATCACCCAGGCATGAGTTACACACTGGGTCCTTATGCCAACATTCAAAACAGGAGCTGAATTTAACTCTGCCCTTGCATACTTAGGTTGCCCAAGGAGGCTGTGAATGCCCCATCCCTGCAGGCATTCAAGGCCAGGCTGGATGTGGCTCTGGGCAGCCTGGGCTGCTGGTTGGCGACCCTGCACGAAACAGGGGGTTGAAAGTAGATGAGCATTGTGGTCCTTTTCAACCCAGGCCATTCTATGGTTCTGTGATACTTTGAAAACTCTCTGCTACAGTGCCTTTCCCTCACCACAACCCTTTGGCTGTGATCATCCAACCACCGAATAGTCCACCCTTCAAATCCATATCTCTATAATTTTGAGATAAGGATGTGATGTAGGACCACGTCAAAGGCCTTGCACAAGTCCAGGTAGATGACATCAGCTGCCTTCACTCAGTCCATCGGTGCCATCACTCCATCACAGAAGGCCAACAGATGGGTCAGGCATGCTCTGTCCTTGCTGAAGCCATGCTGGCTGTCTCAGTTCACCTCCTTGTCCTCATGTGCCTTAGCATCTCTTCCAGGAGGATCTGTTCCCTGATATCCCAAGCACAGAGGTGAGGCTCACCAGCCTGTAGTTTCCTGTGTCTTCTTTTCTCCCTTTCTTAAAAAGGGGAATGACATTTCCCTTTTTCCAGTCATTGAAGACTTCACCTGACAGCCATGACTTTTAAATATGATGGACAGTGGCTGGTGACCCCATTTCCCTCAGGACACCCTGGGATGCATGTCAGCAAGCCCCATAGACTTCTACACATTCAGCCTCATGAGGCAGTCTCAGACTTGCTCTGTTCTTTCACTTGGAGCAATTTTGCTCCTCCAACCCCTGCCTAGAAGTTCAGGAACATGAGAAATAGGGGATGGTGCTCATCCGCCCCCCAAGGAGTGTGCCAGGATGAAGCAAGGCACCACCTCCAGCTTGCTGCAGGCTGCAGGGGGCCAGGCTAACTGGGGGCAAGGGGGTTCGGTCTGCTCACACCACACTTCTGTTTTCATCACTTCATTATATCTCACGGTTTGGCCCTGGATGTTCTGTCCCTGGGGTACCGAAATGCTGCAGAAATCCCCCCAGACCTAATCTCACCGGATTAAGATTTGCAGCCTTATTATAGTATACAAGATAAGGGCTTATTAAACAGCGTGAAAGTAACCTTGGTGAAGGGGATTTCAAAACCTCGCGGAGCAAAGTCTCAAGATATGAACAGCGAGAAATCTGCTGGGGTTACTTCATATTCCTGGGTAATGCTTATCTCTTTTATTCACATTAATTGTTGTATGGAACCTCAGTGCATCAGGGAGCTGACAAACACACGTTACCAAGAAACTTGGGAAGGGCAGAGAGGAAGTAGTTTGCATATAGATTTTAAGTGCGGATGACTCAAAGAAGGGATAAGGTGTACCCTCTATAAAACTATCGGTGAGATCTTGAGGCTGGGATGATATCTCGGGAGCACTTTTCGCATCCAAAACAACCCCCAGAAACATGCATCCTACCGAGCACGGCGCACCACAAACCGCAGCTTTAGCCAGCAGCAAAGCCACAGAGCACCTGTGCTGTAACCAAACAAAGCAGCGTGGAACGTGTGAAGGGTTTTAGGGAGGGGGAAAATCTCACCTGGAAAAAACAACAACGGCGTGATCCCAAACTTTCTCTCCCCTTCCATTCCCTCACGTTTCTCATCAAAACTTGTAAATCACCGATCTGAAATATGTTACAAATGAATAAAAACTTGCAATACTGCCTGAGGTATGGCAAGAAAGCACGTGCTGTCATGATTAAACACTCGGAGAGCATGCTAATTACATAACACCCCAGGAATTTGGCAGCGCTGGGCTAGAAATAGGGCAAATAATCCTTTTCTCCCCCCCCTCTCCCCCTCCCTCCCCAGTTCTCTCTGCTTCACTTTTCCTTGATTGAAAATTTAGTTCTCAACCCCTTCCAGGCAGCTCTGTGATCTCTGCAAAAGCGAGAAGCAACTTTTGCAAAAGCTCTTCTGGAGCTGAAGAAGCTCTTGTTAAACAAAACAGAAATCCTGCGCCAAACATCCAGCGCTGTTTTGCTTTGGTGCTTAAGAAGTGCTGCCAAATGGAGGCACGAAGTGATAGTGGGGGCCTGGCCCCACTTAGCATCGAAGTAAAGATTTAGCCCTGAGTAACTGAACGTCCTCATCGTTATTTCAGTTCAGTGCTGCATAAACACGAGGACATTTGTTCTCTGTTACTCACATTTAGCAGGGAAGCAATTTTCCTATCAAGAGGGAAAACAGAGAGCAAACAACTCAGAGTGTTTCCAAGCTGGCATAAACAGATGTCAGGTCCTTCAAACGTGCTTCAGCCCACTTTCATGCCATGAACCCTGACAGCTTTTGCATTCTCAGGTCTGGACAGAGGAAAACGAGCTGCCTTCCAATCGTTACTCTAGGTCTAACTATTGTGGAAATAGGAGGAATAATGGCACAGTTCGAGGACTCATTTACAGGATAAGTCTCTAATACTTGGTTACTCCACTACTAATAATGCAATTAAAATTGAAACACGCACATTTCTTAGTTTCCATCCTTTCCCTTTGGAGTTTTGCATCCCCTTCCATGGCTCCTCTGGACCTGAGAGTCGCTGCTTCGGTGGAGAGGACAACGCATCACTGTCAGCCCCTGCAGTGCCCTTTGGGAGCGTTCACGATGCTGCTTTACTCTTTGATCCCTGCAGGATCCACCTGGGAGCATTTTCATGCGTTCACCAACATACCGACTCTTAGTGTTTATGTGTTAGCTGCAGACTTAACACATACAAGTAAAACTTGGTAGCTGAGGACACCAGTTGAATTACTTAAATTGATGTCATGGCAAAACTTGGCGAAATAAAGGTTGAAAAAGT
This sequence comes from Gallus gallus, assembly GCF_016699485.2. Lineage (NCBI taxonomy): Eukaryota > Metazoa > Chordata > Aves > Galliformes > Phasianidae > Gallus > Gallus gallus. The sequence goes on from NC_052554.1 coordinate 1,373,365, forward strand.
GGAGACAAAGCAGTCCCGACCAGTTCTGATGCTTTACAGATTCAATAAGAAGCTATGGCCTGCTGCTGGCAATGGCAATGCCATGTTCTGGGGGCACGTGGTTATGATGGGCAGCATCCCTGTGCAGGTTTGTGCAGAACTGTGCACTGCTGGCAGCAGTGGAGATGGACATCCATCAAGGAGATGCACAGCATCCAGCAAGGGCTCAGAGAAGAGCCACACAGAGACCAAACAGACCACAGAAATTCCCGCTGACATGCTATCCCTTGACTGCATGCAGCAGAAATCCCATAGACGCCCTCACTTTACGGTGGTAAATGCTAGGAGCATTGGGTGGAGCTGCCATTGAAATGGTTATTGCTATGTAAATTCATAGGCTTAGAACAGGCTTCTTGTTTCCTCTGTGAAAGATAATGGAGGTTCAGTGTGATGTAGGGCTCTGCACCTCAGTGTGCTGTCTGCATCTCAGTGGCATCACAGACATGTAGGTGCTGTCTTGCAATGAAACCATACGCCAGCTTCATGCCCACTGCACATCATAGAACTGTTTGAGTTGGAAGGGACCCTTAGAGGCCATCTAGTCCAACACCCCTGCAATGACCAGGGACACCTACAGCTCAAACAGGTTGCTACCTGCATCTTCATCTGCTCTCTGGGTGCAAGATATTTGATCACATACAGACAAATACTCTGTATGTATCCAGGACAGGTATGATGAATCCAGCCCTCCAGTTTGGGCAGCGTTGAATCCAAAGATGATTTTCTCCAAAGCATTTTTGAATTATGCAGAAGTGCTCATCTGAATTGCAGGAGTGAGGGGTCCATCTTATAGCACCAGGAAGGGCTGGGAAAGTTTTCTTCCAAACAGACAGCACAGGGTATGCTGAGAGCACGGGGACACCTGGAATAGCTGGCAATTAACAGAATGCCTTCTCCAGCACAACCTCTTCTTCAGTGGGCTTTGTTTCAAGCTTCCCCATCATCTTTCCATCATCTCTGAATGAGAGCCAAGGAAAGCAAACAAGGCCCACAGTGCTTTTTGCAGAAGTCAGTCTTGTAACTGGCAGCTGGTGATAGCACGCTTTGTATCTGCTCAACCTGCCCTCAGATTCCAATAAGGCATCTTGGCATGTTTGGCATTCAGATATAAAAATATCTGGTCTTATTGCTTAGGTTCAGGCTGGCCCTCAGGATCACTGAGCTCATGACAAGGCTTCTGGCATCCTGAGACAGGCTACGGAGCACTGAAAGCTGCCAGGAGTTGGGTCTTGTAGCAGAGCATCGCTCAGCCCCACTGACTTCATGCCAGTCCCATAAACAGCATATGCAGATAAGCCATAGCCCCAAATCTAGCTGCTTGACTTGATGCATGTATTAACATCACTGAATACATGCATTAACTCCTCTGTGTTCCCAAGTGATTTTTATCCAGCTACTATTTCTCTTCTGTCCTCCCATCACTAACAGCACATCTACAGGCAGCCACCACCCCTGCCTGCTCAGTGAGGAGCTGCAAAAGCCAAAAATCCCTTCTCCCAAACTAGCAGACAGCAGCTTGTTTTCCATCCACATCACTGTCACGTAGATCTGCTGGGAGCCATTGAGGAAACCACTGGGCATTTGCTGCCTTGTAAACATCCTGGAGGGGTTGTTGAGAGGTGTTGTGTGACCTCCCGGCATGCAGTGCAGAAACAGCTCTCAGTGTGCAACTGATGTATGTTGGAGAACCTCTAACTGGAGGTACTGGAGGCAGTAACAGAAGAAAAGCTCCATGTCTAGGATGAACATATTGTTTTTGTGGCTGTTGATGAGAGGTCATTAGCTTTGCTAAGCAGCATGCAAAATAAAGGTCTCAGCCAGTTGGAAAAGACCTCTAAGACTGCCTAGTTCAACCCCCCCCAACCCCACCATGCTCACTGACCACGTCCCTCAGTGCCACAGCTCCTCAGCTCTGGAACATCTCCATGGATTGTAACTCCACCACCTCCCTGGGCAGTCCGTGCCAGAGCATCACCACTGGTTCAGAGAAGAATTTCTTCCTAATATCCAACCTGTCGCAGCCTTCTCTTTGCTCCTGAGATGTGCAAGCTGTTTGCTGCAGTTCTGAGCAGTTCATCGCAGTGTGGTCGAATGAATGTTCAGCTGCATCCAGGACAAACTCCTTCCCACTCTCGAGTGTGGAGCTATTTGTCCTGCCCTCTTTGCCCACATGCTGCCTGCTGAGGCATTCAGTACATAATCCTCCTCTCTCCTCTACCACCTGCCTACTTCCATCCTCCCCCTGTAATCCCAGTGCCAATATTTAACAAAGCCTGTAACACCACTGGGTTCTCTGTGGTGTCTGCTGGCCCAGCTCATGCAGCAGGGCAGTGGAGCTCCATCATCTCCCCCTCCTGCTTACAGACTTAGAAATGACTATGGCGAATTACCTTATTTTTTGTGACCTTTCACCCTGGGCTTGGGGTTCAGACGTGGCTCCTGCAGAGCAGACAAAGGATGGTGGAGAGTGCCTAATGCTATCACATTCAAATGTTTGTCACCTGTATCTTGTCTCACAAACGCTGTCCCTTATCACAGAGTGTCCTTTATAGGGCATCATAACCAAACACACCACCTTAAGACACAACTGGAGGTGTGACCCTGCCCTGAAGAACCAACAGTTTCATCACATTTTATTTGTTGGTGTTTTAATAGAATGCCATCTGGTGAGTGGCTGCTGAGAGGTGTCAATGGCAAACAAGTCTCAGGGACTTTCCAGGTGGGACCTGGTATAGGGAATGCTGGTGCTTGCCTGTGCAGGGCATGACCCTATCAGGTGGGGAGAGAAGGGCAGCAGTGGGGCAGGAGGCTCCAGGCCTCATGGCCAACAGCATCCAAGGGATGTCCTTAGTATGGAGCAGGGTGAAAAGAGCTGGGATGCATAGAGGCTGAGGTTGGGGTAATAGAGGTAGGAAGGGAAAGAGCTGGAGCTGAGGAAGGAGAGAGGCATGCCCAGCCTCCTCCTTGTCTGGACTTGGAGAACTGAGGAGCTGATTATAGAATCACAGAATCAGCTGGTCATTAGGGTTGGAAACTCTTATGTTAGGCCTCTATGGTCATCAGATCCAATCACTGACCCATCATCACCACATCCCTCAGTGCCACATCTCCACGGTTCTGAAACACCCCCAGGGACAGTGACTCCACCACCTCCCTGGGCAGCTGTGCCACTGCTCTTTTTGAGAAGAAATCATTCCTAATGTCCAATCTGATCTATGGGGATAATACAGGGCTCTTTACTGCTCACTTACTGGCCATCAGAAATCACTCTGTGAAGAGCAAATATCTCACTACGCTACTTCAGACAAGGAACCTAGATTGGTCAACACTTCAACTCTCTAACACTGAGTGGTAGGAGCACCCTGGGGGTTAAGGGAACAGTGCTGCAACGAACGATAGTTTATGCATGTATGGGTGGGGAAACTGAGGCACAGAACACTGCCAGGACTGTCAGCACAGAGAAACGAGCTCTGCTGTAGATCTTTGCCACTTTCACGCTGCTTTGGCCAGCTGTGCCTGGCGAGGAGGAGGGCTGCAGCCCAAGCCCTTTGCACTACTTCCCGAACGGCGAGCTGAGAGGGAGCAAAACTCGCAGCACTCATCAAAACTGCCCGTTTAAATACATGGGAGAGGTTGTGATTGCTATCTGGGCACGCTCGTCAGGTGAAGGCATCTCGAGACAGATACCGCAGGAGACTTCCTGGTAAATTGCAGCATCGCAGAGGAGTCTGCAGCTACTTGTACCCAGCCATCATCGGAGCAAAGAACGTTTCGATTCCTGGCTGGTACCTGAGCTGATAATTGCTCAGAAAAAATTAAGGGTTGGGTAATTCCTCCTGAAATTAATTACCTTGCTGAGGCGCCGCGGGGCAGTTTACCACAAGAGGGTTTGAAGCAGATGATATAACCATTTCCCTCTCCAGGTTTAAAACCAGGAAACAAGGCGCAGAAGCCCACCTTTGTCATGAGAGTCCTGTAACTTCCCAGGTGATCGCCAGTGGGAAATCGTTGGGCCTTTTGCAGGTCTCTGTGAAGCACACACAAATGTCCCGAGAAGATGCATGCAGGTATGGGCACTCCCAGTGCCTGCCTCATTCGACATGGACAATTCCATTCTCTTCAGCAGTTTTCTTTGCTCATTTTAATACTTTTTATTAAGTAGCCACTACCATTTGTAAAATGTTCATAAGGAGAGGCAGTAAATTTCTCTTAAATTTCTTTCAGATTTCTCTCGGGCACTGGATAGCTTTGTCTGCACATGCACGCCGCCCCTTCCTTCATCCCCTTTATTATAAAGAATATCTTTCTTTTTTTTTTTTTTTTTTCCAGTACAAGCAACTGTGAAATTATTGATTCCTTGAGCAATGGAGCCAGGCCAAGGCAGAACAGCTTATGTCTCTGTCCCTTCTTCACCCATGGAAATTTTCCTTTAGTTTTCTTTTTATTACCACCCCCAATTAAATGATCATTCTACATATTCTATGTCTTTGAGACATCTCCCTCCTTCTCTTACTCCCTATGGTTGCTCCAGTTGGTCCACACCTCTCCTGGAGTGCCACAGGACCCCCCCCTGAGATCTTGCCAGGGCCTGGCAGTGCTCTGCAGTGGACAAAGTTGTCTTGGCTGATGTCTTGGAGTTGTCTTGGCCTTCCCTAGAGGGACTGGAATTGTGGCCAGGACCTTTGGAAGGAATCTTGAAGATTGTTTGCTTCACAGACAGCAGGTGAGATACTTAGAGAATATAATCTTTTTTTTTTTTTTTTTTTTTTTTCCCAAGGGAGTGATGGAGTCTCCGTCCCCGACAGTGTTCAGTAAGCATGGAGATGTGGCACTGAGGGTCATGGTTTGGTGGGCATGGTGGGGATGGGATGGGTTTGGGCTTGATGATGTCAGTGGTCTTTTCCAACCTTACTGATTCTATCCTGTGTCGTGTGCCCGCCTCTTTGTGTATGCACACGTGAGAACCTCCTCTTCCTCACCTCTTTTGAATTAAGAGTAAATCCTTGTTGTATTTCTAGAAAAATTAGGAATTCATCTGCCTAAGAAAACAACGCTTGTGGTCAAATGCTGAGCTCACCAAGAACAGATGCCAGCCCTAATTGCTGTGATTCAAGGCAGGTACTGGTCCTTTCTTCAGCAAACTCCAGCTCCCGCTGGTCCCCCAGCATCCTGACCTACAGATGCACTTCAGAGAGAGCAGGAAATCCAACACCACCAAGTAAACACAGGAGGAGGATGAGCGCCAGCTCTTCTCCTGGGCTGCCCTTGTTTTTCTTGCTCCTGTTTTCAGCTTTGTCCAGGGTTAATCACCAACGGTTCCAAATTCCACCCGTGATGAGGGGAAAGGGAAATGAGCAGGAGGGCTTTGATTCAGCACCAGAGCCCTGCATGCTGCCTTGAACCCCTTGCTGCTTCATTAGTTGCTTTTCCATGTTGGTAGACAGAGGCTGCAGGAGGGACACGAGCGCTGCCAAGGCCAAGAATCAGTGCCCTCATTCGGAGCACACAAATGCGTTTAGCATTGTTCTCATTTCCCCTCATATGAATAATAAAAGCTGTTTGACAGCATAATTACTAAAACTATTTTCTGCCGCCGCTAAATCTCCATAATTTGTCACAGTTAAATCCTTAAACCCTTTTAACCCTTCTGCGCCCGTTGAACTGGAGATAGACCAGAGGTGATGGACGTGATGACATCAGCTCCTAAGACAGCAGTGCTGGATAGCAAGCTGGGAACATGGAGTGTTTGCTAGAAGTTGTAATTCCTAATAATGCACAATTCCTTAAGGTTTCTTAAAAATAGAAAACTAATACTTTCAAAGGTGAGTGATAAAGGCACCAAAATCTCATTTTCTAGAGCTGTTGAGGGTCTACGCTCCAGATTCTCGTAAGAGTTTGAGATACCTGGATATCTTGAAGTACCTACAACATGGAGCTCCATCCTTCTGAAGGTCAACAAGAATTTGGCTCAGCATCTTAGAGAATTCCATAATTGGACTTAACTTCCTAAGTCACCGGTGATGTTCAGAAGTCTGCCTGCATGGTCTTCCTATTGTGAGGATCATTTTCTAGGAAAATCTTTGTGTGTTTTGTTTTGTTTTTTTTTTCCTAGACAGTTACTACTTCCAACCACTGCAAAGACTTTTGGAAATTAAACACCAAACCACCGTTCTTAAGGCCACTACACACCTCATTTTTGATTAGCTGGAAGCAAGCTCTCTTGGGAGAAGACAGCAGGTGGTAACAGCTTGCAGCAGGATTGTGACACAGATTGGGAAGAGGAAATGTCGTGGTTGCTGGACTAGCTTCGAACAGGATGCTTGAGACTAGGAAAAGAATTATCTAGTTGTGAGCTGCCTCTGCTCTTGGGAAATGCAGCATCTTTAGTGAACATATGTGAATCGTGGTGTGTTGGTTTCACAGCTGATCTGGAGATGAGCAGCTCTGTACTGATTCTTCAGGAAACGCTCCTCATCTGCTGGGGCTGATGGTGCTGACTGCTCCTCCGTCTGCAGCAATGGAGCAACCGTGGCTCAGAAGCCCACACACACTCATGTGAAGCGTGGGTAGCTTGACGTGGTCTCACAATAGGTCAAGTGCCCCAGTGCCAGTGGTGTCAGCACAGATGGCCTCTGGGACAGATTGCTCTATCTCTGAGATGTTTCGGAAGTGGTGGGCTGCAGTAATCCTTCCCTAGCAGGGAGAAGTCCCAGAAATCAGAAAGTTTCCTATGCAAAATCAAGTGTTTTCCTTCTTCTGCCACCTTTGTGGCTTCAAGTAGCTCAACTGATTTCAGCACCTAAGAAAAAGTCGCAAGGGAAATACAGACTCCTGGTCAATGAAGTGCCACATCTCTCTCTCCAGGTTCCTGTTTTTACATCTGAAGAGCCACAGCTGATCAGAGAAATGTCATTCACCCTAAGCAATAATGTCTTCAGGAAAAGAGGAACAATATTTTTGATAAAATGCTTAAACTGTTATGGGACTTTGAATAGAATCTTGCTGTGGAGGAGAAGGCCCACAGGACAAAGTGCAGGAAAAAAATGGGAGGTAAATGCAGTTTATCACTTAGAAATTATGTAATCACATGTGCCTGCCTTGCACCTTGCCCTTCTGTCTCCTTCTGTAGGATTTCCTCCTTCCCATACCTTTAAGCAACTCCAAATACTGGCCGGTTTTGCAGAACTCCACGCATTTCCCCATCTTCAGACCAACACCCCAAATAATCAGGTGTGCAACAAAAGCCATTGATGGCAAATCCATACATGGCAAAGCTGACTGCTTTGCTCCTCATGCCAGGCTGCACACATGAGGTCTGACTGGGGTGAAGCATTGCTCATGTATATGTGAGGGAGGTTCCGTGGCCATAGGGGTGAGCAGCACCCAGAGCCCTACAGACACAAATGGGAGAGGCTGTGCTGCAGTAACGAGCTGTGTGTCAGCTCTCTGGAGCCAGCCAGGACGACGTGGGAGACCACCAAGGGAAGCTGTGATGCTGCAGGGTGAGATGTTGAGTTCTGGCATGTTGCTCTGTGAGTCAGAGCTAAGTCAATGTATTTTGGATTTGGAAAGAGGCTGTGATGGGTTACAGTCTCTGAAGACCCCTGGCTATATTTTTATATAAGGGTACCAAATTAATGACATCCCGAATTCCAGCAGAGGTTACTCTGCATGTCTGACAATTCTGCCTCAAGGCTCCACTGGGAGCCAGGGCCAGGATGCACGTCTGAAATGGCAGCACGAAGTGGTGGAGCAGGAAAAGTGCTCTGCCTTTTGATATCAGTGGGGGATCTGGCTCCAAACTTATTTGTCTTTTCCCTGCATTGCACAGACTATCTGTGGCCAATTCAGTAGTTCTGTAGTGATAAACCATCTCAATCCAGAACATGATCTCAATAACTTAATTGTGAGACACCTTGAAAGTCATTCTAGAAACATTTTCTTGTCATTGTTGGCTAATTGTTGGAAGGATGTGAGCTCCCTCATCATCTTTGCTGGGCGTTGTGTTGCTTGGTTTGATGATTCAGGAGTTCAGATGTAGCTACCTGTGGGGCTAGGATAGGGCTTGCATCCAGGCTTGCTTCAGGTTCAGCTATACGCAGCCTGGCTATCACACCTGCACGTCTCCCTGTAACCACAATGCCACCAGGTCCCACTCACAGTTTCCAATACTGACCAAGTGGAGGAGGCAGTTCCAGTGCTACCATGGATCAGCATGGGCTTGTAGCCCAATGGGGCTGAAGACATTGAGAAAGCTACTGCAGAAGAGATCATCTGCTGGAAGAAACAGAAGGTTATCCCTTGTGATATTGACTCCTTTTCATCATTTGTCTTGTTCAGGGGACTGGGAATAAGGTTTGGGCTTTATTTGTTATTTTTCCTGGAAGCTCTATTCCTCATGGCAGTTTGGAAAAGCAGCAAATTAACTTTAATCATGCATTGCGTGCCAAAAGGGAGTGAACTGCGTGCAGCAGAGAAACGGCTTAATTAGGGTGCCCTTGGCAGAGGCAGGACTCAGTGCTGGGTGTATTCTAAAATGTAATTATGATTAACGGTTTACTTCTAAGGGTGGGAGACTTGGAGGGGTCAGTCTAGGACTGGGGTTCACTGCACACAAGAGGCTGAAGACACTTTATGTAGGAGAAGGGAAAAATCCATTGAGGTAGACGTTTTGATGAGTGAAAGGGGGAGGAGACATCTGGTGCCTCTTCAGCTTCCATCGTGGGACATTCAAAAGGAACACCCTTTTGGAAAAGGTTCTGCTTCCCAGGCAAGCTGGAGAAGCAACGGAAAGAGTAAGAACTCATGAGAACACATGGCACCTTAATGAGCTCACCCATAGAGCTGCTGTCCAGATCTGCAAGAAGCAGCACTTGTCCTCATGGTGACTTGGTTCTCCTACTGCTTGTTCAAATGTTTTTCCAGGAAAGAAACGTATCCAAAAGCTTTCACCAGCCTGCTCCAGCCCTACCCGTGTGTGCTGGAAAGTCAACTGGAAAATGACATTTAAAGAAAGCCCTATTACCTGGAAAACCCTGAAAGAAAAATGACCCAGGCAAAATAAAAGCAAGAAACAGCTCACAAAAATAAATTAATAAAATGAAATGAAATGAAATGAAATAAAATGAAATAAAATAAAATAAAATAAAATAACGATGGATAGATAGATAGATTTTTAAATTAAGTCTGAACTGTAGTGGGAAAAAAACACATGCTTGTGGTGACGTAGGAAACATATGATCATGGTACCACAGTCCAGCTGTGGTTACCACAACAGCTGTGGTTCTGTAGGATGCCACGAGGTTTCTCTCCTGTACTGAGTTTGAAAGCTTGCATGCTCTCCAATGGGCTTTAATAACCCAGTGTCCTGTCCCACAGGCAGCACAGTGCTCAGGTCTCTGATCTCCCTGGGATGAGTGTGGGAAATGGTTCTGTTGGGAAGCATAATGAGAACAGTTTGGGCACTGCAGGTCTTTACTGGCTGAAGGTAGATGTGTTGTGGGAAGATGAAATGCCCCTCATTTCTCTTCAGCGCCCACTGAAGTTTATGGCTTGAGCTGGACATATGTCAGTGTTGTTCCATATTTCATCAGGAACAAGCTCAAGGGACATCAAGTGCTGCAAGATTTCATTCCTGCACAATTCTAGGATGAAAGAAAAAGCCTTCTTCTGATCTGAACTTCAGACTTCTCCATATCATAGACAAGGGACATGGTCAAAAACTCCTTTCAGTGCAGATCTTTCCTGCTGAGTCTTTGTTCCGTGCTCAGAGCTCTCCAGGATACCCCAAATATGAACTTGGTCATCCCAAACAGAGAAGTTAAGGGTAGTAAAATTAAGAAATGTGGTTAGAGAATGAAGTGATGGCAACAGCACCACTCTGAATGAATCATTTGCAAAATGTCTGTATTGCTGTTGCCTTGGGTTTGTCTACTGCAGTGCCATAAGAGATAGGACTGAGAAAGAAACAGAGGAGGGCAACAGAGATGAGCAAAAAGGAGAATTAAAGTAGAAAAAGAGAAGTTTTATTAAGAAGTGTGAAGGGAAATTAAATACTGTTGGTCTGTCTCTCTGCTGATGCTGATGGAATAACATGACCTCTGGCACAGACTCTAAGGAGATGGGTACCAACATAGCAGACCATGCTCAGAGATACTGAGATGCAGTTGTATATTGATTTTTATGGACCATAAAAAGTAGAGGTAGCAGTAGAGGTAGTGAAGTCACTGTCAGTGGTGTGCAAAGTGCTCAGACATCGATGGTGAGAGGAAGCAGTGGGGATGCTGTCAGACATCTAATGAAATCAGTCTAACAGGAAGGAGGAGATAGATGAGAAAGCTTTGGCAAAAATGAGAAATTAGAGAGCCGGAAGGGAGAAAATCAGGTTCCATGCAATGTGAGATCAGTTTCCTCAGCTGCAGGTCTCTGAGCCATGGCTCATTTCAAAGGGCTGGGCAACTGTGGGGCTGCAGCCTGGGAAATACCCACAGCGATTACTGCAGAGGTGACTGCCTCATGGAATATCACCTTCTGCTCTGGGAAGGAGCTGATCAGTGCAAGGCTAATGCAGAAAATCCCTTCCTGTGTGACTACTGCTCATTAAAGATCATGGCATCTTGCTATGACCCTGGCCGTACCAGACACAAGGTGCTGGACCAGACACACTAACGAGCAATCTGCTGCTCAGAGGCACAGCCTGAAGTACAGCACCCGAAGCAAAGCAGGCAGCTCGCCTCTGAGACAGACACACACAGACAGTGCTTTAATGAGCAGATGTTTGAAATCCATCTGAGATACCTCATGAGGATGCACTGCCAGCTTGTAAGGCTGGAGAAGTTTAAATGGAGCTATAAAATGAAGTCAGGCTTGATAGACACCGCTGCCAGGCAAACTCACATGGAAAGGAGGAACACGAAGGAGACCTCCTGCTTTCTTGCTCCAACCTGCAGAGACCTAAATATAGAGAGCTCTGACAAGCTCTGCCACTCCCCACTCCATCAGCTGCGCTGTGCAATCCCCATAGCACTCACAGAGAACAACCTTCTGGGCAAGCACTGGGAATGACTGCCTCCGTTTTATGGCATTTGGAGCACATCCTGGACCTGCCTATGGCTCTCAGTGCATCCCTAGCACCAGGGTTGGTGTGATGGTGCAGTGGGGGACAAGAGTTTCCCCGCACTTGGTGCAGGAGCCCTTGGAAGAGAACAGTGGGGCAGTGCTCCCACATTTCAGAAACAGCTGTTCAAGATGTAATGCAAAAAATAGGAAGATGTTCCCAAGGAACAATCTTCTCCTGCCCTCAACTGATTCTGGTGCTACCACACAGTGAAAATCAGTCAGTCTGTAGGGTAACTGAGGGGGACCTGCTGTTTGATGGAGGGAGAAACTCTGCTTGAACCCCACAAAAATTAAGCTAGAATCTGCAGATTCCGTGCCAGAACCAGAGCTAAATACTTTGTTCCTGTATTAATTGCTATTGGACTGCTCTGACTTCATGGCTTAGCAATGTTCTTTGGTGCAAATCCAGAATTACAGAAACCACTGTAGTGTTGCAGCTGACTGGCGAGGTTGAATGGATCTGGGGATTTCTGCATAGTTGTGTCTAGAGCTCTTCCTACAATGGCCCAAGTGTTCTTTTGTCAATATATTGAACTGCTCAGGCAGCGTGGCTCTTGGTGCAACAGCAATGAATTCACTGCAGAATGTTGCATGTATTGTCTGAAGCCTTCCTGCTTGGTATCTGAGATGGAGTATCTCTGTAAAGCTGGAAGTTGTCTCCCTTGTCCTCAGACATCTACACCACAGACATCTCTGTCTACGTCAGTCTCCATGCGCATTGGGCTCAGAGAAGAGAAACTGGCACTTTCAAGCCTAAACCCATCCGACCCAATTTGGGTCTCTGCTGCAGGATGTGTCATGCCTTCAGTGCTCCTGTTTCTCCCCATTGACAGTGTGGAGGCTTCAGGCATCACCAACTCTCACACTACACATACAGCTCTCAAGTCTCCATGATATTATTGCACAGTTCCATTTGGAAGGATCCATATGACTTGTCCCAGCCATCCTTGAGCAGACTATTTAGGTCTCATTTCACTGCTTCCTGATACACCAGAGGAATGCAGAGCAGGGGCTGCTTGACAAGAACATCCCCTAGATAAGCACGATCTGATGTATCTGATTATATCTCTTAAGCTCGTTATCCTTGGGGAGCACAGTGACATGCTGCACAGGCAGCTGTTCTCATTGCTTCTTTTCTTTTCATTCAGTGGATGCTGCTGTCAAATTACAGCCCACTTCCTTTACAGGTAGAGCTGCTCCATAGATCTTGAATTCTGCCCCTGTAACAGGCTTTCAGCCATGGCTTCCATCACACCCATCACACCCCATCTCCATCCATAACTGCACCTTCTGGACACCTGTGACATTTGTTCTTATCTGAAATACACTGTTTCTTGCAAAATGACCCAAACTTCTGCTCTACTTTAGCTCTGCCCAAAATCTGCATATCCACAATGTGCAGTGATTCCTCTGAGAGCTGCTTACCCACCAGGACATAAATGTGTCCAGCTTTTGCCTCTATCTAATGCGAGCCACAACAGGGGCTGACGCTTCTCAGCTTCCAGGCAGGAAAACCACAGTCATCACAGAAGACCTCCAAACCATTGCTCAGTGTGAACACACACTTCTTGAGGCTCTGGCCAACTTCTCTGCGTAGGGGAAATAGTGAGGGTTTGACACAGACCTGAGGCTTAATCCTCCATCCAGATGAACTCCTATGAATGCTGGGCACAGCCTGACTGAGGCTGTTGGGTGTTGGAACTGGATGATCTTTAAGGTCACTTCCAACCTAAGCCATCCCATGGTTCTATGAGAACAGGTCCTTTTAAGATGATGGGAGGCTGGAAGCTCTTCCCCTAACTATGGCCTGCCGTTCCCTTTGTGTGCTTGGTTATAGAGTCATAGAATCACCAGGGTTGGAAAAGACCTCCAAGATCATCCAGTCCAACAATTTTTCTCACTGTAGGAGGCAGACGGTTCAGTCCCCACCATCCCCACCTCCAAAGGCAACAGTTGTCTCTGTGGAGAGGTAGATTTGGCTGTAGCAGGGTTGGGAAGAGGCAGAAGGGTATCAAACCTGGTTCCAACTCCTCTTAATCACTGTGACTGCAAATCCCTGTCTCAGCTAACTGAGCTTTTTAAACCTTGCACAGCTCCCAGTGGCTTTGGGGTTAACACTTACCTTCCTCTAGTTGCTTGCATACTTGAGATTTACTTCCAGTAGTGACATCAAAGCCCAGGACTATCCAGAACCAGTAGGACTGATCACATTCCAGTCTCCAAACAAATTAGAGCATGCCAATGGATGATAGTAGGTGTCTGTGGATATGCTCCTAAGTCTGTGGCAAATGCAAGGAATGCAACTTCTTTCATGGTGGGTTAAGCTAAGTCACATTGCCTCAGATTTGCTGTGGGCTAAGAGCATACAGGAACACTTTTCACAGCTCAGTGCATGCACTGCATCTTGTTAAGCCATGGTAACTCAATCACACTTGCACAATCCCCAGGCACCATGAAATCACTCTGTTCATGCAGTGCAGATGCTGCCTGCCTACTGTGGGCTGTATGCTCCTGTGCATTAGCCACAGATGAATCGCTTCTCCTCGTGCTCAGTAAGGAAGGAAAAGGAATGAAATGTGTTTTGTACAGTGAGCCCAGGCTTTGGAAAGTAATAAATGGAGTCCTGGGGAGTGATGAGTGTGGAAGAGTAAAGCCATTTACAACTGTGCAGAGTGGTTACAGTTGGAATTTCTGGTGAAGATGAGAGGTGCTGTCTCTGAAGAGGGAGGGTGGATGAGAACAGCAGCACTTTTAGTCCAGGGGACACACTCTTCCAATAACTGAATTACTGAATAACTGTTGTCTTCCCATGAGTCTGCCCAATAATGCCTCTCCTCTCTCTGTTTCTCCCTGCCCTACAGTGTTCTTGTTCAAACAGTGGGCTTGCTGGAGGAAGTGACTCCTGCCCAGTGCACCCAGTGGATATTCAGCTTTCTGAGGTCTCTGAGGGCAGATTGAGTTGACATCGTTTTGCTCCACAGAATAAACTTACTGAAAGGGATTGAGACCACTGGGAAAAATGCCTGATGTTAGAAGATCTTCACCTCTCATCCAGATACTGTCCTACAGCAGTTTCCAGCAATGAGTGGCACATCTCTACACCCAACCTTTTCACATACAGGATGCCTATTGCACTCCCATTCTTTAGGACCCAGTCATGAGGCATGTGAAAGGCAGTGGGTGCTCCATCCCTGGAACTGTTCAAAACCAGGTTGGATGGAGCCCTGGGCAACCTGTTCTGGTACCATGTCTGGAGGTTGGTGGCCCTGCATGTGGTTGGGGCTTGATGATCCTTGGGGTCCCTTCCAACCCAAGCCGTTCTATGATTCTATGATTGTATTAATCCATCAGAATGGAGCTCTGTGGCATTGGCAGTCACTGGCCGCAGACAACAGGGCACACACAAGCAAGTCTCAACAAGCAGCTTTGTGGTGTTTCACATCCCAGAGCATTCCAGGCAAGTTTATTTACTGACTAATGGCCCTTTTGCTTCAGTGAGACTCTTCCTTCTTGAAGGAAGTTCACATCACGAAACCCAGAGCTTAGCAGAAAGGATACAGATCTCTGTTTTAAACAGAAATCGATTTCAGTCACTCCCACTCTCACTTCCACTCACCAACCCCGAGATAAGAGTCCAAGGATCTGGACAGGGTCATCTGTGTGACGTATAGAGGACAAGGGCTATGGGCTGTCAAGTCTTTGGTGCCTCATTGGTTCTGCTTGGTTAACAAAAGCAAACTGTGTTTCGGCTAGGTCCTTTGGCAACTGAGGGTTATAAATACATAATCCCGCATACTTAGCCCTCCCTAAACCTTAGCCAGGCTTCCATCCGCTGTTTGCATTTCCTCGTTTCGGTGTGTTCATGGTGACAGGTATCTACTGTTGGCATAACAGGCAGAGGAACGGCACGTGTGATGTGCTGTGCCTTACTGCCATCCTCCCGTTATCATCCTGACAGCCTGGTGACTCAGCAGTGCTGCGATGCTTATGCAAATGGCACATTCCTGGGTGTTTACCAGTTTGTTTGCATTGCTCATGCCCTTATTTATCAATAAATGCCATTCTTCTAACCCTTGCTCCCGTGTTTCTCCTGGTATTCTCACACAGACGTTTTCATTTACGCTCCATTCAGAACTGTTGAAATTCTTCTGTTGCAAATCTGGATGTAATCATGAAATCTGGTGTAACATTTGGTACAAATGTAAAAGAACATACCCTACTCTGTGTCTTCCTCTCAGCAGTGAGCGACTGACTGGATGATCTTCTGAAACCCAAAATTGTGCCTCTTTGTTTATCACCAAGGAAGGTCGGAGACTCAAAGATTCTAACGTGAGCCCATTGTGCAGTCACAGGGAATGTGGGGGTTCAAGCATTGCCTTCTCCAAAAAGCAACCTGAGCAGCTTCTGTTGGAATGAGACTATGACTGAAAGAGGTGGGGAAGCTCTCAGCATAACGTGCCTTTATGAGGAGGGAAGTCTCAGGTTGGTGGGAACTGAGATGCACTAGCTAAGCCAAAAAGTGGGTAGGGTACCCACATGTACTTCCAGACTATCAGCTCCACTGCTTTGACTGTCACTAAATAAATACCCCAGTATCAAGAGATAACTTGTGGCTGCGCTTGTTCTTGCAGCAGTGGCCTACTTTGCTTGGCCTGACCTACAGTGTGTGTAAGCTTGGCACACAACTGCCTGCTGGAATGGGAATGTGTTTTATTTCATACTTATCTGTCTATCAGATCGCTGCAGTTTTGCACAGGCATTAACAAGGGTGCTGCCGGAGTGCCTCACCTTGAGATAACAAGGCATTAAAAGGGCTGAGCAGGGATGGAGAGCAAATACTGTACAAGGTGAACATTTGCGGAGCATTGGTTCTGGGAGACATGGTGCTGTGTGGGCAAACTTTGCCCTAATGAATCTGGACGTGCCAAGCAGAGCCCAGCACCAACCCTGCCTTGTGTGTGTCATTAACCATCCCACTTGGACTTGGTGCTGGGAGAAGCCAGACGACAACAGGAGGAACTTCAGAGGAATTCTTCTCGAGGCTGCCAGGTGAGCACTGCAGAGCTCAGTGCTGTGCCAGGTGCTCCCGAGGGGAGACTGTGCTACGCAGGGAGAGCCAGGCTGGTGAGTGCTGAGCACCTGACATCTCCTGCAAAAGTGCCAAGCAGAAGTGAGATTTCACTCTTGACAGGTGCTGAAGTGTCTGACTGTCACCTTGTTTTCAAGATTCCGGGGAGCCGAGCTGGTTTCACAGAGCCTGCCTGAAGGTTCAGGTGCAAATTTCTGCAGACATTCGTGTGACGCAGCAACAAAAGCATCCCTTTTAAAGTCACTCTGTGGAGGCAGGGCGTAAAAATGCAGAATTCTGAAGCTGATAATACGTTCATCAATGCACAGCTCGAGAAGGTTTGCCTGCTCCCACATTATCACAGGGAATCCAGTGCATGGAGGGGGGGCCATGAAGAAGGAAGAGAGCAAGGAGCAGATCTTCCTTCCTGAGATACACAATGTCCAATGTGGCTGCTCTAACTGATCGTCACTGCCACCGTTTCAATGCGTTGTGGCACTGAGGGGTACGGTTCAGTGGCGGTGGGTGGATGGTTGGACCTGATGGTCTCAGTGATCTTTTCCCACGTTAATGATTCTATGATTCTAACAGCAGGAAACATCAATCCAAAGCAGCTCTCCAGGGCTTGCCAACCTAGAAAGAAGTGGCAGAGACTTCAGCTACTCTCAGAGATTGGCTGAGATACCAGAGTCGTTAAGGAAATGCAATCATAACAGTGTTTTATTGTTTTATAGTTCTGCAACTTTGTTCTATTATTACAATTTTATGCTTTCAGGTAAACACATCCTCCAGTCTCTAAATCTCTCCTAGTGATAAAGCTGACATAGATGCAGTTTCGTGTAATGGAACATTGCACATACGAGGGTGTGGAGGTTCTTAAACCTTGGTACCAGAGATTTTCTGGGCTCATGTTCTCAGTAATTTTTTCATGGAAAGCTGAAGAGCAACACAGAGCCTCAACTTGGATTTCTTGGGCCCCATAGGAGCTGGTGTGATAGAGGGGGTGACTGTTAGCACTGTGGGATAGGAAAGCTCAGTGTCAAGGGTGAGGAGAACACGCTTGGACACTGGAGTACCTCCAGCAGCTTCTGGCACCTATCTCACTGCTCCTGACCTGTGTGGGGACATAAATAGACTTTGTCAAAGTCACAGCTTCCTCATCTGAGAGTGAACAGCCCACTTGGAAATGCCTTTCTTCCTGCCCTCCATCCATTATCGGCTGTAATTCTTCAGCTTTTTGCCTTAATTTAATTTGAGAGGTGCTCTGTAGACCCAGAAATAATTGTACGAGACCACACTCACTGAGGTTGAACCATCTCTTCTCCATTTGAGGACTGTCTGCAGCTAAAAGCAGCAGTTAAAATGCATAAGAATGTGAGGAAACACCTCAGCAGATTTGATGCTCCATCATGTCAGTGGGATTTGGAGGTAACTTTCCATGGAGGTATAGCAGGTTGTTCATCTTAGGAGAGAAAATGAAAGACCACAGTTTCATTCTCAGTGGAGATGAGGACTCTGATCTGTTAAGGAAAACATGTTAGAGTGAATCCCCAGGGGTGGGGATAAGCTGGGAGCAAAAAAGGGTAGGAAGTATCTCCTATGGGACAGGAAAAGGATGATAACAGAAGTAGTTGGAAGGTGTCTGCCATTCCCAAAGGACTTCTTGGGGTTGAAAAGAGGAAGGCTCCTTCAATGGATGAGGAAACAGGGAGAAATACCCAGCAGGAACCTGGATCTTTTGCATGGATAGGGGCTGACCTGCTGGAATATTAATAGGGGATTTCCCAAATAGCCCAAAAATATAAGAGTTTTTTTTTTATTTTTTATTTTTTATCAAATTCTGAAATGCAAGGCTAGGTTCCTACAGGTGAAAAGCATGCAGGGATTAATGGGACACAAATCTTAGGGCTTCACATTAAGCTTTGTGATCCAAGCATCCAAGAAGCCAAATCTGAGAGTTTCATATTCTGTATGGTGGTAATAATGCAAAAGGATCTTGTTCTTGTGAGGCAGTCCAGCTCTCTGTGAGGCACAGAGCTGTGGTGTCAGCATCCTCGTGGCTTCCAGGGTCTCCCTTTGCCTGGGATCTTCCAGCATAGGCTGCTGGGCCAGGCTGAGAGTTCAGACCTCAGGAAACGATAGCACAGTTTGGTTTGGAGATTTGGAGTGGAAGACAATTTTCTAGCCAGAATTTGATTCCAGTGACTCATTACCTATGAGATGAGAAGACATTAAATGGTCTTACCTCTCCTCCCGAGGTATACAGCAGCTGGAATGTCATCAGCTGGTTTGAGTTCACAGCCCTCATGATGATGCAGAAAGTTGCTCAGTCTTGTACTCAGAATCTCCAAGTGATGGAGAACCCACCATGCTCTGAATCTGCATCTGTGATTCATTAACTGTGCCTCAGCTCCCAGCAGCTGTTGGTTTTGTCTGTCTGCTGTCATCACAGACCTGCTTTTCCTCTGTCTAATTATAGTCAGTAATCAAGTCACTTTTTAGACAGCCAGTCCACTTAGTGAGTACATACTGCATGTTTAAATTCGCCTTGTAACTCCAAACTGGAAGCATTCCTCATACTTACCTTACATTTTCTGCAATGCCATCGCCCCAGAAGAAGCTTAATTCCACTGGCGGGTACAGGGTTTACAATTAAATGTTCAATTAAGCAATGGATTTTTTTTCCTCACTCAAGTGGAGAATGACCAGTGGGTTCTAGTGCCCAGCACTGGTGCAAAGTCTGGCAAAGAGGGAATGATGTCAAGAGTTTTCCAAATATCCTCATTGCTTTGCATCTGTGGTGATGTGGACCAGGCACAAACTCTCACCTTGTGAATTAGTACTGCTTCACCAACTTCTGGCCTATATGCTATAGGATAGCTGCTACACTATTCAGCTTTTGAAGCACATTTTTTCTTGATTGCAATTATTTACTGTGCAGCACGTGAGAGGAACTAACTGCAGGGTTGGCAAGAGCTGGCCTTTCTTGTGAGCATCAAGTTTATGGAATATAAATCAGCCAACAGCTTAGAGAGATTCAGGGAAGGTAAGACAAACAAAAGTGTAATTAGATGAGACCACAGCTGAGATGACATATTCAGTACAACAGGTGGAGAGACCAACCCCTCAGAAAACATTAACCAAGAGGCTGAGCAACACGAAGTCCCCATGGCTTAGCCTGGTGCTGAGGGCAGGCCCACTGTGTGTCCCAAACCCCTTCTTCCAGAAGACACAGAAAGACATTATGGAGAAGACCCCATAGCATAGAAAAAAATGTCCCAAAATGAGGAAAGCAATCCCACTTTCTTAGAAGATACTCAGAGGTTGGGATGGAGGGAGGTGTAGGCAGACAGGCCTCGGTTTGAGAGAGGCACAGGGCAAGGCAGGACTCAGGGTGAGATGCTCAGAAAGGCAGGTGGTTCATGTGCAGGATGAGTGTTTGCGACTATGGGATGGGGAAGCACAGAATGTTGTGGGGTTTTTTTTTCTCCCCTAAATATCCAGGAAACAAAGCACGAACTTTACAGATTCTGGCTAAAAGTACAAGAATGAAATACTTATCTTTTTTTTCCCCCCCTTAAAATATTCAAGTCTCGAGAGAGAAAAAAGTACTTTGAGGAAAGACTTTGAATAGTTTTAGACAAGATCTGCTCCCTGCAATATCCTGCTCAGCCATCACTGTTGCTGCCTCCATGAGTGGGTCCTGTGTGCATTAATCCTCTTATCAAAGGGCAGCTCTCCTTCCTGTATCCAGATCCACGTGGGATGAAGGGTCTTCATTCCTCTCTTGTGGCCAAGCAGAAATTCTTTGCTACAGTTGGCCTCTGACTGGAGCCCTTCCCGGTGATGAGCAGTGCCTCAACCCTGAATGGTCTACATGTTGGGTTCCATTATGATGGTGTGGGTTTGGGCCCCACCAGCTCACACACAGAACTCTTCTCTGGGCATATCAATCCAAAATCAACACAGTTCAGACCTCAGGAGCATTCGGAGATTACAAAAAAGCAATGTCTTGTCACTGAAGATGGAACAAAATATTTCAGGGGTGGCCGGTGTGCACAGGGCATGGTTAGTGGGCATGGTGGGGATGGTTTGATGGTTGGACTTGATGGTCTTTTCCAACCTTAATGATGGTTCTATGACAGTATGCAGATAAAATTCCTCAACATTTGTTTCAGAGCCTTTTCTTTCTACTTGAACTCAGGAGAGGCCATGAGCTCAGCCTGCTGACTCCTGAATGGAACCAACCTAGCTGGAGATGAATAGTTTGGTTGCAGAAACCAGCCTTGATATTAATTGGCTGTAGCAGTGAGCTCCAGGCTGTGGCTCCAGGTCCCCTGTTTGGTGTGAACACAGCCTGGGGTGTGTTGTAAATGCCAGCGGGATCCCTCACACCATCAATACAAGCCTGAGGGAGTGCACCTAGCCTGCTTTGCTCTGTGGATAGGATGGTTTGCCTCCTCTGACCTATAGATACTAAAAGCTAATAAGGAATGACATGTCTCCAGGGTCTGCATCTACAGTGCATTGAACAAGCTGATGTGGTCACATTTAGACCCACTGCAAGCTGTCTTGGTCACAGTAAACATTACAGTGAACATGAATGTAGCCTTCCCTGAGGGCAGCTGGCCCTGGTCAATGCTGCTTTTTCCTCTGGAATGATGGAGAAGGTTTGCTGGTGTTCTAGATGACTTCAGCTGCCTATCTCTGCCTTCAAAATCATCCCCTGGGATTCTTCTTTGTTCAAAGGAAACAGCCTACAATTTTTCACACAGACAGAAAAATGAGTTAAATCCAAAGAAACCACAGATCATCTTTGTTCTCAAGAGAGGGAGATTTCATTCCAGAAGGATGTCTGGAGTGGTCCTTTCTTTATCCCACACCAACTTCTTATCCTTCCTGTGGGAACGAAAATTGGTTTATAGAGCTTCTTCCTATGAATGCCATTTAGCCTTTGTAGTTTCATATGGTTAATGATTGGCCTTTCCTACTCCTTTTGATGTGCATTTTGGTCTTTTTGGCTCTGGGACTCCACTCACTTCTTTGGTGAATTGGTTCAAAGCACGGCAATATTTTTTAGGTGAATGATGAGAATTATTGGAGGGAAAAGTGGAATATTTTTTGTTCTTTGTGTATTATTGAAAGTGGAATGCGGAGAACATACGGAATACAACAAAATCTGCAATCTGAAAGTCTGTTTTAGTATAAAAATTCTGCTGTAGTGAAGTGAAAGTTCATTTCATTCAATAAAAATACACACTTTTGAAAAAAATACACATTCTGAAAAAAAGTAAACATTCCATATTGAGGTAAATGAGTCAAACCTGACATTTTGCAATAAATGTTTTTCTCTAGCTGAAAGATTTTCCATTTAGAGTGTGTTTAGAAGGAAAAAGTGAAGGGAGTTCATGGGCTTCCTCTGGTGGGAGGATAACAGCAATTCCCTTGTGGCCTGGGGACTTTGACGGCATCTGTAACGCCAATTAACCCATTTATTTCAACAGGTTGGACTTCAATCTGGCATTGATGTGCTCTCTATTCCATTTTCTCTTTCACCACACAACCCCTGGGAGTCCACTGGTTCCTTACTTTTAAAGATGCTTTTATTTTAAAGCCTGTAGAAATGGGACTCCGCAGTGATCTAACCTAGCTCTCTGGTGCACTGGAGCTCTTCATCTCCTGCTGGTCATGCAATCTCTGACAATCACAGGATCATAGGATGTCTTAGGTTGGACCTTGAAGATCATCATCCCCAAACCCTGTTGTGAGCTGGTTGCCCCACACCAGATCAGGTTGCCCAGGTTACCCCATCCATGGCCGTGGGCACCTCCAGGGATGGAGCACCACAGCTCTCTGGGCAGCTTGTTCCAAACGATATTAGCCCCCTCCCAGTTCTCCAGAATTACTTAGAAAGGATTTGCAGATCTTTGTGAACTTTGTCCCTTCCTTCTTATACTTCCTTATTCATTGTGATATTTTGGGATATAGGTTGTCCAGATGTATTCTCGTGCATGAACTCTGGGATTTAACCTCAACAGGGAAAACAGAACTTCGTGTATTCATGCCATCCATTACAATTTCCTTCCATTACCTGGACAGCCCCATCTGTCTGTGGAAAGGACTCTTATATGCAAATACAAGTCTTCAGCTGTAAGGAGAGCTGGTTGCTTGAGCACCTCTTCTCCCCATGCACAGGGCAGCCTGCCATGCCCTGCAGCAAGAAAAACAGTTCTCACTGACACCACTGTGCATTCCTCTGGCTCACAGTGCTACTCACACCACGGCAGGACTTGGCCCTTTACTGGACACCTCTCTCAGACATAGAGTTTGGGTTTGCGTGGTGCTTCGTGGAGCCAGGGGTTGGACTCAATGATTCCTGTGGGTCCCTTCCAACTTGGGATATTCTTTGGTTCTATGATTCTGACAGCTAACAGCTGATCGCCAGCTGAAGATTGCTTCTTCCAAACTGCATGTTCCTCTCTCCTGCTAGACAGGCTGTCTGGAGAGGGTGACACAGTGACCAGCAGCACTGGATCTCTCACTTGCCCATGGCACCTGCCCAAATGAATTAATCAGCATCACACAGCGGCTGCCTTGGGGGAGGCACCTCTGTGCGCCCTGCCAGGATCACTGGGACTTCAGACAAAGAGGGTGTTTGGGTTACTTGTCAGTGCCAAATCAGTTCATGATCCGTCTCTCAGTACCAGTAAGCATCTGGAAGAATTGGTTGGCAGCCATGGGGATGGTGTTTTCTGGCAATGTCTGACAGCCTGGCAAGGGCAGGGAAAGCTCTGTGCAATGAAAAGAGAAGACACATCAGGTCGAAGGCCAAGTCTGTGCCAAGGAACATTGTCTTTGGAGCCTGCTGTAACTACGCCTGCCTGGCCTCTTGCTGCCCAGGAGCAGGAGCCCAACAACCAACACATCCCTACTCCAAAGGGGGGAAAGAGATGCTCCATTCCACCTCACTTCCCTGCACAGAAGCTCTGCAAGAAAAGCACATATGGAGCAAGAAAGGGGCAGGAACGTTGCATGTTCCTAATCTGTATCTTTTTATTACTGTTATCTTATCAGCCCCAGAGCTCACAGATAACTGTACCCAACAGCCTGCAGCCACAACAGACCAGCTGAGTTACAGGCAATGCTCTGCTAGTTGAGGAACCAACCCAGGAAGGAAAACACAAGACTTCTACCGAAGCCAAGGCACTCATTGCACGCCATCAGACAGGAGGGTGTCTAAGAATCTCATGAATGGTCTGAATCACCATTATTCTTTGAAGTCTACCAGTATTCTACAGGAATGGTTACCTTGTGTTTGAGCAACTGGGCGAGCATCTGGAGCCCAACTTCCACCTCTGCTCTGTCCACATCTGTTTGCCCTGTCCGTCAAAGGTAGCAGTATTTCCTTGGCCTGCCTAGTTTTTTTTTTTGGCTGTTGATTAGAAGCAAATGGGATTCTTCAGAGAAGAAACTGTTATTGCTGAAAAACATCTCGTTGTCAAATAGGATTTCTGAGATCCAGGATGGTGTCTTTGTTAGGGTGTGGAAGGAATTAATCACTCCGGAATAACCCAGTGCTTAAGGCGTTTGCAAAATCCGAGACACATCAGATTCAAGCAACAGCTGAGCCTCATTTACATCAGGAACTGGAATTTGATCTCCCACATGCCTGGTGAACATCCTAACCACAAGCCTATCCTGGAAGGAACTTGTGTGAGCCCAGAAAATATTTCCAGATATCTCAGTTATAATATATATATATAAAAACAATCATTAATTGTTTTGGGGCTTCTTATTTTCCCAAAACAAAACTCTTATTTACTGTCCCATTCCTAAATGGATTCTTCCTTGCCGTACAGCTCGAGGCACAGTGTTATCCCTTCAGTCTAGCAATGACCCAGTGCCAAGGATGAAGAAGGAGTGTGATGTGCTGACCAGACAAGGAGCTCTCTCCAGTTACAAGGCTGTCCTGGATGATCTGATTTAAGTCCCTAAAAGCTGTCAAATTCTTCTGACACTGAAAGAGTTTAGGAACTGAGCTGTCGGTAAGTTGCTAATCCTGGAAATGGGAATTGGTGCTGATATGCACTTCTTTATGGAACAAATTCCCAGTTACAAATGGAAGATTTGGCCCACAGGTGAGAGTGTTCAAGGGGTTTTCTGGTCCCTCTGACATTGCCTTAGTGCAGGTATCTACTTCTGTAGGTGAGCAGTGGCCAAACAAAGGGATTTTCCCCTCTAACACGGAATATCAAACATGGGAGCTGGACAACTGCAACCCACAGCCAATGAACCATAATATGGCTCATATAGAGCTCTCTGCATGATAATGGAACACTACAGATATGGTGACTGAACTTTCAACTGTGCAAATAGTGCACTGGCTTGCAAATTTCCTGGACATGTTGGGCCAGAAGGGACCTCCTGGTAGTTTCAACCATTTTAAAACTATATTCTGCCTAGAATTGCACAGCCAGTCTGTATAAACTGTCCAGAAGTTTCACTATTAGTCTTCTGAAACCTTTAAACTAAAGTTCTCATGCCCACTGAACAACAATGCATCATTAGTTCAGCCAGTGCGCCCAAACCACACCTACAGCAAAAACCTGAGTGAACAAATAGGCTTGTGAAAAAGCCTGAAAGCCAGCACATTCCTGTCTGAATTTCTTGTCTGCACCACTGTGTAATGGAGGAAGCAAATTCCTCAGCTGCTGCCCCTGGAGATAACACTTTGCTCCAGCCACCCACATCTATGGCCAAACTCTTCTGTCATGAGGAGCTTGAGATGCCTTCTTTCCGAGAAGTGCAGTTCATTTGTCCATGGGAAAAATGCGTTTTTATTCTGAAAAAAATCTCAGGTTAGGCAACCAAAAATAGGCCTTCCAGTCATGCATGTTAATCTTATTTAAACCGTGGGTGTTGCTACCCAGAATTTTCCTGATGGTAACGTCTGATGGGGTGGTGCACAAACAGGGTCTCCAAAATAGCAAGACTCATATCATAAAGCAAGTTTTGCACAAGTTCCTTTGAGATAATGTACTTCCAAAGCAAAATGTCTTCCCGTCTCGTGCATAATATAAAGCAGCTACTGACAAATACATTGCAGCAGGCAAGATTCTTTAGTGAGAACATTCTCCGGGACTATAAAAAGAATCACTCAACTGATGTTAATAAACTGACAGATGAGAAATCGGACAAAATGAGAGTCTGAAGTGCTGCTGCTGAAAATGCTCACAGGGCTGGAATAGCTCTGCACGTTTTGTCGATCTAGTCAGTTAACTGGAAGGAAGAATCTAATTTATGCTGAGGCCCAACATGATGAATAAGTCATTTCCCCAGATGGGAGCGAGAAGAACTCCTTGAAACACGTTGGACAATTCAAAGAGAGCCTTTCAGCTTTGAGGAATAAGTGCAGAGAAAAAAGGAAGGGAAAAAAATGTTCAGTTTTGAGAGTGACTTTCTTCCTCTCCATTGAGGAATTTCTTTTTATCAATACACTTCGATGCCTGTAAGTCAGGATTGTTTTTGTTTTTGTTTTTGTTTTTCCCATGGAGGAAAGTTAGATGTACAAAGGAAATATACACGAATTACTTCATTCAGTGTGAGGCCTTTGCACTTTGCATCAGGAGGCGCTAATAACTAATATTCCATGTATACTGCCTGCCAACATGCACACAATGGATCCCAGATACAGAATTTCTTTGGTGAATCCTTGAAGGGATCAACCACCTGCTTGACACGATATATTAGAAGGAAACAACTTTAAACTCTTAGTTCTTGTTCCCATCAAATAGGTGGAAGAGAAAGTAGGATTGTCGGCTTTAAATACCACCGCTCTATACCTGTAGACAACACTGATACAATCAGACAGTATATGGGAATGATATATGCTCCTGCCCTTTCAGGACTGTGAATAATGGTGACCCATTCAAACAAAGGAAGACCCACGACAAACACCAAGAGTTGGCCTAGGGTATGGCTATGGACATCACCATGCCCTGAGCACTGCATGATCCCATGCATCTCGACTAGACTAGACTTGACTACATTCAATTTGACGACCAGCTTTTTAATGTGATTACTGCTGTTTCTGTTTTCCGTCATGCATGGAAATATCACAACAGTTAGGAGTGCAGTGAGGATCACAGTACGCACGAACCTTGTTGGTTAAATCAAAGAAAACTTCACCTCAGCAGGGAAAGAGGATGAGATCTAATTTTAGCTCATCTGATCATTTAGCCCATTTCAAGACACGTAAGGGAGACTCTGTAGAATCCCTTGGACCAAACCTCCTAGAGCATTAATGCACATTTCTTGATGTCTTCCTGCCACTCCTGCACACGTTGAAGGCTGAGCTTGCTTGCTTGCTGCAGCTCTATGCAGAAGCACGCAGCCCTGGTAACATCAGAAGTGCAAAGACACGTTCATTCATGGCCATTCAAAAGTGTTTTCATCAGATCCACGGAAAGCTTTACACTTTATTTTCTCCAAAACAACATAGCCAGGTCTCTATGTGGAAGCAAGCTTTACTCTGATCTTGGTGGTGCTCTTCACTCATGGTTCTACAAAAGAGAGGAGGAGCTGCTTGTATATGCATGGTTTATACCCTTCTCCACTGTATTGTCCTTCAGACACATTAGCATTCAATTTATTGATGTGCTATGTAACGTAACATTAGCTTCAGGCATTATCTGTCCTCATTTTATTTGAACAGCCAACCTGATCTTTATATGTTATTTCCTGAACTAAAGGCTCTGGCCTCTTTGCTGTTATATTTGTATGTGTATTGCAATTTGCTCTTGAAAGATAAAGCCATTAACCCAAGTCCTGATGATTTCATGATTAACATTGAAGAACTATGGGCAATTCATAACAGCACATCTCACGTTATGGGTATGAGAACAATTTTCCCCATCCCAGAGTTAAACAGTTATATCCAATACATCAATCCTGATGACTGTTCTGAGCAGTACCAAACAAATCAATATCGACATGAATATTTTTAAGTACTACTACCAGCAATCTCTGTGCATGAGACATCCTTTTCCACACAAATACTTGCTCTAAAGCACAGGCACTTCTACATGGAGCAGATTAAACTCCGAAGGAATGACTTACACTGGAGGTCTCATGTAACTGGTTGTAAATTATGATCATTTTATAAAATTACATGTGATTACACATTAATAAAATAAAAACTGTTGTCAAGAATGCATAAGTAAAGCCTATGGGTGGATAAAGGAAATATACAGTTGGCTGGCAGTGAGTGATTGGGAAGAATACACCGGCACAGAAATATGAGAACGAAATTAAGCTGTTCTATAAGAGTTCATTAAAACCATTAAATGCCACAGGTTCTCAGACAAGAGAAAGGCTGCCTCTTTCAGAAACAGTCAGTGGCCTGGAGAAGCCTGCAATTAGAGACGAAGTATTCTATCACCGAAGAAGAAGGGAGAAATTGCAGTAAATATCCATTACATGATCTACAGTTTCAAAAATCACCGAGGGAAGCTAAAGACAGAACTATTTTCGGGTTCTGAAAGCATCTTCAGAGCCAAAGAACCAGGAAAACAGCACATATTTGAAAGAACAAGCAGCAAACAAACCAGCTTACAACACACGTTGCTTTTCTTGCTTGTTTGTATGTTTCCAGAAAAGATGCCTCAGTGTCCAGGTGTAATTTTTGCTCTAATTACTCAAGAGATCCTCCAGGAAAGCCATTGGCCCAGGACACAGCAGGCAAGAGAAAGTCCCAGAAAAAGCCAAGGAATTCCTGAACCCCTTGGGCACTGCGCCATCTCTTCGTGTACTGTACAAAAGATGCAAACCTTAAATTCCTCCTACTGCATTATAGGAATTAAATCAATCCATTTTTAATGCAAATTCAGGAGGAAGGGACCGCTCGCTATCACTGGGACAACGTAGTGGGGAGATTTTCACTCCATGCACAGCAAAGATGAGACCAGTACAGAAAAATGGCATTGGCTCCTCTTCCATCAATGCTGTTGGTGAACTCTGAAGAGTAGTTTGTCACTTTCTGAAGCAAACTCTTACATTTACCCGGTGAGTTACTCTCTGGGCCACACAGCCTGGATGAGTCAGCACTGTATAGAGGATAAGAAGGCTGTCTGTGGTCTGGGAGAAGACCTCCAGCATCTCGAAATGCCTCTACTGCTGCCATACAGCCTCTAGAGATGGTGTCCGTGGTCGGAAAATGGACTGAATGCAGATGGGTGCCAAAAAGAAAGACTTTAGGATTGGATTAACCGCATTCTAGGGAGAGCCTGGAATAGATACCTTTACTATCAAGAAGTACTGAAGAGAAGCCACTTTTCAGCAGAGAAATAAAAGAAACTCGAAGGAGAATGAGGCAGAAATTTTAATGAGTTGCTGTGCACAGACAATTTAGAAATCTTGGCAGAATGTGGTAAAGGCAATGAAAAGCCACAGAAGTGGAAATGAATATAATGCAGTACATCTCCCAGAAAGAAGGAATGTTTATGAGGAGGAATAAGAAAATCACATTCTTTGGGGCAGCTGGGCAGACACATTAATGGAGACACAATATGTTATGTATGCCATATGATCATGAATATCACCATCTGACAGCGCAGGGAGGTGAGCATCCTTCCTCCTCCACACAGAGCAGGGGAAGATGTACCACATAGCTCTGAACAAGTTTTGCTTCCTTTAGGCTCCGCTAATTGCAACCCCTTTGATTTTCCATTTATTAACAAAATAAATGAGAGGAAGTTACACTCTTTATGTGAGTACAGCTGAGTTTAACTGCCTTCATCTTGGACAGCTGAGAATAAAGAGCCATGGGTGTGAGCGTGGGTGTTTGTGTGCGAGTTGAGGTGGGGAAGAGAAGCTGACAATCCTAAACATACCCAACTGGCAGATGGGTGGGTGAATAAACAGTAGTTTTCAATGCAGAAAATATGTTTTCTCTGCCACTGGGAGAAAATCTATAGGGAAAATGGCTTTCTCACTCCCTTCCTCTTGTTTTCTCTATTGCCCAGAAGCTCACTAGAGCTGGAGGGACACAGAAGAGGAACCCTCCCCTGGTCCAGCAGTTTATCTCTAGGCTTACAATGCACTCATCAGTAAGTCACCACAGATTCTCAGTGCATAGTAAGGGAAAGACAATAATTTATTATCAGAACGACTCACTTTGCCTGCACAATGCCATTATTTTCCAGCAGTATTGAGAACGTTTGCTCTGTGGTTTTTGTTGTAACAGTATGTACATCAACAACATAAACAGGCTGTGGGATAAAAGGAGAGATATGCATAAGCATAACAGTGAATGATGAAGAATGGTTTTGAAACTGGTAGAGCCGGTGGAGGGAGGGATGGCAGTGGCTCCTCTCCACTAAATACCACTGCTCTAAAGCATCCCAGTGTGCTCAAAGGAGACTGACGTGCTACAGACAAGACACTGTTCTCATTCTCATTTTCCTAAGTGCAGTTTTTCCAGCTGTTAGCAGCCTCAGGTTTTCTAGCCCAGGGTTCCTGACCCTATTTGGAGACCACAGTCCCATAAAGGGGAATTTCTTTCCTCTTCTGAGCAATATCGGAGCCAGCAGAGCCCAAGCTCCCTTCCTGCTGCAGCCATGGAGGGTGGAGAAGCTGAGGAAGAGAGGCTGGAGCAAGGTGAACCCTGGCACTTCCTACCAGGTGTGTATGCACTTGGGGGCTGCTGTCTGGGCTGGGTTGGCCGGGCTCCAGGCTGAAGTTGGCTCCTTGAGGCACCTCTCTTTGAGCTGCCAACTAAAATCTTCATGAGCCACAGGGATGAGCGAGCCTAGTCTGCAAGAACAGCTCCTCAGGGAGCTGAGTTTGGGATCTCCAGGCCTGCTGCCCATCTGTTAGATAGGGACAACTCCCCTGATGAGCAAGCAGGGACACCTCCAGGGAGCAGAGGCATGTGGAGCTCCGGGTACACGTGTTACTACAGTAGCACCAAGCGGCCCAGCTCAGCATCTTGCAGCAGTCTGATAATTGTGCCCATCAGCCAGGAAGTTGCTGGAAGCAGCACGATTACCCAGGTATGCTGGCTGCTGCAGCCAGGAGGTAAGGCGCAGTAGCATTAGTTCAGTGAGAAGGTATGATTAAGTCACACAGCTTTATGAGAAATGAATACAGCCACGAGGAGTGAGTCATGACAGCAAATGAAATGAATCTGAACCAATTGAATGAGAGACAGCAAGTCAGCCTCTGGAGCCCAGATCTCTGGCAAAGCATTTCTTGAGAGAATGGTGAACTGGAGCTTGAATACCAAGATAAAGTACAGCCACGAGAGATCAATAGTGTTAAGGAAAAATCTGAGCAATGATGTTTACAACCTCAGCCATCACTGGGTCTGAAATTGGCTTTTCACAGCCCGTGTGATACCTGGCAGGGGTGGCTCAGCAATGGCTTAAAGCTCCAACTTGTCCAACTTCATGCACTGAAAAGACATTGCACTCTGCTCTAGGCTGTACGATTCCACTGCACTGCTGTTGTTTTTGTGGTCATGGCTACAGTGATTAACCTGTGAGGAGCCTCCACCAGAGGTGTGGCCAGTTTCCATCACTGATGCAAGAATCTCAGCCTTCTCAGCCCAAGGGTTAAAGTGCTGGGCAAGCAGCATTTGGCTTTCCCTGACAATTTGGGTTTTAGCGGTGGCGAATTTGGTGTGTGTTCATGATCCTGTGGTTATGAGTAACTGCCGAGGATGCTGTGGGCAACATGCTAGGAATCCTTTACTTAACGCCGAGCCAACATTAGGAGGCATTCCTCCAAGATGGCCTCGTTCAGCCAGAAGGGATGGGATCACCTGTGCAGGTCTGTGTTTCTTCATATTGGAAGATCGGTCACTTTTTTGTGTGTGTAAAAGCCAGGAATTGCTGGCAGTGGTCAATCACTCCTACTGCTCATTGGTTTCCTGTGCTTCCTAGCCTTGGTTTTCGATTCTAGCCCCTGGAAGTCTGAACCGCACAGTCATCCACTGAGACACGTCACCACCCACACCAACCAACATCTTACAGAGACTTGAAAACGGTCTGGGGTTTTCTGGCAGCCAAAGCTCCTCACATGGAAGATGTCTCTGGGAAGTGCCTCAGTTACATAAAGAATAACTCCTTCTGCAGATCTGCCCCAGCAGAGATGATCTGAAACAACTGATGTCTGCAGTTTCGAAGGCCCATGATACAGGACCTTAATAGCCTTGGGATCCTTCCAGCATTGTTGGGCAACTGATTCAGCATAACCTCACAAAAACCAGCGTATGCTTCTGTGTGAGTGCCTTGGCACGAGAAGCAGGTTCTTGGCTCCAGCACACCGCTGGCAGATGCAATCCCTGCTGCAGCTCACGGGGCCATGGGGGGCACAATGCAGAGGTCCTACATATCCTACATGAAACACGTGCCAAAGGCCTGGAGGTCAAGTGAACTTGTAAAGCAGAGTGTGTATAATAGATGAAGGAAAACAAAAAAAAAAAAAAAAAAGGAAGAAAAAAATATAAATGCTAGGAGTCCATTGAAAACACGCTCGGTAGCATCAAAGCAACCTGATATTGTTTTGTTGATATTACTTTTCCTAGAATGATCTCATAACAGTTTGACAAATAAAAGCCTCACTGCTGGAGAACTGACCATCTGTCTGCCCCTCCCTGCCCTCCCGCTCGCTCTGTTTTTCCATTAGCACCTCTGCCTTCGGGGCCTCCTAAAAAGAGAGGCAAATATGTTATGCAACCACACATGCTGCTCACTCAATGGGACGCGGCTGGCAGAATCATTCGGCGGATCCAAAGCGATCCTCATGGTGAGCCTGCCTGATGACTACATGGGGAGCACTCAATCTGTAGGCACGTTGTTGCTATCTACCCCTCCTGCCCCACCTCCCTCTGCGTCTCCGTGCACTTTATAAGAGGTGAGGCAGCAGGGATTTCACTTCTTTAAGGCACTGAGCTGGAGGCAGCAAGTGATGCAAAGTCATCTGAATGAGGAGCCCTCAGCAGGACCCGGGATAAGGTCTGATTACAGGAGCTGAGGCCATCGTGGTTACCCCATGGAGCAGCTCGAAGGCACAGAGCCCTCCTTACGCCATTCTTGTGGCTGTGTGTGGTTAAGGAGAGAGTGTTCATGGTTTGCCCTTTGCTCTAGGAGAAGGAGGGGAAGTTTCCTTCCTCCTGCAGAAGAGGTTGTATATCCCCTTTATCAGAGAGACTGCTTGCAAAGGGGCAAATCCTCTTCCCTTGCATGCATACAGTATGAAGATGAGCTCAATGGAGAGAGCCTCCCTTCCCCTCATGTATGTGGGATCATTTCTGCAGGAAGGCACCCAGATGCCACAGCTTCTGTTGGTCTCCTCAGCCTGCTGCTCATGTCCAGGGCCTGAGCTGTGGACAGAAGCTGTAAGGGAAGAGAGAAAGTGCCACCATGGGCAAAAACCGTGTGATGATTATCGTATAAACAGTCCCTCCGCTTTTGAGGAACTGAAAACGAGGCCTTAAGGACCCAGTGGGAGTTTCTCTCCTTTTCTGCAAACTTGTGCTTTTTCATACTCCTGATTATATGTTGATCTGCATACCTTGTAGCCATCCGGCCCTGGTCTCGCTTATGGCAAACCATGTGTGGAAGGGGTATAAAGTCAGGATGATGGAGCACAGCTTTCAGAGCTCCCCCCAGACAGCCCAAGACCCCCAACTTGCAAGACCCCATCCCACGATGGACACATCAGTGAGACAGGTTGTATAACCTTACCTGCACTAATTTACCTCCCCTGGAATCTGTATAACCTTACCCAACCTGATTTACCCTTACCTACCCTAATTTACCTCCCCTCTCCCAGGAATACTGAGTAGTCATTGTTTGCTGAGAATACATGTGATTGTAGACCATATGTATGACAGCTTGCTCGGAATACATGTTATAAATTGTTTTGGTGCACCTGATCTGTGTCGGTGAAGTCAGTCCTCTCACCGGGCAAAACAAGCCAGGGAATGGGGTGGGACAGGGAGAATGCAGACAAACTGACCCAGCGTGAGCCCCAGCCATGCAGGAGGGCAGCAGCAACCTGGGCTGTCAGCAGGAGCGACTTCTTGACTGTGGCCTATTTCTGTGGCAGAAAATGCTTGTAGGGGAAAGAATATGGGATGAGACCTTCGTAGGTGCAGCCAGCTGATCTTCCCCGGAGCTCCATGCGCAGAGGAATTATCAATTAGGATGCTATTTTCTGTCTCAGTATCACTCCAGGAGTGGAGCACTCCCAGGGTGCTTGGCCTACATTTCTCCCTACACCTTCGGCTCCCAGCAGGCACCGTATTGAGGTCTCCTCTGAAGGTGTGATGATGTGCCAGGAGCCTCGGAGAGCCTTCGTGTGAAAGCACGACGACTGGAGGGCCCCCTCTGATGAAGCTGCTGCAGTACAAAACCTGGGCAGCTCAGCAAGGGGAAGGGTTTCTGAAGAGCACCGAGCAGAGCCCTTCGGAACCCGCTCTGCACAAAAACACCTCGCAGAAACTAATAGAGAACAACCGCTCCTCTTTTTTCCAACAGCGTTTCAAGGAGATCTCTGTTCTTCAAACTACATACAGAGGATCCCATCTCTATTAAATCCTGGGGGTCTTCAGAGCCTTGGCAAGCCCCTGGGTGCATGGTGCGTACCCTCCCCAGACTCCCTGGTCTCTCCCTGTCCCCCTTGCCTTCTCCTGCCCAAAACATCCCGGCGTTTGTCGGTGGAGGTTTGTTTCCATCCGACACTGCCCTCTCATGGAACAGCAGAGATTTGTCATTCCTGAATTCCATTCCGTCCCTGTGCAGTGGGAGTAGGGCTGGGGGAGGGAATGCCCTATGAAGGCTGTTTCAGGAGGAGGAGGTGTTCTTGCCCAGGTCTTCTCAAGAGAGCTGATTCCTGCAGCTGGAGGACAAGGCTGTACTGCAGCGCCTTCCTTCTTTGTTCTCAGAACAACAGAAACAGGATAACCAGGAGCAAAAGGGTGGCAATTACAACTGATACGTGCCTGGGGTTGATAAAAGGGAACTTTTTAATGTTTGAAACCCTTTAGGAGAAAGGGACATATCCTGGAAAACAAGAGGTGAAGCCTAGCAGGGTTGTTGTCCAAATGCAAAGGCTGGGAGCTGCTGGGAACTGTAAATATGATAGCTCCTCTGTCCTTGGCAAAATTACTTCTGACCACATAGCATGGGCAGAACCAATAGTGGAGATGATGGCATGTAACAGCTGAGCTGTTGTTTGGACTAGAAACCTCCTTCGGTCCCCTCCCACCTGAATTATTCTATGACCCTGTGAACTGTGTTTTGCTGCATCTGAAGTGCAGGCCTGGAACACAGGTTGTACCCACGCTGTCCTCCCACGGCTGGTATTGAAGCTGTTTTCTGTGAGCAGTGTTTTCTTTGTCCGATGTTTGGGAAAGTGGAGGGCTCTGCTGTGATGTGGCAATAATGGCTGGGGACAGGTGGTGGTGGTGGTGGTGTTTGGGGACAGCAGGAGCAGCTGCTGAGTGGGACAGTAGGTGGGAGCAGGTTGACTTGTTGGTTCCAGCTGGTGAACAGGTTGGTCTTGGGCAGACTGGTTCCTTCCACTAAGAGGAGAGCTAGCAGAGGGAAGGGGAGAAAAAAAATGAATTTCCTTCTACCTGCTGCATTTCATCGCTTTTCATTTGAAAGAGACGTGTTCAAGAAGCTCAGGTTCCCTAGAAACTCTTAGAGCCCACAGCAAAGCAGCTTCTGCTTTCAAAGCCAACGGCTCCAGTCACAGCCTTGGCAGTGCTTACAACTTTACATGCTGTAGGGAGAGGAGTATCAGCTGCTCAGAAGAGAGGTTTTATTAAGGCTTTCAGGCTGGGCGTCTTTGACAGCCTCCTCCCGCTGGGGCTGGTATTTTTTATTGATGTAATGGGAAAGCTTTTTCCCCTCAGATGTCTTTTTAATGCCTCCTGTCTCATTCTATCATGGAGTCAGAGAAATGAGAGATGGAAAACACCTATGAGGTCATGAGGGCCCTGCCTGTTCTCACCGGTATTGAATCAAGACAGGCAGCTTCATTATATTCCCATCGCACTTCATATAGCAGCCCCAAGTCCTGTGCATGAAGTCAAAGAAAGTAGTTAATTTAGACACAAGCCAAAATATGTTCCTTGAATACCTCCAGGGTCAGCAACTCCACCACCTTCCTGGGCAACCAGATTGGATGGGATCCTGGGCAGCACGATCCTGTGGTTGACATCCCTGCCCATGGCAGCAGGTTGGAACTAGATGATCTCTAAGGTCCCTTCCAACTTGAGCAATTCTCTGATTCTATAATAAGGTTATCTAGAATGTGTTTTCTGCCCGTTCTTGGGGTATAACGGGGTAGCAGGTGGCTCTTTCATTACTATCTGTGATTTTTGCTCCCCATAAAATGGTGAAACTCTTGGATACTCTCTTATCATGCACTGATACATATCAGGAGTTAAGTGCCCTGAAATCAGTGGAAGCACAGCAATGCCAGGAAGAAGTGCAGGAAATGTGATGACCCCAGCACCAAAGCACGGTAGATACAAGCAAAGCAGACCTGCTTGTTTTTGGCTCATTGAAAACACTTTCAGAATCCACATGGACCTTCTGGAAGTATATCCAGCCCTATTCCATGAAGGAACACCTCACTGCTCATGAAGCCATGAGCACTTCTCTCAGTATTTGGAGAGAAAGAAATAAAAGAAGCTTTAAAACCCTGAATAACTCTGTTCCTGAGTTTTCTTTCCCATTTGCCCGGTGCACAGAGTCAAGACAGGGTAATAACCACAGCTCTGCAATGTAAGTGCGTGGAGAATGATATAATTCTGTGTTTTGGTCTGAGTCTACGATTATAGACATACAGGTACGTACATGACTAGTGCCAGGAGACTTAGTCCAAGTCACCTCTCCCACTCTAAGGGGAATAAAGACCTGGAGGGCCCATCTTTAAAGGCAGAGCCCTCAAAGATTTGTTTTGAGCAATGTCTGTTGTTTGGAACTCCACCTCCACACCCAGGTCTTGGAGCACTGCTAGAAACTACAAACACAAGTGGAACCCAGTTCAAAAACAAATGATTTCTGTGCACGCTGTCCCAGGCCTCTGGGCTAGTTTCTGTATTTCTCTTTCATCTGAGATTCTCTCAAGGTCTGAAAGAATTTCATTTTCGGTTTTCCACGGGAGAAGGTGGTGCATGGGAAGTGCATACCCTCCAATGGGCTGCTTGGCCAACTTCTCATGGGCCTGGTGTCATGGGGGATTGGGTGGAAACCACGGAGGCAGCAAACCAAGCTACAGAATTGGGTTATTTCATGGATGGGTTCAAAGGTGAGGTTGTAAAGGAAACCTTTGGCCAAGCCAAGATCAGGACCCAGAGCCCTATCTCTCACGATTGGATCTGGACAGTAATATGCTTCACACACTGTTATAAACTCTTCCTTGGGATGGACATTCAAAGATGGCAAATCAAAGCCTAGTAAAATTGAGCTCAAAATGTGCCCTGTCCCAGCTGCTGGGTGAAGACGAAGAATCATGATGAGAGATATTAAATTAGTACATCATTTGCAATCTCCACTGTATCCTCAAAAGATCTCTCTTGTCGACTCAGTAGAAGATTGTGAGTGAACATTTAGGACCAAACCACCGATGACCAGTCTAAACTGCCCAGTTTGTTCTCATCTTACATCCCACCGACACATTTGCCCCTCTCCATCCTCTCCCATCCCAGTTGGTCAGCTCAGTGCTTGCTCCCTTTGCACTCCAGAAATAACAGCGATTCTCCTGAAGGACTGCCCAAGGACCTGAGCAAGTCTTCCATTCTGCTCTGCCTGTGGTCGCCTCTGCTGGCTGTTGCAGGAGCCTGGTGGAGAGCTTGGGTGATGCAACACCCCACCAGGGCTGGACTCTGCACCATGCACTCCTGAGATAATGCTTTCAGCAGACCCCAGCATAACTTTGGATGCCAAACATGTGAATGAGTAACTAAAAATACTAATATACTCAAATGTGAGATAACTTCAGATGGCATATCCAACTGGTATATTTAAAACTCGAAGCCAATGTTGCTGAAAGATGCACGTTTGCCATCAGGAGAGAAGGGTGTGGAGTCTGCTGCCTGAACTCCCACGGAACATAGGAACAGCAAGAAACACTTCAAAATGTCTTCCTAAGGAGAGTTCTGCCTCCCCCTCTGCAGATGAAGCTCCTTATTTCCCAGGGCTTGTCCTGAAGTGCATACATACTGATTGTTGTTTTCCACGTGTGAATTACATTTATCTTCTAGTTCATATACATTGCTGCAGGAAACAGAAGCAAAATGTTGTTTAAAGAGCTCACCAAAGAATCATTCACCACCTGAACACACAGTGATGAAAAAGCACCTTCCCCACATGCAGACTCTACCTCACCTAGATCACAACATAAGCATTGGCACATGGACTTTGCTGTGGACTCATTGCTCTCCTGAGCAGACACTTGTGACAAATTGATGTGCTGAAGCAGTCACACTCTGTATGTGGTCACTTGTGCAGAGACGCATCTTTTTTATCTGTGTAATTTGCTGGAAAGGGAGTTTTCTTGATGCTAGGATGACAGGTTTTCATGGTTTCAAATGCTCAGGATCATTAGCAATGGTGAGTGCTGTCCATAGCACTCCACGTGCCTGCTGGCATTGTCACCAGGCCCTGGCCCATGGTGACACCATGGCATGCACCCTGCAGAGCCTGCTATTTCCTTGTGCATGAATTTCTCAAACAGAATAATATAAACATATCATTATTAAGGTTGGAAAAGACCACTAAGACCCCAAAGTCCAACCCCAGTCCACCCCCAACATGCTCACTGAGCACATCCCTCATTGCACATCCCCACCATTCTTGAACACCTCCAGGGATGGTGACTCCATCCTGTGCCAATGCACCATTACTCTTTCAGGGAAGAAATGTTTCCTAATATCCAAGGTGACCCTCCCCAGGCCCAACTTAAGGCCACTACCACTCATATCCTGAAAACGGGGTCCTCCAGTAGTAATGCAAAATCACTGCAGACACTTCACTTCCCATGGATTGCACAAAGCATTTGGGTGCCTGAGGGGAGTGTTGATGGTTCTCTGTGACTTGGTGTCTGAAACCAAGATGTCCAGAACTTGCTCCAAACCCATTTGAGAGCCTCCTATGAGCTGCTGGGATTGAACATATCAGCATATCTTAGGGCAGGCTGGACAAATCACAGCATTGATATTCCTTCTTTGCCCAACGAGGGGGTGGAGAGCTACTGCTCTCCTCAGTCCCATTTCACCTTTCCTGAAGCGCTGCTGATGTTCAGTGCTGCTAAGGCTCAGATTTGGATAGCAGATCTCCCTCTGAGTGTCCCTGTTGGGATCTCAGTTTCAGGTGCTTTGGGTTACTCAACCCAAAGGTTCCTCATTCCTTCAAAGAGAGAAATGTAGATCAGTCCCATGATGAAAAATGCCATTCTAAACTGAGACATTAAAACATTTCAGTAACAAATGCTGGACAAATTATTTGAATACTTTAGAAGCCATTCTATCAAGTTAGGTCTCAAGGTCTGTGAGCGCACAGTCCCTATGTGCTGTTCTCTGCAGGTTTGAAGTGATGCGGTCACAACTTTCCTAAAGATAACTTTTTTAGTCACTAAGGGACAACATAAAACTTTCAAAACTCAGTGACATTTAGATAAACAAAAAACAAAGCAGAAATCCCTTTGGTGTTTTGTGCAAGGGGCATTTGAAAACGCATTATAAGTCACTGTCTTTGGTGCAACTGGCGTCTCCATTGGTTCTGGACTTGGTACAAGAGCCAGCAGCTCATCCTTATTGTTTGACGTTATCCCTGTAGAAGAACCCTGCTGTGACAGTGCAGCAAATAACAGTATGGTGGTAGTATCCCATTACCTTGAGGGGAGATGTCACTAGCTAGTGCCATCTTTCTATGTCTTCTGCACTGAGCTCTCTCATTTGTTCTGCCCCAGCACATGGCAAGAGGTGCTACATGTAGACCTATTCCCTACTGAGCAGCATTTACTGGGTGGTGAGCCATAGCGTGTCTAAATTGTTTGAACTAGGTTCTCAGATAAATAATCTTTCTTGAGTCCTGATAAATATAAGAAAAAATGAAGGAAGTAATTTAATATCTTTTCTATGTCTATGGAGTTCAAAGGTTTTCTTTTTTTTTTTTTCATGGTAACTAAAAAGTATCACTCAATTTGCTTTGCACTGGCATGAACCAAAAACAGGAACCCTCACCGGGATTCCAGGTAGAGACCTTCTGACTCCATCTACTCTTTGGGCTGTAGACCATATGGAGACACTGAAATAACTTAAAATGAGCAAATTCAGGTAGCAGAATCAACACATTGCAAATATCCGATTTTTTGGAGATTTGATTTTTCACCTATCTTCGTTTAAAAGAAAAACAAATGGCATTTGTTTTACCCAACTTAAGAAAGGTTCTCTCAGGTGGTCCAATTAGCCCAGGATTCTGTCTCTGGCAGTGGTGATAGTGGATTGGATTCATGTGAAAGTGGCTGTATTTTTCATTTCATACCATCTCATTTCCCCCTGCATTGACCACTGTTGAATTATAGAGAAGGTGAGACATTCCTGACTAGACCCATGTATTTGTGGACCTGCCACCTATGGATTGGCCTAATCCCTTTCTGAACCTGCTAATGCTGCCTCCACAGATGTCATGACATTAAACATCAACTGGCAGGTTCCCACCAGGTCAAGAAATGATTTCTGTTCTCTCTTCCAAACTGATATCTGGCAAGTTTCATTGACTGCCCAATCTCCTACTCACCCACCCAGTTCTAGCACTGTGAGGTGCAGTTTAGATGAGTTTTGATTCAGTTTAGATAATGAGTTGGTCGTAGCATTCAGCTCATGACTTTGGTAACCTTGCCCACATCCCTTTGCTTTCTCTCCAGAGTAAGGTCATGTCCTTTTCAAACTCTTCTTCCAAAGCAGCTTTTCCACCCCTTTGAGTATTTCCATTACCTCTGTCTCGGTGCCAGTAGCTATGTGTTCAACCAGGACAACCACCCCATTATGAAATGTATGGAGGTAGATCCAAGGCCAAGAAGGTCATCCCTCTAATACAAAGTGGAATCTCTCCGAGATGCAGTGCCTCTCTTCTCTCTGAGATTTTGGCAATTTGACCTTGTACTGTGAATATGAGCATTGCTTGCTTGTGCCTGCATTGCCCTGCACTTTCAGAGATGATAATTTCCTTCTGTTGCACATACACAAAAGCATTAAAAGTTCTTAGTACTGAAGATGCCCCAGATGCTCTCCTAGCTGACATTCAGATGAGACCTGGTCTATGCTGTCAGCATCCCTTGCTTTTCAACACTTTTTGGCAGATGGTTCTGGACCCAGAAGGCCTCTGATGTCCCCAGGGAGCTCATCAGCTCATCACTGTCCAACAAGAGCTGTCAGTGGTGACCACCCCCAGCAAACCAGCATGCGTTCCAAGAGCTGCACTCCCCAGCGCTGCAGTGAGTCACAGCTGGACGTGTCACGCACCAGCTGATGGCAAGGAAGAGGGGGACACTGTCGACACAATGTGGATGCAGGGGGAATTTAAAGGAAAACAGAGTATTTCTTTGTAAGGATTAAACACCCTCTGCAAAAATTACATAGCGATTTCGAGCAACTGCAGAGTGTGCAGGGTCCTGTTGGAGTCGCCAGATTGTCAGGATGCTGAGCCTTAATGGCTGTGACCATCTGTGGTCCCTCTGTGTACTCCTGCCCCTACATCCAGGAGGACTTCAGCTCAGCTATGGAGTCTTAGTTCAGGTAGGAGTGGTGGGTGCCCTGTCCTTGGACACGTGCAAGGTCAGGCTGGAGGTTGCTCTGAGCACCTGGTAGAGCTGTGGGTGCCCCTATTCATTGCGGGGGAGTTGGTCTAGATGACCTTTAAAGGTCCTTTCCAACTCAAACGATTCTATGATTCTTTATGGCTGGATCCCTCTGAAAAATACTTTGAAAAGAAGGGCTGAATGTAGCTTAGCTCTCCGTGCAGTCATTTCTCCCTGTCAGAGACACCTTTAATCTGTCATTCTTGTGTTTAAACTGTTCCTTATAGCTACCTGAAGGAATATGAATAATCCTCTGGTATTTCTATAACCCTCTTCTGACCCGTTTGCTATTTTTACCTGAGCGCTTCACCTACCTTGGATGATGTGGATTACCAGGGCTATAATTGTCAGGGGCTGGCAACTTGTTCAGCCAGGGGCAGTCCCGTCATGCTGACACAGATGCAAAGGCATGAGATCTTCCTTGTTTGCTTTTCAAGTGGGAAACGCCTCGCCACGTCCTTCGTGCTGGTTTTGTGCAGTGTCCAACTTGGCGGTCCTTCTCCTTTCCCTGTTCCACCACCCACCTAGGAGGAAATCTGTGCTGCTGTGCTTTGAGGTGGCCGTTACTGAGGGTTGTGTTTATGGCATGGTTTCCCCTTTTCCAATGCTATCACCAGCAATGAGATGTGGGAGAGCTGTTGGTTGTTTTCCAAGAGAATGCTTCAGAGACCTTCAGGATAGCTGCAGTCCCCTGTCATGGTAATAATGATGCTTGAGGGATTTGGAGGTGTGATTCAGCACAGTGTTAGGACACTTGTGTGTCTGGAGAGAGAAATGGATATCAACCTGCATGTCATAGGATCATAGAGTCATTAAGCTTGCAAAGACCAGTAAGACCATCCAGTCCAACTATCAACCCACCCCACCATGCCCACGTCCCTCCACTTCTCCATGGTTCTGGAACACCTCCAGGGTTGGTGACCCCAC
Organism: Gallus gallus; assembly: GCF_016699485.2. Taxonomy (NCBI): domain Eukaryota; kingdom Metazoa; phylum Chordata; class Aves; order Galliformes; family Phasianidae; genus Gallus; species Gallus gallus. Next base: position 1,415,396 of record NC_052554.1, read on the forward strand.
CACTCCCTGGGCAGCTGTGCCAATGCACCGTTATTCTTTCTGAGAAGAGATTGTTCCCAGTACCCAGCCCGACCCTACCCTCCCTGATGCAATTTGAGGTCATTCTCATCCTATCACTCTTACCCAGGAGTAGAGGCCAACCCCCACCTCACCACAGTCTCCTTTCAAGCGGTTGTAGAGAGCAGTAACGTCACCCCTGAGCTCCTCTTCTCCAGACTGAACAATCCCAGTTCCTTCAACTGCTCAATGAATGTTGGAGTATTTTGCTAATGAGTTGCTTCAACTGGAGAGACTGAAAGGCACTTTCCTGCACTCCTTGGCTCAGGTATATGGTCCCTCTCCTATTCCTTAGAGGAAAGATCTAAATCCATCTTTAGCCTAGGTGAACCCTGACCACAGGGTTGTTCAGACAGGGTGGTGGAGACTTTGTGCGGAGATAGGCACCTAAATTCCATGGGGACTGTGACTATTATCATAGCTCTCACAAACTCCTACCATCAGACTTAGGCAAGCCCACGTTCAGCCTGCCAGTGTTTGTGAACCCCACTGTAGGTTGTATGTCCACCTCTGTCTCTCACTGACAGAATGCCTGACTAGAGATGGAGCATCCTTCTGTTGGTGGGATGCTGGAAAGTTTGATACAGCACATGTTAAATGCCTACAGTGAATCTAACCCTGTCCTCCATACGTTGCTCTGCAGGTAGACCTCTAGTTTTGAAAATCCCAATGGAAACTCCATGAACAAATGGAGAACAGTGTGAGAAATGGAGGACAACTTAACTGCATAAATTCACATCTGATTACAGTGCTGGCAGCTGGATTTGTTTAGATCAACTTCTTAATTATAAACACAGTAAAAAGCATCACCCATTCACGCTGACGTTGTGCTCCTTTATTTTGTTGTTCCTTGTAATTACTTAGCAGATAAAAACCCTTCTGCAAAACCTACCTGCCTGCTCCACTTCAGAAATGAGGAGTACTTCTGCTGCAATTGCACGAGAGAAAAAGCCACGCAGAGCTCAGAGCAATGCTGGTTCTGCTGGCACAGCAGAAGTCTGAGGGAACAATCTGTTCCATCTGTATGTGTCATAATTGAGAGGTTTGATCATCCTTTGCAATTATTATAAACTGGATCTGGCCTGATTATTTCTTACAGACTCTGTAGCCAAATAATTTGGCCTGTTGGGATATTGACTGACAATCACTGCTCAGTGCTGATTTCTAAGAAACCATTTGTTCCTTGTAACTGCTTGATGATATTGGAGTGATTTTGTGTTCTTGAGAAAAAGGTGCCGGCTTTCAGCACTCCTACAAATGTCACCTTTATTGCTGGGATTTAGGCTTCAAACTCTCAGAAATCCTTTTAAACTCCATTATCTTAAAGGCAGATCTCCTCACCCTCGTGTTCAGAGGGACCCATTTCCCAGTAACCGGGCCCATTCCAGCACAGTCAAACGCAAAGATGAAAGCTGAATTAATTGTAGCACAAATGATTTGCCTTTGGCTTTGATAACAGCGAAAGGTTGCAGTTAAGCCGTGCTATCTGGCTCAGAAGGCACCACATCATTCACACTGCGGACGTATGCGGGGTGAAACAGCTCTGCTTCGTTTCCCTTTAGCTTCATTCACTTCTAATGAGAATTAAGCAAGATGAAGAGAGGGTTTTAGGGAGGTGTAACGGGCAGAAGCAATCAGTTGGCTCTTGGACAGGCAGGCTTTCTTCTCACCTCCTTCCATACCTGAGAGCTTGTCTGAATTTTCTAGCATTGGTTTTGGTCTCCTTGAAGATGTTATCTGTCCTGACAACACCGCCTAGCTTGTAACCTTTAACCTTCTTATCTGTAACAACTTGCACTTAACAAGAACACGAAATACGGGCATCCATACCTGGCATTCCTAAGAATAATAACTGTACTTTGTAGACAAATATATTTTTGGATAAAGGACTTTACATGGCCAAAGTCTGTTCCTCTCTAGACAAGACTAGCAAGCCTTCTGCGCTGGCTTTGTTAAAACATTACCAATCAGCAGAGATTAGCAATCAGCACATTCTTCAGATACAGAATGCAGGCTGTGCGTGTGCCCATTGGCAGCATGTGGGAGCTCCGCTCGTGGCGTGCTAACTGTGCTGCTGAGGCTTTCCAGAGATCAGCAGCTGTTTAGGACCGTGATTTAAAACCCAATTACAGGCAGTGTAAAATCCCTCTTATTTAACTCAATAACGTGTAATGGGCTCAGATGGGATTTCTTTTGTTTATCTACGTGTGGGTTTTTTTGTTTGTTTTTTTTTTTAATATCATTGTCTTTGAAATCCATTTAAAGCCATTTTCAATAAAGACCCTCTGTCTGAAGAGAGGCAGAAGATGCTGGGGAACAAGGAAGGGCTCTGTTCTCTGTTCTCTGTTCCCAGTTCTCGATCAGCTAAGTGCCCTCAAAGCTGGCAAGGCAGCTTTCAAAGCTGCATCCTCATAGCTGTCTCCAAAAGAGGGGCACGAAACCTTGATTTCTGCCATCTAGCAGAACAAAGAGGAAAGTCTTCTGTAAATATATCAGGGAGGAAACGATCGGGTCAGTCTGAAAGGTATCTGTGGACCGCAGTGACACACGGAGTTGCAAGCAAAAGGGTTGTGAAATTATGGCAGATGTGGGACTCCATTTTAAGCCAGAGCATGGCTGGCTCCTGATGGGGATCCTTGTGCCAGGGGAGGCTCAGGGTTGGTGTTACCAAAAAGTTCTGCTCAGGAGGAGTGGTGGTGCATTGGCAAAGGCTGCCCAGGGAGTGGTGGGATCACCACCCATGGAGGTGTTCCAGAACCGTGGGGTTGTGGCAGTGTGGGATGTGGGCAGTGGGCATGGTGGGGGTGGGCTGGGGTTGGACTGGGTGATCTTAAAGGTCTTATCCAGTATTAATGATTCTATGATTCTATTGTGTGATTCTATTGTGCAACATGACAGCCCGCAGGGAGGCATTCAGAGGAGCTGGGATGTTCTTATGATCCTGGAGAGGTCACTCACATAAGAGACATTTATCCCTGCTGGGGTATTTCTACACTAAAGCCATGCTAACCTCTCTCTGGAAATCAAAGTTGTGAGAAACCAGGCAAAGCCAAATATCTGTGTCTGGTTTCCTCTTCTGCTTTTTCATTTTTAAATTGCACCATTTTTATCCATTTTTATACCATTTTTATGCATTTTTAAATCTCACGCAATGGAGCCAACACAGCACTCACACCTCTCCACACTGCAGTAGCTGAGAACTGACCCGTAGAAGACCAGGAGCTGCTTTGGAGGTGTCTATCTCTTTTTCTGCCCATTTTGCTCCACGCAGCACTGAATCACACACTAAAAGCATCAGTGTAAATACAAGTAGCTGAGTATACCTTCACTGTAGGTGGAGAAGCCATCCCTATTGTCTTACAAAGCTGAGTGTTGGCTCAGAGATTTCCTGCTCATACCAGCCCATCAGACCAGAAATGGAAATGTCTCAGGGTCACAGACACATGGGAGCTGTTTTAGGGAAATTAAATGCTTAATCGATTACATAGGCTTAGCAGATTTCCTAGGGCTAAACATGGAAAGAGAAAAAACAAAGTGGTTTTGATGACTGAACTGAGCAAACATAACAAGAAAGTGATGAAAAGGTGAGAAAGATAAGACAGAATAAATAGAGAGAACTAACAGGAGCTTGCTATGCAAGAGCAGTATTGCACTAGGGAGTAACCCATTACTCATACTGCCAAAGGTACAGTATGTGAGGTGGAGGCTGGTCAGGTAACACCAAGGGGTTTGTTCTGCAACAGTTTTATTTCCAGAGAAGCAAATAATAAGCTGAACAAAATACGTAAAGGAAAGTGAGCAGGATTCTTTTCTCTTCCCTGGGAGGAGAGTTTTGGTGGGCACTTCAGCATTAGTCTTTCAACTTCACAAAAAGAAGACTCTTCCTCCCTCATCTGGGAGAGCAAAATGCTCCATTTCAGCATGTGGCTGCCAATGACATCTCTGCTTTTCACTGCAGCAAGATGGAGAGCTGGTACAGAGCAAAGAGCTTCGGGCTCTGCTCTGAAGCCTGGGGATTCTGAAGCCCTTCAGAGGTGTTTTTTTAGAGATGCATAAAGGACATTCTATGATGCAGAGCCCTCCAACAGAAAATTACTCTCTGCTTGGCTCTTGCAGTTCATGCATGACCAAAACGATCTGAGATATCAGCACATTCCAGCAGAAAGTAATTAATTCTTTTAATAACATTTTCCCCCTTGTGTAGGTGAGACATATACACACTCTGTACCTCACCATACATCTATTCCTGGGCAACAATACCTCCCCTGCTGCCCTTCAATGTATTGCTGCATCATATCCAAATTCAATCTTATGGGAGGTGAAGAAAGGCATGGCAAAAAAAATGAAGGTCCCTATTTGGCAACCTTATGCATAGCAGAGGATGGCACAGCTTCACCAGAGCTGGCTTTTCACAGAGAGGAGTTCCAGAATGACAGGAGTTATGGAGAGGTTGGTACGGAGAAAGCGCAGAGTACAATAGTGATACCAGGAGAAATGTGTGTGGATGCAAAAAAAAAGTAGCTCTGTTTCTTGACAAGAGGATGGTGGGTGCACATGCTGTTTGGGGAAAGGCAACGCTTCGCCCATGCCAAAGAGAAAAAGCTGTGGGGAGCGAGGAGAGAAATGGCAAGAGACGTGGGGTAGAGGATGGGCATAGACAAATCGTGGCAACCTTCCGACTGAGGTCCAAAACTGCCTCCTTAAGGGCTTCTGCTCATGCAGTGAGGTTTATTGTCCTCAATCAAGGCCACAGACATCTTCAGGGATGGCCAGAAAAGAGGAGGCGGTGTCTGCAGCACACGGCCAAGGGGAGCACCAGCAGTGCTCTATATAGGCTGCAGATCTTATCAGGACACTACTATAGCTACATTTTTGTAAAAAAATCTTTTTGTATGCTTAGTTCCTCCTGTCAGACAAGAGAGGCTGGTCTTAAAAATGCATTTCAAAGATGCTACACATTTTTTTTGCGTGCGTCTTTACCTCAGATTGATAAGGAAATACTTCCCCTGGAGTGACTCCTGATTTTTAAAGCTTCTGCTGTGCAGACTGTAGCACTGAAAGCAGCGTTGTGTTGCCCTCTGAGAGGAGCAATGCCAGGAATTAGAGATGTGCTGACCGTAGTTTAGGATCACTAAAAATAACTGAGGATGCAATTGACCTAAAGAACGATGTGTGATGGAGAAAAGTGAGCGCATCTCTTGGCAAAGAATCCTGATTCCTTTATATGCCCTGGAAATCCTGAGGGATCTCAGGGCTCGGTGGCTCTGTCAGACCCCCATGTTGCCTTGGAAATGAGTCAGAGCTATGCTGGCACCTGCATCTCACTCAAGGTCAGATTCTGGTTGAGTCTCTATACGTGTGGTTGGGTCCTTCCCACACTTCATAGCAGTAGAGTCAAAGGAGGTCATGAGGGATACATGATTTAATGACCTTCCAAGTCTTGGTTTTGCCAATATTTCTGTTTTACTTCAGTAGAATTATTTATATGTGTAGAAGATGAGAAGTGGGTCAGACTGATGGTCCCCTTGCCCAGGGCACTGTCTGTGGCAGCAGCAATGGAGTTTCTATTTAAGGAGAGCATACGCGCACGGCTGCGTTCTGCAGTCCATTCCCATTGCGTTCACCCAGCATCTATAACTGTTGGATTAGAATTACCTGACAGGACATCCCTGCCTTGTCCCTTTAAATATGCCTTTATAGACTTGCTAGCCATGACTGTGTCTCGTACTTTTCTCAGCCTGCCCACTCGATCCGCCTGCACAGCCCAAGGGGCAGCAGGCTCCGGCAGTCCCATCCTCACCACGTCAAGAAGTGCTTTCCGTTGTCCTACACTGCTCCTTTGCCAGTTCCAATGGCTGCCTCCTCCTTCTTGCTCCATAGGATTCAGTCAATAGCACAAGTCGAACGTTGCTGCTTATCTTCACAAAGCCGAGCGCTGGGCTGGAAATCTTGTGAAATAAGAAATCTCCTCGTCATGTGTGTTTGTGCATTCACACGCAGCAGGATGCTCCAGCTTATGCAGAAGGCAGTGGTGATGTGAAGTGTTTCTCCTGGGAATTTTTTGAGGGGAAACTTAGCATTTCTCTGTGCATTACCAGAGAGGGAATCTCAGTCCTTCAGCTTTATACGCTATTATGAGCCCTTTGCCATGACTGTGACATCTATTGTACAGTTAAATTTCAATCTGTCTTGTTTTACTGGTACTTACATTGGATAGTGCCTGTCTGCATTTTGGCATTTATTGAATAAACAGCTCTCGATTGCCTTTTCCTCCTTACCTCAGAGTTGCTAGAAGTGTATGGTTTTCTCAGATATTTCTAACCCAGAATTAATTTTGTGCCAGAATACAGCCTCCAAAAGGGAAGAGCAGGTGCATTAGAAACTACTTTCCCTTTTGCAAATTTTCTTTGCCATGTGCATCGTCCATGTGGTAGTCAGTCTACTTGGTTACTTTGACCAGAGTATCTTCAGCAGACCAGATCTCCTCCCCAGAACCACAGTACCTATTTTTTATTATTATTTAAATAATCCTGTGTTATTATCTGCCATGAGGATGTGGGTGTTTTTAGCCACTCTGAGAAGTGAGGCTGGAAGGTGATTGCTAAACAGTGACATCTGTCTGCAGCGTTGCCTTGTCCAACCCTTCTGCTGCTCAAGGCGAGCTGTTGGGTACTTGTCTTCTGTTCAGGCAGCAGGAGCACCACTGAAGCCATGGTCTACTCTTTTAGCTAATCTCATCTCAGCTTGGTGATGTCCCTCTGGACCAAGCCAACCTCTCTCCATCGGTTCAGTGCGTGCCGATGCTGTCATTTGGATGAGCTTAATATTTCTCCCCTTGTGTGCAATAAAATGAAATCCCTCTTGTATTTATACAAGGGGTGTTCCAAAGTTAAGGTGGCTGCTCAAGGAAGAGACCAGAAGGTACAGATGACAAGATGCAACCTACCATGTAATTAAGTGGGAAGAGTCAGAGCTGATGTGTGTCTGTGGGACAATTACCTGTGATTCCTCACGCACTGTTTGAGGGATGGAGTAGGGAGCAGCCAGAGAACAATGGTTGCTTCTGGCTTAGCTTGAAAGTCCTGATGAACAGGTGACTCCAAGTGAATTTCTGTAGGGTTCCTGGCTCTATAAATCCACCTCTATAGAGGTGCTCAAGAAGCGTGTAGATGTGGTACATACAGACACTGTTTAGTGGGCAGTATTGGTGGTAGTTGGACAGTTGGACTAGGTGGCCTTTGAAGTCTTCCCCCAGGCTTAATGATTCTATGATTCTATGAACATTTACATCCTGTACGGCTGAGATCCAGCTTGATCCCACTCCCACTGAGACATCAACAAATGGATGGAAAAGTGTCGGTGTGTTTCTGCTAAGTGGGTCCTCATTAAGGCTCTTGTAGGCCATGAGATTTTGTTATCAGCGCTGGGAATCCACAAGCAAGTCAAGAGCTGAAAGCTCCTGGTCAGGAGTGTGCCTCTTGTTGGTGATGTGAGGCTGAGCTTGCTGGCCATGTTTTCCTTTTGCTGTCTGCATTCACGCAGAGGTGTCTGACTGCATCTACGAGACAAAACCAGACTGCGTCTCCCACCCTGGGTGCTGGTCATGTTAACTGCAGGCAGCAAATTGCACAGTAATTCCTCTTTGAATTACTCAATAACTTGAAAGATAATTACCAGGTAACCTGCAACAACTTGCTCTAGCTACTGCATGGACATTATTTATATGACACTTGCTATGTAATTAAAGAGCAGGTTGCTAGCTGGAGGTACTCCGGGAAATGAAAGGATACCTGAGGAGTGACTAAGAGGAACGAACATTTAGTGCTCAGTGTATCTGAGAAATATAGGCGTTCTCCTCTTTCACTTCAGGCAAAGTCAGAATCATTTTCCATCTGCCCTCATGAACTGCCTGACTGAAAACCACATTTCTACCAACTTTACCTTCAAGGACCAAGAAAACTCCATAAGGGGTGTGCTGGATGGAGGCATCAAGGGAGCAACCTCAGCACCACCGACCCCTCTTCACCCAGGAGTTACCTCCATCCACCTCCATACACACACGTGGAAGATGTGGAAGATGTCACAGCTATGTCTGTTTTATTGTCTTTTATGCCTCAATCAAAAGCAATCTGAGGTGAGGAGCAGCCCGGTGGTCTGTATCCACGTGGCACCTGTTACGTGGAGGTCTTTACTCACACACAGTGCAGTGTCTGTGGTCTGAAAATAGTAAATGCAATTCAACAGGCAGAAACACGTCGTCTAAATTTAACACCTCGAAGGAGGAAAGCTTAGTGGCATTTTTATATAAAAGCAAAAGAATAAAAATGATTTACAACAAATAAATACCATCAGCCCCCTTATCTTGGTGCTGATTCAGGAAGGCATACAAGTATGTCCTTTAGTCATGACGACTTTAATAGATGTCTTGGATGGGGACATTTTCCTGACTCAGACTCTGATCTGGAGCCACACAGCGCAGCACACCATTACTCACAGTATTTTAGGGTGAACTTTGGAAGAAAATAGTGTTTGTTCAGCTCCAAGCAAGCCAGCTGACATGACAGTGCCTCTTCCGTTGGAAGGGCCGTGCATTGGGATGACCTGTGATGGTTCCCTTGGTCGTAAATGAGAAGTTGGAGCTGCAGCAGTCAATGGGGTCTTTCTCACAAGGGCAGTATGTCAGGCACATGCCAGTCCTCCCCTTACTCTGTGCATTATTTCTGTGTTTGGGTCTATTCCCCTTGTTGTTTTTTCCATTTTATTATTATTAATAATAATAATAATATCACTTATATTGATAGATGAAATCCCAAAGACATCTTGCTGTCCTTAATAGCCACCGTGTCTTCCTTCCAGCACCTCTCAAGCCACCGAGTTTGCAAACAAAGCAAAGCAACACCAGCGGCCACATATCAGTCAAAGCTCAGCATCACCGGACATGATCTCCTAATACAAGAATTCCGGTTTTATGCAGTGACATCTGATTGACTTCATGTCTTACAGAGGATTTTGCTGGGATCATTGATCCAGGATGATCTGCTGTCTGCTTGTGTTCTTCAGCTCACGGGTTAGAAATACAAAACAGTTGAGGAGATGGGCCCAGGCAACGTGCAGCTCCAGCACGTATTCCTCCCTTCTCCATTGCTGAGCTGGCCGTGCTCCCACCTGCCACCCAGGCACATTTTCAGGTAGGGAAAAGCTGAGCTGAGCAAGCCCTGGGGGTTCTCAGCTGTGTGTCAGCTCAGTGCAGCAGAGAGGAGACATGCAGACCAGGGCTGGCCAGGACGAGGAATTTTCCACCCCTTACTTCCAATGAATGATTTTTGTTTTGTTGGAAATTTGTCATGGAATTTCTTCATTCAGTGCCCCAAATCAGATTTTTTTTTTTTCCGGTTATTGTCTCTTATCTCAGCCCCAGAAGCATGAAAAGAAATGAAAATATCTGAAACAGAGGGGTTTTTGATTCTTTACCTTGAAAACATTTCAGCAAGGCATTTCAGCTGAGTCTGCTGTGAGACCATGAAGTTTCCTAACAATGCCCCTTGCTCGTTTGCCAAAAGGCACTCTGTTAGGCTCCAAAAACAGTAACACAGAATTCACTATATTTGGGCAAAAGCAAGTCCATTTGCTGAGGACAATGCATGTGGCACCACATCTCAGTCTCTCTTCCCCTCTCTTCTGCCCTTCACCTTTCCTCTGTTTTCCCAGTGCACTGCAGTGCACGCTTAGTAAATACTTGGAAGGGTTGTTCTGCAGAGGGTTTGCTTATGATTTCTGCAAATGTCAACAAGCATGGTAGAAAACTGATCTGAAGCAGCAAAACAAGAGCAGCCCACAGGAAGACAAGGATATTTTTCTCTATAGACAGCCTTGGAAAGCAAGCTCTGCTATTTCAGTGTATATTTGGACAGCCCTTCCAGGCTGTACCTAACTAGCCCTATGCTCATCCCACTAAAGAACTAACCCTAACCCTAACTCCAACCCCAACCCTAACCCTAACTCTAACCCTAACTCCAGCCCTAACTCCAACTCCAACCCTAACTCTAAACTCTAACCATCCCATCCTGATGTAGGTTTCCTTGTGTTGAGTGGAAAACACCTTTGCAGAGTGGGGAGGGAATGTCAGAAAGCCCATCATTGTGTCTTTGCAAAGCTGTCCCCATCACTGAGGCTATGGGAGATAAATTTTATTTCCCCTTCAAGAAAAAATAACCCTCAGCCAAGATGTCCTGGCATGGTGCTAACAGGAAGCTTTCTTAATTGGTGGCCAAATCTTTATTCAGCTCCTCTTCATTTATATGCAGTATTTGATCAAGTGGCTTGTAGTAAAGTTAATGGGATTTTTGCCTTAATTAAAACCTAAATGAGGACTCCAACTGGTCTTGTTTCATCTAATCTGTACACAGCACCATGGCTTTGTATGATGCTGTACAGAGAAGCTACAAAATCCCTGCTGGGAGCAAGTGCATCAGTCAAGCACAGTGAGTGAAGACAGCTGTAAAGAGGAGGGGACAGGAGGATCAAGGGCTGAAAAATAAAGTTGGAGTGAGATTCTTCAAGTTTCTGGGAGCTTCTGCATGCTGTTTGCTATGCTCAAGTGAACAGCATGAGCACCAGGGCTGGAAAAGGGACACCTAGCTATGGAGCAGGGCTGTCATAGAATCCTAGAATCATGAAGGTTGGAAAAGACCTCTGTGATCTCCAAGTCCAACCCCAGTCTGCCCCCAACATGCTCACTGAGCACATCCCTCAGTGCCACATCTCCACAGTTCTGGAACACCTCCTGGGACGGTGACCCCACCACTCCCTGGGCAGCTGTGCCACTGCATCGCCACTGTCCTTCAAGTCCATGGGCAGAAAAAGGCTCTGTACATTTCAGCTTATCCTGCAGTGAGCAGGACCATGCTCCGGAGATGCCAGATGTGCTCCTGCGGCTCTTGCTGGTTAAGCGCCAAAGTAAAACTGAATGCAGGAGTAAAAGCAAATGGCCTAGGTAATTGTTTGTGCTCCTTTCACAAAGGGGCACTGGAGGATTCCTGGGTGAAGTCATTTGCTTGGCCTTGGGCAGGAAGGAGCCCAGCCAGCAGTGCGCTGTTTTCTTGGCCCCATGCTTCCCCTTGCACTAGCCAGCACTTTCATTGCAACAGGAAGAACCAGTGATAACACATCTCCAGCTCAGCAACACCCAGAGCCCAAAAGCCCAAATCCTTGATATGTTGCATGCAAAATCCAAGGATTTTCGGGACTCTGTCTCCATCTTGGGTTACGCAAAACCCAGAAAACACAGCACCTCCTTCTGCACAGAGCTGGTCCAGCCTGTGGGTTTGGACGTTTCCAGGTGACAAACCCAAAGCAATAAAAGAGAGCAGAGGTTAAAATGCAGTTCCAACCTTGACACACACTCATCGATTTCGCACAGCACAAAGGCTCGTTGACCCACATTAAATGGCAGCTGCGGTGTATGCTGGAAACCTCACGTCTCCATGGGCACCGTCCAACACGTGTTGATCTAATTCTTGGAAGTGACCCTGATTCTGCTGGCTGGCGACCGCCCTCCAGCCCAGGAAGGCAGCCCAACAGTCAAAGCTTTGCCTCTGCAGTGCATCAGTTCCCAGGCAAAGCGGGTACTGGTAGGGGGCCATAAACAGAGGTGGCATTTGGAAAGGTCAGAAGCAGCTCAGCAAACAAAAGCCATCACTGGGAGAAATCAACAAGAGAAAGCAAATATTTCTGCAGTCGTTGGTGGCTGCACATAACGGTGGCAATGACATCAAGAGCAGGGAGGCAGCCGGGGTGAGGCTCAGTCATGGTGTGGGCAAATGCCTCCTGCTCCTCCCTGGGAGATGTTATCTAGGCCAAGCCAAGACATCCAAAACCCATTAGATAAGGCTCCTGTTTGTTTCCCTGCGCAGCTCTGGCGTGACACATTGGCTTGGGATGAATGTCTTGAGAAATGCTCTGTAATGGGGTATCCCCAAAACTGGCCTCAGTCCAGACACTGCAAGGACTCTGTTTCACTGAGGAGCACAACCAGTTTTGTGTCCCTCCTGTCTATGGCTGCTGGCTCCCACCACGAGCCTCCAATCAGCCTGTGGTGAGCTCCACTCAACGCAAAGCTTTCTGCTTTCTCTCCTCCTTGCTGGGGAGCTCCTTTTTCTCTCTGTGTGCCTCAGTTTCTCCAGCTGGGAGCAAGACTGAGCCCTGCAGCTTTGGGTTCCTTGGCTTGCAGAGATCATTTCCGTGTTCTTCTCAGTGAGGATTTGCTTTGCTCTCCCATTCCCACCACTGAAAACTGAAGTTATTTGAGCTGATAGTGGCTTCATGTGTTCAAGTGAAAGCCAACAGGAGCTGGGTAGAACCTTTTCCCTCTTAAAATGCCTGGTGAGAAAAGGGCTTTGTAAGAGGACAGAGAAGAGCTCAGTGCAACGAGCAGGAGCCATGAGCAGGCACTGCCAGCGATGAATCTTCTGCAAGGACAAATGACTGTTAAAATCTGATCAATGGCTTAGAGCACATCTATACATGCTCGTGTGAGGGTATGGGTACGTACATGTGTATGACCTGGGGGTTTTCTGTCATCTTTCTCCTCTGTCACAGTGTGGTGTTTTAATCCATGTGGTTAAATGAGTTTCGAGATTGCTAAAGGCATACTTCACCAATCGAAAGGAAAGTAAGGAAATGGATGTGAAATCCTGCCCTGGGGTGAGAATTACATCCCCACATTTGTACAATGTATAATTAACCAGTGGAACTCATTTCTGTGATATATTATTGAGGCAAATCACTGCAGTGAGCTTCAAGTAATGATGAGATGCGAGTGGGGAATGGGAAGTCTCACAGAGCAGTGAGGTCTGCAGTTCCCACTGCTGCTCCAGGATGGGAGCACGGGTCCTCTGTGTCCTCGTGTGGCACCCACCGTCCCCATCCATAGCACTGGGCTGTGCCTGGGCATCTCGGCTGTGCACTGGAGCCTCTGTTTCAGCAGCTGAATCACTGCTCTGACTCACGTGTGCTGCATGGAGACATTTGCATGGAGGTGTTGTCTTAATTTGGAAGTGCTTCTGGAAAACACCACTCAGTGCCCATATTTATGGGCTGTGAGAAATGCTGGAGGGTTGCCTATCTCGCTTTGTGCTCACAGACCATCCAAGCTGAGGCAGCCTGGATGTCTGGGGCTGATTTTCCTGAATATTTTGAAGTATTTGAAGGTAGCACTCTGGTCATTACAAGCAATCTAACTCTGTCCTCTGCTGTCATCTTCAGTGCAATCCTCTCCCGTTGCAGAACAGGTAATGGTGCCATACTCTGAGCTGGACTGCAATGGGGACCCAACGTACCCAGGGAGGCTGTGGATGCCCCATCCCTGCAGGCATTCAAGGCCAGGCTGGATGTGGCTCTGGGCAGCCTGGTCTGGTGGTTGGCGACCCTGCACATAGCAGGGGGTTGAAACCAGAGGATCATTGTGGTCCTTTTCAACCCAGGCCATTCTATGATTCTATGAGTCTATGAACAATGACCTCTTCAAATCTGTTTTGGGGAGTAACAGTTTACAGTTCCTCCATCTGCACTAACCATTAGGTGATGGGGTTTTCTAACCCTCTCATGATCATTACTTTGCATTTACTGAGACTGCATGACATTGCTTTGTGCCCGTCATTCAAAAAATTCCTTTGCACTTCCCAAACATCTGCTTTCCCACATCGCCATTCATTCATTAGTGAGGCTAATACAAGTGCTGTGTTGTGCATTTCAGTAGTTAGTCAGGAATTTCACATTTGAGAACCCTGGAAATGCGTAAGTCAATATTATGTCATTCTGGTAAATCGTTTTTGATCATTTCATCCATTCCATTGACAATTCAGGCTACAACAGTTCTTTACATTCATCTGTAATAAAGAAATATTAGATTGTATTCATAAGCCTGAGCTTCAAGGGAGTAAATACCTGAGTATCAAGGAAGTAAATAAACAACAATGCAAGTAATCAATGTATTTTTTCTTACAGAGACGTGTCTTCCATGAGTGACCTTTCCCTACTCCAACCATCCTTATTTAAACCAACACAGCTGCGGTTTCCCAGCTTCTGATGTACTGCGACAAGTTTCTGTTGGCTCTATTAACAACATTAGCAAGTTGTTTTTAAGGCCTCTTTTGTCATATCTTACTGCTTTTGCACTTATCTCACCAGAGTTTGTGGTGGTTCATGTTTTCCCCACCGAGGCATGAATTCCTCTATTGAAGGACTTGTCCTTTCTAAGAATAGCCCTTTTACTGTTGTTTAACCAAGTCACCTTTTGTGTGTGGGTGGGTGGGGGGAGGGGGGTGAGATCCTCAAATAACTTTTCATAGTGATATATTGAGCAGATTTTTGATGTCTGTAAGCTGAGTTGTTTGCCTGCAATTATTTCATTCTCTGGGATGTGGTCAACGGGCATGGTGGGAGTGGGGTGGGATTAGACTTGGGGATCTGAGAGGTCTTTTCCAACCTCCTATGATTCTAGGCCATGATATGTACACTGGAAAGGACCATTCACATATTTATCCCGTGGTGACACAGTAGGCTAAGCCCTCTGAATTTGTGTGTGCAAATATGTGTCTGTGCGCAACCACTTGGCGATCACTGACACCCAGCAAGCGGCTGCTATCTGATAGATAGGCATCTCTCTTCCTCTGCCCCACTTGGCAGGTTGGGTGAGCTCATAGCTTTCCTTTCTAAAATCATAAATCACATTTCCAAATGGAATCTCTCTTAAGGAAACAATTGAGAATCGAGGCCGTTGTGCCAGAAATCACATTCAGCCCTTGGAGCTGATGCACAGGCACGTGGAAGAAATACTGCCTGTGCTTCAGCTGTGGGCTGCGAGGGATCACTGCTGTCCTTGTTCTCCAGCATCACCTTCTGGAGGGGATCCAAAGCCCTCATCATTCAGGGGCCAAAGGACAGCAGCAGGAAGGGGAGCGGAGCACATTGCAGTCATCAGTGGGGTGGGAAGGAGAGCTGGCAGAGCCGAGGACCAACACAGCAACGAGCGGAGCTCATCAGATTGCAGTGCTGCTGCTGGAGAGAAGGAAGCCAACAGGAAACAGAGGGGAAAGGCCAAAATATATAACTGTGCTGATTAGGAGGAAACTGCTTGAAAAGGAGAAATCCGGGTCTGCAAGGAACGTGCCCAGTGGCCTCTGTGAGCTCAGAGCTGCAGTGCAGAAATCACTGACTTGGCAAAACTCTTTGTCTCTGCTGAGTTCCAGCAACACAGGGCCCCTTTGTCCATTAAGCAGAGCAGACCTGAGCATGAGGAAAAGCAGTTGTATGGAAAATAGAAAGAATATTGTTTGGTATGCTATGCTACCATCCTCATTTAGTATGTTTGACCAGAGACAAGCACCAAATGTCATGGAGAAAATGAAATGGTGAATGAGTGTTGCTTCATTTATTCCCCAGTCCTGCACCAATTTATGCCAGCTTTCCTTTGGGCTGGTTATCCCCTGCTCTGAGCCATCATCTGTGCCAGTACCAAGTGAGGGGAGACGACTCCTCCAGCTGAAAGACCATTCATTTCTCTTCCAACCTATATCCAGTGTTCTCAGTTCTGGAAGAGAGGGGCAACATGACTTGAAACATCTCCACCAGTGCTTCTACTCTGCACAGCTCGTGGCCTTCACCTGGGCACTGGAGCAGGCTTGAGGAGCTCTGGTTGGGTGGTGAGATGTTCACTGTTTGTGGTTTACACATTTACCCATTAAAGGCTCTGCAATCCATCAGGCAAGGGAGGATCAGGAAGTTGGGAATCCAACCAATCTAGGGCAGGCAAAAGGTGCGGGTTTTGGTAGAGAGAAGAGCTGCAGACTCAACAATTTGGTTTTTGTATCTAGAATTTCTGAGAAGTGCTTTGATTTCAGCTCAGCTGTTACCCAGGGAGAAGGAAGGACCTTGAGGCAGTCGCAGGGCCCAGAAGGTTGAAAATGATGCCTAAAATCTTCACCCTGACCTCACTTTGAGGAGAAAGCCACATGCAGAGCAATGATCAGGTTGGATATTAGGAAACATTCTGCTCAGGAGGAGCAGTGATGCATTGGCACAGCCGCCCACGGAGTGGTGGGGTCACCATCCTTGGAGGTGCTCCAGAGCCATGGAGATGTGGCAGTGGGGGACGTGGGCAGTGGGCATGGTGGGGTGTGTTGGGGTTGGGCTGGGCGATCTTAGAGATCTTTTCCAACCTTAATGATCCCATGATTCTGTGTTCTGCTGATCCTGTAGCACTGCTGATGTGCTCGAGGTCAGAGCATGGTGTAAGGACACAGAGGGCAGGACACAGATTGTAGTTCTTCTCATCGCTTTGCACATAGCCATGCTACTACTCAGGGTCCTCAGGAATGCTTCTGTCACTAGAAGAGCAGTATCCCGGGGTACCTTGGGTTGTTATTGGTTTGGGAACAGCCGGGTAATCTTTGGCCCCATGAGGAAGGCAACAGAGACCACTGAGGCCCTGCTACCTGCCCAACCTCCCATCTCCATCACATCTGCTGCATGTACAGTTTGTGAGCTTCAGAATCACACTCTGCTCTCTTGGTGGATGCATGTTCAAATGGATGAGGACAGCCCAGTTTTCCAGCAGTAGCAGCCAGATCCCCATTAAATGACAGGCACAAGCTGGGGTGGCTCCTGGAGGCACTTTGGCTCGTGAGCAGTGCCCTGCTGCACCAAGAGCTGTTCTTTGTCTCTTCTCGTGCCAAGGTATTTAACCCACAGGTGCCCTCAGCCATCTTGGTGTTCGTCCATCAGTATGGGAGCTTCGAGGTAGGAAGAGATTAAATCATGTTCCTTCCTGCAGCTCCGCTGCTGACTGCAGGACTGGGAGGTTGGGAGGAGAACCCGGGGTTGGCCCCAGCTGGCCAGAGTTCAGGACCTCTCTTCTCTTGGGATCTTGTGCAAAATCTGTGTTTGTTCTGCTCCTCCATCTGTGAAGGGGTGACAGCAGTTTCCTGGCATTGGGTTTCTACATCAGCCTGGCTGGTGGGGAAACCAGTTCTGGTGGCTTTGGATCAAAACTTCCCCCAGATCTCATGGGGAACTGCCACAATTCCCAAACCACTGTTCATAGAGACAAACCTTCACAGCACCTCCAGCTCTTCCTCCTCCTCAGCAAGGCATGAAATAGAAATGGCTTTGTTTACTTGCCACATTTCAGTCTCATTCCCCCCCTAGCTTCCTGCTTGTTCAGACTGTACCCTTTTTATCATCACAGACAATCTCCATTGCCTTTGTTTGGCTTCCAGAAAATCCCTGTTCTAACTGGGCAGGAGGAAAAGCAAATTCAATGGCTTCCTTTCACCAAGGAGAGCTTTGAGGAGGCAAAGCCCAGGGCAACACAGCATGTTTCCCTCATGCCAGGGGCCACGTGGGTGGGTAGTGTTCAAATCTACCTGCCCTATCTGCCCTGTCCTAGACTGCTACAGACTTGTGTGTGGAAGATGAAAGAGAAGCCAGGCCCATCCTCTATTAGTGTAAAAATAATGTATGTATTCGTTTGGCATTTCTGAGCACTGAGTAAGTGCAGACCAGAAGCAGATTCAGGAGTGCCAACAGAAACGTCCCACCTGACTGCTCTCACCTGCCACTCACCGTAGCATCACCTCCACCATGGAAACTCAGGAGTGTCTGGGCTCTGGCACATGATTAATTGATTGCAGTCATGAATTTATTAGATCTCTTAGTCCAAGAATAGCTTCTGGGGCATGGGCAGGAAATAGCCCAGGCCATGCACCGCTCCTGAGGTTGGGGCAGAGAAAGGGACCCATATGGCTTCAATGGGGACACTCCTGGGTGAGAGTCCTCTTCTGCTGCTCCATGATCCATGTCCATATTTGCAACTCACCTGCACCTTGTTTCTCCTTTAAACCACGGCCTCACCTTGCTCTCAGCCCTGCAGCCAGTGCTCTTTTCCTTTCTGTCTGCACTGCCCAAGGAGAGACCTTCCTTCCCCTTCATCCTCATTGCCAACGCTTCATGATGCGATGGATAAAAAGAGCTGAGTCAGCAATGGGAACTGATGCTGAGACCACTCAGTGGGAATTGGGGAGCAGGGTCTGTGCAGAGTGCTGGGGCTGTCCTGGGGCAGGGAGATACGCTGGGACATTTTCACACCATAATCATTTTTCCATTTTGCTCTTAATTGCTGCCATGTGTCCAGTGCATCGGAGAGGCGTTCATTAATGCTGTGATTGAATCCAAATAAAGTGTCATCTCTATTTGCCCCTCCCTGGACCTCTGCTTCTTCTTCTGCGTGGAAATTTAACAGACAGGAGGACTGTGAGCCCTCTGCTCCAAGGAGCTGTGATGTCTGAAGGCAAGGCTTTGGCTCGCCTGTTAGCCCAAAGGAAAGAAATAATGATAGAATTTAACAGAGTAAAATGTGTTGAGGGATGTGGAGGGAGATACTTCGTAATGCAGAAGCAAATGGGGGCAAAATTACCATCTTAATTGTATTAATGTTGCCAATTAAAGGCAGAGCCCGTGTTGCTCAGCAGGAGAGTTCTGGGATGGAAGGGAAGACAAATTATCTGCAAACTCCTTATTTTGTCTTTGTGAATTACCACCCCAAGGTACTTAATTGAATCTCTAGTCCTGATCAGTGAACATTGTTCAGGGAGTGAATTAAGGAAAGGCCCCACAGGCCTGCTCTGCTTTGTCCCAATTAAAAGAAACACTAGATTTTTTCCCTTTTTTTTTCCCCATCCTTTTTCTTTTCTTTTTTTTTTTTAATTACTACATGACTAAGAGTTAAATTGGAAATTAGGAGCTGGGTCTAAATCATTTATTATCTGCTCAGAGCAGCACAGAGCTGGACGTGTGTTGGGTGCACGCATGGCAGTCTGCACAGCCAAGATGGGAAAAAGGAGTTGGAGCCTCCATCCCTCCCCTGGTCACACTCCTTCTGCTCCCATGGGTGACAGCACGCTCCGTCTGAGCTTTCTGCAGGTGGCATTTGGGGTTTTTTGGTGGCGATGCTCAGCCCATTGCACTGAGCCATGTGGATGGCCACCCAAGTTCCATCTTCTTCAGACAGTCCCGAAGCCTCCTGGATACCTCGAGGTCTCCCGAGCTGTGTTAATCTTGAGCAACACTCAGTTGAGAGCGATGTATTCACAGAAAATCCCAAAGATTTAGCACCTATTGACGAGTTACTTTGATTTTACTGGATAGAGCATAACATGTGCCTTTTAGGTTATCACCTTTAAGTCCTTGAGCCTGCTTCTTCTCTTATCCCTCTATAATTAAACAGATTTGTTGTTTTTCTGAACAAAAGTCTTCAAGTGCACTGGGACTGTGTTTCTTTTCTTTTCTTTTTATTTTTCCACTAGAACAGAAGAGGCTGTTTTGAGTGCTCCAAGCCCTATCACCCAGTGTTAGACCGTTCTTGTGTGGCTCTTAAGTGATAATGTCTGGGGTGAATAAAGAAAACAGCAACAAAACAATGAAATAAAACCCAAGTTATGGGTTTACAGAGCCTATTACCCTGTAGAAGGTTCATTACAGTGATGATAATGAAGTGTTCAGTAGTTTCCTACTGAATGCCAAGGAAGAGGTGGCCTGCAGGACAGCTCCAAAGGGGATTCTCGGTAGGGAAGGAGAAGATCCATTGGAGCTCAGCTCTTTCAGCCTGGATGCTGGGAGATCTGTGAGCTATGCAGAGGGAAAGAGGCTGTGCAAACAGGAGAGAGTTGGGAGGATTTAAGTCAAAATAAATGCCAAGAAATTCTTTCCATTGTATCTCACTGAATACAGGAGCTTGGATGATGAAGCCACGAATTCCAGAGAAGGGGCACCTGGAACAGGGCCTGTGAGGAAGGGGAAAAAATATTATAAAACATAATGATCAAACAGTAGGGGAGAGCAAGGACCGTGAAAACATCAAAAGTCATGGCAATTGTTTTGGATGAGAATGTTTTTAAGAGCCCCTGTTTACGTTGGACAGGGGAGTTTGCTTTGAACAATGGGTGAACTTTTGCAAAGCAGGCAAAATCCACTCTACTCACTACCAGGAGTTTGTTTTTCTTTTCTTGAAAAAAAATAAAATAAAATGCACATATTTATAAAAGCAGTGAAACATGGATAGGTGTCTCAGTGTTTTAGCATCTCCTCCAGGCCTTCTCACTGTGTCAGTGCTGAGCTGTTGGAGACATGGGGACAATTTGCCATTGAAATGCCCATACATTGGCTGTGGGATTGGATTTACTGGGTTCATGCAACACAGATGCAAAAGTGTTGTTGTGGTCCAGAACCCAGACTCACCAATCTTACCCAAGGTGTTTTTGGGGGGGACTTCATTCAGCTGAACCTGAGGTGCTAAATTTCACGGGTGGGTTAGCCCTGCTGTTATGCTTATTTTTAATGTTATGTAGGTGTCCAGGATACTCCAGGCTTGTGTTTGTGTATTACACTGTGATCAGTGACCGGAGCAGCCCGGTGCCCCACAGGGCATGGCTGTGCTGTGGGGTTCCCATCGTGGCTCCCAGACAATGGCTCGCTGTTTCTGGAGTGCCCCATACATTCCAGGATGCATTGGGCCTCACAAGTTAAATATTTAGTATTTCCTGGATCCAAATGCTTCCCGAGCTGCTGGTTTTGTTGTTTTCATATATTTGCCTTTGTTTCACTTGATTAGAGCAGTGGAGTTTGTAGATAGGGACTCTATTCTTGGCAGAAAGCAGAGTATTATTAACATTCCTTATCGCGGGAGTGTATATTATTGTGTGACATTGCACAGAGTAACCTTAAAATAAAAGCCCTCCCCTGCCATTCTGGGCACTGTTATGACTGCCAGCCGCCTCCACAGCTCTCCAAGCAGACACTGCTCCCCGGGTTATCAGCAGCTGCTTCCACTGCTGCCCCAAATCCGCGCCCTTTGCTCACAATGGGACAGAAGCACGGTGGTTTCTCGTGAATCAGGTCCTCGGGTTGCTCGGGGGAAGGGGTGTGAATGGCCAACTTCATGCAGAGATAAGCAGTTTGCACAGCACATCGTGCAGAGTGTCTCCTAATCCCTGTGCCCCCTATCTGATACGTGTTAACATTTCCCCTGACCGGGAGCCCTGGCAAGGACAAGACAGGATGCTCCCATGCAGCTGTATCTGCAAAGTCTTCTATGAAGCTTAGCAAAACTACAAATGCATCACCATAGGAGCCCGCCTTACGGCTTTCAGCTTTGCCTTTTGAGTTCTGACAACCTATAAATTATGCATTTTGTATTTAAAAAAAAAAAAAAAAAAAAAAAGTCTGTCTTTTTCTACCACAAAGGGCTGCAGTGCCGTCATCCGCTCTGGTAGAACATTGTCTCAAAGTGAAAAAAACCAGCAGCAGAAACAGCAGCACGTGCCCATCCATCCCATGCCTAATTAAGGCTATTTAAATGCTAACGTTATAAAGCAAGAGCAATTCCTCTCCCCATCTCTCTCTTTCTTTTTTCTTTCTTTTTTTTTTTTTTTTTCCTGTAAAAAATGCAGGAAAATGAAATGTCTTAATAGAGGAACTGGGGGTGTGGATGTGCCAGCAGCAGCACTTGCTCAGCCATGCTAAGAACTTGCAGGATTTTCTCTTACTATTTTTCTGGGTCAGTGTGCAGCTTGATAGATGCTATTTATACTATACACCGGGTGCCCCAAAATATGCAGGAGGTGCAAACCAGTTGGAGTTGTTTTGCTGTTGGTCCAACCCCAGTGCTGCTCTGTAACAGGCTTTGCATTCAATAAATGTGCAACTTAGCTGGGAACGTTGCTACTCCCGTTCTATCTTACCTCATATTGACGAGTTGATTGCAGAACTTGGTAGAAAGACATAGAACAGGTTGCCCAGAGAGGTGGTGGTGCCCCATCCCTGGAGACACCCAAGGGTGGAGGGGCTCTGAGCACTGATGGGGCTGTGGGTGTCCCTGTTCATTGCAGGGGAGTGGGACCAGACAGCCTTTAAGGGTCCCTTCCAACTCAACTGCATCATCTCATCAGCCTCACTTCTGCCTGGAACAGAGAAACTGGAGTGCTGCCTATTTGGTTGGTGGGGGGAATGGAGCCAAGAGCAACCTGCAGCAGAAACCATGGGAGGAAGAAACAACTCTTCATCTTCAGCTCCATCCTTCATCGTGTGCTGCTATTTGCTGGCACTACTGTGTGCATGTGGATTTGAAAAGAGAAAAAGCCTACTCCAGACCTCAAAGCCAGAGCAAGGGCAGATTTTTCTTTGGAATTATCAGAAATATTGGTCAAAAATGGATTGTGGCAGGATGCCACAGCAATTCTCAGTTACGAACTGATGGTTGAAATGGTTCAGGTGTTCACAAACTTTTAGCTAGCTAATACATATTAGGGTTGGGGTAGGGGGTTGGGGTTGGGGTTAGAGTAGGGGTTGGGGTTGGGGTTAGGGTTAGGGTCAGGGTTAAGGTTAGAGTTAGCACTGGGGCTGGGTTTGAGGTTGGGGTTAGGGTTAAGTTCAGGGTACAGGTGAGGGTTAGGGTTAAGTTCAGGGTTAGGATTTGTTTTTCTTTCCTTTTTTTTTTCTCTCTAAATATGACCACAAGTGTTCCCAATAGCTCCGCCCATCCAATCCTGTATGACCAAGTATTCAGGTGCTATTAAAACACCAGTGAGCAGAGAAATGGCACTGCCTGTACAGAGCAATGTCACAAAGTACGACAGATAGGCAGATAAAGGAGTGTGTTGCAGCCAGCATGGGTGCTGGGAAGCTGAAGGGGCCTTCCGAGAATGTGAAGATTGTTATAAACAACCTTAACCACCAATTGCACAGAAATCTGTGTGTGCCCCATCCCTGGAGGTGCCCAAGGCCATTAATGGGGCTCTGGACAGCCTGGTTTTGTGAGGAGCAAACAGCCCACAGCAGGGGGTGGGATTGGATGATCTATAAGATCCCTCCCAACCCAACCATTCTGTGAGTCACTGATCTCACTGTGGCCAACAGCAGGAATGAGGAGCAATAGCACTGAAAGACTCTTTTCAGAGCAGCCCCTGCAAGGCTCCCAAACCTCATCTGGGAATACAGATATCCATGCTGACCAATGTGACTGCCAGGCTGGAACACAAGGTAGACAACGACACCTGAAGGCAGCAGGCTCCAGTGCTTTGAAATCTTGGCAGTGCTTTCACTTAGTCATCACAGCGTGTTTACAAGTCTCTCCCACTATTCTCTTCCTGCCAGCAGTTGACAAGCACGTCTAGTTAAGCTTAACAGAAGTACGTTTAATAATTAGCAGAGCTTAGGAAGACCTTGCTTGCAGCTCTGTTGCGTGTGGAGGTGTTAATAAGAGCACATGAGGCATGAGAAATGTTTGGCTCCTGCAGTAGCTGGAGGTGCTCCCAACCTTCCACCAGCAGCATCTCCCTGTGGCTCCAGGCTGATGCCCTCAGTGCCTGGAGGCTCCAATTCACCGTGTGCCCACCCCCTCCTGGGCATGAGGACAGTGAAGGGGGCAGAGGGGACAGTCCCCCCAGTGCACCTCAGTCCTACTCACTCATCTCTCTGGAAGCCCTCACCGTGGTATTTGCACCAGCTCCACAGCTGTGAGCTGCAGCTCTGTGCTGTCATCCAGCCTGACAATCTATCTCCTTGCCTGTTTTCATCTCAGCTTCATCCAATCTCCAATTCAGTCCATCTATAAACCTCTTTTTTCTAGACCGTTCCAGACTGGCTCCTTCTGTTTATGTAGATTTGCTGCCAACCTTCAGTCTCCTCTACACTTCCCTTTGCTTTTCTTTTATGGCCTTTTATGATGTTTATGTTATATCAAGGTCCTTTCCCTTTTTTTTTTCCCTTCCTGCTCGTGGATAATTATTCTTCCATCCATGGCTTTAATTGCCTGTCCTTATCATGAATGTTTCTGTGTGTGACAGGAGTGTCTGGAGCAGCAGACCTCTGTCTGCAGGCTGGTAGCTAGCTCAGATCTGGGTCAGCCCATTCGGATGGACTCTTCCCATGACATGCCCATGACCTTCCCCATGCAGCCACTGAAGCCCCTTACTTGAAGCTGCAGCATCCTTCCAATGAAAGCCAATGAAAATCACCTTCAGGTGCCACCTGGAGTGCCCATCCTTTGCATCACACAGCGGCCCACGGCTCTCTCTGGTGCACGTTCATGGTGTGAGAATGGCACTCTGCGTGTGAATGCTGATATGCTGTAGTCCCATCGGACAAGTCGGAGCCACATCTGGAAGTCAATGTCTGCTTCATGGGGTAATGGCTGATTCGTGGATCTGCAGAGAGATGGGGAGCAGAAGGGAGGGCTGCACTTTGACGCCCAGCGCCTCAACCACCTCCACAACTCCCCCACCCAAATCAGGAATGAAGAGATACCATCACCACCACCAGTTAATTGATGTGCTTCTAACCTCAAGGTCTTGTTAATTTCCAGAAGAATTTAGGCCGAGGAAGCAGCATCTAGCTAATAAAGGAGCTCTGGATTTGTCCCTTCTGGAAGGGCTGCCAGGCAACGCGCTGGCCTGAGTGAGATGGAGAGGGTATGTGTGTCTATGTGGGCTTACTCCAACTCCTTATTTCATCCTCTCCCTTCTCCCTTTCTTTGTTGGTGTGATGAAAACCCACCTCAGCCCATTTAGAGTGCCTTCATCCCCACATCACCCTTGCTATCCGTGTCCATGGTGGGATGGACACGGATATACTGAAGAGAGAGAGAATTATAGAATATCCTGAGCTGGAAGAGATCCATAAGAAGCACTTAGGCCAAATCCAGGCCTCTCCAAGGATCTCCCAGAGACGTGAGGGTGGGAACCATCTGACTGCCCTGGGCCTCACATCAGTGCCCTCAGCCCCATGTCAGCCTAAGGGATGCTGGCCTCTCATTCTGCCTGAATTGGAATCCCAATTCAGGGTGCAGCCCGGGGGGAAATTTCACAGCACCCTCCTGGGTGCGGAGCATGAAGGGCCAAGCCCTTGTTTTTCTTTCTCATGTTAAAGCTCCTTCCCTCGCAGCTGCTGGAGTAATTTAATTAAATTGTAATGCTGTGGAGCTGGCTCTGCTCCAAGGGCAGGAGCAGCAGCTTGCCACCTCGAGGGCAGGCAGGCTCCCGGGGAGCAGCCAGCCTCACGGCACCGGGAACACTGCACTTGACTCATAAGTCTGCTGATGACAGGTTCTGAGGAAGCCTCACCCTGCACGGAGCACTGGGGGGTGGGCAGACCCTGGCAACTTTGGGGTCCAACAGCCCCGTTTCTCAGAAATCGCTGCCCTCATCCTGCCTGTGGGTCAGGACAGCCCCATTCCCTTCCACTGCTCCCAGCACTCCCCCAAACAAGGTGCCCCTATGCCATCTCCTCTCAACCACCCACACTGCCCGTGCCTCCCCCAGCATTGCCCGGAGCAAGCAGGGGACACAACATTTCCATTCCCTCCCCTTTGCTTCTTTCCCTATTTCTGACTCTCCCAGAGGCAACCTGTGAACAAATGCAAACCCCAAGGAAAGTCTCAGATCTTTTAAAATGAAAGAGAACCCCTCAGGAAGGGAGAGATGTGCAGAGGCACAGCTGCTGCCAGCAGGGAGCTGCTCATCAAGAGCTCCTCTGAAGGCAGACTGCAGCAAGGAGGAGCGCTGGCCTTTGGAGCACGGGGCTTCTGCTGGCACCAGGCACATCCATGACGGGAGGGCAAACAAGCACATCTTGGGCTACTATTCCACTGTAAGAGGTAAAATCCTGGCTGTTTTCCAGGAGAGCATATCCTTAGCAAAACCCATCTCACCTCCGAGAGAAAGGAGCCCCTGGAGGATCTCCCAGGCAGAGACAAAGCCCAGAGAGAGCAAGCTACCATTAAAACCTAAATCGTGGGTGTATACTGGTAGCAAATATATCACTGTCGCCACGGCGGGGACTTCAGGGCTGGGAGAAGTGAACTGCTGAGATGCCCTGGGTGCAGCTGCACGCCGCAGGCAGCTGAGCCCTGCGAGTCCCCGGAGTGCCGATGCTGGAGGCAGAATGCAGAAGTCGTGAGAAGTCTGACTGCAGCCCCAGGAACAGAGATGGGGAGAAATGTCAGGGTATTTCCAACCATCAACCTCGCACATCCTGACCTCGCTGGTGGCACGGCCCAGCAGCTCTCGCCATCCTTGCTACCAATCCCTTGCAAAAAAAAATGGTTCCCCCAGAGGAAAAGTGTCACTCGCAGAGCTGCTGGGATAAAATCCTGATCCTGGCAGGACAACAGGAGCAGGAGTGGGTCAGGGTTGCATGTCTGTACGTAGGTTGGTGGATGGCAGTGGGTGGGTATGGTGGAGAAGGCAGTATGGGGCATAGCACCCCACTGCCCAAGGACATCGTGCTCAGGGCACGGAGGGGAGAGGATATTGCAGTGGGCTCCTTTGAAATGCTCCAGGGAGAGATGTGGGAAAACCCCTCAAGCACTTTGTTCCTGGTGCTATCACTGCTGTTTATTCCAGAGCCCTGTTAATCTGCTGGGGAGGAGGAAGGGCAGGAGGGCAGGCTGAGCTGGGGCACAAGGCTGGCATCCATCCCGGAGTACAGGAGCCCTTCATCCCACCATGTCCCCTATGAGGACACAGATAGGATGCTGGAGGGAGGCTGAGGGCAGGGTGGCATCTGTGGGAGCAAGTTCTCCAAGGGAAATTCCAGGGGCAGGTGCAAGGGCACTCTCAGAGCCTATGACCTTTTACAAGGAACAGAAAATGGTGTTGCAAAATGTGTGCATGTTTCAGGATGACTTTCCTGGATCTCTGCTGGTGGAGAATGACCAGGAGCTGTGGGCGAAGCCAACTGACAGACCTGAAGGTAATCTTCTGAGAAGCACACCCTGCACAGAATCATAGGATCGTGGAATCATTTGAACTGGAAGGGACTTTTAAAGGCCACCTGGTCCAACCCCCCTGCAATGAGCAGAGACACCTACAGCTCCATCAGGTGCTCAGAGCTGTGTTCAGCCCCACTTTGCATGTCTCCAGGAATGGGGCATCCCCTATGAAATGTATAAATAACTCTGAAACGTGAATAACTTGAAGTTTTTTTCTTCTTCAAAATTCAGTGGCACAATACTGAACACCAGATAATGTGGCCCACTGGATAATACCCTAAGTGGGTATTATTGTCTGAATGGATTTGCTGACAGGGGATTGTGTTGCTTGTACAGTAAAGGAGTTATTCTTGGCTTTATACCCATTAAAATACTAACTGAAACAATAAGTATACATTAATGATAGGCCAATGATGGAAATTTAGGTTTAAAATTCAGTTCCACCGAAGTGGGATCCTCTTCTAAATAAGCTGAGGGTAAAGACAAGGAATTAAAATCATCAACTGCACCTGGACCTTATAGAAAATGTCCCGATAGATGTGAGGTCTCCTATCAGTGAGAGCTACTCTGTCATGACAGAACTCTGGGAACAAAAGGAATTTGACTGGGTGTAACAAACCAAAGGTGCACAGAAGCTGAGTCCCCACCTGTAAATAATTACAGTTCAAGAATCATAGAATCATTAAGGTTGGAAAAGGCCACTAAGCTCCCCACCAACCCAGCCCACCCCCCACTATGCCCACCAACGACATCCCTCAGTGCCACATCCCCACAGCTCTGGAACACCTCCATGTGGACGTGGGGGTCACCATGGGGGACGGTGACCCCACCGCTCCCTGGGCAGCATCGCTGCTCTCTGGGAGAAGAAATCCCTCCAGATATCCCAGTCTTTCCTTTTGTGCTTGCTGAAATTAGCAGTTGGCCAATTCTCTTCTAAATACTGGGATGAAGTCTGAACCATTTGCTTCATTTCAACTCAGACTCCAATTTGCCTAGATGTAAAAAAAAACAGTTGGAGAACCCCACGATGCCCAGATAATCTGTGTCTAACTCTTCACCTGGGAAGCTACTTCAGTAATTAATGACTCCTGAGATGTTAAAAATTTGCATCTTATTTTAGCTAGGATTTATCTAGTTTCAGCTGGAGATATGTGTGCTGGGTGTGCTGCTGAGTGCTCTACTTGGAAATACTCACCCTGACCATTGCATTAAACATATATTCAGCAACATTAAAGTCAAGGTTGTCACCTCTTGATCTTTGCTTTGACATGCAGGCAATAGGCTCTCATTTTTTATGTACAATGAAAAAATCTCAAAAGGAAGCAGAGTGCGTTTGTAGGGGGGAAAGGAAGACTTTATTAAGCGATCATTAATATTGCAAGAGTAAGTGCTCACATGTTGGAAGCTTTTGGTTTAAACTTGCCTTTCCCATGGAGTTGGCCATTGGAGATGTATTAACATAATAAAGAGAACTGGGTTGTTCCCAGGATGGTGAGAGCTGGCTTAAAAAAAAAAAAAAAAGAAAGGATTCAACCCTGTAAAAAAGTTTTGAAATCTGTTCTTCCTCTTATAAATCAGGAAACCAACACTTCTCAAAAGCGAAAAGACAGCTGGAAACTGTCCCTGCAGGAGCTGACAGTCTGGAGGGCCACCTGGGACTCCAAGTTGAGATCTGGAAAAAAAACCCAAGAAAAACAGAATGGGCCAAGTGGGCTTTCGGTGGAAACAGATACACAGTCCTCACCTTGTCCCTACAGGTGTCACTGAAACCAACGCATTTTCCCAAAGAAAGCTTCACTTTCAAAATATTTCATTTCCAAGGGTGAAAGGGGAAGCAACCCTTTAACTGAAAATCTCCCATCAGCTGTAATCTCTTCTCTTCTCTTCTCTTCTCTTCTCTTCTCTTCTCTTCTCTTCTCTTCTCTTCTCTTCTCTTCTCTTCTCTTCTCTTCTCTTCTCTTCTCTTCTCTTCTCTTCTCTTCTCTTCTCTTCTCTTCTCTTCTCTTCTCTTCTCTTCTCTTCTCTTCTCTTCTCTTCTCTTCTCTTCTCTTCTCTTCTCTTCTCTTCTCTTCTCTTCTCTTCTCTTCTCTTCTCTTCTCTTCTCTTCTCTTCTCTTCTCTTCTCTTCTCTTCTCTTCTCTTCTCTTCTCTTCTCTTCTCTTCTCTTCTCTTCTCTTCTCTTCTCTTCTCTTCTCTTCTCTTCCCTTCCCTTCCCTTCTCTTCTCTTCCCTTCCCTTCCCTTCCCTTCCCTTCCCTTCCCTTCCCTTCCCTTCCCTTCCCTTCCCTTCCCTTCCCTTCCCTTCCCTTCCCTTCCCTTCCCTTCCCTTCCCTTCCCTTCCCTTCCCTTCCCTTCCCTTCCCTTCCCTTCCCTTCCCTTCCCTTCCCTTCCCTTCCCTTCCCTTCCCTTCCCTTCCCTTCCCTTCCCTTCCCTTCCCTTCCCTTCCCTTCCCTTCCCTTCCCTTCCCTTCCCTTCCCTTCCCTTCCCTTCCCTTCCCTTCCCTTCCCTTCCCTTCCCTTCCCTTCCCTTCCCTATGCAATGTTTCACCAAATTTTGGTCTCAGTCACATGGCAACAAATCTAGAGGAACTAGATTGAAATGGAGGTGCATATACACCTTGACACCACAGTTGCCTTAGAAATATCAAACCACCTAAGGTGGTTTGATAAGGTATTGATAAGATATTGATAAGGTTTGGTGATAGATGGATTTCCACCCATGTAGTTGGAAGCTGACTTTGGCCAAGTGCTCACCACATGGCACACTGATTTCCAGTCCCTAAGGCAACTGTTTGTATTCCTGCTGAAGTGGGAAAACAAGAGCCTGCAATCTTTCATGGCTATCTTTATTGCTTGCATAGCACGGATTTCCCCTCATAAAGAGAGTGAGGGGTTTATTCCTCCCAGTTCCATTTAGATAACGCACCAAACACTGAAACACATCAGTGAACTCCACTGCTGTGCCCTGGACACCTCTCTGCTCCCACCACCAACCTCTGTTAACAGCAGTTGTGTGCCTGGGGCACTTCTTCTGCCATCTGACTCGGAATTGCTTTGAAGTCAGATTTCCTATTCCATCAGCACAGGTTTCTCTTGGTCTGAATTGAAAAGAAAACAAAAAAAATCACAGGAAAAAAATCCAACAAAATGTGTATTTCAAAACTATTTTAACCATTCACGTCAGGGTAAACAAAAATACTCCATTCTGATATAATCTGGTTGTTTGGGTCTTACTGCAGTTCTGTACTTCATCACAAAAGGAAATTCCAGTGCCTCTGAAGTGGAGTCCTCTGAACTCATTGAAATACTGTTGTTCAGTCTTTTTATCCGATGCTGAAGTTTGTCAAAAACAGCACTTCCCTGGAGGAAAATTTCTGCTTTGATGAATGGGCATTTTCCTAGAGAGATACGCTCCATCCGCAAACATTCCCAACTCGAATAATGGCACTCCAGAGGATGTTATTATTCAGGCACAGCTTTCCAGGCAGCAGATGTCTGTCACTCCTCTCGATAATCCGTGTGGATGACCACAGAAAGGCAGGAACACACACAGAGCATTCTGAGAAGATGAATGGCGTCCCTCCAGGGTCAGTACTGGGACCAGAGCTCTTAAATATCTTCATCAGTGACACTGACAGTGGGATTGAGAACACCCTCAGCAGTTTGTGGATGACACCAAGCTGTGTGGTGTGGTCGACATGCCTATGAAGGATGGGATGTCGTCCAGAGAGACCCAGACAGGCTGAGCAGTGAGCCCAGGAGAACCTTGTGAGGTTCAACAAATGCAAGTGCAAGGTCTGCACCTGGGTCATGGTAATCCCCATGAGGAATATGAGCTGGGGGACACAGGGATGAAGCACAGCCTGGGAGCACTGGTGGATGGCAGCGGGGCATGAGACAGCACTGTGCCCTCGCAGCCCAGACAGCCAACCATAGTTAGGGTAGTATGGTTAGGTTGAGGTTGGACTTGATGATCTTGAAGATCTTTTCCAACCTGAGCAATTCTATGATTCTATGATTCTATATACTGGGTACATCCAAAGCAGTGCAGCCAGCCGGGCAGGGGGGGGGATCTGCCCCTCTGCTCTGCTCTGAGACCTCACCTGCAGCACTGCATCCAGATGGGGAGTCCTCAGTACAGGACAGATGTGCACCTGTTGGAGAGCATCCAGAGAAGGGCCCAGGGATGGAACACCTCCCTGCGAGGCCAGGCTGAGAGCTGGGCTGTGCAGCTGGAGAAGGGAAGGCTGCAGGGAGACCTATAGCGGCCTGTCAGTGTCTGAAGGGGCTGTAAGAAAGGGGACAGACTCTTTAGCAGGGTGATAGGACAGGGGGAAATGGTTTCAAACTAACAGAGAGGAGATTGAGATTGGATATAAGAACAAAGCTTTTTCAATAAGAGTGGTAAGGCACTGGAATGGGTTGCCCGGGGAGGCGGTGGTGCCCCAACCCTGGAGATATCAAGCTCAGGCTGGAGGGGCTGTGAGCACTGATGGAGCTGTTGGTGTCCCTGCTCATTGCTGGGATTGGACCAAATGGCCTTTAATGGCCCCTTATAGCTCAAACCATTCTATGATTCTATGATTCTAATTGTTTCGTGGAAGCTGAGGACACAAGGACAAGGTTCAACCAGGTTCAACCAAGGGGAAAGACCTCTGTGACAGAGTGAGGTGAGCGTCAACCCCTCGCCAGGTGCAGGGCTATGTAAGCCATAGTCCAACCAGCACTGAATAACCACCCGCTGAATCTGAGCCAACCTGGTGGGCTTGGAGCTCTCCCAACGCAACCGAATGAAGCCTTCTGCTTTCACTGACAAACCCGACGTGCCTTCTTTTGGCAACAAACAACAGCTCCAGCATTTGTTCACTGACGTCCGGTACCGTGCCTGGTTTCTCCCCCTGCCTCATGTTTCCTGTTCCACGCGCTCAGCTCTGATGCGTGGCTCTCTTTCTGCATGCGATTGGAGCCAAACAGCCAATTTCCATTGGCACTGTCGTGTTTTGCTCTTTCCAGAGATGCCTCATCAGAGGATCTCAGAACATTTTGCAACCGTTCATTAATAAAGCAGCCACCTGTCTTGGGAGACAGGCACAATCATCCCCCAGCTGCATGTGAGTCAAATCAAGGGCACGGACATCAGCTACTTTGCCAGAGGTCATAAGAAGACGTTGTCCTTGCATGACCCTGTGCTTTGTAGCTGAGACCTTCAGAGAAGCTTTGGGACAGCAGTGCATGCTCAGTGCCGGTCAAACACACAGTGATCCCATGATCTTCTTGTTATATTCGGATGCTTCTTGCTACTCTTCCCCCATCTCGCACCAATGGGCAAATCAATGCTTTAACGAGGCTGTCTCTGGATCCATCAGATGTGCCACAGCCACCTGAACACTTTCCCTTAGCCTCAGCAGAAGGAGGGATGGGTGTCCCCAGCAGATGCTGTCAGTGAGGGGCGGGGGTGCAGGTATGAGCCCTGGGGTGCACCCCCAGGCTGCAGGCTGGCTTTGAGCTCAGCAGGCTTGACAGCACCTTTGGGAAGCACGCATTTATCCGTGCTGAGCGTCTGTCTCTTCCTTCCTCCTCTCAGACGTCTGCCTTGAGCAGAGCACCAAATGATGGCCATAAATATCAGTGGATAATGAGAGAGTTTCCTTTCCAGGTTCCAGAGACGGCGATGCTTTAAAGCGGCTCTTCACCCCAGAGGGCTCCTGCACTGGACAGTGGTGTTACCCCAGACAGCATTGGGTTGGCAGCCCCTTCCCTTCAGTAATTCATCTCAAATATTCCTCGTGCTGCCTTAGATTGATGATGTTTTCCCCTTCCCTTTCTCTTTATATTGTCACTTAACTGCTCCGACTTATAAAGCTGTTAATCTTTCACACACATGCTTACGTTAAGCAGCTTAAGAGCACTGCAAACACTTTATCCTCATAAAGATTGAACTGCCCTGATATGAAACTTGTAGCTCTGGAATAGAACAAAATTTACGTACGCAAATAAAAGCTGAAGGTCAGGGACAGACAGAGAGACTGTAAATATTTCTGGGCCCATATTTCAGGGGATCTGAAAAGAGGAGACAGGGCTTGGTCGGCTCCAAGCTGCTTCCCTGCCCTGAGTCAGCGGGAGCAGAGAGGAGAGGGAAATGGTGCACCACGGGGAGATGGGGCTGGGAGCGACCTGCAGCTGCTGAGTCACCCCAGCTCATGGGAAATCTGGGTTAGGGAGGCTCAGGAAAACCCCTGATGTTTTTCCTCCCCTTCTAAGCAAACAAAGTGCAGTCTTTCGCAGTGACGGCTCCGAGGAGAAAACTCTGCAGCAAGCAAGAGCAAGAAATTGGCTTTCCAAGTGCAAACATCATGGCGAGAAAAGCAACCATGCCCTATGTCTTCTGCCCAGGGTGCAGTTCTTCACCCCACTGGGAGGAATGAGGGAGCCCCGGCTGTGGCTGGAGGTGGGCATTGCTGGGAGGTGATGCTTAGGGCACGGCCAGGGCCAGATCCTCTCTCAAGGACATCTCCAGGAGCAGCAGTGCAAATGGCTTTGAGCAGCACTTGGGGAAGCCGGGCTGTTCTCTGGGCCATCAGTTTGTGCCCACACAAATAGGCTGCCAGGGCGGCCCAGAGCTGCCAGCAGAGGCTTTGCAGAGCTTTGCTCTCCAGCTGCCTGGATCCATCAGGCTTTGTGAGCGCCAGTGCAGGCTCAGTAAAACCAATTTAAGGATTAAGGGGTAAGGATGTATCATTTCCCAGCGTGCAAGGGTAACTCCATCTTGGGCTTAATTATGGGCCATTTACAGATCAAACTCAGAGCGGTGTCACTGCAAGGATTTAAGGCCAATGTGCGCCCATTGCGCCCCACGGTACGGTCAGATTTGTTTCTGAAGTGGGTAATAAAGATCCCACTTATTTACTGGGAGACTCAGAGTGATGGAATGTGGGGTCTTCTGTAGAAGGGCTGTGCTTCCTGAGCTCAAAGTGGTGACGGGGCAGGCAGCTGCTCATGGCTCGAGTGAATTCGGGACTGATGCCTTTCTGCTTTGACATGGAACTAATGCCGGCTTTGAAGGGAGGAGAGGCAGACCTGAAATGCCCCTGGGATTGCCTGGGGGGTTTGTGCCCTCTGCTCCCTGTGCCACCGCTCAGGAGAAGCAGCACAAACCCCAGCAGCCGACGCTGTGCAGGGATTAGAGCTTGCACTGACCTTGGTGCAGAGCTCAGCCCATTGCAATGGTTGGGCACGGCTCAGAGGACATCCCTGCGTTAGCACTGCTCTCAGCCGTTCCCGCTGCACCCCGCGGATAAACCCCCCCTTTATTTCTCACTGGATCCATCCCAACTCCTCCAGCAGACCTTTTTCTCCCCCCATGAAGCCTCCTCGCCTCGGGATCTGCAGTGAAACAGTTAACCTTTCCCAGGGCTTGCGGCGGGGGTGCAATTTATAATTGTGTTTTCCAAGAGAGCTATAAACTTGTCTCCTATCAGTTTGCTTGGCTGAGGCGGAGAGTCATCAAGAGTTGCATCAGGGATGAGGTATAATTCAACCAATTATAACTGGCAGGTTATGCTGCACTTGTAAAGTACGGATTTTAAAGCCTGCAATTGCTGATAAACAGTATTGCAGGCAGAGCGGAGCGAAATCTATTTGCAGTGAAAAGGGGAGTTGCATCATTTAACCCTTTCCTCCCGCGGGGCTCAGCGCCTCATTGCCAGTGATGATCGTCCAAATGCGTTTGGGGTCCAACTGTCTGTGTAAGGCTTAGGGCTGGCGGAGGGGTTGCAGAGGGCAGCGATGCTGGGGATGCAAAGGGCTTTGTGTGGGGTTGGGGTGCAGGGAGAGCAGTGGGATGGGGAAACCCGTCTGGAAAGCGATGTCTGCAGGACGGGGCTGTTAGCCCAGCGCGTTCAGATCTAAGATGCAAGCAGGTCGTGCAGCACAGAGGAGCCCTGGGGAATTGCGTGCCCTCAGCCTCCATCTGTAAATGCTTTGCCTTTTTATACTCCATTTAGATCTGAAAGGGTAATTGTTTCCCTTTAGCAGAATTAATCGTAATCTGGCTATTAGATAATTGTCCTTTAGTCTGAGTGCAGCTGCTTTCGAATTACAGCGTTACATCAGCGGGGGCGGCTCTGAGGCAGCGTCAGGGTCCTGGAAGGGGGGGGGGGGGGGGGGGCGAACTGAGTCAGACTGCAAGAAATGCGGGGCTGGGAGCGGGGAGAGGAGAGATTCCCCGGGCCGGGAGATCACTTCGGCTGCTCGGATGGCCCCTTTGCTGCTCCCACCCCTCTCAGAGCCCGAACCACCGCGGGCAATGGGAGGGAGGGGGGGGGTGGGGAGGAAGCTGAGCCGCGTTGAAAGCACAGCACTCCGTGTAAGCATCAGCGGTGCTGAGACCCGCTGTGAAGGACGGGGAGGTGCGCTGGGCCCGATTTCAGCGCAGCGCAGCCGTTGCGGTCCCGCCGAGTGCGCCCTCAGCTCCGGCTGAGCGCTCCTCCTCCGTGCGCTCCGCAGCTCCGCACCCGCAGCCGGGGGGACGTTCTGGGATCGGGGCCGCTAGAGGGCAATGCGGGGATTCCCACACAGCAGCGCCCGCCCTGCGGCTCCCGAGGCTCTGAGGTCCCATCGAGGGAGAGGGATGCGGTCCTTCTGTAACCTCCGGGCTGCGGTGGTTCGGGACCGTTTCGCAGCGCGGTTTTGCAAAGAACGGAGTGTTTCGGGCGTTTATGTGGCTGTAGGCAACCCGCTTCCACCCCGCCTTACACTGCAAACCCACACATCTCTCTGCCCGGGTGGGAACTGGAAGGGGACCCTGGCAGAGGGTGGTGAGGGTGATGGGCTGTGCCTGTTGCACTTTCATTGTCCCATTCTGCCGGGCTGTGAGCAAGGAGGGCCCCCACGCTCCTCCAGCAGCAGCTGGGATGCTCCCCGCACCCCCGAGAGATGTTCCCTTCACTTTGCGTCGTAGAATCACACAATGGCCTGGGTTGAAAAGGACCACAGTGCTCATCCGGTTTCAACCCCCTGCTGTGTGCGGGGTCACCAACCACCGGACATTCCTGTGGTCAGACATTCTGACTTCTTAAGGCTCCCAGCGATGGAAACGCCACACCTTCTCCACGCAACCCACACCAGTGTTCCATGACCCATCCTGCTACAAAGGCTTCCAGGAACCACCATGAATCAATTCCGTGCAGCTGAAGCCCATTTCTTCTTGCTTTATCCACCCCAGACACGGAGTGTCCATTTCCCTTTTTACCTCTCACACCATCCTCCCCATCCCTCTTTGGAGGACGTATTTCCAGACCTCCGTCCATTCCTGCCCAAATGGTGGTGAACTCAGGCAGTACAAAAGGAGTGGCTGCGTACCACGCGTGTCCTCAGCTGTGATGCTGCTGGGAAATGGGATCTGGGAGGCTGTGGATGCCCCATCCCTGCAGGCATTCAAGGCCAGGCTGGCTGTGGCTCTGGGCAGCCTGGTTTGCTGGTTGGTGACCCTGCACATAGCAGGGGGTTGGAATGAGATGAGCACTGTGGTCCTTTTCAACCCAGGCCGTTCTGTGATTCATTCTATGATTCTATGATCTGCTATTGTGAGCCGGGTGGCTGAATAAATAAAAATAGCAGGAAATGGTGCGGTGAGTCCTTTCCAGTTAATAATCCCAAGCATCCAAGATTAGACATTTCCCACCAAACCTTCGTGTTTTCAGTCATTTTATGAAATGGCAACATAACAATAACAACATGACAATGGCTTTATAATAGGACGATAGTGTACACATCTCACACGTGAGCCGGAGCTATTTCTTTATTATTATTATTATTATTTTTTGCAGTGCATTGATCCATCAAAGAAAAAAAATAAGAAATGATAAAAGCAGGGTTGTATTCCTGAAGACTTTCCTAAGTCAGAAGCAAATGTTTGGGTTCAGCACGAGCATCACTGGAGGGTGTTCTGAAATACCCAAGAATATTGGTGGTGCCTCCTGGTCTAAAAAGGCTGTGAAGCAATGTGGTGGTTGGGGGATCTGACAATCTGAGTCCATTTTATCAGTGAGGCTTAGGAATCCTGACCGGAGTCCTTGCCTTGGGAATGAGCTCAGCACCTGAGTGCTGTACTGCAGCCTGGAAAGGGTGAGCAGACTCATGGTTCCTCCACCTCATCTGAGGCTGAGAGCAGCTTTGCATCACATGGGTCAGAAAGCAAAAGCCAGTCCCACAGCCCCACAGTCTCACAGCCCCACAGTCCTACAGCCCCAAAGGCCCCTAGCCCCACAGTCTCACAGCCCCATAGTCCTACAGCCCCATAGTCCCACAGTCCTACAGTCCCAAAGGACCCCAGCTCCACAATCTCACAGTTCTACAGCCCCTCAGCCCCATAGTCCTACAGCCTTACAGCCCCACAGGCCTACAATCTCACAGTCCTACAGCCCCACAGCCCCATAGTCATACAGCCCCGCAGCCCATCGGTCCTACAGCCCCACAGGCCCCCAGCCCCATAATCCCAGTCCTACAGTCCTACAGCCCCACAGCCCCACAGTCCTACAGCGCCAAAGGCCCCCAGCCCCACAGCCCCACAGTCCTGCAGCCCCACAGCCCCATAGTCCTACAGTCCCACAGCCTCTCAGTCCCACAGCCCCACAGCCCCTCAGCCCCACAGACCCACAGACCCCCAGCCCCATAGTCCCAGTCCTACAGCCCTACAGCCCCACAGTCCTACAGCCCCACAGCCCCACAGTCCTACAGCCCTGAAGGCCCCCAGCCCCACAGTCTCACAGCCCCATAGTCCTACAGCCCCACAGCCCCATAGTCCTACAACCCCACAGTCCCAAAGGTCCCCAGCCCCACAATCTCACAGTCCTACAGCCCCACAGCCTTTCAGTCCCACAGCCTCACAGCCCCTCAGCCCCACAGACCCCCAGCCCCATAGTCCCAGTCCTACAGCCCCACAGCCCCTCAGTCCTACAGCCCTCAGCCCCACGTGCTGCTTTTGGGACAGTGACCAGTGTCACGTGGATCTCGAGTGGAGTGGCTGTATAACTCCTCTTGCACACACAGTCTCTATTTGTTTTTGTATTTATAACTGGCAATAGCATTTTGTCTCTTTCCTTTTTCAGATACGAAGGTAATTCTGAGTCTCCCAAAATACCTTTATACCGGCCAATGACTATAATTCTTGGGAGTCTGAGTTATTTCTAAATGATCCAAATACGTGAGGAAGGAGCCAGATCATGTAGCAACCGAATGACTTGAGCCTGACTCATGGCTGCAGGTGGAATCCCACCTCGAGATACAAACACCGTTGGCATGGAGGAAGTGTCAGCTTCGATCTGAGGTGGGAAAAGAAAAGATTGGGTGCTTTTGGTGAGCTGGGGTGAACAGAAAAGGCAGGGAAGCCCAAGAGAGGTCTCATTCAGGGAGTGGTGTCGGTATGTCTCTATTCCTCCTTCCTGGCCAAAAAGATGACTGCCAGGAGATCTCCAGGAGAGAGGTGAGTCTGAGAGCACCAACCTCTGCCCCCCTCCTGTCCTCTCTCTCGGGTCTGATGGCACAGCAGGAGGTGGAGGTCCGGGGTTCTTCACACCACGGGTCCTCCTCGTGAATGGAATTTGGACCACAGGTGTCCACCTGAAGCACGAGCATCACCTTTATTTCCATAGTGAGGTGGTCAGCCTGGTGTCCTCGTAGCACGACACCATCCTCACAGCCTCTATGGGGTCGTCCCAGTAGAGGTTTTCAGGGCACACAGCTGGTTATTGGGGCCACACTGGTTATTTTGCAGTCGATGCCCCCGGCAGCACACAGAGGTACCGATGGACACCCAGGGGCCTGGCCCCAGCTCTGCTGCTGGGAAGCGCTTCTCTGAAGGCTGCTTTGGGCTTAAAAGGAAATCACACATCGTCAGGGCTCAGCAGAAGGGATGCATCCTTCCTGCAGCAGGGCTGCTCCCACATTCCCAGGTGCCAGCGGTAACTTACAGTCACTTGCACGGCGCAAGTCCGGCGGCTGCAATCTTCCTTGGCCTCTGTCAAGCGATTGCACGAAGTGCTGCTCACACAGAGCGGCTCCAGTCGGGTCCTGACCTGGCCCTGACCTCCACCATCTGGACCAGGCACCAG
The DNA here is from genome assembly GCF_016699485.2 of Gallus gallus. Lineage (NCBI taxonomy): Eukaryota > Metazoa > Chordata > Aves > Galliformes > Phasianidae > Gallus > Gallus gallus. The sequence goes on from NC_052554.1 coordinate 1,454,380, forward strand.
CAGCTCATTACACACGGATCAGATGCTGCCCGAGCTGACACCAACCCGACCGCGTGCTGAGCCGGGAGCTTTGAAGAGCTCTGCTGCTGTGACAGGGATGCTTGGGCTGCTCTCAGCGCTGATCCCTCTTTAACACCGACACTCGGATGTGTCCAAGAGGCATCTGTGACATCTCAGGAGCTGCATTGGTGTATGTGGGAGGATGGGGTGCTGGGCTGGCAGGGCACCTCCTGGTTGGTGGTTTGGGGGTCAATTTTGCAGTTGTTCTCTATTTATATCAGGGAAGAACGTGTCCTGAAAGGGACTCCTCACTTTCACTAAATCAGTGAATGACTCATGAGTGACTCAACTGACAGTGACTGAGGTGCAGAGGGCAAAGCCTCAGTGCTGGTTTGCAGGGAAGGTCTGAGCAGAAAGGTGCCATGCTGGCATCCTTGCAGCGTATTGAAGAGCTACCTCTGCCCAGGCTGACCTGGAAGCAGTCCTCTCAACCCGACCTGCTCTCAGATAACACCGATGTAACCGTGGCTTCTCCATCTGCGACATGAAGAAGACAACCTAATTGCAGATCCTCAGTGTCAGACCGTGTTGGCCTCGTGCTGCCAGCACCTACACCGTGGTGCCGTTGTCCAGGATGCATTTGTCCTTCCAAGGACAAGCTGGCTTTGCATACCTGGAGCTGGGTGCCACCTAGGGAAGGATCAGGCCTGCTGGGCTCACCGAAGGTGTCACTGTCTGCTAACATGACAGCCACTTGTCGAGGCAGAAAGGAGTTCTTCCTCTGGCCACGTTGACCTCTCAACATACCGAGTGGGTTTTGTCTGCTGGAGTCATAGAGGAAAGCGTGTGGATGCTCACGTCCCACCAAACCTCGGGAAAGCAATCTGGAGGCCATGGGGCTGCAGCTCTGAAGGCAGGGCAAGGAGGGTCGGTGTGCGTGGATCTGAGGCAGGAATGAGGCCGACACGGAGCACATGGCAGTGGGTCCGCAGGGCCGGGCACGGCGCGCACTGCGAGGAGCAGATAACACTGCAGCAGCGATGGATATGACAGCCATCAGAGGAGGCGATCCATCTGCCAGAGGGCTTGGCTCAGGCACGCCATCCCATTAACACCCGCTAGACTGGAACGAGATCAAAGGGAACGTTCCTGCTGCAGAAGGTAGCCAGCATCAGCGGACAGACTCAACGCTCGGTAATGGGCTGACCAAGAGCGCTTGCCAACTTACAGCACGCAGAGTGCAACGCACGGCATGCCGGAGGGTTTGTGCAGGGTCAGGCAGGCTCTCTGTACATCTGATTTTTTCCATGGGAGTCTTACAGTCACCACTGCTCCTGTCCTGCCTGCCCCTGTGTCTGCTTTGGCAGCGGCAATGGGTATGGCTGAGCTGTGCAAGTCGTTTTCTTTAGGGGCTGCTTTGTTATTCCTTCTTATTTCGCTCATTCTTTTAGAACAAAAGCCCATTGCTTCTTATGCTGGGGAAATAAACAGCACCCAATGTGCATACCTTAATCATGCCCATTTGAGTAACAGTTATATAGAGAGGTACAGCTACAGTGTAGAGGTTTCTCCCTGGGTTCGGCTCAACACGCTTTGTCATTTTGCAGGGTCATAAGCAGAAACTTGATATCAAAACCCTCCACAAGCACCAAGACTCTTCCTTCCATCCATCTTTTTCACTCAGAGGGTGGTGACGCACTGAACAGGTTGCCCAAGGAGGCTGTGGATGCCCCATCCCTGCAGGCATTCAAGGCCAGGCTGGATGTGGCTCTGGGCAGTCTGGGCTGCTGGTTGGTGACCCTGCACATAACAGGGGGTTGGCACTGGATGAGCATTGTGGGCCTTTTCAACCCAGGCCATTCTATGATTCTATGATGATTCTACTACCCAAGGAGCCATCACCAAGCGGTAGCTGCAGTGCTGCCCAGGGCCTGCCCTGCCTTCTCCAGCAAGCTTTCCCACAGCTGTGTGGCGGTGGGTAGATGTGGAGGTCAACAGAGTTGATGGGAGTCTTTGGCTGACTTCTGTGGGGCCGCTGGTTCGGGACAGGTGTTGCTGTGTGGTGCATGCTTTATTGCCTTGCTGTAAGGTCAGCTCAATATCTCTCATGTGCTGGCTGGGCCACTGCCAAAAAGTAATGTAGCAAGACAAGGACAATGCTGAGATGAAGAGAAGTGGATGAGCTCAGTGCTCTCAATGTTAATTACCAGGCGTGATCGGCCTTGATAAAAACTTGCCAGGCCTAGAGCCACATTTTCTCACTTGCCTGTTATCGTGATGGTGATGGATAAATGAATGGTGTCTACCAGAGCCCAGCTCCTCGGGGGGATGTATGTGCATAAGGCAACTCCTGTACTAAAATCATCTTGCAGTGTGCACAGGGCTGTGCTATGTGTGGCCCCTTTGCTTTGGTTTGATGTCTGCGCAAAGCGAGCTCTGCAGGCTACACGTGGAGCATTTCTGGAGCAGTGGTCTGCCCTGTTCTCATCTGATCCCTTTTTAGCTCTGAGATTGGGCATATCCACCCCCAATACAGCCCTGTGATCCTTAGTGCACCCTGGGAGTGCAGCTGACAGCCCCAACAGCTCCGTAGGTCACAGGGAGGTGTATTAGGTCAGTAATATGCCTTGAGCTCAGCACCCCAGATGGCATAGCACGGTAACTTCCCTCACTTACAAAAGCTGGACGTGCTCAGTGAAGGCTTTGGCTTAAGATAATGGGTTGAGGTGGACAGCTCTTAAATAGGAAAATAGAGCCCTTCTGGGGGCAACCCCCAAGCAGAGGAAAGCATTTGGGGACCCAGTACAGAAATGAAGCTGAGTCAGCATCTGGCAGCGACTTGCAGAATCTTCCAGAGGAAGAAGGAGGAAAAGATTCCTTTGAGGGATGATCCCAGACCTCAGGATTTTCTCTGGAAGCAGAGCCTGCTGCACCCTGCTAGTGGGCAAAGACCTTCAGCATCGCCTGGGAGTGTGAGCCCCTACCAAGTGATGATAGATCCGCTTGGAAATCACATCTGTGGTGTTCCCAGTAGAGGACCAGCATCGTGCTGGGCTGTTCCTACTCATGCTCAAGCCCAGACCTGCTCCAGAGCATCTCTGCTCCCCTGAATATGGCTGGGGGACGTGAGGGGGACATGGAGATGGAGCAGAGGGATGGAGAGGCGTCAGCCAGCAGCAGCTCTGGAGCTGGAACCACTAGAGGGAAGCACGAAGCCACACACACTAATGGCTCCGAGGATGGGGATGGAGAGCCCGGCAGCTGGCAACAAAGAGAAGGGGCTGTGGGGAGGGCAGTGTTAACTCCTGGGGTGCTGCTGCTGTCTGAGCAGCACTGGGCCGGTCCAGCCGGGCAGGCAGAGTGCCATGAGCCAACTCAGAACAGTCCGAGTCCTTTTTGGTCCCCCATATGGAGACGATGGGATCGCACCGTGCCCAGCACAGCCACTGCTGTCACACATTGAGTGCCCGGAGAGATTTTGGGTGCGTGGCAAAGACTTCAACTGCTTTACACCAACGATGCAGCTGTCCTGCAGGGTGGAGGTGCTGAAACAGGGATGTTATACCCCTCATCTCATTTCTGATCCACTATAGTTCCACTGCCCGCTCAGGCCCTCCTCTGTGCACAAGATGCTGGTCAGGGTGAGCAGGTCCACCCAGCACCCCGGCTGTGCACCCAGTGACACGCAGAAAGTCTTTTCTCCAGGCTGGTTTGACAGCTTCAGGAAGAAAGATTCCCTTCCCAAGTCCCGGAAGGCACTGCGCAATTAATCTTCAGCACTTCATTTACCTCTGAGTATATTGCTTCACAAATGACCAAAGCCCACACCATCGCCTCTTCCTCATCCCTCAGGTTCAGCTTATGGTTGGAGAATAGAGCAATTGAAAGATGGGACACTGAGACACGGCCGACAGCTCTGAGATGCATAGAGCCCCAAGCACCCCTCTCATCTGCTCTCACCTCACTCTGGGTGCATTCAGAAAGGAGGGCTGGAGCTCAGTGCTGGGTGCTCAGCTCTGCTGGGTGCCCAGGCTGTGCCCAGGGACTCCATCCCATGGATATTCACATCGTGGTGATGCATTCAGCTTCAGGAGGGATGCTCTGCATTTGATTTCCACCATACAGAAGGCTGCCCAGGGCATGGAGATGACAAAACCTACTATCAACCATCCAGAACTGAGCCCTTCACAAAGGGATGATGATGATAAAGGTCTAAACCTCCACACCTCCAGCTTGACCCAGCCCCAAACCTTCCCTATAAATGCATGCTCCTGACCAGTCCTGGTTCTATCTGTGCTCCTGGCCATCCCATGAACTGGATTATCCTCTGAAGGGTTTCCCATCTCGGTGGAATTCCAGAATAACACCCTGGCAATGGCATACAACACTGGCAGGAGACAGCCAGGAACTGACATCACTGAGCACTTGTCTGGAAAAGTCTGCAGAGCGGCTCTCTGTCCTCTGAACAAGTGAACAGGTCTAGGCTGGAGCAAGAAGCAACATGGAACTCATTCAGGAACAAATCACCCCATTGGAGCGAGCTCTCCTTGGAGCTGTGAGGAGCCCAGGAGTGATGTCTTTGCTAGGAATACTCTTTACAAGGCACCTGGAGAAAGCAGCTGCATTCGCAAAAGCATGGGGCAAAGGGTGTGAGGCTCCTCCTCCCTGCTCTGCCAGAGCTCAAAGGAAAGGAGGTGACTTCTGCTGTATGGCGAAGCCCCTGCAGTGCTCCTTTCATTGGGCACAGAGATCTGAGTACGCCTGGCTGCAGCTCTCCCATGTGTTAAGCCTTTCTTTGCTTCCAGTCTCAGATGTCTCGTTTTTTTTTTTTTTTTTTTCTGGAAAGTCCTTGCTTGAAGAATATGTCTGATCCTGTTTGAACCACAGCCCATGCACTGTTCTTCTCTCTCCACTTTGCTGGCTGAGAAAATGGGGGTCTGAGCCCATGCGTCTGCATCTGTTCACGGGAATGCCTGGAGGCATCACGTGTTAATACATTTGCTGCAGACCACAGACGAGCATTTCTTAATCTTACTAAATCACGGGAAAATGACAGCACACTCTGGCTGCAAATGAACAGAGGCACCTTTATGAACCGACTGAGCCGGGTGAGAGTGAAGGAGCCTGCAGCCAGGGGTTGGGAATGACCCTCCTGACGTCTTCCCAGCAAGAGACAGAGGTGGTGGAAACGCATCTTTCAGCTGCCCGTGGCCCCTGTGGGTCTGTAAACCCAGAGCCAGGGCTCAGCTCTGCTCTAGAGGTGCTTTACTGCCCTTTGTCCAGGGCTGTGCTGTTCTCATGGACTCACGGGTAGAGGCCACAGCAGCATCGATCAGCGCTGCTCATCCAAGTAACCACAACAGGATTCTGGATAAGCTGCAGATAAACACTGCTGCTCCGCTTCCTGCCCTCGGCTGAGGTTTTCCACTCAGCAATAGGTGCTGTGTTTGTCATCCAGCAGAAATGCTGCTCTGGATCTGCCCGGAGTGTCTCTTCCATTTGGGATAGGCAGGACAGCCAGCAGGTGCAGAAGAACTCTGTGTGCAAAATACCTGGGCAAAACAGGAAAAGCATTCCTGCACACCAAAGCATGGTGTGCAACCTATTTACTTACCCCTGTTTTAGCAAAGCAGCTCACCTTACACCATGCAGTGGCTCAGCCCCATCCCCACGAAGAGCCACAGCATGTCATACAGTGACCCTTTCATCCTCCACTGGATGGACGTGATGTACAGCAGGGAGCTGCAGAGAATCTGAAAGAGCAGAAATACAACATAATGAGGCTTTTCGACCCCCAAAAGCCAAAGGTGATTGCTGCTTCTAATTGGATGTGCCTTGATCTCAGGTTGATGGAAGTGAGAGAAAAGCTTTGGGGTGAGGACAGGAGGGCAGGAAGGGTCGGTGCATCACACAGGCTGCTCTGGGGGGAAACAAGTCACCCAGAACCCGCTGCTCTCTCCTGAGGAAAGGGAGTTTGATTGGAAAATCTCAGCAGATCCACCACTGTTTTGTCCCACCTTAACCTGACCCACTGCTTCTGAGGAAGCCGAGGCCCACATCTGGCAGCTGTCACCACGAGCTCCCATTGGCCACTCTGGAGATCTCAGGATGCTGATGGAACTGCGCCTGCATGCTGGTCAGCAGGGGGGAAAACAGCACAGGAGGAGCTCAGGTCCCATAGCTTCCCCCAGAACATCCAGCTGTCCCCCCTGTGCTCACCAGGTCTCCCAGAGACCCCATCTGAACTGCAGCAGGTTTCCAACATTCCTGCCCTTGATGCAGTCTGGGTGAGGGGTCTGTCAGCCTCAGACAGGAATATGTGGCCATTCACAAACTAAATCCTTCATGAAGTTGGACACAGCACTGGGTAGGTTACATACAATCATAGAACTGTGATTGCCTGGGTGAAAGGACTGTCTCTCCCTATCCAAACCTCTGCAAAGGGCAGGAAGGGCTCAGACCCAGATAGAGGGATGGGGTTATTCCTCCCTGTGGGAGAGCTGTTGTGGGTGATGCCTCCTCAGCAGGATCAGCCTTTGTGGCAATCAGTGCCTGGGCTGACCCTGTCCAGGTGGGCTCTGATGGATGCTCTGCTGCTCTCCTCTGAGCACAGGAAAGCACAAGCAGCGGGGAGCAGGGCAGGGCTGGTTGATGCTGGGCACTGCAGCGTGAGCCCTTTCAAGTGGCCTTATCAATTATTCACACTGCTCCAAGGCACGGCGGGTCTGCCTGCAGCTCCCTCCCCGCCTCCCCTCGCTCTCTGACATAACACGATTAGCTGGCTCCTTCACAGCTGGCCTTGGAAGACGTGTCTGGAGACATCTGAGATATGCAGAGCGCCCACGGGCTCTGAAAGAGCCCCAACCCTGTGTGCAGGCTGCTGTGTGGGCCATGGGGTCTCTGCAATTCCCTGTGGCAGGGCAGAGGGGATGGGGAAAAGACACAGCTGCACTGCTTTGAGGTGTTGAGTGGTTGCAGGCTGAGGGCACGGTGCCCCACAGGTGCCTCCTGCAGCACAGCAGCTCTCAAACATCCTTGGTCACATCCTGGCACAGCAGGACCCATGCCTGCAGGCATGCACTCAATGCATCCAGCCCCTCCTGCCCCATCCATGCCCCCTGCTTGGCCCCAGCATTTCTCTCCTCTCCAGGAACTGAGAGATTCCCTCCCTCTCCACCTGAAGAAGTGTCATCTGAAGACAGCGTAGGCGCTGAGGGTGGAGTGTATTTTCTCTTTCCCTCTTTGCATGGATCACACGCAGCCCTCTGTGCTGCATATGTATGCACTGCTGAGGGTGGCACCGCGTTTGCACAGCTGTGTTTTGCGGCTGGCAGCAGACAGGGAGGATCCCCGTTAGCTCAGACATGGAGTTCTGCATCATCAGCGGAGGAACCCAAAAGAACTTAACGGCTCAGGCCAAGCATGGCTGAGGAGCACAGGGACAGCACGTGGGCTGGGGGACCAGAATGCAGTTACGCACAGCCAGACCCACCCAGTGCTCTGCCAGCCTCCTCAGTGCAGCAGCAGGAGAGCCCTGTAGCCAGGAGATGCCTCTGGGTGCCGACACCCTCACTGTGTGGTACTCCCACCCTGCCGCAAGGGCTGGTGGCATCTCAGGATGGGGTCCTGCTGGTGGGGCTCCTCCCTGTGTCCCCCTGGAGGCAGTGGGATGGGAGAGGAGCCATCACCTGCCGCCCTGGGGGGCTCCTCCTGCTGAACAGATGGAGGATGCGGGGGGCATTTAGCACAGGTGAGAGGGGGTGGGTAGCATTGCTCCCCATCTGCTGGATGGGGATGGGGGGGGGAAGGGGCTGCTGCTGCGGTGCTGGGAGAGCTGCGACCTGAGCTGGTTGCTCATTTGTAACGGGCTCCGTGTTCACGCTGTGGTCTCCGTCTACGAGCACTCAGCTGCCTTGTCATCAGCCAATTCGATCCATCAGCTTCTTGACAGGCTCGGAGAATAAAAATAACCACCCATTTCTAAGTGCCTATTATGGCACTTTGAAAAATGCCTCCGCAGGCGAGCCTGAATTATTCCCAAAGTACTCATTTTTTAAAAACGTTATTTTAATGTAATAAATTATTTGTACTGAAGAGTAAAAGATTATCTGTGTACCCTGATAGCTCTCTGCGCAGCGAGGGGTGCGGGGCCGTGCCTGCCATGGGGAGGGAGCGTGGGGAGCTGTGGGGTGGTGGGAGCAGAGCGGCCGTGGTGGGCACTGATGCTCAGTGCTATGGGAAAACACAAATGGGAGACCCCAAAGGGCTGCCCTCACTGCTTTAGGAAGCAGCCATAAGCCACGGCATGGCATGGTGAAACACCCCCTGGGTGTGGAGCTGAGCTGGTGGGCATTGGGTGGAAGGTTGGGTTGGATGACCTGAGTGGTCTTTCCTGTCCTATGATGGCACCAACCCGCGGAGCAGACCTCAGCACTCCCAGCAGATAGGTCGTACTGCCACAATGGGGCCATGGAGGTGCCCAGCAGGTGTGGAGATGTGGAGATGCTCAGATGTCCACACACACCTCCACCCCTGCGCCCCATCCCTGCGCCCACACCGCCGTCGGGACCCACAGTTGCCTCCTCAGAGCAGAAGTGCCCTGGAAGGACCTGATGGGATCGGTGTTTTTCTCAGCAGGATATTTTCAGCACCCCCAGGGCTTTATCTCCTATAGTAGTCTACGATATTTTTAATACTAACTTTTAAAATTCTGTTTTAATTTAAGCTAAACCCCAAAATACTCATTCCTCACAGCCTTGGAGAGAGAGAGAAAAAAAATAATAAAAAAAAAGAAGATAAAACCTTATTTTGGCAGAATGTTTTGGATGCATCCAACGACAATTTTTTTTTTTTTCCCTTAAAGAGTTATTTGTAAAATATGGATTCAGAGAGGAGTAACGCTCTGGTTGGTGTTGCAAACCATGCTTTGGGAATCCAGAGCCCAGCACTGCCCACTGGGCTGCTCCAGAGGTGGGTCTCCATCGCTGCTGGAGGTGTGTGGGGACACAGTGACCACAGTGTGCCAGCAGAGCCCGGTCCCCACCTGTCCTCCACGAGGGACCAATGCATTACGTGCACCACCTGCAACGCTGCAGCTCTGTGCTGTCCCCGTGCCTCCCTGGTGAGCCCATGCACCCACACTGGGGTGCACAATTCTGCTGCGCCTGGCACGTCCCGGGGCCGCCTCCCCTCCCCAGCGCCTTGATTATAGGGTAGCCATTCAAATCATTTTAATGAGCTCAGCCTGCTGCTGTGAGGCACCAGTAACTATGGCAACTTCATTCAAAGGTGGCTGTGCGTGGTGGCTGTGTCAGGATTTGCGTTTCGGGGAACTGATTGGAGGAGACGGGTGAAGGTGGGAGTCCGTGGGGAATTGGGGCTTGTTTGCACGAGAGGGTTCGTTTAACGTGGTGACAGGTGGCACTCCCAGGGGGCAGAGGGGTGCTCAGGAAGGTCCCCGCTGCTCTGGGTCCCAGGAAACCGGGTGACACCGTGCAGCTCTCCATCAGCTCCCAGCCAGCACCTTGCAGGCATTAGCAAATTGGTGTGCAACCCTAGCAAAGCGCTTGGCCCTTCCTCTTTGCTCACACGGCGCTGCAGGCTGGTGGCTGTCTGAGGGCAGGATCAGGCCCATAGTGCTGCCTGGGTTGGCACAGCTGAATGCTGCCCCGTGCCACCCCAGCCGTGCTGCTCACCTGGCTCAACCAGGACAGTTCTGAGGCACTCACAGAAGTGATGAAGCTTGTGTGTATCTGCTCTATTTATTTTAGCGCCCTCTGGAAGTCTGCAGGTGACACCAAGGTGGGGGAAGTGTTGGTCCACGTAAGGGTAGAAAGGCCCTACAGAAGGAGCTGGGCAGGCTGGTCACTGGGCTGAGGCTGATGGGATGAGCTCCAACGACACCAAGTGCTGAGTGCTGCACTTTGGGCACAACAGCCCCATGCAGCGCATGAGAGAATGGGATGGGTCCATCCAGAGAAGTAGGAAGAGAGCTCAGAGAGAACCTCGTGGCTCTCTGCAGCTGCCTGAAAGGAGGTTGTGGTGGGGGGGTCGGCCTCTGCTTTTGGGTAACAGCAATAGGATGAGAGGGGATGGTTTCAGGTTGCTCCATGGGATGGTCAGGTTGGGTATTAGGAAAGGTTTCTTCTCCGTGATACACTGACACAGGCTGCTCCGGGTCACCATCACTGTGTAAGGAAAGGGCGGATCTCACACTCAGGGACATGCTTTATTTGGCAATACTGGCAGTAGGTGGATGGTTGGACTGAATGACCTTAGAGGTCTTTTCCAACCTTGGTGATTCTATGATTCTGTGATCATGGGCAGCAGAGACAGGCGTAGTTTTGTAGTAAATCACTGTCATCCTGCTCCGGCTAGCACTGGGTGCTGGCTTCAGAAGAAATAAATCTCACGTTTCAGCAGCACTGGCAACCATAAAACCTCAGTCCTGCTGCCACGGTCCTCGGTGTTCATGTGCTTTATGCAGGTAAAACATGCAGGCTTGGGCATGGGCTGCAACACTGATCCGCCACCGAGTCGGTCCAGCACCGCATGGCTTCGCTGGATCCAAGTGGTGTCCTGAGTGTGGCTGGGGTCCTGGATCCAATTGGGGTCCTGGGTCTGACTGTTCTCCTGGATCTAGTTGGTGTCCTGGGTCTGGTTGGTGTCCTGGATTCAACTGATGTCCTGGAATCTGGTTGGTGTTCTGAGTGTGGTCGGTGTCCTGGATCCAATTGGAGTCCTGGATCCATCTGGGGTCCTAGGTCTGGTTGTTCTCCTGGATCCAGCTGATGTCCTGGCTCTGGCTGGTGTCCTCCCAGACACATCTTGGAGGAGGCTCCTGCCCTGTGAGAAGCGTGGGTGAGGCCACCTTGTTTGGAGGAAAGACTTGGCATGAGCACAAGGCGTCTTCGGTCTCCTTTTGTGTTGCCTTGTGTCTGCTCTGTGGTGCAAGACAACGCCACAGAAGATGAATTGCCAAGACCAAAGGTCACCCCATGCCACACCATCTCTGTGACCGTTTCCCAGCTCATTTTGTCAATGACTTTGCACCAAACTTGCCACAGAGTTTTCCCTGTTTGTATCGGTGACCTAATTTCAGTCTCAATATAAATAAATCCTACAGAAAGCCGAGCTTTTCGGCATGCTCCACCACTGAAATTACTCCAGATGCACACATGTGCATCTTGGATCAGAGTCTCATCCCAGCTGAACTGCTGAAGTGAAGGCTCAGCGAGGCGTCGGGATCTGTTTTAAGCAGCCCCTGGATTGCACCGACAATAAATTCGTGTTTATAGGCTCAGTAGCTGAAGTCAGTTCATAGGGGAGAGGCAGAAGCAGAGAGAATGCACTCTGGGTGGAGGTGGGGATGTCCGGGGCCACGGGCTGCACCATGGAAGGTGTTCCCTATGGACACCACACCTTGACGTCTGCTCAACCTCAGCCTTGCAGGCACAGAGCAGAGCAAAATGTTCTCAGTATTTTCTTGCTCAACAGTTTCTTGCTGAGGCTGGAGCTGCTCCTGACGTTGTCTCTTTGCCCATTTTAATGAATCCAGCAGTGGATCTCAGTGATGGGAAAGCAGCACAGGAGAGGCGCACAGGCAAGCAGTCAGGACGGAAACGTGGTAGGAGTTTTTGGATGAATATTTTTTCCACTGGAAAATGCTGATTTTTTTTTTTTTTCTGTTAAAACCAACACTGATTTCAAGAGAAGGTCAGTTTTGATTAATTTCTTGAGTCAGAAAAAAATCTGGAAGGAGTTCTAAATTTGTCAAAATGAAGTGTTTTGACATTCTCGAAGGAGAGGAAAAAAAAATCTATTTTCCAGTTCAGTCGACCCCTTGTTTTGAAATTTAAGCTAATTATAATTAAACATTTCATAAAGATAAATACTTGGAAATCGGGCTTGGAAGGGAGGCTCAGCTCAGGGACGCCTTGAAGGGTTTGGCTTTTCAGGACAGGCTGAATACCTTTGTGAAATCTGAGAGCAACGCTTCCTCTCACCTCAGCTCGGGATGACACAAAGAGGAAACGCAGCCTCTTCTGCATCAGCTGCAGTCATCACTCGGCCAACGCTGCAAAAGCTTTCCTCTTTCCAGGCCTGGAGCAGATGGACCGGAGCGCTGAGTGGGGCTGGAGGCAGCTGACGGCGATGGGCAAACGGCTCTGATGGCACACGTGGGCTACAGGGCTCCCAGAAATGACTGTCAGAGGTCAGGGGATGCTGTCAGCAGCTGAACACCTCCTGAAAAAAGGAGCTCAGGGGAGACCTCGTAGATCTCCGCAGCTGCCTGAAGAGAGGACGTGGCGAGGGGGGGTCAGCCTCTGCTCCAGCAATAGGGTGAGAGGTGGTGGCCTCGTGTTGTGCCAGGGGATGTCAGTCAGGTTGGGTATTAGGAACGATTTATCCTCCAAAGGAGCAGTGATGCATTGGCACAGATTGCCCGGGGAGTGGTAGGGTCACCATCCATGGAGGTGATCCAGAGCCATGGAGATGTGGCACTGAGGGATGCAGGCATTGGGCATGGTGGGGGTGGGACGGGACCTGAGTACCCGAGAGGTCTTTACCAACCTTCATGATCCTATGATTGCATAAATCCTGTGGCTGCTCCAGGGTTTCAGAGAGACAGTTAGCTCCTGGCTTCAACACACAGGATCATAAGAAGGTCATTCGGATCCCCCAGTACCAAAATGTGCCCTGGCTCCCAGCCCCATGCATCCAGGCCATCCTGACAGCCTGCAGCTCTGTGCACAGCCTGGCTCAGACGTGGTCTGCGCTCCTCTCCTGGCATGGAGCAGCTCCAGGCGAGCAGCAGGACGGCAGGAGCTGCCAGCTTCCCTGCTCCGTGCCAGGCTGGGGAGAGCTGCTGAGCACACATGGTCTCTGGGCTCGCTGATCTTTAGCCACAAAGCTCTCGTCTAAATTGCTTTTCAGCTCGTTGGAAGTGATTACATTTTCCTGGAAGGATTTGACCTGCTGGCTGCGGTGGCAGCTCCTCCGTGCGGCTGCTGGCACGGGGCTCTGCAATGACAGCCAGCGGGAGCAGGAGCTCTGCCTCCCTGTCCTTGGGACAGCTGCAAGGGCTGCTGATTTGGAGGGTGCACAGAGCAGAGCCCGGGGTAAGGAGGAGGTGTTTCACCCCTGGGATAAGGCGACAGAGTTCACAGGGCTGGGTGCAGAGCATCTGCATGGGCTGCCTGGGACAAAAAGCAGACAGGATGGAGAACGCGACACCGTATCTCACTGGGAGTTTATGCAACATGAGTGCTGCGGGACCAGCCAAGGTTCAGGGTTTGGAGGCTCGCTCAGAGCCAGGAAGGCTCCTCTGGACTTGCTGGGGAAGTGGGTGTGTGCAGAGCTGTGGGAGATATCTGCAGAGCTTCTCGCCAAGCAGACTCACTGCTTGGCCTCGTGGCCTGGCAGAACAACTGCAGCCAGCACCGGCCTGGGGAAGGGATGGTGTCCCTGTCCAGCCCTGCAGAAATCCCGGGAATGTCTCAGCAGTTCAGAACAGTCCAACGTTCCAGCAAAAACATCCTGTTAACTTCGCAGAGCCCGGGAGCAGCAGAGAAGCTTGTCTCATTGCTTCTTGGATCTGGGTCTCCTGGAAGCTCTGTGGGAGCTCCCCAGGGTGCTCCATCCTGCCACGTGCACAGCTGCCCTGTGCACAGCTGGGGACAGGCAGATGTTGACACCCTGGGTCTGAGGACATGGGTCTGTTTGGTTTGGAGCAATGGAGCAAGCTGCTCTTAGCCCCAGACATCGATTGCTGTGCCACTGCTTTTATTTTCCCCTTGAATGCTCGGCGTTTATCTGCACCTATTTAAAGGAGCGTTGCAAAGCCATGGATCTGATGGCATTGCTGCACTGCTCTGTCCCAGTGGATGGAGACGGAGCACAGCACAGGGGCTGCATCCCCCCAGGCACCTTCTTTGTAGGACAGGACTGTGGTGGTCCTGATCTCAACCCAGTGCCAGGGGCCAAAAAGAAAGAGAAATACCTTTTCTCACCTCCCTGACCAGCCAGATTAAACCCAGGACGTGAGAAGCGCTGTTACAGTTCTGTGCAAGACACAGTCTGTGGATGAGGCAGATTCAGGCAGCTTCAGTAAAACTCCTCTGTCAGAACATCCCCAGGCTCCCAGTGCTGATGCTCCCTTAAGCAATAATACGCTGCCAAGTACTGAAACTAATAAGTGATAGGGCATTCCTGGTACATCTCAGCCACTGAAACATGGAAACAGACCCATTTAGCAGAAGCAGACCCAACGTGCACAGGCACACCAGGTAGCTTAGAGTGGAGCGAAGCTTTCAGCAACATCCCAGCTCTGCAGCTGTCCTGCAGGAAGGCAGAAAGCTCGTGTTCAGCATCCCCGGGGGAGAGCAATTTATAGATTTCGAAGAGAGAGAAACAGCCTTCAGATGAAGCATCAGACTCCAACCTCTCCGAAGGGAAGAGCAGAGGGACAGGAGTTTGATTGATTGCAGCAGCCCCTTTGGTTTTCAGAGCCACGACTTCCCTCTCCCCCAGGCAATGCTGGGCTGAGATGACTTGTTTCCCTGCAGACCCCACTCTGCTCTGCTTGCTCTCCAATCTGGCCCTGGCCAGAGACGAGCCACTTCCACTGCATCAGTACGTATTGATGAAGGAAGATTTTCAGCCTTCGGAACCAAAGTTTGGAGCAGTTCCTGCCATGAATTCATGGGTCTGTCTGTGCAGATGGTTTGGTGAGACGGTTTTACTGTCCCTATCCAACCGTAGGGCTGCCCCAGGTGCAGAGGTCTCTGTACAACCCTGCAGCTCCCACTACCCCAGGGGCACTGGGAAAAAACTTTCTTCAAGGAATCCCACCATCCAGAGGCCTTCTCCCTGTTCTTCACAGCCCATACAGGGTGTGTAAGCTCTGGATATACCACCTTACCCATCTGGAGAGCCCCGTGCTTTTGAGCCAGGACAAATCCAACCACTACAGCTCTTCCTGATGGGCAAGAGAAGAACCAGACGTGGCAACTGGAAGCTGCCATGATCACCCTGTGTCACCAAGGGCAGGAGGGATTTCCAGCCCCCCAGCAGCATGAAGGAAGCCTCAATCCTTCCTGTCTCCCACCTCCCCCTGCAGCAGGGATGGGCATCTCCAGGCAGGTGCAGCACGCAGGTCCTGGGAGCAATCTGCAGGCCTGTAATGACAGAGATAACTCACGCCGTGTCACCCAACGGTGATACATGGAAATGCTACACAAACCCGTCTATCTGGTGCTCTCCATTTATCTTTCTGCCTCTCTATTTATCTCTTCCCCCAGCCTAGCACTGGGTGCTGTGCAGGAGCTGGAAATGCCAGCTGCTGAAAACGCAATTTGCTTTGATTCTCCCACATCTCCCAGAATATCTCCGTGACCTCTGGAATTCTTTAATTTTTTTTTTTTTTTGCAACAAATTATGCTAACGATGATTTTTATTTGTGTTAACAAACTGCAGTGGCTCAGCATGGCCAGCAAACATATAAATATATATAAATACATTGCTGTCTTTCGAATAAAGAGGCCTTAAAACCTTATCAAACAGAGGTGGTTTTTCTCTCCCTCTCCCTTCCTAAAAGGCATCAGCACAAAATTTCTCCCCTAATTATAACAATGCTTCTCCTAATGAAAGAATTCATTTGCCTTCTCTAATCAGCTTCGGAAATTGCAGCCGATCTGTGGAGGAGGGGCTGCGACGGAGGTTTGGAGGAGGCAGCCCACAGCTTCCAAAGCACCTCAGGAATGAGGAAACCACAGCCACGGGAGGTGCACGTGGAGGAGGATGGAAGGGCAGTGCTGGGAACGGCTGTGGGGTTCCGGGGACCCTCTGCTTCCAGGAGTGGGAATCACGCCCTGCACTCCTGGTTGGTGAGCAAACCCTGAGGCTGATGGATGCTGTTTCGGAGCACATCAGTCTTATTTCTTCTTATGTAGGTGAATGAGGTGATGCTGATCCACAGAGGCAGCTTCTCCCAGTTCCCGGGAAGTCTGGGAAGCGCAGGCTACGGATATTTGGGGGGTATTTCTGCTCAGACCATCATTTATAAAACAAAAAGAGGCTTCATTTGATCAGCGTTGGGCGCATGGGGCGCTGCCAGCCTGCTGCCTGACTCCCAGCACCCCCAGCACCAGCTCTCCATCCTGCTCCATCCGCTCAGACCATCAGCACGCTCACTGACAGCAGCCCTTGCCCTGGCTTTAGGGTGTGTTTGGGAAGGGCAGAGGGAGCTCTGGGAGCAAACAGGTGAGACCCAACGCACGCTGCTTTGTGGCCAGGCTTTGGTGGGGGATCGGGTGATGCGTCACCGCTGGGCATAACGCAGCCCCTTCGCTCAGCAAAATCAGAAGGGTTTAAACCCAGAATAAAAGAAGTTGGGCTGATGAGCAGCACCGCCTCACACACTGTCAGTGGGCAGAGAGGAAAGTCCCCCCCGTTGTTGTATCAGAACCAGGCATGTCGGGGGCAGGGGGTGGCAGGAATGACCTGAACTCCACCAAAGCAGACCTTAAATGTCATCTTCCACAAGTGCAGTGATGTTCTAACACCGAAATAAGATTTAATAACGTGGTAGCAATGGCAACCCCAGGCAGCTGGAAGCTGGCCCAGGAGAGGGGAGGACCTGGAGCTGAGATAGGAAAAAGAACCCGTTCCTGGCTGGGGATGCTGCAGGGATGCACAGAGCTCACGGCAGCGGTGCTCCCAGGCCGAGGCCATGGGGACATACGCATTAGATGCAGGGTATCTGTTTTCCCTTCCATGGAATAAATGCTCTCTTCAGAGCAGCACATTCCCCGCCACCACTAATGAAAACACATGGTGCATTTATGCAAAAGCTCCTTCTCATTCTTGGTAATGACATTGGTGGTGGCAGCTCCTGTCTCCTCCTGCTGCCTCGCTCCCTCCCAAGCACCCTTGTCATTTCCCTTCCCTTTATAGACAGCCTTTAATGGGATGAGTCCTTTGCCAGCAGAAAGGAGCCAATGTGTTCTCAGCGGCTGTCAAAGGCACTTCGACTGCATAAAGAGCCTCCCATGTGGTCTCACAGTTAAAATATATATACATACAACAGACAAAACTGTCACCAACGTGCCAGAACCATCATTAGCACTTGATCTTCCTAGCACAGAGGACATGCCTCAGCCAGCTATTTTCATCCTAAATCCCTCTTTCGGTTTGCATTGTATTTTGGGAGCTGGGCAGGGGAAGGGGACTTTATTTCCCCTACTCTGCTTGGAAGACACAACACAGACCTGGTGGGCACGTTGTGTTCCCAGTAAGGAGCTGTGGAATCTCTGTGAGATGCTTTAGAAAGTGCCAGACAACCTCCCAGCCTGCCTCCCCCCTTCCACCCTTTGATGAGCTTTAGATGAGATGAAGATAGCCGTGGAGTGCAGGAAAAGGAAAAATTACACAGCATCAAGAGAGAGCAACAAGGCAAGGATGTGCTGAGGGAGAAAAGGAGCTGATTCCTCTGCTAAATCAGCCACGAGGGCCCTGCAGCACCTGCTGCTGTCAGAGGGGAGCTCAGCAGGCAGAGCTGGAGGTCTGCAGTTGCCATATGAGAAGGGGAAGATGCCCATCCCCTGAATCAATGCTTCTGGCTCCCCTGACCCATGCAGTGCGGGCCTGGTGCATCTGGGTCTGCCCAAGGCAGAGGGCACTCCATGGATCAGTGCTGTCCTGCAAAAGGAGCAGGGCACGTGGGCCGGCTGCAGCAATGGGTTCCTCGTCTCCCTGCAGAACATCTGCCCTACAGACGCCTGTTTTCCAGGTCAGGACAGCGTTGCTGGTTGGCACGTGGTGCCAGATGCTGGAGGAAGGAGCTGGCTCACCTGGCCACGCGGAGAAGTCCTACAGCAGACATGGGTCCCATAGAATGGCCGTGCAGTGACCCGCTCAGAGGAACCTGCTGCCGTCCTGAGCTCAGCCCAGCAGTGCAGGCGCAGAGCTGTGCTCCAGGGACATCCTTCAGCACTGCTCCACAGAAGGACTTTGCTCCCTTCGGCCCCCCGGGAGCAAAAACCCAACTGACTGCAGTCACACAGACACCCAGGGCTGCACCCAGGCTCACAGCAGGGCTTTGTGCTGGAGGGCACCCCCAGCAGGGCATCCCTAAGGGCTGGGACATGGGGAGCACAGCCAGGAGGACGCAGCCCTCCATTCCCCCTGGAGCATCCACCTGAGCCCCAGCACAGCAAAGCCTGGGCAGGAACAACGGGCAGGATCAGGCTGGTATGATGAATGTGTTGGAGGATGCCATGCGGTTTCGCAGACAGAAAGAAAGGCTAAATTCATCTACTAAATTATTCACTGTGAATTTTTGCTCTGTTCTAGCAGACACACATCCAGCAGCTATATAATAGGGAAATTCAGTATATATCATAGTAGTTAGACACGTATCCATTACGCACAGCAGTTGTTAATCTTCAGTGAACGTATTTAATAATAGCTATTTATGTAACATACATTAACTACCCCTTTTAAACTGAAATTGAATGCATATTTGAGAACCTTAATTCAAAGCACTACTTAAAGCTGAGTCTCTGAGTCAGGGTAATAAGGATTTCGAAAGCGGGGTGTTTAAGTACTTTGGAATAAAAAAGGTGACTGGAAAGAAAATCTTTGGGAAGAAAAAAAAAACACCCAAAGGCATTTTTATTATTTTTTTTTAATATATTTTACACTTGAAATGCTGCCTTGGGTGCAGATGGAGCCGTGTGGCCAAGAGGACACCACGGGCAAAGGGAAGGCGTGGAGCTGGCATGCGGCTGCTTCTTGCAGGCAGGAGATTGCTGAGTGCCCCGGGGGCAGTGGAGCCCTGGGGACCTCAGCCTTCCTGCAGGGATGAACCAGGCTCTGCAGCTCCCTCCCAGGCTGCTCCAGGCCACGGGGATCTCCTCTTATCAGCAGCTCTGCCGCGCAGTCTGCCCGCAGCCCCGATGCTTGAGAGGGTGGGAAGCACTGTGATACCTCCAGCCTGGCATCGAACCCATCCCAAAGCCTGGAAAGGGGTGGGAGAAAAAAGCACAGAGGCACGAAGCGCTGCCAGGCTCCATCCGTCCCCGTGGCACTGCAGGTGGGGGTATTCTGAGCTCACCAGCCTGAGGCCAGGGGTGCTGCTGGGCTAAAACATCCTAAAACATCCCCCTCTGCTCCTATGCAAAACGCAACATTGGACTGAAGAGAGGTTCGGAGGAGAGGTGGCACTGATAAAGAACCCAAGTGGGACCTGGCTGTGAACTGGGGGCACTGGAGACCCATGCATGCTGCCTGGCCACCCAGAGAGGCGTTACCAGGGCATCCTCTGACCATGCGCCATCCCTGGACCTCTCCTGATGTGTCCATCCCAGAGGCTCCTAACCCAGGGGTACCTTGGAATCCAGCAGCCCTCGATGTTCTTCCCTCTTGGAAACGTATCTGAGGAGCCGCACAGTTTTCCTTCACACTGTGAGTAGTGCCTCCTCCCTCTCTTTGCTACAAGGTGGTGACTCTCAGCTCTGTGGAGAGCCACTCAGGACTGATGGACTCCTATCAAACTCATTCACATCCCTCTGGAGGTGGGACCAGATCAGCCCAGGCTTGAAGGCAGAGCCCACTGACACTTCCTGGTCCTCATACTTCTGATCTCGGTTCCTTTCCTAATAATTCCTATCACTTGATTTTCTTTTTCTAACATGAGCACATAGCTGACATTTTCAAAGTAGTATGTACTATAACACCAAGCCCTTGTTCTTCAGCAATGTGAGGCAGCTCGCAGTGCTTTATTTAATTCACAAAATTAAGATGGTCTTTTTCCATGTACATTTACCTACACTGAATTCTACCTACCGTTTTGTCACCAGTCACTTGCTATCACAAAGTCTTTGCACAACTCCTCACAGTTGGCCCTTGTCTTTACTACCAAAATAATTCAGTATGTCCAATTTCTGGCTGTAAATATTGCAAGAAAGAAAACTGATGCTAAGAGGGAATCTGGGGCAACCCATTTCGTGGGGTCTGGGAACCATCAGCTCAACCATGAGTTGGAGAAATCAAAGCAGAGGACATAAACATAGCTTCGCATGAACAGTCTGTGCATGAGGCTGTGCTGGAGACAGACTGGGCAGAGGTGTGGGTCAAACCTGCAGGGTGGATGGATGGATGGATGGATGGATGGATGGATGGATGGATGGATGGATGGATGAAGGGATGGACGGATGAATGGATGGACGGATGAAGGGATGGACGGATGAAGGGATGAATGGAAGGAAGGAAGGAAGGAAGGAAGGAAGGAAGGAAGGAAGGAAGGAAGGAAGGAAGGAAGGAAGGAAGGAAGGAAGGAAGGAAGGAAGGAAGGAAGGAAGGAAGACCTGGGAAGACCACAGACGATGGCATTCCTGGGAAGGAGGATTTGGCTGGGAGTCATTTGGGGGCTGGCAATGATCCATTGTGATTGCTTTTCTTTGTGGCTCCTGTTGGAGGCTTCTGGGAAGCCAGGCAGGGTAGGGACCCTCTTCATCACCAGTGCTGTGCCTGCGCTGTGGAAAACAGCCTTCCTGGTCTCTCCTTTCCAAAGATTAAGCCAAAGAACACTGCAAAGACATTGTGATTTGATTTTCAGGCTGGGAGGGAGAACTCGAGCCCTGTCAAGCCCAGAGTTTCTGCTTGATGACAGCAGATCCAAGTGGATGAACAGCCGTGAGTGATGGAGCCTCCACCACACGCCAGAGCAAGCTGTCAGAGGGGTTTGGCTCTCTGGCTGCTGGCACTGGTGCTCAGCTCCCAGTTTGCCTGGCTGTACCCTCCAGCTGCTAGCTGCTAGCCTGCCGTTGTCTGCAAGCCAGCTGGCTGCTCAGCATCTCCTCCTCCAAAAGGCACTTCTACACTCAGATGAGTCACTTATTAATGCTGCCTCGGATTTAGCAGGGATGCTCGCACCTTGCACTTCTCTCCCAGCACACAGCAGGTTTCCAGCATCCAAGATCAGCCCTTCAGTTATTCCCTGGTGATATCCAAGCTCATCACCAAGCTTTCAAACACACAGAGCTCTGGCACGGGCAGGGAGTTCAGTGACTGCCTCAGTAAGCCATGGCCAAAGGTAATGCCATGTCCCTGCTGCAAGCCGGTATTTCCCTGCTCCTGGAGCCAGGAGCTGCTTCAGGGCTGGCAGCCACACCACGACAGCCTCTGGTTTGTTCATCATCCACGACATCCATCGCAAAGCTTTTACTGTTTAGCATACAGTCACCTCCCTTTGCAAGGGCCAAATCCAGTTCCTTGGATTTGAAAGGAGGTTTGCCTCTCCCCTCACCTTTAATTATTATTATTATTATTATTATTATTGAAAAGCCTTAAAGATGAACCAGCTAAAAGCACAGAAACAAGATTCCTTTCAGCTCATTTGCAAACTGTGCATTTATTTGTTTGCTTCCTTCAGTGCTATCCAAGCTTGGAAGAGAGATCGAGGTTTTCCAACTTATTGTCAAATTGATTTTTAAAGGGTTTGGAGTCAACATTTCCTCTGGCAGTCCCAGAATACTTTGCTTCAATCAAGCTTCTGGATTTTTCAGAATTAAATGAAGGAGAGTTTTGAAACTGAAGAACGTTTCAGAGCCAAAAAATCAAAACATTTCGTCTCGAACCTGTCAAAACTGGCCATTTTGAGTCTTTTCACATGCTTTTTCCCCCCACAAAAAAAAAAAAAAAAAAAAAAAAAAAAAAAAAAAAAAAAAAAAAAGAGGCAAAATCACCATAATTTCACAAAACAGAGCTGACAAACTCGTGTTTCCAGCACAGAAAAGTTGCAGGAGGCAAAATCCATTCATCTCCGCTCCCGGTGGAGGAAAAAACAGCCTCCAAAAAATGCAGACCCTGGAATTCCAAGGCAAAAAAAAAAAAAAAAGAAATGAAATGAATTTGCCTGCTCTCCAGCTAAGCAGCGTTCCCACCCCTAATTTCTGTGGATGAATGGCCGCTCGCTGCATCAGCATGCAAGGCACGCAGGGCGCGGAGCCAAGAGGAGGCGTGCGATTTCTGCCCCGCTCACCTGCCTGCCGCTGGGCTCTGTGCTGCTTCACGTTGGAGCATCCCCTCCGTGCCAGCATCCCTGCTTTATTAGCGGGGATAATTGCCCTTCCCGGCTGGGAGTCCACCAGCCTCGTCAAAAACACCTTGGCACAAATCTAAACAATGCCCTGCCGTCAATTCTTGGCTTGCACACTGGGGCAGGGGGCAGAGGAACCCCGCAGCCCTCAGCCCTTGGCATGAGCCGCCAGGGCGAGAGGAGCTGATTGCCTCTGCTCGCCAGCTCCCTTGCTGATTGATTTATGGAGTGGGAGATTAAGGGCTGGAACTGGTAACAGGGAGCTTTGAAACGAATGAAATTGCAAAGAGGATTGCGAGGTGCGGCGGAGCCACTCTGGCAGTGAGCGGCCACTTTGTGCCAGGTGGGGAGGATGGGGCAGCAGGGGGGGGACACAGCAAAGGGTGATGAACATGGGCGGTGTGTCCCTCACATGGGGAACAAGGAAGGTTGCCCCTCACTGCCCTGCCTGTGGAGGAGTTCAAGGCCAGGTTGGATGGGGCTGTGAGCAATCTGATCTAGTGCTTGACCTCGTGGTTGGCAACCCTGCCTGCGGTTGGAACCCTGAGGGGTTGGAACTTGATGAGATCCCTTGTAACCCAAGCCACTCCATGATTCCTAGTGTGCAATAAATGTGAAATACAGCCAGAAGGACATCAGAGGACCTTGCCTTGATCAAGGCAAGGTGTGTCTGTGGGTGCAAGCACCTCCCTGCCTGAGTGCATGTTTCATGCATTCATTCACTGTACCCACAGGCACTGAAAAGCAGTTGTGGGTTTGGTGCTATCTGCATCACAGGGCTGGATGGGCACTGCATCACCAGAGGTCAAGGAAAACATTGCAAAGCCATTGCAAAACACCTTCGGTCACTGACTCTCCTGCTGATGCTTCTGATGCCTGAATTGTTGTGTTCTCCATTGGCCTTGACACTTGCCAGCAGCTTCCTTGGAGCCCTTGCTGTCCCACGGGGAGCTGGGGCTGCTGCAAGCACGCTGGGATAATGGGAGCTCTGGCTCTCCTCCTTGCAATGCCAAATTTGCAATGATAAAATTTTACCCTAAGCTCATAGTAGGCAGCCAGTGTAGGAGCATGGGCCCAAAATGCATTTCTATTACGTTGGGCATCTGAACAGACGTGCAAGGTTTTTGGCTGAGCAATGCCCAAGGCAGCATTTCCTCAGTCCTGGTGCAGTGTGCTTTGCACACAACCCCAGCAGCAGACACTCTGGGTCTTGGGGTATGTTTTGCCTTTCCTGTGTTCTTCGGCTAACGTGCATACTGCAGCAACACATCATGGAAACACAAGTGGATTCAAATCGCTGCAAACCAGCAATGAGAGAGCCCAGCTAGCCCAGCCCGAGCTTCTGGCACCGGAAAACTGCTGCTTTTACCCCTGTGCAGAGCTCCTGCAGCAAAGTCCCAGCACAGCGGTGGGAAGGGCTGGAGAGCAGAGTCCTGCGGGGGGTGTGGGGCACGGCAGCACCCGGCAGAGCAGAGGGAGCCGGGGGTGGGATGGGATGGGAACGAGGAGCTTTCATCGAGGCGGTCGCACGCCAGCCCTCGGCCAGCCCAGGCACAGCAGGACACGGCTGATCGAAGCCCGATGGATTGAGGAAGATCAAAGCTCCCCTTTTATCTCAACCTCCCTTCTGCCTTCCTCCACAGCTGGAGGGCGTGTGTTCCCCTTCTTTGTAGATGCTCCATCCCCGTCTTTAAATCTTCACTTAAAGCCTCCCTTTCTTCTCCAGCATGCAGCTGAGTCCTTTCCGAGCATGCTGTTCTAATGCCCATGGAGGATCCTATTCTAAAGGCATAAATTACACTGCACCATGTCGGCTCCCTCTAGCTGAGCATCTTTCTCAGGTAAGCACTTTGTGTTAAGTGCACATTAACCAGTCCTGAGCTGCTCCAGTATCACAAAGCACGGCTCGGGGGACACCCCTCTGCCTGGCGTTCATTAGGATCAATGCCGACAGCGTTGCCCAAACCAGGATGAATCCTGACACCCCCCTCCTCCGTTGCTGGGGCTGCCATTACCTAATTGGATCCAATGTAACGTATTAGAGCACGCATTATGAGATGACACAAATTGCTTTTGGCTCTTTCTCAGCGAAGGGAGAAGCCTCCGTTGTTGTGACGAGCCCGGCATGAAGGAAACGGGTGGGCATGTGGTGATCCGTCCATAGGAGCCCCATGGATGGAGCCACCCAGCCCAGGGCACTGAGACACTGCTGGCCCTATTCACCTGCAAAAGGGGGGAGGCACAGCTGGGGCGGTTGGTTGGTAGCACTTCGTGGTGGGCAACCCATTGCATGTGGCCGCAGCAGAAGGGCTCGTAGTTCACCCAGCTGTTGAGGGCCCTCCCAAGCACCATGACTCAATGCCGGCAATGAGGGGTGCAGAGTGATTTAAAGGGGTCTGGAAAAGAACAGGGCATCCCAGGATAGATACCGCTGTGGGCTTCTGCGTGAGAGCAGATCTCCATGAAACTGCTGGAGATCAAAGACAGCGGTGCTGGGCTGAGCACGGTGAGCTCAGAGGACTGTTTGCAATCCATCCAGCCAAAGAGCTGCTGCTGATCACCCCACCCTTGTCCAGGAGCCTTCTGATCCACAGTGCTCCTCCAGGTAAGCGGGCAGAGGCCACGCACAGAGCACATCTCCTGGATCCCAGCGGGGACACGGGGCACCACATCTGGAGGTGAAGGTATCGGATATGGGGCTTCATTAATTCTTAACACGCTCGGGCAGCACTGCCCTCTCACTCCTCCTGAAGAGGCTCTTTGCTAACCACAGCAGCGGGATTGGTCAGCCCGTGCAGTGCAGAAAGGGGGTGAGAGTGCTCACAGTAACTGCTGCTGACGGTGTTTGTAGGCACATCCAACCTCTTTTAATATCTTGTGGCAATGAGCTCCGCAGATTAACCGCACGCTGTATGAAAACTTGTCTCGGTTTTGAATTTACTGCCTTTCAATTTCCTGCATTATGGTTTTTTTTTTCCTGCATTTCCCGAGTTTAATTTCTTGCAATTCTTAACTTCTCAGCGCACTCCGAGATCACGTCTGAAATATTTTCTTACCACCGAGACCAAAACCACCACAAAAAAAGAGCAATTATGGCATTCTTCCACCATAATTCAGCAGGTTTCATCCCCAGCAAAAAGAAAGAAGAGCAAAGAGAGACCGAATGCTCCTAAGCAAGGCACAGCTTCTGCGAGTGTCACCATCCCTGGAGGCGTCCAAGGAAAGGGTGGGCGTCACACTGAGTGACATTGCCTGGAGCGGCCACAGGCCTGAGCTGCTGGTTGGAGGTTGGCTGTGATGACCTTAGGGGCCTTTCCAACCTTAATGATGCTATTCTACTCTGTCCTGTTCTGTTCTGCTTCCATCCAGCTAGTATCTTCCAATGGAGCAGATTGAGTGGTTGAAGATCTCCTCAACCTGCAGCTCTTTCCATCTCGGTTTCTGGCTGATATCCTGGCAGTCCTGCAGCCAGAGCTGAGGTCTGATCCAAGACGTGGGTGGAAGACGTGCCCGGGGGGCAGAAGATGTGTCCCACGATCTGCTCGAGAGCTCTGCTCAGCCAATGCCCCAGCAAGATGAGCACCAAGCCAGCAATCACCTGCAAAGTGCGCAGCTATTCCTTTGCAAACCTGAGCACAACAGCTTGCAGATGCCTTCAAAATCCCATCCGGAGACCCATCGCTGCCTGGGCAGCCAGCCCTGCTCTGCAGGCATGAGCATGAGCACAGGAGCCAGAAAACAGAGCACTGAAGCCACACGAGGCGTCGTGAGCTGCCAGGCAGCCCGGGCTCAGTCCCAGCTCTGCACAGCCAGGCTGGGGAGATGCTCCGGAGGAAGACGAGGGTCTCCTGCTGAGCACTGTGACACTATGCTAAAGTGTTTGGAGAGAGCTTCCTTCCCAGCCCAGGCAGCTAATGGCTGCTTTATGTCCTGAAGCGTGAGGGCTTAGGTCCCCTGCAGATTTTTATCCCATTTAATGTAACTGTAGATATCCTCTGTATTCATATAAATGAATAATCCTTTCGGAATCCTTCTAAGCACTTTGCTTTAGCAGGCTGGATATTATTAATCATAATGCTCTGCGCTTAGACGGCATCTTACCTATTCACAGCACTGAGCAACCACAGGGTAATTAACCCTCTCCATGCCGCGGGAGGTAATTATCACCTTGGTGCCCGTAATGGTGATAGTGTCAGCAGAAGTGACTGTGAATGGGGATCTGGGGCCAACACTGCCTCTAACCCTATAGCACAGCATTATGGGGGGGATGGAAACAGGTGATTCTCCTCTGGCTGTGGGCCTGCTTAAAACGTGGACCTCTTTTTCCCTGCGAGATACAGAATAAATGTAATTTTATCCCCCCCCCCCCGATAAATAAATAAATAACAACTGATTGCCTTTTTTTTGTTGTTGTTTTTTTGGGTGTTTTTTTTTTTTGCACCGGGAGTTCGGGAAAGCGGCAATGCGAACTGAAAGCGTTTAATTAACTAAAGAGAAATCAACGCCGAGAAAAGAGAGCTGTTCTGGGGGGGGACAATTTCTGCCTACTCGAAGCCGTGGGGAGTTGGGGGCGCGGGGGGGGATGAAAGGGGGGGATGTGAAGATGCCACCGGAGCAGCTCTGGATGGTTTCGCTGCGCAGCCACCGCCAGCTGCAGGGGAGTGCTGATGATAATAATGATGCTAACGATAATATTTCTGTGCCTGCCTTCCCTGCAGCATCCTGCCACAGACGGATCCCAAAGCGCGTTGCAAACGGGGTTGCTGTTGACATTCCCCTTGCACAGGCTTGGGCTATCGCCGATGCCGCACAGCTGAGAGCCAGACTTCAGCTGTCTGTGTTGGAAGGCTGCCTCTGCTGTCCCCTGAGGGCACCCAGGCTCTGCAGCACTTGCTGGCAGGGCTGGCGCTCTCTATCCCTGGCAATGAGGGTCTTTGCACCCCTTCCTTCCATGTGCCGCTCCGCTTTCGCATGGATCACGTTATGCCTCCCATTGCCCCCTGTCTCACTGTAGCGTTTATTAACCCTTCCATGCCCAGAAGTGAGCTCCTTGGATGAGGAGGATGCACCCATGGCCAGGATGCCGGCAGGATGTCCCCGCAGCCTTAGTGCAAAGTTCCCACTGTGAGACGTAATAGGATGGGCAGGACCTGTCCCCTCAGAGCAGAAGAGGAGCAGGCATATGGGGATGCACAGATTGGGTCAGCAGTGTGGGCGACAGGAGAAGCAACCTGCAGAGGGGATGGCTCCTTCTAAGCTGCCTAGGCATGGACCTGCTCTTCCTCCCATGAGATGGCTGTGAGAAGAAGCCACAGTGAGCGCCCACACGCAATGCTGCCTGCTGGCAGCTCCCTGCCCCAGCATGGCAAGCAGCTCAAGGGCTGCCTCGCTCCACTGGGAGGACAGAGCCTTCCCAGTCAGATTTCACCTCTGGGCACATCTCCAGCTGAGCTGGAGCTGCCCATTACTTCCCCAGCTGAAGCCCTCATACTGCAGACAGAAGGCCATTTATTGCTAGATAAATAACACTGCAGCTCGTGGAGCCGGCGCAGGGCAGTGCAGGGACATGGGATTGCGAGTCAGGATAATCACAGGTGTATATCATATCTCGGGGGGGGGGGGGCATTATATCAACGGCATGCTGCTCTGCATGAGGACAGCAGCCCGGGTTTGACTCAGGTCCGGCTCACTCTGTGAGCACGGCACGTTGACACCTCTCCTGTCTGGTGCACTCCGCTGCCCTCCCAGCAGATCAGCACTGCCCTTATCTATCCCGAATGCTAATGTGCCGGCGTAGATTTGTATGGCCCCGCTGTCATTTCTCCGGCTGGCAAATGTGATGGATGGACTAGTCCACTCGTGCTGCTAATGGAAACCCAGAGCGAGCAAGAGCCAACAGAAACACTCATAAGTCAGGAGGAATGCTGCAGGTTTCACTCGGTGCCTGAGATCCCTCTCTCTGGGTGAGGAGGGGCTCTGCAGCCCCCCTCTCCGTGCCCTGGGGTGGCTGACAGCGAGAGGAACAGAGCTGCTCCTGCTGTGCCACCAAGGGAAGGGGGAGGATTATTGCGTGCAGTGCTGCCAGGCTGTGTTCGTGCTCTGCTGGGGGGGTAAGGAAGTTCCCTTTGCCTCTGGCACTCAAGGAGCTCTGGGCTTTGCTTGCTTTGATGCCAGCCCTCGGAGATGGGAGTTGCCCTCTGGCAAGCTCCTGTCCCCCCACTGTGGCTGGCTGGGGAGGGAGAACCTCTCTCTTCTCATAATGCCAAGCGCAGGAAAGCTTCACAAAGCCCCACGCAGCCGAGGGCTGCAGCACAGACATGGTTCTTGGGGCTGAGCTCTGCTGCCCACCTCCCTGCAGCCCACTGTGCTGAGCACCCCTTGTGAGCCTCCGCTTCCCCACACCGTGACAGCTCCGGTGGCCGGGGGGGGGGAACTGCTTGCAGAGGGCGATGGTACAGCAGTGCTTAGAGTCTGGAGGTGCTCCATCACTTCAACCCGTGCTGGGGATCTGTCTCAGGGAGCCACAGGGAGGAGAAGTGCCCTCTCCCCACCGCTGCTCACTTGTTGCCCCGGGAGAGCTGTGCCGGTGATGGATCGCCGGAGCGGGAAGGCAGGGGTGCCCTTTCTGTTTGTGTGGAGTGTGTCTAATATACTGATATATGCTGCATTCATCCCTTTTAAATATAAATCAATAAGCTGCTATATTTCAAAAGAGAAGAAAGCACAGGGCAGTCAATGCGCTGTATAAATGTCTCCATTCCCCGGGGTCTCCCAGCTGAGCTGCGGGGCCGGAGTGCAGCGAGCAGCCGTGTGATGGCCTTTCCAGCACGTGGTGCCAAGAAGCAGTGGGAACACGTCAGGGTGTTCCCCATCTGTTGGTGTGCCAAGAGCCCCAGCTGCAGCCACGCCGGCCTGAAGCAGCCTGAGGGATGTGGGGACACAGCAGCCAGCATCCCACGGTTTGCTTCTCCTTTGCTTTGGTGCGGTGTGCCTTGGACTCCAGGCAGGGCGCAAGCCGATGTGTGTTCCAGAGTGATGGCCTCACCTGTATTTCTGCCCAAGCTGTTGGAGCAGCTGTGCTTTTCATGAGGTCTCCAGGTGTTGGGGACCTCAGGGGACATGAGGATCCAGAGAACATATCCCCCCTCCATCTTTTATCCCTGATGCCAGAAAGTCTCCTGAGCATGGAGCTGCACCATACAACCCTGCAGCCCGGGGCATAGCCACCCCAGTCCTCCCAGCAGCCTTGGGCTGAGCACCTCCATGGCCTGAGCATCCCTATGGGCTGAGGTCCTCCATGGGCTGAGCATCCCTATGGGCTGAGGTCCTCCATGGGCTGAGCACCTCCATGGGCTGAGCACCTCCATGGGCTGAGCATCCCTATGGGCTGAGCACCTCTGTGGGCTGATTCTGGCCACAGGGACAGGGCTGGGGACCAGCACACAAGACAAGGCAGAGCAGGATGTCATCTCTGCTCAGCTGCAGCTTGTTCTGGTGAGATAACGCGTGTCACGCAGACAGATCACCCTCCTTCATTTCCTCCCTGTGTCACAGCCTCACTCGGGGGCTCTCCTCTGCTGCCCCCAATGCTCAGCAGTGTGGAGGGAAAACAAAACCCCCCAGCAGTGCAGGAGGGGCCCAATGCTCTCCAGCCCAGATCCATCCCCGCTGTACAGAGGACATCATTAGCTTTGCAATAAAAATGCAGAAAGAAAGTAAATCCTCTCTGCACAACAGCGAAATGGTTGCAGATCCAAGAGCTGACAATTATACAGCAGTTGCAGATCTAGGCTATTATTTATGATCAAAAAACGTCAATTTGTATAGACTCCAGCGTTTCACCTACTAGAAAGCTCACCCATTAATTCATGATGCATTTAAATGTTCATTTCAGGCCGGATTTCTCTGGGTGATGCACACGATTCCCTTTCAAGTCCTTCAGATGCCGGAGTTGAAGTTGAAAAGGAGCAGTGGTCCCTTTTCTGGAACCTTCCGCTAAGAAAATATTATATATTAAAAAAAAAAAAAACTTAATTATCTCTCAATATTTTATTAATAATCAATTTCTTATGATTTTTTTTTTTTTTAACGAGATGCCATTGCATAAATGCCCTCATTTTCTGGAGCGCGTTTGGTATTTGTAAGAGCCGGCAATACAGCTGGCATGAATAATTCCCATTCAACTGCCTATTCCCAAACTGTTCGCCCCAACCCTCTGCTGCTCCTTCCCTGGGATGCATTGGGCTGTGCCCCTCGCTGAGCGTTGTTAATTGGATGAGTGCTGTTTCCCGAATGACTGAAGCTGGGGGTTGTGGTCAGCGGGGAGGACGGTGTGCTGCCTGCAGCTGCGTGGGGGTAAGCGCTCAGATCTGGGATTGCAGGAGGAGCAAGTGTGTCCCTGAAGCTCTGGGCGGTGTTTGGATGGCTGCGTCCAGCAAACAGCACACCCAGGCCAGGGCAGCACAGGATGGCCACCAGGAGAGTCCCCCAGTCCAGAAGTAGGACCCAGATTTTCCCGCTTGAGCCCCTCATTTAAGGAGATGATGTTACCTTCACCATTGCACAGATGCCTCCGAGATTCCGTGGCCTCAAAATAAAGGGAAAAGGGAGAAAGAAAGCCAAAAGTTAGGGATTTATTTCAGCATCTGCCAGGGCTGTGTGGTAACATTTGTGTCTGTGCACAGGATCATCCTGGAAATCCAACCTCGTGCTCGGGGCGTGTATCTCAGGGCTGGGAAAGGGCTGGGAAGCAGCCTGCACCCTCGGGGCTGGATTCACCTCTCCTGTCTGACCACATCAATTTTCATCCTGAGCTCTGGGCAAACTCCAGCAGCCCGGTGTTGGCTGCTCCGAAACCAACCGGAGCACCTTTTGGTGCCACCAACCCCCAGGGATGCTCTCCTTCCCTTCCCCTGCGCACCACACACACGTGCGGGACGCGGCGACGCTCTGCGGAGCCGCAGAGGTGGGAGGGAATCCCCCATTCCTGCGATCAGATGCCGGCAGCGTCAGAACGGTCGGCTCCTTCTCCGTGCCCTCCGCCTAAGTGAGACGTTGACAGAAACAAAAGAAAGCCCGTTAGGAGAGCTCTCCCCCTCCGCCTGGAATAGGGCGAGGGCTTTGGCGGCGGGGGGGAGCGGGAGGTTTGCATACATTTCAAGGCTCAGCCGAAATACAAAGTGCTTTTTGTGAACGCGAGAGAAAAGGACGTGGAGCAGGCAGAAGAGGAGGAGGAAGAGCAGGGGAAGGATGCCTCAATACAAAAAAGCTTAGCCTGATAAAATATTTAGGACGGGCTCACACATCAGAATATTAATGCTCTGCATTCCTTGTGCTTGCACTCTGTTGATCTTCATTCTCCAGTGACCTTGTTTACAGTATCTGAATTTGCAGTCTGCATTTTAATAAGGCCCTGAGAGAAGGTCTGAGACACAGCGTCTCTCTGAACCAACTTCAAAACCCTCCTCCGACGGGTGGAAATTTGGGAGGATGGGATGGGGCTCTGGGGTGCCGGGCGCCTCGTGCCAGCCTGGGACCGGGAAACTGGGGCAGCACGGAGGGGCTCCCGCAGCATTCAATTAATTTCCATCCTCACTTTGCTCGGCAGGAGGCTGTTCTGCTCCACGTGCAGGCAGCCCTGCGTGGCGGCTGCTCCCTTCTGCAGGTGACCGCGGGACATCGACCGGGCACGCAGAGCTAAGCAGGCAGCAGTGATCCGCAGCCACGGTCCCCTCGGCAGGCACGGGGGGGGGTCTTGCAGCCGGTGGGGAGCGGAGCGTGTTCCCGGCCCTGCATCGCCTAATGGGGCTCAGCAGGCAGAGCACAGGCTCTGAGGGACGCGGGAGGGATGGTGGCGTGTTTGTCACAGCTGCTGTCGAGGAAGGGAGGGAGCAGGGAGCTTTCCTTGGGGATGCTCGGGATCTCAGTGTTCTGCTTGCCTGGCTGCTGGCAGAGGGGCGCAGAGGCACCGGACACATCCTGCGTGCTCCCGGCACGGGGTGGTGGCTGCCTGCAGGCTGCACAGCCCTGGGTGGCTGCTGGCTTTGTGCAAGGGGCTGTGCACGTGAGGGTCCCAGAATCAGAGCCAGCAGCCCCGCTGCCCCCAGCAGACAGCCCTGCCCTGCTGGCAGCTCACCCCGTGGTACCACCAGGAGGGGACTGCAGCCTCCCGGGGAGCCGGGCTGGGTGTGCTGAGCCAGGCTTGGCTCCATCCGCACAGCGCTTTGCATGCTTTTGCTCTGACATAAATGTATGAATCCTCACGAAGCCTCCAGGAGGGAAGGGAGGATGATTTTTATTTTTTTTTTTTCTTCCTGTTTTACAGATGGGAAAATACAATGTTCAATCACTGGCAAAGCAAAGATAAGAACTTGGAGCAGCTCCCTTCCAGCCCTTCCTCTCCCACTGACACAATGGCCAGCAGATGCAGGTTTTTCCTGCTGCTGGGCAGCTCTGCCCAGACCCCGGGAGGAGAATTTCACAGCTTCCCCCTGGGAGCAGCTCACCATGTCTCTCCCCTTTGACTCCCCGCAGAGGAGCAGCTCAGGGCAATGCATCATTTCGCCTGAGGAGCCATCCTGCCCTGTGCACCCTCAGTGCTCTCCTGGGGAGGTGATGACAAGCTGTGCTGCCCGGTGCTCGCCCTGCCAAGGGGAGGACGGCTGGGCTGAGGATACGCTTCATCATTGTCCTGAAGGGGTTCTGAGATGATCTGCAAGAGCACTGAGGGGTGTCCCCTCCTCCCGAGGAGCCTTTCTTCCTTCTCTGAGCACAGATATGGGTCTTGTGCCATCCTCTCCTCAGGTCTGTGGAGACTTCTGCTTCCCCAACAGCTTCTTGCTCCTCTCCTGACTCATATTTGTTTGGATTCCAGAACTGAAATTGATATCCAAAATACTACAGGAAAGATCTTGTGCATTCACTTGTGCTCCTGGGGACAATTTCCCCCAACACCACTGTGGCCAATTCTGCATGCGTGCTGGGAAGTGAGCTCCTGGCAGTTGTCAGATGCAGTGAAGAAACACTCAGCACTTCTACACTACAATATCAGAAGCCCCCATGGCCTGGGACAGCAATGCTGGGGACACCCCCAGCCCAGCCTTGAGATTACTGCACAAATGATGGAGCTTGCAAAGCTCGAGGCTGACTTCTATTTTCCAGTTCAGAATCCTTGGCGCAGCGTTGATCTCTGTTTCCAACTCTGTTGCCCACTGTCAGAAAGACCAGAATGTGACATCTCCATCATAAAGAAAAGCCCAATTCTCTCCAGGTCCAACGGCTGAGCTTTCAAACAGCAGAATGGCCACATTGGGCTCCCAGGAAGGTGGGATTCCATGGGAAATGCCAGAGTCAGTCCACCATGAGATAGAGCATCCCTCCAGTCCATGGCATCCCCAGCAGCAGGAGACACCCGGGAAGATCCCTGTGCACCTCGTGCCTCAGTTACCCCATCTGGCAAAAGAGTTCAGTGATGCATTCTCTTGCAGCATTTGGAATTGAAATCTGGGCATTAAATCTGGACAGCTTTTCCTCTTTACCGTCACACTTCCCAGGACGATGGAGCAGCAGTTAGGAGCAGTGCAGTTAAGGACATCCAGCCCCAGTGGCTGCTCTCAGCTGACCACATCTGCAGAGTTTTCAGCCTCTCTCATGGGTCTGGAGCGAAGGAAAGACCATTCCATTCTTTTCACATTTCACAGTAACAATCAAGCTGGAAGACAGCAGAGCTGCAGTGCAGAGAAAGCACAAAAACATTTCTTGCATTTCCTTAAAGCTCCTTGCCTCCCTGCCCGGCCCCAAGCGTGAGCAAGGCAATGAGGTGAGATGGGCCAGACCTGTCTGTCTGTCTGTCTGTCTGCAACCTCTCCAGAGCAGCAAAATGCTCTGAGAGTCCCTGACCCGTGGCTGTGAGGGTCTCATCCTCTCCCTCAGCCCCCCATGGCACTCCCCAAACCCTCCAGCACTGCTGCAGCACCAGGAGCTGGGAAGGAGCTGAGAACAAAACTGCATAGGATCAAAATGTTCCCCAAACCAGAGCTCTGGGACATGGACAGTTTCAGAGCTGGGATGCAAAGGGGAGGAGTGTGAGGCAAATCCTGGCTGACCCCCACTGAGAGCCGTGCTCCAGACCACCCCGGAGAGCACGTTCTGGGGATACTCATTCCTCCTGCTGCAGGGAAGGATGTCTCCCTCCTGCCCTTTGATTCACTCGGTGTGTCCAAAGGTCCACAGAGCCAAAGGGTGCCCAGCTGAGAGATGCTGGCCACCAGTGCAAGAAATGCAGGGAGAGAACCCGTTCCTTATGCAACCTGGAGAAATCCAGCTTGGCTGCCTACTAGAGGCTTGTCCACCCCTATGGACTTATCCATCCCCAAGGGCTTGCCCATCTCTATGGGCTTTCCCATCCCTATGGACTCCCCCAGTCCTATGGGCCTGTCCACCCCCATGCCAGCCCTTTGCCTCTCTCTCCTCCTTGCCCCACTCCCCCGTATCTGGCAGAGCCCGTCTGAGGGACGGCGGTGATTTATTTCGGAACATTTCTTGCCTGTTGAAAGCCTGACCTCAGATATGGAGAGACGACACCGGGAAGATGTACGAGTGTCTCTCAGCAAAAGTGCATCAGAGAAATTGAGCGTGAGCTGCCATCAATCTGCCCGGGCACAGCAGCCCCGTGCAGCAGCGAGGGGACCGTGGGCTGGGAGGGATTCGGCGAAGGTCACCTGGGAGCTGACTCAGCCTCCACTCCTCGCTCCCGCCATCCATCATGCCCGCTGGGGAGGAGGCAGGGAGCAGAGGCTGGAGGCAATCTCCTCCACATCCCTCATCCATTCCCCTTTACAGCTTCATTTAGGAGGCTGGAAAGACACGCCGGCACTAATGTCAGTGGGGGCACGGCTGGTGATAATCGCTCGGCGGCGGTAATGAGCACTGCTGGGCTCCCCCGAGAGATGCACTGCCTGGACAGGCCCCCTGCCCAGGGACCTGAAGGCTGGGATGAGGACAAGATGGATAGGGATGTGGGGCAGAGGGGACGGGAGGGCTTTTCCCTCCTTTGGACAACCTGCAGATTCTGCCCCTCAAAACTGTGAGGACTTATGACTTGGCACACACTGACTCCTTCACTGAGAGCTGAATGCTATTTGAATACTGGGAAGCAAGAAGAGGAATAAGCTCATCTACAGGCAGTGAGATGGCTCGGCTCTGTCCAAAGAGCTACTCCAGCAGCAGTGAGGGTTGTCTCACGCCTGGCCAGTCGCTCAGAGCTAAAACAGAGCAACCCAAGTCTGCAAGCAAAGCTTTGGTCTCCCTGGCTGTCCTCTGGCTGTGGTAAGCAGCACACATTGCTCTGCATCCCATCCCAGAGCGCTGATGCACAGCACTCCACCGATTCCCCCTCTGGATGGCACTACCATACATTGCAGTTTGACACCTTCCATCTGCCCGCCCCGCTGCCCAGCAGCTCCGCTCAGCTGCCCGCTCTCCTGCTCCATGTACCTGCACTGATTTACGAGGGTGGCTCCAGCACAGCTGCTCTGAATACACAAGCAGGGAAACGGCGCTCAGTCCGAGGTGGATGCCAATAAGCATTCCTAGATTTTGGCTTTTTGTGAAGAGTATCTCCTGATGCTTGCAAATGGATGTTAGGAACAGCTTCACCTTCCTTCATTTCTAGAACTAAGCAAAGAATCTGTAGGAAAGGCCATGCAATGCTCCGTGCTCGCACCAGCAAAGCCCATGCAATGCTCCAGAACACCGAAGAGCTCTCCCAGTGCTGCGCTCCCATGAGCTGCAGTTCCTCACCGCCTGGCATGACCTCTGGCCTCTGCATGGTACCCCAATTCACAGCAGCACACGTGCAAAGAGAGCAGCAGGGACCTCAGCACCAAGGGGACCAGCAGTCCGATCTCTCACTTGATTTCTTGATCTTCCAGTCAAACTGAGAAAGGAACTGAGAATTGCAGTGGGTACAGCAAACGGGCTGACCAAACACTTATTTTGCTCTGGGCAGGTAGGCTCATCTACCTGTCCTTTGTATTAAGTGGGAATGATTTTGAATAGAAAACGTTAGGATTCAAAATGGGAATTCAAAGCCTCCTTGGGAGCCTGCTGGAGGGAACTGAGGAATTCAGTGGGAGCAGGAGGGACCAACGGGACAGGAAGGGACAGCCCTGGATGGAAGGTCACACAAAGACACAGGTTGTCCCTACACCTGGTTCAGAGTTGTGGATGCATCTTCTTCCTTCCATCAGATTTCCAATCCAGAAGCAAAGCCAAGCGTTCTCTCTACGGGCAACGGAGAACCATCAGGACCTCCAAAACCCATCCCATGAGCTGGGGCGCACTCTGGAGGCTCCTACTGATCTCCATGGGCTGGAAATGGAGAGCAGAGTGTTGGCACCCACCAGGTCCTGGGGCCCTGGGGACGGCCCTGCTCCGAGCGCAGTGGGGCTCTCCGCAGCCTGGCGGGCTGTGAGCAGATTGAGCTGTTTGTTTTGCCTTGTCTGTCTCTTTATACATCCCCAAGTCCCCAGTGACTCTGACAGCAGCTTCCAGCACCGAAGGCATCCTTGTTTTCATATATCTGTTAAATAAAATGTCAGCAGGTGACAACACATGCTTCGTTGGTGCTGTTCCGTAATTTAACGGTTAAGGATGGATCAGAGCCCGATCCCACATCTCCACGTAGAACTCACTTCCAATCTTGGCACCATGCCGTATGCGCTCACTGCACTGCGCCGTTGGTTCCGCACTGGCTGCCCCCATGTCCCATGAGCTGCTGCAGGATCACAGTGGTTCAGGTGCACCCTTCCCAGCACAGATGGGTTGGTTGGGCACAGCTCCCTTTCTAGCAGCACTGTCTCCCACTAAATATGACCCCAGGAAAGCAAGAACGAACAAGAGCTGGAGGCTTTCTCCAATCCCCTTTTCCCAAAGGCTTGTTTTCCCTTTTCACCAAGCCCAGATATATTTTTGGCACCCGCCATCGCTCCCTTCTCAGTGGCACTGTTTATTTGAGACCAGTCCAGCGCAATCTGGTCCCTTCTCTTAGATATTCTCAGTCTAAGAATGACCTTCATACAACCATGAAGCAGAACCCAGGCTGTCAGCAGACCTTTCCTACGCTGGGATCTGGAGGTGGGAATGTTCCGGATGAGCCCCGGGCCCATTTTCAGGGCTCATCCAAAGCAGCACCTCTGCCAATCAAAGCACACGTTAGGGGAGAGGAGACAGACTTCTCTCAAAGCAACACACACAAAACCTCTCCCTGGCCTTTGCTCCCCTGAGCTCTGCATAATGCTCGGGGAGCTGCTGCTTATCTCCAGGTGAGCATTCAATGTATAAATCTTGCATTTTGTAGCCAAAAAAAAACCCAAAACCACCTGAAATTTGCATGCTCTGTGTGGGAAGGGTTCGACACCATCCGCTAGCAATCCTTGTTTTCAGCTGACACCGCTCACCGTGATTAAATATGAAACTTTTAATACCAGTTTCCATGGCCGTGAACTTCATTTCTATCACAGCGCATTCACATCTCTTCTTTTGTTCATCCTGCAGCACCGGAGCTGCTGGACTCCCGCCTGGTGCTACGTGAACTGCTCGGATATTCCTCTAAAAGCAGCAGCAAAAAGCCCTCTTTCTCCACCGATCGCCGCAGTGCTGCAGCTCTGTGAAGTATCAATTAAGCCGTGTTGATTTCTCAACTCCTCAAACCACCGCATCACACCGCGTGAGGGGCTTAACCCAGCCCTCATCTTCCCGCATCCGCCGCCGTGTTAATTCGTTTCCAGACGGGTTATTTGCAGAGCAGGAGCTGCCGTTGGCCTTGCTTGGCTCCGGCCCAGGAGCTGGAGTTGCTCTGACTCTGAAACCTCCCCACGCTCAGCTCACACTTTCTGCTGTTCCTCCATGGTTGTGCAGAGCCCGCCGCCGTCCGAAATGTTGCATTTCCTGGTGAAAACCAGAGGCAAACAATCGCCAAAAAACACTGCATCTCCCAGAAGGCTGAAGGTGCACAAAGCCTCCTCTTCTTTCAAACAGCCTTTCCCCAGATCCCGTTACTGCAGCAGGAACAGAAAAGCATTAATCATCAGCCATTCCTCCCCGAAACTCCTCTCTGCAGGTCATGGGAAATGTCCCCCTGTGACAAACTCAGTTAATTAATTTGTGTCTGTATGCATGAGAATAATTGAGCCTTTTTCTTTTTCTTTTTTTTTTCCCCCCATGGCGTTTTGCAGGGATCCTCACCGCGCCGTATGCAGGGCAGGCAGAGCCACGAGCTCACCGTGCCCTTTGGGAGGGGACAATGTGGGGGCAGCTCTGTGTCACCGCGTGCCCCACACCTCAGTGCTGTTGTGGCCAGGACCGCTGCTGCCCGCTTTCCTCTCCTTGGCAAACTGGAATTGATCTCCCAACAGCTCCTTCTGGAGTTGGAGAGGTCCTTCTCAGCGCTGCACCTCAGCTCCTTGGAATCCCATCAAGGACCCATTGGCCATCGCCAGCATTGTGGTGCTCAGGCTGGGTTGGTCACTCTGCACTCACCTCGGTTTTGTACCCTTTGTGACAAGCATGGCTCTCAGGGGTTCATTACCACCATTGCACAGCTCTCCATAGGAGCGGTGCCACAGCCTCGAAGCCCTCATTGCTCAAGTTGGCCAACCACTATTAAAACTATCAAGCTCTTCAGAGCCAGCCATTGTCAGAAAGCAGGGTTGCCTCCCACGTGCCCCCACTAGCTGGCACACAGCTGGGCTCTGTGCAGCCCTGCCCAGCTGCCCTCTGCATTCCCAGAGGACTCTGGCTCCACAGGGCTGTTGTCTTGGCTCTCCCATGGAGCGTGCATTTTGTCTCCCCCCTCTGCCAGCACTGAGCTCCATGCAGGTCGTGCTCCTGCTCGCATGGATCCATGCCCTGCAGCACTGTCCTTCAAGCAATGCAGCATCTCAGTGCAGCACTGTGTGGATGTGCAGGTCTCCATTCAGCCTGGAAGGGTGCAGTTCTTCTCTGCTCCATTTCCACCACACAGACGAATGGTGGTGGAGATGAATGCATCCCTATGGCGCAGCCACCGACCACGGGAATCACACACTGCACTGGGTAATAAAGCACTGAACAGCTCGGCACGGTCACCTCTGCACCATGTGGGATGTGCTCAGCTTCAGAGCCCCAGCCCTGCTCCCTGAACCCTATCGGAGCGCAGCTGTACTGCTGGGCAAGAAGAAAATTCATTAAAATACATCCCCCCGAAGGAACAGCGCTAGTATTAGAGCCTATCAATAATGATTCACTAGGCCATGATAGCAACAAAATTGCAGTGATAAAGGGTGACAAAATATTGTAGAGTGTGTGCATCAAGGTTGCAGAGCAAACTATCTGATGGAAGAAGCAACGTGTTCGGGTGTGCACGCAGCTGCCTGCTGCCCACAGCCCCAGCTGGGAATCCCCCCAACCCCACACACAGCCATCAGTGTGAGCCCTCCCCACCTCCCAGACCTCAGCACTGTGCCCCCACACCACGTCCTGCTGCTTCTGCCGCCTGCTGCCATCAGGTCCCCTGGTGCCAGCTGGGGATTGATGGGGCTTAGGATGGCAAGCAGTAAAAACGTGGTGAGGAAACAGCGGAGCATAAAAGCCGCCCAATAAAGAGCAAAAGCTTCTTCTTTTCCTCCTTGCAACCTGTAAAGCATCCCGTAAATCCCAGCACACACTCCTGATGTGGCACAGAGACCTAAACCAAAAAGCCCAGGGACATCCCGTGATGCGGTGCACGCTGTGAGTCACGGTTTTAGCGAGGCCCTCTGGAAGCTTTCCTCCAACTTGCTCACAGCTGATGTGATCCAGCTGGGGGGGGGGACCTCCTGCCCTTGAAATAAAGCCACCTGCCCATAACTCATCACTCTGCTTATGAAGGGAATGTGCTGACGCGATGAGAGGGCTGAGTGCACCATGAGAAACCAAGGGGAGATGGAGAAGGAGAGAGCACTGCGAGCCACGCTGCTTTCACCTTCCCCTAATGGAACTGTTCATCGAACGGCAGTGGGAGGGTCAGTGCCACGGCCACGCAGTGCTGCAGGGGATGGGATGCTCCCCCCAGCATCCCACAGTGGGCAGCAGGCAGAGCTGGGGGGCAGCTGCTCCCCATGCAGAGCAATGGGTGACCCTCGGTGCAGGCAGCCTTGGAGCTGAGGGGTGTGCCCCCCTCTGATCCCCCTTATGTAAAGCCTTTGTTGAGGTCACCGCTGTCCCCAGCTCCTCCACGGTGGCTCCTGGAGGGCCTCAATGACATGATTATCCCTCCTTAACAGAGCATTTTCAAAGCCCAAGGAGGGCTTTGCTCGCTAATCTGGCATTCAGCGCAGATAATAGGCTTTGAGACGAGGCCCTCCTGGAGTCTATTTTAAGGTGGTTTTGCAGCATGTCGGCTGTCACAGCAAGAGCCGTCCTGCTGCACTCCTCCTGGGACACACTGCTCTGTGAAACGGTCACACTCACCCACAGCTCCTGCCTGCAGCCCGGGGCACGTGGGAGCAGCGTGCAACAAAGGGCTGTCACCAACGGCCCTACAGCTGCCAGCCCTGCTGGGCCCCAAACTTCCCCTCTCCAAAAGGTTTCGGTGTCTCTCCTCCCCCCAGGTCTCCCTGGCGGGGTGTGGAGGGGCAGCTCTGGGGCAGGGATGGAGCAGACGTCCCCCCATATATGTATATATGTCCCCTCTCTCGGCTGCAGAGAGACCCTGGCAGGGATGCACAGC
Organism: Gallus gallus; assembly: GCF_016699485.2. NCBI lineage: Eukaryota > Metazoa > Chordata > Aves > Galliformes > Phasianidae > Gallus > Gallus gallus. The sequence goes on from NC_052554.1 coordinate 1,495,230, forward strand.
TCCGTTCCTACGAGGTGCCCTCGGTCAAGAGGTCCTACACGTGTGGACGGGGGTCTCTTTGCCATCCGGAGGCTGTTGGGAAGGGCAGAGCTGAGTACAAAAGGTGCCCACGCAGGGATGCAGGGAGCGATGTGCCCGCTGCCACCGGCAGAAATATTGGGGATGAGACCCTCCCCTCCCCCACAACGCCCCCCGGATCCCGTCCCTCTGCCACAACCCCCGCACGCAGCCCGCAGCCCGCAGCCCACACACTCAGGATTTCCCAGCCTGCCCGAGCGGAGCCAATGCATTCGCAGCGGCGTGCGGGAGCCCCGAGCCAGCTTGGCACCGGGGAAAGAATGACTCATCCTCTCCTTCTGCTCCGCTGGGAGCCGGGTGGGAGCCCATTAGTGCCAGCCTCCCAATTAGGGACAGGCTCACTCGAATCTCAATCGCGGCACGACCCAGCGGTGCCACGAAGGGCACCTGGGACCACTTAGCAGCGTGCGGGGACAGCACGCCGTGCTTTTGGGGGGGAGGGGGGTGGTGCTGCGCTTTGGCAGAGTGGCACCGACTCCTGGACCCGTTGTGGGGAACCGAAGAGGGACGGCTGAGCCGTGTGTGCGTCCCAATGTGCACTGCCAGAGCTGCCTGGATTTGTGGACTGGAATAGCACGAAGTGATGCTGAAAATCCAGGTTAATCTGAACCAGCTCCAGAGGCCAGCTTGCCGAGAGCTGCCTTTTTATCTCCAGCGCGAATCCAAATCCACCGCGGGCTTAACTCGGGTCTTGGCAGCTTTACGTCGGCTCTGATTAGCTCACAGCACCTTCTCTGCAGCTTCCCGACCCTCTGCCGGGGGAAGCTGTCTCTAGATTTTCAATATCTCATATTTACGAAGCGGTGAAGCAGTCCTCAGGAGTCCCTGCGTGGGGAAGCTCCTGAAAATACACGGAATCATGGAATCAGGAAGGTTGGGGAAGACCTCTCGGGTCACCACGTCCCCCCCCCAGCCCACCCCACCGTGCCCCCTGACCGCCTCCCTCAGTGCCACCTCCCCACGGGCACCAAAACACCTCCAGGGATGGTGACTCCACCACTCCCAGTGCATCGCCGCCCTTTTGGAGATGAAACTCTTCCCACCATCCAACCTCGTGGTTGCTCTGCACGTGGCTTTCTCCTCAGAGCGAGGTCAGGGTGAAGATTTGGGGCATCGCTGTCTGTGTTCTGGGCTTTCCAGTGGCCTTGAGGTCCTTCCTCCGCTCTGGGACGGGACGCTGCTGAGCTCTTTACTCAGATTAAGCATTGCTGCTTCCTACAGAGAGCAGGGAAGATCAGTCCCTCTGTGCCACCCGGCCACCCAAATGTGTGCCTCAGATTTCTCAGTAGATGGTGGCAGAGATCTCCTTCTCCTGCAGTCCCCGGAGCTCAGGACTCTGCTCTGCACCAGCCCCTGGTGGCTCCATTTCGGATTTCAGCAGCACCAGAGAACCAAGAGCCTGGAACTGCCCGTGATCCACCAGGGAGGTCAGCAGGGATGGAGGCACGGAGGAGAATCAGCCTCCCAGCCTGCATGCAACGCACAGCCTGCATTGCACCACCAGGGAACACAGACACAGGCAGATGTGGGCTGACATCCCCGTGCACAGTGAGACCACGACCCTTGTGGGCTCTGCAGCACAGACAGCCATGAAGTCAGGGCGATGGCCTCTCCATGCAGAAGGGCATCACTTGTGCTTCACAGGCACTCAGACACCCATAATTCCAAGAGGATCATCTGCAGAAGCAACCCACTGCCAGGGAGGAGTGTGCACACACCCATCTCCTTCCTGAGCTCCCTGCTCCATGCCTCTGTCACCTACAGGAGCCCTGGTTGGTCCCATAGCACTGCTGCTTCCTATGTCCCAGCAAAGGAGGGAGAGACTTGAATGGAAAGTGTGGATCTGTGGATGCTGGCTGGGAGAAAAGCTGACACCGCTGCCTGAGTTTATTATCCACGCTGCCCTCTGTGAGGTCCTCAGATGACTGTGCTGGGTGATCCCTGCTCTATAGCAGGGGCTGGCAGTGGTCTTTAATTAAGTGTGCACAAGTCTAATCAGTCTGCAGTGGCATATAGAGTCGGACAAACGCACTGCCAGCACCCGGTATCGCCCCTCCAGCAGGAACAAGCAATGTCTTCAATCACAGCCAAGCATCAGGGAAGCTCAAGTCGTCACCTGGCAGCTTTTGCTGTTGCAAAGAGAAGTCCTCCAGCTGCAGGCGGTGCTCTCAGCCCCATGCATGCCAAGCTGCACCTCCTCCAGAACCCAGTGAGGGGACAAGGGGACTGAGTCTGACCCATGGCAAGGAACATCCTTGGAACAGTGTCAGCAGCATCCCCAAGGAGTGAAGGTGCAGCCCTCCGAGAGCACAGCACTTTCTTCCCCAAACTGCTGAAACGTTGGCAACGAGTTCAGCTGGTAGGATGCTGCAAGCATCTGTAGCTGTGCGTTACACCTGGAATAGCTTCTCGCTGCTCTTGCTCTCCCAGTTAGATGGAGGAGGCTGGTCTCTGTCTCCAGCCAGGCTGCCACTCTCTGCCCCAGCCAGCAGAGCTACTGCTGCCTTTCTTCTTGGTCCCATGGAATCCCCCACCCTCCTGCCCCACCCCACCCCACCCCACCCACTGGCAGGGCAGCAGAGGGGTTAAGGCTGCAGTGATTCTGTACTCCCCACCATCCATCCATCCTGCAAATCTGACGGCCCCATCTCTTCAACGGGCCCAGATTGATTTCTTGACTGGGAGCAATGAGCAGCTTCACATGAAAAATGAGGCTTTGCGCCGTCAATAGAAGTTCTAATTACAACTTAAATCCAGGACATTCTTTACAGCGCAGACCAGATTTACAGCGGCTTGCAGGTGGGCGTGCAGCCCTTTCTAATTAAAAGCGGCACGCATTGCAGATTGCTTCAGACAGGCCATTTCCAGCTACCCAGCACTGCAAGGGCACGGAGAGCTCTTGGCATTGAGCTCACAAGGCAGGTACCAGGCACCCCAAGGGCAAGCACACTGCTTGCTTTGGAGAAGCAGGGGAAGGATAGTAAACTCCACTTTCCTCCTTCTATTCCCACCTGGCCTGCTGCTGCTGAGGTTGCTCATGCTGGGTGCTGAGGTTGCCCATGCAAGGTGCTGAGGTTGCCCATGCTGGGTGCTGAGGTTGCCCACACTGGGTGTTGAGACTGCCCACACTGGATGCTGAGGTTGCCCATGCAAGGTGCTGAGGTTGCCCACACTGGGTGCTGAGGTTGCCCATGCTGGGTGCTGAGGTTGCCCACACTCGCACAGGCTCAGCATCATTCCCCTGGCAGGGACATGTGCTGGCATATCACGGGATGCCACCTGAGGACCACCACTGCCACAGGCTGTTCAGGGACCCAGTGACCCTGAGCCCGCAGCGAGGATGCCCTGTGGGGTCTGTCACTTGGCTCTAGAGGAGCATAGGCTTGGTTCCTCACAGAGGTCACTTGTATGAGGAGTTAATGCTCTTTCTGTTGAAATCCAGCATGACCAGAGGACAAAGCAGCCCCATCCCACGTGTCTCAGCTCCCATGGCTCCCATGGCTGAGCAGCCCAGCAGCCCCTGCTGCTCCTCCTGGTGCTCTGAGCATCCTCGCTCCCAGCTCCGCTCCTCCTCCAGCAGAGTGGAGAAGATCCTCCTGGGCCTTTCCTTCTTCACCGTGGGATATGTGGAGCTGATGGAGGTTGCAGAGAGTGGGGAGAGCAGTGATTTCATAGGGCTGGGAATTTAATTAGTCTTGCCATGGGCTGTTGCTTTTAAGAAAAGAAAATCCCTCCATAAAAAGGCTGCTGGAGGTTACTGGTGATGAATTGGAGCTCTCCTGAAATCACCCCTACTCCTGCAAGAAACCGAAGAGATAGAGCTGTGTTTAGAGCCCAGAAAGGTGGTGGATTCCTCTGTGAAATTGATTCTTTTCCACTGGGAGCTCAGAGGAGCAGAAAGGTGGAGCTGGAAGCTGCTATCCAAGGAGCCTACCTGCATCCTGGCTCAGAGCCCGGCTCCAAGGCAGCTGGCGGTGCCTGTTGGCTGGGAGCACAGAGCTGTGTGCACTGGGTGACAAGGGGAGGGCAGGGGATCTGCCCAGGGAACAAGAGCTGCCAACTGCCATCGGGACAGAAGGGACAGGCTGCTCACAGCATCCCGCAATAAAAAAGCTACCACCAGCCAGGAGACAGATTTATAGCCAACAGCCGGTGGGATGTGACCCTGCCAGGAGCCTGCCAGCAAAAGAGAAGCCACAGATGCCTGTGAAATGTGAGAGATAGGAAGACCGTGTTAGGATGAGCAAGAAATTGGCCTCATGACTCAGCTGGGCTGGACCCAACCTCGCCGCAAACAGCTGCGGGGCCCTGGGGCATCCTGGCTGAGGAACCTCAGGCTGCCTCCTCAGTCTTACGAATTTCCTGCCGAAAGCGAGATAAACTGGGTCATGTCATCCCATCCCCGATGGGGGTGAGCAGCCACCAGGCTCAGATGTGACCAGCCTCATCCCGACACGTCTGCTGCAATTTGTCAGAGCTGATGAGGATGTCAGCATAGTTCGCCCACGTGGTCCCATCACTCCCACGAGGGCTGGCAGGGCCTCTTGCACCGAACTGGTCACCGTGTGAGCAGAGCTGGTCCCTGCATCGTGGGGCTATGGAGGCCAGGAGTCACTGAAAGCCAGTATGCCTCCAGCCTGTCCACTTTCTGCCATGACAGCTAGAGGCACACTGGGAAATATGGAGGTTGGTGCTGTTTCTTGAGCCAAAGTTGGCCAACTGCTGTAAATCTCAGGGTCATGGGTCCATGGAGGAGGCAGAGGATTCCAGTCTGCCTGGGGGTGAGCAGAGTCATCCTGCCCACTGAGGCAGGTCCTTGTGTCCCCACTGAGCTGTGAGCATAGACATAAATATGGACATGGACATAGACATGGATGTAGACATAGACAGGGACATGGACATGGACCTAGAAATAAACACTGACAGACATGGACATGGACATAGACATGGACATAGGCATAGGCATAGGCATAGGCATAGACACAGATCATCACACTTTGTCCTGTGGGGGCGAAGAAAGTGGAAGGCTCATTCTTTGGGATTCAAATGGGATTTTCTGTTGGCGGTTAGAGGTGCACTAAAAGCCTATTTGTGTCCTTGCTAGACTTCAGCCCCAAAGAGGAGTCTCCTGAGTCAGTGTCTTTGGAGGGTTTTGTCTCTGTCCAGGCAAGGACAGTGAAGCTGATGCTTCCCGTGCCTGTACTTGATCTACAAGGAGAGCTATTGGGGAAAAATTGGTATAGGTTTCTGATGGAGAATTTCTGGAGCTCCTCGAACATGAAGCCATGGATGTTCCACCTGCGGTTGCCACGAAGCTGATCTTTTTGGAGAACATTTCAAAACAGCACGTTCTTTCTGCACTAACCTGCCTCCCATGCCTGCTTCCGTTGCTATGGGGTGCTGACCCATGCTCAGATGTGGGTCAGGCCGCCCTCCCAGCAGCCTCCCATGCTGTAGCTGTGCCCCCAAGTGAGGCAGCACTGTACCACCCTGCGAGAGCCTTTGCTCAGGAGCACCAACGGGAGCTCTCCTGGGGGGCTGGAGGGACCTTTGGGGGACAGCCACCACACCTTGCTATAAGAGGGAGAGCACGCTCTGCAGCTGACACACACCGGCTGTGTTTTCCACGGGGCGAGGACCCTGAATGCAAGCAGTGCTTTTGCAGAAAGTCATTTTTATTGTGGCTTCACCGTGGGTCCCATCTCCCAGCTGAAACCCTCCCCACGCTGGGCTATGCAGAAGGCTGATAAGGAGGCAGAGAACGGGAGATGGTTTCCTGCACTCAGCAGACAACGGCTGCACCTCCCTCTGCCTCTGCTTTTATGTAGTTTGGAAGTGCTCTGAAACTGCTGGGCACAGACACTTCTGAAGCAGCAGCAACTTTGCACGGCGCGTTTGTTTTATGTCTGAACTGTACATACAGCAGTGAATAGAGCTCATAAAAGATGGATGTATTCTTGTTCTTTTTGCTGGTTTTGATTTATTATTTACTTCACTTTTTTCAACTCTTCCGAAGTGCTGTAAATCATCTAAATCATTTTTCTCCTCTGCTTGGCTAGTTTCGGGGAGCTGGAGCGAGATTATTGTGCCAAGCTCCTCTGTGTTGCAGGGTTTGTTAGGAAGGGAGAGACAACGGGGAAACTCGAGCTGCTGCACCTCCACAGAGCACATGGAAGGACTTAAAGGTCTTCTTCCTTCTGCTCGTCGCACATCCAGAGGCTGCAGTCCCACTGCTCGGATATCGGAGAGCGTTTGCAGTCTTGTATGTCTGCGCATGGGTTGTAACCCGTGGTGTCCCCTGGAGCCAGAAGTCATCCGCCAAACAGGGATTAAATACAGCGGTCCCAACCCATGGGAGAAGCATGGGAAGGCTTTCATCGGGACCAGGGTGAGACGTCCTAACAGCCCAGAGCAGCCAGGCAGCTCCAAGGGCTGCAATCGGGGACTTTTTCTCCTTCCTGTCACTTTGTGTCGTCCTACTTTTTATTTTTTTTTTTTTTTTTTACCAGCAGAATTCAGCTCCAGGGGGAGAAAACGAGCAGGCTGCTAATGAAAGGGCAGCTGCTGCTGTGTGTCAGGCATGTGGGACCCCACTGGGAGCTCAGCTGGACGCAGTAGGTGGCTGGACACCGTTTATTTTTACATTAGAGCTATTTTCCTCTCACCCTGTCTGCTCCGTGCTTTTCATTTCCGAGGCAGTTCATCCCCTGTCAGATGGACATCGATGCAGGATGAGAGCACCAACCTTCCCAGTAAAAGCTGATTTTAGGATAAAAACTGATGGAGGTGGGGGGGGAGAGGGGGGGGGGGAGGCTTGGCTCAGTGTCTGTCAGCATGGATGGCATAGCAGTCCTTGATGCATGGCACTGCCCGCACTTCACCAACAAGCAGAGAGGAAATGTGTGACCCAGGGCAGAAATCTGCTGTCTCCCGGCCATGTGCACCGTTCTGCCCTCCGTCCCCACCCTCAAAGATGCAAACCAAACAAAAGAAGCCCAATCAGCGGGTTGGATGGGGCTTTGGACAACCTGGCATAGCGGGAGGTGTCACTGTCCGTGGCAGGGGGGTTGGAATCAGATGGGCTTTAAGGTCCCTTCCAACTCAAACCATTCAGTGGTTCCGTCCTGTGTTCTCTGTGGGAGAGCACCGCCACCCCAGCTCTCCCCAAGTGCTTTTCCACACATCCCAGCCCTGGGACAGCGTCACTGTGTGCACAGCTGGGCTCCCCACACAGCCCAGGGCTGAGGCATGGTCAGGACAATGGATGGATGAGCAAAGCAAACCTCCTCGCACCCCGGCTGTCCGAAGCACCAGGTGAGCTCTGCAGACAGAAGGTTTCCTTGGTGTGGGTGTGATGCTGCAGAGCAGGTTGGGCTCCCTCCATCGCCCCAGGCATCAGCAGAGCTGGGCACAGCAAAAGCATTTATTTCCATAAAAGATGGTGCCGCGTGAGGAGGCAGGAAGAACCCAGCTTTGCTCTCAGACAGTGATTAATCACAGGGACAGGGTGCCAGAGAGGCTGTGGATTCAACTCTCCTAATATCAGAAACGCGGAGATCCAAGGTCTGAATCTAAGTTAGCCCTCTCAGCTCCCCCTGGGCTGAGGGCACATCCAGAAGGCAAATCTCTGCGGAGCAAAGCAAGGTTGGAGCCAATTAGCTCTGCCAAGTGGATGAGCTCAGAGCCAGGAGGAAGAGCTGGGCTGCCCAAGGGTAGGAGTAGCCCAGGAGGGTGTAAGGATGGCTGCCATGGGGCAGGGCTGCAGGACCCCCTCCTCCCCGGGTACCCACACGCAGTGGGGGCAGTGATGCCCCACAGTGCCCTGGCTGTGCTGTGCTGAATCAGCCTGAGTGCCGGGGGCACAGCCGACTCAAACATCACATTTTAAGTGCCCACACATTTGGCAACAGGCAGAGCTCTTTAATCTCAGTTCATTCTATTTTTTGTTTTGTTTTGTTCCGTTTTTTTTTTTTTTTCATTTGTAAGCAGATGACAAAGGAAGCCGAGCGCACAGCCATGCATTTAGGAGGGGCACATCCACCCCAAGGGGTTTGGGGTTCGCTCGGCCACCCCAGGGTGCACTGGGTGAGCATGGGGGGGATGGGGGCTCCTCCCTGGGGGGATGTGGGCTCCTCATTGGGATGTGATGTTCCAAAAGCAGTGGGATTGTTCCAGCCCTCGTGGGCACAACAGGGCACGGACAGATCCCAGCCTTTCCTTGTGGCCTCCGGGAAGGCTGGGAGGGTCCTCTCAGCCCACTTCCCACCGCATGGGGCGCAAAAGGCAGAGAATTTTCTTCCAGAAAAGAGCGGGTGTTACTTACCAGAGTCAGGATATTCAGCAAATCCTTTCCTTAAAGTAAAGCAAACGCTCACCTTCACACAGAGAGAAGAGCTGACCCCCGAAGAGGGGAAAGCCAGCGAAGCAAGGGCCCGCAGCAGGATATCTGTGCTCAGCCATGGCCAAGACCTCGTGGTGAGTGGCAATGAGGGACCCCATGGGATGGGCTGAGGCCCTCCAGCTGCACCCAGCTCTGCGGGGATGCTGTGCTGAGCAGTGGGGTGTGGGAGCAGAGCAGGGAGCATTCCCACCCTCCTGAGAAGGATGGAGGATCCTGAGCAGCCCGGAGCACCAATTTCATGGAAATCCATTTATCTCTGCTTCCTGCAACCCTCCCGACATGAATAAATGATGATTGCAGAAGTGATGAACCTGCCCCTGTTTAGGTGTGAAATGAATGTTTACAGGCATAGAATAAATCAAGTATCCCACGGGCGAACAGCGGGATATTAAACCAAACACCTTTGTGTGCTTAGCACTCGCTGTTCGAGGCCAAGGGTTTGAAGCCTGGCCAGGGATTGCCATTAGCCCCAGCCTGATGGGCACAGTGCTGACACCCGCTCTGCAAAGCCTGGAAGATCCCAGGGAGCCACCAGCCCTGGGATGAGCGCTTCTCCTCCACCTCTCCGCCTTCCCCCTCCGCACCCCGCCTCACACTGCAGCCTGCACAGGCTCTAAGAAGTCAGGAATACAATGCAAATTTGCGAGGGATTGGCAAGAAATTGCGTGTGTGCTGGTTGCCTGTCAGCATGCAGAGCACTTCTAATCTTGTCACATAAATAATACGATTATGTAAAATATCAAACAGTTGGAATAAACTTAAAAGCCACAATGTTCTAGTCACAGACTTAAAGGGTGGGGGGGGGGGGGGGGGGGGAGCTGGAAGGAAAAACAACCAAAAAATAAGTAAAATCCTTCTCCTGCGGCATTGAGAGGAAATGGCTCCTCACTGCACCAACTGGAACCAACTGGGGGTGGGGGGTGCCTGCAGGCAGCAGGGATGCTTGGTCCTGCAGCACCCCCCCCCGCCCCACCTCCATGCATTGCAACCCCAATGCTGCCCCCCCTCTGCACCACCCGTGGAGTTCCCAGCATTGCTGCAGGGTGAGAGCGGCGCTCAAGGACCCGCCAGGAGGGGTTTGCTGCTGGCCCTGAGATCAAGCGCAGCATGAAAAGCCATTGTCCCTTTGCTGCAGCTCGCTAAAGAGAAAGGGCTGACTGCGCTGGCAGGAAAAAATCCCCTCTGCTTCCTCATGCAGGTGCATGAGCCTGGAAGGCTGGGATCCTTTGTACCCATAGACCCCTCCACCTGCACCTGGAGCAGCCCCGCTGTTCCACCTTGCCGGGACACCCCTGGGGCAGACGTGAGCAGAGCAGGACAGAGCCTGAGGAAGGTTTGGCTGTAGGGCTGAGCTCCCCTCCTGCACTCCTTTGGTAGGACACCCTCACAGGGTCACCAAGCAGCCACTGCAGCACCAGCACCCAACCGAGGTGCAGCTGCCGAGCTCTGCTGCGCCCCACGGGTCCATCACAGCCAGCTTTGCTGCTCCCGGCCCTTGCCATCTGCTGCAGACCCTTTGCCTTGAGAAAAGACACTCTTCCAGGCCAAACTCCGCACATCCCTCTTGGGCTCAGCGTCAGCTCCACGCGCTGCCCCACCGCCCGCAGTGCTGGGCAGCGATGGACACGTGGCTGCGGCTGGTGCAGGGATGCGGCCATGCCTGTGGTCTGCAGCTGTGTGCCCTGCTTGGGGCAGCGTGTAACGTGAGCATGGAGCTGCCCCTTCTGCTTAGCCAGGCGGCGGTGACGAGCCCAGCCGCGGGCAGCTGGGTGCTGAGCAGTGCTCTGCTCACGTCTCGCTCCCCCCATTCACCCTTTCTGGGTGGGAAGGCAGTCAAGGCCACCATACAGAGTGCTGATTTAATGAGGGCTTCTCTCGTCCGGCCTTTGTGAAAGAAGGAAGAGAAATGGCAGACTTTGGGGCAGATACCCTCCACGCTTTAACACACGGGGAAACTGCGATACAGCCATGCTGAGCAGAGCCAGCCCCTGAGCACGACTTCTCCTTGGCCATCCCTACAAGCATCAGCTGCCCCGTGCTCGGGGCTGCAGCAGGCTGAGACCCGCCGGCTCAGTGCATGCATCTCACCCCAGCTGGGCCTCCTCAGCTCAGCACTCAGAGCTGGCCCCGCTTCCACGCCAGCTCCCAGAGGAGAAGTCCTCTCCGATGCCAGAGATCCGCAGCTGATGCCCGCCGCCTCTCGCCACTGTTGCCGCAGTGCCCGGGGGATATGTGCTGGGGGAGCAGCTGCTGCTCCATGTGTGCCGCTCTCCTCCTGGCTCTCCTCTCCTGGTGCATCTCCCCAGGCAGGGGTTGAAAAAAAAGCCAGAGCCCTGCCGAGGCAGCAGCGTGCCCTCAACCCCCCCCCTCCTCCTCCATTAGCCCCCCAGACCACGCTGGATGGGAGCGGGCTCTTCCCACTCTCTCTGTGGTCCCCCCCCTCTCCTCACAGCCCTTCCTGGGGCTCAGAGTGACCACAGACAAAGCACCCACGTGCTCGGGGTCTCTCCGTAGCAGTGCAGTCCCAGAGTGACGCTATTGGGGTTTATTAGAAGGGTGGCTGACTGCTGTATTTCTCAGTTCACTGTTATTTCTAAAAAACAAGAGGAACTTCTGTGTCCATCAGTGACAGCTTTCCGTACACACAGAGAAGAAGTACTAAGTTCCATCTAATCCCACCACCCCACCCCTACTTCTGATGCTCCTTCCAGCCCAAAGCCCAGGGCCACAGCTCTGAATGATGTAACGCAGCAGTCTGGCCCCAGGCATTCTGCCTCCCCCTGCACCAAAGCAGGGGAGAAGCCACAGAGTTACCCCACGTCACCAACCTCCATCCTTCACGGGAGGAGCAGAAGCTGCAGCCCAACTCCTGGCGCTTCCCTGGCACCGGCCCCATCCCCACCACCAGCTCTTCCTCCCAGCCCAGCATGCAGCTATACCAGACGTGCCATGGGGTGGGAGGACAAAGCCCTGAGTCCCCCCAACGTGGCCCTGCACAGAGCAATGGGCTGCAGCATCTCCCCACGCACAGAGCCGTAACTGCTATTCAGCATCAGGAATCTCTCTTTCCGAACATCTTGCAGCAGTGCATTATGAAGAGACACAGCTCAGTGAGCCTCATCCTAGCCAAAGGCACTACCTCATGCCAGTTAGCTCTCGATCAAACCCAGGTTTATTCAGCCTCCCTCTAATCCCTTTGCAACAAGAACCACCTGCAGTCTGGAGTCCTGGGTTTAGCAGGGATCAGCATGCAGGTGCCTCTGATTTGATCATCCCTTTGGAAACAGCCGTGCTCCGCAGCCCCGGTGCAAGGCAAGGGGGGGGGGACAAGGGACAGGTGTTGGGATGGGGCGTCTGCAGGGCTGGAGGTCCTCAGACACCTCCAGGAGGCCAAAAAAAAAAGCACTGGAAAGAGATGGGGGGGAAAGAAAGGAAAAAAAATCTTATTTTCAAGAATTTTCTGGTACTTAAAAGCTTGAGACCCGCAGGGGAAGCTAATAAATTTTAAATAGTTTGGAGAGTTGAGACCAGCAGTTTAACTTTGTGCGGCTGCTGAGTTGTTTTCCAAGTGTATTTAATGAAACCCTTCATTATGTTCAGATAATTATGATCTCCGTGTTTCTGTTGCCGCTCGAGTTTACCATCTGTGCTCGTAGGTACGCGCTCCGGCTCGACACTGTGGGTGCTGCAAGGGATGCCCGTGCCACACTCTGCCAGCAGCCCATGGAGCCCGTGAGGGTTCTGGAGATGTGGGCAGCAGCTCTGGATTCAGCGTGCCCAGGAGCCATGCAGTGCAGCCATCAGCCCAGAGCTGGAGTGCAGGAAGGGCTGAGATGGGACGCAGGGGCTCTGTGTCAGTGTCCTCTGGGCGTGGGGTACATCCCCTGATGCTTCCTTCCCTGCTGCTGATGAGATGTTCGGGGTGAGCAGGACACTGCTGTCCCTCCTGCTCTGTACTGAGCTCCAGTCTGGGTGCAATGGAAGAGGATTTGGTTGCCCAGGATGAGCTCTGTGCTCTGCAGCGCTGGGGTTTGCTGTGATACCCCCATCTCCCTGCAGCAGCTGGGTCCCCGTGCCCTGTATGTTGGCTCTGCCCACCCATCAGCCCCCTCAGCTGCTTCCCACCCATCTGGAGAGCAGCAGAGCTGTCTGCCAGCTGCTCCCAGACATTCCCACCCCAACGGCAGGCCGATTGCTCACCCTGCTCTTCCTCCAGCTGAGTCACCCCACCAGGACCAGTACTGTTGTTAGAGTGGGGCTCAGCTCCTGCTGACTCAGCTTTCGAGCTTCCCCCAGCTTTCAGCTGGGTGGGATGGGGCTTTTCAGAGCCTGCTCGGGGGTGTCACTAGAGGGTGGGTTGACTGGGGGGATGCTCATCCTGTAGCCCCCAGCATTGATGCACAGCACCCTCCTCCCAGAGCAGGGCTGGAGAGAGCTGAGACCGAATGGTTCTGCTCCAGTCACGGTGAGCAGCAGTGGTGGGAGCGTGGCAGCCTTGGGTGGTTCCGTAGGGGCTGAAAGGAAACAACAGTGGGAGATGTAGCCAGCGGTGAGGGATGAGAAAGGGGACCGCAGCCCTGCGGGGGAAGGAGGCTGCCGGAGGAGCGGGTGCTGCTCTCCCCGCCTGCCAACTGGGCTCTATTCCCCCGCTCTTAAATGTCAGTGATGATGTTTCCTGCCCAAGCCAGCTCTTCCCCTTGGGGACCGGCCAGCAGTGTCTGTTTTATACCCACTCCCAACAGCTTGGGTGGCTTGGGACTGGGGCTGCCGCCCGAGCCGTGCCAAGTTGGCAGCAGCGCCGCATCACCAGCCAGCTCCTCCCAGAGCCAGCACCCACACAGCACCCAGCTGCTCCTGGGCTCCGGGGTTCCCTTCCATGGGGGGAACAGTGGATTTCCAAAGGAGCAGGTCTGGTTAGAGGAAGGAAGTGAGGACCTCGTGCCTTATCCCCTCCTCCTGGGGTGGGCAGAGCCTTAGGATCGTCACCCTGTCCCAACAGACTCCTCACGTGCAATGGCAATGGGAAGCACGGGAGTCCCCATCAAAACCCTGGAGGAATCAGAGCCCTGCTATAATGCACTTAAACTGTCTGCAGAGCTGTCTGGAGCAGGGCCATCTGCAGGGCAGAGGACAAGGTGGGTTGCTGGGATCCCTGCATCCTTCTTCGTGCTCTCCAAGTGAATAACATCCCTCCCCATGTGAAGTACTGTCCTTACCACACACACCTCCTGCAGTGCAGAGCAGCCTCTCTCCTCCGCCCCATTCCAAGACCATCCCGTGCTGTCTTCACAAAGCAGAGCTGTGTGGCAAAAAGGGGCTGTGGTGCTGGAAGGGATGAGGTCAGGCTCTGCAGCCTGCAAGTCACAGCTCCTGCAGGACCTGCAGACCGGTGGGGGCTGCCCTGCAGGGATGTCCCTGCCTGGTAGCTGCTGGAGGAGCAGTGGGAAAAGGGAGCAGTGAACATTGCAGGCACGGCTTCAGGAATCCACTTCATTGCATTCCAACAGGGTTCCCATAGTCAGGACCCTCAGAAGATACTCCCATCTCATGCTGGAGTGTCCTGGCTCCCGAAAATGTACGTGAGGAGCAGCAGAGAGGAGATGCAGAAAGATGCCTGTAATGTGCAGTGATCCTTTAATGCTCTCCCTGGCCCCCTCCCAACACATATGGGAGCTGGATGAACCAATTAAACCGACACCAATTAAATCAGCATAAATCACATTCCGTAAACCAGAGGTGGGGCTTGGGCAGACGCCCCTGTGGCAGAAGATGTCAGAGCTGGCCCGAGGCTTAGCCAGCTCCCTTCCAGCTAAGGGAAAGCCAGCTACCAAGCACTGCCAGGGAGGGGTGGGGTGGGATGGGATGGGATGGAGTGGGATGGGATATGAAATGAATGGATGGGGATGGGGATGGGGATGGGGATGGGGATGGGGATAGGGATAGGGATAGGGATAGGGATAGGGATGGGATAGGGATAGGTGCAAGAAGGCAGAGGGGAGGAGGGTGATGGGAGGGGTAGTCTGCCCTGTGCAGCAGTGACTTCTGCCTGGAGATCTCTCCATACGTCGCCCTTGGCTGCCATGCTCCTCGTGCACCTTGGCTGGAAGATCCCATCCCTGCTCCTGTGCTCCACATCCCCTGCTCCCAGCACCCAGGACAGGAGTTTGAGGAGGCTGTGCAGCCATTAGCAGAGCTGCTATAAGTGGCTGTAACTACCTGTGAGGGAGGAGATCCAAATCACTGTGGAGATGTCTCAATGTCAAAGCTGCTGAGCGAGGTCTGGGGCACACAAGTGGAGTGGCAACTCTTGACTTAATCCAGAGAACTGCCACTGAACCACAAAGGAGAGGGGACTCTAATTAAGTCCCGCAGCCCTTTGGGAAGTATCAAGCCAGAAAAACAGTTTAAGAGCTTTAGGCAGGGTGATTTTAAACAAATGAGGAAGTGCCTTAGAAACAGCTTAAGATGAAAGCTACCAAATTAAAATCCTTGCAATCAGTACGGAGGCTACTTATGCAACAACCTCCCGAGGAGGAATTGGAATCCCAGAGATAAAACTCTAAACAAATAAAGAGACAGGAGATGAAGGGAAAAAAAAATAGATGATATTTGGTCAGAAGGTGATGTACAAAGGGCTGCTTGAGCCAAAGGAGCTGCCTGTGAGAGGTGGAAATCTAAAGCCAGTGTGCAAAGGGGCAAAAGCAGCTCAGGTAAGCAGGGGAGGGTGGGGATGAGGAGGGTGCCAAGGGCTGCAGTTGGTTTGCTGCAAGCAGGACGTGGCTGCTGCCAGGTGGGCACAATGAGACCTCTGCGTTTGGGTGATGCTGTTGTGAAGAGGTTGGGGTGAGCCCAGAGGTTCCTATCCATACCCAATGCTTTGGTTTGCTCCCAGCAGAGCAGCTCCCAGTGCACAGGGAGGGAAGGATGCTGCCCTTGGGTGCCAGGCAGGGTTTGGTGGGTGTGGGTGTTGGCAGCCCCCCAAGAAGCCAGGGATGTTCCAGCAGAGCTCCCTGGAGGTTTGTGTTTGCCCAGAAGGGTCCTTGTCCAGATGGAGAGGGGGTGGTTGATCCCGCCATGACTCACTGCCCCAGCGTGTGCTGGTTGCACACCAAGTCAGCTGCACGTTAACTGCATCCTCCGAGTGATGCTGCTTTCCTCCAGAGGCACAGAGGGGCTGGGGAACTCATCACAGCGTGCCCAAAGCAGGCAGAGCCAAAGTGCCAGCCTGGCAGCTGAAGGACTGATAAGGGCTGATAGAACTGCTCCAGGCCACAGCTGCCTCCTGCAAGGTGCCCCTGCCCTGCCCTTCAGCTAACTGCAGGCTGTGCTGCCCCGTGTCACCGTGCCACACAGCAGCACAGCCCCACTGCACCCCAACCTCCCACCACGGCACCATGCAGCAGGTGAGGGCACAAGGATTGCGGCCGACATGGGAGAGGGAGAGCTGGGGATGGGTTTGCCTTTGGGACCAGTGCAGGGCAGGCAGGGCATGCAGGGTTGGGGGCTCATAGCTGCTCCATGCAGCAGCACCAGGACAGCATGCATCCCCAGGCACTGCGCAGCACAGAGCAGCTCCGCTTCCAGTGCAACCGGAGCAGTGAGCTTAGGGAACCAGGAGGATGGGGGGCAGGGCAGGATGGAATAAGCTAAATAAAACCCAATAAAAATAAACCCCGAACCTTCGGCTCCTCTTTGATTCCTCCGGTGGCGGTGGTGGGTTTTTTTGTTTTTTTTTTTCCTTATTTTTTTTTTTCATGCCAAGATTACTAATTGTCTAAGCATCTCAATTTGCCGGTTTCACTTAATCACAGGCACTTTGGAGATTATCAGCCTTCCCCACATGTTCGCTACCTTTACTTCCCAACTCCAGGGCCCACGGGGAGCGCCTGCAGGAGCAACAGCAGCACCGCGTCCCTCCGGCTGCGCTGTCAGAGCCTGATTGCCTCCAACCCACCGAACTTCCCGAGGATGGGGGCTGCCGGGAGTGCAGGGGGGGCCCGTTGGCAGCTCCTGGCAGCTCCCAGCCTTTGATTTGCACAAAAGAAAAGGAGGGAGGCTGGGGGAGGGAGCGGATATGATTTATTCAGCAAGTTCCTAACCATTTTTTGGTTTTTTTTGTGTTTTTTTTACTATTATTATTGTTGCGTTTTTCTTCTTCTTTTCCAGAGGGCTGTGAAATAACTGAAGCCGACGGAAAGGTGAAGTGCTGGGAGAGATGAAGGAGGAGCGTTTGAAGGCATTTTCTTCCTTTTTGTCACATCTCGCTGCAACGCGTTTCATTCCTGGAGCTCAGCTCCTTCCTGGAAAGCCCGAAGTGCTGCGGGGTCGGGGGGTTCGTGGGGGGCTCTCAGCCCCATCCCCACCTCTTGGTCGCTGGGGCCCACCCAGCAATGGGGATGTGAGCTCTGCCACAGCTGCCCCAGGCGTCACCAGGACGTGTGGGCTCCACGGGGGTCGCCGTGGTTGGGGTGGGCTGTCTGCTGCACCCCATGCGCTGTGATCCTGCAGTTAGCGGCACATCCCTCCCCGCGTCGGAGGGTGAGCGAGGAGCATCAAACGGAATAGACAATGTGAAAAGTGTCTGAAATCAAATTTCCCTCTTCAGAGGGGAAAAAGATCTTTTTTTCTTCTTTTTTTTTTTTTTTAAGGAAAAAGCAGTGATAGGAAACTTGAATTTTCCTCGTGCTGCATCTATCTGCCTTGGGATAGCTGCCAGTCCAGCTGCCTTTTTCCTCCTTAAATAATGGAAAGTGCAGCACAGCCCCAGGAGGGGGGAATACCTGGGGGCAGAGCAGTGCCAAACCTGCCCAGCTCTCCTGGGGGGAGGAGAGGACCACCCTGTGGCCACTGCTCCCAGCACAGAGGCAGCAAGCAGAACTGGGCCCCATCCTGCAGAAGCACGGCTGGGCAGCCGGCTGCCAGCACCCCCACACACCACTCTCCAATTCTTCTCTTCCTATTGAGAAATACAAATCGGAGCTCTCTGTTGCAAAGGTCTCCATCCCAACCCGACCCCCCAACCCGACCCCCCAACCCCTGGGGGGCTGCTTATAGATTCGGCGTCCCCATTCTGTGCACCGAGCTGTAAAATCCCAACCCCTTCCCTAGGACCCATGGAATAACGCACACGGCCCCTCCAGCAGTGGCTCCTTTTGCACCAAAGCCACCATCACGCTGTTGTCCTCCCATGGCCATGCAGAAGGAGCAGCTCAGGCAGGATTCAGAAAAGGCTTTTATTTTTTTCCTCTCTCTCTTTTTTTTCCCCTCCCATTTGCCCGTCACTGAGAAGCCGGTCCTGATTTCTGCAAATGAATTTGTTATCTGCGAGTGTTTGCTGAATAGTTTATGCAAACAAATTTCAGCCCATGGGGCGTTTGCAAACTGTTCATTTCATGGTATGTGATTAGTAGCAATGGTCAGAAAACGGGCGCAAAGCAAATTCCATGGGCTGTTCTCAGCACCCAGACTCCTCCAGCCTGCATTTCTGCTGCCGATTAATTTTGGTTTTAATGGGAATGAGGACAAATATTAATGGGTGTGATGATTAGCCGAACTTTCCATGTTTTGTTTTTGGCTAAAACCCCTAAAAAGAGGTTTCCCTCCCACCAAGGTCTCATGGCTCTCTTAGAGAAGGGCACCCATTGCTCACAGGGGGAGCATCGAAACCAGAAGGCGAAGCCCATTGGCTCCACTGGGGGATCAATAGGAGCTGACCACAGTTTGGCTGTGGTTGACATGAAGACCATCCTGGGGACCAAACACCTATTGGTTTGCACCAGCAGATTTCAGCCCTGCTAAGAGGGAGAGGTGGAAGGGATGGCAGCTACAGGAGAAGCTCAGAGATCCTGGTGACAAACCACAAATCAGCGTTGGGTTTCTGTTTTATGACTGCGCTGAGCTCTGGGAGTTCCCAACACGATCCGGGCTGCCCTCCCCTGAAGAGCTCAAGTGCTGTGCTGGGGTGGATTTTCATCGAATCACAGAACCATGATGGTTGGAAAAGACCTCTAAGATCACCCAGCCCACCCCCACCGTGCCCACCGCCCACATCCCTCAGTGCCACATCCCCACATTCTGGAACACCTCCATGGACGGTGACCCCACCAATCCCTGTGCAGCTGTGCCAATGCATCGCCACTGCGCCAAAGAAACTGTTCCTGATACCCAACCTGACCGTCCCCTGGTGCAACTTGAAGCCACCCCATCTCATCCTATCGCTGTTACCCAGAGCAGAGGCCGACCCCCCCTCACCACAACCTCCCTTCATGCTGTTGCAGAGAGCAATGAAGTCACCCCTGAAATCAAATCCCTGCAGCACCCACATATCTGCACAGCACCCATTGGGGCTCCCCATGAGGGTCCACCCCTCACGCTGCAATGCTCACAGAGGTACCCAGATCCGCCCCCAGCTGACCCAAATTGCACAGCCCGGAGGATTTCCCAGGGCTGGGAGGTGGCATGGGCGCTCGGGGCAGAGTTGGAGGCTTTCCCCGTGGGTTTAACAGCGCTAACAGAAAACGGTGCCCAAAGATTTATTCATTTAAACGCATCTGGTAATTACATTTCAGCAGGTGGTATGTGGGGCCTGGATTCGTTCCACGCGCACCAGGCTCAGGAAGGCTCCAGTCCCACGTTTGAGAAATCTCAGAATAGAATAAATAAATAAAACCAACAGTCCCCAGCTGCGAGTGCGGAGGAGGCACATCCTCTCCCCCCACCCCCCCCCTCGCTGCGCTCCCCCGCACCGCGCTGTGATTCAGCGCTGCCCTCCTCCCGGTGCGGGGATTCTCCAGCCCTGATGGTGACACACACACACACACACACACGGGCACAGGTGAGGATGGGGACAGGCACTGCGTCCCCACAGTGGCCGTGGGGCACGGAGGCAGCGGCTGGGTTTTATTTTTGCACCTCACCTCCTCGCCCCCCTTCTGCCAAAACGGCGTAATGACGGGGATTTAATGTTCCACTGCTAAATTTCTTCATTTTTCAGGATAATTTCCACTATTTCATCAAGGAATAATTAATTGCATTGTCTTTAATCAGTTGTTTTACAAATCCAGCAGCGCAAGAAATTTTCATAGACAGACAATGCAGGCAGCTGCTCTTCCCTTCTGGGCGCATTAATGAAGTGAAAGAGCTCGAGCTGGGAAAAATCGGCTGGCAAAAAAAGGAAATCTATTGACAGAGAGATTGAAAAGATCACAGCGTAATCCCTTAATGTGTGCGGCAGGGAGGGAGAGGGGAGAGATGGAGCCAGGTGTGAGGGCAGGAGGATGAGGGCTGCTGGTGGGGCGTGGGGCTGCAGAGCCCTCAGCCGTGTTCCCAGCACAGACTGCAGTGTGTGGGTGCACGGGGAGTCAGCACGTGTCAGCGTGTCTGTAGTGGGGAATGGGAAGATGTATGCAAGTGCATGGAGGTTTATAGGACACATACACGCTGTGATCTCAAGCCCAAAGCTGTCCCCACAGCATCACCTCAAGGGCCCATCTCCACGTCCCCATCTCCACATCTCCATGTCCTCATCTCCATCTCCACAGCCTCATCTCCTCATCCCCATCTCCACATCTCCATCTCCACATCCCCATCTCCACGTCCCCATCTCCACATCTCCATCTCCACGTCCCCATCTCCACGTCCGCATCTTCACGTCCCCGTCTCCATGTCACCATCTCACACCTCCATCCCCAGCCTGTGTGATGCACCGACCCTTCCTGCCCTCCTGTCCTCACCCCAAAGCTTTTCTCTCACTTCCATCAACCTGAGATCAAGGCACATCCAATTAGAAGCAGCAATCACCTTTGGCTTTTGAGGGTTGAAAAGCCTCATTATGTTGTATTTCTGCTTTTTCAGATTCTTTGCAGCTCCCTGCTGTACATCATGTCCATCCAATGGAGGATGAAAGGGTCACTGTATGACATGCTGTGGTTCTTCGTGGGGATGGGGCTGAGCCATCTGCACACTCCCATCTCCACATCCCCATCTCATCCCCATCTCCACATCTGCATCTCCACACTCTCATCTCCACATCATAGAATCATAGAATGGCTTGGGTTGGAAGGGACCACAACGACCATCAAGTTCCAATCCCCCTGTCACAGGCAGGGCCTCCAACCTCCAGAAATGTCTCCATCTCCACATCCCCCTCTCCACATCTCCCAGTCCCCATCCCTGTCCCAATCTCCACATCCCCATCTGCGCACTCCCATCTTCACGTCCCAATTTCCACATCCCCATCTCCACTGCAGCACAGCACTGCTGTTGGTGTCTCCCGCTGCCTTTGCGCACACACACACAGTCTGTGGTCTGCCTGCCCCTAGCACATGGCCCTGTGCTCCCACATGGGGCTGGAGCTGTGAAACCAAGAGGCAGCAAAGTGGGTGATGGGACACCACAGATCCTGGGTCCCCCATAAGTGTGGCTGGCTGCAGTGCTCATACAGATGCACGTGGGCTCTGAGGTCCCCTGTCTGCCCAGTCTCCCCACCATCAGACCTGGCTGAGATGTTTGCTTAGGCTGAGCCTAAGCTCTGAGCACACCCCTGGGCTGGTCTTTGGGATCCCACCATCCCCTATAGTCATCAAGGGAGCTCTCACCTGGCACTGCTCACCATAGCATACAGAGGCCACAATGCTACCCAGAATGACTGGGTGGAGAGCAACGCTCTGCACAGCATGCTTGGTATTTCTGGCACAATTATGGTGATAATTCAAGGTGCTCCTTCAGCAGCCACCACACAGCCCAGTGCCAGACAACCCCACTTAACCTCAGTTTGATGGGATAAAAGGCCAGCACAGCAGAAGGGGAAGGAAAGGCTTTCCCTCAGCCCTGCCTTGATCTCAGCTGGAAAGCACTGCACTGGGGCAGCCCTGGGGGTGATGTGGGGAGGGCCCTCCAAACAGAGGAGTGGCCATGCCCTGGAGAACCTGCTGACCCCACCAGTTCCACTGGGGCTGGTTGGAATATGGGGCAGTTACCTGGCAGAGAGGGAGGAGGGGACGGAGCTGAAAGAGTCGCATGCACCGTGGTTTGCAGGTGGCTGTTAGCACTTCTGTTTGCATAGACGTAAAGAGAGGGGGCGTGGGGGGGGCAGGGTTGCTGTGGTTTTCCCCCGGTATCTGCTGCAATCACATCTCTGAAGGTTTTCCCTGGAGGCCTCAACTACAGCGACAGAGAAACCAGCGTCACCAGGGAGTCCCCTGCTCCTACATGGAAGGTCATTGTCAGGCATGAGGAGAGACACATGTCTGCGTGTCAGGGGCTGGGGGCAGCCCTCCTCCAGCACGGACAAGCAGCCGCACCGCAGATAAGGACGAGATAAGGACCCCCCTTCTGTTCTCCTGCCCTTGCTCGGGAGGAGGAGGAATAAGCAAAGCTTTAATCCTGCTTAGCTGGGAGGGCTGGGGAAGCGGCTGGCTGCAGCAGTGCCACACAGAGATGGAGCAGCGCAGTGGAGATGCATGATGGCATCTCCTCATTTGGGGCAGGGAGGGGTGAGGGAAAAGGGCTGAGGATGAGAGGCAGAGCGGAGGGAAGCTGGAGGGCTATCTCCATGCCTGGCACTGCCCATGCCATGAGGACCCACAGAGCATCGCCTTGGTACATCCATGTGCCCCACGCGGACCTCTGTGCCACGCTGCCTTCCTGCCACAGCAGCAGCACCAAGGGTCAGATTCCTAATTTGCACTCATGAATACCCACAGCGATTACCCCAACCCAGCCCCGGCAGCAGCTCCGTGTGCTTTAAGGTGAGCGATGGCCCCGTGGCCAGCACGGCTCAATGAGCCCACGCTGAATACCCACAGGATCCACAGAGTTAAATTATTTGAAGGAAAAGGCGACGCTCACATAATTTTCCGTAACAATCACTCTGCTCACAAGCAGCTTGCAAATATTCTGCGCATGAAAAGGAGCTGCTTTCCTCTGGGGAGCTTCCTCCTCTGCTCTCCGAATCTGCCTTCTACACCAACACCTCCAACAGGTTTCTGCATTAGAAGTGTGCTCTTCGTTATTAAACTGCTTTATACAGTTATCACCCCAAACTCCTCTGCAGCGTAAACATATCATTCCTGGGAGAAGCTGTCAGTGCGGTGCCAAACTACAGCATGCAATTAAAGCCCTAAACAATACAACACAATAAATCACTGGCGCTATGGCCGGTCAGTGTCGCCAAGCATGGAGTAAGGATCTTAATTACATTTAGACCAAACAAGTATTAGATTATTTATGGGATACTGTAAGTGCTTGACAATGGGTAGAAAGTCATTCCACACGCATCCCTGGGCACTTCGGAGTCCAGATGAAGAGGGAGAGAAAGAGAGGGAGAGAAGTAGAGCCAATATCCATCACGGAGCAGTATTGGAAGGGAAAGAGCTGTTACTTTAAATAAGGCCCAATTGCATCATCAATTTAAAAGCAATAGCAGCAGCATCTGAAGAAAGCAGCAGCTGCCACAGGTGGCCGAGCAGCTGGAGAGCTGCCAGCACCCATGGGAGACACTGGGATCTGCGGCACTTTGTCACGCTGCGGTGCGTCTGTACCTCACTGGCTGATGCAGGGTGTGCTTACTTCCCCACTGGAGCCCCTTGGCTGCAGCGCCCTGAGCTGGGCACCCATGGGGCCTGGGAGGATGGGGCCTCTCTGCATCGTGGCTTGGCATGCCCTCAGCGTGTTTCAAACATGGCCAGGACTTGGAGAATGTGATCTGACTGGGAAATCGCTGGATTCAATAGCAGGGGCCGTAGGAGGCCACAGAACTCAGGACGGCTGGTTAGGATTAGGAGTCTGTTTTTGGGAAAGTTGTTGGTGCACAAGAGCTTTCTCCACGGAAGGGCACTGGGATACACATGGCTCTGCCCCACTGCTGTGTTAAAGCACGCTTGTCCATGCTGGTGCATCCCATGCAACCCAACCGGACCAGCACACGCCTTCCCACAGCCCTGGCATCCACCAGGAGCTGCGACCACCTCCTGACACCGTGTGCCCTCAGCCTGGACGCTCCACCCATGACCTGATGCCACCAGGAGGGTGGATGCGGCATGCAGTGCTCATCCATGGGGAAGGGATGGAGCAGAGGGAGCCACCGACGGGCTCTGAAGCAGGATGCAGTGCTGCTGGCAGGGGCTGGGCCAGCTGTCTGTGAGGCTCCTGCTCTGGGTCTGCATCCCCCCTGGGGCAGGTCAGCGGGATCAGGTTCATCTGACTGCACTCAGACGGCCGCCGCAGCGCTCCTTGTCTAGACAGCCCGCAAAGGGAGGGCTGGTGGGGTGCCCTTCAGCTGGGGCTGCCCAAAGTAGGTCAGAGAGTCTGCTCTGCTCTGCCAGCAGCATTTCTTCCTATTGACCCTCCAGCACGGGACGGCTAATTGCAGCCTGCATGCCTGAAATTAGACGATCTGAGCACACCCTGCGTCAGCCTGCTGTCCTCCGGTAGGTTCCCTGCCCATCCTCGCCATGTCTGAGATCTCAGAGTTGACCACAGCTCCTTCACAGGAGCTGGGGAGCAAACCCAGATTGCAATGATGTGTGTCTTCCATAAGATCTGAGGCTTTGGCCGAGCACTTCAGCCCAGGGAGGGTGCAAAGTGACGCGAAGTGCCCATTCCTGGTGCCACTTTCCGACCCAGCTGAGCTCGGTTTGTTCCTTCTGCTCTGCCTGGAGATCCTGGGCACACAGCCCACATCGTGGGGCAGCCCATCCCGATACCTCCGGATGGGGATGTGGTCACAATGCTTGCATTCCCGCTAACAAGGGCAGCACGCAGGGATGGGGGGGGGGGGGGGGGGAGCTCTGATCACAGAGTGATTGATGGGGCTGACAAGCACAGCTGATGTCAGGCTCTGGTCCAAGGCCACTCCATGCCACGAGGTGGTCACAGCGCTGATGGATGCCAAGGTCGCGGGAAGGCAATGCGAGGGGGAGCAGGGCCGGCTCACAGCTGGGGATTGTTCACCAGCGCCGGGCCACCAGCAGCCCCCAGGCTCCCTGCCCAGGGCAGATAATGCCCACGGCCTTGCAGAGGCACAGGGACCCCCCAGCCGAGGCTCCGCTGCACACAGGACCCCGCACCCATGGCGCAAACGACTTTGAGGAACTGGGAGTTAATGCTCCTTTTTTTCTTTTCCCCTCTATCTTTTTTTATTCTTCTTCCCCCCACTCCCCACCCCACTCCCCCCCCACTTTCTGTCTCAGCAGCCGACAGGCAGTAAAAGACCCTTTGCAGTTGTCAAGGCAACAGCGTATCACTAAGACGGTGCTGTGAAGTGGCAGCAGCCGAGGGCTCTGCTCTCCATCTCCGCCACTTCCCTCGCCAGGCAGTGCCAGCACGGATGCTCAGCACAGCAGTGCCCCATGGGATGGTGGGAGGGGAGTGAGTGATGGGGCTGGAGGGGATGCGGGGCACAGCCTGCATCCCTGCTGCATCTGGTTCCATTGGCCCCGCAGCACTGCCTGCCCTGAAGACATCTCCTTCTCACCTCTCCATCAGCTTTCTCCCCATAGAACCCACGCACCTGCTGCATGGGGGCACCAGGAACAAACCCTGTGGTCCCCGTGCTGGGAGCCGGCCATGGGCTGGGATGAGCTCCTCCTCAGTCAGCCTGGCCAGGATCTGCTCCCCACAGCTCAGCCCTTTCACAGCCTGCAAGGAGTCCTTACGTGGGAAAGCACCCTCCCTATGGTCCCACAATTCCCACCCCATGAAGAAGCATCCCTCCTGCTGGTAATCATAGAATCATAGAGTCATAGAATGGCTTGGGTTGGAAGGTACCCCAGGGATCATCAAGCTCCAACACCCCTGCCACAGGCAGGGTTGCTAGCACTAAAGCAGGCCAAAAGCATCTCGTGGCCATGGTAAAGCAGTGGATGAGGTGTGGCAGGCTGTCTCCTGCATGCCAGGTTCCCCAAGGAGAACAGTCTGGAAGCTCCATTTGGCTGCAGCACTCCTGGCAGGAGGCTGCTGGAGAGCCTGCGTGCCTCTGGGTGTGCAGGGGAGGCAGTGATGGGGAGAGCAGATGGACAGATGTCCTTTGTACACTGCCTTTGCCCAGTGCATGGCTGGCTCTCCATGTGCCAGCCTTGCAGAGCTGGGCAGCATCCATGCTTCTCGCTGGCTGTGATCTGATCTGTGCATGGCCTCAACCACACATCCTGGATTGTGGGATGTTCATATTACCTTGGCCTGGATGCAGGATCAGCCAGAGTCAAGGTCCAGTGCCATGGGAGCAGCAGGGCTGTGCGTAGGGCCTATGGAGAAGGGTAGGGGCCACCAGACCTCATCCCAGGCCCCATTCCTGGCTCCCCAGCAGCCCTGTCTGTCTCTCAGGCTGGCATGTCTGTCAGCACCCCGGAGAAAAGTGCTAAAAAGGGACCTGTGAACCCAGACAGCCCTGGTGCTAACAGGGGCTGCAAAAGCAGATGCTCATCCTCCATACGTTTGGCATTTTCTGTTGCTCTTGACTCCAGGGAGATGACTGCTCTGCTCCAGGGGATCTATAAATAGCCTTCACCCACTAACCTCCACTCCAGGAGGACAGTGGTGATTGGCACAGCCATTGCTGCTGGGCAGCGATGCCCAGAACTATCTGCAGGACCCCCCATCCTGTGCTCGAAGGGGCAGCACCTTAAAGAAATGGGTTGGGATCATAGAATCATTGAATGGCTTAGGTTGCCCCCCACTGGCTCAAGCTGCCCAGGGCTCCGCCCAACCTGGGCTTGAATGCCCCCAGAGCATTGTCCAGGATGGTATTTGGGGAGGGGAGATAGGAGGCGCTTCTCAGTGTGGTCACTCAGGGATGACACCACTGAGTGAGGGACATGAGCATCTCTCCACTTTGCCACTCTTCCCTTTGGGACAAGCAGTGGAGGGTCTGGGTGAACAGAGGAGGGGGCTGCCACTCTCCTTCTGCTCTGACAGCATGGGGCAGCCCCAGCACCTGCTTGTCCTGGAGGATGGGGTTGTCCTCTCTCCCACAGAGCATCCTCCTCTTGGAACTGCTGTGACCAATCCCCATTGATGGGGGTGTAGGCAGGGGTGGGGATGCATGGAGCAGCCTCTGTGTTGGCTATTGCCCCTCTGTGCTCTGTGTGCTCCCCCTGCCCCTCACTTTGTGGGAGCAGAAGCTCCCATGCTGAAGGCCCCATATCCCACCTGTTCTATCTCATTGCAGTTGGAGTGTGCACCATGCCAGAGCCTGCCTGATGTTCAAGTGGGACCTGTGGTGGGGCAAACACACCTTATGGGCTCAGGAGAGCTGCTGGTGGGGGGGGGAACAACTTCCCCATATGTGGCCCCCTATCTTCTGCAAGCACAGATACGGGGAAATGGCCATCCCATCCCATGAAACAGATTTCAGCTTCAGCCCCAGGGCTTTTTGCCCAGGAAATGACAGCACCGAGGAGGAGCTCTAAATCAGCCAGCATCTCACTGACACGCACGATGACAGCTCGGGCCGTGGTGAGCACTGGGCTCTCCAGCTCCGGGGTCAGCCAGGGACACAGCAGCTGAATGAGGGACCCCCAGCTGAACGAGCACAGCTGCCAAGGATGGGCCCTGGGAGCGGGACGCGGCTGGTGCTGTGTCCTTGGCCAGGAGGGCCATTCCAGGGAGGCAGATGTCAGCTCAGGAGGCTCTTATTAACACGGCTCCCGCTGCGTCCCTGCCCAGATGACGAGCTTCCTCGGAAAGGAGGGGAGAGAACGACCTCCCCACCCTGCCAGCTTGGAGAACCTCACCCAAGCGGTGCCAGGATGTGTTGTATCGCGTTGCCACGGCAACTGACATCTTACGATGCTGAAGCAGGCGGATGCGGAGTCATGCCACATGAATCATGCAGATCATCTGACCTCGGCGTGATGGGGACAGACAAAGAGCAGAGATGTGCTCGCCAGGGCCGAGTCCTGAGCTCTGGCAGGGGAGGAGGTGGCAGCACTGTGGGCTGCAGTGCTGAGCCCAGCGTGAATCTGGAGCCTGGCACAGCCTGGCCTGGGGATGCTGAGGGCAGGAGCATGCACAGATCTGGAGCATCTCACTCTGGCACAGAGGGGCTACACCTCACATAGAGTGGCCTGGGTTGAAAAGGACCTCAAAGATCATCTAATGTCAACCCCTCTGCCATGGGGAGGGTCACCAACCACTAGACCAGGCTGCCCAGAGCCATATCCAGCCTGGATTTGAGCCTTGAGCCCCCAGTAGATTGGGGCATCCCCCCACACAGCACAGGGGAATCTGGACCGGCGCTGAGCATCTCTCCCTCCCTGCACCCATCCTCAGGAAATCAGACTGAAGCATTCTCCCTTGGATCTCCCAGTCCCATCTGGACGCATCTGATTTTACTGCCAGATTGGCACACCACGTGGGGCAGATGTGTGGCTGTAAGGGGCTGTCTGCCTCCCCGGGGTCCCTCTTCCAACCCTCAGACACTCACTGTCCCCAGGGCTCTGCTGCACGAGCACTTTTCTCCTCCTGGGGCCTGGCACAGGGCACCGCTCTCTGCGGGTGGGATGGAGGAGCTCACTGCCCTCCACTGTGTCATTAAGTGACACCTCCCAGGCGACAGAGTCAGGGAGACCAAATTCTTCCATCCCGACTTCAAATACTTTCAGTCCCTTCTCCTCCTCCCATATGCACAGATTATGGCTTTCCCGCCCCATAAAAATGAGGACAAGAATTATCTTGCAAGTTTGCTACCGCTTCACCCCCTTCCTCTTTGAAAAGGGGGAAGGTTTGAGATGCGAGAGGAAAAAAAAAAAAGGCATAAGCCCCCAAAGCTGCGTGTAATTTCATGACGAATTCTGACAAAGGAACGTGCATCCACGCACTGCTTCCCTTTCGAAAGGAGTAACTTCCCACCAGCCGGCCTCGTGAGACAGAGCAGCAGCACAGACCTCCCCCGGACAGCCAAGCTGGGAGCGAGCACTGCTGCAGCAGTGCTGTCAGCGCTGAATCTCAATACAAATTCGTTTTCCAGCACAGCATCCTTATGGCAGCTGCATTTTGCTGGAGCCCCGCTTTGCAAACGGAGCCGTCCCTGCAGCCGGGAGCGGATGTGCTGCCAGGGGATGACCCTGCCCTGCTGCACGTCATGCAGAGAGGACAGCCCAAGCGCTGCTGCTTCGTACAGGGCAAATCCTGTCTGGGGATCCTTGGCTGTGAGAGGAAAAACAAAACAACGCAGAGATGAATTCCTCTTCTGGCCAATTCATCCTGCTGGATCCACCCAGCTCTGGTGCATCTCACTGGAGGCATCAGGGTGGGGATGCAGAAACAAGAGGGAGTGAAATCTGCTCTTCTGGAAGCAATAAATGCCTTCTGCCATTTACAGGCAGTTCCCGACCTCGCTGCAGCTGATGGGCAAGTTTATGATCTTTCATTTTAGCTAAATGGAAGAAGCAATTATTCTTTCTCTTGGATTAAAGTGACTTTGGAAACAGAGATGCAAGACAAGGGAAGAGCCTGACCCAGGAGGAGAATAGGGGCTCCTGGGAGAACAGCTGGGGGTGGAAGGGCTGTGCAGGGGCCTTCGGGTGGCAGAGGGGCTTTGGTGGAAGAATAGCAGAGCTGCTTCTGCCCCTGCACTTGATGGAGTGCCCAGATCCACTGCGTGCACAGTGAAGGGCTCTGCTGGGGATACCTCTGCTCCATCACCAGGTGCAGGACGCCTGAGAGAGACGGGCTGGCATTTTGCTCAGAGCAGGGAGGTGATGGGAGAAGCACAGGTTGGTGGTGGTGGGAGCCCCGTGTGATCCAGGCTGAGCCTCCTCCCCTTACACCACTGGACACGATGTTGGGGTCCGTGGGCACAGGACCCACATGGCCACTGCAGAGAGAAAAGTTCTGCGTCTGTGGTCCCTACTGAAGCACTGTGGATTCCCAGGTGCAGCAGTTCTGCTCCGAGCCCTAAAGCAGGCAGCCGTGCCCAAGCCCTGCTGTCCTTCCCAAGCAGCACTTCAGCATGCACACACTCCTTCCTCCCTGAGGACCTGCTCAGCCCGGAGCATCCTTTTCTCTGCTTTGCTTTGCATTGAGCACCTTTATTCCTGATCCATCATTTCTGCAACAGTCATATTATCCATAACCAGCTTCACAAAGCGACAACGCAGGAGCCATGAGCGTGTCCCCAAATCCAAGCACACCTTGTGAAGCGTTTCCTTGCCAGAGCCTCTGACAAGCAGTGATGCCCACGATGCCTCCTGCACATGGATGTGGCCCATTGAGGTCCCCTCTGCCACCCAGCACTGCAAAGCCCCACAGCGGGACCAGGGCTGGGCACAGCAGCCCAGAAGAGAGGTTTCATCTGTGGAGAACTCAAAGCAAAGAATGGCACTCGGATTGAGATATTTTTCTTCGGACGGTGAAAAGGTTCAGAGCAAATGTGCTTTTAATAAACGTTTCGGCTGAAATTGAGCTCTTCCCCCCCAAAGCAATTTGTTGGGTTGTTTTTTATTATTTTTTTTCTTCTTTTTTTTTTTTTTTTAATAATAATTGCATTTTCTTTTCAACAGGAGAAATAAGTGGTTGGTCAAGCGGCTCAGTCCCTGTGTATCAATGGGCACCGCATCCCAGCAGCCGTGTGGACACGAGCAGTGCCTGGCAGAGAGCAGCCCCTGAGCTCTGCTCTATGGCCTCTGCCAGGTGTACGTCTCCCATGGGGCTGGGCCACCTGGGCTGGCACCAGTCACTCTGGTAGCTGTCACTGCTCCCCACTGGGCACTGACTGCTTCTCTCCTCCCAACTTCAGCAGCTCATCACCTTCCCCAGCTGTGCCTCATCTCTGCAATCACTCCGAGAAAAGGCACCCGTGGCCCATCGTGCCCCAGGAGGGACATTTAGGGACGGCCGCTCCGCTCTTTCCCAGGCTCAGAGGAAGCAGCCTCACGCGATGCTCGGGCTCGCTGGTAGCTCGGAGGCCTGATGGTAATAAATGAGTCAGGAGCACATCTGCACGCAGCGGAGACGCTCCCTGCCAAGTCGCTGCACTGCAGGACCACTCTCATCTGTCTCTCTTTAACAGGAACAAATGGAAATGAGCGAATCAATTAACACAGCACATTAGCAAAATGTCAGAGCCTCCCCGTTGCACTTAACCCTTCCCTCCGCTGGCCATGCCAGCAGCCCAGCACGCTGAGTCAGCAGCATGGGCAGCCCAGGCAGGGGGTGGGATGGGATGGGATTGGATGAGGTAGGATGGGATGGGGATGGGGATGGGGGTGAGATTGGATGGAATGAGATTGGATGAGATACGATGGGGTGGGATGGGATGGAATAGAATGGGATGGGAAGATGAGATGCGATGGGGTGGATGGGGATGGAATGGCTGAGGTGAGTGGATGAGATGGAATGGGATGGAATGGAGATGGGAATAGGTGGGATGAGATTGGATGGGATGGGATGGAATGGAATGGAATGGAGATGGGATGGGATGGGATCATGGCTGGCAGCAGGCTTCCTCCTCTTTGCCCACCTCTGAATCAGGGCCAGGATGGAGTTTATGGGTGCCAGCTCCTCTATGTGCCCCTGTTCCATCTTTGCCTGGAAGAACCCCAGGCAGGCATGACGTGACCATGACATCCTCCATGCACTGAAGGCAGTGCAGGCTGATGCTGGGGCTGAGCAGGGCTGAGCTAAGGCTCACAAACACTGCAGGGTACGTTACAGCTTTGTCCCCATGCCAGCATGGGACAAGAGCTCACAGGCTCTGCAGATCACTCACTCTTGCACAGCAATTCTTGCACATATGTGAGCAAGAGGAGTGCTGAGCCCTCCCTGCTGCTCTTTGCCAGTGTGTCATAGCAGCAAGAGAGCCGTACTAACACATTACAAACCCTCAGCTAATTAATAATTAGAGCCACTTGTACCTGAAAGGCTGGCTCCACTGGTGGGATGCTCCAGTCTCCCACCAGGCACAGGCATCAGGATGTGGCTGATATACGCCCTGGTCTGTAGGAGAGCTCCTGGCTCCAGAATTCAGCCCCAGTGAGCAAGGCACATCGCACTTGTGTTTGTTCAGGTGCAAACCCCATGTACCAGGAACAAGTGTGCATGGTCAGGATGCAGGCAAGGTCTCATACCCATCAGGGGAAGGAGGGCATGTTCATAGGGTTGGGTGAAGTCTTCCTTCCAGATGGGAAAAGCAGGCAGGAGTTCATCCTCCTCAATCCTGTGGGATGGAAACAAGGCAGACTGGGCCGAATGGAGACTCCCAGTGTGATGGCCCTACAGAGCCTGCAAGCAGGCAGGCAGTGAGCTGGAAGCTTTCTCAGCAAAATTTTAGGATGGGGGAAAGAGAAGAAAACTCCCAGGGAGCCTTCAAGCAGCTCCGAATGAAGAGGGCAGGGAGGATCACTTTGAGCAGAGTGATCCCACCCACCCAAATCCTGCACGGTGCCATGGGGCCGTTACCCTGCTCTGCATTCCCACAGCTGCACCAGCCCCACGCTCCCCTGCATGCAAATCCCTCCTGCAGACAGGCACAGGCCATCAAGGTATCGCCTCGATTAACCGCCATGGCCCTGATAGCTCAGGGGACTTTGTGTCTGGGGCTCCCCCAAGCCCTGAGGAGCACAGGGTGTGAGAACGGCGAGGCGAAGCCGAGGGCGCCGAGACAATCATTGCCATGAATTAATAATGCTCTGCCTGTCTATAGGCTCCTGCAGCTGGAGATTTCAAAGCACTTTGCAGACGGTAATGAGGAGGGGCTGGGTGGACCCGGCGTGCAAGGAGGAACCGAGCTCAGAGTTCTGCGAGCGAGATGCGCCGCTCCTGTCCCCAATCCACACCAGTCCTGGGATGCTCACTGGGGATGCACATAACTCAGGGTGGGGAATCTGCAACTCATGCCTGTGTTCCCCGTTTCAGGGCTGCCTGCCTCTCTGCAGGGGCTGTCAGGGCACAGGGAGGATCTGCACCAGCGCTGGGGTTAATGGGCATGGCGGGCCCCGGCTGTGCTGAGTGACGCAGCAGACATCAGAGCTGTGTGAGAGTTGGCAGCTCCACTGCAGGGCTGTGTGCCAGTCCTGCCTCCCGCCCCGTCCTGCTGCCCTCCTCCTCCTCCTGGACTCCCTGGGCAAGCGACACCAGCACCAGTGATTTGTGGGTTGGTAGGAAAACGTGATCTCCCTCCACATCCAGCACTGTCCCATTCACCCAGCCAGGGAGAGGTGCTGGAGGTGCTGCCCCGTGGGGGTGCAGCTGTGGGCTGCAAGATATCATGGTTGGAACACCAGTGCTCAGTGCTGGGATCTCCTCCACCCTCCTTCGCCCTGAATCCCACGGTTGGGAAGATCACAAGTGTAGCATCACAGAATCATAGAATCACGAATCACGGCACGGTTGGGTTGGAAGGGACCTTACAGCCCATCACCCACCCAGTTCCAACCCTTGCCATGGGCTGGTTGCCAGCCAGCAGATCAGGCTGCCCTCTGAGTGAAGCATTTCCCCTCACATCTAACCTCAGTCTCCCCTCTTTTAGTTTAAAACCATTCCCTGCTTGCAACCCCTCCAGCCCCCCAGGGGATGCTTAAGGTATGCAGTCCCTGCACCTCAGGCAGGTTCCTTCCATGTCACAGCTGGGCAGTATCCATCTGCCCACCCCCCGTGCCACGTCTGTCCGTATGTCCATCCTCTGCAGTGCCACAGGGCGCATCTTTCAATGCGGAGATGTAAATGCAGCCCCGTTGGGACCTGTGCTCTGCATGCAATCAGGCACAACCTTTAAAAATAAATAATTAACATGGAAATATTCTTTTTTTCCAATCATATTCACAATCCTTGAGTCATCTGCCCACTACCAGTTACCTATCTATCCATCCATCTATCTATCCATCTATCTATCTGCCTGTCTGTCTGTCCTTCCCCCTTTTCCAGCGCTCCATCCCACCCCTCTCCGCAAAGCTTTTCCCCACATCCCGCACGTCTGTACGTAGCCATCTGTTTGTCTGTCTCTCCAGCCATCTGGGTGTCTGCCTACAGTGTTTGCTGTGTCTCTAAAGCATATACAGGCTGCATGTATAGATCTATCAATTGGAAGTCTACTTGCCAGTCTCTCTAAGCTGTGTTCTCTGGGCTTCATTAACATGCAAATTAGCAAGATCTGACTGGCTCACTTAGCTGCTACTTCTCTTAGACAGCCATGCAACAATGCAAATACTAATGAGGCTCTGGAAATGGCACTTGCTCTATTGCTAAGCGAGCATGCACACAGAGCAGGCTTTGGCAATTTCAGGCATGCCATCCATCCTCACACCTGCTGGAGGACTCAGGACAGAAGGGATGGGTGATGGATGGATGATTAGGGGTACTGATGTGGAAAAAGAGGCGAGAATTCCCACTCTGAGAGGATGCCAGCGCTCCCAGCCCCGGGATCCTTGGCTCTGAGATCCCTTTGTCCTCACTGCCACATGCTGCTGCTCTGGAGCTCGGCCACCAATGGGATCCCCCATTGGGAGCACGTTGTCCTCAGCACCCCAACACACACGGACACACCGCCCCAGTGGTTTTACTGAGTTTGAAGGCTCCAATACACCTCCATGTGTGCTCCCTTCCCCAGGCAGAAGGAGAGCTGGAAATTGGGGTGCAGCTGCCATCATGGGCCCCTGGGCCTCGTGGTCCCCATCCCAGCACAGCACAGCACAGCACTGGCTCCTGGGCTTTGTCGCTCTGCTGCTTCCAACATGAGGCCAGGTCACCATGGGGGAGGTTCCCTGTTACTCTTCAGCTCCATCGCCTCCTCTAATGATAATTCAACCATACATCTCCTTGTAAAACATCTGAAATGATCAAACGCTGCGCAGCGAGATGAAGGCACCTCGTCTTAGGAACCTGGTTTCCGTATTCCTTTTTATCCCAGAGATAAAATAAAGAACCATTTGCTCTGGTTGCTGCTGCAGTCTCTTGCCTCTCCTCACCCACGCTGCTATCCATCCCCTTGGGAGGTAACGCTGCAGCACACCCGGCTGCTTTGCTCCCAGTCCTTTTCATCTCAGCCCTGGCTGCTGTCGCAGGAGAAGCACAGAGCAGCTCGCTGAGCCTCTGGGGGGATGTCCCTGCCCCTGCTCCCATGGGGTGACGTTATTGTATGGGTTCCTGCAGCTGCTTCCCGGTGGCCGAGCCACCGCACACGTCTTGTCCCCTGTAAGGATGAGCAGCTCCTTCCGTGGGGATGAGAGAGGAAATGGGGCCTGGAATGAGGGATGTGGGGGATTGGATGGAGATGGAGCTGAGGTCAGGATGTGCTGGCTTGTGGAGATGGAGTACACATGGTGGGCAGATGGCTGAGTTTGGGGGTGGATTTCCCTGAGCAGAGAGCTCAGTGCTGCATGGGATGAGCCATGCCATGGGATGGGGGGGGTGGGCTGTGCAGGTCGGGGCACACTGCAATGACTCCATGCTGTGCTTCCTGGGGCTCTTTCCTCCCCCAGAAGAAACTGTTCCACAGAGGGCACCTCTGTCCCACAGCCATCTCCCGTAAGAAGGGGAAATATTAAATGAAGCTCTGGAGACAGAACGCCCTTATGGAGGCTTATGGACGAGCACCTGTGTGTTGGCAGTGACTTACAGGATGGTCAGCAAAGGGGCGGGTGGGGAGTTGTTCTGCCTGTGCAGATCTGTGCAGAGCAGCCCTGCAGGTCTCTCTGCTTCCACTTTGCAGCTGGAAGAACGGCACTGCAGCCCACAGCAGGCTGCTTTCTGCTGGATGACATCTGGGTGATGCCAATGCGAGTGCCCCATGGGCCTCTGCAGTTCTGACTGTGCCACGGCACAGCCACCTCTCTGCAAACCAAGATTGCAGACCGGGCTTCATGTTCTCTGCTCAGGGGATTCCCTGGGAGGTTGGCCACACGCTGTGCATGTTTGCAAAGCAAACTGCCCGCCCGGCTGTGTGGGGAGCCCCACAGGTTGGCACAGGTGGTTCCAGATTCACCTCCTGTCTGACGATTGCTCCTCCTGGTGGGAGAGCCCCTCAGCCATGCAGGGCGGTGTGGGACTGCTGTTCCCCTCCATCACTCGTCTCTGCGAGGTCCTCAGCCTGGCAGAGCCTAAGGGCTCCACTAATGCACCCGTTGAAGGGAGGACTCCATTTTCCAGTCCCAGACTCCGCAAACTCAGTGTTTCCATCCTGAGAAATGGCATTACTCTATTGAGAAGATGCGGTGACCCGCTGGGGGGAGAATCTGTGGCAGGATAAATTTATCTGATGAAATTGCTGCTGCAGGGACACCAGCATAATAGCACCCCGTGCTTGGCTGCACTCTGTGCTTGCACATCAGCAGCTCTAGCAGCTCCCCAGGTCTCTCCTTGCTGGAGCGTGGCCTCCAGCACAGGTCTGATCGCAGCACAGTGGGCTGGAGCTCATGGGAGAGCCCTCAGCGAGATGTGCCCCACGGCAGAGCATGTACCGGTGTGACATGAGCTGCTCCAGGGCACCAGCCCCTGTCCCAACTCCCTGCCCTCGGCTGCCCTTTGGCTCCATTCTGCTGCCACAGCTGCCTCTCTGGTTTGGCCGGAGGCTGCCTGGCTGCAGAGCTCTGCCCTGAGCCTTTGGGGACGTGCTAGCAAAGGGACCGAAATAGCTCCTGCATTCCGTGACTCCAGAGCAGCTTGTTGCCAGTTTCTAAACCTGCACAAGGTCTAAACGTCCCCGTGTTGTCACTAGAGATGCAGATCTCCATCTCCCCTGCAAAACACAGGCTCAGACCTGAGTATTCTCCATGCAGACCCATGCTTAGAGTTCTCTGCCCACCATTAGAGGCAGGAACCCAAGCTCAATACTTCACAGAATCATAGGGTATTGTGAGCTGGAAGGGACCCCTAAAGGATCATCAAGCCTAATCAGCTTTGATGCTCCTGTCTCACTTTTATCTTCCATTACCCATGCTTCCATTATCCATTATCCATCCATGACAATGATGATCCACCTAGGATCTGCCCAGGACAGGTTCCCAGTGTGCCTGGTGCTCTCCTCACCATGTCCCCTAACGTTCCCCTAACACCACGCAACATCACTGCCGTCTGTTCCCTTCCTGAGGAGCACGGTCACCACATTGAAGGCTGCATGAGTGTCCTATAAAGGATGTCCTGCAAAGGGCCACCATGTTTGGAGAGGTTGGCAAAGGTCACTGCTGGGTGAAGGAGGGTCAGCACTGCCCTGTTGGGATAGCGAGATCCAACATGAGGCACTCAGACTGGGGGGCAGCCAGGACAGGAGCCCCATACCTCAGAGCCAGAGGCTGAAGCTGGGACAGAAGGGCTGAATGCAGTGATTCCAGGGAGAACTGATCTCCTGCTGCCACGAGGGTCCGTTCTTGGCATGGCCATGGTGCACAGTGTGGCAAAGGCTTCCCCCGCATTGCTGGCAATTTGGAGCCCAACACATCCTAACTGCAGCGCACACACATACTGCAAAGCCGCGCGCTGGGCTCGCCAGGCTGCGAAATAATGAGGGAGGGAGGGAGGGAGGGAGGAGGGACAGCACGCGACGCCTTCGTTTCAGCTTCGTCCGCCGTGCGCTCCGACCTCAGACAGACGGAGACGGAGCAGAACGCCGCGTCTGCTTAATGCGACCTGTCGACTCTTCAGGGAGAGCAGCGCGTGTCCACCGCAGCGAAGGTCACCTCATTAAGAGCAACGGGAGCTGCGTCCCCCCGGGCGCTCTGGGTGACTCCCGCTGCTGAAGGGTGACCTTTTCCGCGTGGGAGGAGACGGTCCCACACGCCGGCCTCGACCCGGCTGGCTGTTAGCTCCGCAGACACTTACACGTCCCGAGCACTGGTTTTGAACTTTTCATTCTCACGAGCTTGTCAGCTCCTGAAAGCTGCAGGCGCCGGCGGTGCTGATGGGCTGCGCGGTGCCGGTGTGCTCCCTCCGTGCTGGTGAGGAGAGCGGGACCAGGGATGAGGTCCCCATCTGTTGATGGACCTCTACTCATGCAGTATAGATCAGCCCCCAGCACATGGGCTGGATGCAACCCCAGGCACAGCTGAGCGTGACTGCCCAGAGCAGCCCAGCTTGCAGCAGGAGAGCCCTGTGCAATGCCCTGTGCAGGCTGTGCTGCCGCCCCATGCAAGCCCCACTTCTGTCTCTGCTGTTCACAAAGCCCCACACTCCCATGGGCTGCAAGGCACTGCAAGCATCCATGCTGCAGAAAAGCAAATGAGCTGCCTGCTCTGCCCTGCAGCCTCAGAGGGGATTTTTGCCTTTCACATCACCATCCAGCTGGGAAGGAGGACAGGGGTTTCCCTCAGTGGTGGGCAGAGGTGCCATGCTGCTGCTGGGCCGGCCCTGCCAGCCCCCTCCCTGCACTGCCCTCCGTAGACCTTTAATTCTGCCTCCTCTGATGTTCATCACGGAGGTGGTGCACAGGTCAAGTTTAATATGCTGTCCTGGGGGAGTTTCATTTAGAGCTGGTGAGAGCGAGGCAGGGGATTCAATTAGGGTTTCCATGTAGTCCGAGAGCGTTGCCAGCATCCAAAAGCAGCCAGCTATGCTCAGTGAATGCTGTTTCCCACAGCTTTAGCTTTTACCCATGGGGTTAACCAGTTCCCCCTGCCCCACGGCACTGCCCCCAGTGCCACACTCAGACACCATCCACAGCTTTGCTAAACAGATGCACCAGCACCCTTCTGTGAGCTGCCCCAGCACCAGGACACGCACCAAGGCTCCCATGCACATCTCCTAGGCTGTGGGCATGCACATGGCCCTCAGTTTCCCCATCTGGACTCAGAACACATTACTTCTGGTGGTTCTCCCAGGAGATCAATGGGGCGGGTGGGCAGAGACCTCATTGGAGCAGGGGATGTCCGTTAGGTTGGGGTGCTGGGGGGATGCTGATAGCTCCAGCACACCTCATCCCCATCCACCAGGCGGGCACATGGCAGCAGCGCCACAGTAATGCAAGAGGACAGGCAGCAAAAGGGCCATGATGGGGATCATAAATATCCATTAAAGCAGCTTTTAATCTGCCCTGCTCACAACAGCAATGCCGAGGAGCGAGAGACAGGAGCCTGGCAGGCTGCGTGCGGGAGCAGGTGGCACACAGACAGCAGGGCACCCCGAGCACTCGCTGAGGGAGGGGATGGGCTGTCTGCAGAGTGCAGAGCATGCAATGCAATGGGTTGGAGCTGTGCAGAGCAGTCACATTGGTGTCCTCTGCCACCAGCATAGGGTGAGGTGTCCCCAGGTGGCAATGCTCCTGGGAAGCCGGCACCTTTCCCATCCAGCACTGACTCCAATGCACTGATATGTGGGGGGGAGGGGGGGGATAAATTCCACCCAGAAGTCTCAAAGTGTTTTGACGCCGCTGAATCATTAAACAGCAAAACGTTAGAGAGAATAGAAATGTAGATTTGGAGTAATGTGATAATGTAAAAGCCCAAATGGAATGAAACCAAATGATAATGTCAAGTCGAAATGCTTGTCTCTCATTGGGAAGGATCTTTTCGACGTTATTGAAACAAAATGTGAAAGTTGAAATCATTTTATTTGACACTTCCCCACTGGAAAAAGAGGAAAGAATGGAAAAACTCCTCCGAATCACTGTGTTCCCAGGAGGAGTGCAGGGCTGGAAAGCTGCTCTGATGGAGAAACGTCAGCAGGTGGGAATCGGGGAGCGAGGGAGCCAATTCCTCCCATGCTGAGGGTAGATGAAGGCAAAGGGTGCTCCTGTGGGACAGCCCTCAGCCCCACTCCTCTGCTGACCCACACCCTGTTAGGGCAGATCGGGACCACTCTCGCCTGGAGGTGCTCTATGCCTTTTGCCTTTCGCTCTCTGTCATACAGCAGTGCCATGAGGATGCCCTGTGGCCGCCCCACATCCAGCCCTGCCCGCACTGCTCCTCATTTATTTTCTGACCCCTCTGGATGCTGGAGCTGCCCGGTGCTCCCTGCTCCTCCCCAGACCCAACTCGCCACAGCCGGCCACTAATGAAGATTTCCTGGAGCGCTTGCTTAGCAAAAAATGATTGGTTACACCGCGCCCGTAATTAAAAAAAAAAAGAGAGAGCGAGTGCACTAATGGGTATTTATTTGACTGTTACCTTGTCATGTATTTATCGATGCAGATAAATTCAAAATCATTAAATGCTTTACGGGGCCTGACAATTTACAGCCCCTGTCAGAGCTCCTTGTGCGGCTGTGCGGCGTGGAGCCGTGAGGGGCGGCCACATCCTGCCCCACTGAGGGGCTGCGGGTGGGGGGGCGACGGGGTGGACTCGATGCTCACGTGGCTCTGCCTCCATGCACACACAGCCCCTCGTTACTTCGCTGTTCTCATGAGCAGAGGTCAGGAGCCAGCAGGTCCCCACAAGGCAAGCCTGGTCCTGCAACCACATCCACGTGATATTGCTGCCGATGTAAGCAGGGGAAAGGAGAGCACTGCATCTCCTCTTGGCAGCTCTGCGCTCACTGCGCTGGTGGGTGTTGCACTGCTGGGTGCTGCAGCAGAAGGTAATGCATCCAGCTGGTGGATGTGGTTGGTGGGTGCTGCACCATCAGGTGATACATGGATGGGTGCTGCACTGGTGCGTATTGCACTGTCTGGTGGTGCACTGATGGTGCTGCACCACCATGTGCTGCACAGATCGATGCTGCACCAGAGGATATTACACTTATACGTGCTGCATCATCATGTGATGCAGTGATGATTGCTGCACTGGTGCGTATTGCACTGGCAGGTGCTGCATCATCATGTGATGCACTGGTGGATGCCACAACAGCAGATGCAACTCCAGTGAGTGATGCACTGGAACATGCTAAGTGCTGCACCATCATGTGATGCACTGATGGGTGCTGCACTGGTGAATATTGCACTGTACAGCGATGCATGGGTGGGTGCTGCACTGGTGGATATTACACTTATAGATGCTGCACCATCATGTGATGCACTGATAGGCGCTGCACCAGCAGGCGCTACACCAGTGGGTGATGCACTGGAATGTGCTGCACTGGTGGGTGTTGCACCATCAGACCATGCACTGAATATTGAACACTGCACTTGGGGATATTGTACTGTCCAGTGATGCATGAGTGGGTGCTGCACTGACAGGTGTTACGCTGGTGGATGTTAAACTTATGGGGGCTGCACCATCATGTGATTCATGATGATGGATGCTGCATGGGTGGATACTGCACTGGTGGATATTACACTCGCAGGTGCTGCATCACCAAGCCATGCACTGGTGGGTGCTGCACTTGTGAATATTGCACTGGGGGATATTGCACTGTCCAGTGATGCACTGGTGGATGCTGCATCGGTGGGTGCTGCACTGGTGGATATTACACTAGTGGGTGCTGCACCATCATGTGATGCACTGATGGATGATGCCCCAGTGAGCGATGCACTGGCAGATGCCACACTGCTGGGTAATGCCCTCTCAGGTGGTGCATCAGTATGTGCCATGCAGGCTCAGGGAAAGGCTCTGCAAGAGCCACTCTGACTGTGCTCAGAGCACACTGCACAGCAGCTCGGGTGGCAGCATTGTTCGGGAGAGAAAAGGCAAGAAGTGGAGCTGTGTGTGTAAGTAGGTCACGCGCAAGGCTGGCGCCGAAGCCATGGGCACAGGCTACAAACGCAGGGGAGAGAAGGAAGGGGGTAGGGGGTGTCTGGGGTTGGTGAACCCCTGAGTCCTGCAGCCCTGTGGATGCCTTTCCGGCCCCCACGGTGACCAGTTGGGGCCCTGAGGCAGGAGGTGCAATTAACCTTCTCTTGACAAGAACAACTACCGATGTGATTATTGATCATAAAACGACCCGGCCCTCTCCCATCCACAGGGTCTGGGTGGAGGTGGTGGTGAGGGAGCAGAGCTCACAAAGATGTGCTGTTCACAGCATCCCTGGTGCACGCAGAGGAGGGATGGCCTCACAGCTCCCACCTTCACACCCCACTCCAGCTCTGAAAACAGGCTTGGTTTGCTGTCTGTGGGCACATGCAGTGGGGCCGCCCCCCAGGCTTGCAATGACCCAGAAATGAAAGGGAAGGAGGGAAAGGGCCCTGAGGCTCCATGCAAGCTGTGCTCAGCCCTGCAGCA
Source organism: Gallus gallus (assembly GCF_016699485.2). NCBI lineage: Eukaryota > Metazoa > Chordata > Aves > Galliformes > Phasianidae > Gallus > Gallus gallus. The sequence continues at coordinate 1,536,726 of NC_052554.1, forward strand.
GAACCCAGTGGGACGTGTGACTGTGGGACGTGATGGGTGCAGGGTGGTGTCCTCTGGCATCTGGAATGAATCCGCCGCAGACAGCTTAATCACTGTGTAATTATGTCCAAGCATCAGTCACTCGCTGAGTGGCTTCTGCAGAACACTGACCTGGGGGAAATGTTCCTTGTTTGGAACAGAAACCACGAAGCTGGAAATTCTCAGGGTAACGTTTCTGGTCCTGCTTAGGAAAATCATGCTGGAACGCCAAGCATCTCCACTGTCTTCTGTCCTGACAGCTTTTGTTTGGGGTTTTCATTTACGAAAGGCAAGGATTTGGCAGAGAGGGGGAAATCTGATGGCAGCGCAAGGAAACAACAACAACAACAACAACAAACCCGATTTCTGCACAAAATCTGCAATGGAAAATAACCAGAAATTATTTCATCTGCCTCCTTTGAGAAGCATTTGCAGGGCCGGCCCTGGGGCTGCCCTGTGCTCACCCACATCCCCGGGCGTCACGCTGCGGCAGCCACGGAATTGGCAGCAGGTGAGAGGATCGTCACCTGCGTGATGGAGTGTCTCCGGCTGCCGAGGGCTGTGATGCTCTGCACTCCCATCACCAGAGCTGTGGAGGAGGGAGAGGGAGGGAAGGTCCCTGCGGTGCGTGGAGCGAGGCTGGGTCTGGAGGGGGGTCCTGGTGCTGCCCCCGTCCCCGAGCACAGCTTTGCAGCAGAGGAATGGAGGCTCGTGGATATGTGCTCTGCTCGTTGCTCACCAGTACTAATGGCCCGGAGTTATTAATATTGCCACTGTAGTCATGTCTGGGTAATTACCGCCATTAACCGCCAGCAGAACTATTGAGTTCCCCTAATCAGTGCATTATAATAATTGGGACCAAGTGTTTTATAGATCCGGACAGTAATTCCTCCTCCCCAGCACCTCTCTGCTCCCGGGAGCTGCCCTGCTGCTGGGACACTCACCTCACCTCCATGCCATGGGGAGGGCGAAGGCGGTGGCCACAGGGATTCTCCAGCAGGAATTCCTGGTCAAAGGAGATTGGGGCATCTCGGTGCTCCCTATGGGAGTGCCCTCTGCCCCCAGGATGCAAAGCAATGGGAGGCGGCTCGGTGGGGACCTGCAGCTGCCAGGCTCTGTGAGGCAGCAGGACGGGAGGGAGCGCTTTGGCTGTTCCCATTCTGCAGGGACTGAAATCTGGTGTGGGTGCAATTAGCTGCACAGTCTGCTATTTACACCCATTTCCTCTTGCTCTGGAAAGCTCCTCGCTCCTGCAGCCATCTGGATTGCGGGGCCCAAACGTGCCGGGCCCGGAGCTGGCAGCACGCAGGTTGCTCCAAGCAGAGCATCTCCTCCATCCATGCAGATCCCTATCACTACTGCCCACCACCAGTGTGACGGGGGTTCTGCCTTGCCCTGTGTGTGCACTGAGCTCACCACAGCACAGCCCTTGCTGCCCCCAAACAGTGCCCAGCCCGGCTCCCAGACCAGCAGCTGTGCACCACAGGGCCATGGTGGGGCAATCAGATCCCAATGGACCCACGGCATGGATGGGTCTGCTGCTTCCAACACACAGCCCCATGGCAGTGGATCTGTGACTGCCCACAGCTGGGAGAGCACACAGCATATCCCTGGGAGCTGGCCTGGGAATGGAAATCATTGAAGGGTGGGGGAGAACCTTGGGGTGAAACCAAAGGGTTTGTTGTGGCCGAGCCAAGGCGGTGCCTTCCAACTGCAGCCATTTCACAGCCCTTTCTTTTTTTTTCTTCTTTTATGTTTGGAGAAATAAAATTAAGGGAAACTTTGAAACAAACTCATTTGGAAGAGGAGGGAAAAAGAATCAAAACATTTCACTCTCAAAGTGCTGAACTGAAATGTTTTGATCTTTTGGGTGTGTGTTTTTTTTTTCCCCTCCAAACCATTCAGCAGCACTGACATTCCCTTTCAGAACCTCTTGGTGCCGCGAAACCTGATTATTTTTTTATTATCATTTAATATATTTTGGGGGAATAACAAGAAGAAAAAGCCCTCTCCATGCTCTACACAGACAGTGCTTCCAACAGGAGAAGAGATGCTCTCCATCCTCCGCTGGAGCTCCGTGGCGTCTTTGGGAGGACCGTCCCGCGTGCCCCTATATGTGACCCACACCGGAGGGCAGAGCCCCTCGGTGGGCTGCAGGGCACCAGGTGCAGAGCTGGGAGAGGGGCACACGGCCCCAGCGCAGCACCAGGAGGGCAGCCAGGTGAGAGCCTCATCCCCCGGGAGCTGGCAGGTGAGAGAACAGAGCCGCGCAATCAATAGCGCTAATTGCAAAGGCAATGTCTAGCAGCAATGAGGTGGTTATTCTGCATCGCTGGGTGCTCTTACAATCAAATCGTCCACAGACAATTAGCTGAGCGGGAGAAATAAGAATTAGGTTTCTAATTATTCTGCCGGTGAAAGGCAGTCGGGAGTGTACGGAGGGATGGAGGAGGGAAGGGCTGCATCTCCGCTGGGCTGGGGTGCTCCTGGAGGAAGGGCTGACCAGGGAGAGGGAGAAGCTGGGAATTGCAGCTGGGAACCACAGACAGCTGCTCCAGAGGCTGTGGCCAAGGCTTGTTTCTCATGGCGGGGTTATTGATTTGCACCATTCGGCACTCTGCATTTGGTGTATCCCCCAGCCCCACTCTGTGTGCACCGCTCCATGGACATCTCCCACCATCACCCACAGTGCTGAGGGACCACCAGCATCCCCATGGAGTGCATGGAGGATGGGGTGGGCGAGCAGCAGCCAAGCTGTGCACCCACTCAGAAGCACTTTGAGCAAGGCAGGGGAGGGGGGGGGTAGTCTGTTTGTGGTTAGTGCTCCCCATGTGTCATGCTTGGGTGTTGAAGCAACAAAGAAGGGAGCTCCTGATGCTGCAGCTCCTGGGGCTGCGTCGTGAGGACAATGGGATGCTCTCCTGCTTCTGCACCCCGGAGCTGCCCCGATGTCCTCCAGCAGCTGCGGGGCCATTGCACCCACTCCAATACCAGGGCTCCCTGCAGGAGCATCCTCATACAGCAGCAGGGCATGGGGCTGCTGCAGTGCCCTGAGATATCCACCATCCTCCCTTAGGTGTAACAACTGCGTCTGTGCTGATCATAAAATCATAGAATCATTAAGGTTGGAAGACCTCTAAGATCACCCAGTCCAACCCCAGCCCAGCCCACCATGCCCACTGACCACATCCCTCAGTGCCACATCCCCACAGCTCTGGAACACCTCCAGGGTTGGTGACCCCACACTACCTGTGCAGCTGTGCCACTGCATCACCACTCTTATGGAGAAGACTTTGTTCCTAACACCCAACCTGATGGCAGCACCGTGCCCACGTGCAGCAAGGACCACAGAGAAGATCACAGAACGCCCTGAGGGAGCCATCGCATCCAACTCCTGGCTGTGCACAGACAACCAAAGAGGAAACCTGTGTACCTGAGAGCATTTCCCAGTGCTCTTAGAGCCAATATCCTTCTCATTTTTGGTGCCCCGGGCCCCGACAGGACCAGCAAGAGTGACAGCTTCACCCACCTGCAAGAAGAGCGATACTGAGGAGTAGAACTGGAGCTGTCTGCTGTAAAGCACCCTGCCACTGGGTCATAGCTGTGTTATGTATAAATCAGTACACACCAATAATTCAGCTGGGTGCGCTGCTTCCTCATCCTGGGGGTGGCGGTGGGGGTCTCACCACAGCAAAGAGGGGAGAGGGTCCTCATCATGCGCTTCCAAAGCATCGGCCCCAGTGATGCCGTGGGAGCAGCAGCACTCACACAAAGCCACGTTCCCATGCACACATACACACACGGATACGTGACCCCCCTTCGCCTTTGAGTCACCTCCCTGCCAAGAGCCCTCTGAGAAATGCTCCCCTTTCTGGTTCTCCCTCTCTCTCTTGCATACGGGCTAATTTTATCTTCTGGCTTTCATCTGCCTGTGCATCCGCCACTCCTGACAAAAAAAAAGGGGATTTTCACAGATTTTGCTGGTGCTCACCAGCTCTAAAAGCTTTCATCTCCCTCTGACGAGGAGTGCATGTCATCTGCGTGCTCCAAATTACAGCGGAGGCCTTCACACTCAATCGGAGCATTTTCTGCCTAATTTCCCAGGCAGAAAGATTAAGTGTGGGCTCAGGGAGCCTCGCGAGTGATCCGCAGAGCGGTGTGGATGCGCTCCCAGGGCAGGCAGTGGGGCACACGTCCTGCTCCGCTGGGGAGCATCCATTGCTATTTCTTGCACAGGAAGATGCTCTGGGATCTTAACACTCCAAGCCAGGCTCCTTTGGCCTCTGTGGGGACCGGCCATGCTGTGAGTTGCCCCAGAGCTGGGATTGAAGCAGGACAGCAGCAGGCAGTAGGGTCAGGCAGCTCCAACACAGCTCCACATCCCAGCCACCCTCTTGTGCTTCCCAGCTCAACACCTCTCACAGGACAGGGCAGAATAGAATCATTAAGGTTGGAAAAGACCAGGAGGATCATCAGGTCCCTCCCACCCCCCCCACCATGCCCACTGACCGCATCACTCAGTGCCACATCCCTGTGGTTCTGAAACACCTTCAGGGACGGTGACCCCACCACTCCATGGGTAGCTGTGCCACTGCATCACTGCTCTTTTGGAGAAGAAATTGTTCCTAATGCTCAACCTGACCGCACCCTGGCACAACCTGAGGCCATCACCTCCCATCCTATTGCTGGTGCCTGCTCCAGACCCCTCGCAGCCCCATTGTCCCAAGCCTGCAGCACTGCGTGGGGCTGTTATGCCCAAAGTGCAGCACGCAGCACTTGGTCTCATTGAAGCTCATCCCATTGGCCTCAGCCCAGCGACCAGCCTGCCCAGCTCCCTCTGTAGGGCCTTCCTATCCTCAGCTCTGGAGTGTGGTCCTGAGCTTTCAGGTCTTCAGATGACACCCAAATCCAAAGCACAGACAGGAGGCGGTGGGGGGGGCACGCAACCCTGCAGAGCTGGGGTCTCTGGTGGGACCCCACTCCCATCAGCGCCCCACAGCTCCTCCCTCAGCACCCGGCAGGCAGAGCATGAGCTGAGATGGAGCGAGGAGCAGACGGCACGATTAGCTCTACTCAAAAAGGTCAAAACACTTATCAGACATGAACAGCAAAGCTAAAAATACACTCGGCACCTCCCTGGCAATTCTCTCCCGGGGAAGTGACAGCCGCCCTGGCTGGGTGTGGGATGTGAGCGGGGCTGCTGTGCTGCTGGGTGGGTGCCTGGAGCTGCTGGGGGGGCTTTTTCCATCTGTGTGAATAGGGAGGGGCAGAGCACAGTCCAACCAGTGGGACATGGCAGTGGAGACATGGGGGGCTGGCACTGGGAAGCAGCAGGAGAAGCAGGACAAGGAGCTAACAAGACACCAGGGATGCTACAGATGAGGAGCAGGAGACATGAGCTGTGCTCTGTCAGTACATTGGAGTCCCCTCACCTGCCCCAATACAGCACTGCGTGCCCCAAGCCCCCCAGTGCACGGCTTGAAGCTTTCCATCTTAGTGCCACGTCCACCAACGCCTCCGCTGCCGCATTGTCTCTGTGGTGCTCAAAGCCGCAATGGGAATCCCCATCTTGGTCCAGCTTTTTTGTCTCGAGGAGGGGGTGGGTTTGGTGTCATCTCTCCATGCCCAGGCTGTGCCTCTTGGAGCACTGCTCCTCCCTCTGAGACCCCAGGGAACCACAGAGCCCTGTCCTAGCAAAAAGAGACGCCCAATCTGAGCAGGGTGCACAGCCTGCTGCCCTCGGCTCAGCCCCCAGCCTTAAGGCTTCACTGCAGGCAGTGAGGAGCAGTGGTGCGAGCTGTGGCTGCCCTGGTCTGGCACACCGCTCCCAGCCCAAGAGCCAAGGCCATCCCTTTGCTGCTGTTTCCCATGTAGGAGATGCTTTGGCTGAGAGTGAGGGCTGAGAAAGTGGCACTTCTCACTCAAAAAACATCCTGCCCAGCAAATCTAGCCAGGAGCACAGCGTGGGAACGGCACGGGGCAGCAGTGTGAGCCAGGGACGGAGACCCAGCGGGGATGTGAGCAGCCCCAGCACAGGCAGCAGTGACAGCACGGAGAGACGACAGCGGCAATTTGCAGCAGGGCTGCTGAGCGCTGTCACCGCCAATCGCTGTCACCGCGTCGCCTCCCCGACCTCACCTGGGCAGCAGCTGAGCTCCAGGTCTCCTCACCTCATTAGCAATGGTTCCATCATTACCGCTCTGTGTGCGCTCCCCTCTGTGCTGGGCCCTGCGGCGATGAGCTGTGGGGTGATCAGGTGTCCTGCCATGCCTGGGGGGTTCAGGTGTCCAGGGCCAGCCCCAGCAGCTCCTTGATGTCCCCACCCTGCTCTTGGCGTCCCCCCCCCCAACACCCAACACCTAGCGTGTCAGTTCCAATGCAGCCTGGATTCACCCTGGGATGATGCGTGTCCCCTGGAGGATGCTGCAGTTCCCCCCCTCCCCTTGTCTCCAGTGTCCCCAGAGATATGTTCTGCATCCCCAACACTCAGCGCAGTGCTGCCCTGCCTGTACCTGTGCCATTATTCCCCCAGGAGCTGTGGAGCTGTCAGGTCCCTGCTCAAAGGCTAGAACAACCCCCTCTTGCCCCCCCCTTCAGGGACCAGCAGCCCCCTGGGCCAGTTCTGGTGCCCTGTGCTCTAGAACAGAGCCTGTGTCCCATTACACCCAGTGCCCTCCTGGTGCCATGGGTGTGCAGGGACATGAGGTCCCCAGAACCTCATCTCTCTACTCTTTCCCACTGAGAAAAGCAGGAGAGAAGAGGTGTTTCTCCTTCTCCTCCTCTTTACCCTTCCAAATCCAGGGTTTTAATATCCTTTCAAGGCCAGAGCAGCAGCCATGGAACAATGCCAGATCCTTGGTGCAACACCAGGGGATCCCCAGCGTATGGCTGAGCAACACCCCTGTACCTGCAGGTCAGAGACCCCCATAGTGCTGCCAGTAGCCCTACCAAAAGCCCTTTGTTCCTCAGCCCCCTGAATGGTCAGCGGCACCGGGAGCATCCGCAGCACCCACGAGGAGTGTCCTGATGGGGAGATGCTCTCTGGCAGCTCCAAATGCCACCTCAGCTCACCCATCCCAGCTGGGGTTTGCCCATAGGGCTCAGCCCTCCTCCCTGGGTGCTGCCCCATGGGCGCCACTCGGCAGCTCTCCCATCACTGGGCGCACACCAACCACGCAGCCCCTGCCCCAGGGTCAGGGACGAGCTCGTGCCCCCTGCTTTGCACGGAGGGGCTCCTCCGGTGGGCTCCTGCACCTTTAAATCGGGGAGGATAAAAAAATAAATAAAGAACTCCTTCGCCTAGAGGGCAGTGGAACAATTTTGACTTTAAAAAGAGAGCGAGACAGAGAGAGCGAAGTGAGCGTTAACAACTCCTGATCCAGTCCCTGGGCATTCATTAATGTTTCATGGCGCTTTCAATTATTGCCTCCTCTGCCACTGCCGTCATCTGTCTCTTCAAATCGACGGTATAATAACCACTCAAGCAGAAATCCACTCTGCTGTCTGCCCGCCGCTCCCCTCCCAGCCTCCCCAGCTCCCTTCGCTCCCACGTTTCCCACTGCACCGCCCTTCTGTTGCCGTCGCCGCATCCCCGCGCTGTGCCAGGGTTGGGACCTCCCGTTTCCGAGCAGGATCCACCATCCCCACACTGCGGGGATGCTGCAGGCGGGCTGGGCAGCTCAGTCTACGCCTTGCAGGGCGCGTTGCTCCCTCCAGCCCACAGCCTGTATTGCTGGGCAGGGGATGCATGAGGGTGTGCGCCGTGTACCTGTGCAGGCGTCCAGCTCTGAGTTTGAAGCAAGCCAGCAAGGGGCTCAGCGCCCAGCCCATGGATGTGCCCCTCACCCCCCCCCCTGCAAACCACCACGTTGTTCCTTGGGGTGTGAGAGAGCCCTGAGCTGAGGAAGGCTCCGTGCACACCCAGGAGGTGCTCTTGGAGGAGCAGGAGGGGCCCTTCCAGCAGCACAGCCATGGTGGAGGAGCATGGAGCAGACCGCGAGGCTGTGCACTGCAAACAGAGGTGGGTTAGGAGCAGCTGCAGCACCTGCAGCTCTCTGCAGCTCCGTTCTGCCCTTTGGTGCCTGCATAGTCTCAGACCAGCCAGCACTGAGCCTTGCACAAGCCTCCATAAACCCTGTGCTCTCCCTTAGAGCTCATAGCGCAACGTGCTCAGTGCCTCGTGCAAGGAGCGAGCGGTGGGATCGCAGCTGCTCTGCACACCTACGTGGGAAGGAGAGCTGGGGTTCCCCCACAGGCCGCCCTGCTCCGGTGTCAGAGCGCTTCTGTTCACGGAGACAAAAGCATTCTGTCAGGATGAACCCGTGTCCCTCCGTCCCACCCTGTGCTCACACCTCGCGGAGGTGTTGGGGCTCCGCGCTCCGTAACTTATGTGAGTTTTTCAGGACGGAAATAGTGTTGAAATTCCCCCTTTTAATTGTCCTCTCTGGACTGAGGTTTATTGACAGCAACTGAACCACCCACATCTTGTTACTATTACCCAAAAACCTTCTCAGCTCAGCTCCAGCACCCCAGAGCTCCCCACGAGGATGCTCCAAGGAGCACTGAGGCCAACTGAGTATGACGGTGGCAGGCTGGGGAGGGTGAGGGCGCAGCAGCACCGCAAACCCCTTTTCCTCCAACTTTGCATCCCAAATACTCCTGGCAGAGCTGCTTTGCGGTGCCTTCCACCCACACCTTACCATCCCAGTGCTCCCAGTGCTCCCAGTGGCTCCAGGAAGGCTGCGAGCCCAGAGCTCCTGCCCCCACTCCTCCCTTCCTCCCCGCTGCCCAGCCGTGCTGCTGTTCCCTGCGCACTGCATTTTGCCTTTCCCAGAACTCCTCTGGCTGGAGGAGGTGAGCTGGGACGTGGCCCTGGGTCACGGGGTGCTGGGATGCACAGGAATGCCCCAGCAGGAGTTTCACTCTCTCTTTCCTCTCGTGCTCTTCTAAGGATCTGTCAGAGTCCCTCTGATGAGAGCCAGATGTGCCGCAGCTGTTTCTGCTTAGCGCAGCGCTGGCCCTGCCTGCTGCACACTCAGAGGATGTGCCGTGTTTTGGCGACGTCAGCACAGCCCCACTGCACCCATGCACACTCACCGAGCGTGCACGGAGCTGCTGGCAGTGCTGCACACGTGAGCACACCCCAGCACACCAGGACAGGGCATGCACGCCTCTCCCCAGCGTGGTTTCTCACGTGCACACAGAGCATGGAACATGCAAATGCATGCACACACATGCTTTGGGTATGCAAAGGCACGAGCACACCCATATGCCCTGGGTTTGTAGCCCACGGCTGCTCAGTGGGGGCTCTGGGGGTGCAGCTTGCCTAGGATCAGCCCTCACTGGGGATGCAGCCAGAAGGGTGAGGATGGGATGCATCTGACCGTGCTGGGGCTGCTTGCAGTGCAGCAGGAAGGGCTCGGTGCCCAGCACCGGCACCCAGCACCCAGCTGCTTTTCTTTCCCATGTATGGCCTTGTGCTGCTGTTCGCTGCACAGCATAAATCTCAGCGACGCCGGGTGACATTTCAGAGCAGGCGGTGGGGTGGGACAGAGCCCATCCCATGCGAGGACACAAAACCTCGGCTGAACCCAGAGCAAAGGTTCGGAGCTGCCCCTGTGTGTGCCAAGCAGGAAACCAGGGTTGATACCCACCAGGCACCAGGCTGTGTGCGTGGGGCTGTGAGCATGGATCCTTGGCTCTGCCTCCCCGTCGCCCCCTCCTCCATTTCCCCCTGCTCCGCTCTCCCTCTCTCCCTCCTAATCCCCACAAATGCTAAGATATTTAAATGTGGTATTTTCAAATCTAATCAGCGTTCCAAAGCTGTGCTGCCGCCACTCAAATTTAATTTGATCCATTTACCAGCTTTGTGGTGCATCTAATCAAAGAGAGGGAACAATTAGGTTAATGTCAGGGGTCACCCCGCAGCCTCAGCAACAGGAGGCATCCGCGGCCCCAGGGAACAAAGCAGGAGCCAGGGGTCTCGGCGCTGGGGCCAGGGGTGGCCGTGGGGGCATAGGGCGTCCCGGGTCAGGCACATCACAGGGATGCTCGGGGCTTCAGGCATCTCACAGCATCCACATCTGGGCCCTGAGAGAGCTCCAAAGTAGGAAAAACCTCGGTCAGAGTGTCTCCTGGCTGCACTAAGGCTGTAGCATCCGTGTCGCACGCAGGGTGGGACCGCTTTGGGTCTTGCTGGCCATCGCTTTGGCCGGCTGGTGTTGGGCAAACCAGGTTTCACGAGGGCTGGGAAGGATGTCAGTGCAAATAAATCAGACATCCTGCTGGATGAACGGCCCCACGAAGCTAGGGCAGAGCTGCACAGCGGTGCCAGGGATCAGCAGCCTCATCCCAAGGATGGTGAGCCATCAGAGCACTGAGCAAAGTGAACAAGCACAGCGTGGCAAAGGCTGTGCCCCCACCAGCCTGGGAGCAGGAGCCCACAGCCCGGACACTCCCAGCAGGGCAGCCAGGGCCAGGCACGCTTCTCTGACTCTGCTTAACTCTAGAATGGAAACCTCCCCATGTTGACATGGTCCATCTCACAGGTTCTCTGTGCTCTTTGTTCATGCCAGGATAAGTGCCAGCCCCTTGGAAAGGCTCTGGAAGGAGCAGGGGGAGGTGGTGCTTTGTCCCCCTGGGGCACGGTCTCCTGGATGATGCTGAGTGGCTCTGAAGTGCCGCACAATCCAGGGCTCAGCCACAATCAGGAGGAGATGGAGATGGAGGGTGAGCATTTCTGGTGCCCCACTTTATAGCCCCAGTAAGAGCAGAGCAAGGAATCCGAATCCTGCCCTTCCTCCTCCTTCCCTCCACTCCAATTTGCTCTGAAACACCAGCTGAGGGGAGGGAAAGGGGAAGGGGAAGGAGAAGGGGAAGGAAGATAGCACATGTGATGCCCATGGTTTTCCTATCCCTGCCACCACCCTGAGCCCACAAGGACCCACCCTAGGGTGGCACAGTTCTGAAGATGTGGGGTGGGCTAAGGGTGCCCACCCATCAGGGCTGCTGCATCCACAGCCCCACAGCACCTGAGGGGTGAGCATCACCTCCTGCAGCAGCACTGGGGGTGTCTCTGACTCAAGCTAGGGCAGAGGTTTGGGTGCATCGGGTACTTGTCCCAGGGGCTCAGATGGGCACCTCCAGGCCTGAAGCATCCACATTTCCTCTCCATACTCCATCTCTCTCTCCCTCCTGTCCTAAAATCCCTCTCTCCCAAGTCTGGGCCACACATGCCATCAGCCCCATGCAGGTCCCTGTCACCTCTGACCATGAGGACAGCAGTGTGGCACCTCACCAAGGCACGTCCCTGCCTGCCATGGCATTTCACACCCCAAACTGATTGCGAGGATGTTTCTACACCGTGTGAATTAAATACACATGCTTTGCAATCTGCTGCAGAGCAGGGGTGCTTGGCAAGGCTTGGCCCAGGCTGTTCAGGGACTTTGGGCTCAGGCACAGCTGGGGTTTCCCAGATTTAACACAAGCAAGAGGAGGCACACATGTTGCCCCCTGTCTCCTGCATTTCCAGATGCCATCCCTACCCATGGCCTGCCCTGAGCCCCCCATCCGCAGGGGGCTGTGGCAAGGACTTGTGTTGCATTTAGCTCCTTGGGGTGTTGCATTTAGCAGCCCAGAGAGCACCTCCCTCCTTGAGCAGAGCTGCCCCTCTGGATGCACAACAGACGCAGTCTGATAATAAGAACTGGATCCTGAGCCCATCTGCCTGCACTTCAGCATTTGTCCATGTGCAGGACGTGGGAGCATCAAGCTGCCATTGAGGGCCAAGATGCCATCTTCCTCACAAGGCATGGGGAAGCATGGTGCTTCAAAACCTTCTGATTGTGCTGAGGCCACCTGTATTTGGGGCAAGTGTTTTCTTCTTCCTTTCAGCTTCCTTCCATCCACCTGCAGCTCTCCCCACCTCCTTTTCACCCATGGTTTGCATCTGACCCACAGCTGCATTCCCCCTCCTCTGCCCTACATCCCCTCCCCACCACCACAGTGCAGCTATCACAGCCTAAAACCAGTGGGTACTCAGTAGCTCCATTCAGCCCGCAGCTTCTGGGAACAGTGTGAGGAGGACAACAGGAAACAGAGACTCAAATAGTTCAGCTGGGAGAAACCTTTTGGGGTAGAAAACCACTGGGGTGACTCCCCACCGTCACAGAGCTGGGTGGATGGGAGAAGATGACATGCACTGATGACATAGAGGCTCATTTCCCCTCATATCTCAGCCACCTCACCATTTCCCTGTTCACTGCAGGGCAGTTGAATTAAATGACCTTTAAGGGTCCCACCCAACTCAGACATTTCTATGATTCTATTCTATTACTGTCTTCCACACCTCCTTTCTGTCGCCTATCCCACATGCAACCCTATCCCTCCTTCTCCATCATTCCTTCCTTCTCCACCATCACTTACTTCATCATCTCTTCCCTCTCCATCACCCTTTCTTCTCCATCAGTCCCATTTTTCTTCATCAGCCACTTCCTTCTCCATCATTTTCTTCCCTCTGTCACTCCTTCCTCCTCCATCATCCCTTCTTTCTCCACCATCCCTTACTAATACATAGTCCTCTCCATCACGCTTTCTTCTCCAACAAAGAATCATAGAATAATTTGGATTGGAAGGCACTTTTGAGATCATCTAATTTCAACCCCCCAGCAGTCCCATTCTTCTCCATTAGCCCCTTCACTTTCCATTGTCCCTTCCTTCTCCATCCCTTCCTTCTCTACCATCCCTTACTTCTACACAATCCTCTTTCCTCCATCATTCCTTCCTCCTCCATCATCCCTTCCTTCTCCATCATCCTTTCTTCTCTATCATCCCTTCCTTCTCCATCATCATTTACTTCTTCATAATCCTCTTCCCTCCATCATCCCTTCCTTCTCCATCATCCCTTTGTTCCTCATCACTCCTTCCCTCTCCATCATCCTTCCTTCTCCATCAGTCTCATTCATGTCCATCAGTCCCTTCCTTCTCCATCATTTCCTTCCCTCTCTATCATTCCTTCCTCCTCCATCAGCCCTTCCTTCTCCACCATCCCTTACTGCTATATATTTTCCTTCCATCCACCATTCCTTCCTTCTCCATCACCCCTTCCCTCTCCATCACCCATCCTTCTCCATCACCCCTTCCCTCTCCATCACCCATCCTTCTCCATCATCCCACCCCTCTCCCATCCCTTTTCCTGTCCCCCTTCCCTCCACCCCCCAGCCCAGTTCCTGCAGGAGGAAGGCAATGCCACGTGCATGCAGGAGCGCACTGAGGACATGGCAACGGCATCAGAGAGACGGCTCTGGGGAAGCGAGGAACGCAGCAAGAGTTTGAAAAGCCTGCCCCCCTGTTTGGTTGCAAGGAGTTAATACTGTGATCTGTTGCGTGAGTTCTGATGAGAAGCTAGTTGACATGCAGTGCTGGAATAATGAAACGTAATACACATTAATAGGACCTCCCTCTGCGTGATTGCTTCTGCTCCACTAGCCCCATTGAAGATTTCACTTTTCTTTAACAGTCAGAATAACAGAATGTGACATTAAGTCTTTTACATGCAGCAATTTATTTTAAAATATTGGGGCACTCAAAACAGTATCCAGAATGTTAAATAAGATATGCATGAGATGGAAATCAGAGCAGCACTGCAGTAAGGAGACAAGAGTCAGACAGAGCCTTTCGTAGGCAAAAGCAGCTCCACTTTTATTCTTAATTGCTGTTTAAGGCACGAAGAGATAGCCAAGTTGGAGAGAGCTCTGAGGCATGAAGCATCTGATCTCCCTGCTTGTGGGTCCAGGCAGGACGTCGATGCTGCATGGCACAGTGCAGTGGCCAACGATGCTGGGAGTCCACATCTCAGTTCTGCTTCATCCCAGGAACATGGAGCTTCTGGGGTGGAGCACAGCAAGGCTGGCACTGCCACGGAGCTCCAAGGCTTTGGGACCTGCAGGTTTCTGCAGCACCTCGTTGTGGTGGGCCACACAGAGCCTTCACCCAACCCATCACAGGGATGGTGTTTCCTCTGTGGCTCAGCCAGGCAGGAGCTGTGCCCCCATGGCTGCTTTAATCCCAGCTTTACCATGGCCTCATCAGCCATCAGGGATTCTCTCATTAAGCATTCAGCCCCAACCTTGGCCTGGATGCTCTCGTGGCCCATTTTGTTGGCCCACGGCAGTGCTGGAGCAGATCCCAGTGGCAGATGCTCACTACCAGCACCCCTCCCTGCACCACTGTGATGGCGAGGATGCTCAGGCAGGGCCTGGGGCACCCTTCAGAGGACAAATCCTTCAAAAGCCTTGCTGAGCTTTTTCAGGTTTTCCTCTGGGAGTTTTGGACTGCAGTGACTGAGCCCAGCGAGGTCAAGCCATGGTGAGGCCGCAGTGCACCATCCTCTCCTCCCCCCTCCTGGGAGCACTGCAGTGCTGCTTCTTTTGTGCTGCTCATGCAGAACAAAACCAGTTGGGGATGACCCGTGGTTTGGACTGCAGCTCTGCACATCCTCAAAGCCCCCATTGGAACTCCCATTTTTGCAAGGACAGCAGGGGAAAGCTCCTGCCCTGCTACATGAGGCATCCCACTTGCTCAGTGCAGCTCCAGCCAAGCAACTGTGAGCCAAAAGCCGCCAGCAATTTGCCTGTCATCTGCTGGCACTGCCCCTGGCAGCGCGGCAGGTCCCCCCACCCCGTGCCATCTGCCCCGCGGAGCTGCTCATGGGCTCCTCTGCCAATGCCAAAGCATTTCCATAGGGAAAACTGGTGGCTGATTCCTGTTCTCTGAGAGCTGAGGGGGATGGAAATGATCCCTGCCTCCGTAGCCCTGGGCTCTGCTGGTGTGCGTGCTGAGGTCTCCGTTCTGCCGGGCTGGAATTTCCCCAGAAATCTTTCCCTGCCAAAACCCTCACGTTCTGCATTTGTCCTCGCTGTGGCTGAGCCGTGCTCCAAAGGCAGGGCGTTTTTCCAGGGAGGGAACTTGCACTCTGCAGCTGTCCCTGTGAGAGCCGTGGCCCTGCTGTTCTCTGGCAGAGCTTCCATGGTGTCACTGCGTGCCGCCACCGTGCGCTGCACTCAAGGAGCTGTGCTTTGGGGACACTGCGACGCTGCAAATCCCACAAGGGGCCCAGCACTGTCTCAAGTGCCCCTTGCAAGAGTGGAGAGGTGACGACAGCCGCCATTCTTGGGACACAGTGTGGCTCCAAGCAGGATGCCCGGCGAGGGGATGAGAAGGGTGGGAGGTCAGAGCCAAGCTGAGCTCTGGGTGCAGAGGGTGCTCCTTCAGGGTGGCCGTTGGGCAGAACTCTGCCTGGCTCAAACCTCACCAAGAGGCACCGAGTGGCACCTCCACGCTCCCACACACCATGGGCTGTCCCCATGTGCCCTTAGGGGGCTCGGAGCAGTGCTGAGCTCAGAGCCTCATGCAGCAGGAGCATCCCCGCTGCAGACACTGCAACAGGTTGTTGGTGCATTGGGATGGGGGTCTCCACCCCATCACCCACTCACAGTTCCTAGGGACAGTCCCACCCCATGCACACTGGGGTTTAGCTCTTGCTTCCACACTTTGCTGCTTACATCCTGCAGGACAGACATTGAATGAGTGCACTCCACAGCCCTCATTTCCACCCCTGCAGCCTCTTCTGGAGCCCGGAGGAAGCCGGAGCCACGCTGGGGCAGAGCCTGGGAACTGTTTGCTGCCCTTCCTGCCTCCCAGCCCTCGTGCCAGCTTCACTTCAGTTTTATTCTAATTTAGGGAACTGATGCAAAAGACTGTCCTGGCAGTTCAGCTTGGCTTGGGCTGGGGTTATTTTGGTTTAGCTGCAGTCATCTGAGGACAGGTCACGCTCCATCCAAGCCTGTCTCTGCACGGCCAGGGTGCACAGAGGGTCACAGCCATCCATGGAGCATATTTAGGGAAAGCTCTCTGCCTGAGTCCTGCGGCACTGCGGCACGCAAAACCCCCAGGGTGCAGCTGAGCATCACTGCACAGAGCCCCAGCTGTGGTTTCAGAACAGCCTCAGTCCTGCATGGCCACCACACTCCCCTGGGATGCTCTGGAGACTGTCCCTGAGCTGGGAACAGGCTGGCACCAGCACATCTGCTCTCACTACCACCCGCTTGTCCCCTGGGACATCCTCAGCCCTGAGTCAAACAGGGGAATACTGGGGTGGGATAAGCCACAAAAAGGGCTTGTGACTGGCACGGAGCTACCCGAAAGTGTTTGTATGGTATCAGTGTGCCTGGGGTGTTGCTGCAGGTTGAGGCCAGGGAAAGCAAAATACAAATCTCTGTTATGCCCCTTAGGCTCCAAATGCTGAATCTGAACTGTCACCAGGGAGTGGTCCCCAGCATGCTGCATCTCCATTTCCATGTCATATCTCCATGTCAATACTGCATCTTCATAACCAGGCTGCCTCTATGTCCATCACATGTACATCACATGCCTCCAAGCTCATGCCATGTCTCCATGCCCACGCCATGTCTCCATGCCATCTCCTTGTCCATCACATCTCCATACTCATGCCATTTCTCTGTGCCCGTGTCATGTCTCTGTGACCTTGCCACGTCTCCATGTCCATACCATGTCTTTATGTTCATACCATTTCTCTTTGTCCATGCTATGTCTCCATGTCCATACCATCTCTCCATGCCCAAGCCACGTCACTGTGCACGTGCCACATCTCTGTGTTCATACCATGCCTCTATGACCATGCCATCTCCTTGTCCATACCATGTCTCCATTGCCCATGCCGTGTCTCCAAGCCCAAGCCACATTTCTATGTCCATGCCAAGTCTCTATGTCCATGTCATCTCTCCATCCCCATATCACCTCTCCATCCCCATACCATCTCTCCATGTCCATACCATGTCTCTATGCCCATGCCATGTCTCTATGCCCAAGCCACGTCCCCACATCCACACTGTGCCCAAGAGTTGTTTGTCTCAGGGCAAAGCAATGCCCTTAGCCAAGTGGACAATGGAATTCGTGCACCCAGGAACATGCACCAGCACAGGTCCCGTTCCCAGAAGAAACAATCTCTCCCTCCGAGCAGGATGACAGCACCTGGTGGAAACACCAGTCCTGCCCTAGGGAGACAGGCATGGACTGGGGCTGCCTGACCCTGCAGTGCTGAGTGTTGGTGGGAACATTCTGCTCTGCTGCCACGTCTGCTGTGCTGCTATGGGGAGACTGGGTGGCTGCACGGGAATAAGCACTCAGGCCCAAGCAGAATGCTTCTCCCTTGGATCTGAGCATGAGGGTGCTTCCCTCACACTGTCATGTTGTCACGTTGCAGCGGGCAGCTGTGCCGAGCGCTGGTTTCTATTTGACTGAAGCCACAATTCCCTGCTGCTCCTGGGAGCTCAGGCACGTGCGTGCTGTGGAAAGGGAGAGGAGCCACCAGGGCTTGGCACCCACAGCTACCATGTGCTGCAGGGACACCCTGGAAGAGATGCAGTGGCAAAAGTGATGGCTCTGGGAAGGAGTGATAGAAGTGCCATCACGCACAGCTCTGGAACGAACAGCAAAGCCTCCAGGAGCTGCACACACTGCAGTCTCCTGCAGGGGAAAATTGCACCTACACAGTGCCAGAGCTGGTGCAGAGTGAAGGCAGCCCATGGAAAGCAAAGGCGACAGCTGCCCAGTGAGATGTCCCAGCAAGGGACAAGAGCAACCAGGTGCTGTGCCCCTCCTCCTACCCAGCAGCCCATCATGGGCTCAGCCATGCACCGAGCTGGGAGCGATTCCTGCTCTGTGTGCCCCAGGGCACAGGTGGCTGCATCACCTGGATGATGCATGGAGAGCATCACGCTGCATGTGCATGTGCCCTGAATGCTCGCTCTGCGCAGTCATTAGATGAGATTTACGGCCCTTATTAAGCCCCCCCCCCCCCCAAAAAAAAAAAAAAAACAATCTGATATGTGGGGGGAGAAGTGCAGCTCACTCAGCTGAGCAGACAGCAGGCGCCAACCCATGCACACACCGAGCCCCGACGCCCGCAGCAGCCCCATGAGGGCTGGGGGTGTTCCTGGCACAGCGCTGACAGCGCAGCTCGCGTGGAAAGGCCACCTCTGTGCCTACCCGGTGTGCCCAGTGCTGGGCTGGGGACCGCACTGCTGGGCTGCCGTCCCATTGCTGCAGTGGAGCAGGAGCAGAGCCCTCGGCGTGTGCGGGGACCTCCCTGCACGGCTGCGGCTTTGCGGCGTGGATTTGTAGCCTGGCTGCTTCCGAGCTCAGCATGGAATACACTCTACAATTTTTAATTTGCCAAAAAAGCCCTCTTTTTAGTTTACAGGGACAGAAGGGGGACTTTTATGTGCAATCTGTACAGCTCTCCAGAAAGCACTTACATTTATGATGTTCATGAAATTTATAGCCAGTTGGCAGTGCTGCTCTCTCCTCTCCTCTCCACCAGCCACCCTGGCAGGATGGCAGACTATAATAAGCCGCACATTCAAGTGGCATAAAAGGCATTTCTACAAGTTAGCCTCCTGCCCGGTCTTATAAACTCTAACAAGTCTCTAACAAGTAGGCAGGATCTCTTTATACCCAGGGAGAAAAACCCCTTTCAGAAATGGCCTTTTCACAAAGCCCACACCTTTCTTCTAATTAAGGTTAAATAGCTCCATGTTTTCTGGCCAATTTCATTCTTTCCCCTTATTCCCCTCTTAACAAGGCAGCCTTTAAAAAGACATCACTAATTGGTGTCTGCTTCTCACATACCATGCGTGCTTTGATAGTCAGTTAGAAAGCCTTCCCCATCGATCAAACTTCCCCTGAAAGGCTGCTAATGTGCTCCATGTGTCTGCCGCAGGACAAAGCCAAGCGCCGCTCACCCTATTCCTGTTCCCAGCCCGGCGCTGCGGGTCGGGGCTCCTGGGCACCCCCAGCCCTGCGCCCTGGGAATAGCCCGGCCCCCGGCGACGTGTGTGGCGAAGGGGAAATTAATGGGGAGTGGTTGGATGTGAAGGGTAGGATCTGGAACACAGAGAGTACTTGGCATGCTGATGAGGCTGGAGCGCGGCCAGCCTGCGTTCCTGAGAGCCCAGTGTCCCCAGTGCGCCGTGGGCCAGGCAGAGAGGTCTTACTGGGGAGAGCAGTGGGGAGGGGGTGGTGCCTCCCGCCAGGTCAGGCTGCCCAGGTTAGGGATAGGGATAGGGTTAGTGCTGGGGTGAGGATTAGGGTTAAGGTTCGGGTTAGGGTTAGAGTTTGGGTTAGGGTTGGGGTTTGGGTTGAGGGTGAGGTTGGGGTCAGGGCGAGGGGTGAGGTTGGGTTAGGGTTAGGTTAGGGATGAGGTTGGGTTAAGGTTAGGTTAGGGATGAGGTTGGGGTTAGGGTTAGGTTAGGGATGAGGTTGGGGTTAGGGTTAGGTTGGGGATGAGGTTGGGGTTAGGGTTAGGGTTAGGGTTAGGGCACCTCCAGGGATGGAACAGCCCCAGGTCTCTGGACAGCCTGTGCCAGCCCTTCACCATCGAGGAGGTGCTCCCCTATGAGCATTTCACGGCCTCCTCTGGACCTTTCCGCCAGCTCCATGCCCCCATGGCTGTCACCACACAAGCTGCATGCTGCGCTCTGAGTGTGGCATTCGAGGGCACGGTGACTGTCACCAGGCTGGAGGGGATGGCTGCACCGTGTGTGGGCGATGCGACCCAGGTGAGAGCTGTCTGGAGTGGGTTGGGCATGCAGGATTGCACCAGGGCTTTGCCACGCTGCTGTTCCCACTGCCAACGTCTCTGTAGTCCCCCGTGCCCAATAAACCTAGTGTTGTTTAGGAGAAGCTACCTTCCCCAGCTGTGGCTCTGTGCTGGCTGCCAACCCTCTCCTGGGGTGAAGGCTTCTTTCCATAGGTCTGTATGTCCCTGGTGGGGCTGTTAAGCTCAGCTTTGCCTTCCAGGCCAGACCCAGGGGCTCCTCCTGGGGTAGCAGCCAAGGATTCCCGGGGGTGGCAGCCAAAAGCTGGCATCCTGCTGGCACCACGGCATGACGGGCACAGCCTTGGCACCAGGCTCTGAGCAGAGCAGCAAGCCGTGGCTGCACCGTGGTGACAAGGTGACAGGGTGTCCCCAGAGGACGGGGACATACAGTGTGCGCACATTCACCATTTCTCACTGGCAATTTGTGCTGCTGGAGCCAAGGAGGAGGGAGATGGTCGGCAGCCAGGCGCTGGCTCACGCCCAGCGCTCAGTGGGGCTTGTCAACACCATAGGTTGTGCGGGTGGAGGACTGCCAGGAAGCATCGTCCCCCGCCTCCAGGCAGGCTGCAGGTGTCTTCCTGCCTCCGTGGCCAGAAATGTCGCTGCTGAGGCTCTCAGAGCCACGTTCAGCTTCCCCAAACAGCACAGACGCGCGGCTTGCACCAGACGGCCTCCATCAGCTGGGGTCCCTGGTGCCGTGCAGCGGGGCTGGCGAGGTGCTGGCATGTCGCTCTGTTCCCAGCAGCGTGCAGAGCCCACAAGCACAGCCTAGGGGTTGAGCACCACGTCAGCCCCTTGGGCTCTTTGCAGCACTGTGCTGAGGAAGGAAACACGGCAGGGTGAGCATTGGGGTGCGGGGTGGCCCTGAGCCCAGAGACAGGACAGCCCACAGCCTGCATTCTCCCAACCCCAGTATCAGTGCCTGCCCACAGGGACCTGACCACCTGAGCACTCACACACCTCGCTGCTGGTCCTCCCTTCTGTGCACTGCAAAGCAGAGGGGCCGTAACAGGGATATACAGCACCAGCACCCAGGGAGCAGCACTGGAGGGGCTCTGGATCGCAGATGTCCTCGCATTGTAATGAAGTGCCTGGGGACAGAGATGAGAGTGCTGGGCTCACCTGGGCAGAGCTGGGAGTGTGGATGCAGAGCAATTACACAGCTGTCAGTGGGGGTTGGGATGAGGGGCACAACCACTCAGCGCAGACACCTGGAGCAATCCGAGATGCCCGGGGGGACCCGAGACGTCCGTGCAGGGCTGGTGGAGGTGACACAGGATCCAGGGGAACCCACGTCCTTCTGGCACGGCAGATGGAGGCCAGGTGGGCTGCCTGTGGTGTTCCTGGTGCACTGAGTGTCAGCAGTGCCATGCCAAGAGGCTCACCTACATGCACGGTGATGGAGATGTGTGCACGCAGCCCTCCTGCCCCTGCACGTGTGCGTTTTAGCTGCCATCCGTGCCTCAGTTTTCCCAGCTGTGTTAGGGGGCCACACTGACCTCACTTGTCCTCACAGCTATGCCTGCTACAGGGATATTGTAACTCCTTGTTGCCTCTGGGCAGCTCATTGCCCACGTTATTCAGGTGGGGAAGCTGAGGCACGGAGAGAACAAAGAGCAGGCAGTGAGCTCATTGCAAATTGGCAGAGCCCCTGGTGCCCCAGCTCCTTTGCAGAGGGGAAAAGCAGTTCCCATTATGCTCCTTCTGATCCGTTTGATCACCACGTTGCCTTCATTGGCAAGGGACATGTTTGCTGGTGGACACCAGGCAGGTCTTTTGCCAGCTCCATGCATGGAGATACTCTGCTCTGCACTGTGGCTGTAGTGGTGCTGCACACCCAGAAAAGGTCTTGGACTCTCCAAGGAGAGATGGGAGCTTTCTCAGTGAGCAGAAACCTGCTCTCCACCTTCTGAGATGCACCAGGGTCCAGGAGATGGGCAGAAGAATGCACAGTGGGACAGGAGCCATTCATATCCCCCCAACACTCTGAGGCTCCAAAGTGGGATAAGGTCACCCTGAGACTGTGATGAGGAGCCCTTAGGGCTAGTTCAGGGACTTCCCTATCACCACTGTAATGCTGATTCCCCAAAAAGCACAGGAACAATTAATCAAACAAGCCATCGTGAGCAGATGACAAGGAAGTGATTAACAACCAGCCCAGGTTTGCTGGGAGCTCGGTGTGTCACACCAACTCATATCCTCGTACAAGGGAGCAGCAGGCACAGGGGAGCTCTGTTGGCTCCATCTCTTTCAGCCAGAGAGAGGTCTGTTCCCTTCTGCTTAGCTGCAGGGAGTGAGTGGTTTAGTGGGAATGCTGGTGGTGGGTCAACTGTTGGACGTGATGGCCTTGGAGGTCTTTTCTAACCTCAGTGATTCTATGACCTCCAGTGATGAACCCAGAGTGGGTGATGCTGGAGGACGCAGTGTGGGGCTGGGGAGGCACTGAGAAGCCAGAGAGCGGTGACAGAGTGAAATCCTCTGCTCCTGGAAGGGAGGAATGCTTCCTTCAAACCCATGGGGTGATCTTGATATGATGCCCCCAGGCCAAGTGATGTAGCTGTGGTTACATGGCCAGTCACCCCTAAGGGCAGTGTTCTTAGGGGAGGGAACGGTTGGACATTAGGAAAAATCCCTTCTCCCAAAGAGCAGTGATGCATTGGCACACACTGCCCAGGGGGTGGTGGGGTCACCATCCCTGGAGGTGTTCCAGAACCGTGGGGATGTGGCTCTGAGGGCTGTGGGCAGTGGGCATGGTGGGGTGCATTGGGGTGGGATTTGGGGATCTTGGAGGTCTCTTCCAACCTTAATGATTCTATGATTCTATGCAGTGGCAGCAGGAAGCCACGTGGGCCAGGCAGTCATTCAGAGGATGTCCCCAGCCTCCCCGCACAGCCCTTCTCCTCGTGCTTTGTCGCAGTCACCACTGCCTGTGGGGTGATTTTGGAGCAGGGATGTGCCTGGCATCTCACCCAGCCCAAAATGACAACACAGACAAAAACGGGGCTTTGTCAAAGTCACCCCGTGGGTCTGAAGGAAGCAAACCTTCCAGGAGCAGAAGACTTCACTCCATCACTCCATCTCAAGCACCTTCAGGTTAGACTAGAAATAACAGCAAGGCAGTCGCTGTGGGGAGACACACAGGGATGTGTGCCCTGCTCACAGCCCCAGGGAATCCGGGACAAACGCAGGAGCAGCTTTTTGCAGTAGGTTTTAATGAGGTCTGCATATCCTGCAGAGGGGTGGGCAGCTTCTCCACAAAGCCTTAACGATGCTGGCCCCACAGAGGCGCCAAGCAGAGGGCAGCCCTCGGTGGGAGGATGCAGCTCCCACAGCACTGCACAACGCTGTTGGTGCTTCCAGCAGTTCCCCAGGCTCAGTGCACACAGGACCATGAGTGGAACCCCACGTGCTCCTCTCCTCCCCACTGCAGGAGTTGGCCCGGAGCTGCCCCATCTCCTCCCCATGGCATCACCCAGCGCAGGGCGCTCACACAACCGGGGCCGCCTCTCCGCATGTGTGGTCCTTTGGACTGCATGGAGCTCATAAATAAATAAGGGGAAAAGTTCTTAATCTTCATTCGAAAGCTCCCGGTATCACAATGCTGCTGCACAAAAGCCATCTTATTAGCCCCAAGTGCAAAATGCTGCCTTTTCTTGCAGAAGCTCATTAATTGCAGGTCACCATTCAACAAGAAAGATGAGGCACTTGAGTTCTTCAGGCTCTCATTAGCCACAGAGCTGAACAGTATGTGTGAAATTAACAGTCACCTGAGTACCTCTATAATTTCATAATTATTAGGCCTAATGGGTTAGTCCCTGCCAAATGGCTTTAACTCTTTCCTTGACAAAGCAGGGAGCGGCGCGAGGTGCCAAGGTTGGCGTATCTCCCCAGTTTTATAACCATTTAACAGCTTCCTCGTGGAAATAATAATAAGGAGGGGAAGTTTCCAGGATCATGTACTGTTTGCATTTTTTAACATATGTTTAGCTTTTAATTATTCATATACAGCACGCCAAGGAAGCAGATAGCCCATATCCCGGGGAGTGGGTGAAAGAGCTTTTCTCTGCAAAGGGATTTTAATTGGTTTTAAAATGTGTTCTCTGTGTGTGTGTGTGTGTGTGTGTTTATATTTGCGCATGTGAGAGAGCCGAGCCTTTGGTTTCTCCTCTCCTTGATGATTACATTGCCTTATTTCCCGCCTATGACTTTTCGTTGATTTATTTATTTATTTATCTTGGGCTTAAAAAAGAAAAAAAAAAAGCAAATCCGGAGCTGAGGTTCTGCCTCTGCTTCTGAACTCGGGGAGCTGGGAAACAGCGCTGCCTTTTCACGGGGATTTTCTCCTCCTTGAAACCAGCTTAGAGGCAAAGCCGGAGGGGAGGCCGCCTCTCGCCTCCACCTGGCTCGTTGTTTTCCAGCTGGCAGACGGAGCGCGAGCACCTCATGCCAGGTGGGAGCACACGGCGCAGGGCACGTGGCACGTGGACCCCCAGCTTGGGGCCATCACCCCACAGGGACCCCAGAGTGCTGCTCACGGATTCTCCTCCATGGCCTGCGACTTCCAAGTCTGAGCAGTAGAGACTGATGCAAAGAAGGCATCCATCCTCCTCGCCATCCTCAGTTATCAGAGCACCCACCTCATTCGGCATCCAGTCCACCTTATCCTGAGTCCCCCTTTTGCTGTTGACATGCCTGAAGAAGCCTTTCTTGAGGCAGATTGAATTCCAGGTGAGCCTCAGCCTTCCTCATCGCATCCCTGCAGGCCCTTCAGCATTCCTGCATTCCCCCCAACTGCCCAGGCCCTTTCCCACATTTCATAGAATCATAGAATTGCTCAGGTTGGAAAAGACCTTAAAGACCATCAAGTCCAACCGCAACCTAACCATACTACCCTGACTCTAACAACCCTCTGCTAAATCATTGCCCTGAGCAAAGGTTCATAGACCTTCCTCTTCCCTTGGAGCTCATCCATGAGCACCTTGCTCACCCACGCAGGTCTCCTGCCATTTTTGCTTGATTTCTTACTCTTAGGGATGTGCCAATCTTGAACTTGGAAGAAGTGATGCCAAAATGTCAACCAGAGCTCCTGGGCCCCCCTTTCCTTCCAACGCTGCAGCCCATGGGGAACCTCTAAATTGCTCCTTGAAGAAGTGAAAGTTGGCTCCCCTGAAGCCCAGTGTTACAATCCTACTTGTTGTAGGGCATGGCGATGGTGGTGTTTGAGGGATGTGTAGATGTGGCACTGTGGGACGTGGTTTGGAGGGCAATATTGATGGTAGGCTGGACTGGATGACCTCAGAGGTCTTTCCCAACCTTAATGGTCCCATGGCTCTACGATTATTGCCTTGCCTCTTCCACACGAGATCCCGAACTCCACTGTCCCATGGCCGCTACATCCCAGACCCGATGGTCTTCAGACCTCCCTGCACCCATCCCAGCACTGGTCACACCACGATCCCCTCCAGCACCGCAGCACAATTCCCTTTCCCTGTGCATTCCCAGCGCTGCAGATGAGGGCTGGAAGGAGGGAGGGCCTTTCCTGGCTCAGGTGCTGGAAAGACATCTCCTGCGCTGCTATTTCACCTTACCTCTCCTTGCCACATCTGTCAACTTCTGCTAATTACCGAGTTTGCTATCACCCTCCGCACTGATGTGAAGGGTAGGAAAAAGAGAAAAAGGAGGTTAAGGGATTCTACAATTATAAATGATGTCTGGCAGGCTAAGGTACCATATAATGCATTATAAGCACTTAAAAAGCTAACCCATTCTGTCTTCTTTCTTTGGCATAAATAATGGCTTTTTTATGAATAAATCATGCAGCCAAGGTCTCTGAAAATAGCAGGAACCTGGAGCAGAATGTCTCCATCCTCATTTTTGCTAGGACAGCAGAGAAGTCAGCACTCCACTCCATCACCACCGATAAAGCGGGGCGAGCGCAGCTCCCGGGAATGAAATAGGCAGATAAAGTTTCGGGAGGGTGAGTGGGGCAGGGGGGATTTTTCTGCCAAAGCACCGATCGCACCCGGGCTCCAAATGAAGCATAATGGACTCTTAGGAGATAAGCATTTTTTCCTGCCCCATGAATAAAGCAAGACCTCATAACTCACAGACAGGCAAAGCTGCCAGCAACTTGAAAGTGCTTCCTTCTGCTTCTGGTTTGTGTTTCCTTTTAATGAAGCTCCGAGGAGCCGGGAGGGGGGGCTGGGGGGGCTCAGAAGTGGGGCTGGAAGCGAGCCCTGCCTTTGCGTGTGTGCAGTCCAGAGCGCAGCGGGCGGCAGCCACCCAGCACAAAGGGCTCACAGCTGCACGGCCGGGGGGGCTGCAGCCTCTGGGGGGTATGTGGGGGGAGCACAGCCCCACAGCTTGCTTGGCTCCACCACAGGGGCACACAGGTATCTCCCACGGGGGCCACCCAGCTGGTTGTGGGGTGGTTTTGGGGTGGGTGTGAAGGATGCGACCACAGCTCCCGAGCTGCAGCACTGAGAGCTGAGTGTGCAGCCCTGGGTGCTCCTGGGCAGGGGGCTTCCTGCAGGAGTTCTGCACAAAGCAGGGCAGTGGGGTGGGATTGGGGGCAGCCCAGGATGCTGAATGGGATTGGGGGCACATGTCACCACCTCAGCCATCCCTCACCCCCATGGGAAGCACCACTTGGTTGCAGATGTCTTTGCAGTGGAGTCCCTTCCATGCAGGGCAGTGCATCTGGCACATAGCAGCAGAGTAACCCCCAGCAAGAGGCTCAATACGGGGACTGATCCACACGCCCTGTGCAGGTCTGAGTGCCCACCATGCCGGTGGGTTGGGGCAGTGTGCATCCTTCCATGTCCAGGATGCAGCAGGGATGGTGCAGAGTGGGGAAGCAGCATGCAGCCCCCAGGCCAGGTGGCTGGGCTGCTTCCTTGGGCTGCATTCAGCAGAAGCAGCTTGTGATGTTTCTCCTTCTCCCTGGGGTGGGCTGCTCATTTTTGCCCCATAAGACAATGCCCTCTTTCAAAAACAAAGAAATTATAAAGTACATATGAACATATGGTAACATATATTCTAGGCTGCCTATGTGGCCAATTTTCTGTATGTTACCATATGGTGCCGCGTATTTAGCAAAAATATAACTTGACTGTTTCTCTTTCCATATGGGGATTCTTTTGCCTTAATTAATAACATTGAGCAAAAACTCTTTCTAAGGTTTCCAAGATTTCTGCAAGGGAATATCTTATGACAGACACATGCTCCTGGAGGCTTTCCTCCCCGTGTGCCTGCAGCCTCCTGTCCTCATCCTCCTCCGTGTGCTCAGAGAAGGGCTCAGCTCCATCCCCTGTCCCACGGGCACTGCTGTCCCCTCTCTTTTTCCCTGCCCCTTCCCTTCCCATGGAAGCCCTGTGTGAGCTGCCCAAGCCAGCTGGTGGGTCAGCTCTGTGCCTTCAGCTTTGCTCTCCATCCCTGTCTTCACTGTGACACCGAGTTCAAATCCCAGTCAGATGTCGGTCCATCCCACTGCCACCCTCATCACATTGACCTCCATGGTTGTTCCCACAGCCCAGAGCTCGAGCAGAGAAGGCAGATGTGGAGTTGGAGACCAACACAGAGAGCTGGTGGGGGGTGGGATGGGAGCAGGGCGGGCACAGGGACAAGGGATGGTGGAACCACAGAATCATTAGGGTTGGAAAAGACCTCCAAAATCATCGAGTTCAACCATCAACCCACCATCACCATGCCCACTCAGTCATTAATCATCAGGGCTGGAAGAGGGCTCTGAGATCCCCGTGTCCCATCCCCACCATGCCCACTGACCGCATCCCTCAGTGCTACATCTCCTCGGTTCTGGAACACCTCCAGGGATGGTGACTCAACCACTCCCTGTGCCAATGCATCACCACACTTCCAAAGAAGAAATTGTTCCTAACATCCAGCCTGACCATCCCACCTGTTTCGTGGGAAGGGAGCTGATGCTGAGGGTGAGGATGTCCCTGGACCAGGCGTGGGGGTGGGTGGGAAACCAGTCTTCCAAGGAGGAAACCCACACAGCAGCCTTGGCTCCAGCGCTGTGTTTCGGTATGGCATTGAGCACGTGGGGATTTCCAGGGCCCTGGGAGAAAAGTGGAGGTTGGCCTCATATTTTAAAAGGGGAAACAGGACGACGCGGGTAATTACAAGTCTGTCAGCCTGACATTGATCCCAGGCAAAATAATGGAAAGGCTGATATGGAATGCAATGAATAAAGAATCAGAAAGGGTGATATAATTAATGCCAATCAACAGGGATTTATGGAAAATAGATCCTGTCAAACCAGCTTGATGTCTTTCTTCCTGTTGTTCTTTTTTTTGTTGTTATTCTTTTTTTATTTTTTTTTCCTAGGATGACAAGTTTCCCCAGCGAGGTGGTGGGGTTCACTGAGGACACGGAGCACAGCAGAGTCCCACAGCTCCCAGGATGAAGGTGCTGCTCTTGGTGAGCATTACCCAGGCACTATGGGAGCCCCCCAGGCCCTTCCGGGTGTCACTTTTATTCTAACCCCCACCTCTCCAGCCCCAGTTCTGCCCCTTGGCCCTACAAAACGCTGAGCTGGACCTTCTCCAGCAGCAAGACCTGGAAAGTGGTGAGAAGCAGCAGGCTCTGTTGTCCCCCCAGCTGACACCACGAGTGCCCCCAGCCCTTGAGCCCATCACCCACCAGAATCATAGAATCACAGAATGGTTGGGTTAGAAGGGACCTCAAAGCCCCAGTTTCAAGCCCACTGCTGCGGGCTGGGTGCCCCCATTGGGTCAGGCTGCCCCATCCATGGCCTCGTGCACCTCCAAGGATGGGGCACCCACAAAAGGAAAGCTTCCCCAGAAGGAGAACAGAGAACTTCCAGCACAGGTGGCAGCACAGAAGGGAGGTTCCAGGCCAGCACTGCACCCAAGGAACCCCTACACCCAGCGGGAGCAAGGCATGAGCATCCCCAGCCCAAACGCATGGAAGCACCAAAGCCAGCAGCCCAACCTTGTCATATTTAAAACAATTTTATTCATGAAAATATGCTGTACAATGCACTATACACAGTTCTTTACATTGCCACATACACAAACTCTAATAGCACAACCAAGAAAGTTACCATTGCCATACGATAGATGCGCGGTGAGAGATGACGCCTGTCAGAGACCCTCCCCCCCAGTCTGTACAGTTATAAATACGAGGGAAAGGATGGACCGAAGCCACCGGATGAAGAAAGCTGGTGGGACCCCTCGGCGTCCCTGGCTCGGTGGGCGCGGAGCTGCAGGCTGTGGGGCGGGGGTGGGGCTGGGGGTCCGGGGGGGAGGCTGGGGTTGGGTGGGCAGCGCTCTGGGAGCCGTTTGCAGAGGATGGAAACCCAGCAGCGTGGGCATGGCGTGACGGGAGCTCCCAATGGCTGTCACCCTGTGCCACGCACCCAGCTCCAGCCCTCCCCATCCCCCATCCCACCCAGAGCCCCCCCGGCTCCTGCCTGACTCTCCCGGGCTGTTCTGGGGGGGCTCAGCCCCCGCTGTGCTCCATCCCTCGCACCGCACGACCACTGTACACACGACGCTTAACCAACACGACTCCACCGCACACACGACAACCCCACGGTCACGAACCACAAAGACAGCTTCGCAACGGGACCCCCCCCGGGGGGTGCGAGCGGGGCCGGGGGCTTTTCTCATCCTTCGGGGGCTTCAGAGGGTCCCTGCGCATGGGGCATCCCCGTCTGCATGCCGGGTGCTGGTGAGCTGCTGGCTGTGCCTACAGAACCGCCACTTGGGGGGCACACAGGGCAGGACCCCCCTCTTTCTCCAGTGCCCTCCCCACCTCTCCACGTGCAGAGCTGGGGGAGGGGGGGGGGGCGGGGATTGCACTGCGATCGCAATCGGTTTCCAATGACTGAAACACGCCTGAAACAAGAGGTGGTGGTACAAAACGGATGATCCTGACCCAAAGAATAATCCTTTTTTAAAAAAGCATTCGAGAAAGATTATATATAATAGAATATATTAAATTCTGTACATGATCAAATAATGTAAACATAATTAATTAACCTGTAAGAATGTCTTTAGAGACTACGCCCGCCACGTGCCCGGGCTGGAGGTGAATGGTGGCACTGCTCTGCCAAACCCAGAGCCGGGGGAGGCGCAGGGGGTGCCCACCCATGGGCCCCAGTGGGACCACCCAGTGAGACCAGCAGCGTAGTGAGGAGGAGATGCTGGAGCCAGCGGGGAAGAGCTGGGCTGGGACAACGTGCTGGCTCAGCAGAAGGAGCCCTGCTGCATCCCAAGGACACCCAGAGCGACCCCCACTGCAGCCCCCAACTCCTGCTGTCGGCTCCAGCACCCAGCCCAGCTGGGACAGGTGGTGGGTGCAGCTCTGTGCTGCACAAGCGCTGCTGTGGCCTTCTCCTCCCCTCCCCGAACTCAACCCTTCCTTCCAATGCAAGAACTCAATGGCAAAAGAGTGCATGAAATCAAATAAATACACCCCCCTCCCCAACCCTGGGACTGCCCCTGGTTCGTGCACGGGGCACCCAGCTCCAGCACTGACACCCCGGCACAGCCCACACCAGACAGGCAGTGCTGGCACCATACACAGAGCTGCCAGCCAGCCTGCCCATGGCACTGCAGCGTGACCATGGCACTGCAACAGGAACATGACACTGAATGTGACCATGGCATTGCAGCACGACTGTGACACTGCAGTGTGGCTGTGGCACTGCAACGTGGCCATCAATGTGACTGTGACACTGCAGAGTGACCGTGGCACTACAACATGGCCATGGCACTGCAATGTGACCGTGGTACTGCAGTATGACTGTGGCACTGCAGCATGATCACAGCACTGCAGCATGGCCACTGGCATGCATAGTGCACACGTGCTGTTACACCCTTCCCTCTGTCACCAACCCTTCTTGCTTGGCCCCTGCACCAAGAAGAAGGGCCTGGGTGTGTGGGCAGAGCTCAGGTCCCCATAAGGGTTCTAGAGGTGATGAAGCCCCCAGCCCGGGGCAGGCTCCCTTCTACTGACACTGCTGCTTGGAGGACTCACTTCCTGAGGTGTCTCAAAGAAAAGTGTTCCCCATTCCAGAAAGCAGTGCGCACAGAGCAGGTCCCCACGTCACCAGCTGTCCCTGCTCCTCCACCCGGCCCGAGGGCCACCAGCACAAGAACAGGCCAAGCTGGAACCAGCCCTCAGACCCTCTGGGGATGGGTTCCCTTCCTGCCGCCCTTCCTGCCTGTCCCCAGCGCCTGCCCCATCTCCATCCGTGGCCCTAAGGTTTGTGTTTCATCGCAAGTTTGACCCGATGGCTCTAGCCCATCTTAACAAATAAAGGCAGAAGAGAAAGGAAAAAAAAAAAAAAAGAAGTTTGTCTCAGCATTCCCCTGGCGACATCCCGGAGGCAGGCGCCCGGCGGGGGTCACCCGGGCACCCAGCTCTGGTTCGTGGGCTGCGGGCCGCCGGGCAGCGTGGGCACGTTAAGCGCATTCTGCGGTGGGAGCGCCGAGTCGAAGTTGAAGTCCATCTCGTCACTGTCCATGAAGTCATTCAGGATGATGGACTCCACGTCGCACTCCAGGCTCCCGTTGAACATGTCCAGGTCCAGGTCTGCTGGGAACCTGTCCTGGCCCAACACCGGGGGGTGGACGGCCCCCGCGTAGGGCGAATCCAGCAGGCTCATGTGCGCCCCTTGGTTGGCGGCGTAAGGGTGCAGGTGCCCGTGGTGCGGCATGGCCGTTGCGCCGCACGCGTCACCGGGCAGGCTCATAAGGCTGACGGGGTTGGCTAAGGCACTGGCGTTGAGCGCGGGGTGGTGGCCAGCAGGCGGCGGGTGGTACAGCGCGCTGCCCTTCAGCAGCGGGGCCGGGTGGGCCGGGTAGGCCATGCCCTGCTCCCCGCACAGCAGTGGGCTCTGTCTGTGGCCGCGGGACGGCACTGCAGGGCCGGGCGGCGGCGGGGGCAGGTCCCCCGGCACCATGCTCTCTTTGTGTGCGTAGGAGATGGAGGAGAGCAGGTCCTGCAGCGAGGAGGCGTTCCGGTAGGAGGCGGCGGGCGAGAAGGTGGCCTGCTTGTTCTCCTGGATGGTCTGCATGGGCAGGCGCCGCATCAGCCCCAGCGCCGGCTGGCTGTAGATGGTCCCGCAGTACGTGTTGGTGGCCGGCCCCATGCTGGAGCACTTGGAGTTGAAGGAGAAGCTGGAGCTGCGTTGGCGCAGGGGCAGCGGCTGCGAGGGGCTCATGCTGTAGCCATCCTGCAGGTCCTCCAGCAGGCTCTCCCCCAGGCTCTCCCCCAGGCTGATGGTGCCAGTGAGGTCGGTGAGGCGAGGCAGCTCGACGGAGCAGCGGGCGCTCAGGGAGGGGGACACGGTGCTGGAAGGGCTGGGGTACATCAGCGGGGAGGACGGCGTGCCATCATCCTCCTCCAGCTCGTCGGGCTCACGGTTGGCCATGATGGGTGAGAGGCGCCCACTCAACGTGCTGGCCGAGGAGCTGGCCCTGGTCCTGAAGTCCGCCCAAGCGTCATACTCATCACTGGCGTGGGACGCAGGGCTCTCCGACCACTTGGCCTGCTGCGAGCTCGGGCTGTCGTCCCCACGCTCCGGAGTCACCTGCAGCTGCTTCTTCTTGCTGGCCTTGCCTTTGATGCGCAGGAACTTGCTGTTGTTGTCCATGGAGACCGCCCGCCGGCGCGGCGTCTTGCCTGTCTTGCCGCCCTCGGGGTTCAGCATCCACCAGGAGCTCTTCCCCGTGCCCTCGTTCTGCACGCGGATGAAGCGGGTGTGCAAGGAGAGGTTGTGCCGGATGGAGTTCTGCGGGGAGAACAAGCAGAGGGGACGTCAGGCAGGGACTGTGCCCATGGAGGGGTGGAAGCCAAGCGAGGGAAGAGAATGTCTTGGGCCTTGCAGCTCATGGGATGCCACTGCAGCTCCCTGCTTCCCCAGGAGGGATGCAGAGGGATGCAAAAGGGGAAGGAACCAAGGTGCTGGGGAGAAAGTTCGGTGCCATCGCCAGCATACAGCGGAATACTAATGAAGAGGCGAGTGAGCTCCAGCCTCATCTATCATATTATGTAATGGCTTACTTCTCTGCACTTCATTTATTTGGAGATTGCTCCCAGGCTGGCTCCTCGCCAGCAGCCACCAAATCCAAGTCTACAGAAATCAATCTCGCGCTGACTGATTAAGCCGTGTTTAGAACTAATTGCTCCTTCGTGTGTGGGGAGAATAAATTACGGGCTTTAATTTCACATCTTTAAAATGCAACTGCAGGTATGGGCTGGCCATTAACCCCTTCCTGCACGGCCCTGGGCGCAGATGGGGAGGGGGTGGGCAGAGGGGACGGGATGGGAAACAGTGCTGCCTCCAGCGTGGAGAGGTCCCCCTGTCCCCAGAGCCCTCCTCGGGGACACCTGACGGCCCAATCCTTGCACTGTGCCACCGTGCCGCAGTGCAAACTGCAGAGTACTGGAGTGGAGCACACAGCATCATCATGATTGCAGAGCCAGCAGCAGCTCGGTGCCACTTTGTCCCCACACACAGGGACACGTGTGGCTTGGGGGACACCCAGGGGTTGGGGACACCCTGAGGGTGGGGACACCCAGGGGTCAGGGGCTCCCAGGGGTTGGGGACACCTTGAAAAGGACTGTTGGGATGTGACACACCCAGGGGTTGGAGACACTGAGGCTGGGAACACCCAGGGGGCTGAGGCCACGCAGGGTTGGGTAGAACAGGGGGGGCTGGGGACACCCAAGGCTGAGGACACCCAGGGGTCGCGTGTCCCTATCCCCCTCCCTGCCTCCAGTCTGACACCACAATCTCAGCACCCACCCCTCGCACTGCCCCCCCACAGCGGAGGGAGGGACCCTCCACTCCCAAAGCCCCCACGGAGCCCCCTCTCCCCGCCGCCCCCTCCGCCGAGCCGCATTGTCAGGGGAGCGGGCGGTGTGAAATCGGTCTGATTAGCAATTAGTCCCATTGTGAGAGGATTAGCCGGACCCCATTGTTCGGCGGAGCGACTGCCGGGCGATCTGCATCTGGCAGCGCCGGGAGCGCCGTCCGTCGAGGGGGTGGCGGTGGGGCCGTGGGGGGGTACATGGGGGGCCCGGAGGAGCCCCCGGCCCGGCCGCTCCCCCGCGGGACCCCAACACGGCCGCTAATGAGCGCTCGGCCGCGCAAGTGCGGTTCCGGGGTTAATTGGTGCCGATTTATTCCTCTTACACAAAAATTGCCGCTATCGCTGGGAGCATCCGCGGGGACACCATGCCTGGGGGGGGGGGGGGGGGGGGTTGGGGAAGGGGGGGTGGGCACGCGGCAGGCGGTGGGGCACTGACGGGGGGTGACACCGCCCCGTAGCACCGCTTACCAGCAGCCCTATGGCCACGCCGCACCGCTTCATGCCCAGCCTGAAACCCTGCAATGCCCCACAGCCACATCTGTGCTGCACCCCATAGCGTTGCGCACAAACCCACAGCACCGCTCCATCCACGCCCCACCTATAGCATCCTATCACACCCTGCAATCCCCATAAGCGCCCCATGGGGACACGGGGCAGTCCCACTTCGCCTTCGCCAGGGCGGGGTTGGGAGGGATGCTCCAGGGAAGGGCACCGCGGCCGCGTCCCCCGCCCCCCCGGGCAGCCCCACGGGGGTCTCGATGGAGGCGAGCGTATTCGGGTCAGCGCTCCGGCTGAGCGGAGCGGGGCTGACGCGCCGCTAATTGAACCAAATGCCCATTAGCGGCGTGACGGGCCGTGTCCGCCGAGCCCCGCTGCAGGTGGTGACACGCAAGGAGCACAGCGGTGGCCTGAAGGCTGTCACCGCAGCTCCTGCCCCGTCTCACGCTGCCGCCGTCGCTCGTCGCCCTACGGGGTGGTGAGAGGGGCGGCCGGGGATGGGGCCCCAGCACAGCCAGGCCCAAAGGGACGGGGGTGGCACGGGGTGGGGCTGCCCTCCATCCCCAGGAGGTGCCACCGGAGCGGAGGCGGCCGAGCAGCCCTCTCCCGGCGCTGGGCTCTCTGCTGCCACACAGCTGGTTGCTACCCAAGCTCTGCAATGGGAGTGATGCCGTTGCCATGGCAGCGGGTTGATTTTTAGCAGCTGCCATCACTCCGGGGCCCCTCCGAAAAGGACAGCATCCGCCTCGGGGTCCCACCGTGTCCCCATCCCCGCAGCCCCACCGTATCCCCGAGAGCACCCATAGCAATGGGACCCCCAGACACGTCGCCCCACCCCTGCTCATGCCCCGGCTTGGGGACACGGCCGTCCCCATGGCCCAGACCCCTCTGTGGCACTGGGACACCTCGGGAAGACCCCCCCCCCCGCCCCCCTCCACCATCAGCCACTTATCCGTAATGCTCTAATTACACCCCAGAGCTGCCCACCGAAATAGCTGCAGTAAATCACACCGAGCTGCCGTGTAATTTTTGCATGAAATTACAGTGTTTTTTCCCCTGGGTTCAATTTCCTCCACACCGCATTCCTCCCGCAGCCGAACCACCGCAGCCGCTCCCCGCTCACCTCCTGCTGCACAGACCGGGGCACAGCCCTGCAAAACCCCACACAATCCCAGCTGGGGGTCCCAGCCGTGCGCTGCCCTCCTGCCCCAAAGCAGAGACCCCAAACTCCTCTCCAATGCGATGCTCTCCGCTGCAGTGCCAGCGTCCCCCTGCTCCAATCCATGTTCCCCACCCCCCAGAGACCTTCCTTGCTCCAACCCCGATGTCCCTCCTCACTCCAAATGCAATGCCCCCCTGCTCCAACCCCAGAGTCCTTCCTGCTCCCCAATATCCTCCTTCTCCAACCCCAATGTCCTTCCCCACTACAACCCGACGTCCCTCCCCTCCCCAACTCCAATGTTGCCCTGCTCCAAACCCAATGTCCTCCCTACTCCAACCTCAGTGTCCTCCTGCTCCAATCTGTGTCCCTCTGCTTCAAATCCAATGTCCCCCAACCCCAATGTCCTCCCTGCACCCTGCCAGTGTCCCCCTGCTCCAATCCCAATGTCTCTCCCTGCCCCAACCCCAATGTCCCTCTGCTCCCCAATGTCCCTCTTCTCCAAACCCAATGTCCTCCCTGCTCCCCAATATCCTCCTGCCCCACCCCCCACTGTCCTCCAACTCCAGTGTCCCCCTACCCTAATCCCAATATTCCCTTGCCCCAATCCCAGTGTTCCTCTGCTCCAACCCCAATGCCCCTCTACCCCAACCCCAATGCCCCTCTACCCCAACCCCAATGTCCTTCCCTGCTCCCAGTGTCCCCCTGCTCCAACCTCAATGTTCTCCTGCTCCAATCTGAGCATCCCCCTGCTTCAACCCCAATGACCTTCCTTGCTCCAACCCCAATGACTCTTCTTGCTCCAAATGCAATGCCTCCCTGCTCCAATCCCAATGTTCCCCTGCTCCCCAGTGTCCCCCTGCTCTAATGCCAATGTCTCTCCCTTGCCCCAACCCTGATGTCCCCCTACTCCCCAATATCCTCAGCGCCCTTCCCTGCTGCAACCTGATGTCCCTCCCTTCCCCAACCCCGATGTTCTCCCTGCTCCAAACCCAATGTCCTTCCCTGCTCCCCAGTGTCCCCCTGCCCCAATCCCAATGACTTTTCTTACTCCAACCCCAATGTCTCCCTGCTCCCCAATATCCTCCTGCTGCAACCCAATGTCCCTCCCTGCCCCAACCCCAATGTCCTCCCTGCTCTCCAGTGTCTCCCCTTCTCCCCAAAGTCCCCCAACCCCAACCCGTGTCCCTCCCACTTCCACCCCCTGTGCCCGCACACTTTGGCACAGACATCCCCACAAAAAACTGACAAAACCCCTATAAAAAATACACAGAGATCCCCGAGATCTCCATGGGATGGGGGTGGCACAATGTCACCACGTGGGACAGGTGCCCGTGTGGCACAGTGTGAGGGGGCACCGAGATGTCACTGTGGGGACCCACTGCTGCAACCGGGTGCTGCTGCCCATAGAGCACCCAGGGCTGCTGCCGGGTGGCTGCAGGGACAGCGAGCTCTGAGTGCCACTGGAAGCTGTGCACACGTGTGCACACTCACACACACCCATGCAGGCACCCATGCATGGACATCGGTGAGCACAAACATGAGCACCCATGCACAGCCACGTGCACATACCCCTGCATGCACACCCATGTGTACAGCCATGCACACAGCCATGCAGGCGGCCCCGTACCCTTGCACGCCCATGCACACACACAGGCACACAGCCATGCATGAGCACACACTCTCATCCATGCACATCCATGCATACACACATGCATGCACACCCACAGACACTGATGCACACCCCGATGCACACCCCCTACATACTCCCACACACACCCATGCACACACAACCAGTCGTGCACACACTTGCATACATACATGCACACAGTCATGCATGCACACACACCCATGCACACCTGTGCACATCCATGTGCAATAACACACATCTATGCACACACCCATGCAAACACACACTCACACACAGACCTATGCACACACCCATGCACCCTCACACGCATACACATGCATGCACACACACACCCCCATGCACATCCCATGTATACACACATGCATGTACACACCCACGTGCACACACACACATGCACACATCCACTCATGCACACCCATGTGAACAAACATGCACACTGACGTACACCCATGCACACACCCACACTTGTGCACACACCCATACACACACTGCCATGCACACCCATGCACACACACTGACACTCATGCACACCCACACACACATACATGCATGCACACCCATGCACGTTCTTGCACACCCACACACACACTCATGCACGCACACACTCTCCCATGCACACTCATGCTCATCCATGCATACATACATGTACACATGCATGCACACTCCTGCACACCCATGCACACTCCTGCATGCACACCCCCACCCACGCACACAGCCATGCATGCACACCCACCCACAGCCACGCACACCCATGCATACACCCACGCATGAACACCCATGCACATCCACACACACCCACACATCCACACCCATCCACACGCAACATTCATGCACCCACCCGTGCACTCCCATGTGCACACCCACCCCCATGCACACAGCCACGCACACACCCATGCGGGAACACCCATGCACACTCGTGCACATCCACGCACACCTTTGCACACACCCATGCACACACACACATACCCCACACACCCTGCAATGCGCCCCCCCAGGCACGGCTGCTCCGGCTGCCAGGTCAACCCATGTGGGAATAGGAGCAGAGCTCAGTTGTGATGGGTACACAGGCGGGCCCTGCCCGGCCCCACTGCTCAGCCCCCACCCCACACCCTGCTCTGGGGGCCACCAGGACCCCCATACCTGCCCGCCCTGCAGACTCCGGGTTACCCGGGCAACGGCGAGGGATGTGTGCGAGGTGTTGGGATGCCATCGCCGTTGCCAAGGGAACAGCGGGCCGGTGACATCCTGCAGGTATGGGGAGTGGGGGGGGTGGGACCCCAGCCCAAAGCCCCCCAGTGCCACGTGCACTGCAGTGGGGCCAAACCCAGGGTTTGGGAGCACCGACCAACCAATCAGCCCGACCCCAACGCCAAACCATGGGCCAGACCCCAAAAAGTCCATCAGTCAGAACCCAAAGCCCACGGACCAGACCCCAGAGTTCATGGACCAGACCCCAAAATCCATCAGCCAGACCCCAAAGCCCATCCATGGGCCTGACCCCAAAGTCCATCAGCCAGATCCTGAAACCCACAGACCTGACCACAGAGTTCATGGACCAGACCCCAAAATCCATCAGCCAGACCCCAATGGCACAGTGGGGGCCGGTGACATCCCGCAAGTACAGGGAGATGGTGAGGGGCCCCCAACCCCCCAGCACTGCGTGCCCCACAGCGGGGCTGAGCCCAGGGCATGGGAGCACCAGACACACCCCGAGATTTCCCCACACACCCCAAACTTTCCTGTTCGGGGACACGGCACCCCCTCGGGCAAAGCATCCACCCCCATACTGAACATGGGGCTGCCCCACAGGGGCCGCAATGGGGCATCCAACGGGGACAAAGCGGAGGGATGCTCCTGGCTGAGCAGGAGGTGAAGACCGGGGTGAGAGCGTGGGGAGAGCCATAGGGCGTGGGGCAGCACGGTGGGGACATCAATAGGGCGTGGGGCAGCACGGTGGGATGGAGGGCGGGCGCGGGGGGGCAGAAGCCCCACGGAGCCCCCATTGCCGCGGGGGGCGGTTGGCGCGGACGAGGCAGCAGGAGGGACCCGGAGAGGTCCCATCCCCACGGCGTGACCCCGTCTCGGGGGCACCTGGCAGCCCTTCAGTCGCGCCGCGTCCCCGTGGGGCCCCCGCCGCCCCCCGGCTGCTGCGTGACACCGCGCGGTAATTGAATCAGACGCCGCTGCCGCCTGCAAAGCATCCCCGGCCGGCTGGGCACGGCGCCCACCCGCCGGCTGCCGGCCCTCCTCCTCCCACCCCCCTCCCAGCGCCGCGCCCCGCAGGAGGGACCCCCCGGCCCCGTAGCGTGGGTGGGCGCGGGGTCCGACCCCGGAGCGTCGCGCAGCGGTTACCCACGGCGCGGGGTGAGGCGCGCGGGGCTGGCGGAGATGCAGCGCGTCCCGCGCCAGGTTCCTCCGCTACAGAATGTACCGAGGGCTGAGGCCGCAGCCAGGGACACGCTGTGCTCCCACTCCCGGAGCTGTTTTTCCTGGCCGGGCTCCTGCTCCGCTCCCGGCGCCGCGCTGCGACTCAATGGGGCCTTTGTTCGCCTCCTCTCTGCGCATCTCCGGCCCCAAACGCTGCCCCACACCGCAGGGATGGGGAGCCGGACCCCAAAGTCCGTCCGTTGGCCGGAGCCCAAAGAGCGTGGATCAGAGCCCAGAGTTCTTCCATTGGCCAGACCCCAAAGGAGAACGTCAGCCAGGCCCTTAAAAGCATCAGCCACACCCCCAAACCCACGGGGCAATCCCCAAAATTCATGGATCAGACCCCCAGATCCATCGGGCGGACACCAAAGCCCGTCCATTGGCCAGACCCCAAAATCTATAGGCCAGATCCCGAAGACCGCAAACGACATCCCAAAGCCTGTTGGGCAGACCCCAAATCCATAGGTCAGACCCCAAAGCCCACAGACCAGACCCCAAAATCCATCAGCCGGACCCCAAAGACCATCCATCAGTCAGACCCCAAAACCCACGGGCCAAAATCCAAAGCCTGTCCATGGGCCAGACCCCAAAGCCCATTGACCGGACCCCAAAGTCCATGGTCCAGACCCCAGTATCCATCAGCCAGACCCCAAATCCTACAAACAGCACACCCCGACTCCATGGGGCAGGCAGCTCTGTGCCACCACTGCCCACAGCCCCATCCCACAGAGGGCAGCACACATCCTAAAAACCACCCAACTCCTTCACCACAGCTGCACGGCATTAAAATCAGAGCCCATCTCAGCCCACCCCACAGCCCGCAGTGGCCCCATATCTCCCCTGGGCAGGGGCTCCCCGTGCCCCCCACTCAGCCCATGGCTGTAGGGATGGTGCAGTGCTGTGGGACCATGGGGCTGAGCAGCTCCAAGCTGGAAGTCACACAGCAGCCACATCCCATGCAACCCCCAGCAGCTCCCGGCATCGGGGCGTACCCACCTCCCCCAGCCTCACCCATTCCCAAGATCACAGCCCCATACAGACAGCCCCCAGCCCCACACTGATGTCTCCCAACCCTATATCTCCGAGTCCTCAAGCTCCGCACATCGCATCTCCTCATCCCCCAGCCCCACATCACGCAGCCCCACACCCCCAAGCCCCTAACCCTATATCCAAATCCCCCAACTCCACATCTCAAGACCCCAGCCCCACACTGACATCTCCCATGCCCATACAGACATCCCCCAGCCCCACACCGTCATCCCCCATAACTCCAGCAGCATTTGAGGTATAGGGTGCGGGATGTGCGGGGCACGACGCAGGATGAAGCGGGGAGGGTGCAGGGTACAAAGGATGGGGAGTTGGGGATGCAGAGTGCAGGGTTTGGAGTATAGGGTACAGATTTGGGGGTGCAGTGTACAGGTTCTGGGATGCAGGGTGCAGAATTTGGGGCGCAGGGTTTGGGTTCAGGGTGCATGATGTGGGACACAGAATTGGGGTGCAGGGTGCAGGCTTTGGGTCACGTGTTCTTGCCATTTGGAAGCAGAGAATGGCTTCCCTTCCCTTCCCTTCCCTTCCCTTCCCTTCCCTTCCTTCCCTTCCCTTCCCTTCCCTTCCCTTCCCTTCCCTTCCCTTCCCTTCCCTTCCCTTCCCTTCCCTTCCCTTCCCTTCCCTTCCCTTCCTTCCCTTCCCTTCCCTTCCCTTCCCTTCCCTTCCCTTCCCTTCCCTTCCCTTCCCTTCCCTTCCCTTCCCTTCCCTTCCCTTCCCTTCCCTTCCCTTCCCTTCCCTTCCCTTCCCTTCCCTTCCCTTCCCTTCCCTTCCCTTCCCTTCCCTTCCCTTCCCTTCCCTTCCCTTCCCTTCCCTTCCCTTCCCTTCCCTTCCCTTCCCTTCCCTTCCCTTCCCTTCCCTTCCCTTCCCTTCCCTTCCCTTCCCTTCCTTCCCTTCCCTTCCCTTCCCTTCCCTTCCCTTCCCTTCCTTCCCTTCCCTTCCCTTCCCTTCCCTTCCCTTCCCTTCCCTTCCCTTCCCTTCCCTTCCCTTCCCTTCCCTTCCCTTCCCTTCCCTTCCCCCCATGTCTCCCTCCCAGCACACAGAGCTGCCCCCCATCCCCCCCAACTCCATCTCCATGCTCCCCTCACTCACACGACGTGTGCCCACGTGCAATGCATGTGCATGCACACACGTGGGAGCACAGGCAGACAGCCCCGTGCACACAGTGTGTGCAAAGCAAGCTGCTCCATGCATGCACGACTGGATGTGCAAGACAGCGCATGCAAAGGAAGACGCTCCATGCATGCACACATGCAAGCGTGCAGAGCAGTGTGTGTAACCTGAGCTGCTGCATGCACGCACATGGGCAGGTGAGTGTGCAAGCCACGCTGCTCTGTGCATACTCATGCAGGAGTGCAAAGCAGCGTGTGCATGGTGAGCTGCTCCGTGCATGTACATGTGCAGGAGTGCAAAGGAAGGTTTGCGAGCCACGCTGCTCTGTGCATGCACGTGCAGGGGTGTGCAAAGCAGCGTGTGCAAGCTGAGCCGCTCCATGCACACACACACAGCGGTCGCCCTGCAGTGCAGTGCCCAGAACAGATTGAGCAGCGCACACTGTAACACACAGCCGTGTCACTGGGGGGGGGGATGGGGGGGCGGAGGGGGGCAGGGGTGGGACCCCCAGCGCAGCACTGAAGCCCCATAGGTGGGGTGGGACAGCAAAGCACAGCCCAGCGGCTGCTGGGTGGATTTCGGATGTCAAAGCTGAGCCTTCCAAGCGCAGGCACGGCGCTGCCGCTGACGCAGGGTGTTGGTTTCCCATTAACAAGTGCGGAGCGTGAGCTGGAGCAGAAAACTTCAAGCGCTTCGGAATTGATAAAATAACAACTCCCTAATTAAGCAGAACTGTCAGTCACGGGCGCCCGCTGCCCTGAGTCGGGAGCAGCAGCTCCGGCTGTGTGTGCACAGTGTGGCACAGGGGGACCGTGTGGGGCCGGAGCATCCCTGCCCCATAGGAGCACCTCTGCCCCATAGGAATATCCCTATCCCATCAGAACATCCCTATCCTATCAGAACATCCCTGCCCCATAGGAACATCCCTATCCTATCAAAGCACCCCTGCCCCATAGGAATATCACTGCTCCACCGCAGCATCCCTGCCCCATAGGAACATCCCTATCCCATCAGAGCAGCTCTGCCCCATCCAAGCGACCCAACCCCATCAGAGCATCCCTGCCCCATAGGAACAACCCTGCTCCACCACAGCATCCCTATCCCACAGGTACATCCCTACCCCATAGGAACATCCCCACCCCACCACAGCGTCTCTGCCCCATAGGAACATCCCTATCCTATCAGAGCATCCCTGCCCCATAGCAATGTTCCCACCTCACCACATAATACCCCATAGGTGCATCCCTACCCCATAGGAACATCCCCACCCCACCATAGCATCCCTGCCCCATAGGAACATCCCAGCCCATCACAGCATCTGTACCTCATAGGAACATCCCTATTTCATGGGAGCGTCCTTACCCCATCAGAGCAACTCTGCCCCATAGGAACGTCCCCGATCCACAGAAACATCCCTATCCCATCAGAGCATCCCTGTCCATAGATGCATTCCAGCCCCATCACAGCATCCCTGCCCCATTGGTGCATCCCTACCCCATCACAGCATCCCTATCCCATCAGAGCATCTCTGCCCTACTGGAGCATCCCTGCCCCACAGAACCATCTCTACCCCATAGAAACATCCCTACCCCATCACAGCATCCCTGCCCCACAGAAACATCCCCTCCCCATGGGTGCATCTCTGCCCCATCGGAGCACCCCCACCCCACCGGGTGCCGCTGCCCGTTCAGCGCTGTGCCTCAGTTTCCCCCCAAGCAGAGCCCTGGAGGAGCCCAGCACCCAAGGGGAGATGTGGGCACTCCCGGGTGCAGCATCCCAACGGACGGGACGTCCCGTTCGGATCCCACCCCGATACTCCACGGGGAGGCGGAAACCCTCCGGCCGCCCATCCGACCCCCACCGCGCGCTGCCCGGCTCGGGGAGGCTGCCGAGCTAATTAGCGCGGGGCCCATTAGCCGGGACCCCCTCGGACGGCGCCGCGTTCAGTAATGAAGCGCTGGAAATCCGCACCGCTGCTCCCGGGTGGGGGGGTGGGGGGGGGGAGGAGGGACGCGGCATCTCCGGGGGCTCTTTAATCCGCTCCGAGCGGTTCAGCACCGCCGAGGGGACCGCGCAGCGCCGGGCAGAGGACGGGAGGAGCGCGGGGAGAAGCCACGCGGGGACCGCCGCACCGGTGCGGGGCGCAGCGCCGCCGGCAGCGCGGGGACAGCGGGACGGGGGGGGTCCGCGAGATGGGACGGCGAGGGGCCGGAGGCTGCGGGGACAGCCAGGGGACGCGGGTGGCACCGCCGGCGCTGCCCGTCCTCGCCCGGCGGCCACGCGTCGGAACCAACGCGTGCGGGAGGCGCACACCCACAGCGCGCGCCCGCGTGTCGCCGTGTCCCCAACGCACCCGGGGAGGGCACCGCTCTCTCCCGCGGGGACACCGCCACGACGGACAGGGAGGGCTGCGCCGATCCCCGCTCGGCAGCACTGCCCGCACGCCGGCACCGTCCCCACGCAGCGCACGGCTCCGGCCCCGCTCAGCGCCGCAACTCCGCCGCCCGCGGCTCCGTCCACCGCGGGGACAGCCGGGGACACCCGGCGGCTCACACCGCGCCGACCGCCCCGGTGCGCGCCCGGACACCCCCAGCACCGCTCCACGTCTTCGGGGCGCGCCGGGCGGCGTCCCCGTGATGTCCCCAGCGGGCGGGGGCCGTGGGGACACCCCGCAACCCGAGGCCGTGCGGGTGTCCCGGCACGGGGGGGTCCCACAGCTCCCGGCACCGTGGGAGGGGGACACGGCCATAGGATGGAGACGCGGCCGTGGTAGGAGGGGGACGCGGCTGCTATGAGCACAGCTCCACCTGTGCCACCGGCTCCGCGCTGCAGGTGGCACACAGCTCAGCTTCCCCGCCCCAAAAGGGCCCCGTTTGCACCCAAAAGAGCCCCCCCGTGGCCGAGCCGGGCTGAGCCGGGTGACCGATGCCGGCCGCGGTGGTTACGGCGGTGCCGGAGCCCCCGCGCCCGCCACGCACCGATCCCAGCGGAAGCGGCGGGGCTGAGCAGAAAGCAGCTCCTCACTCCCGGCACCATCTGGACGCGGCGAGGGGGGCACCGGGGGGGTCCCCGCGATCTCTGCGCCCTCGGGAGGGCAGGGGAGAGGGAGGCGGG
Organism: Gallus gallus; assembly: GCF_016699485.2. Lineage (NCBI taxonomy): Eukaryota > Metazoa > Chordata > Aves > Galliformes > Phasianidae > Gallus > Gallus gallus. Next base: position 1,581,299 of record NC_052554.1, read on the forward strand.
CAGCGGGGACCGCCGGGCACGGTCCCTTCCGGCGGTGCCACCGTCCCCGCGGGGCGCTCCCCCGTGCCACGCTCCGGCCCCGCCGCTCTCCCCCGACGCGCGCGACCGCGGAGAGGGCCCGGCCCGGCGGTTCGGTTACCTTCCATCCGGCGGAGCTGTTGCTGTCTCCTTTATCCTTAAAGTAGGGGACGTAGCGCACCATCCAGTCGTAGATCTGCGAGAGCGTGAGCCGCTTCTCCGGGGCGCTCTCGATGGCTTTGGTGATGAGGTCGGCGTACGAGAGGTTCCCCCACGCGTTCCGTCGGGAGGTTTTGGCCTTTCGGAGCTGCCCCACGTCGGCCCCGGGGGGCGGCGGCGCGGCGGCGGCGGGGGCTCTGCGCTCCCCCGGGATCCCACCTCCGTGCTCGGGGCCGTCCGCGGGGCCGGGAGCCAAAGCCGGGGGGGCCCCCGCCGAACCCCCATCGTCGTCCTCCGCGAAGTCGGGGTGCGGGAGCGGCCAGGTGCACGAGCGGGGCCGGCTCTGCGGCTCGAAATCCGGGTCGATCTCCACCTGATGCGCCTGGAGCTTCTCTTCCATGGTCCAACCCCCCCCGCACCCCCCGCAGTTACAAAATAATAATAATAATTATTATTATTATTATGTTTTTTCTTTTTTTTTCTTTTTTTTTTCTTTCTTTCTTTAAAAAAAAAAAAAAAGAGGGAGAGGAACGCGAAGGCTCCGCGGACGGGGCTACGGGCGGCGGAGGGCCGGGGGCTGCCGCATGGTGCGCGGAGGGCGCTCAGCGGGCGCGGAGCCCCGGCACGGCGGGCGGCGGGCGGGCGGCGGGGGCGGCCATGGGGGGCTCAGCCCGGGGGGGGGGGGGGGGGGGGCGGCCCGGCGCTAAGTCCGGCGGAGCGGCGGAGCCATGCACCTGACAGCGCCGAGCGAGGGAGGGAGGGCGGGCGGGCGGCTCCCCGCCCCTCCGGGCCCCTCCGCCCCTCCGCTCCCCGTCTTCAGCGGCCGCGCTCCGGCCGCGCGCCCGCCCCCCCCCTCCACCACCGCCGCCGCCGCGCCGCCGCGGGCCGCATGCTGGGGCTGCTCGCTCCGCGCCGATCGCCGGAGCCGCCGCCGCCGCCGTGCCGCGGGGCGGGGCCGTGCGGGGCGGGGCCGCGCGGGGCGGTCCGCGCTCCCCCCCTCCCCCCCGGGCGGCCCCGACCCCGCCGCCGCCCCACGTGTGCCCCGGGCGCGCCACCCCGCCCCGCCCCGCCCCGCCCGCCCCCCATTGTTGCCCCGCGCCTCCGCCGCCGCCCGATTGGCGGGAGGAGCCCCGCGGCCCCGCCCCCCCGCCCGCCTATTGGCTCCCCCCTCCGGTGACGTCACGCGCGCGGCGGGACCGCGCGTCACCCCGGGCAACGCCGCCGCGGCCGAGAGAGGCCCCGCCCCCTTACTACGGGACACGCCCCCTCGCCCTGAGTGGCCACGCCCCCTTCGCCAAGACGGGGAGACCCCGCCGGCAGGCCCCGCCCCCGCCCGTAGCCACGCCCCCTCGGAAGGCCACGCCCCCCCTCCGGGCACCGCCCACGTGCCGAGCTCCGGTGCGTGGCCGCGCGGCGCGGGGCGGGCGCTGCGGGGGCGGCCCCGGTGGGAAAGAGCGTCGGGGCGGCGCGGCGTTGCGTGGCGGCTGCGGTGTGCCGGGATGCGGGTGCGGGGTGTGGGTGTGGGGCGGGACCGCCCCGGGTTGGGCACACGAGAGCCGCGGGCCGCCTCGGCGTGGTGCGTCCCCGTCCCGCCGCTCCCTGCGGGCTCGGAGCGGGGCAGCACGATGCGGCCCGTGGGGCTCCGCTCCGGGTCCCGATCACGGCGCTGACGGCACCGCGCAGCGCCCCGCAGTGCCCCATAGCGCCCCACGGCAACGCCAGCGCCAGCCGGAGCTGCTCGGTGGGAGCACGGCTGCCGGCTCTGTGTCCCCGCGTCCCCTTCCTCATCTAACCGGCCCTTGGCACGGCAGCACTGCGAAGCCCTCCCCTCTGCGGTGCTGCTTCCCCTCACCCCACACTGCCTCGGCTCCACCTTCCCTGCGGGGTGTTGGTCGTGGTCATGGTTATGGTTATGACCAGGATGGCAGTGATGACGATAATGGGGACGGTGGTGATGATGGTGATGATTCTGTAGTGATAATGATGGTGACGATGGTGATGGCGGTCATGGTGATGGTGATGACGACGACGGTGGTGATGATTCTGTAGTGATAATGATGGTATTAATGATGATGGCATTGATTATAATGATGGTGACAGTGGTGGTGATGAAGGTGATGATTCTATAGTGATGATAATGGTGATGGTGGTTATGATGATAATGATGGTGATGATGATGACGATGATGGCAATGGTGATGATGATGGTGACAATGATGGTGATGATGTTGGCCATTCTACAGCGTTGATGACGATGATGGGGATTACGATGATGATTCTGTAGTAGCAGTGATGGTGATGGAGATGACGATGATGATTCTATAGTGACAATGATAACGATGGTGACGATGATATGGTGATGACGATGATGATGATAATGATGGAGGCGATTATGATGGTGGTGGTGGTGATTCTATAGTGCCAATAATGGTGACAGTGATGGTGGCGATGATTCTGTGGTGACAACGATAGTGATGGTGACAATGATGGTGATAATGATAATGGTGGTGGTGATGCTATAGGACAATGAAGAAGAAAGTGATGATGACGATGATTATGGTGATAATGATGGTGATGATGATTCTATAGTGACAATGGTGATAGTTATGATGGTGATGGTGACAGTGATGGTGACAATGATGTGGTGATGTGGTGATGATGACAATGATTCTTTAGGAACAATGATGGTGATAGTGATGATGGTGGTGATGATGATAATGATGATGGTGATGATTCTACAGTGGCAGTGATGGTGATGGTGATGATGACAACAATGATGGTGATGATGATGGCGATGTTGATTCCATAGTGACAATGATGATGGTGATGTTGGTGATGATGATGGTAATGGTTGTATAGTGACAGTGGTGATGGTTATGATGGTGATGATGATAATGATGACATTGATGGTGGTGATGGTGATGATTCTACAATAGCAGTGATGGTGATGATGACGATGGTGATTCTGTAGTGAAAATGATGGTGGTGATGGTGATGACGATGATTCTATAGTGACAGTGATGATGATAATGACGGTGATGATGATTCTATAGTGACAGTGGTGATGATGGTGATGGTGACAATGACAGAACGTTGTCTCACAGCATGAAGCTCACATCGCCTACCTCCAGCACCGGCAAGATGCTTACACTGCCAGGGGGGGGGGGGGGAAGAGTCTGGGAGGGGAAAGGGGACCTGGAGGGGGGGATGGGCAGAGCAGGGCCAGTGCTGCCTGCACCTGTCTGAGCTGTGAGCAGGCAGGGATGGATCCCTGCAGTGTCTGCAGTGCAGGAGGATCTCGGGCTGCACGTATGAGAAAGTACTTCCACGGAACGTAAACGGGAAGTTAAGCAAATGAAATAATAAAGTCAAAATGAACTATTTTTCACTCTCCCGCGACGAGTTTGGTGTTTTGACACCATCAGGATAAACATTTTGACACCGCTGAAACAAGAGAGTCAAAGTGGTTCCGCTACGCTTCTTCCCGGGGAAAACGGCAGCGAGGTGGGTGAGTTCTGGGGAAGGGCTGATCCCAGCAGAGCTCCCATCCTCGATGGAACACCTCCCATCTCTGCACGTGGAGACACTGCAGGCTGCAGGGCAGCAGGGCTGCATGCAAGGTGCTGGGCAGCATCCCGCAGCGGAGGCAGAAGCGTGGGCACGGATGTGTGCACACACATGAAGGCACATGCTTGCTGACACACCCGCGTGTGCAACCTCTTGTGTGCATATGAATATTCACACATGTACCCATGTGCTCACGCTCATGACACCCATGCACTCATGCAGCATGCAGGCATCTCTGCATATGCACTGCAGGGATGTCCCCAGGGTGGGCCTGGTGCTGCTGCACCCCCATGGGGACCCATCCAATCCCTTCCCCTGCGATGTCCCGGTGCAGTGGTGCTGTGCCGGGTGAGCGCCCCATGTGTGCACAAAGGCGATGCTCACTGCCACCCGTGGCTGCAGCCCCAGGGAGGGGAGGGGTGCTGACAGAGGGACAGGAAGGCCGGAGATGTGCCTGCAGCCTGCAGAAAACTGCACGTCCTTTATTTTCAAGGGCTCAGCGGTGCTTTCCCCCACGTTGTGCTGGGAAGGGAGGGCAGGTGCCGCTCCGAGGCTGTTCCGACACGCGCTCCCGCTGACCCCGAGCGCAGGAGGACGGCCAGTTCCCGGCCCCCGCCCGCAGGGAGGGGAACTCCTTTCCGGGAGCCGCAGGAACGCGGACGCGCAGCTCTGCCCTCTCCCCGCAGGCGCTGCTCCCGGCCCCCCCCCGCCCCACGGCTGCCCTCCAACAGCCGGGTCAGCGCAGTCCCACCCTGCGGTGTCCCATTGCGCATCGCCAAACCGGGTGCTCCCGGAGCGGAGGGCTGAGCGGAGCCGTGCCCCTTCCTACTGCCTTTCCTATGGCATTGTGCTGCTGCAGGTGGAGGGGGGTTCTTTTCCTCCGCAGCTTTTTCCCTTATCACTGCTTTGGTGTCGTTCCTCAGAAAGCGGCCGTGCTGCTGAAGGAACCCTCTCTGCTGTCACTTCGGGAGCATTCGGGTTTGGTTCCATTTCTGCTGGCTTAGGGGACTTTTCACACCCGTGGTTGATAGCGTTGCCCCATCCGGCGAGCCCAACAGCTGCGCCGACATTGCAAACCAAAGGACCCTCTGAGAACGGGCACCGCGGTGCTGCTGCCGCTCCTGGCACCCCCTGCATGGCACCCCCAGCACTGCAGTCCCCACAGCGGCTGCTTGGAGGACACAGAGCTCTGCACCCGGGGACGGCCCCACTCAGGATGGCATCAGCTCCCTCCCTGAGCTGCTCTGCGTGGCTCCATCACTGCAGCAGCTGCGATGGCCCCGTGCAGGTGGGGGATCTCTGACCCATCCCACAGCCATGCATGGACACCCTGTCCCTGTGCTGCTCCCACTCAGGGTGTTTCCAGAGGTGCTTTTCCAGCACTGCTGCTTTTGTGTGCCTACACCTCCCGCTTAGCCCAGATTTCATTCCGGGATCATCAGGCCAGCTGCATGCATCCCCTGCACACATCATCTCCTGCATGCATCACCTCCTGCATGCAACAAGCTCTCCATCAATGCACCCTGCCCTGTGTGCTGGCTTGGCATAGCAGTCATGCCGGATCCTTGCAGGCAAGAGGCCATGTCACACCGTGCCATGTTTGGAGGGCAGGGTTCCCAGCAGCAGGGCCTGCTGGCTGCCTGCGTTCTGCAGTGGGGGAATGCTCAGCTGCTAATCCACGTAATCCTGCTCCAGGCTGGATTCGTTTTAAAGAATAAGTAAGTTGTCCGTCTGCCTCGAGTGCTGGGCTCTGGCAGGCTGAGGCTGAGTGCACAGTGATTTGTGAATCATAGAATCATAGAATGGCCCGGATTGGAAGGGACCTCAAGGATTATCAAGTTCCAACCCCCTCACCAAAGGCAGGGCCACCAACCTCCACATTTAATACCAGCCCAGGCTGCTCAGGGCTTGCATCCAACCTGGCCTTGAATACCTCCAGGGATGGATATCCATCCACAGCCTGTCTGGGCAGCTGTTCCAGCACCTCACCGCTCTCAGAGCAAAGAGTTTCCCCCCAATATCCAACCTAAATCTTCCCTCTTTCAACTTAAAAACCATTTCCCCTTGTCCTGCTGTTATCCCCCCTTCCAAAGAGTTGACTCCCCTCCTGTTTGTAGGCTCCCTTTAAGTACTGAAAGGCTGCAATGAGGTCCCCCCACAGCCTTCTCTTCTCCAGGCTGAACAAGCCCAACTCCCTCAGCCTGTCTTTGTAGGAGAGGTGCTGCAGCCCTCTGAGCATCTTTGTGGCCTCCTCTGGACCCTCTCCAACACCTCCCTGTCTTTCTTGTATTGGGGGGCCCCAGACCTGGACACAGTACTCAGATGGGGCCTCACAAGGGCAGAGTAGAGAGGGACAATCACCTCCCTGTCCCTTCTGGCCACCCCTCTGCTGATGGAGCCCAGGATCCCATTTGCTTTCCCAGCTGCAGGAGCACACTGCTGGCTCGTGTTCAGTTCTTCATCCACCAGGACCCCCAGGTCCTTCTCTGCAGGGCTGCTCTCAAAGGCTGCTCCTTGCAGTCGGTATATATCACCACCTCGCTCCCAGCTGGGGTGGCTCTGATGCTCTGCACAGCACTGGGAGGAGCGGGACCTGAAGGGACTGCCCCCCCACACACCCCCACACCAGGGCAGAGTTTCGGTGCTGAGCTCAGAGCCAGCACACACCATGGGAGCACAGCAGCTGCAGCCCCAGCTCCTGGAGCACAGCCATGCCCGTGTGCACCCCTCCCCGTGTGGGAAGCTCCTGCCCCAGATTCCCAGCTCATTAGCAAAGGCGAGTTCCTTGTGAAAACAGGTTCTGGTGCTGCATCTGAGTCACACTGCATGGTTGCACAAGCACTGCGTGTGCCATCTCGCTTCCCTCTCCATCCTTATGGGATCTCCATCCTGGGCTGTCCCAGCACAGCGCATGGCACCAGGTGCTGAGCATTGCAGCCAGCGGGCACACGGCTCTGGAGGAGCAGCTCCCTGGGAGAACTCCTTCCATGGGTAGAGGTGGAGGGTCTGTCCCTAAAGTGCTCCTCCAGCCCAGCTCAGAGCTGAGCGGGCAGAGCTCCCTTGGTGAGCACTGTGCCCACACGGCCCCGCTCAGCTCTGTGGTCTCGGGGGACAGCCGGGGCTCCCACCACCATGAGCCTCCCCCCCCACACACAGTGATATTCCTTCCCCTCCTACTTCACGTTAGGGAATGAAAAGCAGAAGTTTGACTGCAGCGGACAGCAGCGCGATGGCCTCACGAGTTGTTAAAACCTCAAAAGGCAGCAATAAATCTGCTGAGCTGCGAGGAGCTCTCAAAGAAGGAGGGATAGATTCGCTTTCTCTTTATGATCTTCCAGGTGACTCTCAAGGCTCAGTGGTCTTTTATTTCCCATTAATTGTTCTCCCATCACATGGGGAGCTGTGCCACCCCCGGCCCCAGGCTCAGCCCTCCTCCTTTCCCAGCTCACGTGGAGATGTCCAAGGCCGTGTGTCCCCCTGGGCACAAAACCTCACAGCTGTGGGATGCAGGGATGGGAAAGCAGAGTTTGGATCCAACTGGGACCGACACGGAGCCCTCAGCCATGCCGTGGGGATGGCAGCGCTGGGAGCACCCATCCATGCGCCAACCCCAGGTCCCAGGTTTCTCCCCTCCTGAAAATCCTTTTCCTTTTGAGGAAGACACAGAGATCCCGGCAGGGCTGAGCATTCAGTGCATCCCAGCACAGCCCCACTGAGGCATTGCATTCGTGTTGGTGTGCAGCCTGCTGGGACCTCGTGGAGTGGCACAAAGGAGCCAGGCACGAAGCGCTGGCCCAGCACACCAGGAGCGGCTGGGAGGAGCAGCTTGCTGATGGTGTAAGAGCCGGCCATAAAAGCTTCTGGAATACATCAGAAGTAAAGGCTCTGCCAAAAAGCCTGCTGGGCCAAGAGGTGAGGAGAGGGAAGAGAAATACCCAACGTGTTGCTTGCAAGGAGAGCTCCACTCGTGTGGATGGGGTCTGTGGAACATCTCACGCTGACACATCCATCAGAAGCACCAATGGGAGAACCAGAACCAGAATCAGGGGGAACCAACACGGGAGATGGGAGAGACTGCTCACAAACTGCAGGGATGTGGCACTGAGGGATGGGGTCAGTGGGCATGGTGGAGTGGGCTGGGGCTGGGCTGGGTGATCTGAGTGGTCTTTTCCACCCTTCATGGTTCTGTGATCTTATGAAAGTGAATAAGAGGTTTGTCAGTGGTTGGTGAGAGCTCTGGCAGTGCGAGGAGGGGAAATCCACTCTGCCTCACACTGCAGGGGCTGTAGAAAAGCCAGGTTAGACCAACCACCATGAATCACCCGTAGCATCCACGGGGACCCAGTGCTGGGGAAATGGAAATGGTCCTTTCAAGGCTTCTTCTTCAAGCTGACCAAGCCCAGCTCCCCCAGCTGAGCATCACCTGCCCTGTGCTCTGACCCCTGAGCACCCTGCTGACCTGCTTCACCTGTCTGCGTGCCCAGAGTTACGCTCTGGGAAATCATCAGTGGTGTCAGTAGGGGAACCCGAACTTCCCTCTGCCTGCTGGCCTGGCTCCAAGGTGACCTCCGCCTCCATCACTGTAGGGGTGCAGAGGAGGACAGGTCTGTGACCCGTGCTGCTCCAGGCACGCCCACAGTCATAGGAGGTCCAGAAGCTGCTGCTGGAAGAGGGCAAAAGGAAAAGCTCCTGTCTGTGCAGCACAACTGCAGGGACAGCAGAAAGACGGAGACTGCGGGTGGTGGGGCAGCTCTCTGCTCCTGGAGGAGCCCTGCAGAGAAAGGCTGTGCTGTGCTCCCAGGCAGCTCCAGGGCTGTTCCTCCCATTAGAGCAGGGACGTGGGTCTGCTGGGACAGCTGAGGCTGTGACCGGAGTGCAGAGCCCGGGATGCAGCGGCCTCTCCAAGCAGCAGAGCTGCAGGACATCGAGCTGTGCTGACAGGCGCCAGTGCAAACCACAAGAAAGCCAGGCTGGGCATCTCTGCAGCGCTCCGAGCCTGACAATTAATGCATGCAAGCCACTGAATTATGGGCTGGAGACACTGGGAGCCCAAATGGCAGCTAACGAGTGCTGTTGATTGGCTTTCCGGAGGCTGTGGAGACACAGACACTTATTCTTAGAGAGACGGACCCCAGAGGGGCTGCGGCGGACACCAACGTCCTCTCCGCAGCGCTCATATCCCCACTGCCCTGGCGCTGGCAGCAGTCATCTCCTCCCCCCCCTCCCACCCCCAGGAGGTGGGGAGGAGGTGGCAATCAGCCCCAGTGCTGCGCTCAGCCCCCCCCACCCACCCGGCTTCGTCTGCTCCTTCTGACCCACAGGCATCCCCCCCCAGAGGGTACCATCCCCACTCTGGTGGCAGTGGGGGTGGAGGTGCCGATGGGTGAGGTGAGGTGGGATTATCTTAAGGCAGATTAACATTGCAGAGAAAGGACCACAGCACGAAGAAATCACATGAAAGCATCACATCAGCACTGCCCTGCAAACACCCGTGCACGTCTGTGCTTCCAGACACATGATCCAGCGCAGGAGCGTTTTTGTAGTCAGCTCATGCTTCCCATCACACAACCAATTAATTGCTGGGAGTATTTGAACTCTCAGTTTTCAGAGGCCGTACGTTTCTGTCCTTCCTCTCATCTCCACGCTGGCTTTTCCCCAGCACTTGCAACTCCCTGGTTATTTCTGGCCTCACATTCTTCAAGAATCAGCCTGGCACCTCCTGCTGCAGGACAGCTCCAGCACTTCATAGTTTAAAACTATTCCCTCTTGTCTATTCACTGTTAGTCCATGTAAAAAAAGTCACTCTCCATGCATCCATCCCTCCATCCACCCATCCATCCATCCCTCCCTCCATCCATCCCTCCATCCATCCAACCAACCGCACATTCATGCACCCATCTCTCCCTCCATCCATCCATTCATCGCTCCATCCTTCCATTCCTCAATCCATCCATCTCTCTCTCCATCCCTCCATCCACCCATCTCTCCATCCATCCATCCATCCATCCATCCATCCATCCATCCATCCATCCATCCATCCATCCATCCATCCATCTATTCACCCATCCATCCACCCATCCACCCATCCCTCTGCCCACCCCTCTACCCACCCATCCACCCATCCTTCCCCAGTGCTCCCAGGAGGAACAGCCCAACCACTGTGCCCAGTTGTGCTCTGGCAGTGCTGGCAGATGGGTCTGGGACTCTCACAAACTTTTCCTAGAGCGAATAAACAAGTGTGCAGCAAAGACTTTGACTATGCACAAAACAAGCACCCAAATCCCACCACTGAAACGCATGGCTGGACCTTGGGGAGCATTCCCAGGTTGGAGGCTACATTCCTTAATGCTTTGGGATGAACCAATGCGGAGGATTCTGGATACTGTGGATTTTCTGGCTGGCTTGGGGCAAGGAGGAGGTGGGGGGAAGGTGATCCCACACCCCTCGTGCCACAGTCCCTGCCCAGGTGGGGCACACAGCCCCGAGTGACCCCGGTTTCCTCACTGGGCTCTGCCTCCTTGTTTCCAGCTTTTCTGTTGCCACTCACAAAACGCAATTCAGAAAGAGTGAAAAAAAAAACGAGACCCTCTCTATTTCTTTTTTTATTATAATTATTTTAATTTCCTGGAAATTCACAGTCTGAGTGGGCACAGGTTTCCCCACAGCACACCAACGGGCAGCACACATCAGCACAGCGGATATCCATCTGCCCAAAGCCAAACAGCGCTGAGCAGAGCAGGGTGTCCGCAGTGCCCCCTGCCCAGCCACCACAGTCCTGCCCCACTAGGAAGGTGGAAAGGGGGAAAAGCAGCTCCAGCGTCCCGAGGTCACGACTGTTTCGATCCAGGAATTAAAACGCTTTTTCCCTGCTGAGAAACCCATTATTCTCCATATCAGCAGAGCTTCCAAAGCACTTTGCGGGAAAGATTGGATTATTGTTGGATGACGAAACCGCCTGGAAAAGTTACGGGGACAGATCCTTGGCATGCATCAAAGCCAAGAGCGCCGGATCCAGCGACGTGGATGGGGAGGAGAGCCCCAGTGAGCAGAGCACATAGCGAGCAGGCATAGCACTTCGTTCCATTGAAGATGTAATTCCAAGCGCCTGACATCGCAGCATTTCGTGGGGTGGGCTGATGGAAAGGAGCTCAGGGATCCGGAGCAGGGCGGTGAGGAATGGTGTCGGAAACCACACGTTCACTTTATTGAGAAGAGTGGTGAGATGCCTATAAATCTTTCCAAGAGCATTTCAGGTGCTTTTATGACTCTTGCAAGGGATTTATTGCATATTTTCAGGGGGAAAAAAAAATGTAATTTAAAAGGACGTTGTCGAGTACTTTTTACGGCTTTTATTTATTTTTTAATCTCTATTGTTTGCAAAGCCCTCCTTGGAGGTGGAAAACACCGTTCTGCCCCAATTCTGCTTCCTTTTCTTTGGAAAGCACGTCTTTCCCCACCCTTCCCCATCTCCCCACCCTCTGGCTGTAGGGCTGTCCCATCACCCCGCAGCCCCCTCCCAGGACCCCTCCTGGGCGGCTCCGCAGAGGGAAAGGCGCTGAGCAGATGGATCGACTACTTTGGCTCCTTTCCCCTCCTTTGACATCATCGCTGGCCCCTCCAATTTTGCTTTTTTGTTGGTTTTTTTTTTTTAATATATATATATTCTCCTCGTCTCCCCCTCAAACGTGGTTGTTATTCCTTTAAACGCTTTGTGAAAACTCATAAATCTATGTAGGAAACGAGCAGCAGTGTTCTTAGAAGGAAGCCAGTGCCAGCCAAGCTGAGAAAAATCTGGCTTGAGCAACGCAGAGAGAAGGAAGGAATGGAGGAAGGAAGCCAGCCAGCAGGGGAAGGTCGAGCTCCAAGTGTCCAGAACATCCACTCTGCCAAGAGACAACCTGTTGGTGCGCATCAGGACGTTCAAGGCATGCTCCAGCAATCCCATGGCCAACACACACAACTGAAGTGACCACACAGGGCATCCCTCCTCAGGCTGACCATGGTCTGATCTGTCTCCTCCATGTGCTCGTGCCCAACTCCTGCTGAGCCCCAAGGAGCTGGAGGCATTGCCCAAGGGAGCGAGGTGACTCCTTGGAGAACAACTCCAATTGCTTCCTCCATTGGTTCCTATTGCCTTTTATCTCCGCACCGATCCACCTCCTTGCGTTTTGCACAGTGTCATTGGAAGCTGAAGCTCACAGTGGGCTCAGCAATTAGTGGTAGCACAGAAATATAAGGCAAAAACAAGTCTTGCTAATGAGCTGACACATTAAACAATGAGTCACACTTCCATAAGGAGCCCAAATCGAGTTATAACCCTAAATAAACAAGCTGTGAGAAACAGTTTACAAAATATGAATGTGTTACTTATTTAACTGCTGTTGAGAAGCTGTGATCTGAACCCTGAGATGTATTTAAATATCTGAAAGAAATACTACATGTGTGGTTAGTCAGAGCGGTGCTGGGGGCTGCGCAGCACAGCTGGGCTGCACATGGCTTTGGGTTGGTGGATTCCCCACCACCGCGGTGCGGGGCAGGAGCTGTCCAGCACTGGGATGAGGCCAACAACAGGAGCTGCACCCCTCCAACGTGGTCACTTTCAGAAGGAAAAACTGCCTTCTGCAGATGCAAAATGGCAATGTGGTACTTTCCTCGCCAGGCCCCGTGCTGCACTCAGGTGAAATGCCTTGCCAAGGTGCAGCCAAATCCCAAAGCTCTCCCTTCATAACGCTGGTGAGAACTGATCAGGGTCAACAGTGCCACAGTTCTGGCTTGGACGTTTGCTCACACATTGCTCATCCCCTCAGCTTTTACTGGGTAATGTCCCACCCCAGGGGCAAGAATCTGTTCTCATTTGACTGACTGTGTGCCTGTGTTCCCAAAGTGCTTGGGATGAGATGGGATGGTGTTGAGATTCAATGGGACAGGATGGGATTGGGACAGGATGGGATGGGATGGGATGGGATGGGATGGGGATGTGATGAGGTGAGGGTGTGGATGGAGATGGGGATGGGGATGGAATAGGATGGAAAGAGATTGTCTGTGATAGGATGGGATGTGATGGGATGAGATGGTGATGGAATGGGGACAGGATGGGGATGGGATGGGATGGGATGGGATGGGATGGGATGGGATGGGATGGGATGGGATGGAAATGAAATGGGGATGGGATGGGATGGGATGGGATGGGATGGGAATGGGATGGGATGGGATGGGATAGGATAGGATAGGATAGGATAGGATAGGATAGGATAGGATAGGATAGGATAGGATAGGATAGGATAGGATAGGATAGGATAGGATGGTACAGTTGGAAGGAACCTGCAAAGATCATCTAATCCGGTTGCCTGGCCACACCAAAAGTTAAAGCATATTAATGAGGCCATTGTCCAAACACCTCATGCACACTGATGGGCATGGGGGCATCATGCTCTCCGGGAAGCCTGTCCCAGTGTTTGACCACCCTCATGGTAAGGACATTGTTCCTAATGTCTGGCCTGAACTCCCTTTAGGGCAAATCTGTGCAAGAAGCAGGCACAGCAATCCCTAGGGCTGACAAGGTGAAGAGGTTTTAGAAGTATATTAGGGATAAAATAAATCGTAGTGGTGGCAAAGGGCACTGCTAAATGGAGATGTCAAAATTGCTCATGGCAAGAGAGAAGAGTTGGAGACATGATCAATGGGTATTTCTGTTCTGTGTGTTTGGAAGGAAGCATTTGCAACACACGAGGACAATGAAGTGCACTTCAGCCTCTTTGTATCCAAGGAGAATGTCAAACAGCATCTACATGGGACAAACATTTCTAAATCACCCTAAAAATAATAGTAATCTCAATCATTGGTCTAATTTCACATGTCAAGAGTCTAAAAGAGATGGTTGATAGTTTCTGCATCCCTCAGCAATGATGCTAGATGACTGTGACCAGAGAGATGAGGCACCTCATGTTGGGCAGGCTCAGGGCTCAAGCTCTGCACTGGCACAGGCAGGGCTCAGCTGGAACATGGCTGCATGCAGAAATCCATGCTTCCTTGGTGCTCTGCTCTCCTACACCTGCAGGTGTGGAGTGGGGAATAGGGGTAGGGTGGGATGGGATAGGGAAGGCAAGGGGGAAGGGGAAGAAGAGAAGGGGGAGGGGAAGAGGAACTGGAGGAGGATGTGAAGAGGGAGAGGAAGAGGTGGAGGGGGGGAGGAAGGGAAGGAGAGGAGAAAGGAGAGAGAGAAGAGAAGAGAAGAGAAGAGAAGAGAAGAGAAGAGAAGAGAAGAGAAGAGAAGAGAAGAGAAGAGAAGAGAAGAGAAGAGAAGAGAAGAGAAGAGAAGAGAAGAGAAGAGAAGAGAAGAGAAGAGAAGAGAAGAGAAGAGAAGAGAAGAGAAGAGAAGAGAAGAGAAAGAAAGAGAAGAGAAGAGAAGAAAGAGAAGAGAAGAGAACGAGGAAGAGGAAGGGAGAAGAGAAGAGAAGAGAAGAGAAGAGAAGAGAAGAGAAAGAGAAGAGAAGAGAAGAGAGAGAAGAGAAGAGAAAGAGAAGAGAAGAGAAGAGAAGAGAAGAGAAGAGAAGAGAAAGAGAAGAGAAGAGAAGAGAAGAGAAGAGAAGAGAAGAGAAGAGAAGAGAAGAGAAGAGAAGAGAAGAGAAGAGAAGAGAAGAGAAGAGAAGAGAAGAGGAGTGCATCACATCACTGGCTGAGAAGAAGGTAATTCATCCTGGGAATGCCCCTTTGGTCTCCAATGTCTGCTGAGGAGCCTGGACTGAGCAGGCCCAAGAGATGCATGCATGGGAAAAGTTGTTGTTTGACAACTGGAAGCTATCCCATACACATTGTGTCTGGACTGTGCCAGACCCGAGCTCCATCCAGTCCCTGGACTGTTTCCAACCAGGTCAGCAACAGCTGCTCAGAGATGCAACGCCAGCACTGAGCCATCCTTCCCCATGGTGCACTGCCTGTTGCATTTGGGTCAGTCCAGCAGTGCTGTGGCAATCATCATTGCCCTGTTGCGCAGGGATTTGTCCAACCTGCCTCTCTGGGCAATTGACATCTCTGGTTTTTGTGACACAGCGTGGCAATGAGTTTCATGGTGCAATCACTGCTGGACACATGTCAGAAGGTTGGCTGTGGTTTTGGAGTCAGGGCTTTCTTATAGGTTGTGGAAAGTTTTCTGGTGCTGAGAAAAGCCACAGCAATGATGGAAATGGCTGCAATGATGGCTGGAAAAAAAACACCTTGCAAGGAGACATTCAGCAAGCACAGCATGCTCCATTGCAAGAGTTTGACAACAGAACAGAGAGGATCCATCTCCTGGTGCTCCTGCAGAGATGTCTGAGGCTCAAACTGCTCGGCAGCACAGGAGAACTCTGACCCGGGCAGCAGTGGAGGTCAGGTCTCACAGTTTCCAGCCTATGACAGCAAACACTTCCAGACCAGGCAGAAAGGTCCTGAAGGCAGTGCAGAGAAACACAGACTGCCAGCAGGGCCTAAATTACTGGAATTTCAAGAATTTTGGTGATGGCTCACACCAGAAAACGCCATAACCACGGATGTCAATGGTGCAATGCTTCCTTCTGTCTTCAACCCCAGCGCCCGCTGCAGCACCATCAGAGCTCTGCCATGCAGCATAACCCAGCACTGCGTGCACCCACGCTGTGCCCACACTGTCACTGTCCCCAGCAGTTCAGGAGCACTGAGGTCAAGGAGGGCACCCGGAGAGCCGGGCTGTGCTGCCCAAACCCCATTCCCCATCCCTGGGCAGGGAGCTCCAAGGCAGCACACACCTCGCGTCTTAAGCACACGGTGAGAAGCAGATCAGCACGAGACATCTCCTTAAGCTCATCTGGGAATCGCTGCTATCAACGAGTCCTGCTTTCCCAGTCAAAGATGATTTACTCTGATCTGCACTATTGATTTTATTGTGGGAAATGCGGTGATACCTTGAGAGAGGGAGAGACAGAGGTTTGACTTATGGGAGCGCGTGGGGAAGGCTCCCATCCCCATCGCAGCAACGGCCTTTTCTGCATCTGCACCAGAATTATTTGTAGTGTTTTATGCACCCATCTGCTCCCTGCATGCTCTCTATAAATCTCACTGGCTCTCTCTCACACACACATGTTTGCTTTCCATGTAGATTACTTATGATGAGAGTCTAATTAGACCCGGGGAAGCCTGCCTACAGAGCGAGCCTGGGGAGAGCTTAATTAAAGTCAATGGAGAAAATTATAGGTGAAAAAAAAAATAGGGCAGAAAGGAAAAAATATCAAGAATGAAACCAAGGGGGAAAAAAAGAAGGAGAAGCAGGGAATTAAAAGCACCAAAGAGCGTGCACCACTGCTGGGCTCCCAGACATGGTGGTGCTGCAGGGCTGGGATCCAATGGGGCACCCAGTAGTGTGGAGTCCCCCATGGGGTACCCAGAGTTGTGGGGATCCCATGACCCCCAGCTGCCCCACAGCACACAGCCCTGCAGGGTGCACGTTTGCCGGGCAGAGAAGGGCACTGACCAACTCCGTGACTTTCTGGTGGAAGGAGAACTCTTTCAGAAGGACTTGATTTAAAGACCACAAATGATGGAGAACCCGCCACATCCCTTGGCAAATTGCTCCCGATGGTTAATTACACTCCCTGTTTAAAAGATGCATCTTCCTTCCAATTTCGGTTTTTCGAGCTCCAGCTCACAGCCATTGAATCTCATTACATTTTTTATCTCCTAGATTAAAAGCCCTCCATTATCAGAGTTCTCGTCCCTCCATCAGTACTGATAGATGTGATGGAGCTGCCTCCGAACCTCCCTGCGATTAGCTGCACCGCTCCGCCTGCTGCCACTGCCCCCACTCACCCTCTGACCCACATCCTATGTGGGTCCCCAGGCACAATTTTCCTGGAGAGGTGCTAAACCTTCAGTGACACATGGCAGAGAGGGTTGGGTTGGGTAGGGTTGGGTAGGGTTGGGTTGGGATGGGTTGGGATGGGTTGGGATGGGTTGGGTTGGGATGGGTTGGGTGAAGTGCTGATGATCTCATGGCCCCTATTCCAAACTCCTGATACCCCAAACCCGCAGCACCCGGCTCCTGCCTGCCAGGGACCCGATGGGTCATAGAATCACAGCATCACAGAATTGTAGGGGTTGGAAAGGACCTCTTAGAGACCACTGAGTCCAACTGCTCTGCCAAAGCAGGCTCCCTAGAGCAGGTTGCAGAGGAAGGCATTCAGGCAGGTCTTGAACATCTCCAGAAAAGGAGACTCCACAATCTGCCTGGACAGCTTGCTCCAGTGCTCCATCACCCTCACTATGAAGAAATCCTTATGCTTCAGTTGTTCATATGCTTCATATGTTCATATGCTTCATACGTTCCTATGCTTCAGTTTGTGGCCATTTCCCCTTGATCTATCGCCATGTACCACTGAAAAGTGTCTGGCTTCGTCCCTTTGCCTCCCTCACCTTAGATATTTATAGACATGGATCAGATCCCCTCTGAGTCCTCTTTTCCCCAGGCTGAACGAACCCAGGTCGCTCAGCCTTTCCTCATAAGAAAGATGCTCCAGGCCCTTTATCATCTTTGTGGCCCTCTGCTGGACTCTCTCCAGGAGATCCCTGTCTTTTTTTGTACCAGGGAGCCTAGGACTGGACACGATACTCCAGGTGAGGCCTGACCAGGGCAGAATAGAGGGAGAGGATCACCTCCCTTGACCTGCTAGCCCCACTCCTTTTAATGCACCCCAGGATCACACCGGCCTTCTTGGCCACCAGGGCACACTGCTGGCTCATGGCCAGCCCACTGTCCAGCAGGACCCCCAGGTCCCTCTCTGCAGAGCTCCTCTCCAGCTGGTCATCCCCTAACCTCTACTGATACTTGCGGTTATTCCTTCCCAGGTGCAAGACTCTACTCTTGCTCTTGTTAAACCTCATCTGGTTTCTCTCTGCCCAACTTTCCAGCCTGTCCAGGTCTCTCTGAATAGCAACACAGCCTTCCAGCGTCAGCCATTCCTCCCAGCTTCATATCATCAGCAAACTTGCTGAGGATGAATGCTGTCCCCTCATCAAGGTCATTGATGAAGATGTTGAACAAGACAGGATCATCGAGTCACCGTTGAACCTCTCAGATCCAACCCCAGCTCACCCTGCTGTGCACACTGACTTGTCCCCCAGCACCACATCCCCGCAGTCCTGGAGCACATAGGGATGGTGATCGCACCACTGCACGGTGTCAGTGCATTGCTGCTCTATTGGAGCAGACCAATTTCCTGATGCCCAGCCCGCAGCACCGCCATTCCGGGCTGTTGGACATTCCCCACCAGCCTCTCCATACCTCAGCCACCAATGCCTCATCCCCTTGGGTAAAACCCACAGGCAATACAATGTTGGCAGAGAGGTGAATTAAGGGATGTCACACAGAACTGGAATGCATCCCCCCTCCTATGCCCCATGCAGGAGCTGCCCGTCTCTACACAGTCACATTCTCAACGAGGCCAGTGGTGAGGGCAGATGTGGGGAGACGTAAACCACCAGGCGGGGGTCCCCTGGAGCACTGGGGTCAGACCTCCTGCCTGTGCCCTCTGCATCAGTGTCCCCATGCTGCTCAGCACCAGCACCCGCACACGGACAGCAGGGAAGGATGTTTGCTGTTAGCAAAGGAGCATAGGATGGGGCACAGTAAGCCCTCCTTGGGGAGGCGAGATGCTCCCTCCCACCAGCAGACCCCCTGCCCCCACACGCCCTCTGCCTGGAGATCTCCAGAGGCTTTTTGTGAACGCTGGGATCAGTTCCCCACACACAGCAGATCCAACCCCTTCCCTGGGCTCTCCAGGCGCACACCTGCGGCCCAGAGCATGCTGGATGGGAATGAGAGTTTGGGGGGGCCCTGAGACTGAGCTGAGGAAGTACAGCTGAAGGGCTCCAGGAATGCGCTGTGTGGGGAGGGCACGTGGGGGCTCCACCTGCCCAGCACCCAGACATGTGGCACTTCTGTTGTCCTCTTCCATGTCACAACCATCACCCCTTGGCCACGGCCCTGTGCTGGGCACTGCTTCACCCCACAGCCCCAAACCCGCACCCCACAGCGCTCCCAGCCCTACAGCAGCAGCACCCATGGGACGAACAGCGTCGGCATCCACGTCTCCACCACTGGAAGACAAACCACCACAAACACGTTGCGTGCGGGGAGGTTACGGAGCAGTGCTCCCATTGCACGCCCCGTGTGTGTTTGTCTTCATTAGCACAGTAATTCATGCTATGGCCTCGCTAACATTCAAATCAGAAGGAAGAATATTAAAACAAAAAAAAAAAAAAAAAAAAAAAGAAGAAGTAATTATGCTTTTCAAAGTAAGGCTTTATGGGTAAATTGTATGCAAATCGCCGTCTAAATCAGGGCGGCATATCTTAAGCGGATCTAAAAGTTGCGAAGGCCTCCAGCGCATCATTGATATGTAATCAGCGGAGATGTATGATTCTGCTCCTCACTTAGGCAAATGTGAGTGGCAGTGCTCCTGTCTGTAATTGCTATTTATCACAGCGGCTGATGCGAGGAGCTGTCATCTGGCTGCGGGTGGGACCGGCCCGCCATCCATCAAGCTGCTCGGAGGCGGCTGCTGCACGACTGTGCCACGCTGGGGTTTCCAGGTGCTCTGAATCCCCCCATCCCAACCTGGCTGCTGGGACATGCGGGTCCTGCAGGATGGGGCCGGGCTGGGGGAGCCCCACAGGTCCCTTCCAACCGCTCTGAGCCTGAGGTGCAGTGATTTTTGCTCCTGTGCTATTGTGTTTCTTGCCATAGCTCACCAAAATGCAAGGCAGAACTCATCCTGAGCCGAGGGAAGAGATGTGCTCTCTCACCAGGCTGCAGCTCCTTCTGCTCCTGTCCAGCAGAAGGTTCAGCTCTGAGTTGCAGCCATGTGCAGAGTAAGAGCAGCGCGTGGGACCGCCCCAGCACAGCTCTGCCCATCACACAGCACCCACCCAGAAAACCACACCTGTAATCTTCCCCCGCAAAGTCTGCCCAGAGAGCCTGCACCTGCAAACACCCCCTGGGCAGTTAAAGCAGCTAACTGACCCAGCTGCCGTGCAGGGCTGTGGCAGTGGAGCAGTGCATGGCTGTGGCTCTGCTCACACCACTGTGTCCTCGCAGCCCTGCGGCCGTCCAACCCCACGCACCCCCTCCCTCCTCCTGGTGAGCTCCGTCAGGGAGGCAGCAAAGTGTTATGTACTTGCAAGCCCCATCATCCTTAAAAGCGGAGTGATGCACGCTCCAGATGAGAAAAGAGCCTCCATCCCATATGTTAATAGATAGCATTAGGGCAATAATGAAAAGCACTTGAGACAAGTAAGCCCCTATCAAACGCTGAGTAATAGAGATGCACAGAGTGAATCACAATGCACCTCCTCTGCAAAAGATATTAAGACGTCTGCTTTAGTGCAGGGCCCATTCACTCCAACAGCTGCTCCGTTCCTCTGATTGAAGCAGGAGTAGGGAGCACTTTTCCAGCCATTTCCACGCACCCAGCACTTTGCACGCTCGTGTGCAGCCCCATCCTGCAGCACACGCAGCACGGCGAGGGATGCACGGCAACGGGCACACAGCTGAGGCCCCGCTGCACACACTCCAGCTCCGACTCACGCCGCTGATGAACGGCGCTGTCCTGCAGCCGCAGATGGGCGCTGGGTGAGGGCTGCTGATGGGAGCGATGAGTAACTCCAGCAGAGCGCTGTGCCAGTGCTCTGAGCGCCGCAGCAGGCCGGGAACATGGAGTGCTGCCCGGCACGGGGCTGGCTCCTCCACTGCACAACCTGATGGGATAGGACTGCACTGAGAGTCTCAGCCCAACCCCAGCCCATCACCATTCCCACTCCCAGCCCACCCCCAGCCCCACTCGCAACCCCACCCCCTGCTCCAGCACCAACATCATTCCCATCCCAGCCCCAACCTCAATCTCATCGCCAATCCCACCCCCAACCCCAAATCCATCCCCACCCCCAACCCCAATACCATTCCCATTCCCAGTCCCAACCCCAGCCCCATCCCCAGGCCCAGCCTCATCTCCGGGCCCAACACCAACCCAACCCCAACTCCATTCCCAGCGCCAGCCCCAACCCCAGTGCCAACCCAGCATCAATCACAGCCCCATCCCCAGTCACATCCCCATACCCAACCCCACCCCAGTGCCATCCCCAAGTCCATCCCCGACCCCAACTCAAAACCAACTGCTGACCTGACCTTAACCTCAACCCCAACCCATCCCAAACCCCAGCCCCAACGTCATCCCTACCTGCCATCCCATCCCCAACCCCAACCCCATGCCCACCACCACCCCCAGCCCCAGCTCCCCCCCGCCCCAGCCCTCCACACCCCCAGGTGCCAGGTCCCCAGGCCTCACCAGAGGTCCCACTGTGCCCACGCCTCCACCCAGGGCACGGCAATGCACCCCGAACAGGAGCAGCATTTGACACCATGTTGTGAAATGAAACGCTGACAGGGGAGGACAGGGACTCCTTGGATGTGCACCACAAGTGGGGAACAGCACTTGGCTTCATCACAGGGCAGGGACCCCGGGTGTGTGGTGGGAAATGGAAATCAGAGGAGTGAATGCAGGTCATGCAGGAGCTGGGGGAAGCAGCACCACTGCACGTGGGACATTGGGACACAACAGATCTCTGCCCGCTCTGTGCTGGGCCACGTTGATACCCCATGGCCATGGGACACAGCAGATGGGTCAGCAGGGGAGCGTAGCACACTTTGCCCTGGTAATTAGGACGGGCGGGGCCAGCTAATTGCCTGCACACCCAGTGCTGTGGGGCGGGAGGTGCTGCACATCCCTGACCTCGATGCAATGCTGTCCAATGTGGGGCGAGGGCACAGCTGGGAGCACCGCCCGGGCCACGCTCTGAGCCATCTCGTTGTGTCACATTGCATTGTGTTGTGCTGTGTGGCGTTGTGTCACATCACGTTGTGTTCCACTGCGTTGTGTCAAGTTGTGCTGTCCTGTGTTGTGTTCCATACTCGTTGTGTTGTGTTGTGTTGTGTTGTGTTGTGTTGCACTGCGTCGTCTTCTGTTGTGTTGTGTTCTATGTGTTGTCTTCTGTTGTGTTGCATTGTGATCTGTTGCACTGTGCTGTGCTCCACTGAGTTCTGTTGTGTTGTGTTGCACAGAGTTGTGTTGTGTTGTGTTGTGTTCCACTGCGTTGTGTTGTATTGAGTTCTGTTGCACTGTGTTGCATTGCATTGTGTTCTATGTGTTGTGTTCCGTCATGGTGCATTGCATTCTGTTGTTATGTTCTATTGTGTTGTGTTAGTGTGCTGGGTTGCACTGACAACCCCACAACCCCACAGTCCTGCAGACCTGTGCCCCCAGTGCCCCCATTGGCCCCATTGCCCCCATTGGCCCTATTGCCCCCAGAGCCCCATTGCTCCCAGTGTCCTCAGTGCTTCCAGTGCCCCATTGTCCCCAGTGCCCCCACTGCTCCCGCAGCCCCACTGCTCCCAGTGTCCCCACTGCCCCCCCCCAGTGTTTCCAGTGCCCCCACTGCTCCCAGTTCCCCATTGCTCCCAGTGCCCCAATGCTCCCAGTGCCCCCACTGCTCCTGCAGCCCCATTGCTCCCAGTGCCCCCAGTGCTCTCAGTGTCTCTGTTGCCCTCACAGCTCCCAGTGCCCCAATGCTCCCAGTGCTCCCAGTGCCCCCAGTCCCTCTCCCTCCTCCCCGTCCCTCCCCGCACGGCCGCGCCGCATCCACGGACGCGCAGTGCCCTCTGCCGGGGCCACGCGGCCGCCGCCGGAGCCTCTCGGTTGCCACGGAAACGGGGCCGTCCCCAACAGAGATGGCACTCCGCTCTCCCTGCGTCCTGCATCGTGCATTGTACACGCTGCGCTGTGCATTGTGCACGGGGAGCTCTGACACGGTGCCCTTCCCGGAGCTGCCAAGCAGGGTCGCACGGCGCCTCCCGGGCTCTCCCATCAGCACAGCGGACTCGTTTCCTTTTAAGCACTGAATGTGCTGATCGGCAGCGGGGAGATGAGCTCCGAGCACAGGGCGGGGGTGGGGGGGAACTGTCCTTTGGTTCTTCCAGAGCAGCTCCGCTCCAGCGCGGCTGCATGCCGGCAGTGGGGACAGGAGCACAATGAGCAGCGCTCTGCCCTCTGCAATCTCCCCTGGGCGGTGCAAGCAGCTGCAGGCAGCACGGCGTGCGGGCCATGCATAGCACTGCAGGCGGTGCACGGCATAGGTGGCACACAGTGCACGCAGAGCAGGACACAGTTCATGGCGCTGCGGGCACTGCAGGGAGAGCCATGCGCAGTGCTGCAGGTAGAGAACGGTGCTGCAGGGAATGCATGGTGCTGCGGGTAGTGCTCAGTGCTGCAGGCAGTGCACGGTGCTGCAGGCAGTGCACGGTGCTGTGGGCAGTGCCCTGCGGATGCACCATGCTGCAGCACTGCACGGAATCTCTCTCCTGACTCCTCCTCGCAGCTCGGGGCTGTTGCACATTTGTTCCACTCACAAAACCCCAATTGCTGTGTTGATGAGGAAGTAAGAAGGTACCCTGTGGAACAAGGGGAGGTGTGCTGAGGAGGTGGAGATGCTGAGTGCCTTCTTTGGTACAGTTCTCACTTCCAAGACCGCCCTCTTGGGACCCCGGGGGGAACAGGGAGAGTCCAGGAATGGAGAGCTGCCCTCTGGGTGAGGGGGGGGTCCTGGAGCTGCTGGGTGGGAGCAGTATGCAGATCTGCAGAAAGGGTAGGAAGGAGGATCCAGGAAACCGCAGGCAGTCAGCCTCACCTCTGTGCCTGGAAAGGCCATGGAGCAGCGTGTTCTGGGTGCCATCTCCAGGCAATTGGAGGAGAAGGTCATCAGGAGCAGTCAGCATGGGTTCACCAAGGGGAAATCGAGCTTGACCAACCTCGTAGCCTTCTATGATGGCATCACCAGCCGGGTAGGTGCGGGGGGAGCAGTGGATGTCGTCTGCCTCAATGTCAGCAAGGCTTTTGGTGTTATCTCCCATGGCAACCTGATAACAGAGCTGAGAAGGCCTGGAGCATCTCCCTGTGGGGGAAGGCTGCATGACCTGGAGCTGCTCGGCCTGGGGAAGACTGAGAAAGAATGTGATTAGTGCTTATATTCAGTGTGGGAGACAAAGGGACATGGCCAACCTCATCTCAGTGGTCTGTGGGGACAGGACAGGGGGAAATGGCCACAAACTGGAGCACAGGAAGTTCCGCACCAAAATGTGAAGGAACTTCTTCATGGTGAGGGTGATGGAGCACTGGGATGGGCTGCCCAGGGAGGTGTGGGGTCTCCTTCAATGGAAGTATTCAGGACCCGCCTGCATGCTGAGCTGTGCAGCCTGCTGTGGGAGCAGCTCCCCCCAGGGCGATGTCCCAGCCCCCCTAAGTCCTGCCCTGTTTGATCACTGCCTTTATTTACTGTCTATTGTGGGGGCAAAGGCAAATGCAAGTTGTGCTTTGCTTTGAGGACTGATCCTGTTGGTTTTTCCTAAGGGCATTCCATGCACTGTGGCCTGCTGACTGGGTCCCACAGGTCGGCTGCAGGCCAGCCAGAAGCTGCTTGGCCCTGGGCAGGACCCTAAATATTGCAGAGGCTGCACCAAGTGTGGCACTGCAGCCAGGACAGCATTAGCACAGCCACTGTGCTGCATCCTGCCACCAGCAGATGGAGGTCAGCCATCCATCCCTGCCATGCAGAAGTGGGCATTAACTTCCCCAGAGGGAAAGAGAGAAGCATAACAAACGAGCTGAGATGTCTCAGACCATCCTGCAAGGGTCCCATCCCATCTCATCCTATCACACCCAATCTCATCCCACCCCCATCCCCATTCCAGCCCATCCCATCTCATCCTATCCCATCCCCATTCCCACCCCCACCCTCATTCCCATCCCTATACCCATCTCTATCCCACCCCATCCCATCCCATCCCCATCCCCATCCCATCCCACCTCAACCCATCCCCATTCCCATTGCCATCCACATCCCAACCCCATCCCCATCCCATCCCACCTCAACCCATTCCATCCCCATCCCCATCCCATCCCACCTCAACCCATTCCCATTCCCATTGCCATCCCCATCCCACTCCCATTCCCATCCTCATCCCCATTCCATTCCATCCCATCCCACCCCAACCCATCCCACCCCCAACCATCTGATGCCACCCTACCCCATCCCCATCTCCATCCTACCCCATCCCATCCCATCCCATGCCACTTCATCCCATCTTATCCCATCCCACCCTATCATATCCAATCTCACTACACCCCATCCCACCTCAATCCATCCCGTCCCACCCCACCCCACCAACGACTCCAAAGCGACGTTTCCATATTCCTGGTGAGATCTCCCTGCTGTGCGCAGCCCCCATCACCCCTCGGCCGCCTTTGACATCCACTGCTGACACGAGCAGCTCTGCAGGCGACAGCGGGACCCGCAGGCAGAGGGGCGCGCCCTCGTGCAGCGTGCAGTGAGGCGCAGGGGCTGAACGTCCGCAGGGAGCTGCGGGTCACACAGCGCTCGGGGCTGCCAGGAGGTGCCTCTGGGGCGCCGTGCGCGGCTGTGTGCGCTGCAGGGCGGGGACGGACGGCCAGCGGAGCGCTGCGGCTGTGCTGTGCCTGGGGCGGCCTCACCTCGGGCTGCGCGTGCGGGTGGGAGCCGCGAGGCCGGGATCACGGAGCGCCAGTAAGGCTGCACAGAGCGGCCACAGCACCGAGCCCAGCCGCAGAGCGCCGCTGAGGCCGCGTCCCGCACTGTGACACCCGGCCGTCCTCGCAGAGCAGCGCAGGGCTACGGGGCGGCCCGGCAGCGCCACGCAGAGCGGCGGCCCCTCCCGCCCTGCCGGCTCACGTCCCGCCGAGCGCCGCCCGCAGCCCCGCGCAGCGCTCCTCCGCGCCGCTCATCCCATCGGCCTCAGCGCAGAGCCCGCAGCAAAGCGGCCGACGGAGGGCGGCGTGGAGGCGGCGGCACCGCTCGGCAGCGCCGGGCCGGGCCGGGGGCGGCGGAGCGCCGTGCGGGGGGCGCCGTGTGCCGGCGGGGCCCGGCAGGGGGCGGCTGAGCGCCGCGCCGTCCCGGCGGCCGCCGCGCTCCCCCCGCGCCGCCCCCCGCCTCACTGCGCAGCGCAAACATGGCGGCGGCGGCGGCGGCGGCGCGGCGCTGAGACGGAGCCCGCAGCGCTCGGGGCCGCGCAGGTGAGGGGCGGCGGGGCGGGGTGCGGGGGGGGCAGCGCGGCCGTTCCGCGGGGCGGGGCGGGCCCGGAGCGCGGCTGTCACGGCGGCCCGCTCTGCCCGCTCTGCCCGCCCGCGGCCCTCCCTCCGCGCCCACCCGCGGGCCTTGGCAGCCCGCACTGCCGCCGCCCGGCCTGCCCGTGCCCCGCGCCTTCACGGCCGCCCCCGTTGGCTGCGGTGGCCGTCGTGCTGAGCTGCGGTGCAGCGCTTCGTGCCGCTCCCGGAGGCCCCGCAGCGCCCGGTGCGGGATGCCCGGCCCCGCGAGGTGACGGTGCGGGACACGGCGGGACGGGGCCGGGAGAGGCGTCGCTCCGACGCACAGCGCTGCGCTGTGACCCCGCGGAGGGGCGGCCCTCACCGCTGCCCCGGGAAACGGCGGTCCTCCTCCACAGCCCCTCGGAATCCGCTGCTGGAGGGCAGGGCTGCGGGTCAGGGAGGGGTCGCGTCGGGTTGGGGGTCAGGCAGAGTTCGGGTTGAGGGCCGGGCGGGGTTTGTGCCGAGGGTCAGGCAGGGTCGGGGTTGGGATCCGGGCACGGTCCGTGCTGCCGGGCGGCTTCTGCCTCACAGCGCTCAGTTGAATCCCTGCGCTCTTTGAAGCCTCTGCGTGGAGCCGCGGCCTCTTGCAGGAGCCGTCGGCGGGCCGCGCTCGGATGTGCCGCTCAGCATCGGCCGTGGCCGTCGCAGGGCCTGCAGGCGGCCGCCAGCCCTGAGCTCCCAGTGGGTAAAGCAGAGACCCGGCGCGGGGGCCCGGCTTTGATTTTTGCCTCCCTTTCTGTTGACTGTTGTTGTTTATAGCGAGCAGCGGGCGCTGAGTGGCTGCGAGCAGCCATGTGGCAGCTCCTCCTCGGCAGCAGCGGGAAGCCGCTCCCCCAGCGCTCCATGGCCGCGCCGCTGGCACAGCCGCAGCCTCTCCTCTGTCAGCCGCCGCTCGCAGACCCTCGTTGCCGTTGGGTAAACCGGGTGATGGGCTCATTAAAAGAGAGCAAATGAGTGCACGAGTGGCACCCGCTGCAAGCTGTGGCTCCGCGCTGGAGCCCGGCCAGCCCCTCCACACTGCCTTCCTGCGGTGCCATTGGGGTGGCGTTGACCTCTGGGTCGCTGGGCCAGGAACTCGATGAGTTCTGCAGCACGGTTGGTGCCTGCAGCTGAGAGACGCTGCTGGGGCGCACAGCACCGCCGTTATCCATCAGCTGGCTGCTGTCGGCAGCCTGAGCTCGTGTCCTTGCCTTACGCTTAGTTTACAAGGGTCTGTAAAACTTGATGTCAGTGCTGGGGCACGGCGTGCCCACAGAGCAGCTGGGGCGGCCGCTTGGCTCCTGGGCGAGCCTGGGTGTGCACAGCCCTTCTGCTTCACGTTCCTTCTTCTGCACACCTTCCTGCTGCCCTCGTGCAGCATTCAGCCATCCCTGCTGCTGGGCTGCACCTGACCCTGCGTGTGCTTTGAGCCTCTTCCTTTCTGTCACACACTCCAGGGCGCATCTTGCTCTCTCCATCTCCGCAGCTGAATTTAACCTCTCAAAGGCTTTTTTTCTCACATCCCAAGCTCTGTTGCTGTCCTCATTTCGTACAGGCTTGTTTTCTACCCTGCAGATCTCTGCCCTTCTCTGCACGCCGCTGCTGACCCGCGCTGTGGTCGGCTGAGCCCCCCACTGCATGGGGCTCAGTGACCCCATTCTCAGTAGGTCTGAGTGCTGCTATGGGACAAAGGAGTGCAGCTCTGGCGTTTGTTTGCATATTGAGTGGTGGGTTTGTGGCAAGGGAGCTGGCAGCACTGTGAGCCCCATCGTGCTCCATCTGGAGGAGCTGCTGGGAGCACTCAGTGCTGGGTTCCCAACCGTGTTCTGTTTGCATTGGGGCTCTGATCACTTTCCTGCCTTTTGCTTGCTGCAGAAGTTCAGCTTGCAATGAGACAAGCGGGTTTGGAGTCTCAAGTTGCACATTTATGTTTAAAAACTTTCTTGATACAATGGCCATGAGAAGTGGGGCAAGGTGGAGCAGCAGCTTCAGATCCTCCTGCAGGGTTGGCAGGCTCCTCTGTAAGGCAGAAATGTCCAAAGGAAAACCATCCCCAGCAGCAGGCAGTGGGGCTGTCTGTACTTCTGTCCCCAGTTCCAGGCTGGGGCTCCCAGCAGTGAGGTCTCACTGGGCTGAAGGAGAATTGAAGGGATGCACTCAGTGGGCAGCATTGGCAGTAGGGGACGGTCAGACTGGATGACCTTGGAGGTCTTTTCCAGCCTTGGTGATTCGGTGATCCTCTGCCTTCAGGGTGTGCTGCAGTTGCTGCTCCAGCCCTGCCCCATAGCTGGGGGTTACGGTGATGGCTTTGTGGTTCGGCTTGTGTTCCCGCACTCTGGGTTCTCCCTGCCCACTGTGCTGCTGGCACAGCTTTGGCACACTGCTGGCCACGTGTGTTCAGTGCAGCCCGTGTGCCTCACCGCCCTGCGGCCGCTCCGTCATTTCATACTGCTGTCAGCTGGGAGTCTGTGAGTGCTGCTGAGCTCTGCTGGCGTTTCACGCCATGCGAGTGCCCAGCATGGAGTTTAATGGCTGGCAGACAGGCTCGGTGAGAGCACCGTGTCTCAGCGAGCTGCTTGGCAGGCTCTGAGCACACCTCCATCGCTGCAGGACAGCCTGCTGGTTGCTTCGTGGCCGTGAATTCTGTTTGTATTGGTGCCTGCCAAACTCAGCAGTCTCCCAGCACTGTGCACGGGACGGTGGAAGGCCTCGTGGTGCACTGCGTGCTCTGCACACCGGGCAGCACTGCTGTTGGTTATGTGAGCAGGAGAGACCGGCTGTGCTCTGTGCAGAGCTGCCCGCCCGTCCTCTGGGGGTGACGTTGCTGTGCTGTGTCACATCGCTCCTTCTGGCTAAGAGTGCACAGAAGTTTCTGCTGAGTGCTTGCTGGATTGCTCCGTTTGCAGCTCAGGGTGCGTCGCCTCTTGGGGGATTTGAGCTCCTTCAGTCGCAGCTGAGCCCGGAGTTCTGCACAGGATAAAAATAGCAGGCGGTAATTAATGCACGTCCTCAGCGAGCCCGGCTCTGCTGCTCTCTCCTGACATGTTGCACTGCTGCAATTTCCTCTCCTCCTCCGAAGGAAGAGATGAATTAATCTCTGCACGGGTGGGAAGGAAAACAAGGAGGCCGGGAGTGGGACGGGAGCGGGGCTGTGCAGTGGGATGGGAGCGGGGCTGTGCAGTGGGATGGGAGCGGGGCTGTGCTGTGGGATGGGAGCGGGGCTGTGCTGTGGGATGGGAGCAGAGGGCTGTGCTGTGGGATGGGAGCAGAGGGCTGTGCTGTGGGATGGGAGCAGAGGGCTGTGCTGTGGGATGGGAGCAGAGGGCTGTGCTGTGGGATGGGAGCAGAGGGCTGTGCTGTGGGATGGGAGCAGAGGGCTGTGCTGTGGGATGGGAGCAGAGGGCTGTGCTGTGGGATGGGAGCAGAGGGCTGTGCTGTGGGATGGGAGCAGAGGGCTGTGCTGTGGGATGGGAGCAGAGGGCTGTGCTGTGGGATGGGAGCAGGGCTGTGCTGTGGGATGGGAGCGGGGCTGTGCTGTGGGATGGGAGCGGGGCTGTGCTGTGGGATGGGAGAAGGCTCTTCCTGAAGTTCAGGTACACTCGTTTCATTAGTTACTGCTACATACCTGTCGTGCATTTATCCACCTGATAGTTTCTTCCCATATCTCCCACCCCATAAAGAGCTTTGTTTTTAACCAAGAGATGCCCCAGCAGAGAGTGAGGCTGATGAAGCAGGTTCTGTCACGCAGAGCAGTGAGGGCTGTGCTGCAGGCTGCACTCCAGCAATGTCAGCATCCCACAGCACAGAGCTCCCACTCTCCTGGAGCTCCCAGGGATGAGTTCTGGGACATGGCAGTGTGGGCAGGGCGCTTCTCCCAGCCAACTTGGGACGGAGCTGCTCTTTGCTGCTAGCTTTGCTGGCTTTCTGCTTTTTTGTTGTTACTCCTTGAAGCTCTTCCCTCAGCTTTCTCAGCCCACTCCTGGAGCACACCATGTGTGTTGGTTTTATTGAAGCTCGGTGAAGCAAGGGCTGCTCCTGCCCCGAGCTGTGACCCGCCTGCATCTCTCAGTTGGTTGTTTTTTGGAGAGGGAAATGAAGTGCAATGGGATCCTGCCACGCTGTGTTCTTTTCTCCCTTGCTCCGCGCTCTCCCCAGGCTGTGTCTCAGGGCTGGGAAGCGCACTGCTCACGGTCACATCATCAGCACACCTCTGCATCATAACGTCTTTCCCAGGAGTGCATTCCTGAACAGTCTGGCGTTTATCAGCCCGCCTCTCACGTGGCAGAAAGATGAAATTCATCCCAGAGAGAGAGAGAAGAGATGTTGAGAATGGCGTAGAATCCTTCTGGTAGAAGAGAAGTCGTGGTTTGCAGCCGTCCCACCCCCCAGGGATTGCTGTCCCAGATGGAGAGCTGCCTTTGGCTGTGACGGCGCTTCCTTGGCAGGTCCTGGTGTGATCCATATGGGCCCCGGAGGGGCAGCGAGGAGAGGCGGCTGCGCTGTGCCGAGCTGCACTCCCTGCTATCCCTTATTTTTATTCCTCTCCTGAGCTCTCTCCTTTTTATTACAGATCAGACTCAGTCTTTTAAATCCTTCTTTTTGTGTTAGTTTCGCTGTTTGAAAGCTGAACTCGTCTGTATCAGCTCTGTTGATGTGGTTGTGTCCATACCAGAGGTGTGTGCCAAGCGTGGCCCCGTGCGCTCTGAGCTGAGCTTACAGCGTGCCGTGCTCTGCACTGCCGTGCCAGGGGGGAGCGTTTGTTGCAGCTGGCTTTAAATTTAAACTTGAGGTGTTTCCAGTGAATTAAATATGAACATAAATAATGCAGGCAGTAACGTAGCTTCTCCGCAATTAAATGCAGGCGCTCTCATTTTGTCTGTGTGCTTCCAGGTTTAGATGCTTTGCAGCATCCCTCCTGACTTTGCTTCTGGTAGGAGCTGGGGGGTGCAGAGCTGCTGACAGCACAGGGGTCTCAGTGAGAAGGGTTTTTTGAAGCTGTGGATGTGCCACAACAGCAGTGGTTGGATGGGGCAGCATCCCATTGCAGCAGGTTGGTGCCTTTGGAGCTTCTAGGGCAGATCCCATCCCAGCGGGTCTGTCCTTGGTCTGTCCTTGCTGCTGGGTGACACTGGGGCTGGGAGTGCCCTGCCCTGCCCTGCACTGATCGCTGCCTTCAGGTGGAAGCAGATGGAGAAAGTTAGGAAAAGAAGCATTACAAGTTGTAGATGTAGGTGTGTAGATGTAGATGGCTTTCGGGTATGGAAAGGAAGAGAAGCTTTGCCCTTCTCATAAGCACACACAGCCACTCCACTTAGGAGATGAGCAGTAAGGGACTGCCACATACCTTCTGATTCAGAGCTACAAACAGCTGTTGTTGCCTTTTCCCTGTGGTCTTATTCCAGAGCCTCTCAGCACCCAGGCAGCGCTCACTGGTGGCCCTTTGGGCACAGTGTGGTGGGAAGTGGAGCTCTGCCTTCCTCTCCAGCTGCATCCCATGGCCACAGTAGGGCTGTACCCCACGGAGCAGAGCACTGAGTGTGGTGTCCCACTGCTGCTTCTCTTGTGCCCGCAGGGAGAGGGGCTGCTGGCTTTGGGGCTGAGGCGATCGGTCTGTGTTCATCAGGAGATGTTTGTGCAACGTGGGGTGAAAGCATCGCAGTTCTCCCAGTGGTGCCATCAGTTAGCGCTGCAGATGTTCACATGCTCCACAGCTGGGGGATTTTCTCATGGTTTTTTCTTTTGTCCTAGGCGTCTTCGGTTGCGTAAAGGCGAGTCGCTCCCACGATAAGGACGGCAGCAGTGATAGAATGCGGAAACCGGGGCCCCAGAAAGGTGAGCAGTGCTGTGCTGCACGGGGCTGAGCAGGGCCACAGCTGGGGGTGTGGGGGCACAGGGAACGTGGAAGAGTGGAGCAAGAGTGTGCATGGGCACAGCCACTGCCAAGGTGCCCTGGCTGGTGCTGGGTCCCCAGGATGGTTCACAACACCTCCTGCGCACCCGGCAAGCCCTGCTGTGCTGTAGCTGTAAGCAGCAGTGTGCATAGCGTGCCATGGCTGTGTGCAGCAGTGTGCATGCTGTGCCATAGCTGTGTGCAGCAGCAGCAGCAGCAGCAGGGGCTGTGCTCATGCCATCTGCTTGTGCTCCCAGTGTGCACACGCTGCTGCTTCTCCAACACAGGCGTGCCCCACTGACAAGGCATGCAGCTGTGGAGCTGCCTGTCCTGTGTGGCTGCAGCCAGGCCCTGCTGCAGAGACAGGTTGCAGGGCTGTGCCATGCAGGCTGCCTGCAGCTGAGCACGCTGACCTCAGGCTCTGCAGACCCTATTGATTTCCTTCAGTGGTGCTCCATCCGTGTGCATGGCCAGCAGGGAGCTCATCTCAGCACTTTGAGCATGGGGGAAGGGAGCAGCAGAGCAGGGCGCATCCTCCGCAGCCCTTTGTTCACAGCTGTGCATGCACGTGGGGCTCATGGCAGGAGATTGCTACTCTCAGTTTATCTCCTTCCTTTATTTTTCTTAAGCATCCCTTGGCTTCTCTTATCTTCTTCTCAGCGCTGCTTGTCCTTTAATGAAGCATGAGCTGCAGGGCTGACTGCAGGAGAGCAGAATGGGGCTGGCTGCAGGGCTGACTGCAGGGTGAGGGCAGCAGGAGTGCATTCTCCGTTTCCTTTCTAAAAATAGTCATCTTTTGGACACGTGAAGATGGATTTGCTAACAGCAGCAGTGCTATTTCTGTAGCAAGCTGTACCCCCAGTGCAGTGCGGCTCTTCCCAGGGTTGTCACTGCGTGTGGGAGGCGGGGATAGCTGTGCCCCTCACTGACACAAGTGCTTTGTTTCTTGTCATAGCCATAGACTGGAAGGATGGTAAGAAGCACAAGTACGGCCGCCCGCCAGAGTCCCCCTCCCAGTACCAAGGTAAGAGCACATGTCCCTTCCTTTCCCTTCTTTTTATTCCTTAGAGCATCATTTCAGGGGGTCGATGTCCCCTCAGGGGCTGAAATGTACCAATGGAGCCCAAAGCAGGAGAAACTCCGTTTACATTCTCAGCTTCAGACTGACATTAAATGCAGCAGGGTGAGAACATGGGCATGAGGGTGCAGAGCTGCACCGCTCACAGCTGCTGCAGTTTGACCCTTGGGTGCATGGAGTGCTTTGCTTGTAGGAAGTATTTGTAAATCAGAGTGCAAAGCTGACGCTCTGCCTGTGAGCACTGCCCGTCCGTATCATACTTGGTCTGCTTAAAAGTGCTCCAGGATCAATCTCTGCTCTGCTGAGCGTCCAATCGCTGTTTGTAGAGGCACATGGCTGTCTCTGAAACTGACACTGCGCCATGCTGGATTGCACTGAGCAGTGCCTGACAAACAGCTCTTAAGGGACAGCTGTTGGGAGGGCTCCGTGCAATCCCATCTGTGCTGGGCCAGGGCAGCTGTTCTGAAGGCTGCTGGGCATTGCTGGGCTCTGTTCTCCCCATCACTGCAGCAGTAAATTTTGTGTGGCTGTAAACGCCAGAGGGCCACGGTGAGAGGGCACTGCCTGCGAGCAGCTCCTGTGCCAGGAGTGTGGAACTGCACACACCGACACTCAGCCTTCCCTCTTCCTGGCCACTGTTTGAACTCTCTGTTTTCTCCCCTCAGGTCACTTTACCTGGGAGAAATACCTGAAGGAGACATGTGCTGTCCCAGCGCCCCCCCATTGCTTCAAGCAGGTGAGGGGCTGAGTGAGAACGGGAAACCTGGGGGAGATGGTCTGCAGCCCGGGAGTGCTGTGCCAGGGGTGGGCTGTTTTTGGCACGGGGGATGCTTCAGGGTATCAGAGGCTTAACAGAAACCAGCTTGTGCTGAAGCAAAGGCGAACATACAGGTTTAGGTGCTGCAAGTGCTAGCACAGCACCAAAGGGCCAGACGGCAGAGAGCTGTGGGGTGCTCAGAGGGCTGCGGTGCTCACAGTGCTGGCAGTGCTGGCTCTAACGGTCCCCTCCTTCCCTCGGCAGTCCTACACTCCTCCTGCCAACGAGTTCAAGATCAATATGAAACTGGAAGCCCAGGACCCGCGGAACACCACATCCACGTGCATCGCCACGGTGGTGGGGCTGACGGGCGCGCGCCTCCGCCTGCGCCTCGACGGCAGCGACAACAAGAACGACTTCTGGCGGCTGGTGGACTCAGCTGAGATCCAACCCATCGGGAACTGTGAGAAGAACGGAGGGATGCTGCAGCCTCCTCTGGGTGAGCTGAGCTTCAGTGAGCATCCGCGTCGTCCGTGGGGAGAAGCAGGATGGGTTTTCTCATGTTTCTGTCCCTGGGACAAAGCCCCTGTGCTGCCCGTTGCTGTCGCAGTGGTGTCATCCCCTGCAGCTCGCTGAGCTGTTGGTGAGACGTGGCAACAGCTCTGAGTCCTGTGCACACCGTGCTGTGGGTGGAGGTGCTTTGGGGCAGAGATGCAGCAGCTGTTGGTGCACAGATGAGCAGCTCGTACTCTTGCAGCTCAAGTGCAGGCTCAGCACGTGCAGGCCATGCTCGTGTGCTTCCTGAAGCTCTCCGTGTGCCTCAGAGAAGAACTGCGTTCTCAGCTGTTTGTTTGGAAAGCTCCCAGGGCCACTTACATCTCCTGGAGGGCACAGAAGCAAAGGAACTGCAGAGTCCAGCAGTGCTGGAGGCAGAGCAGCTTTCATGGCCTTGCCTGGGCATTGTCTGTACACAACCAAGACGAGTCCAGGTTCTCCTTTCTTGGGCCATGCTGGTGGCAGTGCTGCAGCCTGGCTGCAGAGCCCTGCTGTGCCCACAGCACATCCCCAGTGCTCCTCCTCCAAGCAGAGCTCTGCACCGGTGTCCATAGAGGTGCTGTGCTGGGGAGCTTGAAGTCCTCGTGCATATAGCATAGCCAGGAGAGCTGTTAGGGCTCAGGCACCCACACCATCACTGCTGGCCCTGCCACTCATTGCAAGAGCATTTCCAGCTTCATTTCTGTACCCAAGTGGCTCAGCAGCTATGGCGGGTTGGCTGGGGTCTGTCTGATGGGGAACGTGATGGCTGGGGTCTGTCCAATGGGGGAACGATGGCTGGAAGGGCTATCAGTGATTTAAGTGCTATGTAGAATGAAGGGATGCTTGCAATGTTCAATCTCTCTGTACTCATCTGCAGCTTGATGAATAACTGGGATAGCTGCTCTCTGCTGCCAGCCCCATCTCCACTTACACACACATTTTCTGATGCTGGCCCAACAACGGGCTGATTTCCCATTTTTCCTAACGATGCACAAAGATTAACATGCTTTTAACCATGGTCTAGTCTGGTCTGGTGGTTGGCGACCCTGCACATAGCAGGGGGGTTGAAACTAGATGATCTTTGAGGTCCTTTTCAACCCAGGCCATTCTGTGATTCTATGATTCTTTTGCATTCTGCTGCCAGTCGTTGTTGCAGTGTCTCCTTAAAACCCTCTCAGGGTCCCCAGATAAAATCAAGCTGATCTATAGCGATGGAAGAAACCTTCAGTGGAAAACCTTGAGTTAGAGGAATTTGGGGTTCTGGTTTCTCTGGAGCATCATTTGTGAGCTGTGCTTGGAAGCACAGTGGCCCCAAGTGCACATCTGGCCCACCTGCCATGCAGTGTGGCATGCATGTTGCTCGCATCACACCTTCCCCTTTGTGTTTGCTACAGGTGGAGCCTGCTGTGAGCCTTAGAGCTGCTGTGCTCTGTGTTGCCTCCGCATGTGCTGTTGTGTGCTTGCAGCCCTGGCCCAGGTGGAGCTCAGAGCTCCAGCACAGCCAGCCCTGCTCCTGCTCAGTTCCTGCTCTGCCTGCTTTGAGTTTTGCCAGCAGATGGCAATAAGAGTAATTGAGCTGCAGAGCGAAAGTCATTTCTGACCGTACCAGAGGAGGTCAGTGTGCTGTGCCCAGCTCTGTGCTGTGCCCCCCACTGGTCCCAGCAGGAGTGATGCTCTTATGCCCAGCAAAAGCACAGGGAGCACTCAGCAGAGCATTGTTCTTCCTGCCTGCAGGGTGTGTGAGCTCATGGCATGGCATTCCTGCACTCCTTGTAGCACTGCCTGTGTGCACACACACACCGGCAGTGCTCTCTTTCCGTGCACACTTGGTGTAAGAGGTCCCACTGGTTTGTCCCTGAGGTTTGTGGCAGCTGCTGTGCATCCCATGGGGGTGGCAGAGGGTCTGTGGGGTGTGCCAGGAGGTGTGTGCTTCACAGCAATGGGCTGCATGGCATCAGGAGGCCGTTGTGCACACACTGCAGATGTGTGTTGGCTTCAGGGGGATGCTGCGTGCGGGGGCTCCTTCATGCCAGATCCTGCTGTGCTTCTCACGGTTCATTTCTGCTTTCTCTTTGATCTGAATTTCCTTTTCTTTTTTTTTTTTTTAATTTCTTTTCTTGTGTGTGTTCCTTTTCAAACAACAGAGCACGTTGGGCTCTGGCAGTTCTGGGCTGAGTGCCCTCAGCCTTCCTGGGGTGCTCCAGCAGTGAGGGGTGCAGCGTTGTGCACTCACACACTCAGGTCTCAGGGATTTGCATTCTCCTCCTCGCTGATTTCTCCCTGCTCTGTCAGAGCAGCTGTTTGTGGCTGCAGCCTGGGCTCTCAATCTGACAGTGCCCATCTCTGCTCCCTCCCTGCAGGCTTCCGGCTGAATGCCTCCTCCTGGCCCATGTTCCTCCTGAAGACTCTGAATGGAGCAGAGATGGCTCCCATCCGGATATTTCACAAGGTACTTGGCTGTTTGGGAGCGAGCACTTCCTTCTGGCACATCCCTCTCCTGCATGGGAGAGGAGCACACTACCAGCATTGCCATGTGCTGCTTCCCCTGGCAGCTCTGTGCCGCTGCTGCTGGCTCAGGGTAGGGCTCAGTGCTTACACAGCGCTATGTGGGCTGTGCCCAGCAGCCCAGGGATGCAAGCTAGGCAGCTCACAGGGCTCACACCCACCCCGTCTGCTCCATCTGCTCATGGAGGTGAGTGGTGATGGAGGGGCAGACCTGCGCCGGGTGGGCACCGCTGCTCTCTGAGCTCATTTTCCTTTTCTCATAGGAACCACCATCTCCATCCCAAAACTTCTTCAAGACAGGTATGAAGCTGGAGGCGGTGGACAGGAAGAACCCTCACTTCATCTGCCCGGCCACCATTGGGGAGGTGAGAGGTTCTGAGGTCCTCATAACATTTGATGGCTGGAGAGGTGCCTTCGATTACTGGTGCCGATATGATTCCCGGGACATCTTTCCCGTAGGCTGGTGCTCGCTGACTGGAGATAATCTGCAGCCCCCTGGAACAAAAGGTAAGGCTGCCTCATTGCCTAGCACTCTTGCACTTGAGGATACAATAAGGGAACCACGAGCATTACCGATTTTACGCCGTGGGGCTGCTCCTGTTTGCGCTCCTGGTGGTTATCCCGGCGTGCCTTGTGTCGTAGTCTCCTCTGTGAACATGGAAAAGCACAGGCATGGGCAGGAGCAAAACGTGAATGCCGTGTGATGCTCCTGAAAAGGCCTTCATGTGTGCTCTGCTGTTGCTGAACTCACCTTTCCTCAGGGAGTCTGAACAGCTCCAGCTTTCACTGCTCTTAACTAGGGCGGAGAAGCAGGCTGCTCCGAGGTCATGGGCAGCAGTGGAGTGAGAATCCAGAGAGCCCCTCTCCATTATGAACAGAGCAGAAAATCAATTCTCAGGGTCAACCTAAAGAAGGAGCATCGTGGCTCGCTTACTTAAAAGTCACGTCTGGGGAGGGTGAGAATGGGAGAGATGTATGGCTCAGGGCACAGCAGACTGGAGAGGGAAATAGTGGCTGTGATAAGAAGGAAGAGATGAGTGTGGGTTAACAGCTGTCAGTTCTGGGCAGTGCCCTGGAAGGGGTGGGTGGGAAGGAGACCCCCAGTTACCAGAGCATGGCCTTGCAGAGAGGAATTGTCTGCTGCTGGAATAGCATCCCTAGCTCTGTGCTTGTGCACACAGAACGCATTGCTGCTGAGGGGCAGGGAGGTTCTGCAGCCTTTCCTGCAGTGTGTCCCCCTGGCTGCAGCACTCTGATGGCAGGCAGTGGTGTAGCACAGCATGCTGGCCTGGGCACAGCACTTGGGATGGCCTCCATTTCTCAGCATCCTCGCTGCCCTGGGATGTGTTTAAGTGCTCGGCGTCTGCAGGTGGAGATGATGCTCAGGCACCAGGCTTTCCACTCAACGTGTTGCAACACTTCTCTTTCTGGTTGCTGCTGCTTGGTTTCTCTCCTTCCTGCAGAGGTGCTCACTGGGAGTGCAGACGAGCGCTGCACTCAGTGCTGGGAGCAGTGCCCTGCTGTGGGTGCTGCAGCACGAGTGGTCCCACAGAGCTGCAGGTCTGTGGCTCGGTGTGTGCAGTAGAACTTTGGTTTGGGAGCTGGTGTCACACCAGCATCACAGCTGCACTTTTCCTCTGTGGTCTGCCCTGAAGTTTTCCCGTAACCTGCAGAGTTGCAATGCTGTCTGGGCTGGGAGTGCTGCTCCCTCCCTAACACCGTGGTGCAGAAGACAGAGTCCTCTGCTGCTTGATTCTCTCCTGCAATTCAGACTGATGCTGCTGAAGAAGTGAGAGCCCTGCAGCCCAAGCGTGCAGTGCTGGCTGCAGTGTGCCCAGGTGCTTTGGAGGTCGTCCTGCATTTGTGCCATCCACAGAGCATCCAACACTGCGTCCTGTTTGCACCCCGTGTTTTGGAGGGGGGAGGAAAGTGCTTTGGAGCCCAGGCAGCCTCCTGAGCCTGGCTCTGGCACTCAGGGAAGCGCTGCCGCAGCACACGTCCTTGTTGGTGCTTGGTGCTGAGCATCCAGCCCCGCTCACTGCACAGAGCAGCGTGTCACGGTTCTCCTCTTGATCCTGGTATTTTTATAACTTCTGAATGGCTTTAAAAAGAACAAAAGATGGAACAAAGCACACCCACCCACTGGAGGCTGCTGGCTCCCTGTGCTCTGAGGCATCGGAGGTGCCCGGCTAATGTTTAACCAGGAAGCCAAGGCTAAAAATGCACTTCAGACAAGAGCAGAATGAGCAGAAACTGCAGGAACGCCCCAGAGTGGCCTGAGCACCATGGGAGTGTTTTGGTTTGACCTGGGGGGGTCAGAGCCACTGGAGATCGCACTGCAGTTTGCTTGGGGTGAGAGGGCATGGGGTGCAGTGTGGGGGAGACCTGCTGTGAAGGTGACTGCGGACAGGTGCGGCGTTTTCTTATCCCTTGCATTGGAACCGTGTGCCCCAGTGGGCTCAGTGCTCCTGGGTTGGATTGGAACTGGGCTGCTGACTGCTGCTGGCCCAGGCACCGTGAGCTCCTGCAGGCACGAGGAAAGGAGCACAAGCTGGGGCTGCCGGCACTGAGAGCTCCTTGCAGGGCTGCAGGTACAGCCAGCCACAAGCTGCTGCAAACCAGTGCTGCTCGTACATTGAGAAGGATGCACTCTGCAGAGCAAATAACAGCAAAAAGAGGTGTTGAGTTTGCTGGGAGCAGGAGGGGAGTTGGCAGGGGAAGGGGATGCAGAAGCAAGTGCTGCTGTCAGCAGGAGGTGTTCACGTCGCCTGCAGGCATGCTGAAGGAGGGGGGGGCTGACGGGCAGCTCTGGGGGATGCCCACTTGGCACTGCCTCGTCCTGTACCCAAAAGCTTTGCCTTTGTGTTGTGACAAAAAGGACACGTGGCTCAGCTCACCCATTGCCTTCCTGTGGCGTGGAATGTGGGTGGCTCGTGGGCAAGGAGTTGGGTGGGTGGTCGTGGCTGGGGGTCCTGTGTGCACGTGGAGGCGGTGGTGAGCGCTGTCCCCAGGGCTCTGTCTGGCAGCAGTGCTCTGCCAGCCCGGGGGGCTGTGGGGTCCCTTCCAACCTAACCGAGCTGTGGTTCTGTGATGTTACAGTGCTGCCCGGTGGGTGCAAAGCACTTAATTTCTTTCCTGTACCCAGAAGAAATGGTGAGCTGGGATTTGGAGCTGTGCGTGCTCAGCAGAATGCCTGCACTGGTAACAAGTGTGTGGACATCCCCACTCAGCGCAGTGCTCTGTGCCTGGTGCCCAGCTGGTCTCTCATCTCACCTGGCTTGTCGCCGTGCTGACCCCGGGGCACTGGGGTGAATGCTGCTGCTCTGCTGTGCGGCCATCCCACATGCTGAGCCACTCATGGCACTTCACCCCATGCCGTTGGTTCTGCTGTTCTGTGACACGTGGAAGGTCCCTTTCGCTGCGTGCTCTGCAGGACAGCCGGCGTGGTGCAGTGGGACCCCTCAAACATCAGCTCTGAGCAAAGGGCTTCTGCCTGTGCCAGTGCCCAAAGGAGCACCCACAGAGCTGTGCTCTGCTGGGCTTTGCAGCCCGCTAACAAGCAGCGCTGTGTGGATGCTTCTGCCGTGACGTGCAGCGTGCTCATCTCTCTGTTCTCCACAGCTGTGTCCCTCCCCATCTCCTGTGGGCTGCAGTGATTCCCTCCAAGCTCCTCCTGCTGCGTGGGCAGCAGGCATAGCAGGGCCCTGCTCTGTGTCAGTGGGGAGGAGCGCTTTGCTCCACTCACTGCTTTGTGTCCAGCAGCAGGGCCTCCCAGTGCCCTGCTACCCCTGGAGCTGCCTGGGGCTGCAGTCATTCCTTCCATCCCTCATTCTGTGGGGACAGCTGTTTGTCCCCATCTCTTTGACACCACGCTCACCACTTGGCAGCCCTCCCCTCGTCCCACGGCTCTCACCCTGTGTGAAAGCTTTGCAGCTGCTCTGCAGAGCCCTCAATTGTAGAGTGGCAGTGTCGGGCACACTGGAGCCAGCGCACACTGTCCTGCTTCTCTTACTCATCCTTTTAGTGTTTAGAGGCTGTGCTGGGGTTCCCCTCACTCTGGCAGCAGCCCAACACCTCCTCCTGTGCACACACATGTTGAGCACACAGCCAGACTCCCAGCTCTGTGCTGTGCCAGAGGTGTCCGTGAGTGTCTTGCAGTGCAGCAGCGGTTGCTGCTGTCTCCTTGCAGCAGCAGTCGGAGCAGAAGGGCTGTGCTGCAGCATCAGCCCCAGAGGGGCTCAGGGAAGGACTGAGCGGTGCCGGGGTCTGTGGCCACTCCAGGATTGTCCCAAATGACACTGTTTAAAGATGGAGGCTGCTCTTGTTTTCATCCTCGCCTGATTTAATTACATTTGCTTTCTCTCTTTTTATTTCAGTTGTGATTCCAAAGAGCCCTTTACCTGCCTCCGAAGTAAACTCGGAGAAGCCTAGCATGCACAGTAGCACAAAGACTGTTTTGGGGCATCAACAAGGGCAAGGGCGTCGCAAAGCAGGGAAGAAGCGTGGTCGAACGACCAAAGCGCTAATCCACCACCCCATGCCTGCGCCCTCCAAATCAGTGGAGCCTTTGAAATTCCCCAGAAAGAGAGGCCCCAAGCCTGGCAGTAAGGTAAAAGCTGGTGCTGACGCAGGCGGGTGCGAGGCAGTGCTGCCCTGGGATGCTGCATGCGTGTGTCTGTGCACGTCTGTCCGGCAGTGGTAGGAGAGCAGAGGGGAGCGTGGGGCTGGAAGCACCTCGGAGCGGCTGTGCCCTGTGGGGCCTTCCCATGGAGGAGCCGTGTTGGCCGTGGAGTAGCACGGCACGTGCTGTGGTCATGGCAGGGCAGCCTGGCACAGGGCCGGCTCTCTGCCCGCGGTGCAGGGCTGGCAGGTCTGGGGCTCGTCCCGGTGCTGCTCGTGTGTGGGGCAGACAGGTGTTGAGCACGTAGGTTCTCGAGGCTCCCCGTCGTCGCCGCGCCGTGCCCTGTGGTGCCTTGTCTGTTGGATGCACAGCAGCATGTAGCGATCGTGGGTGGTGGAGGAGAGTGGGGGTAAAAGGAGAAATATCCTCCTCTTTTTCTGCAGAGGAAACCTAGGACATTGCTGAGCCCAGCACCCACCTCTCCAACCACCAGTACCCCTGAACCCGACACAAGCACTGTGCCCCAGGACGCTGCTACAGTCCCCAGCTCTGCCATGCAGGCTCCCACAGGTAAGGCTCTCGGGCCGCATCCCTGGAAAGATTGCACACGTGGGACTGCAGCCATCAGGACGCAGCAGGGCACTCCCACTTCTTTGTGAGCGCGTGCGCCGGCAGCAGGAGCAGAGGTGGCCCAGCTCTGTGTAGGGAGGACAGGAGAGACACGTGAGCTCAGCTCAGCCTTTCCTCTGCCCCCGTCTGTATCAGAGATGCGCAGTGGCTGTGGGTCCGTCTGATGGACATAGGGGTCCCTGTCCCTGAGCTGCCCCCCGTGTGGCAGTGACCACAGAGCCCTGCAGGGCCCATGCAGCCCCAGGGCAGTGGGCTGCAGGACCTGTCCTGCTTGAGCAGCGAGGCTGTGCTGCTCAGGGCAGGATGTTGGGGCACAGAGGGACAGGAGGGAGCGGAGCAGTGGGAGCTCTGTGCAGCTGGGTGGTAAATCTGGGTAGGAGCACAGCGCCGATCCTTGTACATTTAAGCAATGGATGTGGGTAGGGCCCTTTGTTTCCCCAGAGCAAAAGCAGCCCGCTCCCCCGGAGCTCAGTCTGCATCCCTTTGCTCACTGTGCACAGTGCAGCTGTGCTCCCTGGCTGGAGCAGACCCCTGGGAACTGACAGCTGGGGAGCAGCCCCAGGAGGAGCGGCGGCAGCGGAAGAAGCGCCTGCAGGAACACTCCAGGGTGGTTCCCCAAAGCGAGATTGCTGCCAGCTCATGGGCAGTGGCTGTGCTGGACTCACGTTTTGGGAGCACTTTGACAGTCTTTGAAACCCGGGCATCCCTCGGGTTGGATGTTAGGCATCTATACCTTGCGTTCTTGAGTGGGTTAACGGCAAACACGTTTCTCATCTTGGCAGTTTGCATTTACTTGAACAAGAATGGCAGTGCTGGGCCCCACCTAGACAAGAAGAAAATTCAGCGGCTGCCGGACCACTTTGGACCAGCTCGAGCCTCTGTTGTCCTGCAGCAAGCAGTGCAGGCCTGCATCGATTGCGCTTACCATCAGAAAACAGTCTTCTCCTTCTTAAAACAAGGCCACGGGGGAGAGGTCATCTCAGGTGAGAACTGGCCTGCAGCACTTTGCCTTCGGAGATGTCATGGCAAGAGTCCGCTCGCTGGAAGATGAAGCTTGGCACAGTTCCGGGCCGGGAGCAGACAGAAGATTTCTGTCTTCTCTTCCTTGCTGAGCAGCTGGCACAGGGCAGGGGCATGTCCTTGGGGAGCAGGCATCACCTCCATCCCAGCGCTGCTGGGCCCCAGGAGAGGATGGCACAAGCATGGGTGGGCGCTCCGCACTCCTGGTGGAAGGAAGA
This sequence comes from Gallus gallus, assembly GCF_016699485.2. NCBI lineage: Eukaryota > Metazoa > Chordata > Aves > Galliformes > Phasianidae > Gallus > Gallus gallus. The sequence continues at coordinate 1,624,512 of NC_052554.1, forward strand.
TCCGTGCCACGAAGTCTCTCTTCCCCAAGCCCTGGTTTTTAATGCCCCCCGAGCCCCTGCTGAGCTGGCCATGGAGCGCAGCCCCCCCAGATGGCCATTCCACCCCCTATCCCATGGCCCCACTCCCATAGCCCGTCTCGGCCATGCTGGCAGCTCTGGTGCAGTGGCGATGCGGAGATGCAGCAGCTGGTGGTGCGGCCCCCTGCGCTTGCCAGGGCCTTACGTGTTGGGCTCTGTTTGTTTCTGTCTCCAGCTGTGTTTGATCGGGAACAGCACACTCTGAACCTGCCCGCAGTAAACAGTATCACCTACGTCCTCCGCTTCCTGGAGAAGCTGTGCCACAACCTCCGCAGTGACAACCTCTTTGGGAACCAGCCTTTCTCCCAGCACAGCCACGCACCACGCTCACACGAGTACGACCACGACAGGTATCTACCAGGTAGGAGCTGGGGCGGGGGCAGCACCAGGGGGACCCCAGGTCCCGTACCCAGCTTTCCCCGTCGCTCGGGAGGCAGCAGTGCATTGGGCAGCAACGCCGTGCTGCTGCCTGCAGCTCAGGGTGCCACTGTTTGCAGCTCAGGGTGCCGTGCCGGACTGAGGGTGCTCAGCAGCTGAGCTCTGCAGGGAGCAGGTGCTCCAGTGTCTTTCTGAGGCGCCCAAATGCAGTGGTTTCTGGTGAGGGTGAGGGTTGTTCCGTCATTTGTAGAGGTTGTGGGAGGATGAGGACATGCTGAAGTCAGGCTGAGCGCGAGGGCTCTGCCTCTATGTCACCTCCCACCCCGTGTGCCGCCGTGGGGCTGAGCAGGAGTGAGTCAATGGGCCAGAGAGCAGTGGAGCTGCCAGCAGATGGAGAGCTGATGACTGCTGGTAGGAGCAGGGCTGGTGTGCAGTGCCGTGCACAGGTCGGTTTGAAAGCACAGGCAGGAGGAATGCCAGGACCACCATGCGTGGGCACCACTGTTACCTGGGAGCTCTGATGCACAGCAGCCAGGGCAGGTTTCTGGCCTGCATCTGCTCTTGGCGGCTTGGTAACCACGTCTCCTCGTCTTAAGCAGAGCTCAGGGCAGCAGTGTTCCTGCACAGCCACTGCCATTGCCGTGTCCGCAGCCCCAGCAGTGCGCCTTGCGCCTCCAGCATCTGCGTTGACTCCGGTGCTCAGCTCCTTCTCATATCTCTGGGCAGGTGCTGTCCTGCCTGGCCCAGCCTGGGAAGGCAGCAGCAGGTCTCTGTAAGTGTGTGCCACGGTTACTAGCAAAGACACCAAGTGGTGCTGCACAGCAGAGTGGTGTGCGGGTTTGTTGGTGGGTGCTGCACAGCACTGCTCTGTCAGTGGAGCAGCACAGCGCTCCCACTCTGCCCCATGTGTGCCCACTGCCTGCACAGCTGTGGGGGCACAGCTCACAGCACAGCTCACTGCATTGTGCCCTGCAGCCCACACTGCAGCATCCTGAGCCACCATGAGCTGGGGGCTGGGCTGAGCCCCCCCAGGGGCTGCCTGCTGCTCCTCCATGCCTGCCCAGTGTGCGCGCGTGTGTGTGTGTGTCCGTCGTACCTGGGGTCCCACACTGTTGGAGCACCTTCGTAGGGTTAAGGCGTTCATTACACTGAGGGCATTTTCTTTCCATCGTGTTCTTCTCTGCCTATCCCCTCCCCACCCCCATCCCTCCTTTGTTGGCCATAATGCATCTCCCGCTGGGTGAGCACTCATCCTCTGTGCCACCGTGTGGTGCCAGGCCCTGTGCTGGTGGCCACAGCACTGGGAACTGCATGGTTCCCACCACGGGCAGACCAGAACCTGCACAGCGCAGCCGGGTGCTCTGGGGCTCTGAGAGGGGAAGATGGGATGGAGCTGAGCTGAGCAAAGGTGGCACTTGGGATGAAGATGGCAAAAAGCACTGTGCCCCCTGGTGGGCTTCAGCCCCACACTTTCCATCCCTAGAACTCAGAGTGAAATGCAGAGTGCTGTGTGGGCTGGCTGCGCCTTGGGGGGCGGTGGGGCACGTGGGTGGCTGTAGCACGGCCTGCCTTGCTTCCCAGCAGCTCTGAACGGAGCTTGTTCTCTTTCCCTAGACAGAAGCAGTTCGTTAGACGGCACTCTGCAGGGACCAGGCCGGGGTACAAAGCGCTATTGCCAAGATTCCCCTCCGTACAGTGCTCCTCTCTCCCCCAAGTTACCAAAGAATGACCGTCACCCGCTGGAAGGTGAGCACAGCATCTCTTCCAGCGCTGCGGGCACAGAGCTGGGAACAGGAGGGGTGCTGCTGGCATGGGAGCTGCACAGAGAGGGACAGAATGGTGTTCAGGGCATGGAACCCCCACAGCAATGCAGGGTGAGCAGAATGTGGTGGGGGTCCTTCCCACCTTGAGAGCTGGCAGCCAGGAGCACTACAGCAGGGCAGTTAACCCACATCTGAGTGCCATTGCCGTGTCACTGCTCCTAATGTGGCCCTCTTGCTTCAGTCTGTCTGCCTTTGAGGTGTGCTGCGGCGTTGTGCACAGGCTGGTTGTGCACTGGCTGGTTGTGCACAGGTTGGTTGTGCAGTGCAGCCTCATGGCTGGGAGCTGCCCTTCCCCTCATGTTCCTTGCAGCCACACTGAGCCGTGTGCTGTCCCTCCTTGTTGCACCTCCCAAAGTGGCCGCAGTTGTCGGTGTTGGGAGAAGTGGGAGTTTGGATTGTGCTGGGCTGGGGGTCCATACAGCCTCACACTGCTCCTTGAGCGCACCACTGTAACGTGTGGGAGTGTGGCCGTGTCAACACAGTGACTCTGTGTTCACTGTTGGACTGGAGGCATTCTGAGGGTGAGCTTTGCACCTGAAGTGCTGCACCGACACAGCCCTGCATGGTCACTGTTCCTATATGGGCGTGCAGGGCCTGGCTGCAGCACGGCAGCCTCACAGAGCCCGGATGGATGCTTGGGTGACAGAGGGAACAACCTCACCTATGCTCGTGGCATTGTCTGTGATATGACACAGTGCTGTGCAGCTGATGGGGTGCAGCCATGGGCAGCAGCAGTGCAGGCAGAGAAGCTCCTGGCACACAGAACACCCAACGTGCGGTTGGTTTGTGGACACTGCTCCCTGTGACATGGGGCACTGCGTGCTGCTGGACTTGCCAGGTTTTCTGTGACATAGAAACTGCGTCTCAGAGGGCGGCTCATGCAGCACTGGGTCTGCTTGTGCTGCGGTTGGGTTGTGTGTGCTGTAGTAGATGCACAACTGCGCTCCTCATGTCCTCCTTGGTGCAGAGGGTTGAGCAGCACCGCCCGGTGCCCTGTAGGTCTGTGTCTTGTGCTGCCCTGCAGCCCCACAGCCTGCACTGCTGCCCCCAGTTTGTGCAGGGCTGCAGTGCTCAGGGTCCTCCCTGGGAGCAGTGGCAGGACACTGGGCTGCAGGCAGTGCAGGCAGCAGAGAAGCCGCTGCGTGGGTCTGGCTGTGGGGCCGGTCTGGCTGTGGGGTGGATCTGGCTGTGGGGCACTGGGCCTGGAGCTGGCCACGCTGCTCGCTGCCATCAAGGTGGGATGGGATGGCTGCATGCACTGACTGCAGCGTGCTGCGTTCCAGGTGAAACCTTCGTGCTGGGAGACGGCCCCCCCGGGCCCCTTGAGCCTCGCATGGACCCCATGGACTCTGCCCTGAACGCCGTCAACGCCTCCGGTCACAGCCGAAGCTCCAGGGAGTTCCGCCTGCAGGGATACCGGCACCTGCACCAGCCCTGCAGCCTCAGCCAGGGCAGCACCTCTGCGCTGGGCAGGCTCGGCTCCACGGGTAGGAGCATGTGGGAGCACTGATGGGCACGGGCTGGGGCAGGGAGCGCTGCAGGAGAGCACCCAGCAGTGCCAGAGCTGGGATCCATCCCGGGGCTGCAGTGTGTGCTTTGTCCATCTGGGATGTTGCTTCAGGTGGGGAGGGGGGCGGGGAGGGGAAAGGGGATGCACAGCTGCAGGTGCTGCTGCATGCATGTGGGTGACACTGCTGCCTGCACATGAGTGACTCTGCCATGTGCTGTGCCCCAGGCTCCGAGCGGTACCGCGAGGGCACACGGCTCAGCAGCCGCGACCCCTCGTGCTGGACGGTGGAGGAGGTGATGCAGTTCATCCGGGAGGCAGACCCGCAGCTGGGACCCCACGCTGATCTCTTCCGGAAGCACGTGAGTGTGTCTGTGTCCGTGCCAGGGCAGGAAGGGCAGAGCAGGGATGGCAGCATAGGGCACGGCGCAGCCCGAGCTGAGCTCTGGTGCTCTCTGTGTGCATGGAGAGCTCAGCTCACAGCAGCACTGAACCACACAGAACTCTTCCTTTTAGAATCCTAAAATTCACTTCATTGCAAATTTCTTCTGGCACGAGGCATGGTGCAAGCACGGCTCATAGAGTGCCCTGCTCTGAAGCTCCTGCAGAAGGGCTGTCCTGCCACTGGCAGTGGGGGTTGGGATGGGATGGTGCTGCACTGCCCAGCTCTGATGGCGCTGCGCTTTCTCATCCCGGCAGGAAATCGACGGGAAGGCGCTGCTGCTGCTGCGCAGCGACATGATGATGAAGTACATGGGGCTGAAGCTGGGCCCGGCCCTGAAGCTCACCTACCACATCGACAAGCTGAAGCAAGGCAAGTTCTGAGGACGCTCGGCAGGACGGCCCCCGCGCTCACCCGCAGTCCGTCCGCACGCACCCACCCACCCACGCCACCGCCGCAGCCCGGCTGCAGGGACGCACCACGCAGAGCCCTGTGCCCTCAGCCCCTCCTCCCCCCCTGGCTGCTTGGCCACGTGGAACAGGGTGGGTGGCCATCCCCAGCCCCCAGCACTGCCCGTCTTCCACGCCAGCACGGAGCGGCTCAGCACCGGCCCCCCCGGGGGTCCTCCGTATTTATTTGGGACTGGGGAGGCCCAGGAGATGGAGCGAGCCAGGGGGCTGAGGAGCGGGGCTGGGCACCGTGGGACTCATCAGCCCTTCTCTCCCCTTCGCCTTTTTTTTATGATGAGGAGTTGTCCGTTGAAAACTATGACTTTTTTTGTACCTGATGTCGAACTCACAGCTCCTGGGGATTTACAGCTGGAGGTGCAGAGCCCACCTCCCCGCAGCCGTCCTCCTCCCTGCAGCTCCGTCCCAGCCCGGTGCCGGGCAGGGGGCTCTGTCTGATGTATTTATTTGCGATGGCACTTGGGCTCTGAGCTGCCAGCCGGGGGTGCGGGGTCCATCCCTGCACATCCCCCATGCAGCAGCGGGTGGGACCACAGAGCAGAGCCCCCGCACTGCCAGGGAGCTCTGCTGCACTGCTCCATCCCTGGGGTACCCCCAATGCTGCCCCACTTCCCCACAGCGCAGCTGGGGGGTGGGGGGGGAGGGGGGCAGGTTTACCCCAAAGGGGAAAGTTGCAAAGGAAAAAAAAAGAAAAAAAAAAGGCAAAACCTGCAAACCCAAAGTGACAGAAAGGCTTCCGTAATACAGCACTGCCTGCACTGCTCCCTGCTCACAGGGGGGGTCCCACACATGGGGGTCCCGCACCCCCCACCCGTACCTGCGCCGCTCCCGCTGCAGCCAGGCCCCCACGCGGGCTCAGCCCGTGTTTTCCTCTGCACTTATTTTACGTCTATTTGTTTATAAATAAAAGAATAACGCAGAGCTCACAGCGCTGCTGCTGTGTGCGCGGGCAGGAGGGGAGGCGGGGGGAGAGGAGATGCTGCCGGGGGGAACTTCCTTTCTCTTCCGCGGCCACAGAGCAGAGGGTGCAGTGCTCACACTGCAGCAACAGGCAGGAAAAGGAAGGAGAGGACAGCTGCAGCCCCAGCAGTGCAGAGCAGAGCTGGGGGCGCCCCGTGCTGCCCATCCACCCTTCGGCCACGGTGCGCTCTCCTGGCAGCTGTGCGTTGTGTGCTCTGTGCTAACGGCATCCCTGCAGGAAGGGGGGCAGAACTCCCCCTGTACCCACATCTCACTCCTGTGCCTCCAGGATGGAGCTCACTCAGTCTCCTCGCATTACCATTCAACATCAACGCCGAAGAACAAAAGAAGAGCTGAGGACACGGCCAGGATGCGGTAACAAAAGTGTATAAACCATAACTTAGGGAAGGCAGAAGCGGAGAGCGGTCACATATTGCTGGGAGAGGGCCCAGAAAACCAAACGGGGGCTCTTCTTCAGCCACGACGCAGCTGAAGGAAAAGAAGAAAAGAAGGAATCAGTGATGCTGAAGGGCAGCAGATGCGCATCCACCCTCAGAGCAGAGCGGCCGAGCAGCTTTTCCTTTCCATAAGGGAAGGGGTTGGGAGCGCTGGGGGTTACCGAGCATCAGTCGTGATTGAAGGATGGAAACTTGAGCTCTGTTATCTCCGAGTCAGGCGAGCTGCTGCCGCTCCTGTCGCTGTATGTGTCCCTGCAGAGGACAGAGGCAGCGCTGTGGGATGTGCTCACAGAGGGCTCTGCAGTGGGAGCAGTGCCTCCTTCTGCCCGAGGGTGAGAAGTGAGGCAGAGCTCCCCGGAGCCATCCCACTGGAGATGGGGCTCGGCCACATGCGTTGATCTCAATTGGCAAACCCTAAGATTAGTTCTGTAAGAGATATTTGAAGACCACACTGATGGACACAAAGCTGATAGCAAACAGACTGGTTGGCCACCTGCACTGTGCATTCCCTTGCAGCCTGCTGGTGACAGCCAGCTGCCTTTAATCCATCGGACAGCTTTCAGAATCGATCAGTGGCTCCAATGGGAAGCACCCTGGGAACAGCACAGCCAGCGGTCCGACCTCACTGACATCTCTGCCCATTCTGCCTCCTCCTCCCATCCCACACATCTTTGCAGTTCTATATAAACCTGTTCTGAGCACTGCTGGGATGCTGGCAGGTCCCTGTAAAGTCCCCATGAAGAGAAGAATTTCTCTGGAGCAAAACCTCCTCCTGGCTGGTGGATACCCAGCACCAGACCTTCGGGGTGAACTCCACCTGATGCACACACACGCGTGCTGCACAGTCCCAAACCATGCAGGGATACTTCGGAATGGTCCCCCAGCACTTTGCATTGTCCCTGCTGGACTCCTTACAGTGCTCTCCGCCCACCCCTACACCCGCATCCCTCTGAAGTGCCCTCTGGTGCACGGACTGCTGCACCCCCTGCTGCCACCTGCATCAGTGTGCAAAGAGCCTTGCTGATAAGAGCTGTGCCAGCACAGCAGCGAGGAACAGAGGCTGCTCTGTAATGGCCACACGTGTTCTCAGTTGCGTGCTGAGCATGAAATGATCTGCTCACACCAGCACAGACTCCTCAGACACGCAGTGCTGCCTTTGGCTGCTGCAGTGAGGATGGAACTTGGTCCCCCTGGCTGGAAGGAGTCGCCTCATCCTCCTGGCCAAAGCAGGAAATTAAAACATTCCTGCAGCTGCGGGGCACTGAAACGGGGCATCGTGACACAGAAACTATGCTCAGAGATCAACCAGAGCACAAGGAATGGCTGCTCCCCAGGCAGCAGCACAGAACTGCTGTGGTACAGCTGTGCTGCAGCTCAGCCCGGATTACACCCTGCATTACAGCTCTGCATTACACCCTGCACTGCTTTGGTGCTTCATTGCTCTCTGCCTTTAGCACTGTTCATGGTCTTTCGTCGTGCTGTTTAGCAAGCACAAGCACTCCTACTGTAAAAGCACACTGTCTACATTGCTCTTTTACAAGGAGAAAAGATCTAAAAGGAGAAAATCATTTACAAGAGCAGGCCTGGCTCAGTTTCCTGACAGCTCCCAGCAGGGCACCAGGCTGAAGATGGCACATCACAGTGAGGCACTCACACAGCACAGGTTTCCCACAGCACAAGAAGCAGAGCTGCACACCCCATTACCCCGCAGCCCCACAAAGCCCTGCTCCTTGACTCTCCAGTTCACCCCATGGGAAGCTGTGCTGCCCCATGAGAGGCCTGCTGCTGTCCTCCAACCCACCTGGGTGACAGCCTGCAGCCCTTCTGCAGGTAATGTGCGAGCCTTCCTGCAGATGCCAGCAGCAGCCCGAAGTACGGCGGGGATGGCTTGATGGGTCTGGAGAGGAATTCAGGGTGGTACTGAACACCCACAAAGAATGGATGGTCTACAAGGAAAGAAAACCAGGACACATCACTGACAAGTCTGCAGGCCTGTGGCTGGGTGTGCTTGCTGATGATGGGGTGTTCCCTAGCCCGATGGCTGGCCCACAGCACTCGTGTTAGTGCAATTCACCATGCATGGAATGGCTGTGAGGGAGCGTGGCCCCACGTGGGAGCATGCTGTGTCCCTCAGCAGGTTCCCTGCAGATGCTGACACCCACAGTTCACCCTCTGACACACTCACCTTCTAACTCAACTATTTCCATCCGCTCTCCTTCCTCATCCTGGCCAACAAACTTCAAGCCTTGCTCTTCAAAAGATTTCTTCAGCTCTGGATTGACCTGCAGGACGAGAAGCAAGAGAACCCATCCTCTTTTGTGCCTGGGTTGTACAGGGGAGCCCAGCACCCACAGCAGCAGTCGTACCTCAAATCTGTGTCTGTGCCTCTCTTCCAAGAAATCGTGATCTCCATACAGCTTCCCTGCACCAAAAGAAAGGCAAACATCTGTGAGCAAACAGTTCACACAATGCCACGTTCTGACAAATCCCTACGAGCACCAGGAAGCCCTCAGAACAGGCAGGTAGGAAATGCCTTACTCATGACTGAGTTCTTCGTTTGGAAGAGCGTTCTTCTCTTGCCAAGCCTCATGGTTCCACCCATCTGCCCAGGGTTGTGTTCTGGCATGTCGATCACCTGGGAAATGCAGAGCAGGACGAGGCTGATGGACACCTAGCCCCACATAGACACTGAAACATTAACAGGGGAAAAGCAACATCCATGCAGAAAATAAGTACAGCAGCCCAAAGAACACTGTCCTGATGGGGTACAGCAGCAGAGACAGGGATGTTCCAGGAAGGCTGTATGGAACACATACAGTGTGGGTGTGGTGGGATTGCATGCAGCCTGCAGGCAGAGAACACGGCTCAGAGACCCACCCTCTGACTTTCCAGGCAATTCCTGTCTGCTTCTGTTAATTACTGAGGCCATCATTAAATTGAGTGATACTGATGGCACTGGACCTGGGTATCACCACATATGGACCATTCCCCTGTGAAATCAGCTTTCCAAGTGCCCTTTAAGAGGGGCAGCTTTGTCTTTCCCCTCTGAGAATACACCTTGGTTTCTTGAAGAAGTGCAATGAGATGAAGCACCTTTTAAAGAAACCCCTGTTGCACTGTACCAAGCACTGCAGAGCCCTCAAAAGCAGCAGATGCCATAGAGCCAAGCAGGAAACAACACTTTCCATGCCGATTAATAAGGGATGAAAACCAACTCGAACACAGTGAAGACACAGCAAGCAAGTCATGGCATACTCACCACTGGATGAGTGGTGTTGGGGTCAAATTCTGTTGAGTTCGCATCTGCAATGTTACATCCAGGGGTTAGAAACACCTTTACGTCCCTCACCCAGAAGTTCACAGACACAGCTTAGGATATTCTGCATAAGGTGCAGAATGGGGGAGGGAGGAGGGCTCAGAAACACGTTCCTCCCTCTCACTTTCACTACCCATGAAGGTTCACAGTCAGCCTGAGGCAATGAGTTCAGTTTGGCACTCTGGAGGAAGGTGTGACAGTGGGGACCTGCTCTATTTGAGCCCAGAAAGCACTTCAAGGCAGCAAAGCAGGCACTGCTGCCTGCCCAGCTGAACTGCTGCTCTTTGTGGCCATGGGCTGTGAGGGCTGTCCTGCACACACAGCTCTGCTCGTGTCACACTGAGCACTGAGTGAATGCCCCCACTGCCTGAATGAGATGATTCTTCTTCCTTTGAGCTGGCAAAGGGGGAGGGGAATTTTCTACAAGCCTAAGAAAAATAAAATGCAATCCACGTGCCAATGAAAAATGGAAAGCATTACGGGAGTTACCCAAGCAGCCAAAAGGAGACACCCATTGCCTGGGGATGGGTCTGTGCAATTACCTGACCAACCAAGAACACTGCGTGCGAACTCCACAACTGCTAACTGCATTCCCAAGCAGACTCCTGCAGAAGAAGAGGCAGAACACAGATGAGGTGGGGATGAGGCATCTCTGAGCCCACGCGGTGAAGCACGCACACCATCACTGAAAACACCGTGACACCACCATGGCCTCCCCTGTAACTCAAACCCCAACACAGGGATCTGCCATCACACCCCACAGAATCGTAGAATCACAGAATGGCCTGGGTTAAAAAGGACCACAACGATCATCTCATTTCAACCCCCTGCTATGCGCAGGGTCGCCAACCACCAGCCCAGGCGGCCCAGAGCCACATCCAGCCTGGCCTTGAATGCCTGCAGGGATGGGGCATCCACAGCCTCCTTGGGCAACCTGTTCCAGTGTGACACCACCCCAGCCACAGGTGGTGGCACAGCTGAGCACAGAGCACTGCTGCCCTCAGCACTTATCTCTGACATTCTGAAGTCGCAATGGAAGTCAGCAAAGCTCATGCTCAAGTCCATTATACCGTTATTCTTCTTTGCTTCACTTCTTCCTACGGAGGAAAAACATTTCTCACCTAAGAAGGGTTTCTTCTGTTTTCTTGCCCAGGAAATAGCTTGGATTTTGCCTTCTGTGCCCCGAACACCAAATCCACCAGGAACCAGCACGCCACTGGATGAAAGACACCATTCACACAGTGTTCACCAGCACAGCTCCCACAGCCACGCACAGCCTCTCCACAACATTTTGGATCTGCCCCTCTGCTCATTTCCTGGGCTCACCCTTGGCATCTCTGTGCACTGCAAAACAACTTTTCCCCTCCTCACATCTTCTCCCTACAGAACTGCATGGCACACTTCCACCCTCCCTCCCTCCCCTTTGGTTTGAGCAGTGCCCACCACTTCCCTCACTTCCTTTCTCCCTCTGTTTCCCTTTTTATATCAATTTCCCCTCCTGCTGCCCTTCACAGGAGCCCCCACTTTTTTAATAGTTCTCCTCCATCCCACCTACCATCTCTTCTGCCTCTATCCCAAATTCCACCAAGAGGATTTTGGGGCAGCATGGCTGTGCACAGTGCCTAAGACACAGGCTTACAGTGCAGCTCTTCATTCCCAGAGCATCAACAGCAGCAAGCTTATCAGCCACAGCCCAGAGAAGCATAAGGATCTTACTGAGCACCACACAGCTTCTGCCATGCCTCGTGGTATCGGACAGGTTCCTCCTGCAGGGTGGCAGGCTCCAAGTCAGCAGAGTCGATGTACTGGGAAAAAAAAAGCCAGAAGAAGACAGTGAGACCAGAGGGGCACCAACACAAAGGCTCTTCAGTTCTCCTCCTTCCCTCCCCTGGATCTCACAGACTCAGTCTGTGTCCTACTGAATGCTTTTGGGTTTTCTGCACTCATTTCCCCTTTGATAGCCAACAGAACTGCTGCCCCCACCTCCACGCCAGGTGTGCACAAACTGAAGCCATGTCTTTGCATCCTCCTCTCCCTGCTGCAACAGAAAACCCCAAATCCACGCAGCTCAGAGTCACATCTCCACAGAGCACCATGAGATGCAGACAAACAACCACAACACAAAAGCATCGTTCCACAAACACACCTCATCTAACCTTCAAGATGTACCAATGAAACAAGAGGATATTGTGAAACACAGGTCATTACAATTAAGTAATGCTGTCATCAGTGCTAGGCATGGGAAAACTGCGGGTCTTCTGGTTGCAACAACCATCCTTCCCTTTCTGAAGCCTGGAACACAGCTACAGAATTCTATAAGGCAATGCAAGGCCTCCGTGCATGGGCACCAGAACCCCTTCCCCACCATCAAACACAGCTCCTGGGAAGTACCCACAGATTTTGCTGTTCTATGCCTGACTGCAGATGTCTGGATGCTGTAATCCAATACAGCTTCAAAGCTCAGTGGCAGAATCAACTCACACACGGTTTATGAGAAACCTCATGAAGAGGGGTGGCGATGCAGGTGGATTTGGGAGGGGGAAATACACACCTTGATGTCGAGTTTATGGTTGATAGCCAGTGCAGAATGTTCCAGTGCTTTAATGACGGAGGCGTAGGAGTCTGAAAACTTGGTGTACTTGCCAACAAGTGCAATGGAGCACGTCTCAAGGAGACGGTCGTACCTGAAGGAAAAGCAAAACATGGGGGTTACTAAGAGAAAGTGGGGGTAAAAATCACAGACAATCCTTTTCAAGTGACATAAACAGCTCAGCTTCTGCAAGTCTGTCAATGGGAAGAGAAACCTCCCGTGGAAGAGAAGGCCTCCAATGGCAACTGTGACCTAAAAACGTCAAAGCAAGAATGTAAGAAACAAAAAGCAAATTGAGAGGAAAAGCTGTTAGGATTAGATCCAAACTGCCTCTCCGGGAGGATCCAAAAAGTCAGCAGTAAGTTATGAGGAGAGAAGATCAAAGCACAACTCTGCATGTTTCTCCTGCACGGCATCCCCACGCTGCTGACAGAGCTCACTGCAGCAGCCAGGAATACAAAAATCTTATGCTGTGCTGCCTCCTTTGTGCCCCCAGCACCTGACGTGGTGAGCTTCCTGCTCACAACTAAGGGATTCTGTGGGAAACCCGTGCCAGAGTTGCTAGGTACCTTCCATCACACTGCTTAACGAGGGCTGTCCCTGCCCAAATGAGATGCTCTTTGCAGCAGTGCCCCGTGTTACAATGGGAGGGAAGCATCACTCAGCTCTGCTCCTTCCCAGGGCAGATGTGTGAGGGGCAGGAAGGGCTCAGGTGCAGACTGAAAACCCTCAGCTCAGTGTTCCGTGAGGACAGAGCACTGCGGTCCCTGCGGTGTCTCAGCATCTCAGTGTTACAGAACAGCTGCCTCACTCTCTTGAACGCACACCCAAAAGGCACTGCTTTTAATCCACACAGCCAATGACTGCCACGCACACCCAGACAGGGATTACAGCACTACACAGTAACAGCTTTTTCACCTCCATCCTCTCCCCCCGCAGGAAAACAAGCCAGGAGATGACACTGCAGAACACCGAGTGGAAACAGGGCAACACTCAGAACCCGATGAGCTACGAGCAGAGGAACTCCACCAGGCTCCCAACCCCGCAGCTCACCTGTCAGCCATCTCCTTCCACTTCATGAGCATCCTGCGGGGCTGCCTGCCGATGGGGAGGTCCAGCCTGCGCCTGAAGTAGTCCACAACCCCCTGCTCCTCCAGCAACAGAGGAACCCGGTAGATGGAAGAGACATCGTGAACGCAGATGACCTGTGCATCAAACACCAACGGCGTTAGAGCCGAGCTGAGCGCCTGGCAGATTATTTTTAGGCAGTTATATAGAGATATAGGCACAGCTATTTTTAAAAGTATCACTTCTCCTGACTGGCACGAAAGCAGAGCTCAGCACCTCGCTGATAAAACACCCTGAATTGTAACTCTTCTCCTTTGTATTCACTTTAAGTGCAACCGCAGATGGGTTACAACCAGGTGAAGCTGTATTAAACTTCCTGGGAAGTGTGTGGTGAGATCCAGCTTACTCGCAGCTCCTGGCCAGCAGCAGGTTAGCCAGCCAGAGCTGGGAGCCCCACTTAAACTCCCATGCAATTCTCTTCACACAGGCTTGGGTGGAAGAATAACACCGTGAGAGGAGCAGCAAGCAGAAATGCATTCATATCCTTTTAATTTTGGGCAACTGCCCTCCGGTCTCACAACACTGAAAAATACTCATTCTTCTGTCTTTGTAGAAGGAATAACTGAGGTCAAAAGCTACTCAGAAAATACTTTGGATGCCACTGAATTCCAAGCCTAAGTGTATTTACTTATAAAAAAATGCCAGCACAAAAGGGACCATTGTTGTAACGTTTACTGATGTAAAGAATGTAGGTAAGACAAAGAAGCAAATGAATTATGCAGCTCCCAGAAAGGCAAAGCTGGAACACATCAGCTCTGTGCTCAGATACAGCATCCAACAAACAGCCAGAACATTTATTGCATGTATCTGCAGACAGCAGTCCTTACCTGTTCTGGTTCAACATGACAGAACATGGAAATCTTTTCTTTCACGGAGGTATCCAGGGGAGTGGAGCACCTGCAAACGATCTGACAGAACAGCAATGTCACCCTTGTGAAGCAAAACAGAAGCACTCCGGCACCCAGGTAACAAAGCTGAACACAGCCATCATTCCACAGTCTCCTCCGACTTGGGAGAGAAAACAGCTCCATTCCGTGGGACCAACACAAGAGCTCCCAAACTCAGCATTAATGAGGCCAGGCTGCTGCTGCAGCATAGGGTCACACAACCACAGAATGGCTTTGGGTTGGAAGGGACCGGATGGATCACGGAGTTCCAACCCCCAGTTCCTACATGCAGTGCCAGCTCACACCGTCAGCACTTCATTTCCAAACCCAAAGCTACACAAAGCTTACCAGATCCGGGGAGAGACCGAGACCTCTGAGCTCCCGGACGCTGTTTTGGGTGGGTTTTGTCTTCTGCTCTCCCGTGGAGCTCGGCTGGTCAAAGAGCAGAATTGGCTGCGTTAACTTCTGATGCTACAGAGCACCACGTTGCATTATGGGGGACCCTCCAACCTTATTGGGGACCCTCCACCCTCATTTGTCTTCTAGAACTTTGACCTGGCTTTTAGACCATTCACATCAGCTTCAAATACTCCTCTGTATTTTAACCCCAAAGGCTGAGAGCAACCAGAAGAAACCAGAGCTGAAGTCTGCACACTGAGCAGGAATTCATTCTACTGCAGGACAGAGAGCCCAAGGTTTTTTTCCCCACTGTTCCCTCTGAATACCTCACGTTTTCCATTCCTTGTCTTCTCCCCCTAAATCACCCAGCCTGGATGCAAAGGGAAGGAAAGAGAGGAGAGCAGAAAAGGGAGCGATGTGCACTTCAGGAACTTCATCAAATTACTCCACATCCAGTTCCGTGATGAGGAGCTCTCATTCACAGAGTTACAGTGCTACAGACGATGCTCTCTGGTACTGTCAACAACCATGCAAGAGTCATTTCTTCAGCTGTGATTCAAAATAGAGCCTTTTTAGGTGGGTAAGACTGTAAATTGCCTTCAGAGCCAGGTCAGATAATACAGATGAGGTTGTACCAGGCATTGCATGCCACGAAGGAGCTCCATTATGCTTTTGGTATTGACTGGAGCTTGCACCACCGACTTGGAACATAAGAAAACTTTGTTTTCCTCTGTGATTTCTAATTACATTTCTCTTCTCATAGCACTGCTTCACAACAGCTTTTTGGTTGCATTTCTGAACCAAGCCCTACAAAGCACGTTTACAAGCTTCTACATACGGAAACCCCAATAGAACGGTGCATGCAGAGGTGGTGTTTCAGAATGCAGTTCTACAGGTGGCTCAGGGGAAGCAGCCACCCAGCCCACAGCTGAGCTCCATACCTGTGGAACGAGGCTGACATGAATGTTACAGAAGTTCTCCCTCCTGGCTTTGAACTGGAACTGGCGGAAGGCCTCGATGAAGGGCATGCTCTCAATATCACCCACCGTACCACCCAGCTGGGAAACACAAAGGTGTTTGGAATTCAAGTTAGCATCGTGACATCCTCTGCTACAAAGGCCCACTGAAGTGTACTAATAAATACATACAATGACACCAACACACCTCCCAGCACTGCCCTGATTCCCTAAGGGAGCATCAGCTGAGGAGCACAGACAAGTGCCTCGAGGTGACTGCCCTACCCTTCCTCCACCCACCAGCTGCAAAGAGGGCACAGCACGACTAACTCAGCCTTCCAAGTATCAACTTCTAATTAGAACTCATTCCATACACTTATCTGAGGCAGAGGGCCTCAAAAATGCAACTGTCACAGAATCATAGAATGGCCTGGGTTGAAAAGGACCACAGTGCTCATCCAGTTCCAACCCCCTGCTATGTGCAGGGTCGCCAACCAGCAGCCCAGGCTGCCCAGAGCCACATCCAGCCTGGCCTTGAATGCCTGCAGGGATGGGGCATCCACAGCCTCCTTGGGCAACCTGTTCCAAGACCCAAGTCTTTCTGTATGTGGATTCAGACACAGAGCACTGAAAAGCTTAAAGCTAACAAGGAAGATTTGTAAGAACCCAACAACAAGCAGAGCCAACCATTCCCAAACGGTGAGTTTTGCTAAACAAAACATGCATACAGTTTGGTTTAATCCATCCAGAGCTACACACCTCAATCACACAAACTTGGGGTTCCACACCATCTTCATCCACAGGAATGCGTGCCTGTCTCATCACCCACTCCTGTATGGCATCCGTGATGTGGGGGACCACTGAGAAAGAAGCCAGGAGAAGAGTTAGGCCACAACTTCACTCATTGCAGATGAAATTATCAAAAATAAACAGCCAGTGCTTCCCAGATCACTTCCCAAAGCACCGACGTGCATTTTTCAAGGATGAATGTTTGAAATGCTTATTTTTGGCTGCCATTTTCAAGAGCTGCCTTGGCAGGAAATGCAGCCCCACTTCCATTTAAACAGATGTGAGCAATGTTTCTTTTAAGCTGGAAGCTTCCAGTACAAACAGTTCCACACGCTGAGCTCAGAGGGTCAGCTTGTTTTAAACTGCCTACAGAAATCATTATCCAAAACAGCTGGGGAGGGTTCTTGAAAAGGATAGAGGCTGATCTGATCTTCAGAGATCCTTTCGGTCTTCCAATGACACCACGGTGTTATTTAAATGAGTTAAGCAGCAATAACCACCTTAACCAGCTAGCAAATTATCCACATCAGTCTGAAGTGCCCATTTAGGATTGGCTGTGTCAGAAAGTCAGATCCAAGTCCAGGATACAGGTCAGGTAGCACGTCCATAGGCTCACAGAAGGGCTGAGGTTGGAAGGGACCCCAAGGATCATCAGGTTGCACCCCCTGCTGCAGGCCGGGCTGCCAGCCTCCAGGTCAAGTGCTACATCAGGTGCCCAGGGCCCCATCCTACCCGGCCTTAAACACCTCCAGGGATGGAGCATCCACAGCTCTGGGCAGCAGTACCAGCCCAATCAGTGGAAAACTTCCCCCAACATCCAATCTAAATCTTCCCTCCTTTAAAACCATTCCCCTTTGTCCTATCACTATCTATGTGCGTAAAAGGTTGATTACCTTCCTGTTTTTAACCCCCTTTTAAACACTGGAAGGCCGCAATGAGGTCCCCCCACAGCCTTCTCTTCTCCAGGCTGAACAATCCCAGCTCCCTCAGTCTGTCTTTGTAGGAGAGGTGCTGCAGCCCTCTGACCATCTTTGTGGCGCCCTTCTGGACCCTCTCCAACAGCTCCACATCTTTCCTGTGCTGGAAGCTCCAGACCTGGACACAGTACTGCAGATGGGGTCTCATTAGGGCATAGCAGAGGGGACACTCCCATCTGCCCACTGCCATCCCTCTGCTGATGGAGCCCAGGATACCATTGGCCTTCCAAACTGCAAGCACGCACTGCTGGCTCGTGTTAAATTTTTCACCTACCAGGACCCTTAAGTCCTTCTCAGCAGGGCTGCTCTCAAGGAATTCTCCCAGCCTGTATACATACCTGGGATTACCCCGACCCAGGTGCAGCACCTCGCACTTGGCCTTGTTAAACCTCATTAGGTTCACAGGGGCCCACCTTTGCAGTTTACCACGGTCCCTCTGGCTGGCATCCCTCCCTTCTGCTGTATCAGCTGCACCGCTCAGCTCGGTGCCATCAGCAAAGTGCTGCGGGTGCACTCAATCCATCACTGATGCCATTGCTAAAGATGCTGAAGAGCGCCGGTGCTGAGATGGACCCCTGGGGGCCACCACTCCTCACCGCCCCCACCTGCACACAGAGCCACTGACCACAACCCTTTGGCCACAACCATCCAACCAACTCCTCATCCACCCAACAGCCCACCCTTCAAATCCGTATCTCTCCAATTGGGAGATGAACTCCCAAACAACACTCTGCAGGGCTACAGCTGACCTACAGCATCTGCCACTACACTCACACTGCTGTCCCCCCTCCAAGAACCAACCAAACATATCGCAAGGACAGCACAGACCACGGAAAGGCCTCAAACTGAGATGGGATCCAGGAGCAGGACGGAGACACAGAACACATTCCTCAGCATCAGAAACAAAGCTTGGCATCACCTTGGACGGTTTTGCCGAGGTAGTCTCCCTTCCTCTCCTTGTTGATGACATACTGGTAGATCTTCCCCGTCGTCAGATTGTTGTCTTTGGTGAGGCGGATGTCGAGGAAGCGCTCGTAGTTTCCGAGGTCCAGGTCCACCTCCCCGCCATCATCCAACACAAACACCTCTCCTGCAGCACAGAGAGACACACAGCTCAGAGCAACGCGGCTGTTGGTCGGAGGTCACGGCTCTGCAGCAAGAGTGTTATGGGGAGCAGCTGGGGGATGGGGCGGTTCGGTCTGGAGGAGGCTCAGCGGGTACCTCAGTGCCCCCTTCAGCTCCCTGCAGGGAGGCTGTGGATCACAGAATGGATTGAGTTGGAAGGGACCCATAAGGGCCATCCGGTCCAACTCCCAGCATTGAGCACAGACACCCACAGCTCCGTCAGTGCTCAGAGCCCCCCCAGCCTCACCTCGGGTGCCTGCAGGGATGGGCACCAACGCATCCTCAGGCAACCTGTGCCACTGCCTCACTGCCCTTACTGCAAAAAGTTCTTCCTTACACCCAATCTAAATCTCCCCTCTTTCAGCTTGAAACCATTTCCCCCTTTCCTACCACCACAGACCCTGCTGAAGAGTCCGTCCCCTTTCTTACGGCCCCTTTACACCCTGGAAGGATCAGTCCCTGCTCCTGGGTAACAGCAGCAGGATGAGCTGATGGCCCCAAGCAGCACCAGGGGAGGTCAGGGTGGGTATTGGGAGCAGTTCCTCCTCTGAAACAGTCCCGATGCAGCGGCACAGCTGCCCAGGGGTCACCATCCCTGGGGGTGCTCCGGAACCACAGCGATGGGGCACTGAGGGACGCAGTCAGTGGGACGGAGGGGTTGGACTGGTTGGTCCTCCGCAGCCTTTGGTCAGCGGGAAGAACTCCCGGTAAGGAATCGCCCTCCGGCTGCCGCAGCACACTCAGGGCCCCGTCCAGCAGAGAGGATGAGTCAACCCCTGCGCCAGGCAGGGACTCACAGCGATAAAGCAGCACAGCCAGGCCGCCAGATCCCCAGAACCCACCCCAGATCCCACCCCCACCTCCGGCCTCACCCCGGGCACACGGCAGATCCGTGCTGACTCCCCCCGGCCCGGCGCTCACCGTGCTCGTAGGGGGAGAAGGTTCCGGCGTCGATGTTGATGTAGGGGTCGATCTTAATGGAGGTGACGCGCAGCCCGCTGGATTTGAGGATGGTGCCGATGCTGCTGGCGATGATCCCTTTGCCGATGCCCGAGATCACCCCGCCCGTCACCAGGATGTACTTCATCTGCCTGCCGGTCTGACAGCGCGCCTCAGGAGGGGCCGCGCAGCCCCCGCCCCGCCCCGCCGTCCCGCCGTCCCGCCACGCCTTCCCGCCGGCGCGCCCCGCGGACCCCCCCGCGCCACCCGGACGGCGCTCACCCGTTCCCGCGCGCGGGTTCCCGCAGGGAGGAGCGCACACGCACGCCGTGCCGGCGGGGCGCACAAGCGCATGAGGCCGGCGCGCGGCACGGCGCATGCGCGGCGCTCCTCGGGCGCATGCGCAGTGCGGAGGGGGCGGGGCTTAGAGGGGGGCGGGGCTTAGGGGGGGGCGGCGGGCGGTGCGGGGTGGGCTCCGTGCGGGTTCGGGTCCGCAGTGCGGTCAGCTCAGCACGGGGGGTGTTGGTGGTGGTGAGCGGACGTGGTTTGGGGAAGTCTTTGGCAAAGCATCCATTGGGGTCCACCCCCACGTCCTCGTGGGCCCTTTGTGCCGCCCCGTTGTGCCGTCAGAGCCCTGCGCCGTGCCGGGCTCCTTCCCGGAGGTGAAGCCGCAGAAGCTTTTGCTCTGAGCTCAGTAACAGTCAGACGTTCCCCACAACGCCGCGTTGCCGTCGGTTGCTCTGAGTAACGCGGTCGGCCGTGAGCGCGTAGGAGCCGTCTGAAGGTGCTCAGCGCGCTGCGGGGGCGCCGTGTGCTCTGCAGGGCTGTCCGCCTGATGGCGGCATCGGGCTGGAAAAGCGGAGGTTCCGCAGCGAGGAGGGAGCGCGGCCGGCAGCGCTCAGCAGCATTTGGGGACGGTGAGCCCCGTGGTGCGGAGCGCAGCGCTGAGCTGACCCGTCCTGGCGTGCAAACCGTGTGATGGAGCTTTCTCGTTAACCCACGGTGCGGGACGGGTCTGCCAGCCCTCCGCTGCGGGGAGAGCGGTGCGAGGAAAGGGGGGGGGGGTGGAGAAATGAGACCTCCCAACCTCGGGGTGTCACAGAGCTGACCGGCAGACGTGGGCGCTGTGCTGAGAGCTGCTCGGTGCAGGGGCTCAGTGCTGGGAGGTGAGATGGCGAGGTTCACCTCCACCTGCGGTGGCTCCTCCCCGGGATGCTGTGCATGCCAGCAGCTTCCACAGGCAAACGCGAGCCGTCCCTGCTGCTCGTGGGCTCGCCACGCGTGTCTCACCATTGCAACAAAGTGCAGGAGGACTCATCTGTCCAGGCGTCATCCAGCACTGGCCGTGATGGTCTCTTCTGCGTGGGGACGGAGAGGTCTTTGCTGACCACAGCACAAAGGGGCTCAGTGCCATAGGAGATAACGCAGCTCCTTGCCGAGGGGTCAGACTTAGCACACCTGCATATGGTACCCGCATGGCAGGACGGGAGCGCTCCGCACAGCAGCGAGGTGCCGGCAGGCAAAGCAGGTCCTGCTCTCATCAGTTGCAGTGTACAATGCATAAACGTTACCTGGGCAGTGACAGAGCCCCGTCCTCACGCTGTGCCACCTGGACAGGACATGGCACGCGCTCACAGCTCATTGCTGCTGTTACAGTGGTGAGAGGAGGAGGCTCACAGGAAGCCTCTGTGAGGAAGCACTGATTCTGAGCGCAGATCCAGAGGAGGATGTAAATTATACCTCCCCTCATTCAGGAGGCTTTTGTGGGTGTGCCAAAGGCCTGGCTTTTATTTCATTCCCTGCAGCGTGGCTGAGTGAGGGTTACCAGCCACAAGAGATGATCCACTGGGAGCTCATTCAAAGCCCTGCTTATTTGCACCCCCCTTATCTGCACCCACCTTCGGACGTTTGCTGACAATCTTTGCCTCGTAATGATTGAAATCCCCACCTCACGTTTGCCTGGCAGCAAAAGCAGTTTCTGGATAACTGTGGGACGTGGAAGCTTCCCAATTCCCTGTCATTGCAGCACTCAGCTCAGTGCACGGCACAGGGGCCGCTGTTTCCTAACGGCAGGGAAAGGTTTGGAGCTGCAAAGAGGTGCAATAATACCTTGCAGGCACTGGCGTCAGGGAAGCAGCCCTGACTTTGTCCCACAGCTTTGTGGTAAGGTGGGGGCTGAAGGCCCTCAGACTTCTGCTGGAAGTCGCTTGAGATTTCTGGCAGAGCGAAGGGCTGAGGTCAGCTGTCTGTGTGCTGCTCCACGATGTAAATCCGACAGGCTCGCTCCCTTGCCATGAGAACAGGAGATGTGGGCTCACACCAAAGCGTCACCTTCCCTCAGCTTCTTCTGGCTGGAAAAAGAAAACAAGCGGCATCCCTCTTCCATTGCAGGAGCAGAGCATATGTGATTGTCAGCAGGAGAGCGTGTACCACGAGCAGGGCAATGCGCACACAGCGTGGGGACCTGAGCTCGGCACAAGGACAGCTCAGCACGCAGAGAGAGCTCCGCTGCTCAGATGCAAAGGGAACAGAACTGCTGTGAGAGGGCACCGATGTGAGCAGAGGGTGCGAGAGCTGCAGTGGCAGGCAGGAGATTTGCAGGGCGGTGGGTCTGGCTGAGAAACACCAAGTGACACAGCAGTGCTGTTGTGAGGTTATTCCAGGTAGGGAAAGGAAAGGAAGACAGCAGAGGGAATGAAGGGAATCCAAGTTGGCACTGAACCCTGAGAGAAGAGAGCCCCGGGGCAGTGGGGTACCTGAGAAACACAGTGACTTTCAGCTCCTTTGATTCTCAGAAAATTGGAACTTCTGTTTAATTTGGAGCTCCTGACATAAAGCTCTCCGTATTGGAACAAAGCCATTTGTGCTGTCTCTCCTCGGCTGGCGCAGCCGTAAGTGGGTTTCTCATTTAGAGGTCACTTCACAACTAATTTTCACTCTGGTTTTGCTTAACTGTCAGTGAAGAAATATGTGCTCGAGGTACCAATTTCTGCCTCAATTGAAACGTTTCCCTGCGCAAAGTGAGTCGTTACAGAAGAAACCCTCAAGTGCAGCCCGAGGACTGCAGCGTGCTTTCCTGCTGAGCTGCAGCCAAACAAATGCTCCCAGCTCCTTCTGTTCAGCAGCAATGCAATGCAATGCAATGCAATGCAATGCAATGCAATGCACACCCTATGCCTGCAGGTGAGGCAAGCGGGTCATACACGTGGATCCTCACTGAGAAGAGAGCAGTGTTAGGAAAGATGCGAAGGGATCAAGAGCTCAAAGGAAAGGAAGGTGTGGGAAAAGAGGCAGCTGCATGCAAGAACAGCTGCCAGCTACACGGCCTGAGGTGCAGGGGGTGCAGGGGAGCAGGATTCCTTTGTTTCAGTCTGGGTCAGGAGCAGCAATGAGCTCTGCACGAGCACACCTGGGCTGCTTTTGGACAGAAGTGAGTGCTGCTCATTGCCTTTGTTTTAGCAGCAGCGGAACAGCGAGCTGTCCTGCAAATGGCCGAGCCAGGTGGTGGGACTGTAAGCTCAGCAATATTCACCCCCTGGTGGGACAGTTGGCATTTGTATTTGATCTCTCTCTCTCTCTTGATCTCTCTAGCATGAGCGTGGCCTTAAGTGTCCAGTAGTAAGAAGGAGATGTGCTGCCAAAGCATACGAGAGGGTGAGCTTTTGTCCCTGCCAGCACCCGAGGCCACACTCCTGCTGTGTTTGCAGAGGGACAGTCCGGATGGGCCGGAGGAATTTTAATCCTGAATGATTTCCACATTCCTTCCAGCACGGCAAAGGATTCTGCTGAGGCATCAACCGCCTCGTCCAGCTCAGTCTGTCCTACATCTGATAAGCTAATTGAGGATCTAATCGAGGAATTAATGAAGGCATCCTGCTGGTTACCATAAGGTAATCAGTCAGCTTCCCAGGGCGTTTGGGCACAGCCCTGTAAGCTAAACAACAAAATGCCATCAGGTTCCACTGCAGCCCTGCAGCGTTGGGTGCTGGAAGCTGCAGTGCTGGCTGTGCTGTATGCCCCTCTTGCAGTGATGGCTCGGCTACTTTGTGCTGCCCACAGCCCAGGGGCCAAAGTTAACTTTGGAAGCAGAACTGCTGAAAAGCCCTTTCTCTCTCCACGTGCAGCTGCAGCCCATTGTGCTGTTTGTTAGATCTCATTCTGGCCTTTCTCTTAGCATCACAGGGAGATGCTCAGCTTTTGTTCCAGGGAGGTTTCTTCCTTCATTGTGCCAATTGCAACTGTAATACGTAATGCAGCCGTAAGCTAAGAACTCTTCTTTGATTCGTTTTGGCTTTCCAAGGTATGACACATGAAACTGAAACATCGAAGGGATTATCTGAGAGCCATAGGGGCTCCTTCTGGTCTCACTCCGATCGGTGTGAATGGGAAAAAGATGATAGGATAACTGTGGGTCGGGGCAGAAGCAGGTGTGCACTCTCTTCCCTTTACTGGTGCGCTGTGGTCCAGTGCAGAATGTTGTCCAAAGCAATCCTAAAGGATCCTTTTTGCCTTGACTTCCTTCCTTCCTGAATTACAGCACACTCCAAGGAAGCCGAAAGTGGGAGCAAACACTTGGAACTCACCACGTAACCCACCTGTCTGCGATGAAGGTTTCTATGAGCTGACACCACGAGGGCTTTATTAGCATTAATGAAGCATCCTTTCCAAGGTTACATCACCAGCAGGCTTTTTGCAGCCCCGCTTGTGCTGTCCTGCTGGCAGCACAAAGCCATTGCTGCTCTGCTGGTGGTTCAGTACCGCACCCAAATGTCTGAATTTGAGCGACCCAAAAACATTCTGTCTCCAACAAGTGATAAAAGAAAACCTGAAGGGTACTTCTGAGTCCCAGCACAGATTTTCACCTTGATGATTTCTGATGGAGAGTCAGAAGATTTTGCTTTCAGTTGCTGAGGAAGAGGCCGAGTTTCTGACCAAGCCTCCAAGGTGAAGCTGTGTGTCTTTGTCTCAGCTGTTCCACGCTGGCACAACCCAATGGGACTGCAGGGATAATCGGAGACTCCAGGAGGCCCCTCAGCGTTCGGCATTGCTTTTTCTGTCTCTGCCTCTCAAGACAAATCGGGCTGTTTCAGGGTTATAGGAACTGAAAAGCCTGTGTCTGCTGACTCCTGTGCTGCAGCCGCGAGTGCACTGCATTGAAATAACATCATCTTCCTTCCAGGACCGCGTGGCTGTTCCTATGACCCCACACTGTGTCCCAACGTGGGGCCTTGAGCCCATCCACACTGCAGCCACTCCTCACCCCACACTGCACCACTGGGTGTCCCAGGGCTGCTGTGCAATAACTGCCCAACCAGGCCGAGTGTCTTGGTTGGCTGCTGCCCAGCAGCAAAGCAAAGAAAGCAAAGTAATCCACTAACAGGATGCTTGTGTTCTGGCCAGCTGGGTTTTGCGGGTATTTTGTTTTGGGGTTTTGTTTGTTTGTTTGTTTTTGCTCTATTTACATGAAGTTTGGGTCTTTGAGATCATGGCCCCAAGCTGCCTGAGCTCAAGGAGCATTTGGACACCACTCCCAGTTACAGGGTTTGATTTTTGGGTGGTTCTGTGTGGAACCAGGAGCTGGACTTGGTGATCCCTGCGGCTCAGTGCATCTTGCAGCGCTCGCAGGAGGGGAACTCCACTCTAATAATCAGAAGATCAGAGGCAGAAAAGGCAACCTGAGCACTGGAGAGGTGATGCTCAGAGGGACGTGCGCCCCACACAGTGCGTTATCCCCTATACTTCCCAGCTTTGCCATGCAGGAGCCCTGCTCTGACACAGGGATTTCCTTTCAAGGAACAGTATGAGTAACTGCTTACATATACGTGTAGCAGTGCAAAGATTTGAAACGAAGGTTTGAAACCAGGATCACGCTTTCCCAAGAGAAGCTTTGTGCTGAGCTGGGAAGTGCTGCCTCCATTCTGCCTCTGGAGGGCAGGAACGTCTGCAGGAGCTGCAGAGGACGGGAAGGCCTTTGCACAAAGCGATAGGGACCGCTGTTGGACGGAGCTGCCCGAGGCACTGCTGGCACCGACGTTTCCCGTGCTCGCTGCTCGCTGCCCTCCCTGCAGGTCTGCACCATTTCTGCATTCCAGGATCTGCTGCCGCTCATTTGCAGCCTTCATCTCCCACGAAATTCAGGCTGACGGTCTCATAAAAGCAGAGCAGAAGCAAGAAAAATGAAAGCGGCCGTTTACGAGCCCAGTCGCTTCACACAGCAATTACAGGCGTCAACATTTTTACCTTGCCAAATAATAAACAACCACGCTATCCTTATCGAGGATCACAGCCACCTTCTCCAGCCTCGAGATTATTTTTCTTTTCTGTGTTTCTGCTATTTGGGTTTCAGGAGAGCAGGACATGGGCAAAGGGGTTACAGACCCGACCCGCTCCACCGGGCATTAAGGCTCGGGAGCAGCTCTCAACCTATGGAACAGAGGAGCTGGCTCCTCAATATTTTTCACTATAATTAATTACTCTCGTTACCTGTAATATATTTAACATGAACACGACTTACTAGCTGATAGTTTCATATTTTTTCATGGTTTACCCACACAGCTTTGGATGAGGCCTCCAGAAGGCCATGCTCCATGACTTTCCATGCATGGAGGGGAGG
Source organism: Gallus gallus (assembly GCF_016699485.2). Classification (NCBI taxonomy): domain Eukaryota; kingdom Metazoa; phylum Chordata; class Aves; order Galliformes; family Phasianidae; genus Gallus; species Gallus gallus. The sequence goes on from NC_052554.1 coordinate 1,650,344, forward strand.
CTGGCCAGCACGTAGTTCCCAGTCCCTCTTCTTAGCCCAGCTGAAGAATATAAAACCCAGGAATATAAAACCCTGCCCAGCTGTCTGAGTGTTTTGTTTCTTCTTGCTTCTCTCTGATGAACACATGAGGAATATGGTCTGAAGTTTGCAGAACTCTTCTGCGTTGGAGGTGCTTCTCAAACCAACTTGTTCTCGTCTCTCTCTTCAGCCAGGCAGCTGCTTCGGCTGTGCTTGTTCCAGATTGCTGTGTGATGCTTTTCTAAGATCTGCCTATCAAGGAGGAATTCATTTCAGTTGGCGAAAGACAATGCACTGAAACAGCTACAGCTGAGACAAAGACGGAAATTAACATTTGTAAAGGAAGAAAGGGACAAAAGAAATGTTGGTGACAAGGAAGAAAGTGAAACAAAAATGAAATCATTGCCATTATCCGACTACAAAAGGGAAAGGGATGCTGCTCCAGAGATGAAGACTCCCACCATGCAGCCTGCTGCCTGGGCCCCGCTCCAGGGGAAGCAGTTTGTCCGTGTGCAGTAAGGGATGGGGCACGGCTGTGAGCACGGAGGACTGATTCACCCACCATCACTGCTGGAGGATGGTCTGTTCCCATGGTATTCACCAACAGATTCCCATGGTATTCACCAACAGATTCCCATGGTGTTCACCAGTAGATTCCCATGGTGTTCATCAAGAAATTCCCATGCTATTCACTGGCAGATGTGTGCAAATACATTTGTTAGGCAGGATATTTCAAAGTGCTTCCCAAGAAGAAGAAGGAAAGTCCCCCGAATGATTGCCCAAGTCTGGTTGCACACTGATCCTTAGTCCTCACTTGCTGCTGGGAGGCAGTGAATGACTCAGGAGCAGCCCTAGGGCAGCAGCCAGGAGATGCTGCTCATGCCCTGTGGTGGTGTCCAATGAAGCACACATTGCTCCTTTTCTTTCCAGGAGCTCCTAGAGGTGCCCGTGGTCGCTGCCCATGGCATCATGGCATCCATCGTGGCACTCACACACACGGCTCTGTTGTCCTCCCACTGCAGTGGATGCTCTCTTGCAGGTTTGCAGTTATGGCCGTCCTGCTGGTGCAGATGGGAACCTCTGTCAGGGATCACAAAACACTTAATTTGGGGTAGGTTCAGCAAAACCACGGGCACCAAGCCTGGAGTGTGCAGATCTCCATACGTACGGCCATCACTTCGACTCCTGGCTGAGGGCTCACGGGTCTGCTGACTCCCTGTGACACTGTCCTGGTTGTGGATGATGAGGGCATTATTTTTCATTCTTTTCCTGTGCTATTAACTATCTCAGCCTGTGAGTTTTGCTTTTTTTACTGATTCTCTCCATGCTGCTTTGCTGCCCTGGGTGGCAGCAGCTTGCTGGGCACACCAGCCTGGAGCTGGCAAACTACAGCAATATCTGTTTTTCCAGGGTGCAATGGACCTTCTCTGTCCATTTCAGCTGAGCACAAATCATTGCCCAGGGATGAGCTGGGGCCCTGCCCAGGGTCAACAAAACCTTTTGGACCTCAGCAGCAATTTAGCAGTACAGCCACACGCTTTAGCAGCGAAAGCTCCGCCAAAGGGCAGAGGGGAGGATTCCTGCACAGCTCGGAATGAGCTTTGCCAGGGGAACCGTGCAGACTCATTGACAAGTAATGAATCATGAAGCAGCAGGAAGCAAGCGAGCCAAGAAAAAGTGTGAGCTCTGCAATTAACTAAGGGCTGCTTAGGTGAATAACGAAGGGATGTGATACTGAGGCACAAAGCAGTCGAAGCTGGGAGCGTTGCAAAGCTGTACATCGCCGCTTTCCCAAAGAACTTTTAGAGAAAGAAATTGCTTGTTTATCTTGAGTAGAAGCAAACCCTGTGTGTGTGTGTGCTGATCGGGCAAGGCAGCGCAGCTGAGAGCTTCTAACTCATGTTTAAATTGATGAGCGACCCAGATGAGTGGAAGCTAGGAAGTTATCTACACCAAGACAAGGCAGCGGGCACGAGAGATGGCAGCGGGGCAGGGGAAGGATGGGTTTCCTCTATGTAAGAGACACTTACTGTGGGCGATCAGCTTACAGAGCAGATGGGAGAGAGAGAAGGGAGAAACTGTTGTGTTGTGCCCTGGATTTGGGCAGGGGTTGGAGTTTGGGTGGTGAGATACTGCTGGAGCTCTGCTGTGGGCGCCCTGCAGAACGGGACCCCTCATGGGAAGCATCTTGGAGATGCTGAACTCCTCTGTTATTCGTGTCACCCCAGTCCCACTACATCCACCTCCTCCTTCTCTAAGGCACTGTGCCAGGAGCAGCTGTGTCACAGCAGCCGGCTCCCAGCGTGGCCATGGCCAACTGAGGAGGAGACTTCTTCAGAAAACATTAATTTCAGCTAAAATCCCCCTATGTTTTGTGTCCTCACCTCCCATTCCATGTAACCCCAAGGATACCAATGAGTACAGGTACCTTTCCTGGGCAGGGAGCTTTACATGTGCCTCTCAAGAGGAACAAGGGGAGAGGATGCAAGAAGAGCAGAGATGGTTTCTCTTTCTTTCCCTGGTGCAGCATCACCTTTGAGAGAGATGTCAGTGTGCACGTACAGATCAGGTCTTTGCCTAGGCACCGAGGATAACCTGGATAACTCTGAATGCCCATTTGCTAGAACAGTTTCCTCCAAGCATCAAAAGGATGGAAGGTTCAGCCAGAGGCATCACTGCAAACTTGGTGGAATCAAGCATTCAAGAGACCTCAGCAGAGCACTGAGCCCTGTGCCTGTGGCCTTGCCTGCGTGGGAAAGGCAGGATTGTCACACTGTGTTCACGATGCTCCGCTGCCCTCAGTGACTGCACTGCGCTCACTGCTGCTCCGGTGCCTCCTGCTGCTGCAGGACAAGTGCTGGGTGCCACGTCTCTTCCCCATTGTTTCTCACTGCTTCTTCTCTAAGCTCCTTTTGTTTGCCCTGCACCCTTTGCTGGTTTCCCAGACCCATGAGGCGAGCAGATCAAACAGATGGATGCTCCCTGCTTGTCTCCAAGGACGGCTGATCTACCAGAGCAAGGAAGTTAGTGCTTGTGCATGGGAGTCACTCAACCTCCGTGCAGAGGCTGTCACTGAGAAGCAAAGCAGCCCTCGCTCCCTGTAGCTTAATCCCCTGACCTCAGACCCGCATCACTCCAGCTGGAGCAGTAATTCCTGCTGTTTACATGGATCAGCAGCTAGACAAGGACTTGACTTAGATTTTCTCAGCAGGTCACGCGGCTGTTTGCTAATCAGCAGTAGCATAAATACTGCCGGAATCCTCACGGGTCACTTGCTGGGGACAGGCTAAACAAACCAGCACCAGATGAAAAGCAGCACGGGTGAGTGGGTGAGGTTTGAAGCAACTGCACTGGAGCCCCGAGTCTGTGCCTGGAGGGCTTCTAGAACTCATGAAAGGGAGAGGCTCACCCAGGAGACCCATTGCTCAGCCATGGACTAGATTGGAGAGTGCACGTGGGGCTGCTCCCAGGCAGCATCTGTGGAGGTGTGAGCAGCCAGCAGCACAAGGCCGGACCCTGGATGCTGCAGGAGCGACGGCTGCAGCTCAGCACATCACCGTCTGTCATCCACATCCTCAGGTGCAGAGGGTCTCTTGCAGTGGACATGTAAAAGGGAAGGGCAGCTCCCTGCATGGGGACTCTCTGGGTGCTGCTGGAGAACACCCCGCGGTGCCAGCCCTGTCCCTGGGGATCTGCTCTTCCCCCAAGGATCCAGAATTGCTCCTCCAATGGTAGGACGTGGGAGTCACTGCCACCCCAATCCTTTAACAGTAATACACTTGTGGGTGTAGGAACCAAGAGATTGTGTCACACCTCTGCCCAGCAGCTCACCAGTTCTGTGAAGCAGAGACGCCAGGAAGGGTTTCATGGGGCTGAGTGGTGTAACCACCCCTGCAGGAAGGAATGCCCTCTCTCCTTCCCTCTGCAAGATGCTTCATACCTCAGTACCCAAGGAAGTAGGGCTTTTATAACGCTGTCAAAATTACAAGTCAAGTTCAGGATAAGTTATATCTTGATTTTGTCTTTTTCCTTCTGAAGAGCCCCTGGGAGTGGTGCTGGTGGTGGTGAGCAGTGATGGATCTTTTCAGTCTCTCCTCCGCTGACCCCGTTCTGGCCTGTCCCAGTTTTGCTGTATTTCTCAGCACTGCTTTACGCAGCAGCTCAGTGTTCCAGAACTGAGGGCAAACGCAGAGGTGAAATGCACCACACGTGCAGGTTTCCAGCCCCACTCACTGCTCTGCCCACCACGATCCTGCAAGCTGGAGCATGGGCCAGCCTCGGGTTTCCTATAAGGGCAGCACTGACCTAATTAATGTCTGAAACAAACAGCGGAGAAAGACTCGCAGCCGTATGGTGCAGCACAAACCCTCTCCCTCCTTTCACTCTCCTGGCCCCAGGGATCCATCCCAGGCAGGTGCTGCTGTGATTGCAGCAGGTTGTGAGTCCTCTCCCCTCTCCTCACGGGGATGCCACCTGCTGTCTTCTGACCTCGTTAGCTTCTCCTCCTGTTCCACTTCCCCGCTCCGTGCTCCCAGCCCCACCCTGGAGCTAATTACTGCAGAGCAATCTGCAGGAACGCTCTGCTCGGAGCGGGGTGAGCAAGGTGCTCCTCATCCTGCTTGGTCAGCACAGGAGAGGGACGTGCTGGCCACCAGGATGACATCCTTTTCCCATTCTTCTCTTTCTTCCCTCTTTGTTTCTATCTTAATTATTTGCTTGATGCTCCCCCTCAGCCTCTGCCCTCCTTGGACATTTTTGCACGTTACCCATTACTCAGAAAGCAAATGTTGCTCTGTCCTCTTGCATCCACGTCTCCCCTCTTTATTTCGGATCAAGCTGTCTTGCTGTTCATTCCATATTCTCTTCTGTAACTCTGGGGTTGTGGGCTGCATCCCAAGGTGGCAGAAACCACGCATGATTCCATCCAATGCACTCACTGGAATCCTGGCACTGGGAGCTTTTCAGGTTCTGCTTCTCTTACACTGTTGATGTCCTCCAAAGGGATCTCACGTCCGTGTCAGCCTGTTTGCATGAGATCTCTGCCCGAGTCTGCTGGCAGCAATTCACAGCAGAGGCCTAAGAGGGCTGCAGTGGCTGTTCTGCCCACTCTTCGTGCTCCTCCAGCAGCCACCCAGCTGCTCTCCTCCTGGAGATCCCTCCGAGGACATTTGGGGCAACAAAATGACAAGAAAATCTTAAGGAATAGCGTGGCGTTGTGAGTGCTGGAATTTAAGAGGCAAGGTGATTCTCTTTCCTGCGTTTCTCCATCGGCCCTCTCTGAATGGCTGAATGTGAAATGGGAGCTTCTTTCTCTGTCGTTCAACCTGCACCGTGCAGGTTTTTCTTAGATATGAATTTCACACTCTTCAAAGGGGCACATGGAGCAGGGCCGTGGGGAAGGCTGTGAGCACTCTGCAGACACAGCAGTGCAATGCACGGGAGGTTCAAGAGCTGGGGAGCATCTCCACGTCTGCAATGGACAGCATCCCCGCGTTGCATCCTCTCCACCTCGAGGCGTTTTCTGCCTCTCCCCAGCACTGCAGCTCCCCAGGCAGCACAGGAGGTGGATGTGCAGCAGCAGTTCGGTCCTTGGAGATCTCTGCTTCTCATGGGGGCTCAGTGTGAGCTCTGCCTGATGGCAGAATTAAGCATCTGCTCTCTCCTCGGACTGCCTTCGCTGCAGTTTGGCTTCCAGACAAATTAAAGCATTCTCCTTTTTGTCACACGTTAGCTCCTTCAAGATGGCAAACTTCAATGACTTTCAATTCAAGAGCACTGATGTAGAAGCCAACTGAACTACCGACGTGTCTTTGCAGTATCTGTGGCTGTAACTTCCCCAGGTTAATCCCAGCGAGGCTTTCTGAGCCTTTTCCCTTCTCCAACCTGAGCCACAATGCGGCTGTGTCACACCTGGCCATGGACACACGTCTGACTTTGTGATGTTTTCATGCTCAGTGTGTCTGGATGGGGCAGACTCCTGCAGTGCCCTCAGAGCTGAAGCTCAGCTCCTGAGCCCACGGAGTGCCTCACCTTTCTGGCTGGAGGGGCTCTGAGCACTGATGGAGCTGCGGGTGTCCCCGTTCATTGCAGGGACTCAGACCAGATGGCTTTTGAAGGTCCCTTCCCACTCAAACCATTCCACAATCCTCTGACTTATTGCTGGGCGGCCCCTTTAACAAAAAGTTGCTTTCTCTTTCTCCTTCTAAAAGCTTTCACTTTTAGCCCACCACAGTCCCACAGCCACGTGCACGGAGCTCTATTACTTCAAGAAATGAACAAATTATATATTTCGGTGCCAGAACCGCTGTCTTGAAATCAGCGACACGCGGCTGCACTACTACTGGTAAATCAATGGACGGGGGGAAGCGCTCGATGTGCGGCACAGAGGGGCAGACCCCGGGCAGGGCGCAGCGGGGCTGCAGTTGGGGTCGCTCCGCTCCGCTCCGCAGGGAAAGCAGAGCTGCAGCGGGACGGGGGCGGTCCCGGCCGGGAGCCGCCCGTAGCGCCGTGTCGAGGCGGTGCTTCGCTCCCCGGGGTTTCCTCACTCTCCGTTCTCACGCTGCAGGGATAGGGATGACATCGGCATTGTTATCCGGGGCAGCATCAATCTCCGCGACGCCACTGCGCGGATTATCAACCCGAAGACACTGCATCCAACCACAGCCTGACGCACAGCCTCAGGTCAGACAGCGAGAAGGACGTGAGTCTCTTTCTCCACTTCGGGAGCTGAATGTCTGCATCCCTGACCAACAGAGGTGCATCCTGAGCTCTGCAACGCGGTGCTTTTCTTCCTGAGCAAACCACCATTTCACTGCGTTGCATTTTTGTTCATCTCAGTGGGTTGCGGCGATTCCTGAAGAAAGGAATTGCAGCTGAATTGCAGCTGAAGATGCAGCTCAATTGCAGCTGAAGAAATACCAAACCACGTGAACCTGCTGTTGTACCCTTGAAGGAAATCCTCACCCATGACGTGCTGTTTATTTGCAACACAGCAATGAAAGGGCACGGGGTGTGCTGGAAAAGTTGGGATCTCAGCTGCTGAAAAATGTCCTCACCGCTGAAAATATCACCTTATTTGCAATTGACGGCACCAACACTGCCTGTGGGGGAGCTGTAGGAATTACTGGGAAGTAGATATGAGTATTGCCTTTCAGTCACACACTGCAAAAAAAAAATGGTGCAAAATAATAATAAAAGAGAAGCTGCCATCTGGTTTTGATCGCTCTGTGATGTCATTTTTTATTACTATTTCTGGGGGGCGTTTCTGTGCGTCCCCCCGTGAGTCCCTTCCGACCCACAGCATCCTATGGCGCTGTGACTGAGGCCATCGTGTCATCTGAATTTCTTTGCTTTCCAAGCTTTTCAGGCATCCGGGATTTAATTTCACAGATTTACGTTCGTATTTCGAGATTTAACATTTTAAAATGTCAGCAGACTGATTTCTAGACCCTGTCTTTGAAAGGCTATAAAACAGATCCTCCTCGTTAGACGCTCTTGCTTTCTGTGCCCCGAGGTGCTCGCTCATCATTCTGCTGTTCATAGAATCACAGAGTCACCAAAGTTGGAGAAGACCTCCGAGATCATCCAGTCCAACTGTCCACCATCCAGTCCAAACTGTCCTTTTCATGGAGGATGATGGAGTCCCACCTTGCAGGGAATTTCTTACATGGGTTCTTATCTCACCGGGATGGCGCTCCGTGGGAGCATCCCTGGCGGAGCAGAGCTGACCTCACCAGCACAGTTCTGTGAATGAGCTGATAAATAACATTGCCTTGAACTGTGAGTGAACTGTCAGTAGGAAACGTTGAAAGGAATGGGACGACGTCCGTCCTCACTATTGGCAGTGCTGTGGAAATGTAGATCCAAAGGAAAACCATGTTCTGTACAGGGGATTTTTACCCCTCCAAGAGAGAGCACTTCTCCTCCGTGTGAGTGCTGTGTGTTTCCACGGGATTCTGAAAGAACAGTGATTTCTGGAGCAAATGTTTTACTTTGACACTCTCCTTACCCAACAAGAAACACCACCGTCAAAGAGCTCATGACTTACTGACCGATGTGTCTGTGCAGCACATCCCAGCCACGTGCTCAGCCTTTTCTGCAGCACTTGTGTGCAAGCTGAGATGGAGGGGGTCCTGGTGTACAACACCTGTGGGGGCTGCTGACAAAACTGTCCCTCCATGGTCTTTGCAGGAGGGCAACGTGGACAAGAATGTTGATCATGAAGCAATGACACAGATGGCAAAAGCAGTGCTCCAAGAGGAGTATCGGGACCCCGATGGGTCCGTGTGTCCATCCGCCCCACACTTGGCTCCAGCACTGCAGCTGGGCATTAATCAGCAGCCACAGAGGGAGCGCTCAGGGAAAACCACACATCCCTTCCTCTTAATTGTGCTCAAGCCCACTGAAATGAGTGGAGGGAACGCAACACTCCATTATTCCCAGCAATCAAATTAAATGGATGCTTGTCATTAAAGAGTCACCATGAGCCTTCAGTTGCCTCACTGGCAGCTCTGATTGTGGCTGTGTTATCACCGTGGGGGGGTGGTGAGTGGATTCCTGCACGTGCTTTATCCCCAGTCAATCTCTACAGACTTCATTTGCTGGCATTTTAATGATGTTCTCGTCAGGGGATTTGGAAAATACCCCCCAGTCTGATATGCTGTAAGGGTGACCTGGTGCATCGTGTGATTTGTAGCCTAGGTGAGGAAAATCAAAGCACTTCAGCTTGCTTCCACCTTCCAAAGGCAAAGCCAGCAGCAAAGTGAGCAGAGCACGGCCAGCAGCCCCATGAGCTCAGGAGCCGTCCTTTGTGGAGTGCGGTGTGGTGTCTTTGCCTCTTTTCTTTCTTCCTTCCCCAATGTTGGAAGCTTTTTGTTAACACTATAGAATCATAGAATCATAGCATTGCTCAGGTTGGAAAAGACCTTCAAGATCAAGTCCAACCACAGCCCAACCATCCTACCCTAACTCTAACAGCCCTCCACTAAATCATGTCCCTGAGCACCACATCCAAACAGTTGTTAAACACATCCAGGGATGGTGACTCAACCACCTCCCTGGGCAGCCCATTCCAGTGCTTAACAACCCTTTCTGTAAAGAAGTTTTTCCTGAAAACCCATTAAACTCCTGTCTGTTCTAGGAAAATTGCTACCTGGAAGAGAAGCGTGCCCACCAGCTCTCCTCCAGTAAAGGTAACGAATCAAGCAGGCATTCATTAACACATTAAATTACTGTGACATTGATCGTCCATTGTCCACTTCCTTCTGCTCTCAGCAGCCCTGTGAAATGCATCCACCCATTACAGTAAATACTTTAAAAATTATGAAATGCCTCATTTCTTGCTCAGAGAGGCTGTGGATGCCCCATTCTTGGAGGTATTCAAGACCAGGTTGGATGGAGCCCCGGGTAACTTGGTCTGGTACCAGATCTGAGGGTTGATGGCCCTGCTTGTGGCAGGGGGTTGGAACATGATGATCCGTGGGGTCCCTTCCAACTCAAGCCATTCTATGCAGCAGCAGTACTGGCAGTGCCACTGCCTGGTTTTGGGGGTAGTGTGTCTGGGTGATAAATGGAGTTGAAGAGGAGAATTTATGCATTAATGTTATTGCTGTTATTGGGCTGGAAAAGATTATCTTTATCTGCACTAGTCTAATGCTGGCCTGATCCTGTTAACCAGCTACCACAGATGTTTAGACAAACACATCCATAATCTCAAGATGAAAAATTAAAGGATATCAAATGGGTTTTCAGATGAAACTTGAGCACAGGAAAACAAGTTGATATTGTCTCTTTGGATTTCTTTTTGGTATACCTTTATTTAACGTCCATGCAAAATACCTGTGTTCATATAGGCAGTTCAGCATATACTGGGTGACCGTGCAGCCAAAGAAAAACATCCTCAGCACATTAAAACTATGACCACAGGGAAAGATCAACTGCACTTGGAACTAAGTGCGTGTCCACAGCACAGATCCATGTCCTGCTCACACACTGGTATCCAAAATTATAATATGCCATTGCTGTGGGTTGTTAAGGCAATGGAGAATGAGCTCATGCTCAGTGCCACTTATCTCGTGCCTGCAGTGTGGATGGGGGGGTCTCTGGGAAAGCAGGTCTTCCTGACCTCGAGTCTCATTGTTTCTTAGAGCCATAGAATGTCTTTTGTTGGAAGGGACACATACGTGTTCCCTACTTCTGTACAGTGTCACTTGGGATCAGTCTGAACTTGTAGAGAGCATACGGTCAGGAGGATGAAGTGTCTCTGACCCTATGGACTTTCCTGGTGGATTTGGAGGGGGATCTGTTCCCATCAAACTTCTCCCCTGCCCTCAGCAGTGCAGGTGGAGGGATGGGATTTCCATGCAGCCCAGCAGTACGGGACCTGGCAGGGATTCGTGTCCTGCGTGTTGGATGGGGTTCTGTGGGAGCTGCTGGGACGCTGATCTGCCTGCTCAGAGCTGGGCAAAGATGTGTGGAGGTCTCCAGTCCAAGCTGCCACTCAGAGCAGAACATCTCCAGCATTACACCAGGATGGCTGTAAGGCTTTGCTGAGCCAAATCTTAGAAGCCACCAAGAATGGACACCTCCATCTGCTCCCAAGATCTGAACAAGGCTGGGCCATCCTGCCGGAGAGGAAGGCTCTCCTGGTGCCAGCCCTGACCCTCCTGAGCCTCAGCCTGTGGCTACTGCTCCAGTGCCTTCACCTCCAGTTCCCTTTCAGATAACTGTAGGATTGATGTCCTGCTATTCTGCATAACGCCCACCTCACTTCATTTTTCATCATGTTGATGTTGAGCATCATGTCATCATCCAGATGTTGAACGATGTGTCACTCTGGGGCCCTCACTCATTGCCAGTTTTGAAGCAGACATCAGTCCATCGCTCACCACCACCTGAGCCTATTTTCAACCACCAAAGAGCCCATTCTGCCTCAGCTTCCAAATAAAATGTGGGAGAGCATCTTGTGCCATCTGACCCACCAGAATCACAAACACACACTCATTGTGCTCTGTTGTTACAATCACTCCATTGGTTCTCTGTGAGCATCATTTTAGGTCCTGAGAATGTATTCTGGATGTGTTTGCTTTAATTAACTATCATCATCTCCTGCTTTCCCAAGAAAAATGACTCACTGATTTTACTCCAGGCGGACCAATCACTTTTCTTTCCCTGAAACCCTATTAATTAATCAATATTTATAGAGAACAGTATATGTGATTTGACCAAATGTTGTTGGCCTGACCCCTGTGAGCCCAGCTGTAGCTGCAGCCCAAGGAGTTCTGCCTTTCCCTTCTGGTCCCTTACTGAACCAATGAAGGACACTCAGAATGTGGTTTCTTTTACACCTTGTGTGTTTTCTCATGCAGATGCGTATTCATGGCTGTTTGATGCAGGACCTCACGTGGGTATGTGTATTTGCATAAACATTCAGATGAGAATATTTGCACGAGTAATTAGGACTTGTTTGCTTTTCACGAGTGCTTATTTGCAAGGGAATGTTTTTCTACCAAATATTCATGAACAAAGGAGGTGGCAAACACAACCAAAGCAGTTCACAGGGATTAGCTTGCAAGGAGATTTCACTGTGAGGCCATAATATCCCCCACCACCTCTGGTGGCTGCATAGTCAGTCATCTGCAGAACTTGCTGGGCTCTGACAACGCATTTCCAAGTGTGCAGGATCATCTGGAGTGCAGATGGAGGCAGTCCTATAGCACTGAGATTCAGCCAGTAATTAACTATAAGAAGTAAGAATATTAATTATAATAAAATAATCCTCGCCTGGCACGAGAGCCTGAGTCTGGACTAACACCTGTTCCTTATTCTCCAGACACTGTTCCCTATTAATTCTTCCTGAGTTGAATCCAAAGGGCAGGGTGCTGCTCTGCTTCCCATAAACCCAGGGGACTTGTTGTGAGGACACAGGTCGGTGGGCGTGATGGGGATGGAAGATCTTTGAGGTCATCTCCAACCTGAAGGATTCAGTGATGCCGTGAGTGGGCATGGTGGGCTGATGCCTGGACTTGATGATCTTGGAGGTCTTTTCCAACCTTAATGATTGAGTCTATGGTTCTGTGAGTGGACACGGTGGGGATGGGTTGATGGCTGGACTAGATGATTTTAGAATCATTAAGGCTGGAGAATGCTAAGGTTCTGTGTGGGCATGGCAGTGATGGGTTGGTGGCTGGATTTAAGGATCATAGAACCATAGAATGGCCTGGGTTGAAAAGGACCACAATGCTTATCTAGTTTCAACCCCCTGCTATGTGCAGGGTCGCCAACCACCAGACCAGGCTGCCCAGAGCCACATCCAGCCTGGCCTTGAATGCCTGCAGGGATGGGGCATCCACAACCTCCTTGGGCAATCTGTTCCAGTGATCTTAAGAGATTTTTCCAACCTTAATGAGTCTACAGTTCTATGTTGCTTAAGTCTCCTCTTCCACTTAGAGCATGCTTTGATTCCAGAGCTCCCCGAGGTGCAGCCCCCACCCCATGCAGGAGCTGCACAGTGCAATGCTGGTGGTGGGGCTGGCCCCACACACGCTCCTCCTGCTGAGGTTTTGTATGCAGTGTGAGCTGTTAACCTAGTAGTGAAATACAGAACAAGATCCTTGGATGGGAGATGGGGCAAGGCAAACTGAACCCAGAAATAATTGCTGAAGCAGTTTTCCCCTTGGATTCCAAAGGAACAGAGGCCTTCTGTAGGAATAGCTCTTTGACATCACTGCTGCCACTATGCAGGTGGTCATAGGGGCCTGGAAAACTGTGGCTGTGTGATTCCAGACTGAGCTCACATAGGGTGAACCGGAGCTCTGTGCCCTACTTAGCTGGTGTATATATTTGTCACTAAGTGGGACATTCAATAACCTGAGATCTGACAGCCTTCAGATCCCGTATGGGGAGATGTCAGTCATGCTGGTTTACATTAAACACCTTCCCAAGCGTCTGGGCCGTATTACAATATCCCAACAGGGCCAAATAGTGGATGTGAACCACACATGCTAATCTCTTGATCCTGCCTTATTTCCCTTTTGGACAGTCCCCGAGGGAAGGAAAAGAACTTGTTAGTGAGCACGGCCGTTGTCACTCTGCCCTGATTCTTGGCACAGGCACTATGGGGACCAGCTGGGAAAGGTGCCCTCCCAGCGGGACCGAATGGGGGGAGCTGGAAATTCAAGCACAACATTAGAGAAGCAGCGTGTGCTGGAGTCCCTCTGCCACAGAGCCCTTCGGTGACCTTGCTTCCCAGTGTGGGAATACAGCAGGGATGGTTTCGGTCCACTGCAACTGGAAAGAACTGGGCGGTTCGCCAAGTGAATATCTGCTGGGTTAATCACCGCGCAAATCTAATCAGGAGCAGGAATGTGCCAGGCTCATTACTGAAATTAAATTCACCTCCAATTAAAGAGAGAGCTACAAGCTTCCACCATACAGCAGTGCCCCCCGGGCAGCCCCTCCCCAAAAACAGCCGCTCCGGTCCTGCTAATCGCTGGGGCTGCTGGACGCCGGAGGGCTTTCCAGGTGCAAGGAAGTGAATTGCTGCTTGTGCTTTCCCCAAGGCGCTGCAAGGAGATTGCTGATGCACTTAATAAGTCACCCAGTGAGGCAAAAGCAACTTGGGTGGAAGGATTTCCTGAGAGCACTCGCTGGGAGAAAGCAGAGGACGCAGTGGTTGGAACATCTCTGCCATGGGATTGCTCCTGGGGTCTGTGGGCGCCTTTACAGATGCTGAGCTGAATCGTGCTTTGGGACCGACGTGTCCCGCGTCTGCACTTTGGAGCAGGTTCACTCCGAGCAAATGGGCTTTGCGAAGAGAACAGCGGGGTCACAAAGCTGAGCAGGTAAAAATGCAGAGATCGGAGAATCGGAGAATCGTGAAGGATGGAAAAGATCACAGAGATCACCCATCCATCCCCACACACCCCAACACCCCCACTGCCCACATCCCCGCAGTTCCGGAACACCTCCAGAGATGCTTAAAAGCTGCCCAACTTCATTTGCCCCCATACTCTCATTAATTAGCCTTGCACAGCCCCGTCCCATCACCACCATGCTCAACACTGTCTCTCCCTCATCAGCTCTTCACCTCAGCACTGTGTGACTTCAGGGTAGAAAATTTAACATCTTTGCTCAAAATCAGTGTTCTTCCCTGAAACGCACCTCTGTGATCTTGCCAGGACTGCACGTGGCATCCCTGCCCTTCTTCTCCCCCCCAGCACTCAGAGAAGGGCCATTCTACAAAGATTTTGGCTTGGCTCTCACTTGGAGGTGGCCAACGTGGTGGTAGGTGGATGGTTGGACACGATGATCTTAGAGGGCTTTTCCCACCTGAAGGATTCTATCGATCTCAGTCTGTACACCGGGACAAAGCTGGGGGTGGTACTGCGTGGCAGCAATGTGATGGCAAGCCATGGTGCGCTCTGAGGATGTGTCCATCTGCATCCCTTTTTGGAAGGAATTTTCACCTGAAATCCCACATTTTTAAAGAGTTTTGGGGATTGGGGAGGAGACAGAATCACCTTTATGTCTGTTTTGTACATGGCGCTTCCAAATAAATACCAAAATGAAGTGTTCAGAATTTGTTGAATTATTACATGCATTTAGGGAGGGCGAGGGGAGCATCAGGTCCACCTCTGAAACTTCGAATCAAGCTCTGTCAGACGGAGCCCCGCTCTCCTCATTCCCATTGAATTCCATCACACTCCATGAGCATCTTATCAAGAGCTACGGGAGACCCTGACAGCTTGACATGAAATTTCTGCAAGTGCTGCTTGCTCAGGAGCTGCAAGCACAAAGAGGAGCACCTGGAGCCGAGCGCCTCCCACCCCTCACCAAACACCACTCAAAGAGAGGAGCCGCACCGCTCGCCAGCTTTGCTGGAGTGCAGGTAGGAGTGATGCTCCGTTGGGCTGCGAGGGACAAAGGAGTTCGTTATGGAGCAGAGCTCAGCGCTGCCCCAAGGGTTAATTAGCGGCACCCTTTGCCTTTGGAGGCGCTCATCTAAGTGCTTCCTCGGTGAGGGACAGCCCGTCTTTGTTGCCTGGATACAGCCGTGCTGGGGGGGGGAGGTACCTGGAGCTTCGTTAGGGAGGATGGCAGCGGGAGCTGAGATCTGACTGCGATGTAAATGATCACCCGGGGCAGCCCCGAGGCAGAGCGGCTGCCTGTTACCATCAGCCGCACATCACATCCAAGCGCTGACAAGATAAATAAGGGTAATTGCCTCTCTCCCCTTAATCAGGGGGATGTGATTAGGTGGTGTGGGCCTCGGCCAGGTGCTCCACAGCACTGCAGGGAGCAGAGAGTCCCTGCAGACCCAGGGGATGGAGGGCATCCAGCGGCCTTCAGCTGGAAGGGGGCAGCAAGCAAGCAGCACGCTGCAGTGCTTCGGAGGGACGAATTGCAAAGGGAAAGGCTGCTCAGCACTGCTCTGTCCATATCACACACACCTGTGTGGGCATCATGGGGGGGACACGGCTGGAGCAGAGCTGGGGGCATTGGGAGACGAACCGGAGAGCTGCTGAGCCAACAGTGAGCCGTGCGGAGTGCGGCTGTGCCTTCACTCTGATAGCTCACAAATGGTTGAGGGAATCGTTCCAGCCAAAAGCCAACCCTGGATGGGGATGGTATGAGCTGTGCTCCCAGTTCATGTTCCCCGTGGGTCCCAACAGGACCGGTATAGACTGAGGAGCATCCCTCTGTCTGCACAAAGAGAGAGGAGGAAGGAAAGAGAAACTTTGATGGCTGTGAGCTCATGGTTTTATAAAACCAAGTGTCACTGCTCCTTAAAGCACTGAGTGTGAGGGTGGGTCTCCACATATAGAATCCATATAGAATCATAGAATCATAGAATCATGAAGGTTGGAGAAGACCTCTCAGATCCCTCCGTCCAACCCCACCCCACCGTGCCCACCGCCCACATCCCTCAGTGCCACATCCCCACAGCTCTGGAGCACCTCCAGGGATGGTGACCCCACCACTCTCTGTGCAGCTGTGCCACTGCATCACCACTGTTTCAGAGATTTTCCTAATATCCACCTGACCCTCCCCTGGCACAACATGAGGTCATCAGTAACCCCTTCCAGTGCAGCTGTGGGCATCCACATCTACCCTGCACACCTGGGCTCACAGCTCCACCCCAGCTGTGGATGTGCCATCAGCTCTGGACTCAGCAGTGCCCATTCCAGAGACAAGGGAGCACGGCCTGGTGCCCTGCTCACCTCCTGCTCACCATCTGACCTATACTCAAACAAAACAATGTCTAGGAGAGCTGCCAGTGATGAAAACAACTCTCCTTGCTGTCTGCTCTGCTCCTTGCAGGAAGGAAATTGCGCGCTGCAGCCTGACTTCAGTTGGAGGCTTCCGACAGGGGTGGGCAGGAAGCAGTGGCAGATAAAGCAACAGCCCTTTAATTAAAAGGCAGAGCAGATAATTGTGATGGTGATGCATATTTCCATTAGAAACGAGGATGTTGTGCAGCTCGTCTTGGCCTGGCCATGCAAACCCTTCTGGGTGCCAGCAAGGCACTGGCACACCTTCCATGCCATCCCTTGCACAGCTGTAAGTCTTCGTGCTGTCTGCTGCTGGTGGTGGCAATGTGCTTTAAGCAAGGGCAACTTTTGGTGTAAACATCTGAGATATTCCCCTGTAGGTTATGGGACCTCTAAGCACTGGGCTAGCAGGCAGTACAGTGATGGAGATTGACAGGGCTAGACTAGCAAAACCAGCAGCAGTTGGGTAAGTAATCAAGACAAAACTGGACTATATTAATTATGGATCTGAGCATGCCTGCAATAACTGTCCTGCAAATGGGGAATTTTGCAACGGCTGCCACAGAAAGGAGCGATGTGCATATATGTGCAAAGTGAGCAAGGCATACATCGTCACCTGTGGGTGATGTGCATCCCAGAACAGCATGCCTGAAAGTCAGACAGGAAAAAACCCCTTAAAAAAAAATGAGAGGGAAAATGAAGAGAGAAATCACGGGCCCCGGGAACATCGTTTGCAAAACACGTGGCTGGAAGGGGATGTACCTTATTCCGATGACAGCCCAGATTTTGTTGTTGGGGTAAAACACAATGCTACAGGAATTGATACTTGGAGTTTCGGTATTCCCAGAGCTGCCCTGATCCCATCCCCGGCTGAAGGGCTGCATTCCACAGCTGTGATTCACATGGAAGAGTTGAGAGGACGCACCAAGCTAGAGAAGGAATTGCTTGCTGTAGGACCGTGGAAGCAACGAAAGGCAAAACCTGCACAATGGAAAAGCCAGACCCAGAGCAGGAAGGGAAATGATGAGGTCTGGGGCTGACATCCTGTAGGCAATGGGAAGAAGATGGGCGATGTAGGGTCCCCAAGCACCTCTGCTGTCTTCTGGGGATTTGGTGGTCCCGTTTGGCTCTTTGGGGCTTGGCTGGTTCCATGTTCTGTCCATGTGCTGAGCATCCATCATGTCTTCTAAGAGATGGTTCCCTGGCATAGTATTAGACCAGACCACCAGGAATGTTGCCATGATTTAAGATATTTACCCTAAGATTTCACTTTTCGACATTCTGTCCTCCCTCTTCTCTTTTCGTGCTCAAACACACATAATCTGCAAACCGATTGTCCTTAGTTGTGTATGTTGGGCAAAACAGACAGAACTGAGGCAGCAGAGACAAATGAGCTCCATCACAGTCTTAACAGCAATGTGGACAATGTCTCCCTTGATGGTGCTGAGGGAAAGGAGGAGGGAAAAGCAAGATTTCCTTGGGGATGGCATAGTCCATGGGGGCACATGAAATAAAGCAGATCTCCCCCCATCCAGGCACTCCTTTGAGGGAAGGGCTGCTCGCTCACTTGTCACCTACAAGAGTGGCCCACAATTTAGGAGTTTCAAACCAATGACAAAGAGCAGGGATTTCTGCAACACCAGTTGGCAATGAGGCCAAAGCCACCACAGACCATTCCAAGTAAATGTTTACTGTGGCTGTAGAGCTCTGTTCATGAAGGTTCAGCTACAAGGGTATGGATTATGCACGTGGCTTCCTCAGCACTGCTCATTACATCTCCCTTTGGCAACGCTGATTCCTACACGCCATTCCTGGATGTGTTGTAAGTGAGGACCAACAAACCTTCGTTACAAATAATATTAGAGCTTCCTTTGAAAGCAGCGGTTGTGGATGCATGAGTCAAAATGCAGTTCCTCCAGGGATTGGCCCCTCCAATTCCACTGGATTACTCACTAGTGTGGGACCAGAGCAGCCATTCTCACAACCTGGTCAACGAAGAGAAGCAAGGGAGGGAGGGGTTATGCTACAACAGCCTCATCCGGAGGTGGAATGACATGATCGCTCATCCTGGCTGTAAACAACCTCATAATCATCCATTGGAACACACCTGGAAAGGTACGCCTGTGTTTAAAGAGAAATCCAAGAGGCAGATTTTGATTGCACCTCCACAGGCATAATTATTGAACGCCATGATTTCATTAACCGTAACGAGTGCCTCCTTACCCATTTGTCCATACCTTCCCTCAGTGGATGGCACAGTGCCTGCCCAGGAACCAGTCCCTCCATCCCATCCAGCAGCACATGTCTCAGAATGGCTCCAGCACCACCGCGTGATGCAAACACGGCACCCTCTGTTATCTCTTCTCACCCAGATGAATGAACCCTGAATCAGACATCAGTAACTGCCTGACATTCCTGGAGATCTCTGCATGCTTGTGAGTTTATCTCCATACAATTTCCCTATTGAGAAAGCAGCCAAGGGCTCCAGCAACAGCTGCTCTGTGCAATAGGAAGTTGTGGTAGAGGTTGAGCAACCCAAGGAATGCTTGAAACTCCCACTTGAGTCTCGGCTCTGCAGCACCGTGTTCTGCCACTTCCTGGCATCCTGCTGGGTGTGTGATTCAGCTCCTCATCTCCTGCCACTTGGCATCACTTTTTGGCACCTCCTTCAGAAGCCCAGAGCTGTGTTTGAGGAGCAGAGTGCACAGTATGGAAGCAGATGAGCAGCAAACATGGGGATGCATCACCAACCTGTAGCAGCCATGACATGAGTCATAGTGGCCACGACATGAATCGCAGTGGCTGTGACATGAATCGAGTCGTTTGGGTGGACAGAACAGCTCCATGACAGCACCTCATCCCAGGCAGACCTCTGTTCTGCACTGCTCGCCTTTAATTGCTGCTGGTCCTGAGTTCCTGGTGCCATCCCTCCACCTGTGAGCCTTGGGAGTGTTTGCTGGGACCTGAGCCACTGCTCTCAGCCCTGCCTATCCTTCCTCACATGCTGCCTTTCCAGGAGAGACTGCCCAAGACCAACCCATGATGCAGCTGAGCTCTGCAGGGCCTCGCTGTGCTGGGTGTCCCCCGCCTCTCCGCGTTTCCTGTTTTCATTCCGCTATCAGAAATGCTACCACATCACATGCCACGCATTCCAGCCCTGACGCATCAGGAGAAGGGGCCACGGGTGGGTGTGTGGGAGCATGGAGCCTTTCCTGCCTTTTCCCCAGACAGGCTGGGGACATTGATAACAACTGGAGATACCGATAACTGGGGATACCAATAACTCCCCGACTCTCTCCTTCATTCTCTTTCTTCCCTAATGGTTGGAGCTGCCATGTTATCCCTTGCTGCTTTAATGCTGGGGAGTTCTGCTGAAGAAGGGTTCTGCTTTGCCCGGTTTTATGCATTGCTCCCTTGCTGAATCAGTGCTGTTTGTCTGCTAATAGATGTGCGCAAATATTGCTCTGAGGTCCGAGAATTTTGCAAAAAATGTGGCATAGCTGCCCGAATTCCATTCATCCACTGTCATGATAACTTCCCCATTCCTCCTCTGTCATTTAAGACACTCAAAACATGTGGGCTTGGTGATTTGTGGCTTAAAGCACTGATTCTGCTGCTTTTAATTCCAGCAGTTCATTAAGGCCAGATGCTGAGCAGAAACAGAGGGCACGCCTTGCAGCTTCTGCATCGGATCATAACAAGAGTCCCACCCTGGGAAGTTCTGCTCCTAACCCCGATCCTTCTAAAAGCCATAGAAAATAAGCCCTCGTCCCTTTCTGAAATGTACTTTTAATCTTTGAGGATAAAAAATTAGGAAGATTCATAGGAAGGGCAGGAAACGTGCATGCACACCAGCACTCCATTATCATAATGGGCAGCAAGGAATACAGAAGGGGTGTGCAGGGCTTAAGTCTATCTTGTTTAAGCTGATCTTCGGAGATTAGACTGAGGCTTAATGCAGAAGGAAGTGTCCTGCACCTGCTCCTGCAGCATTCTGCACCTTCTGGCCATCGTCACCTCAAGGAACATGGGCCATGAAAGCATCAGCTGAGGGCACTGGTGTGATGGCTCAGTCATTAGAGTGGGTCCAGCCTTCAGAGGATGGAGCCAACAGCATCACCAGTGGGAAGGGAAGGGAAGGGAAGGGAAGGGAAGGGAAGGGAAGGGAAGGGAAGGGAAGGGAAGGGAAGGGAAGGGAAGGGAAGGGAAGGGAAGGGAAGGGAAGGGAAGGGGAAGGGGAAGGGGAAGGGGAAGGGGAAGGGGAAGGGGAAGGGGAAGGGGAAGGGGAAGGGGAAGGGGAGGGGAGGGGAGGGGAAGGGAGGGGAGGGGAGGGGAGGGGAGGGGAGGGGGGGGGGGAGGGGGGGGGAGGGGAGGGGAGGGGAGGGGAGGGGAGGGGAGAGGAGAGGAGAGGAGAGGAGAGGAGAGGAGAGGAGAGGAGAGGAGAGGAGAGGAGAGGAGAGGAGAGGAGAGGAGAGGAGAGGAGAGGAGAGGAGAGGAGAGGAGAGGAGAGGAGAGGAGAGGAGAGGAGAGGAGAGGAGAGGAGAGGAGAGGAGAGGAGAGGAGAGGAGAGGAGAGGAGAGGAGAGGAGAGGAGAGGAGAGGAGAGGAGAGGAGAGGAGAGGAGAGGAGAGGAGAGGAGAGTGTTGTGCAGCAGGGAAGGATCAGAGAGCTCTGTAGTATGGAGGCTTTTGGGGTCCGTGATTGTGTGGGAGCATGGGAGGGGAAAAGCTGAGCAGGGAACCCAATGGATGATGATGGTACCATGAGAACAGAACTCCGCTAAGGAGCAGAAGGAGGGCAGAGGGCTGGCTGGAAAAACATGGGACGAGGTGATCTCATGGCTCTCCCTACAGCTTCATCTGGGTGGGAGGGGGTGTCCAACAGCCTGAGCTATGGGATGGCAAAAGTGGAACAAAGGAGGACGAGCCTGGGCAAGTGGTGCCATTGGGGATGAGGGGGACACTGGCACTGAGCAGGGATATGGGCCGGCTACAGCAGGATCTGCTCCCCTCCAGCCCCACACTGACCCTGTGGGGCAGGGAATGGCAGTTCCCAGAGCAAGGAGAGGCACTGGAGGTGAGTGAACATGAATCATTCCCACGCTCCTGTTTTCTCCTCGCATTATTATCCTTTTAAAAAATTAAAGATGGTAATAATGGTTACTGTAGTTGAAAGTGAGATAATGGGAGATGTTAGGGAGATAAAATTCTAACGGTACCCGGGGAGGGAGAGGGATAAGGAGAGAAAATTGAAAGGGATTCTTTATGCACATAGCCGCAGTTATAAATATTCCCCCAGGTTAGGACCTTACGGTGTTAATAATTAACCGGAATCTTATGAAGGCTAAAATAACTGCAACACTCACGAAGATCATCGCTTCAGTATTCAGCATGTGCACAGCCCCTGCCCGCCGCCCGTCCCAGTTACTGTGGCAACAGTACATCTGCTTTCCACAATATCCTTCATTAATCATTTACACGCAGGAAAAAGAATATATCTGTATGTCCTGGAGGAACGGAGCCCCACACGCTGCTTCTGCTCGGCTCCTGGCGGAGCGTGGGTCCGACTCTGGGACCCCCTGTGCCCCCGTCTGCAGCCCAACCGCTGCCCCACGCAGCTCTGCAGCTTCGTGCACCTGCAGCCCTGGTGGGTTTGGGTTGTTGGATTGTTGTTTGGATGAGCATCTCCCAGCTGCAGCCGTGGGGATGGGGACTGTGGTCACCTCAGTGCTCATCTCAGTGCTCCCACAGCTTCTCCTCAGACCGGAGCAGCTGTGCTGAAGGCTGTAGATCAACTGTGTATGAAATGACTCATTTATAATCTTTCCTGGGCTATCCAAACCGATGGAAACTGCCTATTCAGAGTGTAATTGATATCTGAGCTTCATATGTACCTCCTATGTAAGAGCTCCATGGTGTTTTACTGTTCTGACCAGCGAACCTCTTGGATCTGGGTGAATTTCACCTCCAAATTTATTGATGGAAAAAGCGAGGAGCAGACAGGCCAAGTAACCCCCCCCTGAAGCAGGTCACACACCCAAAGGCCAAAAAGATCTCTGTTTTCTCCTGCTGAGTGCCCACAGAGTCATTCCCAGGCTCCCTTGAAGAACTAAGCCAACTCAGCTTTTTCAGACACATTGCCCAGCCAGGGTCGGGCTGGAGGGGTTCTGAGCACCAGGTGGAGCTGTGGGGGTCCCTGCTTTTTGCAGGAGAGTTGGAACTGACAGCCGTTAAGGTCCCTTCCAACTCCAGCCCCTCTATGATGCCCTCGTTCTGGCAGCTTCAAGCTAGTTCAGTGCAGTTAGCTTGCAGTCGCTGACTCTGCAGTCTTGAATCCCGCTGAAGCCCAACAGATATTCAAGCTGTGAAGAAAGCCAGCTGCTGAGAAAAGGGCATGTGTCAGAAGCAGCCTGATCCTACAGGAGCTCCTCCAACACCCACCCGCTGTCAGAGCACTTGGATTTTACTGAGGCTGAAATGCCAGTGTGGTTGCAACTTGGCCACAAATCAGCCTGCCATGGGTGAGCAGCTCCAGTCAAAGGATCCTGCTCTGAAAATGCACCTCTCCAGCCATGGGCTTTGCCCAGTAGACTCACCCCAGCTTGCCTGGCTCCCCTACAAGTGTCTCTGTTCCCTTCAGGCCGGTAAATGCAGCTGTTCTTTCCCATCTGCATTTCTTTCCTGCTCCTTCATGGATCGGATGGGAGAGGACCTTTGGAGGTCTCCAGACACCTCTCACTCATAGCAGGAGTTCTACAGCCACTCCATTTCTGTCCTACAGAGACATGCCCAGCACTCCTAGGAGATAGGTGGGAGGAGGGCCTGGCGGGATAAGAAAACTTTTTTGGCAATACAGTGCAATACGTTGCATTTTTTGGCAATGCATTGCAATACAATGGGCCCATGAGAGCTCTCTGCTATAAGCAGTGAAGCACTTGCCATTGACCAGAAGGTGAAGTGCCATATGCACTGAGCCATCCTTCTGAAAAGCCAACTAGTGCATTGGGCAGAGCACCTCTCATCACAGCATCTCAGTCCCAGCCCCTGGTAATGAGGACAGCAAATTAGACTTCTTTAAATAACCAGGATCCCTTCAGGAAAGAGTAAGATCCTCAGACGGCCTGATCTCTACTTAATCCCTGCAAACAGACACCTCTGATTAGGAGGACTGGTTTCCTCTGGTGCAGGGGGGGAGGCAGGTGGAGGGCTTTGCTGGGCAGCAGCGAAGCTGACATCTGCTGTGTTTGCAAACTCCGAGCCCCTGACTTCTGTCCCTGGCTGAGTGCTCAACCTTCTCACTTCTCCTTCTCGTCTCAGCACCAACTCCCTCCCTTCGCATCCGACCTGCAGCACCAGCACTGGCCTTCCTCCATCCAACAGCTTCATCATAATTACAGAGCCACATCACTGACGGGGCGGTCTTGGTTAATAAGCAAGGGCACTAATGAATCTGTGCGTTATCTCCAAGCATCCTCTGCCTCTAGGACAGCCCTGGGGCACTTTGAGCAAACAGATGATGAAACGTGGATAATAGGGCTCGTCATGCACCAGGGCCACCCCCTGGCCCCAGAGCTGCCTCTGGATTGAGGACAACAGGAGCAATTTATTTGGGCTTACAACAAACACTGTAGTGGCCGCTTTCTGCAAGATCCACCATTTTCTGTCAAAACCAAAAATGAGCCTTTTCATGGGGTTGTTTTTCTTCTCCTTCTTTTTTTTTTTTTTTCCTTTTCCAGCCTCATTTTCTCAATGAGATTCTGAAAATTCGACTCTCCCCCAAGAAATGCACTGTTATCTGTGTTGATGAAAACCCCTTTTGTCTGGAGATGATTTTGATGGAGAATGTTCAGCTGTCTCTCCAGCAGAGCAAAGCCCTCACAGAGCCCTGCCGTCCAAACGTGACAGAGCACCTTTGCTTTACAAGAGAGCACAGAGAATACCCCCAGGCAAGGAGGGCAGGGTCTCTTTACCTCTCCAAGAGGCAGGAGACGCACTGGTGTACCCACCAGCAGGTTGAGGGGAGGAACACACTGGGTTTTTGACCATCTTCTTCCATCCTAACCCAACCAGAGTGGTTCTGAAGACACCCTTCCAGACTGGGCAGCAGAGGAGAGAAATGGAGGTGTGTTGACGGGACATGGGGCTGTGCTGGGTGCTGAGATATTTGACAGTGAGGCAGGCTCAGGTGGGCAACTGGGCACAAGGAAATGCATGAGGAGAAGGAAGGGACACTTGGGTCTGTATTTTGCTAACACGAGTTCAGGGTAGCAGCTTTGCAATGGTTCATCCTCAAGGGTCTTTGCAGAGAGCAGTAGACCCAAAGTTGTGTGCCGCCAGAGAACTGTGCCATGGGTGGAACCAGCGGGAGGTGATGTGATGAGTCCACTGGAGCTGCCACAGGACCCAAAAGGAATAGACCTCCTAAAGGTGCTGAGTCTCACCTCCAACAGCCCAGCACTCACATCAACCAGAGGAACCAAGAGGTGAAAATTAGGGCTGTGGGAAACACCAGGGCCATTGGCAGAGCAGCACACCAATAGGAACCCATGGTGGAAGAATAGAAGAGTAAGAACAGAATGACAATTGCATTTCCAACCCCGGCAGCACTGCCAGGCTCTGCTTAAAGTGTTCTCTCTGTAGGGGAAGGAAGGACTAAGGGTTTGGAGTCTGGCATTAATTCACCCCAGGAAGGAAGCAACAACTCATTTTCTGCCATTAAATGCTGTGAGAATGCTCTAAAAAGGAGTTATGCCCTAGAATATCTTTTCTGCATGGAGCAAGTAGATAAGTTTATCACCCAGCTGAAGGCCTAGATGATGGACAGAAAAACAGACCATTGTCACCCAAAGTTGGATGGAGATCAATGAGACGCGCTGCTGTATCTAACTCACGTTTGCCTCCATGCCATGAGGCTCTCATGTCCTTTTTATGACCATTTACACAAAATTGTCCACGTGCTGTCATCACATTCAATAGTGTTATCAGCTGGTTGAAGTGGTTTTGAACAGTTTCCATTAAAAATCTTTCTCTGTGCCTCAGTGTCATAGAGCACCCCAGGCACAGCTGGATGAGGTCCATCAAGATCTGCTCCAGGGAAGGACAAGGACAGCAGGCATGCTGCAATGGCAGGTTGGAAGCAGAGGGTGCAACCACCTCCCACCCCTGCACCAGCTGCCCAGGGGGGGGATTTATGGGACATGGTGTTATTTCAGGCACTGGACGCAATGACCCAGGAGCCTCTCCCAGGTCTGTGTTCTTAATTAAATCCTTGTCAAGTTTAACACCTTCCAAACAGAAAGAGACATCTGCTATGTCCTCTTGTATCCAACAACACAGATAATGATGTGGATGGATATTAGCGCTCTGGAATCCCCAAATGTGGGATGCAAAGCATGGGGCCAGGTCTGGAGCAGTGCCTCTGCCCTCATCCCCGCGCCCGGCAGCCACGAGCTGTCTGTCTGTGTATGTTACACCTTTTGGGGTGGAAAATAGCTCTAAGCACTGAGGAGGGGAGTTAAAGTGCATTTTAATGGTATGTGTCTCATGTCTGAATGAGCATCAGGGATTATGGGATCATCAGGGCGCACGTGATGAGATCCAGGCAGCGAGAAACCCCCCGTCATTACTATGTGCATTAATACGTGTGCTGATGTGTTAGAGTTTAAAGTTAACAGTCACGTTCTTTCACAAGTAATTAAAGTAGGCTTCAAATGAGGAAATAACCTCACGTGCTCTCTGCCCCCTCAACCACACATGAATATTAAAGGAAGAGGCTGGAAACACATCTATTTGTGAAAAAAAATACATATATATCAATTAATGAAATGCAGTTTTCCTCCCCTGCAGCCTCATTCAACCTTTACACCAGAAATTACGTGAGATGCATCCATGTTCATGTGTTAAAACAGATCCTCCGAACGCATTCCCATTGCCATCTCAGTGGAAGAAGTGACTTGGAGCAAAGCAGAACAAAAAGCCTTCTGTGCAGGAATACAATGAGTAATGAACTTCAAGTCGTATCTGCATGAAAGATTGTCGAGATGGGTATTGTTTTTCCATATGACCTGTTTTTTCCTCATGATTGTGTTTCTCCTGGCTCTGATTCTATAAACAGCAGCACCTCTCCCCTTTGCTTGCTTAAGAAGAGGTTTGTTTAATCTTTGACATTTCCTATCTCACAGGGTTCTTCGCAGGCGTCGTACAATAGAGCCTTGTTGGTCTCAGTTTAATTAAACACAATTACTTCGCTTTAAGTAGCGGAGGAAGTGACACTTTAAAAAGTTCCAGCTCGGTCCCTTTTCTACTTGAAAAAGCAGCACAGCATCAGTGAATAATTAAAACATACACGTCGTCAGAATTAATTAGCATCTCGGCCCTTTCAAGTGCTTAAAAGTCTTCAGGATGTTTCGTTTGAAAGGCGTTTGGAGGCAGCTGGAATTTGCAGGCGGGTTCTGTGCTATTCTCCAGGTCATGGATGGAGACCTCCGCCTGTCCCAGCAGTGTTAAACCCCTTCCATGTGCCACGGGGTCACCCATGCTATGAAATCCTCCATCCCCTTCTCTCTCATATGCGCAGTGGGTGTCTTGGCTGGAATTGGAGGAACCAACTTTGGGAACCATTGGGCTCCACCGCTCGGCAGCAGAGTTCCATCCCGGCCACTTATTTCTATGCCATTCACACCACTCTTGAAGAGCAGCCATCTGCCAACACACAGCACCATTCCCACGCAGCAGCCCGTCCATGTTTGTCACAATGATCCCCACCCCTCTGAATAACAAGAAGTGGAGATGAAGAAGGTGATCAGTGGCAGCGACAGGGAGGAAATGGGGCACCGTGATCTCAGCCGAGGGACTGCAGGAGGTGCTCTCTGCTTGAAACGCAGCTCTGTGCCTTCCATCCCATCACACCTACTTGCTCCAAACCAGCCCTTCTTCCTCCTCCTGAGCACACTTCACAGATGATAATGGGCTGGTAGCACGACCTTGCTGAAGCAGAGAGCCGTGCCAAAAATATTAATGCTTTTCATTTCTTCTTCCAAGTCCCAAACGGTTTTGCTGTTTTTCTCTGAACATTTCTAACATATTGATGTCATTATAGAAATGAACTTGCCCCCGTCTGGATATAATATGATAAGCCACAGCATATGCATGCAGATTTTGATATCATAACAATTTGGGCTGTGTGGAGCCCGAGCGGCCCCTCCGTGCCCTCAGTCTGGTGCATCACATCACAGACAAGTGACTTATTCAGGGCCAGGGACAGAGCCCCGGGTGTTCACAACTCACTGTGGGCACTCTCACTGAACACATGGATGTGTGAATCGCATCGCATCACCTACTCCTGTCCAAGACAGGTCATACCCTGCTGCCCTGGCAGGGCTGAATCCCTCACCTCCCATAGCATCTGGAAATCTGGCAGGGATGCGGAGCCACCCTCAGACATCCGTCCATATTCTTGATTCCCAGTCATAAGTTAAAGATCACCAAGTCCAGCCCCACCCCCACCATGCCCACTTGACCACATCCCTCAGTGCCACATCCCCATGGCTCAGGAACACCTCCACGGATGGTGACCCCAAACTGTGCCACTGCATCACCGCTCAGAACAGCAGCACTCCACCCCTGATCTCTGCTCCTGGGTTCGCTGTCACTGGTCGATGGATGGACTGAGCGGTGGCTCTAAGGCAGAATTCCCTTCGTTGTTCCAACATCAGCCCTTCTTCAGAAAAGCTGTGTCTTCATGCAGCAGATCCGGTTAGTCGCCATGTCAGGACTGGGCAACATTGGTGGTAGGTGGATGGCTGGACTATAGATAATCTCAGCAGTCTTTGCCAACCTGAATGATTCAATGGTTTGATTCTATCATAGAATCATGGAACTGTAGGATGGTTTGTGTGGGAAGGGACCTTTAAGATCATTGAGTTCCAACCCCCTGCTATAGGCAGGGACACCTCCCACTGCATCCCAGTTGGTCTCCACCCCACTCTAAGTGCACTCTCTACCCTTCACCACTGACTTCAGCCTTCACTCGCCGGTCTCATTTCCCAGACAGACTTTCTGCCACTCGTGATTCCTCAGTGCACCTGGAGCAGGGACAGGGCCCATTAGGAGATCAGCACCGACCTGCAATGCAAGTTAGGGAATGAACCCCAAAAGAGCCAATGGAAAAGCTGCTGATTTCAAGTGTGCAGCTTCAATGGAAGCTTTGTCAAGGAGGACATCACCGATCGGCCTGAGAGGCTCATGGAGGATTCCTGGGGTAGAGAGGGCACGCCAAGCACCTGCAGTGCGGGCTGTAGATGAGCAGCTCTCTGCTTCCTGCTATGGCAGAAAGCTTCCTGTGGTGGCAAAAGCTCTGTAAGCCTGCCCTGAGACGTGTTCTGCTCTGAGCATGGAAAGGAACAGCTTTGCCAGGAGGGCTTTGCTCGCTGGGGAGGTGGCAGTGCAGGGGCCCTGCTATCAGAGGCAATCACAGCACTGCAGGGGCCCTCTTGTGCTCTTTTGGGGAAAAAAAATCTCATCTTTTCAGGTAGCGAAGGTGGACATGAGTGTCTCAGTCACTCCGGATGAAGTGGGAGATACAGAATGAACAATGAAGTCGTTGTCTACCACGGACACGGGCACAGAGCTTTGAAAGGGGTGCAGTGTTCTCCTGAGCCGACTGATAACGCTGCGCATAACGCGGTGCCAATCCAACCCATAGCAGCTCTATGCCTCCTGCAGGTGTTTGTTTAAGAGAGATTTCACAGTGCAGAGAGAGGTAAACAGCAGTTCTCTTCCTTGAATGGGCCTCAGGCTCATCAAATGACATTTCCCTCTCTGGCATATAACATTTTTCTTCACTCAAAGGGATTCTCTCTGTTTTCAAGGACGCAGTCTTCTCTTTGGTTGACAGTTCTGCTGATGTGTTGGGAGCTGCACACCCTGGCAGGGCACAGGCAGTGCCACATCTCCGCTCCCACCTTGGCTGTGTGGAAATTGCCTTCAAAAATCTGCATAAAAATCTCCGAATTCTCTTTCTTTTGTTTCCCACATGGATCGTTCCTCCCAGTATCTGTGCCTGGGTTCAGCCAGGACAGGGCTCAGTGAACGGGGCAGCATCCATGAGGCTGAGCCGCCCAACAAGGAAACCATGAAACAGCAGAGAATGAATGGAGAGGGCAGGAGGTGCTTTCAGACACATCACTGAGGTTTTTCATCCCATAAACCAATGTTTTCTTCTCTGGTGAGTGCTCTTTCCCACACTTGGTCAATTGGAACCCGTTTGTCTGAGTCAGCCCGGAGCCAAAGGGTCCATCCCCCACGTGGGCTTATTTGCATGCATGACTTGAACATAGAGGTCAATGGAGGACCAGGTCATTGCTGGTGTATGGGACACTCCACACTGTTCCATACTGAGCAGCAGCATGAATACGAGAGCACAAATCTGCTCAGAAGATGCATTTGACAAAAGTCCTAAGATTTGCACCATAGTGAAACGTAGCAGCTCACCTGTGTCATAGAGTCATGGAATCAAAGAATGGCTTGGGAAATTTAATGGAAAGTTCAAGTAGCGTTTCTTCTGTGTCCTTTGTGAGAGCATTTCTGGTTAGTTTGCTGTCCTATATTCATCGCAACGTCAGGCTGGTGGGACGTACATAAATCCTAGCAGAGACAAACTGTGATCACACCTCCATTTTGCTAGGATGTTCATTCCCATTTAATGCCAGTGTTTCCCCAGCTCAGCTTTCCTGAATTGAAGAGTCTTGCTGTTCTTCTCTGATAGGAACAACCACAATAGAAAATTGCCCCATTCGTTCAGAATTCTTTTCCTAAGTTTCATAGCTCAGTGAACCAAGTGAATTTGTAAAGCTCTCATTATTTGCATTCATGCAAAGTCTTTGAGTCTGAGTGGTGGATGCGTAGAAATAGCTCCCATGAAATCATCCTTGTTCGCTGTGATCCACGTGGGCAAGTCATGCGACAAAGAGGATCTCATCATGACACAACCCAAAGGCTGGGAAATACCATTTGCTTTCTGGAGGAAGCCCTATGAGGCAGGAGTCCTCTGCTTTGGAGATGTGAAGCCATTCATGACCCCAAACCCACCTCACCAGGAGATGTGGCCAAGGTGGGTTGTGGGGTCTGCAAGGCCAGCAATAGCTGTGGCAGCTTCAGAGGTTCAATGCCAGAGATCTCTTAGCAAAGCCCTGACACAGACTGCAGGTTTGCTGTGTGTTTTCCCACACTTGCCCCTGCTTCTGTCAGGAAAGCACCACGAGAGTTCGGCTGCATCGAGGAAAAGCCCACACTGACTGCTCAGTGACACAGCCCCGGCAGCAGAGAGAGATTGCTCCACTTGGGAGTGCATCTACCTTGGGAGGATGTTACTTCATAGTTTCTCTGTACTCACCCACGTTAGACCTTTGAATTTACAGGATGAAATACTCAAGTAACCAGAAACCAAGTTGTTCAGAACTCGCACTTTAAATAGACACAGAATGTTAGAAGTGATGAAATCACAATGAGATACACAAAAGCACCCACTCTTGCCATGCCCCCCACCCTGATCCTGGGTCAGATAACTCAGGGGACCGACGTGACCTCATCAGTCATGCAGTGCTCAGAGCATCCACGGGAGCTTCTGCAGCCGTACCCACAGCAGCATCGCCGCTTCTGCTTTTCTGCTGGGGTTATTGCTGGTAATGCAGGGCAGGCTGCACTGAGGCACTGGATTCCTCCCTCCTGGACATCCCCTTTTGGATATCTCCAGTGGCTTGGGAGATATTTGCAGGATGATCACATTGAAATCTCCTGATGTAGTCATGGTTTGCAAGGCTGAAAGGGACTGTCCGGCCCAGATGGCCTGACCCCTGCTGGCTCTCACAGCATTGTCTCGAGTTATTTTTAGTAATCTAGAGAACTTCTGACATGTGATTTACAGCTAAAGACCAGAGGTTCAGGGACCATCTATTCTGAGTAACAACTTAGAGGTCAACCAGATGCAAACCCTACTGTGCTCTATAGCAGGCACACAAACTGCTAAAACAGAATGAGCTCTTTGCAGCTCTGAGATTCAGTACAACTGCTGGCCTCGTCTTGGGGAGAAGGAGAAGGCATTCGAGTGCAAACAGCCCCTTCATGCCTGTGTGATGTCTTCAGCTTCCTACCAGGGACAGCCTTGGGAAAGCTTTACATGCTTTGCCGTACGGACAACAGCGGAGAAATGGAATTGTAAAGTATATTTGAAGCCTGTTTGAAGAAGATATATGCTCTGAAGTCTCATGAGTCCTTCTTTTAGGTGGAAATCACCAAGTGGATGCTAGCAGAAAGAATTCAGTGATGTTTTGTTACAGCATCCTCATGATGGGAGCTACTTTCCCACCAAGCTGAGATAACACAGATGTGTCTGCTCCGCCACTCAGGGATGGAGGGTGTGAACCAAGGGGATGCTGACATAGAATAATGATGTTTTGAATAAATCTAGAGATGCCATGGAAGATTTACAAGACTGGGGAAAAAAAACACAAATGCTGTGGCAGTGTTCCTGTAAGATCTGCAGGGAGTGGTGGCCACATACTGGGGATGGTTGTAGAGATGGATGCAAACCATCAGGGACAAGGACAGTAAACAGGCTTCTCAAAAGAAACTCTTGAAACCATGATGGGAAAGGCGAGCTGTTTGGTGTATTTGCCTGTGAACAGGCTAAAAGAGGAATGGAGGGAACTGCAAAGTGAGCTGTGGGTATTATGAGTACAAACAACCATGGGAGGGCTGATAATAGAATCATAGGATCATAGAATGGCCTGGGTTGAAAAGGACCACAATGACCATCAGTTCCAACCTCCTGCTATGTGCAGGGTTGCCAACCAGCAGCCCAGGCTGCCCAGAGCCACATCCAGCCTGGCCTTGAATGCCTGCAGGGATGGGGCATCCACAGCCTCCTTGGGCAACCTGTTTCAGTGCGTCACCACCCTCTGAGTGACAAACCTCCTCCTAACATCCAACCTAAACCTCCCTTGCCTCAGTTTAAAACCATTCCCCCTTGTCCTGTCACCATCCATCCTCACAAACAGCCGTTCCCCGTCCTGTTTATGTGCTCCCTTCAAGTACTGAAAGGCTGCAATGAGGTCTCCCCACAGCCTTCTCTTCTCCAAGCTAAACAAGCCCAGTTCCCTCAACCTTTCCTCATAGGAGAGGAAATCCCACTGAGAGGTGATGGCCTCACATTGCACCAAAGGAGGGTCAGGTTGGACATCAGGAAACATTTCTTGCCCCATGGCGTGCTCTCCAGTGTTACGATCTGTATTTAAGGATTGCAAGGCTGTACAAGGCATGCTCAACTGGTTGAGTTCAAGGAAAGAATGGAGAGGATCCATGGGTCGATTCCAGGCTGTCACACGAGCACCAGGAGCCATCTCTTCTGGTCTTGGCATCCATGGGGATCTTGCAGAGCTTTCCTCCACTGAAGGGCTCAGCGGATCTCCGGCAGATTTACTGCAGAATCTGAGAAGTGTTTGTACTCCATTTCTCAGTGCAGCACTGTCTTTAAAAAAGTCCAACCCAGTCATCCTCAAAAAACTACATTCATTACGGTGACTTATCTTCAATCCGCACAGAACCCACAGAAAATAAAGTGATCATCACGAGCTGATTACACAATTTATTTCTTAGAAAAAAAAAAAAAAAACAAATAGTTTGAACTGTTGAGAAATTAGAGAAGCGGTCATGGTTTCCTGTTGCTCCCAACTTACAGCCCCTTAGCAATGAAACTGCTGCCGATTCTGCATCGGCTGGAAAATACCAACTCACAGAGCTCCACTTTTTTCTTGGACATATCTCAGGCTGGGAAAGTTGACCTCTAAGATCATCCAGTCCAATCGTCCACCCATCACCAACACTGCCCACTGAGCCATGACTGTAAGTACCACATCCCCACGGCTCTGGGACACCTCCAGGGACGGTGACCCCACCATTCCCCGGGCAGTGTGTGCCAATGCATCACTACTCTTTCGGAGGAGAAACGTCTCCTAAAGTCCAACCTGACCCTCCTCTGGTGCAATGTGAGGCCAACACCTCTCAATGGGATTTCCAGGGCTGTGGGGCTGGTGGGCAGCGTTTGGCCACCTGGAAGTGTCTGGAGGGTTCTCCATACAAAGAAAATGCAGAAAGTTTCATTTTCAGCCTGGTTTGGACTGAAACCAAATTTCAGCTACCCCAAATACTCATTTTCTTGGAAATCACACTTCCTGATCAAGCGCTGAGCTCTTTTTCAGCTTGTCTCCCCAGCGGTCAACAAACACAGCTCTCCCAAAGAGGAGCTGCCCAGCAATGAGGACCATCTGGCTTTCTGAGCAGGTGAAACATGAAGATATATTTGGATTCCTACAAGCAAGAAACAAAAGATTTGCATAAAATCCTCTTCTTCTACAGCTGTGCGATTTCTGCCCTGAATGATGAAGCATTGCCCTATTATTGTCACAACCAAAATGCCTCAATAAATGGTCCAGCACTGCTCAGGACTCGGAGCAGTTGTGACAGCACCGATACAATCAGCAGGATGTATAAACCCTTGGGGCTCAGAGAGGACAAGCAAGGAGTTTTTCTATATATGCATTTCTTTGTGTCATCTGCTGCATTTCTGCATCGTGAGAAATGCCACCTTCCTTCTCCAGTGTGACATCAGGGATCGGAATGCCAAATCAGCATAGAATCACATCACTGCTAGAATGGGGAACTATGTTCAACTTCAAGAAAAGGAAATAAGAAGAACAAAACCAACAGTAAGAATGACACTGTCAGAGTGCAGAAACTCTGTTTCAGTTCAGCTGTCGGTGTACAACACGGACTTCCACTTTCCAGGTAGATGGGAAATGTCCCTGCACCCAACAGAGATATCAGAATGACCCTTTGCTTCCTGGAGACTCTGCTTTGCTGGCCCTGAGTTGCCCCTTCTCAGAAATGTAATAAGTGAATGCAAGAGTAATAACAGGAAAGGAAACGGCACTTTGCTTCAGCTGCTCCCAGCCTTGTAGATGGACAGCAAAATATGAATTAAATACTTTTGTTGATATTGATATTCCTGTGGCTGAGCAGAGGAGCTGGCAAGCAGGCCCATCTGCTGCAGCGCTCCTCTGCCCGTGCAAATACCTGCAGAGTTCTCAGAAATGAGGCACTGCAGGGACACAGGGGTTGAGAAGAGGAGGTATTGGTATGTGGGCCACCACTGCATCGCCTGCGATGGAGAGTATGGCACAGCCAGCGAGCCTGGACAGATTGAGGGAGCTGCAGACCACATTGCATGCATGGGGCAGACCAGCATGGGGCACACCAGTGTGGGACATCAGCACGAGACACACCACTGGTGGACACACCAGTGTGAGACACATCAACATGGGACACATCATCGTGGGACACATCATCGTGGGACACACCAGTAAAGAAAACACCAATGTGGGACATACCAGCATGAGACACACAGATGTGAGATACACCAGCATGGGGCACATCGGTGTGAAACACATCAACATGGGACACAGCAGCATGGGACATATCAGCATGGGGCACACCAGCATGGCTCACACCTGTGTGGCTCAACCAACATGATGTACAATCATTGCACACAGGTGACATGCAAGGCATTGGAGATGAGGAAGAAACGTTTTCTGGAACAGGAGATGTCCAGATAACCAGCAGGGAAAGGACAAGTAGTGCCCAGATGTCAGGGCTGAACGACATCTGATGCTGACTCTGGACAGTGTTGATTTTTTCCCCTGATGCTCTTGTATATAAGAGCAGCATATGGGAAAGACAGGGATCAAAAAGACCATAGGAGCAGGAAGCAAAGTCACTCGCAGGGCTCTGTGATCAGGACACAGAAGAGCTGGCATGGCAGCCAGGTTGGGTGCTGCAGGTGCCAGCCCCAGTGCTGCATGGCTGCAGCTGCAGCATTCTGTGCAATTGGGGCATGCAAGCTGTACTGCAACACGGAGGCACAAGAGGGCACAGCTACAGCTGTGTGTGCTGTTAGCACTGGGGCTGCAGCCCACGGATGCTTTGCTCCCAGTCTCACTGTAGCAGACAGACGACACAGCAGTAATCCTGATAATTACCTTTGCATTTATCTCTCCAGTGTCCCAACTGAACACTCTTGCTTTAACAGCTGCTAACACAGTCCTTCTGAATACCTTCCAATGCCTAATTACATTTATTACTAAAGCCTGCACCTTGCTTTGGGTCTTAGTGTGTTTGATTTCCCCTCCACTTCTGTTGTTGAACCTTGCTGATTTATTACTTCTTTCTGGTTTATCAATCTATTACTGATAATTGGTGCCTTCTGGGTTTGCTGGCCCCCAACCTGTGCAGTCAGCCCCAAGAAGTCAGGTGTGACCCCAAATCATAGTTAATACTGCTGATCACACTCCCAGTTTTGCAGCCCGGGTCACATCTTTTGCTTTTCCTGACATCAGAGATGAGCGTGGCCAATGCTTAAACTCTTTGGAGTCACGGGATCATGGGACAGCTGGTGTTGTATGGGACTCAGGAGGCTTTCAGATGAAAGGCAGCATTGCTGTAGGCAGAACTTCTGGGCACCTCTGTCTTTCCAGTGATTGGGAATTGAGATGCTGGGCTGTCAGAGCAAGGTAAATGGGTGGTGACAGAAGGTGAAGCTTTTGGAAATAGGTTACCTCTAACCTAGTTTGGATTTTTAGCAGCATATCCAAGTCTGAAATGCTGTCAATGGAGAAACAGTTTACATCCCATATCATGTTTAACTGCTAGCATAAGGCTTCTGCCTCCCACGGAGCCTTGTGTTAAATGGAGGGCTCAAGGTGCAAGCTTGTGCAAGGCTCAGTGCTTGTAAATTAACTGGGGGGAAAAAAATACATCTACTTCCAAGAGCATCTGCAAGGGACAATGGGATCTGATGGACATAGCTCCAGGCCGTAGCTCCAACCTTTGGATCACTTCTCTAGCAAGAAAATACACCACTACTGGGCAACCTGGGAATGTCATGGCTGGAAAGGACTGTGGGCTGTGCTGCCTTCCCTGGGAGCAGAGCACTGAGCTGGATCACGAGGCACCTGGCATCGACAGCATGTTCCCCACAACCCAAATAGGACACGCTGATCTGCATTTTCTTGAGGGAAAACAAACTGTGTTTGGTAAAACTTGGCAAAAGTTGGGATAAATGTGTATTTTGCATACAGCATTGTGGGTTTATGAACCAAGCCCCACTACAGAGCGTTTCAGTAGAAGATTCCTGAATAAATACACAAGGAAAAATGTTCATTTCACTGTGACAGCCCTTCTGTGAGATAGGCATATCCCACCTGATGCTGGGATGGACCTTTTTGGTCTCTAGAGCTGTGGGTATGAGTCAAGGCCACCGGACAGCCCTGAGTCCATAGGTATCCTCAAAACAGCTCAGCCTCATCGCCTCCCTTTCCTTCCTTCCAACTAATCAATTTGGGAAAATTACAGTATTTAGAGCTTGGCTCTGCCCTGTTGTTTGTAAGGATGCAAATGGAACGCTGTTGAAGCTTGCCTGGTGCTGGAATACACCAAGCCTTTGTGATACGCCGATTTCTCACGCCAGGCTCACCCTCCTGCCAGGGATCAAGCTGCCACCTTGCTCTGTTCCCAGGCAGAGGGAGGGTGTGGTGCCACCAACACGTTTTTAGTGGCAAAGCCAGTCTAAGAAATTCTTGCCCCCACCCCTTCAGCTGTGTCAATACAGCTGCTGGGGAGCTGCGTGGCAATGGGGATGGCCAACTTGGTCACATAAGAAGACCAGTTTGGTGGGAGTCACTTTTATACCTGTCTGATAGCACTGCTTTGCCCAGTGTAGGGTACCCCCCTACAGATGTGGGGGTACCAAGCAGCAGCAGGAATGGGCAGATGGAATGGGGGAAATCCTTAAT
The DNA here is from genome assembly GCF_016699485.2 of Gallus gallus. Classification (NCBI taxonomy): domain Eukaryota; kingdom Metazoa; phylum Chordata; class Aves; order Galliformes; family Phasianidae; genus Gallus; species Gallus gallus. The sequence goes on from NC_052554.1 coordinate 1,687,534, forward strand.
CCAACCTTGCCAGCAGGGAAAACACCATCAGCTCATGCACTGATAGACTCCCAACCTTCCATGGCACCATCACCTCATGCATCGATGGCATCCCAACCCTCCATGGCTTCCTAGTAACCTATAGCTTATAGATTAGTTGAGCATAACCTATTACAGGTCCAGGGTTCTCTCCAGAGAGTTGACCTCCCCTGAGGGCACAGTGGGGACTTGATCAGGTGGGAAGTGGATGCTCCCACCCACGGCAGTCACCCACCCTCAGCCCTGAGCATCTGCTTCATTCTTATCTCAAAGACACCAAAATCACACCCTGTGTGACCCCAAAAGAGGGACTCAGCTCGCGTGGGTGGTTTGCAAGTACCATTCACCAGTGAATTTTGGGAAATGTGAACTCGTGTTGGCCCACTTTGAGCAAGAGGTTCGACTGGAGAGCTCTGGAGGTCCCTCCCAGCCATCGCTGCCACAACTCCAAGCCACAGATTTCAGAGGAGTGAGAAAATTCCTGTGTTTGCTGAGATATGGCGTCTTCTGAGCCTGTCCTGTGGTCTCTATCAAAAGAAGGTCAATATGTTGCTTCATTCAAGAAGTGACACCACCACAAATAATGGAACAAAGGCAGAAAAACAAACCTCTGATTCTGCCATAGGTCGTTGAACCTCAGGCCAAACCTCTGCCAGACTAAGCAGCAGCACTGGGACTGATATCAAAACTGGTGGTGTTGTTGGAATGGATTCGATACGTCCCAATGGAAAACAGGGAAAGGAGCTTGAAACCACAATGCAGCCAAGCAGTTTGGTGTCAAATGCATGTGTCCAAAGGAGAATCAGCCACGACCTTCACAAAGCCATAGGTCAAACAACTCATTGGTTCCTCCAGGGACAAAGGGAGCAGTGCCAGAAGTTTTGAAATTAGCACTGAAGATAAAATGGCCAAGATGAGTGAAGATGAGAGAATACAGCGGGCACAAAGGAAGCCTCTTCAAATGGGTCATCTTAAGCAACTGCTTAAAGTGCAACTGAGATGTTTGTCAATGAGCTTGGGGCTTCTGCTGCCTGCTTAGAGAGTGGCTGATGAAAGTTTAGTGGTGATTAATACTTCAGCAGCAATGCAAACCGGTTCCTTCCAGGGGAAGGCTGTGGTTGTATTTCCATTGTGCAGAGCAGCAGCCCTTAGCTGGAGCTGAGAGTGCCAAGAATCATCCCAACTGCCCTTGTTCAGCCCTAGGGACAGCAGCACCCCTAAGCAAGGCTCATTGCAAACTCACCCCACACAACATGGCAATACACTTCAGCTTTTAGCAACAAGTCTGAACTGCAACAAGTTGTTCTCAGTCTCACACTGCTCCCAGGATGGGTGCTTCCAAATACTCTGGTCATTAACAGGAGAAGCCTTCCTGATTCTTCATGCTGATAGCTTTACTACCTATCTCCACACGCCACGGGCCATATTTGTGCACCTGGAAATCAGTTTGCAGACATACGTTGTTGCAACCCCAGAGGAGAACAAAACGTTTTGCAGATCCGATTTTTGAGACTCAGAGATGATGATGACCATCAAGGATGATGATGACCCTCTGCACAGCCCTTCAGCGGGCCATGGGCCAGAGGGGGGTCAGCAGAGTTACCTCCAGCAAGGAAACAGAATTAAAAGAGGTTTAGGACGAGACATCAGCAAGACCACACCTGCTGAACTCCGAGGAACTCCAGCACTGGAGGGCTGTGATTGCAGTGATGGAGATGAAACCCTTTCCCTCGAGCAGGTGCTACGTGGGGCTGACCTGCCTCGCCTGGTAAGAAGATGACCACAAGGAACTGCAGATTTCTGGAGAACGTTACGCAGTCTGGAAGGGAAGAATTCAGACCACACATCAGCTGCCGAGCAGAAGATGTTCTCAGCTGGGCTCCCAGCACCGCAGCCTTGCCAATGGATTTGCTGTGCCCGTCTGCCTGGGATGAGCTGGCAGCTGATACCGTAATTCACTGTCCTTGGGGATTTCTGTCTTTCTCCATTGATTATAGAGGGACAGAGGATAACTATCCTGGACCCACCATCAGATGCTTTCACAGCTGGAGTCAGGTGAACTGCATTTCCCCAGCGTGTGCTCTGCAGCACAGGTTGGTTTAACCCGTTTAACAGAACCACCCAGCGTGTTGGTGTTGGAACACGCAGGTGCATCCAGGCTGATAATCGCAGCAGGCAGGCAGAGGAAGCCAGGCAATGAGCCCTAATGGGATCTGGGTGCAACCACACCGCAGCACATCCCAGCCAGGCTGTGGAATCTGGCACGGGCAGTGCAGCAGCTCTCCAGGCTGCGTCCCGGCACACCCACAAGGGCACTCACACAGCAAGCACTTTTCTGAGCAGTGAACATTTCGGTGTGAGAGCGTGAATGAGAAAGCCAAAACCCACCGACAGCGTGGAGCTGCACTGACTGCTCAAGAAAGCCAAGCCATGGAGGGATTGCTGTTTTGGATTGTGTTTCCAATGTCTTGCAAGGCTTGAATGAGAGTAACCCTCCAAATGTGCATTGCAGCCACTGGATGTGCTCTGCTGCCCCAGCCTCCATGTCAGTATCTCTCAGCATCAGGCTAAGGCATGCCTGCTCTTGTTTGACCAGGAATCCTTCTGGGGCTTTGGCTGAGCTGAGATTTTACAATGAATGGATCCTTGCCAGCATTCAGCCCATGAAGGAGCTTTGCCCACCTTCAGCAGCATGCCGGTGTTCGCGATGGGAACCACTGTCAGGCGTGAGTTACATCTCCTGCCCCGAAGGGAGCGGGAAGAGCTGAGGCAGGGAACATCCATCCAAACAAGTTTGTACACACAGAGGATTTTGTAACACACTGCCTAGAAGAGACGTGGAGACATGGAGAAGAGTACGGAGACTATTGTAAGGATCACAGCCCTGCCCCTGCAGGAAGCACGCACAACGCTTTGCCTAGGGATGGGAGCCAAGAGGTCATCTCTAAAAGAAAATTCTACCATTATTATTCTTACCATACTAAATTCTTCCTGTTGATTTTATTTTTTACCCTAACAATGAATCCCCGGTCATAAAAGGTAGGATGACCTCAGAAAGAATTCCGGAGCATCCTTTCCATTTGATTGATAAGGAGATCCAGAGCGAGAGATGGAGCTGCTGCTACACTCCTCATCCCAGGGAGTGCATGACTGAGAGCACTATGGAACAGGAGAGCTTCAGCAGCTTGTGTGGGTTCAGAGGGGGAAGTGATCCATGATCCCACACGTGCTGCACAGACATGAACCCCTCCTGGTGCAGTCCCCAGATGAGCTGCCCTCTGCAGCAGCAAGCAGCTGCAGCACTAGCCAAGTCTGGACTGAATCTCCCCAGCAGCATGGGTTTGCACAGGGTCCCTGTGTGGTCCTGGTTTCCTGCTTGACCCCCGTTCCCCGCAGGATTCTGCCCTGGGGCAGTGATGTGAGGGCTGCCCAGTCTCACTGCGATGTTCCTTCCGCTGGTGAAGTGGGTTGGAGGCTTCTGTGCCTGAAAACAAATCTGCAGAAGAGCCTTCCGTGTTGGAGGCATCCCCTGAGCTCTCTTCCCATTTCCTTCCCCAGCAGAATCCATCCTCCTGCTCCTGAGTACTGCGTGTCTCAGCACAACGGGGACCTGTGTCTAGCTGCGGTCTCTGGCTCATAACAGCAACAGGAGGAGGAGAGGATACAAATCCCCACCTAAAGAGGACGTGGATGCCAGCACAGGGCTGAGCTGCACAGCCGGGCTCCCAGGAGGAATGGGTGCAATGGGAAACTCCCACTCTGGGACTGGCAGCAGCACAACGGCAGCCACAGGGCTGATATCCCCCCGGCTGTGATCTGCCCTGTCCAGGGCTGCGGGAAGGATCTGTTCTGCTGACAGAGACACATTCCCGAGCAGCTTCTGGCACCGAGTGGTGCTCCCACTCCTTTCCACTCCTACTGGTGTAGAGTGGAGTAAATCAATGCCAAATCAGGTGTAAAACAGGAGAATCCGGCCCGGGCCATTTCATTCTCCTAGATTTAAGCAGGCTCCTAATCTTCATCAGTGTTGCTTCCTGCTTGAAATGCTTTTCATTAGCTGCTCATTCAGCAAACACAACCACTTCTGCTTCCTCAGCAAAACGCGTGCCGCGCTCCTTGCTCGGCAGCAGAAGGAAAACATTTTATTGCATTTTAATCACCGGCGGTTTCAGCAGTCGCTTCCTGGTCTGTGTGCTTCTTCTGCCCATCCCACTGAGCAGCCCTTATAACCTCAGAGTGCTGAGATGTGAGTGACTCAAAGCTCCTTGGGCTCCAGGTAGCCACAGGGCTGCAGGGTTTGTGCATCTCCAGGGGGAGAAGTTGGGGGCTGAGTGCCTGCTCAGTGCAGTGGCCTCTGGTCCACGTGTGGAAGAAGTGGGGTAGCAGCACAGCTGCTTGGTTGCACCGAGGCCTTTAGCACATCTGGACTCTTGCAGACTGAGCTGAGGAATTTCATACAGCAATGTTCTCCTGACGCTGATGGTTTCTGGAAGATGAGATAGTTGGGAAGAATGGATCATTGCAAAAGGGAAAGGGGAAAGGGGAAGAGAGGGGGAAAGGGGAAAAGGAGAAGGGAAGGAGGAGGAGAAAGGGGAAGGGGAAAGGGAAAAAGGGGAATGGAAGGGGAAAAAGGAAGGCAGAGGGGAAGGGGAAGAGGAAGAGGATAGGGGAAAGGGAAAGAGGAAAAAAAAGGGGAAAGGGAAGGGGAAAAAGGGGGAAAAGGAGTGAAAAAAAAGGAAAAAGGAAACGAAGAAAAAGAAAGGAGGAAAACAAGAAAAGGGGGGGGGGGGGGGGGGAATAAAAGGAAAAAGGAAAAAAAAAAGAAAGACCTGAGCAGCAAGAGGGCCTTCTGAAGGAAGCCCGCTGATAGAGTGACCTTCCCAACCCAGCCACTGCGGTCTCAGGAAACACACCAAACCGTGCATGGCAGGGCTGCAGCCGGCTGCCAGGACAGGGTTAACCTGAGGTTGACACTACAGCTGGAAGACACGAACCGCTGTGTGAGAAGCAGGGCACGTCCCAGCCCTGGCTGGGAGGGTTGAGCTCAGCTACACAGAACGTGATTGCTGCTCAGCACCGGGGTGATGCTCAGGGACAGTGCTGAGTCCTCACTGCCGTCTGCACTGCCCCTTCCCCTGGGCAAACCCAGCTCTGCCCACCCGCCCCAGCCCGGCCTTCCTGTGCCTCTGAGTCACGCTGGCTGCTTAAAGAAAATGTCTGGGGCTTCATTTCTTCATTTTCCTTTGTATGGAGGTTTTCCAGCCTCTGATCCACGCCCTTCACACTCCTGGGTGGAACTGGTTCTCCTCGCTTGGGCATGCTCCTTAGCTCACATCCCCTGTGCCAAGGTTAACAACCTTCATTCCATTGCTTCTTCCATTCCCCCTTGTCCTATATGCCCTGTTCCTGAGCAGACAGAGCACGGCCTCACTGCAATCCTCCCCCGCTTCCCCCATGAGAATAAGAGAGGACGGATCAGAGAGGCCTCGGGTTGCACTGGGATGGTGCTCAGTGCATCATCCAAAGCTCAGCATTTCCTTCAGCACGGTGCCACCCGCTCCCTCCACCACCCTCAAGGTCACACGGGGAGTTTTTTGTGATCTGGAAGGAAATAAAAGCCCGGTGAGATGAAAACAGATCCTGATCTGCAGCTCCAGCCCCACTGCCCTGCATGGCTCACCCCATGCTGCCCTGCAACACCCGCTGCCCGCACCCACCATGCACTTCAGAAGCGATTATGAAAGGAATGGTGCATTCAGGTATTCTAAGAACGAGCTGAATCTTTTGTCCAGAGAAGAGCTGGGAAACCTGATGCCTTATTGCCTGCTCCTTAAGCGGGGGATTGTGCAACCCTGGCACGCTGCAGGGCTCCTGCTGGCAGGTGATGAGGAGCCAGGCAGAAAGCAGCCTTTGATAAGCACAGCTGGGGGGGGAAAGGTCTTTCTGGGCAGCCCTGACCCTCCCTCACCCTGCTTGGAACCATACGGCTGCCCGGGAGATGCTCGCAGATTTACCAGCAGTAAACTGTTACCACAGTGCTTGCATCTGTGCCGGTGATTTAAACATGCCTGGAATGTTTTCTGGCCCTGAGGCCAATGGCACAGAACAATCTGTGAAACTTCCTCATCCTCCAAGCCAGGACGGCTGCATCCACGCACACACAGCAAAGATCCCAGCAGTCCGTGCTGCCCTTGGACTCTTTGCAGGAATTGTTTCGGAGAGCACTGCCTGGCTTGGCCCAAAATCATGCTAGGGTCCCATGCAACCCTTTGAGACATGGGGATGTTAATGGCAGCCTCCCAGCCCTCTGCCACTCCCTGATGTAGCACAGGGTTCAGCAGGAGGGATGGCCCCACAGTGCCCTGCACGTCCTCACCTGGGCAGAGGAGCAGCTGCCTCTGGCTGAGGTGTACACCAACAGCTCCATCCCCTCCTGAGCTCATGGGTGCTGTGCATCCCTCCCCCACCAGCAGCGACCTGCAGCTTTCACTGCACCGCTCAGCATGCTGCAGATGGCACAGCCTTGTTAGGGACATGAGCAGCACGTGGTGTTTTCCCATCTGATGCTGTCACAGACACAGCTCATGTCCAGCTGCATAAGGAGGATTTGGTTTCAGTGTGTCTGTAGCTGTCCATAGCCACCAGAAAAGGCACCGGGGTGGGATGCAAAACCTCTCCCCATCCCCTCTCCTCAGCCTTGGCTCTGCTTGCTTGGGAGGCTGTCACAGCAGATTTCACACCAAGGGATGAGGTTGGGGCACCTGCAGCACGGAAGCAAGGCTGCACATGTCCCTGAAAATCCCTGCTATTTTTTGAAGCACTCTCTTCAACACCCATGGGTTTATTCCTGCCTCATTTCCTAAAATCCATGCCACGGCTCTCACTGCCAGCAAGAAAAGTGGAAAGGCCGGGTGGGCAATACTGAGTCCCTCTTTCAACCTGGACAGTGTCCCCAGGCACGAGGTACCTGCCTCCCCTTTGCTCTCTCCCCCTTCTCCCTTCTATTTTCCATCTGCACCTATTCTTCCCAATGCACCAAGCACACAAGCTTTGCACCAATGCCACGTTCCCTGCACGGATTGCTCAGGCAATCCACCCACCGTGCTCCTGCTCCTTAGCTGGGAGGGTGCCAGGGCTGCAGAGCTGCCGGACCCTCCCAGCAAACGCCCTGCCAGTCGCTGGATTCTTTGGACACGCAGGGAAATGAAGTGCACGCTGCAGATTGGCCAGGCGTGTTCCCAAGAAACAACTTAATCAGAACTCCTGGCAGAAAAAAAAGAGCCTGGTTTGACAGAGGCTTTTCTGGGCTAGGCACGGAAAGCAGCGATTCAGGCGTTTTCTTTGTTTAAGCAAAGGCAGAAACTTGGCTCGCCCCTCTCGGTCCCAGCGTGTGCCCTGGGCACAGGATGGAGAAAAAACTGTCTTCATTTGGGGCGTGTAATTGAGTGTTCCTCAGGCCAGAGTGCAGAAGACGTTCACTCAAGCTCCTATACCGTTTCCTTCCCAAGGAGACATTCCAACCCCAGGACTGCCCTTATTCTATAGGAATCCAACTCACATCTTCGCAAGGATGAATTCAAGGCCAGGCTGGATGTGGCTCTGGGCAGCCTGGTCTGGTGGTTGGCAACCCTGCCCATGGCAATGGGGTTGAAACGAGATGAGCATTGTGATCGTTTTCAACCCACGCCATTCTATGATTCCAGAGGTCCCTGTTTCACTCTGCCTTGCAAACATGACATTTTGGGAAGCTGAAAGAACACCAAGAAGGGCCCAAGTGACCATCCCATGCCATGCCATGGACCAGCAAAGACATGCTGCTCAACCAACAGAACCATCCACTGCGTTTGCAGTGCAGGACATCACCAGGATCAGTGTTGGAAAAATCACACTTCTTCCGGAGTGTTTTAAATGCTATTGTTAGCAGCAGTAATCCTACAGTAAGAGCACTGTCAGGGATTAGGAAGGAAGAGCACTTTCCATGCATTGCATTGCATGCACAGTAAATTTCCACAGGTTGGACTGCACGGAGCTAAGGGTTGAATGAGAATTTAGCTTTGAGCAGCAGCATCACCTGGAGCCCAGGTGAGGCCAAGGGAGCAGCGCCTTCATTTGGGAGCAAAACCTACTGGGGAGGATGGCATTTTTTGGTTCTCTATCTCTTCTTTAAAAGACATTAAAAGTCCTCTGGCTTCACAGAGGAAGGGATGGGAGGAGATGCACGCATTTGCATTCATCCTGCGCCACAGCATTTCTTCCCCTTCCATATGGGTGCCAACAACCACCTGCCTCAATCCCCCCTCCTTCAGCATGACCAGAGCTGCTTATCATGATCTGCAGCACAGTGGGGCTGTGAGAGGCATGGCCACATGTGACAGACTGATTTAGGCCTGGGTGAGAGGATGTTTACAGAACTGGGACAGCAGCGTAATGCAGGCAAGCAGGATGTCTTTTCTCCTCTAACTCTGCAGATCAGCTGAGCTTAACCTGTTTGCTCCTTCCATAGGTGTCCCAGAGTGCCCAGATCCCTTCTGCCTGCTGCTGCCCCACTCTGTACACAGACCCGTGGTCTCCTGTTCCATCCAGGTGCAGAATCCATCACCTGCCCTCATTAAACTTCATGCACTTGGTGATCACCTAGCCCTCCAGTTTGTCAAGATCTCTCAGTGAGGTCTCTCTTTCATGGTATCAATGCACAAAAGGCAGGACATGGAAAAGTGCAAGACCTGTTACTGAGAGAAACACCCCTCAACAGCCTTACTCATGCAGAGCATTTGCACAGTCCAGCTGAGCCAAATATCAGTCTTATCAGCCTATCCACCACTGCCCTTCCCCACTGGGAATGGTTCTGGGCCCAGCAGGACCTGGGCAGTGGGAGTTGGGTCAGAGTGGAAACCCACCAGGCTCCATCCCAGCCACGGAAAAGCAGAGGCAGCCATAGGCAAAAACAGCAGGGAATGCACTCAGCCTGAAGGAGGCAAAGGCATTGACCGGAATTGTGTGCCATAAAAAGGCAAACAAACAATAAAATACAGGGCTGGAAACACCACAAGACACCATCTAATGCCCTTCCAGCACAGCAGTGCTTCTGTCTTTTACAACAGGAATGAGTCTGACTTGATTTTAAAATCCTCTCATCATCCTCTCTCATGCTGGAGACAACATTTTCCCTAGAGCATTTCCCCAGCGTTCCTCTGCATTGGTAGTGAAAAGGTTTTCCACTTGTGTAAAACCAAAACGTCCTTTGCTATATTTTCATTTCCCTTCTCTTTGCTCCTGTTTGTTGTCATCCTTGTGCAGATTCTTCATGTGCAATAGCTTGTCAGCTGTATAAACTCTGTCTGCCGTTGTAAAAACATTGGTTTGGTAATGTGTATGTCAATGGTTTTCCAAAGGCTCCACCTACATGGACTCACTCATGAGCACACACAGACATGCTTTCACACGCCAGCATACTCCTAATATTTTAGGAAGATCTTCTGTTCCACTTTGGGAGGAGAAAACCTCTGGAAGCTGAAAGATAATACATTTCCAGGGGAAAACAATTCCACCTCGGAATCAAAAACCAAAGTTCATTCCTCTGAATGGGAAGAGCAAAAGGAGCATGCCTATATGCAATGACTGCGTAAGCAGGGGCAGACTGAAGGCTAGCAAATGAAGGGGAATATCAAAGACAACAGCTCTTCTCAGTGTCTCCACATGTCCCGGATCCACCCTTCTGCTGCACCTCACTGCTGAATGATCTGCTTGATCCAAAAGTGAAGTGGGTACGTTTGGAATAAATGAGTTGGAGCCCAAAGCCAAATTGGGATGCATCTCACCTCCTATGTAAGGCAGCCAATGGGCAAGCAAATGTGACCTGAACAGATGCAGGGGACAAGAAGGAAAGTGAATTCAAATGGAGAAGCTCCAGTGCCAGAGCCCAGCTCTGAGCCATGAAAAGATGGGGGTCTTTCCATCTTGCAACTTGGAGATAAAAATTATCTATTTCTCCTTTTTGCTCCTTGATTTCTCTTTCATTGCAACCCATTTATATGGAGTTCAGCCACATGCCTTCCTAAGCTTCCAGCTTTTCCTGAACTTCAGAACACCATAGAATCACAGAATGGTTTGGGTTGGAAGGGACCTGTAAGATCACACAGGCTCTTGGAGCCAGATAATCTCATTTCATTTACTAATGAGCTGGCTTAGCCCCATCCTGATTGGCAGGAAAAGCTTAGAAATGTGGATTAAGTGAGTTGTCTTAGGAAGCATGGCCTGGACTCTTGCTTTTGTTGAGCCTCTGTGAAAGGGACACCTTCCAGCATGATTGCAACTAGGCTTTTTCCAGGCAGCACAGCCCATGGGTGGATATCTGTCCAGCATGATGCACTGGCCAGTGATATCCTGGTGGTCCCTCACTTCTCCCAAGAGGTTTGGAGCTATCCTTCAGGTTTGCCTTCTGTGCTTGAGATCAAGGCTGAGGAGTGCTAGGCAAGGCTGTGGCCATCCGAGGTCCTGGCCAGGCAAGATGCACACTATGTAGGGCTCAGGAGGACTGGGATGTTGGATAGCTGGGGGTGCCTTGGCTGGATGTGTGGATGTGAAGCCAATATTTAGGCTGAGCAATAGAAAGGAGAAAGGGAGTCATTTGCTGAGGAAGGCAGTGCATTGGATCAGACAGCCAAGGCTGGTCTGGCACTTGCAGAGCAGCTCCCCAGAATGAGCATTTAAAGAGCAAATTTTGTGAGTAGCCCAAAAGTCCAAATTATGTATCAACAAACGCAACCAGATGGACACTGCTGCCTTCTGGGCATCTGCATCAGTTACTGATGCTATCAGGACCCAGCCACGCTGCCAAAACCAGAGGCAGAGTGCCTTCTGTCCAGAACATCCTCCTGTCTGCCACAGGGACAGAGAAAACAAACCAGCACTCACATTTAGAGCAGGAACATGTCTCAACTGTCCAGTTTCCCTGCAAAAGCTTGGACCAAAAGCCAAGCTTCAGTAAGACACTCCCGTGACAACTGAGCCGTCAATCTCGTGCCGGTTTATTAATAAACTACATTCTGACTTTTGCTCCTGGAGTTCTCCACCTCTGCTCGTACTTTTGCAGTAGTTTTATTTCACTATGATAACGATACTCACTGCGAGAACTGCCAGTGCAAAAAAACATCCACGTGCTCAGTCCTTTCAGGTCTGCATGACTGCATGAAACGTTCCCCACACCAGTGGCACAAGGTGACACAGCAGATCCAACCTGTCTAATGGCTGCACCACAAGGAGTCCTGAACTCTGCCCAGAAGTAATTTGGAAAAGTATTAGCTGGCCCAGGCAAGCCGTGCCCACAGCAGCATGGGCTGCTCCTTAGCACTGCTTACTCAACCACCACAATGGTGCAGAAAGGGGGGCTGATCATTAACAGCAGCTCTTATTTCCCATCAGCCTGCTGCAGCTTTCTGCCACACGTGGTGCCTGATAATAAAAAAGAAAGCCCGTAGCATAAGGAAGAAGTCTGCCTTTATGCAAACGTAGCCAGCAGATCCTCAAATTGTACTGCCTGTCCCTTGTAGTCGATGCTCAGCACCATTTCCACCACGCTGGTGCTGCACACAGGGAAGCAGCCACCTGCTTGAAAAGGAGAAGGGGCAGCAGCAAAGAGATGCCATCTGCCACCGAGCTGACCCCGAGCCCCTCCACCACCAAACGGTGACTCCAGTATCAACGGCACAGCTCTGCTTCCAAGGGTGAAACGCAGAGCAGCTGACCTCTCGGTGACAGTTTGCAGAATGCCAGCTCGAATGACACCGTGGGGAGGGGTGTGGGTGTTATGGAGGCACATGAGAGCACCCACAAGCAGGAGAGTAGCAAGATGTCCCCTCGGAGCAACGATTTCTCCCAATCCTCTGCTGGAGATGAGAGCCCATCTCCAGGATACCTGCATGCCTCATAAAAGGCAGATTGCCTTTTAACCCCTCTCCATTGCGTTACAGCGATCCTACTTAGACCTAATGATGTGCAAAAGTTTACCAAGCATTTTCAGATGACCCGGAATGCCTGCCAGCTTGTGAGCAGAGCAAATAGCTTAGCCAGGATAACAGAGAGGAAATCCACGAATAGCTCAAGTCATTAAGATGTTTGCCTTCAGTGAGACAACTGCTACCAAGGGCTGGGGAAACATAAAGGAGCAGTGCTACTGCTGCAGAGTGCTGCCAGGCATGGCTGCCACGCACCGCTGCCATCTCAGCAGAGCAGACAGGAGGTGTTGGGCTCCTGCCTTCTCCCAGTGTGCCAGCACCACTGCTCCCCTGCCCGGGATCATGAGGGGCTCCAAAGTGATGCTCAGCATTCTGCACACAAGCAAATAAATAACAAATTAACGCTCGGTACTAACAACATCTGCATCCCTCCAAAGAGCTGCAGGGAGAAGGGTTCAGGTTAACGGCTGTGCTTCACTTGTGCTTGCTTAGGAAGACAAAATCAACCCCAAATTGCAAAGTGGAATTTAAGATCTCAAAGTGGAATTTAAGATCTCTTCCCACCCGTCTCCATTATTGTTGTTTTCATCTGTATTTTACAACTATAAGGGAACTCACCAACGTGCAGGCACAGGTCTGCGTTTTGGTTCAGCCCTTTGCAGCATCCCTTCGTGGAAAGCAAAGCTGAGACAATCACAAAGATATTCACGCAGATGGAAAAGGAGAATTTTATCTTTGTCATTCAGCCCCGGGGACAAACGCACACAGAGGCAGAAGGGATCAGCACCGCCAGTAAACACAAGCTGTTGTGCACTGATAGCCTCAGGGAGGGGGCTGGGGGTCAGGCACCTTCAGTCAGTGTGACATGATGACAAGGGCCCTTGTCCCTGCCTGTGCCCCCATTCCATTGGAGAAGAGACTGTGATTACCATCAGGACTTCTGTCCCTTTGCTCCAGCACACCCAAACTTCCTCCTGCTCCATCTTCCAGTACTTTGCTTTCTCCCCCTAAACTGCAGGTCCTAAAACAGGAATAATGGGCTGTGGGGAAGTGCTGGACTTAGGCTGGGAGATACTGCTTTTGTCATACCCTGAGCCGTCAGAACTCAGTTTGAGAACAAACTTGAGCTGAGGTAGTTGAGTTGAAGAAGTTGAGTTGAGTTGAGAGCTAACTTGAGCCATTATATCAGAACAAATCCAGACTAACTCCTTGCTTTTCCTCTTCAGTTGACTGCAGCAGCTTATCATGTCCAAAGGGGTAGGTGGAGAGATGATGGAGAGCACACCTCGCTCCAGAAGGATATTCAGTCATTCTGAATTGGGTTCATTAGATGCTCTCTCCATATGTGTCACTGCAACAGCTCTTGGGTCTCTAAGGAGAAATTAATGAACTGAGAGCAATGTACATTACACACACATACAATCTTTCCTCAAGCCTCATTTTCCTTTGTTGGAGTCTCAGCACCTCTGGATATTTTATTACTGGATAAACGCTGTGACAGCTGCAGTTGTCTGTGGAAAAGAAATCCCAAGGCAAATAGATTTCTGCACAAGGGCAGCTCTGTCCTTTGCAGTGCCATTGATCCTCTGATGCAGTAGAGGTGCTGTCCTGGGGCTCCTCCACTCTGCCAAGAGCTGTGCTCATCTCTTGGCTTTCTCACAGGAGAAGCACTGACCCGATCCTGGGCACCTCTGGCTCCCTGCACAGCAGCTGCACGGAGATGGGTCCACTCCAGGATATTCTTGTAGCGTTTTGCCCCATAGCTTTGCCCACCAAGAGGGGCTGTGAGTCTGTGCTGAATATGATGGCAACAAAGGAGGCAGGCAAGCTTTCCCCAAATCCTCCATGAGCCTCAGTCCTCTTCCCAGTGCTGATGTGAACGTTTGGCTTCAAGCACACAGATGAGCAACAGCAGTGACCCCAGATCCACAGAAAATGTTCTTCTTTCTGCAGCTATAAGGTGTGACGTTTTCAGACAGGCAGTCACTGGGAGTCTGCAAAAAGTGCATTAGGATCAGTTTCATGGGCACTTAGTGGGTGCTGGATTTGCACATATCCCCCCCCCCTCCACCATTCATAAATGTATGCACAAGAATCTTTTTATTCACACGCATTTTGGCAAAAGGCCCATTGAATTCAGCAGAGAGAAGTCCATTGACTTTGGTAGACTTTGCACATTGTGGGTGAGAACAGATGGAGGCTCCATTCACCAGTTGCCACTCATTACTTAAAGCTTATTATTGTCAAAGAGTTTTGTTAATACATTCACAAATGAAGTGCAATCCAAGGGTCTAGAGCAGAACGTGTAACCGCCGCCGAGTGCTGCTGAATGGCAGACACGCCATTCACCGCCAGACAAGGACAGAGTGAACAAAGGACACCTCTATAGATGCAGAGCTCACAAACAGGAGGATATTGACCCGTATTATCTCCCAGCTTTCAGAAGGCAGCACGTATGCATGTAGGTTGTGCCAATGGGAAGGTCCCCTGGGCTTCTGCAGGAGCTGTACTGAGCCTATTCATAACCAACGGTTACCAGAGTGGGAACCCTCTTCTTGCATCCTAAAGTAAGGAGGAATCGTGTTTCCTTAGCACAGCAAAGGGAAAGGAAGTCTTCTAGAGCAAAAGATTTCCCTCCACATGGATGCTGCAGCTTCGGTGAAAGAGATCCTCCAGGGATGCACATCCATCGTGTTTGTCAACGCTAGGTCCTGGTGGAGCTTCACAGCTCTGTGTAGCAAAGAAAGAAACACAGAGGCTGCCCAGTAGCTCATGGACACACAGTGTTTAGCTGTCAGCTTTTGGAAAAGGCAGAAGTCTGCACTGGCGCAAGCCCCCAGCATTACAGAAGTGATGGTCTGAGCCATCACCAGGCAAAACAAGACACAGAGAAGCAGCACTGATCTAAGCAAATATCCCAAAAGGTAGCATTGCAGGCACGTGGAGCAAGAGGTCATAAATTTCAGCTCCCAAATATCCGATAGAGATGGCATCAGTGCAGGCTCCCAGAAGAGTGGCACGTTCCTGGCTGCGAGATACTGGATTGCCACAACAGAACATCTCCACCCGACAATCAGAGCCTTGATGTTGGGCCGCCTCACAGCTCTTTGTGCTGTTTCAGGTTTTAACTATACAGCAGCAGATGTTAGCAACAGACAGGTTTGAGGACACCTACAACTGAAAACCAAACGTTTCCCGATTCTGTCATCCTTCGTGAGCTCACAAGCATGCCGTAGGGCAATGAGGTGGTGTGAAAGTGTCTGGGCCCCTCACAACCACAGAAAAGCTTATTTCTGATCCTGGGAAACAGAAATCCTCCCTAAAATAACAAAAAAAAAAAAAAAAAAACTTAGTTTTGCCCTTTGGTAGGCTTTCATTTCTTGTGTCTGTGGTTTGGGGTTTCCAAGTTGGGGAGCTGCACAATCTCAGGCATTCAAAGAACTGTATTCAGTGTTCTGCTTTCCTTTAGAGAAGTGACCTTCAGAGATAGCTCTTCTCAAACCTCTTGTCAGGCTCTGCATCATTGCTCAGCACTGGAAAAACAGGTGAACAGAGCCAGGAGATGACTGGAACACACAGGGTGCGACTCCCCCGAGAATAACCTTCCATAAGAGGCCATCAGGTACACCAGGAGAAGTCTGCTTTTGTTCTGGCGTGCCGGTGACTCACTTTGAGCCAGCTAAGCCTTGGGATGGGACAGGACAAATAAACCCATTGAGAAATGGATGTATGGAGAAACGGAACTATCCCTCATGTGCTACGAAACCATCGCAGTGCAGGCAGGAGCCACTTCCAGAGCATGACGAGTGCATCACACCTTCCTGTTGCTCCCAAAGACTCCAGAGGTGGTCTTGTGCCCCATCAGCTGCTACACACTTCCGTGTGAGCTGCAAGGACAGACAACAGCCCGAGCAGCCCAGCACTTGGCATGTCACATTTCCTTGATGGAGAATCCTTGGAAAAAATTTGTCTCCAAAAGAGCAGTGATGCAGTGGCACAGCTGCACAGGGTGTGATGGGATCGTTGTCCCTGGAGGTGCTCCAGAGCTGTGGGGATGTGGCACTGAGGGATGTGGTCAGTGGGTAGGGGGGTGGGCTGGGGTTGGACTGGGAGGTCTGAGAAGTCTTCTCCAGCCTTCATATTTCTACGATTCTACGGCACTGGAGGCCCACACAATGGCAAAGGACATCGGTCAGTGCATTCTCCCTCCTGATAACTCCATTCTGACCACCGAAAATTGAGTTTGTATGGGATCCTCACAAGGCAGATTCACAACGGGGTGACTCCAACAGTGTCTGGCAATGGAGGCTATATGGGAAATGCAAGCATGTCCCCAGAGGACACAAGAAACCCACGGTTTCCAAGCAGACAGTCTGAGGGATCGTCTGTTTGCAAACTTCCTCATGAGATTTGTCATCACGGACACAGCTGCTGCACACACATCGGTCTGGACCTGAGACGTGGTAATTTCTGCATGAACACAACCATTTTCAGTACCATGAAGGAACACTGTGACTTCCTCAAAACGAGCCACAGGCTGCAGGGACCTTTTATTTGAGAAGAGTTATCATCCAGCTACGTCACTTGGGTTTCAGTTACTCTGTATGCCAAGGCCAAACACCGCGCAGAAGCTGTCTGCTGTCGCAAAGCAATATGTCACATTTGTCTTGGCATAATCTCACATGATTTACCTGCCACCAGAACCAGACAAAACATCCTTTTCGTATTGTTTAGAGCAATGGTAGGCAAAAAAAATGCCAAAGTAAAATGAGCTTTTGCAAAGATATTCCCATTGCTCCATCTCCCATCTAAATTTCACACTATTTCTGACCTTTTAGGAGCAACAGATTAACAGATATAACTTCTTAGGCAGCAGAGGGGCTAGGTGGTTGGTTCCTTTTGTCACTCATAGGGAAATATTTTCCATATTTACATTTCCTTGGAAAGCTGAAAATGGAGAGAATCTGAGGAGGTTTTAAAGACTCTGAAAGTGCAACTGGAATGACATTCTTCATACCGATTATCCATGAAGAACTGACTTACCGGACTGCCCCTGACAAGGCTCAGAAGACCCAGCAGGGTCTGTTTAGTGGTCCAGCTCATGGGATGGGGGCCCAGAGAGGCCGTCTGTCCTTGAAGATCTGCAGACCTTGCCTGAACAAGATCCTTAGCAAACTAGTGTTGCAGTTGGGCCTGAGTCATAGAATCATATCATAGAATCACAGAATGGCTTTGGTTGGAGGGGCCCCTAAAGACCATCCAGTCCCAACCCCCTGCCATGGGCTGGATGCCAACCAGCAGATCAGGCTGCCCAAGGCCCCATCCAGCCCAGCCTTGAATGCCTCCAAAGATGGGGCACAAGTCATGCTGTGGGCTTTCAGCTGTGATGGAGCACATCGGGAGCGATGTCCTCATGTGGAGCAATGCCAGAGTCATGTCAGGTGAACAAAACCTGCTGCGTCTTTAAGTGGCTCAGGGAAGAAGCTGAGTGTGTGTGAGTTACAGAGGAACTGAGTTCCTCCTGTCCCTGCTTTCTCTTTCTACTTCAGTTTTTTTTTCTCAAGACTATAGCAGCAGTATATCTTCTATATCGGAAGGTAGCTTGGCCTTTTTTTCCATCTCACACGTATCTTTCTAGGGCTGGACTTGTTCTCATGGTGATTTTAGCAGCGGTTAACGAGCACACTGCTGCAAAACCAATATGTGCGCGGTGTCCTTCATACAGTAACTGGTGGCTTGCCAGGAAAGGGAGATGTACGTGTCTCTCAGACAGACTGCAGCTAACCTCACCACACAACACGAGCTCCATGTCCCAGACAGGTTACCTACAGCTCAAGTCTCTTCATAAGCGAGTTATTTTTGCAGCACCTTTTCTTTAACCATTGGGGTTGACCACATACCTGCTGCCTTCCTCTTTGTGCTAACCCACGCATCGCGCTGCCCACAGAGACACATCTACACAGCATCTCATTTCCCCATGCAGAACCACCCTGGGAGGTAGTGGAAGTCTCTCTCTTGCTTGTTTGATGCCTGCGGGCAAGCCCAAATGGGCTGAGCTCCTAGCTTTTCTTCTCCAGACTTCAAGACATGGCATCTCCCGTGGCAAAGCTTTCCAGGAATGTGGCCGCTCCAATCCAAGTGTCTGCAAGGCCATGCCTGGCCCAAGTCACATCGCTCTGCAGCCACTTGTGCTCTTCTGCACCCAGAGGAGCAACTTAAAATCAGCAGTTCCTTCCACTCAAAAAGAAAGGGAGTGTTTCTTCTAAACTTCAAAGCTAATTCTTGAAAAATAAAACAAGGGAAAACTACAACCCTGGCTGCAGTCCCACCAGTCCAGGCCATGAGGTGTTCCGCTCCCAGCGGGCATCACTTTGGCATGCTGAAATCCAAACAGTTCTCAAGCTGCCAGGTTCGAGTGGTTGGACGTTTTACCTGGCACTGCCCTCCAGCTGCTCCCCTCCACAGCAGCGCTGCTCCATGCACCCAACCCTGGACTCACCCCGTGCTGCTGCTGGTGTTGCACAACAGCAACCCGGTGCTGAACGGCATTTTGGCTCTGTAGCTGGTATCAGTTAGTGTGTGCAGAGACTAAAAATAGAGACCCTCCGCTCTCGCAATGACTCAGAGATGCAGAAGGGAAACCCGCAGGCTCTGTGCTTGGCTGTCCCTTGGGCTGATTGAAAAGTTGTCATCTAAAACTTTGTTTTGACACAAAACGGCTTTTTTTTGCAAAACAAGCCAGCCAAAAAAACAAACCTCATCTCTCATCACCAAAGCTGCTGGGAAGGCTTCTCATTTTGTCTAAGTTTAGAAGACATCTTGGCCAAAAATGTATGACATTACATTTTATTTTTTTTAATTTAGTTGGCAACTCCACCCAAACTATTTGCCTGCTGAGCTCCTTCTTGGGGCCTTTTGTGAGCAGATGGAATGGCAGCGCAAGTGAGAGATGTGAAAGTCCCCCAAAACTTTCATGGGAAAACAGGATTCTATCCAGGCAGCTCTAACTTCATCACAGGAAGAAAACTTATCTGCTGGCCTTGATGAACACCCATGGGTGTCATCCTTTGGTTCTTTAGCTCCCTCCGTCCTGCCCCTGGCTCAGGGATACCACGGTGGGCAGGTTCTGGCCATGCCATGGTTGATGGTGTTCTGGAGACTGAGCTTCTAGATGGGAAAAAAAAGGAGAACTGGGATCATGTGTGGAGAACTACTTTGTCCAACTGCAGAGCGGGTCCCTAATCCCTGTCCCTCAGCTCATCCCATGGTCATTTGGTCTAGTGGTCAAGCAGCGGGGCAGGTGGTTGCATCTCCACTCCTGGAGGTACTCAAAACTCAGAAGGAATAGAGGTTGGACCAAAGGCTTCCAGAGATCCTTGCTAGCCTTAATTTTTCCAGCACTACAGTAACTCCTTTCAGGTTCTCATGGCTAGCAGAGTCAGGCAGGGACAATGTGGGCTCGTGAAAGTGGTGCTGAGTCCATTAGCAGAGGGGTCACAGCACCAGGCATTAACCCAGCCTGCTCTCCAGGCCTCCTCTGCTCTTTCAGTTCCAGCTGGACTTGTTTTGTCCTTCCTTGTTTGGAGGGGAGGGGAAGAGTGGCTGAGCTGAAACGCTCTACACAAGAGTCACAACTCCAGGACAAAAGCACCTTGTTCACAAGGCGTTCCCAAGCCACGCTGCCAACTTCACCTCTGCAGAGGGCTTGGGCATCAAGCCAGGCTCTCCCTTTCCATACTCAGTGCCCAGCGACTGAGATGGGACAGCCCACGTTGGACTGTGGCCGTGAAAGTGCTTCCTCATTGCATGCACAGGGCTGTGAAGGTGCAACTCCGCTGGCTTGTGAAGGCCTGGATGCTGCACAGTGAGGAAGCCAGGCTCCAGCTGAGAGTAAACAGAACTGCTGCCCGAGGTGGTTCGCTGGGTGTTAGCAATCAAGCATGCACTGATAGCAGAACTGTAGCATGGGTGTCTCATCCTGCCTTGCGTGGACCCCGAAAGCATCCTCACTGCCTTCTCTCTGCAGAGTTGGAGCTTCATGCTGGAAGCACGATCTGTAGGGGTGACTGCGGCAGGATCCTGGCTCAGTCCTGTCCCAGCCCAGCTCTGCACCACAGCTGGGAGGAACCTGTGGCTGGGGATGACCGGTGGCACTGCCCTGGGCTGCCTGCATGCAGCTCAGAAAGCACAATTAGATCCACAGCTGGAGCACAACGCCAACTGCTACAGGAACACTGGCATGTCTGTGCCTTGTACAGGGCAAGGGGAGCCGGGGAAAAGTTCAAGAGCAGATCAAGAAGAAAGCATGATGCCCCCAACACTGCACATAGGTTACAGGTGTCCCCTGTGTGGCAGCAGTCGCTGCTCCCATGGCTTTGATATGGGCTTTGTCATCTCCTGCTGAGCTTTAGCAAGTCCTTCAGGAAGTGATGGGCTTGTCTTGGAGCTGGTACTGCCATAAACACCACCCAAATGGCAAGAAATAGTTCACTTCTAACTCAGACCCCAGGACTGTGTCCTAACCAGGACTTTGGGTGTTCACTCCAAGTCGTGCCTCCATCTGTGGATCTCCCCCACAGCAGCAGGTCAGGAGTTGTCCCTGGGCCCCACACACCTCTCCCCGCAGGCTGGCTGTCATGCAGAGAAGCAAGATCCATTCCCTGCCCTGATGGGAAGGACCACAGCCTGTGGACACTGTGGACTGAGAAATATTTCCTTATTCACAAAGCAGAGAGGACGGAGAGTCTCCCACCCCATTGCTCTGCACACCCACAGCAGGACAAAGGCACAGCACAGCTCTGCAGCCACGGGTATACGGCCCCCAAACATTTTTATTCAGAGCAAAAAGTCATGTCCTATTTCCTACAGCCGCCTCTGGCATTTCCACCAACACCACATTCACTGTGAGAAAAGTCACTCTCTGTTAATAGTGATACTTGAGTTGGTGGAAAACACTGGGAGGTTTTCCCCCGTGAGATATAACAGCTCTGTTTTGATCTGAATTGAGATTTTAATTTTATTCTGCAAGATATCGGAACTTCACCCTCCCGAATCCGGACTGTTTTCCCTTCCAATCTGCCATCTCCTCAGGTTCACTGTCTGAGATTCACCAGGACAAGGCAGGATTCAGACTCCAAGCCATTGCCAGCTGCATTTTAAATATTGCATTTTTGCTCAGTTACGAATAACAAGAGTGGATGTGTGAGAGCCTTCTCCGAAACAGGGCATCTTGACAAACATGGCCCATCGTGGTCGTGATGAATAACAGTGCAGAAATGTCACTGCTCCTACACACCAGCCCATCGTTAAATGCTTCCACTTTCTTCAGTGAAATGGCAGAGCATGCGTTGATGCTCTCAGTGCCTCACAAAGCACTCCATCCACACCTGCCTCAAAGCAACAGCTTGGTGCGGGATGCAGAAGTGTCCCTGTGAGATCAGCATCTCTGCCTGAAACACACTTGTGCAAGGTGAGAACACAATGCCAGCACAGTGCATTACTCCCTCTGCAACCTCCACGTGTTTTATTAACGATAGCATTGTTGAAATGGGGCTGTGTGCTCTGTAGCTTACTCTTTGGCTTTGTTGTTTTGGGGGAGGGGCTTCTGTTTCTTTCTTTTTAAATAGCTAACAATAGGAGCTTCGGGGCACTGGCTCATAAATGTGTTCTTCCTGGGCCAGAAAAAAACCCTTCCAACACACTCCAACAGCGCGAGAGATAAAAGAGGAGAGCAATGAGTAACACCTGTAGAAGATCTTATGGGTGTAAGTTAGGAGACGACTATTTCTATTGACAGGAAACCAGGAGGGCTCAGGGAAGTACTTTGGTAGGAACCTTTGGCTTCTGCCAAGCAGCTGATGACAGCTTCCCGTGGGTGTTCACCAGATCTGGAAGCGACCCCACATGCAGCATCCCCAGCAGGACCAGCAGATGGGCCCACTCCTTCTCCTAAAATTGGCCCAGGAAGCTCAGAAGCTCTGATTGGTGGCTCTGAAGTCATGGAAGCATAGAATGGCTTGGGTTGGAAGGGACCTCAAGGATCATCAAGTTCCAACTGCAGGTAGGGCCACCAACCTCCAGGTCTGGTATCAGACCAGGCTGCCCAGGGCTCCATCCAAGCTGGATGAACACCTCCAGGCACAGAGCATCCACAGCCTCTCTGGACAGCCTGTTCCAGCACCTCAACACTCTCTCTGTGAAGAACTTCCCTTCTGTGCATGGCTTCCCCACTGGCCCATTGAGCTTACAACCCTGAGAGTCTTCGAGTACTGCGCACCAACGCAATAGTGCCAGTCCTCCGTTCTACTCTTTCCATACCAATGCCACAAGCAGAAAGGAAACATGATTGCATCAGCACGGAGAAGCTGAGATGAAGCAGCCTGCGGCCACACAAACTGGACAAGCAACAGTATTATTTGGCAACGGTCACATTCTGGCACTGAGTTTTACTGGCTCTGCCATTTCCAAGACCTGCGCTTCCATCCATAGGCGACTCATGCATTTAGTTATTGCACTGGTGGCAAAGGCCCAGCCTCCAGGATGTTGATTCAGACACCCAAACACTCAGCCACTTCCTGTTTGGATGTGCTAAAATTATTTACATCGCTGACAGAGTGGTGTTGGTTGAGGGAAACAAAGCATTATTGTAGGGGAGGCTGAGAGCCACGTTGTGTACCCATGCACAATGGAAAAAAAAAAGCAGAATGAACTGTCTCTGCCTCCATGTCCCAACAGCAGCACACACACAGGGTACGGATCTCTGCCCTTAAGGCGGTGGGTAGCAACTATGTCTGAAAGCTGGGCTGAGTTTTTGTCTCATCACCTCTCTGTTCTGGCCCTTAATTTGCAAAAGCCAGTGCTGCTGCTGAGTGAAAGGGCAGAATGATTCCGCTTGGGCTGGCTGCTTCTGAGGAGAGTGGAGATGGAGGGGGCGTCATACCCAGGGGAGCAGCCAGAACTCCTTGCTGATGAGCTGCAAATGCTGACACGCCGTTTGCCCATTTGGCTGCACTGGGCTGTGCGTGTGGACGATGCTTCCGTGGCTTCTCCCTTTCAAGAAGAGAGAACAAGAAAAATTTACAGAGCCTTTCTGAGGAATCATCCCTTCCATTCACAGGACCTGAATATCTGATAACGCCCTAGATATCTGACTCAGTGCCCACACCTTCCCTCACCCCCAGATTCACACCAAAAAAATCAGACCCACCCTTCCATCTCTCCAAGGACAGAGTTGCCCTGGAAGCTTCACATCCCACCTCCAAAATATGAATGATTTGGCCTTTCTTCTGTTTTCTCAAACCCTTACAAATCTATTCCCAGTGTCTAGGAAGGCTGATGAGTCAAGAACCTTTCCCCACAGTGTCTGGATGACCGGGGATGTTTATGACATAGTCGCAGATGGATTTACCTAGACTGCCTTCTGCTATGCTGAGATGCCATTACTCACACAGACCAGGATCTGCGAAAGTGACTGGAAGAAGTCTTACTGCCTTGGCTTCTCATGCCCTCCTCAAAAAAAAGAACAGCTGAGCACCTAAAAATGAAGGCTACCACGTTTCAAAGCCAAAGGGCATTTTCCAAGCCCAAGTCAGACGTGTGCACCGCATAAGCTAAGGAGTAAAGGCAAATCACAAACAGCAAATCAAAAAAGGTAGGTTCTGAGTCAGCCCCAAAAAGAGAGGCTGTGCAATCAGAATTTAGGTCACAACTACATTGCTTTTGTATGTGCAAGAATGTAATCTGGCGCCCACCTCGGTAGCTGTGTTGAGTCAGCAAACGAGTCAAAAATAGTCAAAATCTTATTTTTTTTGTCACCACATTTAGTAGATCTGTTTCGGGATATCTGTCATGGCAGAGCAAACTTGCAAAGCCACAAGATAGGCATGGCTGCCCTACAGTAAAGTTGCAAATTGATTCTTGCAACGTATTTTAAACCTCAGGTTTGCAGTTTATGGCATCTCGGAGTACTCCATGTTTGAATGTACTTCTTGGTTTTATCATCAGACAGCAACCTGCCAGGCAGGCAGCGGTCATAAAGAAAACCCACTTGTGTTCCTGCAGAACTCCCATCTTCTCTGTTCAGTTTGCTTGTTTGAGGTTGATGCACTTTCCTTTTGCCCGCAGGACAGTCACAGCATTTAGCAACCCTGAAGGAACCTGCATTGCCCTTATCCACCTGCAGTGCTCTTCACAGCTCTTATCCACACCCACGCAACAATAAGAAGAGCAGCTCTACCAGCCAAGAGCCTTTCTTCCAGCAACTTCCCCTTCGTTCCATCAGTCTGGGGGTTGCACCATCCTGAGCACTAACACATCACTACCCAGCAGATTCACAACCCAGAAGCCAGGTCAAGCAGTTAAGCCAAACATTGGCTGTGCAGTGCTCCTCTGCTCAAGGCAGCAGAGAGAAGCCCATAGTGCCCACAGCTGCCCATGACTTACTGCTGTTGCCATCCACTGCCAAGTCTTGGCTGTTTGCCTGGATAGGAAAGGAAAACCAAGTGAGGCCTGGGAGCAGCAGTTCACAAGCAGCAAAGTCTCTGCATGGCATTCGTTGTGCTTTCGGCTCTGCTGCAGTGCTCACAGGACCCACTGGCGTGGAGCAGCCTGGCAGCCCAACGTGAGAAAAGCTTGGGAAAGGAACTGGACTTGGGCAGGGGATCCAAACACTTGGAGCTGTTTGCTGAAAGAACGTGCAAACAACAGTAATTGAGTAAGAAATGTAGTAATTATGCAATGTGTTGATTAGAGAGAAAGAGGTTTTTAGGGCCAGCCAGCAAAGGCCCCATTGGGAGATGCAGTGGGGACAAAGGACTGCACAAACAGCCGCCCTGAAATCCAGCAAGTCCAGGGCTGAGGAGCACTGCAAGGCATCCCATCCTGCTCAGGTCCAGGTGCCACATGCAGGTGTGCAGAAAGCTCAGCCCTCCCATGAGAACTCACCCAGAGGTCAATGCACCGCCAGGCCTCAGCTCTGGCAGATACTGCAGTTATCCCCCACTTGGCCAGAGCTGTGCAAGCTGCAGAGCACGGGCAGATTACCTGCTCCTGGGCCTGCCCGGTTAATCTGCGCTCAGTATCTTTATCCCTCCTGTCTAAAGATAATCTCCCTCCTGTTTACCTGCACCTACCAGCTGGGGGGAGCAGGAGGGGACACCATGAGCCTGGGGCATCCCCACAGCCTGCTGTGAGCATCTCAGCCATGTGTGCACAGGTAGAGGGGCAGCGAGTGGCCCCCAGTCCTGATCCCACAAGGAGGGACTGCAGGCTCCTTCATAGCATCATAGAATGGTTTGAGTTGGAAGGGACCTTTAAGATCTCCCAGTTCCAACCCTGTGCTATAGGTAGAGATACCTCCCTCTAGCACAGGTTGCTCACAGCCCCATCCAGCCTGGTTTTGAATGTTTCCAGAGATGGAGCAAACACAACCTCTTGATGCAGCCCAGGATATGGTTGGCCTTCTGGGCTGCAAGCGCACACTGCTGGCTCACACTGAGTCTTTCATTAACCAACACCCCCAAATCCTTCTCCTCAGGGCTGCTCTCAAGACATTCTCTGCCCAGCCTGTATCTGTGCTTGGGCTCCTCAGCACCGGGCTGCTTTCAGTGCTGAGCTGCTTCCATTCCTCCCACACAGCCAAAGCCCAGGGCAATGCTGCTTACCAAGGACACCACGTCAAGTATTGCACCTGGGCACCAACCCTGCTGAGAAGAGCTAGAGAAGCACCTCTGCTCATGGAGCACTTTCTGTTGGAAGGAGAGCAATCCCAGTTCTCCCTGCCACTAGGGTGGCATTTTAGCAAATCCCACTTCAGCTTCCCAGGCACATCATCTGTTTAAATACTGATTCCTCCCCTCTGGATGCACTCTGCACCCACCTGTGCTCTCCATTCATTTCACAGCTGGTGGAGCTGAGATGATGTACTCAAGGCTCACATCCTGATGTGCTTAAGGAAAAGCAACGTAGGTTGCTTTCCTGGGTATGACAGGAGAGGCAAAAACTGAAAAAAAATGGGTATTCAGACTTTGTGGAAACCAAAATGTCGAAGTGTCCTCTAAGAATTCCTTCCTGGATTTGTTTTCTGGTGGAAACAAACAATAATAAAATTCCTGTGTAATGTACTCAAAAGAGAATAACCCATACATCAAAAATCCCATAACTCTTGCAGCTCCTCCAGACAATTCTCACCTTCCATTTCCTTCCCATCTCCTTACAGAGCAGTACCATTCCTGCCAAAGAGTCCTGTCCACTCAGACGTGCATTTTTGCCTTTGGTGAAATAAATTGGTCGATGAAAGGCAACAGCACAAGTCTAGAAGCACTCTGTGGAGGCTGCTTGTTGCAGCGATTTCATTTCAGGCCATTTCACATCAGGGATTCACACATCCTCTCCCCTCTCAGGAATACTTTAATTTGCTTCTTTCTCACTCTTTTCTCCTCCGCTCGCAAAGCCGATCTCCTCCAGCCTGACAGGATGCAGCTGGTCTTTGTATTAAGGTAAACTTGAAGAAAATCCTATTTAGCTTATGCTCGGGGACGATCAGAGCTTCCAGTGCCAAGCGTGTATTTCAGAGGGATTTGTGCAATTTGAGTTCTGTTTGAGCTCCCAGAGATATGTCAGTTAGAGCCAGGCAAACTGGGAAGGGGCTGCAGGTCCCCATCGCTGCCCCTGTGCATCTGCTGGGAGATAATCCAGTGTGTGCATGGGACAAGAGGACTCTGCTCCCATGGGAGTCCGTATGTCTGCAGCTCTTCCGGGGAAGAAGAATGTTGGAAGGGGACATGAAGAGTTTTAGCTTGAGGGTTCAGGAGAGGCAAGCCTGCTCCAGAGAGGAGAAATTAGGGCAGGGAATGGGAGAAAACCAGGAGGACAAGAATAACCAGGGCTTATGCACTAGACACTGAGCCTTGCAAGCACACAGTGAGCACCCAGCCCAGGGATCTACTGGAAGTAACGAGGCAACCGATAGCAGTGCTGCTGCTTGCAGCTCCAGCAGTGTGGGATGCACTTTGCTGGTGTGTCTGCTGCTGGAAAAGCCTGGTGGAGATGCCTGCTCCCTGCAGAGCAGTGGGAACGGGCTCTGCCCCAAATCTGAGTGCTCCCAAACTCCCCGGGTAGCACAGAGAATGCACATCTGAACATCTCTACTGGTCTCACCACCAAGTCAGAGAGCATTGGATATAGTGTGAGAAATAAAGACCTGGCCTGGCTCTCAGAGCCCAATTAGAGGTATGTGACCCTCTAACTCCTGGTCATGGCTGTATATTTCTGTTGAATTACCTATGATCTCTGAGAGAAACACCTCAAATCACCAGTATGGTGGAGCTGAGATTGGTATGGGGCCATCCATACCTCGAGCATCATATGGAAACCAGACAGGAGATGAGGAAGTCAAGCTCTCCAGCTCAGCATAGGGGAACTCATCTCCAGAGAAGAGCTCTGCTCCCAGGGTAGTGCTCACCTTCACTTCCATCACAGGAGGATTTCTTGCACTGTGGCCTTTTCCCTGTCTGTGGTGCAACCAGACAGACCTGCATGTAGGTCACTGCCTTTGTCATCCCTCCCGTATGACATAAATGGCTTTGCTGACCCTAACGCTTCGGAGCTTACGGGTCCTGATTCCACTCATCCTGGCACAGCTGTCCTGCTCAGTTCCTGCTGTCAGGGTCAAGTTAGAAAAGCAGTGTAGGAGTTCAGAGAGCTGAATGGCTTTGTGGCCTTATCCTGGCTCCCATCCGCCACAAGCAGAGCACAGCAACATGGCTGTGCCCTTACGCTTTCTGCAAGGCACCATCTCTGCTTCCTCCCTGGCTTCTCTGGAAGCAGGAAAGTCATACGTTGAGCTATGAGCAAGTGCTGGGTAGCACACACTGACTGAGTTTGCCTGGAAGCCAACAGGTAAGTCAAGAATTTCCTCAGAACATGCCTCACACCTTGGAGTGCAGTGAGCCACTGTGTTGCAACACCTCCTGAGAGCTCAGAAGACCATTTTAAAAGTTCTTAGGATAGAAGCACTTCTAGGCCTGTTGCATAATCCAGATAAGCAGATAAGCCTGCAGTATTTGCACAACATTGCGTCCCTTCTTTGGCCTCGTTACTGGTCTCATTTTGCAGGGCTTAATTTGGAGGATCTGATAGATTGAGGACACCTTTCAGGTCATCTGTTCCCTGGGAGGTGGCTCTGACCCAGCTCTAGCGTTAAAATGGTGGGGACATCTTGCTGACAGCTGTACTTAATGCATTGCAAATCTGTCCCCAAAGACATTTATGAAATGGTGCTATGACACCTGCAGAAGGTACTTGGAGAGCTTTTCTTGGAAGGATGATGGCAACGCAATGCAATGCAGTGCAAAACCACCATGGAAAAAGAATCAGGACCTGCCAGAGACAAAACAACCTTTGCACAAACACAAATGTAGGTGGGTTGGGTGCATTCCCAGTCAACTTGACCCAAAGGGCACATGATGTGGGGGTGAGCAGTGGCAGGTCTTGGGTGTCAGGGAAATGGATGGGATACAAGCAGACGTATTTACTGAGCACAGATATGGTGTAGGGTCTGCTAGGAAGTATCCTGCTGTGCTAACGGTCCTCTCTGGCATCTTCCAGAAAGCCTGAAGGGAAGTCAGAGCACCATCTTCCCAGCAAACGAGTGGCATCAGGTGGGCCTTCCTTTTGGTGGGCACAGGCTGCAATCTGCCAGCAGGTAGCAGGGATGTCCCCACGCAGAGATGTCTGGCCAGCACACCAGGAACCATGCCGTGCCAAGAGCTGGCCTTGCATTGTGTGCTTTCTGCAGGCAGGTTCGTGCCTCACAGCACAGGTCGCTGTGGGAATGGCTCCTCTATCCCTTAAGGATTGCTTTGATTTGCTCCCAGGCTGCAATCCTTTGGCCATGTCCATTTAAAAATCCCCTCTGGGGTGCTCACAGCCACTGTGTGGGACCTGTATGGAAAAACATGCATCACTGGCAGGAACACGGGGTCAAGGGACAGGGTGAGCAGAGCCAGCTCAGCCCTGCTCCCTGGGTGAGTCACTGCTGTGCTGTTTGTAGCAGCACTATGAGGAAGAAGGGATGCCAGGATCTGGGGAAGGGTTTTCCCTGCTGTGCTGCGTGCTGCTGCCAGGGATGGGGACCTCACACCTGCCCATAAAGTCACGTGTGCTGCCCTTTCCTCCTCCATCTTAGCCATGTACCACTGCTTCTAATTGCTTTAGTCCCCACTGCTCTGCTGGGCAGCAGAGCACACACTGGCTCTGCAAGGTAAATGGCTACAGCCTGGTCAAGAAGCCCCAGTGTTCATACCCCTGTCAGGATTACTCCCATCCCCACATGGACCTCTTCCACTCTCCATATGCATAGTGTGAGCCTGGAGAGACATTTTCTCCTCTTCACCCAGATTAGGGCAGCACCAGCAGGAACCTGCAGAGATGAAGGAAGGCAGGGCAGCCCAAAATCTCCTCCTAGGGCAGTAGCACCAAGCAGCAAAGAAAAGTGGTCAGAGAAGAAAGGGAAGAGTTCCCTAAATGACGGTAAAACTCTTTCCATTCATTGCTCTTTTTAAAATCCATGCCTGGATTGTTTCATTGTCAAATGCTAATTTTGAATTTCCAGCCTTGAGCTGTCCAAATAGGGCCATGCTGGAACAGCAGAGACCATTTGTTTTCCTGAGGGGAATCCAGAGGCTTGTTTGTTTTCCTTCAACATCAGAAGGTCAACTCTTGTATTTTTGGTTGGAGAAGAGCAGGTGATTTTGCAGGATTGGAAGCATCAGGAAAGCGTATTCCCATTGCCGCAGTCGTATCAAAATAGTTCAACATGTCTGTTTCATTCAAAGAGGTAAAAAAAAGTTGAAGAAAACCAGCAGGGAGAAAATGTTCAGCCCCTGAAGTTTCAGTACTCACCAGGGAGGGTCGGCTGAAGCTCATATTCTGCATGTGGGTCTTAACAAGTCCTGCAGGAAAACCAAGAAATGTCAGATGTGACCTTCCTGTCAAACCAAATGTGAAAAACAAGGAAGCCACGCTAGGCAGGCTTTTTAAGGAAGCAAAAAAAGGACACGGCCCGTTTATTTTTCCTCTGCAGATCCTCTCTGAGGTCACTGTACTGTTGTAAACTATATCTCTGGCAGATAACAGAGTTTATTTCTGGCACTCTGCAGCATTAGCCCCGTGTAGGCCTAAATTCACCCACAGGAGGAGCAGAGCCTTGGAAGATAAGCAATGGACCTGCAGTTGGCCGTGGTCTGAGCATTTAATCACGGCCACCTGGTCCCAGCACACCCAGACCCCAAAACAGGGCATCCCTAGCAAACCCTGGGGGTTGAATCCAGATAAAAAAGCCCAGATCTGTGCTCAAAGGAACCAGAGATTTGTTTCTGCTCTCCTTTATGAGGATCTAGTTTCCAGCCCACAAGCGCAGAAGGGCGCTAAGAATGTCTTGTGTTCGCATTGCCTCCCCTCTACAGGGTGCTCCTTTCCACAGCCCCTGTGGCACATGGGGTCATTTCATGTCTTACAGGTTTCTCCCAAGCTGTGGGAGACCCATCCCAGAGAAGACATCCAGGAGGGGATGTCTGAGTCACCTAAATGAATCACACAGCACAGCCAAGACAAGATGGTCATGGAGGTGACCTAAAGTCTCCAAGGTTGGTGTCTGCATCTCAGTGGTTGCTCAAAATCCAACTGTCAAAAGATAGCGTGGGCTGTATGCACTGTTTGCCAGGCCAGAAAGAGGTATCTGGATTCAAGAGAGAGATTGTGTCCTGCACTTCCCAGCTGACCTACCTGTTGACCATGGCCACCTTTGCCTGCACTGCTATATTCGCCTTCATTTACCCCCTGAATTTCTCCAAGTTTTGGTCTCGTTTTCTCCAGCAGTCAGTGTTAATTAGGAATATTTGTGAAGACTAAACCTGGGACTCCTCCAGTTGGAGAGGTTTTTGTGATAGACAAGCAGTAACAAGATACACATTGCTCATTTTGAGGGGACCAGAAAGCTGCAACAGGTGCACCATGGGCATGAAGCTTCACCATAGAAAGATTTGGAACCCCAGTTGGAAATAAATGACAGTTTGTTGTCTGGGCTGATGAGATACAAATGAAAAATGACCAAATGGAAGGAATAACAAGGCAGGGACAATAGTGCTCTGAGGTTCAATAGCCAGCACCAAGGCTTGTCCTCAGATTATGGAGTAGCTCCATATCTTCCTCCTGTGGCCAAGGCCATACTTTTCAGCAGGAGCCAACTCATCGTAACCCAAGCTAAGCCATAGTTCCCATACAACCAGAGGGGATGTTCCTGCTGCCTGCAGAGGCCCAGCAACATGCTTTGCTCCTGTCACATTGCAGGATGAAGAGTTAAATGTTCTCCCATGGAGCACAAGAGGCAGCTCCCGGTTGCTGCCATCTGCTCTCATTTGGATGCGAGCTCTGTGCAGGCACTACTGAGTTCTCCATTTATTCCCTCTGACAACACCAGAATTGCTGAGGTTGTCTCCAATGAAGGAGACGAATCGTGGAGCCGTGCTGGTGTGCTGGGCTGGATGGAGCTCATGGTGAGGGAAAACATCAGGTCTGAGGAGAGCATCCTTCAGGAGGGTACAGAAGGAAGGACGTATCCTGGGGAGAACCTCACTCATCCAGCCCAGCCTTACCTACTGACCTGCATTCCCATGCAAGCAGAGTATGCTCAAGAATATTCCCTGTTTGCAGCACGTTCACCTCTCCTCAGTAAACTTTCACTGTCCTGGAGCTACACGGTGTAATTTAGCAATCAAACACCATAGTGAGCTGGGAGCTGTCCCAAAAAGCCCCAGGAGCTCTGCCTGACTGCACCAAACCCGGGGAGATGTGGCCCAACCGAAATGCGCTGCTGCAAATGGGAGTGAACGGAAACTGCAACCGCTGGTGGGAAAAAATCCAACCTTCATTCAAAGCGTGGGGCTGAGGGGGCCTATTTTTGTAAATGCGGTGCATTGTCCTACAAGAAGGAATGGTTTCATAGATCAAAAATCACTTTTCATCTAGAAATTTCTGGCAATTTAAGGTTGGGGTTTTTCTTTTTCCTCTCTGTAAATTGGAAGAGAATACAGTGTTTGTAGGCTATCCAAAATAAATGTTGGATTAACTCAAACCAAGTATTTTTTAAACGGCCTCTTCTATGAAATTTTCAATCATCTGTCCTAATTCAATCAGGAAACGGCTTCAGATACTCATAACCTCATGGGATGGAAAGTGAGATCTAGTGCAAATCATCTGATAATTGCTCGCCTAAATCACTTGGCAAGTCCTCATGAAAAAAAACAAGTCATGCCAAAGAGAACCAAGAGGGGAAATGAAGCTAAATGCATGCCAGTGAACTCAGCCAGCACAGAACTGCCTGGTCTGCAAGGCCGGAGGCTTTGGTGAGTCACGGGCTTTTCTACAGGAGAGTGTTTCCTTCCTCATTTCCCCTTTTCTGGTTCATGCAAATGCAGCTTTTGTGTCCTTCCCCTGCCTACAGCTCCCTTTCTGGAAGTCCTGGCTGTGCAAACAGCTGCAGCTCCTCACTGGGACGAATAGGACAGTGCAGAGCAGAAGGAGCCCTTAGGGCAGGTGGTGGCATCAAGGACAGGTAAGGCTTAGGAAGGAAACAGGATGTGATGGGGGCAGGGGATGCTGCGCTGCTGCTTTTCCTCTGAGCTGACTGAGGCCCACCTCCCTCAGGCACTTGAATTCTAAGTAAAATCAACCACAGCAAGAGCTTGAAAGTGGTCTGACAGCATCTCGAGTTAGGAGGGCCAGACTGCAGCCTCCTGAAGGACCATGAGGAGTGCTGGCATGGCGGCCAGGTGCGATGGAGATGCACAAAGCCCCGAGGAGATTTCCTGCACTCCTCACAGTTTCAGCATTTTTCGGTTAGTTCTGGCAGCAGAGGGTACGAAACTGCAGGGACACGTAAAAATGAAACCAATCAGCCATATGTTTTTAAAAAGACGGTATAAACAGTGAGTGAAAACAAAAATAGCTTGCAACTCCCTTGAGGCTGAGGAGCCAATCTTTCAGTGCTGGCGCCCAGGGAGAGCAGAGATGCTGGCTGGCATCCAGCCACCCCCGTGCTGGGGGATGCAGACCCAGACAACAAGCTCTCAAGGCCTCAACACAAAGCCCCTGAGTGGTCCCAAACCATTCCCAGCTGGGTGATGCTCACACAGCCCTCCGAGGAGGGGCTGTGAGCCATGCCTTACCCGCTGCCATCTCACATAGCCTGCTCTGCTGGCCTGTTACTGGGGGCACCAGTGGTGCTCTGGACCACTTCTGGATCTGAGCACCTGATGGAGCCGTAGCTGTCCCTGTTCAGTGCAGGGGAGTTGGACTAGGTGGCCTTTAAGGGTCCCTCCCAACTCAAGCCATTCTATGATTGCACGGATGAAGATGTGTGCTTTCTATCACACAGCCCAAGGCCATAGGTGTCAAACAACTGCATTTTTCATTACCCGTGGCACAGTCTCTCCCAGCTGATCCCCTGCACCGCCCTGGCTGATGGGATGGAAAGGATGCATTCCCTTTCCTTTTTCTGCACTGAGCAACCTTGGGTAGGGAACATCTGCCACCCTGGGTAGGTGAATGTCAGGGCTACAAAGGCCACGACATCAAACCCAAGTTTAGAGGGCTGAGCTACCTCTGTAAAAGAAGGGTGTGAATTCTGCTTCTGGGTGTACGGCATGGCTGATCAGAAAGCACAGTGTTGGTGTTGGTATGAAGGAAACCCATGTCAGGGCACCCCATGGTGCTGCCAGGGACCAGCACACACAGAGGTTCAGGAAGCTGTCCATAGGAGGGTGGAAATCCTAGCAGTTACGGAAAGAGAAGGAACCAACCAGTCATATTTAGGGGGAAAAATAACTGGGTTTCAAACAGCTCCACAAACTCATCTCTCCAAAGGGACAGCCTGGCTCAGTGCTCCATCTCCTGCTGGCCTTGCCCTTTCCTCTTTGTCAAACGTGGCACACAACTCAAAAGATTAAACAAATAATAACAATAAAAGGAAGATTTTGGTCAGAGGGAGAAGGCTGTGGGGCACATCTGGTGCCAAATATTTTTCTGTGCCTGATGGGAGTTGGGGCAGGTGCACTTAGAAAAACAGAGCCCATGTTTGTGCACTCGTAAGACTGTCATCAAGCTGTGTTTAGGAGCCAGCAGGAAACTGAAACTCTTTTTATGGTGTTGAGGCCACTAATGTGTAAGCAAATCACATTTTATCTAGCTAATAACAGCAGAGCCCGGCCAGAGACTGCAGGCAGCTCTGGGTTAAAGTTAAACATCTCAAACTGTAATATCCATATAATGACTATAACATTTGCTAATGTCAAGGCAGCAAAAGGTGAGGAGAGGTCATGCATGGCTGAGGGCTGCACGGAGATGGCTTGCAATGCATGCAAGTGCAGCCAGTGCCCCCCAGCAGCCCAATTTAAGGTCTGTGCTCCAAGGGCTTTGGTCAGTGCCCTCTAACCTGGTTGCTCTGGGGTTATAAGAAGACACCTCCATTGCAAAAATCCTTTGCAACTGATCATGTCCCTGTGGGCTGCTAGAAGATATGTGGCTGTGGCTTGTGGCTGCACACATCCAGTCCAGCACTCAACAAACAGAGCTGCCACTGGAAGGCATGGCAAATAAGGGACAACAGCTCTTGGTCCCTCATCACCCTGCTGGGCTCTTCCCCTGGATGTGCCTTTGGAACCCTTCAGGAACTGAGAGCGATCGTTTACCTTTTCATCCCTCCTCCTCTGTGAGTCATTGGGAGCTGCTGATGTACTCAGGCTGGTTGGGCTCCTTTTTGGTTGTAATCTCGCCTTTGTTTTAGGCTGCCCTTTGTTGCACAGCCTCAGATGTCTTCAGAAGCTGCATGTGGATTGCTCTGCTTCTGGAGATCTGCTGATCCAGCAGATCAGCACATGCCATTCTTTTAACCCTTCCCACTGCTTTCCCTGCTGCTTTCACATGCAGACATCGCCATTCAGGACAGCTCCGAGTTCCTGCTCCACTGAGCTCACCTCCTAATCCCTGACATCACATCACAAAACACCCTAAAAGCACAGTGGGCCTGGGTTTGTCATTGCATTGTTTAGCACAGAAAGGACAACATCCTTCCCGCTTACAAGCAACTTGGAAAAGCACTGCCATCAGCAATAAAGCTGGATTTAGCCATCAATTCTCTCTGCAGAATGATGGACAGCATTGTGAGATTATATCACACCATAGTCTAGTTTGCCATCACATCTCCTCAGAAAACCATCCTTTCTCAGTAGATTCCTGAAAAATCCCACCTGTTTTGTCAGCTTGTGGAGCCCTGCAGCTTTTAGACCAGAGCTCTGTCACATCTGGTTGGATTCACACACACGAAGAAGACCTGGTTCATCTAAAGGAGATGAAGCTCAGCCCAAGGTGTGCTGCAGGGGAAGGCTCTGCAGGCTCACACACAGCCATGGGTTTGGTAGAGCTGGCAGTGGCACAACTCGCAATGCTCTGTGTGAAACAGACAGCCAGGGAGCAGCAGAGCTGGCCCAGCAGGCCGGCCCAGGTTGCAAATCTGCAGCTGACAGGACAAGCCCTGAGCAGCCAGGCCAGCGTTGCCGGGTTGCAAGCAGAGCCTGCGGCACCTTCCTGTGAGCTGTTCTCAAGGGGATTATGCTTGCAAATGCACTCTGCCAGCCGGGATGCCAAAGCTGCACCGTGCAGCTCTGGGACCACCACCTGCTCCCATCCCACCGCTCACAGCCTCAGGATGGTCCCACAGCCCCCCAGCCATCACCCCTCTGAGGGGGCTCATGGGTGCCATTCTCCTTCCCTGCCAAAGAGCAAAGCTCTGCCTCCTGCCAGGTGCCCACAGGGCCCAACTTGTTTTTTCTTCTATCAAAAAAATAAAAGGATTTCCCTTTACCAGTTAGGAGCTACCCCGTTCCCACAGAGCTCAGAGAAATGGCTCCAGCCCTTATCTGCAGCCATTAGCTGATAGCAGATGAACTCTGGCAGATCCTCCAGGAGGGTGTGTGCAAGGTGATTTCAGCCATAAAGCCCTCATGGGTGGGGGTGTGCTTTTTTTTTTTATCTACCCTCCTCCTTCTCCGCTTCAGCACTTGCACTGATTTACAGATTCCCATGGGCTCACACCTCCCTGGGGGGGTCTGGCTGCCAACGTGACTGCTGCACCCACGTGCAGGAGGGCTGTCCCGGCCGCCTGGCAGCTCTGAGCCCAGATAGGCAGCTCAGAATGACACTGCAGTTTGTCCCAACGCCCTTGGGACGCTGCACCTGATCCTGACGTGGGGACAAGGGCATCATCCCAGTGACATGGGACATCCCTGCTGGAGGCACCGAGCAAGCTGTGGGGCTCATAGGGTGCAGCCCCGAGTGATGCAGGGTGTTGTGCTGAACATCCCGGGAGGACAGGAGCACCGTCCCTTCACTCCCAATACAGTTTCAATTAGACAAATAGCAGCATAATCCCAGCGAGCGCTCAGCTGGAAGCTGCCCATGCGAGGGGCAGGCACCAAAATGGGACCCTCTGGGTGGGCACCCCCTGTCTGCCCAAACCCCTCCACCAGAGACCATCTGCTGCCGGCCGACCTTCCTGCAGCCTTCAGCCAAGAAGGAGCAAACAAAGGCAGCGTGTATTGCTGGTGCTCTCAGCCAGAGGGAATGAGGAAGAGGAGGGAGTGTGAGCTCTGGGCTGTCTCACATGCTCTGCTCCTCCGGGCAGGGGGCTCTGGGGGTACCAACATGGGTGGAGCGCACTGTCCCCCCACCATGGGATGCCACCTCCAGTGACAGCAGCGGGACGTGGGTCAGAGCTGTCATCTCTTCGATTCTCTCTGGGCTTTTGGAGGGAATTTCTTTTCACACTGAAATTCTCCCCAGTTCCAGAGAGGCAATTTGGGGAAAAGTCTTGAGAAACCTACGTTGTGCAACCAGGAGTTTAAAGTGATTTTCAACCCACAAAGCAACCGACAACGTTTTTGTCAGCAACTATTACCAAAACCCTCCGGCACCACTGTTACAGCAACCCCTGCCCTCCTGCGCCCCTCCTCACGCCATCATCTGCAGCCACCCCATGTCTGTCCCACTGGGTTTTTCAGTTGCTCCCCTGCCATTCAGGGCTGCCCACATGATTTCCAAATACCCACAGCTGGGCAGGGGTTGCACTGCGTTTGTGGGGCTTTGCTCACTGCTTGGGGACTGCCGTGCTCAGCCAACGAGCACGAATCCCTCCAAACATGGGATCACAGAATCGTTTGCGCAGGGGCATGGTTTAGCAGAGGGCTGTCAGTGAGGGTAGTATGGTTAGGTTGTGGTTGGACTCGATGAACTCTAAGGTCTTTTCCAACCTGAGCAATTCTATGATTCTACGAATTGAGTTGGAGGGGACCTTTAAAGGCCATCTGGTCCCACTGCCAGCAATGAGCAGGGACACCCACAGCTCCATCAGCACTCAGAGCCCTCCAGCCTCACGTTGGGTGTCTGCAGGGATGGGCACCACCACGTCTCTAAGCGACCCATTCAGCACGAATCCATCCTCATGTCTCTGCCATAAGGACAGATGGGAGAGGCTGTGGCACATGAAGGAACACGACCCAGGGCTGTGCAAGGGGCAGCTTGGCAAACCGTGCAGGGCGACAGCACTCCTTTTCTTGCTAAAGTCAACAGCTCTGAGCCTGAATACACACAGCTGGGCACAAAGTGGCTGGAGATCACATCTGCTGAAGAAGAAGGGGTCATTGTTATGCTTTGTCACCCGTTTTAGAGCAGATAGCACTTTAAAGCCATTTGGTTTTGCACTCTGAATAGTTAAAAAGGTCAGGCTCTGAGCATGGGCAGTGGGGTGTTTTCCCAGCTCCGGAGCGTGATGTGAATATTCCCAGGTGTGAATATTTGTCTGAACATCCGCTGCCTTCCCAGTCCCTCTGCACGGCTTTGATCTGTCCCCAGCTGAGCCCGGTGCGTGCTGTACTTTCCAACTTGTTGCCGTGCACAGGGGTTAAAACCTCAACACTGCAAACAGCAGAGCTGGATGGGCTCGGGGAGGACCCAAACCATGGGCTGACCCTGCAAGCAACGCCTTCAATGCGCTGTTATTCTGAAGTACAGCCAGGACACGCTGGTGAAACACTCATTACTGGCTGGCAGTGAAAGCGGCACCGCTTTCTCCTGCTGAGCTTTGTGTGTGCTGGGAGCACCCGGCTGCGCTCCCCACCACGCAGCTCCCACAGCGCGGTGACAAACCCAGACATCAATCGTGGTTAACCTTTGCTCTCTCTCATCTGTTTGTCCAGAGGCTGCAGGAGCACTGCACAAGGCACGTGACAGCCGGGGAAGCAACAATAACTTTCATTAAACTGTCCCAGCATGGGAGGGGGAGGGAATTTGGGGGAACTCCGCTCTTGTTGCAATACAGGAAGGTATTTGGGAGAATAATGCAAAGCAGGTATTGGTTATCAGCAGTTAGAGGGACGTGTTCAGGGCTGGAGAGGGACAGACACACACCCTGATGACTCACATACAGTAGGGCTCTGTGCTCTGACTCTGACTTTGACATCGTTTGCTCTTTTCAGAACCAAAACAACTCTCCTTCCCACCAGCCCAGCTCTTCCCAGCTACCCTGACTTTAAAACTCTCCCAACTCTCCCCTCCATCACTGCTGTGAAACGAAGATGAGCAGGCCCTCATTCCTTGTGATTCCTGAACGCCGCGGGGAGAAAATCTGATTTCACAAAACCGCTTTTAAACTGCAACCAAGTTTAAATGCCCAGAAAAACAAACACCTTGCTGTGCTGAATGCAGAACCGGTTAGGAGATGTTTGCATCGACCTGCAGGTAGAGCTATCAACCAGCTGTGCATGCAGTTGTGATGCTAAAGCTGGCGTCACAAAGGCTGATAATATGGGGAAAGAGCATTCCTGTGGGCTGGAAGCCATGAAAGCAGGCACCAGAGGAGGTGGCAGAAAAGCCCAGTGAATATCCAGGCTGAGCTTGTGAAGACAAATCATTTATACTAAAGCATGCAAATATAGCCTCATGCATCTTTTGTATCCTCTTTGCACGAACCTTCGACTGAATGAGTTTTAGTAGCACAAATGTTGGAGGAAAGTGAAGTTCAAAGCTGCACGCATGAGTAACCATGGAAACTGCATTTTAAATCTGCACATGCAAGTATTTGTATCCAAAGTACTTTGTACAGCCGGCCAATGCGGAAAGAGGGACACCACCATGTCACCAGCGGCCAATTGGAACTTGGGAACACAGCTTGAATTTCAAATATCACCTCCTTACAGCAAACCTCCGTCCTCGGAGTGGAGAAAAAAAGAAACGTGAAAAAAAAACAAAAAAAAAACCTGCCTGGAATTGCCATCTGCTCGTGAATATTCCACAATTAGCGGGGATGGATTCATTGGATACATTATTCATTGTGGATTATTCGCTCAGATCTAACGGCAATGGTGCAGCGGGTATTTAAATATTGTAGCGAGGAACCTTTTCAGACATAGAAGGTGTACGCATGAATATGGATGTGCTTCTGTCCTGCAGGAATCTCTGGGAACAATAGCTGCGTGGCACATACCTTGTCCTCTGCAGAAAGCTCAAAGCTTCCCTATAAACTGCATTTTTGTTGTCCTTTTTCGTCTTCATTTGTCCTCTGCCCCGACCCCTCCTCCCTCAGCTGGGCTGCCAGTGCACCAAGATCAGCTGCCACTTCAGCCACAAAGGCCTTTGCTTTGCTGCCCTTGCTGAGGCTCACGTAGTGGGAGAGGTTTGGTGACACAACGCTTTTGCTGCTCCCAGAGCAGCCTTGCAATGCGACGCACATTGCAAGTAATAAAACAAAATCCCCCAAGTGCAACGCTGTGTTTGTAAGCTCAGAGCATCCCACATTCCCAGACTGCAGATCGATTTTGGAGCCTTTCTTTTTTTTTGCTTTTTTGCATGCACCCAACCTCTCCGTGGCCAAACTGACCCTTGCAGTTGTGAGTGCCAAAGTCATGATTAAGCAGACAGCCCAAGCACCCTCAGCTGGAAGCGATGAGCAGTGTGCACAGAAAGAAACAGCTCTGAGAAGTGAATGGGACTGGGGAGGATCACAGTCAGGCATGAGACCGGGGTTGGAGAGAGCCAACGTGTCCAGACCATGCTAGGGTTTCTGAAGTAGAAACAACACAGAGAAAAGGAAAAGGGGGAAAATGATAAGGAGAAAAAAAAAATCCTAACAACTAATGAAAGAGTCCAAAGTGGCACAGGATGGAGTTATGCAACTCTAGTTTGTCCAGTGCTCTTCACAGACAAACACTCCCCTGAAGCAGCCTGGACTTGTGCAAGTGAGGGTTGTGCAATCTCAGCCTTGCTGCCAGCCATTGCCCAACTGCGCCGGGGAGCAATGCTGAGCTGCACAGAACGAGCCCTGCTCCTGAGAACACTGCAGCAAGGCTCTGCATGAGGTGCACACAGACCTGGGCCATGCAGCAAGGCAGTGCTCTGTTGGATGCATCTGCCTTTCACTGGGGACCCAACAAAGCTGTCCTCCAGTAGGGCACAGATGAATAGGAAAGGTTTTCTGCTCTTACCAAGGGCAGCTCCCAGGTTGTTACTGATATGGGAGATAAATGGGCTCTGATAGGCCATCACATCCATGCAGAAAGCCTGTGGATGTCACATGCAGGCACAGACATGAGTTCCCACTTATTTTCTATCCCGTTAGCAAAATGGCAGGCTGAAATGGAAGAACTTGTGAAACTCCCACCCAAAAATGTGTGCACTGTCCAGGACTGCATACGCTCAAAACTCTCATGGAGACTGATCTTCTTTGGGGTGCATGGGTACACTGAACCCAATTTCTTGGTCTCAAAGGCTTTCAGCTGGAGGCAAACCTTGGCTCAGTGCAGAGGCACCCAGCTGTAGGACCTTGGGCAGCCTTGGGGAGGGTGTGCTGAGCCCACATAGAGCAGACAGGGACCTGGAGTTGCCGTCTTGAAGACGGGCTGATAAAACCCAACGTGGACTCCAGGTACCAACACACAGAGAGCTCTCATGGGGGAACTGTCGGACTTCTTTCAGCCTTCCTACGTAGATTCTCATGTTTGTTAACTGAAGGGTAATTCCCAGCTGGAGGAGCAGCCTGGGCAGGGGGATGATTTTAGGGCCCAGCATCTCACTTCCAGGTCGTTACTTGACTCAGCACGGTGCAAAGCCATTCCTTCTCCCTTTCTTCCTGCACCAGTCAGCTTCTAAATCTTCATCCACTGTGCAACAGCACCAAGAGAGGAGGCAAAAGTCACCGTGGGACAAGGACATGGGAGAGCTGACAGCCCTGCCGTGGGCATGGAGCTACTGCTCAGCGCTCAGTGCAGGATTAGGAGCAGCACTTCCATCTCATGTGTCTCATTTGTCCGAAAAAAAGAATGAATAGAAAAACAACCAATTCCAGGGAACAAAAAGGGAAGCAAGGAAATGGCAGAAGGGTTTCAGTGGCAGGTTTCACTAGGTGGAATGTGAACCGAAGACATTCTTACAGCAAATACAGGCTATGACACAACGCAGTCAGCAGTGACTTCCCACCTGCAAATCCAGATCTGCTCATCTAGATGATGTTCTGCTGGAAATACAGTTGGGCCAGAATAGAATTTTTAGTTGGATTGTGTCAATTTAGATCAGATTTCCTATGGGGAAAAAAAAGTCAAAATGAATCACTTCATTTTTCCCTTCTCATCTCAGTGAGGTAGAAAGTTTCATCTGACCGTGTACCGCTCCATTTAAACCTGGATAGCTAAATAACTTTTTGCTCCAGAATATATGTGCCTCCACTTTAGGTACCGATGTAAATCTTGCTGAGTTGAGCTACTGTTACCAAATCAGTGCATTCTGCATTCTGTTCCATTCTGTGACCACACTTTTCCTAGACGACACCTTCCAATTTGTGCAGCCATGTGAACTCACCTGCATTTTCCCATGACTGAAGCAGCCTTGTCTGATAGGATCTATCCCAAAGTCCCACCAAAGTACAGGTGAAGGTTGGATTGCTCATCCAGGATGAGCAGCATTGGCAAGATTTACCTGGGATTCAGTTCTTCTCCAGGGATAACAAGGCAAAATCGCAGCACGGAAATATAAGATGACCCCAACGAAGCCATCTTGCTTCCACCCAGAATGAAGCAGAAAGGTACAACAAAGCACAGCTAATACACTCTGAAACTTTGTGGCATGCAAAGAGTCTATTTAAATCCAGAACGAAGATTTGTCTGTTATAATTGATGTGGGAAGAAAGCCTTTCCAAGCCTTGGGAAGCGCTGTGTCGCCGATGGGTTCCCACCAACCCGCCTTCCTGGACGCTACTCCTGATATTTCAGAGGTGACCTGCAGTGAACTCTGCGCTCTGTGCCTTGCTTTGTGAAGCCTTCGTTTTCCCCTGAGGATGTCTGTCAACTCACTGATGCTCAAAGGGCCCAGCAAACCCTTACAGGGGAAAATACAAGGGAGGCTCAGCAATGCCACCGGCTGCCCCAGCACGGGCTGAGAGCTCTGAGTGCCAACAACCTCTGGTCTGCAGATTATTCACAGATCCGCGTTCCTCACCCATCTACAGAGTATTTCAGAGCTGTTCCCTTTGGGTTGCATGGATGAAGGCACCCCGTGTGTGGATCCTGCTGCAATGCCCAGTTCTCCACTCAGACATAACACAGCTTGTCCTCCCAAAGCCCACACATGGACCTGTGAGCATCCAGCACTGAGCACGTGCCCTTTGGGAATAGCCTTGTCTTTTCAATTGTGTCTGTACAGCACCTAGCACAACGACCTACTAATTATAACAGAGGCTAAATTACTGCTAAAATTAGGTGCTTATTAACATCATAGCCTCTGGGCACCACCACAACACTTAATGATCCTGCAGCCTGACAGTAACTCAGGACCCATCATAATCTTCATGAAAAACTGTCCTTAGGGAGAGAGTTCTTGTACAGCGTCTTGGTTTTCCATTAGGCTGCATCTTACATGTGGAAAAATAAAACCTACTCAAATGCTAAGAATTTCAATTCAGTTCACTGCTTTCAATTCCAAAATGATGGTGTGGTTATGTTGCTATTCCTTAGCCTTACTGTTAGCTTTGAGTCATGAGCTTAGAAGACAGTTCTTTGAGTGTTTTAAGGTGCTCAGGACCTTAGTTTTTAAGGACTCACAGCCATT
The DNA here is from genome assembly GCF_016699485.2 of Gallus gallus. Lineage (NCBI taxonomy): Eukaryota > Metazoa > Chordata > Aves > Galliformes > Phasianidae > Gallus > Gallus gallus. The sequence continues at coordinate 1,730,709 of NC_052554.1, forward strand.
AAAGGTCACCTACACACACACACCAGTGAAATGAAACTGATGGGATGTGGTGGAGGTGCTGGGGGACATTTTGCTTGTCCCTGAGCTGGCACTGCATGCATTGACATCCATCCACCTGGGGCAAATCAACAGGGTCAGAGCAGAGGTTGTGGGGATGGGGACAGGGATAGGCATGGGGATGGGGAGGCAGACAGGGATGGATAAGGGGATGAGGGTGGGGATGGGGATGCAGACAGGGATGGGGATGGGGGTGAGAAAGGAGGTGGGAATGGGGATGGGGACAGTCCAGAGCATCCTGCACCACACAGAGCAGCTTGCTCACTCTTTGCCCCAGGTGAAGGAATCCCTTGTATGGCCACCAATGAGCAGCCACAAGGCTGCAGGAGAGCCCCAGCAGTGCTGGAAGTCAGACACAACTATTGCACTGCACACCTCTGTTGCTGATTAATGAGGATGAAAAGGAAGAAATGGATGTCTCCTCCAAGCCCTGCCCCTTATGCACACCCCCACAAGCACTCATATTATCTGTATCAAGCACATTTTTATGTAAATGCCCTAACCATCCCTTTCAGAGGTACAATGCCTCCCAGACTAAGCCCCTGAATGGCATCGGCACATTTCTCGTGCCTCAGCTGCTCACCCAGACAAACAGAAGCGTGGCTCTCCACAAAGGGCTATGGTAATGCCAAGCACTTGGAGAGCCGAGGGGCGGAGGCAAGCAGGGGCCAAAGCTATTTTAATAACAGAAGAAAAGCCGGGCTCCCGCTATCTGGATGAGTCAAGGCAGGGGCAGGACCCACAGATGGATAAATGGAGTCACACAAGGCAGATGTGCAGTCAGGAGAGGATGCTTCCCACAGGACACTCCATGGCCATTAAAGGCCAATATCCCACCATGCAGACTCGTAGAATCATAGAATGGCTCAGGTTGGAGGGGACCTGAAAGATCATCTAGTTCCAACCCCAGTGCCATGGCAGGGTTGCCATCCATTAGATCAAACAGCCCAGGATCCCATCCAGCGTGGCCTTGAGTGCCTGATTCAGTGCATATTTGGGACCTTCTTCCCTCATCTCTCCTAAGACAAAACTCCACAAGGCTCTACACCATGGGTTGGTCCTCAGTGCCTGGTGGCACTCCTGGCGGCTCCACCTGCATCAGGTGAGGAAGGGTCTTCACTCAGGACATGACAGCTTCTGCCACGGATAGGTCAGCAAAAAAGATCATTCACCAGGAAGGGTTTCAGGGCTTCCCAATGGCACCTCTCCCCCGATGTCCAAGGCCGGTGTGCCAAAGAGATGGCTGCCCAGCACCACAACAGGTAGATGGGCTTTCTAGAAGTTCTCTGCAGATTTTTTGTATGACAGAGTAAATGTACGTCCTTCACAGGTTGAATTTTCACAGCTAAAGATTAGAGAAACACCCTCGCAGCAGTCCCAAAGGGTTTGCCAGTGCTGCAGCTTATCCTGGCCTCATCTTGTGCTGTCTGCCTTGTACTCAGTGGGGCAGAAGTGGGGCAAGCCAAGGTCATCTCCGGCTGTGTGCAGGACCCTGCTTCTGCTGGAGGGGTTTGGAGAGGAGGGAGGTGAGATTTGGTTTATGCAGGATTGCTGCAGTTGTGAGACATGGTAGGGAAAACCCAACAGGGCATTGAGAAAGTCCATTTGGGGGGACAGGGAGCAGCACAGCCTGGCTTCCCCGGTGTCACTGCGAGCCAGAACACTGAGCAAGCTTGACAAAAAGATCAGAATCCGTGCAGAAAGCCCAGGGCAGTATTTCCAGCTGCTCCTCACACACAGAAATCCAGGCAGCTCCAGCACATGGCGTTACTCTTGCTGCCAGCCAAGCCATGCACTCAGCTCATTAGTCTCATGCAAAATCAGGCCAAGGGCACGCAGGCATTCTCTCCACTGATGCCTTCACTCTGCTCTGATAATTCACCATTAAACTGCAAGTGAGTTTGCAGTGAAAGACACTGACTACTGGGACAGCCATGGGACAAGCACTGGACTTGTTCCCTGTGTTAGGGAGGACATGCTGATGTGGCCAAGTGTCCCAGTCCCACTATACAGCCGTGCCCAGGTGAGGGTGGAGCAGAGGGAGGTGGCTCTGGAGTTGTTCTCTCAGAGGGGACCGTGCACATGGCAAGAGATTGAGGCAGCCTGAGACACCAAGTCAAGCCAATGCCAGCTCATGGGCTACAACAAGCTTCCTGACTGCAGCTTGGCTTCTTCCTCTCTCCTTCCCAATGCTGCTTTGTAGTGTTCCCATACCGAGGGCCCCATCCCACCCACCAGGCTGGGGGCTGCAAACCCAAACAAAGTACAGCTGGGGTTTGGGTCAGCTCAGCAGCTCTGTCCTGGAATGTGGGCTTTGCAACAAACAATTATGATAATTGCCAGTGACAATAACAGGCAGAACATATTTGTGTCATGGCAACACAGGAAACAAACTCAAGCAAAGCCTGTGTCCATCAGCCATCCCTGCGGGGCAGCCCATGCTCACACGGTTGCTGATGTCCCTGACTTCTGTAGCAGCCCAGCTGCTGCACTCAGCTCCTACTAAAACCAGCATGGGTTACCTGGACATGATCCCAGACCTCTCCTGACCTGGAGATGGTGGGTACAGGGACAGGTGGGGCAGGTTTGTTCCTTCAGGGACCCCTGCAGTGCTCAGCCCAACAGAAGACCCCTTTGCTTCTGCTGTTCCAAAGCAGGGATGCACAAGGCAGCATCACAGCCAGTGGCTGCTTTGCAAAGGCCATTGAGGGTTGTTCACATCACGGCTCACTCAGGCATCTCTCCAGCTCCTGGCACTGCTGCCCAGCCTGGGCGCTGCAAGTGGGCTGCGTGCCATCCGCCTCGGGCCTTGCAAAGGTCACAACATCCACAAGCAGAGGCCATGCCTCATTATTTTGTATCTGGTTCCCCTACAGTGGGATGATGGCAGAGCCAGCAGCGGGGGATGTCACTGCACTGTGCTGACCGCCCTCTCTGCTCCCCCTGCTCCTGCTCAGAGCCACCACTTTGCCTAACTCAGCCACAGCTAATGAGGCTTCCCACCAATTTTCCATTAAAGATAAATAAATAAATCACACCTGGACTCAGGCCAAGGGAACAAAACTTTGCCTCCACAGGACAGTGATTCAGCAGCGTGTAACTCCGGTTACAATTGAAGCTGCACTTACGTGGTTTGGATGCTGGCACAGCTCAGCCGGGAGCACCAAACCACAGCAGGTCAGCTAACAGGAAAGGGCAGGCCCAGCCCATTCCTTCCCCCAGAACTGCATCCCACTCCTTGCCAGCTCTGTGGGGCTCGTGGGGCTCCTCATCCTGCTCCTCATCCGTCAGCAGCATCGCACTGACGTGCAGCGGGAGCTGTGCACTCAGCCGAAGACAAGCAAGCTGCGCTCACGTCACCAAAGGCACGCTCTGAAGGCGAGGACGTTTTGTAAGAGCAAAAGCAGGGCGTGATTTGACCTGCAGACTCTTTCCTGCCCACAAGAAGGTTGGCTCTGGAGTCCCAGGCTGGGGAAGGAAGAAGATGGAGTCCCCCATCTCACAGGTGCTGTCACCTCCAGAGTCACAGAACCAAACATATCCATGTTGCTCCACTTTCTGTTTGCTTTGCAGGAGGTTGGGCAAGCAGCTCCATTGCTGCTCGCTGCCAGCAACTCCCGAAGCCTGGTGAAGTTTCCAAAGAGCAGATGAAGTTCACGCTGGCCAAATGTTTATAAAGGGGAGGAATAATGACTCAGATGCCCTCGCAGGCTCATCATCTGCCTGTGATCCCAGGCAGAGGAACAACCAATGCACCGCTCTTTGCGAGGACTTAAAATAGAACAATATAATTAAGAGCAATTACAGGGCTTTACAGAAACGGATTCTGCCAGACTGGTGCTCTGTTTCTTGAGGAGATTAAAAGATTGGGTGTTAATGGAGAAGCCCTTCCAGGTGAATTTCTGACAGAGGCATCTGCGTTCGTGCCATAGGACAGCTGTAGGATGATGGGCACAACCCATTCTGCGCCCCACAAAGGGGGGATCTCAGAACCAGGGAGGAACCACTCTGCTGTTTTCCAGGCCAGGTTTCAGCTTTTCACATTTCTAAGTGGTTTCCTGGAAAAAAAAAATGAAATGTAGGATGCTTCCCAGGAGGGCTCTGCATGAAGACTTGGTGCCCGCTCTCCAAGTGCTTGGGCCAATAAAACAGCACTGGGCTCTTCAGTGGTGCAGGGAAACATGGAGAAAAGCCACTCTTAGGGCTAAGAGGAAAGTGAGACCAGTTAAGTTCTTATCAGGACAGAAGGCGGGCGCTTGTTGCAGCAGCTGAGCCGTGAGTGGGGAGCATTTGCCATACCAGGGCCTGTGCAGTCACTGTGGACACTGGAGAATTCATGATCTGGCTGCTCGGTGAAGCACACGTGTATCTGGACAGATGAGGAGCCCACAGAAACCACACGGCACTGCTGATGTACTGATAGGTGGGCAGCTCAGCCTTAGGCACGCTTACAGTTTTCACTGGCAGCAGGACAAAGCAGAGCATGGAAGGAGGGTTTGGCAGAGGTTAGCAGCATTGCTTTCCTAGTGTTCACCTCCCAGCATGGAGAGCAGCACAACAGAAAGCCCACAGCATTAGGGGCAGCTGAAGGAACCCAGTGCACGAATGACTGGCACTGGGAATGGACTCTGGACGGTGTTAGGAAGAACCTGCAAATAAGGTAGTGGTTGGACACAGGGGGCTAGGAGGATTGCTGGGCCAATGCTGGCTTATGACAGGAAGGACTGAGGGTTCTTCTATTTCTTCTATTGCACCCAGCATTGCATGGGAGGTAACCTGAGTGCCTTCTCGCGTTGACCAAAGGTAGGAGACCTTTCCCTCATAGGTCTTTCAGCAGAGCTCGGCAGCCACATATTGCTCACAGCACGTGATTTGGCCCTGACAGCACTGCTTTACATCCCTGCCTCAATCTCATCACGTCTGGCAGCATCCTCTGGGGACAGCACAGTTAGTCCAGGCACTGTTTGACCACGGACCATCCTTGGTGCAGTACTGGACTGAGTGTGCTCCAGCAAGGATCTCTGCAGCTCACGGGGGAGCAGAGCACAATGCAGCACCACTGCAGAGCTGTGCATTGCTGCTCTGCTGCAGGGCTGTAACCCCGAGTGCCTGAGAATGAGTAAAAGCCTTGAACTAGAAATGCAAACATGCACATAATTTATATTTAATAAGGCAGTTAATGTACTGTGTGTCCAACAGAGGTCCACTGAGCTCCTATCACCCGTTTATTGAGGTTACCCCACGTAATAAATTCCAAATAAGTGACAGTGGCCGCATTTGAAGTTACATTAATAACTTTACACGCACATCTGAACCCAGAGCCCTCCACACCGGGAGAAAGGAGGGCGTAGCAGTGCTGCATTTGCTGTGCCCACGGGTATTTCATGGACCTGATGTGCCACCAGCTCTGAATGCAGGAGTTAAAGGAATTCTTGGGTGGGCTGCAGTTTGGAGGAGAAAATGTGCATTTTCAGAGACCCTGAGAGCAGAAATGCTTACAGAAAGCTCAGTTACATGAAGTCCTAACAGGGATCAGGAAGTGTTGGATTCTAACTGGGAAGAAATGCTTATTTTCAGCATTTTCAGGGGGAAAAAATGGATAAAGGCACAATAAAATAAACAGAATTTCCTGAAATCGTTTTTCAGTAAATTTGATTTTCATATTTTAATAAATACGTTTTGGAGAGAAATGGCAGAACGAAAACCTTCAATGACTTTGAAGACGTTTATGCTCCCCCAGCTCAGCAATGTGCTGTCACAGACACAGACTGAGCCCACACCACTGCTTTCTGGAATGAAGCAGGGTTTAATCCCAGCTGGTTGTGTCTTTGTCTCTTGCACCTTTGCTTATCCACTTCTCTGTGGGTGGGATTTTCCAGCTCCAACCCAGATGTGCCTGTTGTTGCATAAGGGCAGACTTATTGGGCATTTCTAAGCTCTTCATGCCCAAAAGCAGCGAGGGTGTCCTGCTGACATCAATCCCTTGGAGAGGGAAAGACTTTCAGGCTTTGCCTTGATGGTCGAGCCTTACCAGGCAGAGCAACAACATGCACTGTACTCCGCCCCAGCAACACGCAGCCCTGGGAGCACGAAAAGCAATGGGCCAGGAGCTAAAGCTGGGGCTGCCTTGGTTTACCAGGTGTTTGTGTTGTGTGCATATAAAACCCACTGCAAGGCCAGAAGCTTTTCACTGCTTAGCTCCCCATCCCATGGAATAGGACGGGTGCTGCAGTGGGAAGCCGGACACTGCAGGACATCTGGGCTCGAGGGTCCTTTTCCTGATGTGTCACTTGGTTTCTGGAGGACCTTGGCATGCTTTGGAGGCCCAGGTCCAGTTTGATACCCTGAAGGACCGCCGCCATCCTTGCAATCACCACCCAGCTGTCCCTAGGTCCTCTCCTTCACTGAGCTACAGAACTGCCTGGTCCTCACCTCTTTCCTGCTCCTTGCTGCTAGCAGCCCTCAAGTAAGCTTGCAAAAAGCTTCCTCCGTAGGAGCCTTTCTGAGCTACACAGGGCTTAGGGTGTACATGGATCCTATTGCCACAACAGCTCATTGTATGCAGCTCCTGAGCTCATCAGAGCTGTGTCCCAGCTGGATGGCAGGAGCCCAAACCCATCAGTGACATCCAGGGGAGCCTCACTCGGACACCACAGCACAGTGTGGGTCAGGAGCTGGATTTCAGCCCGATTGACGATGCAGCCTCTCTGCTGTTGACTGCCCAGAACCTGGTGAAAAAGTCTCCCAGTGCTCCCACTAAGGTAGTACACAGCCAGTGCATGGCCAAAACCAGGAACACATCCTGAAGATGCCCTCACCCACAGCCCAGCTCCCTTCTGTCCCACACACTGTCCCCATGCAGGACAGACTGCACCACCAGGACCTGAAATTCACAAAAATCCATGGGGAAAGGGCAGGACGGGGCTCAACGGAGTGGTTTCTAAAGGGCTCGTGAGCCCTGCAGGTGCAGGGCTTTTGCTGTCTGTCCCTGTCAGCTCAGCTGGCTGCACAGCAGCGCGTTTCCCAAGTCCTGTGCATGCATCATCCATTTCACCCTCCCTGCTCCATTGCAGTGAATCCTCACCACATTCCTCAGATCTGGCTGCCCTGGAGAACCAGGAGCCATCAGGGCTACAGCCATCAGGTGTGCGTTTGCTTGGGTGGGCCGTAGGGATCCCCCAGGCTACACTTCCACCCCTCCTACCCAGCTCAGCATCGGCCCCGCATGCAGCCCCACATGTAGCTGAGCCCTGCGATGGGGGCAGCCAGAAAGCAGAGCACAAATGGCCCAGTCACATGGAGATGGTCACCTCTGCGAGCATCAGGCGACTGTTCAAAAGGCAAGCAGCCCTTCTCCTTGCTCCCTGTCTTCCTCTCCATTTAAGCACACAGACACAAAGAAAAAGAAGAAGAAAGGAAGGGGGAGGAAAGAAAAGAAAGGGGCGACTTCCAGCCAGGCAGTAAAATGCCATCTGTCTCCTGATGGCTCATGTGACACTGACAGACGTCCGCTGCAGCCAGAGCCGAAGGCGCACGGCAGCTCTGCTCCCCATCCCTGCAGCAGGGCAGCATTCCGTCCAGGCCTCCAATCTCACCCAGACAGACCCAAAGTCTCCACCACACAAAGCTGTGATGCTGCTCCTCTCTGCCCTTCCTGCAGGAAGTGTGCCCAGGGCAGTGCTGGACTTCGGACTGCAGCCATCCTGCAGCCGGGCTGCGTTTCCCTCTCATCCACCTGTTTCCCTCCAGCAAAACAAAGGAGCTGAACAGCAGGCCGCCTGCCTCCCCCGCGCAGCCCAACTGCTTCGTTGCCTCCAGGGAAGGAGCCTTGCTGACCCCAAGACAGTCCAGGGCCGGAGGACCCGGCTAAAAGAGAGCTTTGTATGGGAACAAGCCGGCAGCCCGCCTGCTGCAGCCAGCCGGGGCTGCTCAGCTCCCCCAGCACACAGCCCACTGTGGGGCAGCCCCACAGACGCTGCCACAAAGCGGGGGCTGCAGCTCATTGCATCCCTGGAGCACAGATGTCTGCAGGTGACATATCGGCTTCCTTGAAAGAGCTGTGCCTGCTTCTGCCCCAGAGGAGGCAGTGGGCATGGCCCTGTGTTCCCAGAGCAGGATGGTGAGACAGGTGGAAGGGGAAAGGCCCCAGACGGTGCTGTTTTCCCTGGGTTCCCAGCAGTGATGTCCACACTACCCTTCCCCAGAGCACCGATCTATGAGGAGACAGCAGAGCAGCCCAGCTCACACCTGGACCCCGTGCCAGTCTGACCCCAGAGGTGGTCTGTCTGGCTTCTGCAGCTGTCCCTCACCCCACACTCACCTCACGTGGCACCTTTGATGGCTCCCAGCCCTGCTCTGCTCCCCACAGCACTGCCCTAAGTTAGGGCGACAAGGGAGAGCTGCAGCTACATGAAGGGTGTGAGCCCAGACAGACGTCATCACAAGGTGCAAAACACTCAAGAGAAACTCTGACGGGTTTGCAACTGCAGCAGAGAAAGATGCTCTGAGTCTGTTGTGAGGTGGTGGTTCAGAATGGCTTGGATTCAGCCGTGGGAGGGCTGGAGGCAAATCCTCCTGCATGCGGGGATGGGAGCTGCTGCAGCCCTACAGGAGCTGCCATCCAGCCCACGTACAGAGAAACACTCCGAGACAGCCTGGCCTTGCTGTGTTTAGCCTGGCTAATGATTAGCTAGACAGGACATGGCCATTCAAGGGCACAGGGTGAAAACAGCCCTTCTGCCTTTGCTTACACAGCACACACAGCTGGGCCATTCCCACAGCCAACACCCAGACACAGCGAGAGCAACGGGAAATGGAGAGCATTTGGAGCAGCATCCAAGGGCCTGGGCTGGGAGAGAGGCCCAGTGGGTGCTGCCCAGCTCAGCTCTGCTCAGAACTTCCCCCAAGCAAGAGCTGACCCAAAGTACACAGCTGGGTCTCCCTGCAGAGACGTTTATGCATCCAGAGGCATCCCCTCCTGAGATCTCTCTCTTTGTCCTCATGGCATCCATCAAAAGTTGCTTTAGGATTTAATCTAAAGCACTGAGATGATGGAAAAGGCCTTCTAGTATGTCTCACACTTTCTTATTCCCTGGAGATCCCACAGTATTTGCTACAACACCCTCCTACCTGCCCAAAGAGAAAGTGCTTTCTCCTCCAGAGCCATCTGCAGCAGGTTTACAAGCTTCTTCCCAAAGCCTGGCTCTTGGCTCCATGGACCTGCAGAGCTGCTGAGATGGTGCCTGGTTGGATGTCTGTGAGACCCATCATCGGAGCGAGCTGGAAGGAGCAGTGCATTGTTTGCCTCTGGGGCCGGAGAAAGAAGGGATGTCCCCCATTTTTTGGAGAATAACCATGGGACACGTCCTCTGTTTGGTACTCCTCACACTTAGCGTGGATGTTTTAATCCCAGGCACTCAGGGATGGGGTGCAATCTCCATCTGTGGAGTATTTCAAAGCTTGAGTAGATTGGCCCTGAGAAACCTGTTCCAGATTTTAAGCATGTCCTGCACAGCTGTAAGTGCAGTTGAGTTGACAGTGTGGAGTTTGCTTTGTACAGCTCTGGGAAAGCCAAGGCCTTACGTGTCTCTCATATATTCCTCCCACTCAATATTCTTCTTGTGTTGAGAGAAAACCACTCAAAATTGCTCTCACAAGTGCTTCTCATCAGCACGAGTGAGCAGAAAGTGAAGATGAACTGATCTTATTTAAATGCAGTCCACTTCAATTGTCAGTTGGAACTGTTCAAAGCCATTTAATTAATACAGTTTGGCTTCATCTCCCCATACAGATACACTTCCACTGCTCAGCAACTGAACAGCACTGCACAGCCCAAAGGATATTTGAAGTCATGCAGGTCTTGGTGGGCTTCACCCAAGACCAAAACCCTCCTCTGGTTGGGCAGTCCTCAAATTGCTTCCAGCATCTCCATAGCTCTTCCTTCCACACCCAGAAGACAGCATCTGTTGAAGTGGTTCAGAAGCAGCAAGAGACCCACTGCTAGAGATCCACCATTAACTGTCCGACAGTCCCGACTTCCCAAAGCTCTGTTCTCTTTCTTTCTCTCAGGTATCAGAGAGCTGATCCTGCCCCAGTCTACACACATTACCAACAACAGGAGCTTCTGATCAATTTTGAGGCTGATGTTAGTCCCATTTCAAGCTGGAGATCAGACTTGAGACCTCCAAGGTCCCTTCCATCCACCATCCAGCAGTTGACAGGTCTTGTTTTACAGAAGACCTGTGTTTCCAGAGGTGGGAAGTGCTTCTCTACCCTACGTCTGCCCGTTCTTAGTGGTCTCACACAGAAATTCCCTGTTGGCACCATCTTTTTTCTTTGCCAGCAGCAATAGTGGAGCACTGGCAAGGTGTTGTTTCTGCGGGCTCAAATATGTGCACATCTGACCTGGATATGCAGGAGTCTGTCTGCCCTTCACATCCATTCAGGTTTCTGCTCCCCACCGTGCAATGTCAAAACTGTGTGCAAATAAGTAGTTTTCTTTCTGTCTGTCCATCTCTGTCTTCCTCTCTTTCTTCCTCTCTTCCTTCCTTCCTTCCTTCCTTCCTTCCTTCCTTCCTTCCTTCCTTCCTTCCTTCCTTCCTTCCTTCCTTGCTTGCTTCTTTCTTTCTTTCTTTCTTTCTTTCTTTCTTTCTTTCTTTCTTTCTTTCTTTCTTTCTTTCTTTCTTTCTTTCTTTCTCTCTCTCTCTTTCTCTCTTTCTTTCTCTTTCTCTCTCTCTCTTTCTCTCTCTCTCCTATCTTTCTCTCTTTCTTTCTCTTTCTTTCTCTTTCTTTCTTCCTTCCTTCCTTTCCTTCCTTCCTTCCTTCCTTCCTTCCCTCCTTCCTTCCTTCCTTCCTTCCTTCCTTCCTTCCTTCCTTCCTTCCTTCCTTCCTTCCTTCCTTCCTTCCCTTTCTCTTCCCTTCTTTCCTTCTTTCTTTCTTTCTTCTTTCATTTCTCCTTTCTTTTTCTTTTCTTCGTTTTCTCCTTCCTTCCTCCCTTCCTTTTTCCTTCATTATTTTCTTCTCTTTTTCTTTCTTTTCCTTTTTTTCTTTCTTTTCATTTTTCTTTCTTCCTTTTTTTTTTTCTTTCCTTCTTTCCTTCTTTCTTCCTTTCTTTTCTTTCCGCTCTGCATTCATTTGAATGACAAAGGTTTCTGATTACAGTCCCTCTGGAGAACAGAGCAGCAAGGCTGCTGCTCTCTTACTGACTGGCAGATTAAGACAGATAAAGGGAGAGATTTGTATATTGACTCTGTGTTTATGTAACTCATGTGCAAGGCCTAGCCAGGAGCAAAGGGAGATCTGACCCACATAAATAATAACGAGCAGCATTTTTAAACTAAATCATCTGGAAAATTCACAGACGATTCCATCGGTTCTATTGTGTCACCGGAGGGTCATAAATAATTCAGCCTTGCTCAAATATTTATGGAAATCAATTTAGCCCTCAGTCCAACGTCACCTCCCTGAGAAAACATTTTCCCTTCGTATCTCAAGTGCAACCTGACTGCAAGGCTCCCCAGGGCCGAGGGCACCTGTAGGCTGCCAGCAGCACACCCATCCCAGCTCTGAGGCCACCATTTCCAGGCTGTGCCACTTGGGAAAGTGGAGCGGGGAAATCACCCACGATGTGAATCCCTTGAGCATGCCATTGACCCTGCTGGGAGCTCAGCATGGGTTATTCCGTATATTCTCTTGATGAAAAACCCACTTGAAGGGAACTGTGGATGTCTTCCAGCACCTTCACAGCAAACAAAGAAACAGGACAAATCCCTGGAGGCAAAAGCTTGTCCCTTCTGCACATCACCCACGTGGGCAATGTGCTCAGAGAATGACTGGACTGCTCCAGGCATGAAGATCAAACCTGCCAGCTCAGCCACCAGCACTGCTAGCTGGGGCAGCCATATTCACCCCATGCCAACATGGAGAAGGAACACCTCCTCTGGCCTCTGTGCTCCCTCACAGCTCCTGTAAGGGTTGCCTCTTGGTCTGGCCTCTCCCTCAGTTCCTGCGCCCATTTCTTTTCTCTGCCTGGGACAACACGCAGAGCTGAGCAAAGGCACAACACAGCTGGGTTCCCAAGGGGCACCTTGGCAGGTGAGATTGATAGAAAATCCCCCTGTAGGACCACGTCTCTCCCAGCCAGTGGTACAAGGAACTGGGCAGACTGCGAGCATCCGGGGTGGGAGGTGCTTTCCTGCTATGGGGAAGTTGAAGGCCGACTTTCCAGACTATGGCCGTGGTTGTTGACAGCTACAAAGGCAGAACACAGATGTTCCTTCCAGTATTCAAAGTGTTTCTGATCCCCAATTCCCAACAATTCCCAACAATTCATTGTGTTGCAGGACGAGGCAGAGGGAAGGTGTGGCTGGCGGCCTGAGGAGGTGTAGGCACTGGTATGGCCAATCTCTGCTTGGGCATGGGAGACAAAGAGGTAAAGATATGTGTAGATGCTTTTAACACAAAGGAGCTTCACTGGAAGTAATTAGCGCTTGTGAGGAGAAAATACAAGAGGAAAAAAATGACAAAAAGGCAGATGGAGTCCTTGTTTGCTTATTTGTTTGTTTATTTCCTCTTCCTGGCTGGAAGATTCCCTCCCTCATCCCCCTTTTATGATCTGGGGCCTTTGAAAATGCACTTCTTTTCCACTTGGCAGGTGATTCATAGAATCATAGAATCACAGAATGGCTTGGGTTGGAAGGGACCTCAAGGATCATGAAGCTCCAACCTCCTGATGCATGCAGAGCCACCAACCTCCCCATTCAATACCAGCCCAGGCTGCCCTGGGCCCCATCCAACCTGGCCTTGAACACCCCCAGGGATGGACGGGGCATCCACAGCCTCTCTGGGCAGCTGTTCCAGCACCTCACCACTCTCTGTAAGGACTCCTTACAAACTGGGATGAAATATGGATGTTCCTGGGCTGCGGGGTCTCGAGCTGCCCAACATTTGGGATGCCGGCTAACGATGAGCCTTAATTCATAGCACCATTGAAGAAGTGCCTGGCTTTGCTCAGCACAGGGACATTGCCTGGTCTGTCTGCAGAGTTACTTCCTGAATGCACGTGCTTTAGCTGAGTTTCATTCAGAAAGGGTTAATTTGTGCCCTGTTCTCCACTAAGCACAGTCACACAATCAACCTCACAAGAGCGGCTTGGCTTTCCCCTCTCTTCTCCAGCCGTCACTTCTTGGCTTTTAATAAATTATTCAGCTTTCCTAAATATGCATAGGGGTCTCATTAACAACTAATTTTGCTTATTTAAAACAACTGCATAATCAGGCCGCTATAGTGTTTTGCCTTTCTTATAGCAATGAATTATTCATGTGCTGGGAATCTGCATATAAATTTATTGATTCTTAAAAGGACACATTTTGCACAGCCTGGGCAGAAAAAATATATATATAAAAAATAAAAGAAATAAACCGTGGCTATTTTGGTTTTGAACATTTTGGCCCAAATTCCCCGTTTAAAAAGTCATATGGTGTTTTCCTGAGAACAGAGGGCAGGCAAACCCATGGCATCATCGAATGCACCTGGAATTCCTGAGTGCAGCAGAACGAGGGCTTTCCACGTGGCAATTAATCACTTGCACAGTCTTGACTTACAGCCCTTCCCCAGAGCACTGTTGCTGGCCTAATGTTCAGCATGCATTGCACGCTGACCTCTAGGTGCCTTTAGGTGCTGCCAGTTGATCCACCAAGAACATCTGGGCAAGGAAGGGACATCTTGCAAGGGTGTGTGAAGCCATCGGTACCACTGGATTAAATCCGGGCTTATCCCACAACAAAAGCACTGAAGAAAAATACACAAACCCAGGTTCAAAAAGGAGCATGCAGCAATGCATGCAGTCAGCATACAGGCCTGCTCAGCCACCACCATTAAGGAACACAGGGCATTTAACACCCCACACACCCCCACACATGCACACCTACTGTTTCCTGTACTGGCTTGCTGCATTTTGTCTCATTCCACAGATTTGCACACAGAGATCCATCCCACAGCCACAGCTCTCTCAGCAGCTGGTCCCATTCTGCTCAGGCTCACAGCCCAGCGGGGTAATTCCGGCCTAAAGGGACCTCTGGAGGTTCGGTCCAACATCCTGCTCATAGCATGGTCAGCAATGGGATCAGGTTGGGTGCTTGCAGCTTTATCCTGCCTCATCTTGCAAAATTCTGCGGAAGGAGACTGCAAAGCGTCTGTGCAACCTCTTCCAATGCTTGGCTGCCCTCGTGGTGAAAGCATTTCCCCTCATCTCCCACCTGCTCTGAAATTCTCCTTTTTCAGTTTCCACTGTATCTCGTCCTCTTGCCATGCACCACAATGGAGACCTCACATCTGACTTTTTGACCAGCTCCTCTTCCCCAGAGCACTCCTGGTTGTCCCTTCTCACCAGCCTCCAACGCCTGCCCCAAGCTCAGGCTCTGAGGTCTGTGTGTGAAGTGGCCTTGGTGACTGACACAGCGCCACAAAACCTTCTGCAAAGATCTTACCATTCTCACAAAGGGCAATTTTGGAGGATGCCCATGCTACTAAAAAAAGGATACAGTGAACACTAGAAATGGAAGCATGGAGTAGTGGCTATCAGCTCACTGTAGACAACAATGGACTTACAAACACCTGAACATCTCTGGGTGCTCAGTTGCTGGCAAATCACACCTGGTGGTCTCTGGAGGTCTGAAGAGGAGAGGAAAAGTGCTTCCATGCTCCCCTGTTGGAGTCCTTGGTTTGAATCCCAATGCTCCTTCCTGAAGTATGCAATGGGCCTTTAGCCCAGAGGCAGCTCCAGAAGTGGTGGACAAAATGCTGACAAAGCCATGGCTTCTCCACACTATGGGCAATGTGGGTGTCCCCACTGTATTAATTGGGTGGTTAATTTTATGGTTGTATTAATCACTTGACCACTATCTGGTCAGGCTTTTTTTTCCTTATTCTATTTGTGTAGTGGGGGACCAGATTGCTAAGCTCTGATTTGTCTCCTTCCTGTTTCATGATAAAAAAAAACACAGTAGGCAGAGGAGGAACACGTATGTTTGTTGTTTTGTTTTTTAATATGTGTAACACAACAGAGTCCTGAGACAAGATCTCCCTTTCTTTCCTTCCCAGTTGGTCTGTCTGCATAACTGGCCAGCTGCCTGTTCATCTCGTTGGCTGCAGCTTCTGAGGATATCACTCAGAAGTAACTGACACGTGGAACAGTCCAAGGTCTCGTTTTTAATCTCAGCTCCTACCTGGCCTGCAATGGGCTGCAGCTGTCAGACAGGTCTTGCTCAGGAAGGCCCAAGTAGTGACGGGCACCAGTGGAGGAGTCTGAAGAGGAAGACGTGCTTTGCACAAAGCATACAGTAGACTGCTATTAACCACACCTATCCCA
Organism: Gallus gallus; assembly: GCF_016699485.2. Taxonomy (NCBI): domain Eukaryota; kingdom Metazoa; phylum Chordata; class Aves; order Galliformes; family Phasianidae; genus Gallus; species Gallus gallus. The sequence goes on from NC_052554.1 coordinate 1,746,133, forward strand.
GACATTTGGCTGAAGATAGTGATGTGCTGGGCTTGGATGAGGGGTTGGGCACGGTCCTTGCTGGCTGTTCAAGGCCTGAGCTCCATGGAGGTGCCAGCACGCTGTGCCACAGCAAGGTCACCTTGGAGCTGGCAGCGTTACACCGGTTATAATGCACTACTGTGAGTCACACGTGGCTCTGCCAGATCTCCTCACATAGCACTTGGAGAAGGTAATTGCACTCAGGGTGACCTCCGGAGACCAAGGCACCAAGGAAAGGGTTCTTTCAGGCTGTTCTGGATGTCTTCTCAGTGATCCAAAATCCAAGGGACACACCAACCAAAATCCCACTGTTGCAAAGACTTCCACAGACGCTGAACTTTGCAACGCAGGAGCCGCTGTACTGACACCAGTGGGTATCACAGTGCAGCTGAACACTTGCTCTCAGGAGGTAATTTTGTACAAAAAGCAGCCCTGAAACAGCAGCTTAGGGGAAGCACAGGCATGGACACAGACATTAGGAAGGAAAAGAGAGTGTTTCAAACCTGGATGCTAAGGAAGCTCTTTGCAGTGTGGCAAGGGTGGCTTGGTTGTTGTTAAAGAAGCAGGTTTGTCCTCTTGTTTGGGAAATAGGTAGAAGAAGATCTGGGAGTTCAAATGAAAACCATCTGAAGGGCACCAGTGTGACTTCAGGTGGGAGAGCGCTCAGGTAGGGGCTGCAGCCCAGCAGGATGGGCCACTTAGCAGAGCTCTGTCCTTGTGTGGGACAGATCGTATCTCGCTCCAGGAGTCACAGTTCTGTGTGTAAAGAGCCTCTGTGCAAAAAAGCCCCATTCACTACCTGCAGATTGGAATCTACATCCCGTGGCCCTGTTCCACCTTGAAAGGAAAGGACAGAGGTATGAGCATGGTGGGTTCACACAGAGAGCACTGCTGGCACAGGCAGGACGAGGATCATACCTCCAAAAATCAACCCTGCTCAATTGCATGGGGCAGCTCTGTTGGGTTCAGCATTGCTCCAGGCACCTCCTGCAAAAATGTAGAGCTTTTCTCCTCTTTAAGGTCAGGCTCCTGTTGCAGTTTCTGTGCCTTTCCCTGTTCCTCTGTTACAGCCCCTCACACTTTATGAGAGCTAACTGCATTCAGTGATTGCAGTGCAGAACTGATAACCAGAGAAGGGGCCATCCTCAGCTCGTTGTAGGATGGGAATGAGCCATTCCCCTTCCTCCTGCACACTTCCATTTTCCCTGCTGGTAAATGGAGATGGTTGTATTTACCCACCTTCATAAGCATGATTTTATAGCCGAGGTTAGTGCTGAATTCCATGTGACTGCATTAACATCCCAAGCAGTCCTTAGCTCCTGCTCAGTGCTTCCCCCTTTCCAAGCACTTCACAGGTCAGCTGCACACAACACATGCATCAAGAAGCTTACATTGAGGGTATCAAAGCACAGCTCGTTCTTGTAACAGCTCTTCATCCCCAGGGACAAACACAGCACCCAAGATGAGGACATCTCTGAGTCTTTCATCCACCTTTTATCATGGAATCATAGAATCATTAAGATTGGAAAGACCATGAAGACCATGTAGCCCATCCATCAGCCCATGCCTGCAACTGCTGTAGACCACATCACTCAGTGTGACACCCACCCTTCTCTCGAACACCTCCAGGGACAGTGACTCCGCCACCTCCCTGGGCAGCCTCTTCCATCTCCTCACTCCTCTTTCAGAGAATAACTTTTTCCTAATATCCAACCTGATATCCAATCTATTGTACCACCACTACCACACTATCGCTATCACAGCATCTTCCAGATCTGCTCTTCAGACCCAGGTGACCGATGACACCGATCGCCTGGCAGAGCCCAGCACACATGGTACCCATTCCCCACTGACCCATGGCTTGGTACGACCAGATGGATGGCGCAAAGCCTGGCGATGTCATGAGAACAAATACACCAAGAGGCTGTTAATTGTTTTCATCTCTGCTGCATGTGTCTGAGCAGCTCCCTGCTGGGCCCAGAAGACCAGTACCCACCAGTACCATCTGCTCACAGCCTGCTGCCTGCCTGCATCCACCACTGCCCTCCCTGCCCGCCCAGTGGAAACTGGGAGGGGCAGAGAACGTCTGGATTCCTTAAGAAGCTGAGATGCTCATCTAGACAGCATTAATCACAATGTTTAACATCTGATTATAGGTTCTCTGGGTTTCCACTGTATATTTAAAGCTGAAAAACCTTGCTAATTGCATCCATGTTTCCATAGCTCAGATATGAACTCACACTCTAGTGATGGCAGAACCACTCTGTGCATTCCAGACCATCCATTGATGTTACCGATCTACCACTCATTTACGGGCACCTAGAGAGAGCTGCAAGGAGGAGCTGGTAATTCCCCACTGACCTCACCTCCTGCTTACAACAGCATGTCCCAGGAATGGCCTCAAGCAGTCAAGGACAAGGAGAATCTGCTTGAGATCATGGAAGAACAGATATCAATTGCAAAACTGAGCCTATGGGGCCAACGGGTGGAGGATGTAAGTGGCTGTGATGTGAGCAGCGTGGCTCTAGGCCTGGAAGGGCACACAGGAAGCAGCACCAACAGAAGGGAACATCCTTGTTTCTGCATTAATCCCAACACTCTTCCAGGACCTGCAGATCCAGGCCAGCGTTATGACTTGAAACACCCGCCTGTGAATTAGACATCTACGATCTTTGCTGCTGCTTCCCCCAGCCAAATTAGGAGTTGTGAAACCCAGGAAAAGAGCCCACAGTACGTGTTGTAAGGTCACCCATTTTCTCCTGCACATCCTCCCCCAGTGCTTGCCAAAGGGACAGGTCCAACTGGACACGAGGCACCTGCTCCTTCCCAGAAGCAGGTGTGAGCAGTCCCAACACACCCTCCCCAAACACAGACAGGAGACCTCCCTGCTTCCCTGCAGCCACGGCGGGGACAGGAGGGCTGTGCCCATGGGATGTGTGTGCAGGAGCTCCACTCCACCATGGCAAGGAGCAATGAGCTGAACCCAAGGACCTGAGGGCAGGGAGCACCCTGGCATTGGGCTAATGCCTGTCATCACTAAAATCACCTGGAGCAGCTCCCTGCTGTCTTTTCCCATGGATTATGCCAGTCCTGGCCATAGGGGAGTTGGAAATCTCCTTCTGCCTTGTCACATCTGATGCACAACCACTGACCGGATTAATGGGGACAGCAGCAAAATAACCCTGGGGAAGCACAATTTGCAGACACAAAGCAATGCCTAAGAGTGTTGGTGCTCTCTGCTTGGCAGCACAGTCCTGGCAGGAGGTCAGAGCAGCTGTGTCACCGTGAAGCCTCTGCAGGCTGCCCTATAGGGTATGTGGGTATATATACCCACAACAGCCCTACAACTCCTCGCTCCGCAGGCAGCACCGGAGCTGCCAAATCTCTTCCAACACCACTGAAAGGGAGGGAGGACTGTGGTGTTCAACTCAAGGAGCATGATCCTCTGTGGTTCTGGGACCTGCAGCAGGTTGGAAGCCAGCACGTCACAGAACCAGAGCTGCAGTGACAAATGTCTTCATTTCTGCAATGGAAGAATGAGAATGTGCCCAGAGTATGGTAGAAATGGGACCACTCCTTACTGCTCTCTGCCCTGCTTGGATGAGAGAAACCTTACTGAATCCCTGCTCATTCTCCTGCTGTTCTTGTGCTCAGGATAGCACTCCGTACACACAGTGACATCTGCATCAGCTTAGTATCTGCAGCTGCACAGGGCTGGCCCCCGGAGAGCCAAGGAGGCTCTGACTTTGCAAACTAAAATCATCCTTCCCACCACACAAGGGATTCAGCCCCTCTGAGATGACCTGGGGATGAGCCTCCACCACTGGGCTAAGCAGTGTTTGTGGGCAGGTAGGAATGCAAAGCAGTGGTGGTCGATGTGGGCCCAGAAATGGGTTGATGGCTGGACTAGATGATCCTAGAGGTCTTTTCCAACCTTACTGATTACGTGCTTCTGTTCTTCTAAGTAGCACGGTCCAAGTTGGCTGTTGGGTTCATCAGCGTGGGGACCATGCAATGGGGTAAAACCCAGCCCCTGGGCAGGCCTAGAGCACAGCACATGGTCCTTAAATATCCCAAATGCACCCAGCATGGGGATGGACAGATCTGCCACCAGCAGACAGGGCACTTTGGTTCCTGTAGAGCATGGAGAGGAATTGACACGTAACAAGGACAAGCTCAGCCCAGATGACTGTGTGGAGGGTTTTTTTTTCCCTCCCACAAACAGGGTTTTTTTTTTTTTTTTGTCTTGCTTGGCCTTTGTGCACACCCCAGTTATGGCTTTGTTTTGATTATGTGGATGCAGGGGACATCAGGCCCTGCCTCTCTGCTTCATCGCCTGGGGAGGTGGCCCTGGATGTACAAGGGCAGGGAGAAGGGGCCCAGGACATGCCTCACGCTGAAAACCCACTCGTCTCCCTCTCCCTGGCCATGTTCTGATAACAGCACAGCCTTTGGGCGGCCCCAAGAGAGTTGTTTTTCATCCACTTTCCATTGACCCACCAAGCATGCCATGCCATGCCATGCCATGCCATGCCATGCCATGCCATGCCATGCCATGCCATGCCATGCCACCTCCTGCTTGGCTGTCCCCCATTAGCCATTGATCCCAATGGCTGTTAGGACATGTCACCATGGCCCAGCTTCTTTCCACACTCCCATCTAGCTCCCAAAGGGTCCTTCTTTCTTCTGCCCTGCCAGTAACACAGATGGCCCTGCAGTCCACCTGCTGGGGTCGCAGGGGACAATCAGGTCCCCCCCATCACAGCACCTTCTCCCAGCCATGATCCTCCACCATGAGCATTTAAGTCCTGCCTTGTGACTCAGCCTGTTCACACTCACTCCTACCACACCTTCACGCTGGCTTGTTAGCTAACAGCACAGATGTTGCTTTGTGTTCTAAATTGCAGGATGCTTGCTAAGCAAGGTACCACAAGGACCTCTGTGGCCTTGGGAGGATCTGGATGAGTCCTCACCTGGCTGTTGTGTATCTACAAGCTCATTCTCTAGCTAGTCCCAAGGGTTTTCCTTCCCATTAAGGGGAATTACCACATATGCCTGTGTTTGCTACTAGCATCAGAATGAAACTTTCCAAATTCCATTTTAATGGGAAATTGCCCCTAAGGGACTAAAACCTTTCCTTCACAGCAATCTCTGTCTGAGCAATGCAAGCACTTGGAGCTCTTCCCAGTGTTTACTGGGAACTGCAAGTAGCTGCCATTCAGCTGAACTGTAGGAAGTTAAGGTAGAGGTTTCACCCTTAGCAGAGATTTTGCCAGAACAGAAGCTGATCTCCTCTGCGTGGGCTCAGCCCCATCCAGGATAGAGCAAACTGGGACTGCCCATGAGGCTGGGACGGCTGATTAAGGAGGTGCTGTAGCCTGCTCTGATCAGTGCTCCTGCTCCTGAGCAGGGAGCAATGCCATCCTTCCCTATTGCCTTGTAACCTTCCTCTGCCACAAAACATTGAATCATTACAGTTGGGAAAGACCTCTAAGTCCAACCCCAGCCCACCCCCACCATGCCCACTGCCCACGTCCCTCAGTGCCACATCCCCACGGTTCTGGAACACCTCCAGAGATGGTGACCCCACCACTCCCTGGGCAGTGTGTGCCAATGCATTATCACTGTATCAGAGAAGATTTTCCTAATACCCAATCTGACCATCCCTTGGTGCAACTTGAGGCCATGTGGTCTGGGTAGACCGGATCCATGCCTTGCTCTGCCCCCCCAGGCGGTCACCTGCTCACAGAAGGAGATTGGGCTGCAGGCAGTTGCTGAAGGAGCTGTGGTTCACTGCCACAATACAGTACATCATCGTGATCTGGAAGTCGCCAGCGCTTGTGGGAGGCTACAAGGAAAACTCTCTTCTTGTCCCAGCCTGTGCATCCAGGGATAACACCTCTGGGGTGTGCTTGGCTGACTCAGTCTGTAATTGCCAGCTATCTCAGGGTCAGGGTGCAAAGCTCCCCACGGGGCAGCAGTGAGCAGTGTAAAGGGCAGAGGAAGGATGGTGGCCATGGCAGAGCAAAGGGACTGCCACCCAGTGCCGTCACACAGCTGAAATTCCCTAAAGCCTCGTGGAGAGACCACATTCCAAGAACATTTGCCCAGAAATAAGGGACGCAGCCACCACAGCCAGCGCTCATCCTGCCTGTTAGGGCTGTGCCACCCCTTCCTATTCCCAATTCACACAAAGCTGCAGCACCATCCCTTCTCCCTGGGCTGCACCGGAGCGGTGCTGAGCGCTGCAGAGGAGCTCTGCTGTTGTCGATGAGCCGGAAAAAAGTCGCAACGCCGATTATAGTCTGTCAGCTTCCCCAGCCACTTCCAGCAATTAGATGTAAGGGCTTTCTTGCTATATTTACAGAAATTGCTTCCTTCCCTCCTGTTCCTCGGAGTAGAATCAGCAAAGCCTGATCCCAGATCTGCCCACTCGCATGGTCAGGACAAACAGTTCCCAACGCATCAGGGCCAGGCTGCAGCTCCAGCCCTGCAAGCAGGAAGGCAGCTCCAAGGGCAGGAGCCACAGTGGGGTCACAAAAACCTGAGCTCAGCCCCAGCCTGTGAGATAGATGCATGAAAGCAGATCCTGTAATGAACAGTTCACCCTCTCTGCCTGCACTCTGTGTTCTCTCTCGTCACTCTGTCCTTGGTATAACACAAACTGTACCTTTCAGTGGCAGGCACATCATTTTTTTTCCTCTTGCAAAGTGCCAGACAGCCCCGTGACACCGGGCAGGAGGCAGAATCTGCATCAGAGCCCTCATCTCCCGGAGGGTCCATCCCAGGGCAGCTGAGCAGACATCCTGCAGAGCGCTGCGATCCTCTGTCCTCTGCATGCCTGGGAGTGAAGGAACAGAGCTTCACAAGGCTCATTCCACTCAGCAGAAGCAGTGGGATGAATCCACCCAGAGCCTGAGCAGAAAACAGGGTCTGCCCAGCTGAGGGCATCCTGGATCACTCAGGCTGGAGGCCACGAGTGGGATGGGCTTCTGCTCTCCATCACCTCCGTCTCTGTGCTTTATAAACCCCCCAGGGTTCCCTTCCTGCAGAACCTCCCCTGGTCTGTCGTATATGCTCTCCCAGGTGAAAATTTCCACCCAAATCGTTTTCTTGCTGGGCCTTCTGCCACTTCTCTATCTCCCACTCAGTGGCCGATGTCCCTTTGGGGCAGGGATGAAGACCCCGCTTCCCTCTGCTTTATAGCAGTATGATTTGCAGCTAGTGAAAACAGAGGTAAGAGCCCTCACCTGCTGGTGCCAGGATGAGAAGACCTTACAAAAGGACCTGTCACAGGAGCCCACAACGCTGACACAATGGCTGTGCGAGGTTTTGCATATAGAGCAGGGCTACACTGAGATGTCATTAGGCTCAGTGGGAGAGCTGGCCGAAGAGAAGGCACTTTGTGGGGAGCAATTAGCTAACAAGAGCTTGCAGCTACAACTGGATGAGTACGGTATGCTGAGCAAGCACAGCCATTGCTTTCACAGGGATCCTGCAGCTATAATGTATCCTGAACTTGCAAGGACTGCCATCACCTCAGCACCAATCTGAACTGTTATTGATGGAAGTAGATGGTTTGTCATTTTGCTTTCCAGTGATACGAAAACATTTGCACTCATCCATGGGGCAGTACGAACTCTTCATCTCCAGGGGCTGCTCACCTGCACAGCTGTGAGCTCCCACCTGCTCAGGCTGCTTCTCACACCGTGAGCTCCATCAGGGTAGAAGATGGAGCAGATAAACAAGAACCAGTTGGCCTCTGTTTCCCAGCCCTTGCCCACAGCCTGCCCTTCCTTCTCTCCCTGCAGCACACCGTGGCCCCACCAGGCCCTGCCAGCACCCACCCCACTCCTGCCATAGCCCCACCACTTTCCCCTCCCCGGGGTTCACACAGCCCTTTTGCTGTGCTCACACTGCTCCCATTGGCTCCCAGCCCCAACTGCTGGGTTTTCCTGGGCTCATTAGCAGGGCTCTCCTGGGATTAATGCTTCATGTTATTTCTTGACTACTGGGAAAATCGCATCCTCATTCCAAGCAGCAGCAGCCAGAAACTACAGGTTCTGCAAATACCTCATCGCATCAGCACTGCCCACACAGCGCCTGCATTCCCTCTTTGGATTTGCCTTGCCCTGGGAAAGCCCCTCTCATCAGAGCTGACACGCACAGAGCCGTGAGCAGCCGCCTCTCTCTTGGCTGGCCCAGCAGTGGCTCTCAGAATTTGGTGACAGCTTTGGCTCAGGGCCTGCTGTCCATGTGGGGGTTTCCTCGGACACGTCCTGCCTCTCCTTACATCACCGAGGCACCGCTCGGTGCTGGGGCTGCTCTCCCCAGGAAGGTGTCTGTGCTGCCCAATCGAGTCCTCTCTTGGCTCGTCCTTTTTCTTGCAGGATGATGGGGAACCCAGCAGTGATCTCCCATGGGCCGTTCCCCCACTTGTTATTCTGCAAAGAAGAGCCCGCAGCTGAGCAGCCAACCAAAGTCTGCCGTATCAACAAATTGGCTTAGAGATCATTTTAATGATCACTTTAAGGCACGGTTGTCAGAAATCACGAGGGAAACCAGGTTGGTATGCTTTTCCCTCTGAGTCTGAGTGTGTTTCAGACTGAGTGCCCCCACCCAAGGCCCTTTTTCCTCAGTGACAGCCAACATTCTGCCTGGCACCTCCTGTGAATGGAGCTTCCTCTGGGACCAGAAATTGCGTGAGTACCCATTTTGTTTTCAGTTTGAGCCCCGGGGCTTCCCAAATGCAAAACCTCAGGCAGAGTTCCTCACACAGTGACATGCAACATCAGCTCGGTGCTTCTGTCTCATTCAGGCTCTGCCTTCCACAGCGAACCACAAACGAGAGTGCAGAAGTCAGACTGCAGAGCTCCTTTGCAAGGCTACGCATCACCCATTGCTCAGCACGACCCAAAGCTTCCAGAGCTGCCCAAAATGTAAGGGAGCAACACAGCCGTGTCCCTCACAGGTGCTGTCAGTTTCCCAACCTGCAATGCTGCTCGACTGGGGCCACATTGCAAAGGCACAGGGAGTTTCGAAGAGTGCAAAGCCTGCACCTGTGAGCAGTGCCCACACTCTGTGCTCCGTGCTCAACTCTTGGCAGTCACAGCCTAATGCTGCAAATCATCTTTATGTGACCCAAATGCATTTCCTGGTGAATAAACCCTCCCCGGTCCCATCCGGGATCACTGGGAAGGTGGGGCTCATCCGCTGGGCACAGCTCATCCCCTCCACTTCCCCAAAGGACATTTATGTTCCTACATCTCTCCCCCCCACAGAAATAAACACAGAAATAGCTCTGGAAAGAGAGGATGCCAGGACTGGAGACTGCCAAAGGAGACCTCACAGAGGGCCCGGAGGTTGGTTGGAGGTTTCATGCTGCTAGATAGCCCACAGACCTTGCAGCAATCTTGGAGATCAGTGCATGAGGTGCCTTCAGGTGCATCACCATCCCCTACCTGTGGGTTGGCCCCAGCACACCTTCCCTTCCACTCCGGGAGCTCTGCTGTCCCAGGGCTGTCAGCAGCAGCTGGGGAGCAGGGTGACAGTGGAATGAGAGGTGGCTCTCACTCCTCTCGAGATCCCAGTGGGTGCAAACCCACTGCATCCACTCCAAAACTCCCTGTTCAGGACTGTCACCATCTGCACCAGCAAAAACTGCATTTCAGAACATTCTCACGCAGCAGACCTTGCTCAGAAAGGAGCAACGGGACCTCACTCTCTCTGAATGCCTCTCACACTCCTCACCCTGCCCAGCATCCTGCCACGTCCTCCCCACACCCTGCTTTCTAGAAACACCAAAGCTAAATCCAGTCTGATGCAGAGCAGCAGAGCTCCACCCGAGCATCCCATCCCCAGCACAGAAAGAGGGGTGCACGAGGAGGACCCCCCCCACGCCCCCAACACACACAGCTGCCTGCACCCACCGGGACGCCCGCTGCCTCCTTCCCCTGCTGGGGAAGCAGCTTCCTCCTCGCAGAGCCGCACAGGAAGCACTGCGGTATTTATAGCTCTCTCTGAGAGCATCTTGCACAAACCTCAGGGAAAAACCTCCATTCGGTGAAAAACAACCTCTGTACACCCCGGGCTGCATCAGGAGTGGGACACGTGCTTGGGCCAGTCCCGGACCCACACATCCTGTGGGGGAGGTTGTAGGACCACATCCTACCATCCATAGCAACTGGACCAGGATCCTTTCCCAGGATTGCCGTTCTGCTCCACACTGCCTCCTCATTCTCCTCCTTCCTTCTTCATCTCATGCATCCATCTGTCTGGACTATAGGAGGCCATGCAGAGGGCAAAGATTCCTTCCACGAGGAATTTCAGGATGTCAGAGTGGGAAACACAGAAACGTTTCAGTCTAAAACTGCTCCGAAACAGGTTTGGTTCAACTCTGAGCTTTCATCTCCTGGATGAATCCTGCTCCATTTGGCCTCGATTCCATAATTTCTTGGTAGATATTTTGCTGAGGCAGCAGAAGTTCCAGGGAAGTATTCCCAGTCAGTTCTGGCCCCAGCATAAGCCCATTTCCGAGACCAGCAATGTTCACTTCCAGTTCAATTCCATCTGGCCTGGAGGTACACTCGCCCTTAGCCATGTGCTGCAATTAGCGCTCTGAGCAACCTAAGAAAGACAGAAGGTGATTAATTAGCTCAGTTAATGAGGAAAATGGCCTTTGCCAATTCCTCCTGTGTCTCATGGCACAGCAGGGTAAAGATTTAATTTAAGGGCAATATATGGACTGCAAGAGGCATGGGCACAGCCTCCCACGTGTATTTTGAAGGGGCACAGAGCTGATTTTGGGTGTCCAACACAAATAATTGCAGCTCTGCCTCTGACACTGCTGGTCCTGTAGAGGTGCTGCTGGTTCAGAGGACAGCTGCAGCAGCTTCCCATGCTCACGTGAAATCAGAGCACATGAAATCCCACCAGGCCACATCCAAGCAGTTTCTCTTCTGGAGAGCTCCAGTCTTCAACCTCAGTGACATCATAGAATCATACAATCATAGCATTGCTCAGGTTGGAAAAGACCTTAAACATCATAGAGTCCAACCACGACCTAACCACACTACCCTAACTCTAACAGCCCTCCACTAAATCACGTCCCTGAGCACCACATCCAAACGGTTGTTAAACACATCCAGGGATGGTGACTCAGCCACCTCCCTGGGCAGCCCATTCCAGTGCTTAACAACCCGTTCTGTAAAGAAGTTTTTCCTGATATCCAACCTAAACTTACCCTGCACTACTTGAGGCCATTTCCTCTTGTTCTGTCACCTGTCAGCAGTGAGAAGAGACCAACCCCGCTCTGCTGCAATCACCTTTGAGGTATTGGAAGAGAGCAATGAGGTCTCCCCTCAGCCTCCTCAAATGCAGCTTTGATTGCATTTGAGTCCAGAGCTTTTTACAGGCCACGTGGCTGGAAGGGAAATGCATTCATGAGAGCAGCAGAGATGAGAAAAAAAAAGGAAAGAAAAAAAAAAGAAAGATGAAAAGAAGAAAACAGAAGAAAAGAAGGAGAGGAGAGGAGAGGAGAGGAGAGGAGAGGAGAGGAGAGGAGAGGAGAGGAGAGGAGAGGAGAGGAGAGGAGAGGAGAGGAGAGGAGAGGAGAGGAGAGGAGAGGAGAGGAGAGGAGGAGGAGGAGGAGGAGGAGGAGGAGGAGGAGGAGGAGGAAGAGGAAAGAAGAAAAAGAAAGATCTGAGCTGCCCGCAGGTATCTGCACTGTCTGAGGACTTCCTCCTCGGTTATTGTGAATGGTCATTCACTAAGAGCGGCCATTCATCCCCATGGGAGCACCCAGGGCTGTACACACACCTCTGGAAGCACAACCACAGGGAGCCCTGAGGGCTCAGCATCTCCTCTTGCTTCAGGGAAAGGTGCTCACTGATGGTTAATCCACCTGCTTGCTTTACACTTACATCAACCCCTCTCCCTTTCTATCTTGTGTCAGGGGCAGCAATAAGGTAAGCTGGAAGGACTTACACCACACAGCATTTTAATTTACAGGCACAATGGATGAAGTCCTTGTGAAAGCTCTGTACTTAAGACTTGTAATGAGCCAGGTTCCAGCATTCCATCAGAGAATGTGGGAAAGGTTATCGCTGGGAAAGGATCCAAAGCTGGCGTGGATTGGGCCATTTTGCTGGGGTCCCTCCATGAAGCTGAGCAAATCCAGCACACGGCCCCATTTAGCCTGCTGCCCCTGTCTCCATGCATGTGCATTGCTTGAAAGATCCTGCCTGCATTTGGGAGCTGAAGAGGAAACCCTGGGGCGCAGGAGGCAGCTTTCCATGATCGTCTGCCCCTGCAAATTATTCTCTCTGCATCCCCTCTGGGAAAGGCCCACGCTGAGGCTGCACCTCAAAGATAGCTGCTAACATGGGAATCCTTACGCAGGTCGCCCTGCTGGAGCCAGGCCAAGCTGCCCGTGGTTTGTGGCCCACAGTAACAAACGTTACAGCAGAAGACAGTATTTGTTTAACTGCTTGTTCTGTCAATACTGCAGCTTGCAAAAGCCCGGAGTTTGCACAGCCGGAGCTGGCGACGTTTCGGAAGTCATCTGCTTCTGCAGCACGAGAAGGGGCCATTCTGCTGAGAGGTGGGGCTCGGGCAGGATTCACTCCTGGGGAATGATGGAGGAGTGTTTCCTTTCCAAGAGAGATGGCCCTGCTCTCCTATTAGGCCCTGCTCTCCTATTAGGCACTGTGCCTGGAAGCTTCCAGCACAAAACCGCTTCCCAGCCTGCCTGGGCCTCACTGTGCTTCCAGCAAAACCTTCTGCACCCGAAATCTTCTCCTGGGGAAACACCAAGCTCTGTCTGTGGGAAAGCCCATCGGTTGGGCAGCCTCCACCACGGCACAGCAGTGTGAAGCAGCAGGAACCACCGAGATACACAGCTCAGTCAGGGTGCAAACACTGGCAGGTCTCACAGCTACCTGCAGTGATTTATTTTGCCCTGGAGCGGAGTCCCACAGGACACGCAGTGCTCCAAGTGCTCCCAGTTCGGTGTTTGGTGCTCTCTTACCCCAAAGGGTTAAATTTCCACAAGGAGTAGCAAGATGCAGATGGATGCTCCACACTGGAAGCTGTGTGCCTCAGTCCTGTGGGCGCTTCCTTTCCCAACAAACCATCCATTTTTTTGGACCACAGAAGCCCATAGACTGGACTTGGCCTCCCCTTGGGATGCGAGGAGACCTTGGACACAGACGGGTCTCCAGCCTCAGGGAGATCAGCTGCCCTTGCATTGTCCTGTTTTAAAGGGCTGTCTCCAGACAGGAAGATCTTCCCTGGGTCTAATGGGAAGCCTCCATCCTGCAGCTGAAGCCGAAGCTGAAGCTGATGCAGGCCCTGCTGTACCTGTGCTCCTGCCTGCCTTGGTTGTCTCCTCTCCAGGATAAACCCCCCAGCACACCCGGGGTTCTGCTGATGCTTTCTCATCTCAAAACACCCAACATTTGCTCCACTTCTTTCCTGACGTGCTGGGGCTTTGGGAAAATGCTCATCTGGAGCTTCACCATTCACAGCCCCTCTGTTAGATGTGCTCACTGTGCCAGGACCACTCTTAGCCAAACTTCGCCCCTCACATCTGTGGGGGTTCAGCATCACAGCTGTGGCTCTGCTGGCCCTGTTAGGCACAGCTCCTTTCCCCACCCCAGGGAAGGTGCAGCAGCACCAGAGCCCCAGTACGGGTCTGACCCCGTGGTCAGCACTACGAAGACATTCAGCACAGATTCCTGCATGCAGTTCAGCTCCTGATGTCTTGTTGATGTTTTTCTTTGAAAACCTAAGATATCTGGTCACAGCTTGGTGACAAGTGCAGCATTGCTGGTATTGTATTGTAGCCCAGGGCACTGAAAGGTCCCGGGTTGCACAGGCAGAGGCAATAAGCTGCAGCGTGCATTCTGGAGCAGCAGCTCTAATGGGCAGCTGCATCTGTGGGCTTCTCCCAGGAGGACAGGTCCCCTGGTGAAGCTCTTGAAGGAGAGAGAAGCACTGCATGGAGTCAGCAGAAGCAGAGAGGGGAGGAAGCCCTGGTGTTCAGGACCCACTTCCACTGCCCCTTTTACAGCCCAGACCCACTTTCCTTTCCTGGCTGTGAAAGCACAGCTTTCCTTCTGGAGTGCCTTGAGCTTCTTGTGAACTAGAACTGAAGTGCTGAGCTGGGGAAGCTGCTGGTTTCAGTGCTTCTCAGAATAGCAGCTCTATTTTTCTTTTTTTTCCTTAAGCCTTATATATAAACTGCTGCTGTTGGGGGTTTTTATGACAAAGACAGCGAGTCCAGGAAATCAGCAGCGGTTTCTGTTATCTGGAGCACAACCATGTGAGGGAGGGAAAAGGGTGTCACACTCCAGGAGTCTGTTCATGGAAATGAGTATCTCACTGCTTTGCCCCTCGAGAGCTGGATATTTATAACCCCTCACATCTCCTCCTGCTCCTTCCTGGCACCAGCTTCAAAACGTGCTCATGCTGGTAACCCCGCAGCAGCAGCTGTAGCAGGGGGCGGTCACACCTCTACCTTCCCCCATTTCCATGTGTAAGGCTTTACTCACCCATTGCAAGGCCGAACACCACGGTTGCAGCAGCTCAGAGGTCTCCCACCTCCTGGCATGCTTTGTCCTGACCTTATGGGTCTCAGCAAAGCAGCACCCAGAAATCACTGTGCAAACTGCAATGCAAGAAGGATACGGATTTGCTGGAGCAGTTCTGTGCAGGGCCACGGAAATGATGCAGGGAATGGAGCATCTCAGTTGTGAGGAGAGCTGAGAGTTGGGGCCTTTCAAATTGGAGAAGAGAAAGCTGACACGGAGATACCCATACGTGTCAGAGCTGCTCTTCTTGTGCCCCCCGCCCTCTTTTGCAACTTTGCGGTGGCTGAAGCCTTGATCTGAATGGTTTGAAGCAAGTTTCTTCTAACAGAGTGCTGTAGCCAAAGCCCTCCAGCACACTCAGGGATCAGCCAGACTTTACCACTCCCCCAGGTGGAGCATCTCAATGCAACTGCCCCCTCTTTTCCCATCACAGAGTGACCCGGCTGTCCTGCCATGGCCCCCTACACACCCAAACACTGCACAGGCAACACCTGCCACATTCCTGAGCACTCACACTGGCTCGCCCCATCAAAGGCTTAAAAGCATTCCCCAGTGACCAAAACAATGGAGACTATGAAGCACACGCTGGAGCCACCATGGAACACGTGCATCACTCGTGCTATCAGCAGTGAAGGGTGATCATTCCAGGAGCACCTGCAGAGTTTGTGCACTCACTGTCACCTACCCCTATATGTCAAGGAGAAAACTACATTGTTCGTAGAACAGTGAAAAAGGAGAGCTTAACTGGGAATGCTGGGAAGATCTATGCGACATGGATCAGCTCTTCACATGGGGGGATCAACAGCAGATTTGTGCCCCCACGTGCTACTGTGAAAGCCTCCTGCCCATGCTGGACCTTGCCAGACCTCTCAAGTCCAAGCCCAGCATCTTTCTAGCTGGCAATCTCCAGCTTAGGTGGTGAGAAGAGAGCCCAGGGATCACTGCCCTGGCTGCAGTTTGGCTCCTGCTTGCTCATTCTCTCCCCGCTGCCAGCACCACAGCACTCCTCTCTGTTAGTGCTCAGGGAGCTCAGCTCCCGGGGTCCCAGAGTGGGGCTCTTTGGACTTCTGCCTTCGGGTTCTTCTGGCCGAAGTACAGCTGGCACTTGGCTGCGAGTGCACTGATCCAAACTGGTCTCCAGAGCCGAGGGTGTATCTCATGCGATAGAGTGAGCGAAACTGACGCTGCATATCCACAGCAAGAAGGAAATCTTGTTTCCCATCTCAACCCAATTCCTTCCTGCTTACATAGTGCCATCTCCAGCACCCAGCGCACCCCTCCCGGAAGCAGCAGAGAACTGACCCAGATGATTCAGCTGCCTCCAAAAATGCAGTCACGGAGCACAACCCCCCTGGCCAAGCAGGTCTCCCAGGCACGAGGTTTGCCATGAACTCTGGCTCCCACCCTCCTTCTCTTCACCCCATTTTGTGACCCCTACTTCAGCATCCTGCATCAAAGCAGGGACCTCCTTGCGCCCACCAGCACTGATTATCCCAACTCTGCCTTTGCTGGGACCCAGACTGAGGGAACACAGCGCAGAGCGGAGGACTCAAAGCGCCTCTCCAATGTGCGCAGCACAGCCTCCCTCCGCCTGGCACTCTGCTACTTTCACCAGCTTGTCCCTTACACAACAGATGCCTTCAGCAATCAGTGTTCCCAAAAAGGGCAATTGCATTTTAATCCCAACAACGGCAGCAGCGACTGTTTTCCTGACATCACATGTGCCAGAGGCTCCTGTGGATTTCAGTGGGTTCTGGCCAAGAATACACATTTTAAGCTATTGCATCTTTTCAGTTACTGCCAATTAATTGGTAAAACTCACCTAAGCATCCAGCCCACTTTCTTCATGTAAGAAAGAAATGCATCTACGTGAACACTGGGCTTCCTCTGGCTGCAGCCCCCCCCCTGCTTGGGGTGACCTGGGGCAGCTGGCACACTTCCACAGCACTGCTCAAATCTGCTGCCTCGGCCCTATTGGTGACATGACGAGATGGCTAAAACCCAGGTAGCAGCACTCCAGTGCTCAGTGAGAGCTGTATAGAGGTGGTTCTTTCACCGTAAATACCAATACATGCATTCTTCTTTATTTTTGGAGATCGGAGGTAGGGCTCCCTGTGAGCTCTTACCATGGAAAGCAGGACAGTGGACTATGGGAGAATTAATCTCTTTCCTTCCTCAAAGCAAAACAAACATGTTCATGCCCTGGCCTGGGAGGAGGCTGCTCTGAAAGCAGCTCCTGCACAGCCACAGAGCAGCTCCTGCAGTGCCACTGGTGGGCATGGCGAGGCTGGAATCCAGCTATGTAAACACACGGCGGCTCCCACAGGACACCGCCACGCTCCGTCACCATGTGCTGCCCATTAGCTGACAACAACACCATTTGTTTTCAGGAATACTGAGCTGATGAGTAACAAAAATAGGAACATGAGAAACAGGTCCCCGTGACCTGGATCCCAGGCAGCTCTCCCAGGACAGAACTTTCAGTGGCCCTGAGTCACGCACTCCTCCTCCCCGACCACGCCAAGCAGAGCCGCTGGGCACCCAACCCACCCACAAGCTCACATCTTCCCAGGGCTTCTCCCTCCTCCCCGCGCTCATCACGGCCCGTGCTCAGATTGCTTAGTAGGCAAAGAAGCGCTCGGGCATCCTAATGCCCTCCAGGGCTTGAGAGGAGTGGAGTGAGGCAGGGAAGTATCGTCATAGCCATGAGGGTCTGTGAATACCCAGAGGAGCATCTGTTCCCAGGTCTGCTGTAGCCCATCCTGTGCTCACGAGGACTGGTTATCCCATCCTTTGCTGAGACCCGGATTGAGGGAACACAGTGCAGAGGAAAGGACTCAAAGCACCTCTCCAATGCACGCAGCACAGCGGATGGGGGACAGGAGGTGGTTTCTCTCTCCAAAGCTACATCAACCTAGGGAAAACAGCCGCTGCCTGTTGAAAAAGAGGTTGCCTAACATGAAGAAGAGAGAGGGCAGATAAACAGCAACAGCTCCTTCTGATGACAGGGCAAGAAACTCCAGCCTAAGCCCCCCCAGAAAGCCATGGCCATGGCTGCCCCATGCCTCCAAATGCATGACAGTGAAACAACTTTGGTGGAGCATAGACACTGCCAGCACAGTGCAGTGCCATATGGGCACCAAGAGATAATGAGGAATAGCCTCAGGGTCTCTGTGCCATGCGGAGTGAGGAGCACCCCACTCACTGGAAAGGGAAGCCCCGCTGCCACAGGCCAGATTCCAACAGGATGGTGCTGGGAGGAATGGGCAGAGGGGTCTCAAGAAGACGTGGCCATGCAATGGGAGCCCTGACTCAACAGGTTCCTTGCCAGAGAAATTGCTGCTATGTGCTTCCAACCCAGCCTTGGGGAGATCCCAGTGACCAGGACACCCAGCAAGGCCCCACGGCAGCACCCAACAGCAGCCAGGCCTTGGGTTTCTTAAGCTGACACAGACCTACAGGTTCTGGGCATGGGAGGGGGTCTCTCTTTTGGCTTGGCTTGTGCAGGGGAGGACAGTTATGGGGGGTGCTGAGGCAGCCATGCAAGAACAGCCCCATGTTACTGTACAAGGACAGCCTGTCTGTCACCAGGGCTGGATTAGGGCACTGGGATGCAGCCCATGGAGCACAGACAGCAGGCTGAGAACCACAGGCACGGAGAAGGGAGAGAGAGGGGAGAGCAGGCAAGAGAAAGCAATGGGGGAAGATCGTGTCTTAGCCATGTGTGTCTCAACCAAAGTCCAAAGCAGGAGGCGCTTGCAAAGGACACTGGAAAGATTCCAGTGATGTTATCTGCCCCCACAGAACATGATTAGCCCAGAGGGAAGGGAAAAAAAAAGTTGTTTACAAGCTGGGCCAGCAGCTCAGTGGCTGGAGAACACTAACACTGAGCTCAGCTGTTGGCCTGGCTACGTCTGTGCCTTTGGAACCTAACCCTAACCCTAACCCTAATCCTTCAGCACGTAGACACTGGGGAGAGGGAATTTTGAGTTGCTGTTCATAGAATCATAGAATGGCTTGGGTTGGAAGGGACCTCAAGGATCATGAAGTTCCAACCCCCCTGCTGCAGGCAGGGCTGCCAATCTCCATATCTAATACCAGACCAAGCTGCCCAGGGCCCCATCCAACCTGGCCTTGAACACCTGCAGGGACCTCCTGTTCAGTGCCATCAGACCACGGCTGCCCAGAGCCCCAGTGAGGAGATGCATTGTGCTCTCTTAGAATCTCCACTTCTCTTCTCTGAATTGAAATCAAAGTGTTTTGAAGAAGCTCGTGTTCTTTCAGAGTGGCATGCAGGGTTTGCTCAGTTCATGCACATTCCCCACGTCCTGCCCAGGGAAATGGTTCTTTTCCCTTCACTTGTCCACTTGGGGACAAGAAATAGCCCTGGTAACAGGTGCCTAAAATAAGCTGGTGTTGGCCAGTATTTTCCTTTGTCAGAGACTCCTATGAGACACAAGAGCTACAGCCCATGTCAAGGAGCCTAATATTAATTGAACTTCTAAATTCTGTCTTGCTGATATCTTTATTTAAATCCATACTATGGAGGAACTCCATGGGAGTTTGCTCCTGGTTCAGTGTTTGTAGCACCATTGCTTCTGTTGGACTTCACAGCTTCAAAGCAGTTTCTCAAACCATTGCAATTGTCCTTCCAAACAGATCCTGCACAGCTCATCAGTGGGTGCTGGGAGAAGGGGGCACCCCCAGAGACCCAACAGAATGCAGTGGCATGAGGACAGTTGCACATTCACAGCGGCATTAGAGAAGCATTGCACATGCAATGCCTGCTGCTTACAGTGTGACCTATTCTGCACCTCAGGGAACTCAGTGCTTGCTTTAGTGGTTCAGGTCTGGCTTTGTCCAACCCAAGATCTCCCCAAATGCCACAGTCAACTGGCCAAGACTCAAGCTGCTTTGCCTATGGGAGCTGCTGGAAGCCAAGAGAGTGCAAGAGGAGAGCCATGCTGATGCCTGGCATCTTGTGCCCTGTAGGGAAAAACAATGCTTCAGGAGTCCTCTGTGATTCAGACGAGGAGTTAAGCTGACTTGGAGGTGATTTATACACACTGCTGCCCCACATCTGCCCACAGGCACAGACCCATTGGCAGCTGTAGCTGATGAATCTCAATATAGGTCACAGCTCTGTGGACTTCCAGCCTTCCATTCCACATCTCTACTCTCAGCCTTTGTCCTTCAATGAGTGGGAGGCTGCAATGGGATTTGTGGGAGTCCATCCCTCAAAGACAAGCCTTTCCCTTAATAGGTGATATTTCAGATGGACTTAATTTTGGAACTTGCAGGAGCTCTGCAGAGCCAAGCACGGAGTCAGACTCCAATCCGGGACATTTTGAATCATGAGATTCCTCAGATCCTTCTGTTTACACCCAAATATGTGGCTCACGTGGCTGCTCGAGTTGTTCTGCAGTCTCCCTGCAAAGGTGAATTACATCCCATAGCAGCTGGGTGGGTTTAAGATGAAGAGAATAGTGGGAATTGCTTGGTCAGAGGAATAACCCCTGCCTTGTCCCCATCCATCAGTACCCTTTACATCCTATGGAGCTCTGCCTGTGAGTTCCCTCCTGTTGTCCCCATGGGGTTGGGAACATGCAGGCTTCACCACAGTGATATCACAGGAGCTGTGCAGTCAGTGCATGATGAACAGGGATAAAATATGAGGAGGAGGCACCTATAAGCAAAAGCACGACTAACACAGTGTAAGTGTGGAGCAGGCTGCAGGCACTCTCCTAGGAGGGAAAAGAAAAGGTTTGCAATGTTCTGGTGCTCAGGTTGCTGAGCTGATGAACCTACATGGCTGCCTTGACCTGGGACACAAACACAGGTGGTGCTTCCAGATCCCTCAGTCATGCAGAGCCAAACCGGTGCCTCCAGAGCAGCAATCTCATTAATTCCCAGGCACGAAGCATGAAAATCCCCTCCCTCTTCACGCCAGCTAATCTCACTTCTCCTTTGGGAAGGAGAAACCAGATCAGCAACTCATCCAGCCTGAAAATAATTCAGCCAGAAACTGAGCTCTTCTGGCTGGGGTCAGCTCTCCGATCTGCCCGGTTATGTCATCCCCTGGATGTATCACCCACAACTCAGAGCAGTGCTGATGGCACCAGGGCAGGCACAGTGGGGAAGTCCCGCATCAGGAAGCTGTGAATGACACCACATTCTCCTGGAAGTGGCCTCAGTGGTGACTTAAGGCAGAGGTGACCAACCAACAGCCTCCAGGGCCAGGGCTGATATGCAGACGGTTTATCTGCTTTCCCAGAAAGGCCCCACTTTGTCCCCAGGCTGATTAATGGATCTGTGGACACATCTCCCTGCCCCATTCCTCTCCTTTTCCTGCAGGTACTCAGCTCTCCAAACACCACAGGTTATGCAGGTGAAACATGGCAAGACAATGTGAGGCAGATCAGAGAGCTGACCCCCGCCACCAGAACTCCATCTCTGGCTGAATGATGCTCGGGATGGATGAGTGGCTGATCTGGCTTCTGCTTCCCAAAGGAGAAGGGAGATAAGCCGGACTGAAGAGGGAGGGGACTTTCTCTCTCATCTGCCACCTTGTTTGCAAAGTGAATGAGCCATTCACCACCCGTGGGGTCTTCTGCAATTTAAACAAGGGGAGCCCCTTCTCCCTGCTGCACTCTCTCAGGAGCTCCTGCACCACTCAGAACTCACACCGTGTGCTGCTCCTTTGGCTGAGCAAGGATTTCACACCTGGAAAAATCTGCAGAGGTGAAGGCAGACACTGCCCTCATATCTGCTCCTCGGCTGGGTGTGCGTCTGCAGCCGAACTCTCCTTCAGGTGGGTATACGATGTGCACAGCACGTGTTTGTGAGCACTAAAAAAATGCATCTGTGAAAATCTCCGGCGTTAAAAAACAATCATTATATAATTACATTCAACAATTAAACAACTGATTCATCGGTTAGAGGCTCACCAACAACACCTGAAACTCATCCCGGGCACTTAACGAGGCAGAAGGTGACACAAACAAAAGCAGCTCTCAGAACGTCCTGGAGGTCAATGCCCTCAGCTCCGTCCATGCCCTTCGGATGGGAAGGTGCTCTCTGCTCCTGGCTGCTCACCCCTGAGAGCATTACCTGCTGGTTTAAGGTGTTTTGATATAGAGGTGTACCATAGAAGGATCCCCTCAGGTCAGTGCTGTGTGATGAGGTGTTCCCCCACTACGCCTGTGCTGCCCACCTTCAGCCCCTTTGTGACAGTGTATGCTTGGGCCTTATTTCTGAAATAATGCAGTTAAAAACAAACAAATCTGGCAACCTTTGAAACACTCTGTGGGCACTTCCTCCTCCTCAGCAGGGTCTGTGAGCAAGAGGGTTATGCAGAAGACATAAATGCTGTCTGGTCCCATGCAACCACCTGCTCTGAGTCTGCAGAAAAGAGCTGTTATTATCAGAGCTGTGAACTGTAGTGCTAAGCTAAAGGCTGCACAGGGAAGCACACACACAAAGGTGGAAAGGAGCTGGGGAAGCAAGTTTAACTTTGCCATCACCTGCCTTCCAAGTGGGTAACCATGCAGCACTAATGCCTTCAGAAAGAAATCTCTGGGTTCCATCAGAACAAAAAAGTAAAGGGGAAAAATCACCGCTGGGCTTTCATACACTCTGGGGAAGAGTCAGGTCCTGCAGGGAGCACCAGTGTTGCTGAGGTGTCTGTCCACAGTAACATTACCTGGCTAGCACAGCTCTGCAGGTTACAGTGGGACACAGTGAGCAAAACTGCATGCACAGAGTAAAGACAGTGCTTCAGGAAGAGTTATACCAGCAAATCTCTGCTTGGAACAGTCACCTCGCTACCAGCTGTGCTGAGATGTCAGTGCATCCCTGCTGGGAGGGCACTGCTGGCAGAATGAGGGCATCTACCTGATGCCACTGTGTGAGCAACCTCACTCCTATTGCTGGTAAGGGTTCTCTGTGCAGCAGCATCCCATTGCTGCCCATGCTGCAAGAACTGCAGGCAAGCAAAGGCCCTTCTCGTGGTGCAACCTGTGCACAGAGACCGGGCTGTAGCAGCTCTGGCAGCACTCAACAAACTGCTGCATGCACATCCTTCAGTATGAGCAAGAAATCCAATGTGGCCACCACAGTGTGATGGGGTGCAAAGGCTTTGTCAGAGCAATAGTGGGGAATAGGAAGACAAAGGTGGGTGACTCCCCCAGAGAGCTGATCTGACGCTATTTGCAGTATCAGGGTGAATGATATCCCTGCTCAGGAGGCAGGAGAGGGCCATGCCAAACATAAGAGAACATAATGTACGGAAGTGCAGTTCAAAATTAGTGTTTCATATGAATGCACCACCATTCCCCACTTGCATGGACTGGGAAACAGCCTGCCAGTAGTTCCCCAGCACCCCGGGCCCACCCTTACGTGAGCCCCCGAGTCCCAGGAGAGTGTGTATGACAAAGGGTGCTGCAGGGCTGTTCTACCCCCCAAGCCTGCTCAAGGAGTCAACAGAGAGCCTCATCAGCTGCCGTGCTGCGCCGTGCTGGGATGGAGCCGCCAAGCCGGGCACTGGGCAGGGCATTGTGCTGTCGGGGGCCGGGCAGCACGGAGCCGCGCCTCCAATGGGTGGGGGGGGGGCCGGGCTGTGCGTTCCGCCCCTGCCCGCTCCTCTATAAGTACCGGGAGCTGAGCGCCCCACACAGAGCTGTGTGTGGCCGTGCGGTGGTGTTGGTTCTCGGACCCGCTGGAGCCCCGGATCGGTGCGTACCCGCGCGGACACAGCCGGGCTCCCCGCCGCGGCCCCGGGGCGGTGCGGAGGGGCGCCGCGGCTCGAGTCGCGCTGGGCTTTACCGACCGGCTGCGGGCGGGCGGGCTGCAGCTCGGCTCCACGGGAGGGTGCAGCGCTGTGCCTTTCACCCGGGGTGAAGGTGGGGGGTGCTCCGGGATCCTCGGTAGAAGTCGTCTCGGACGGGAGTGGGAAGCGGTGCTGTTCCCGGGAGCCTTTCCCTGAGCCGCGTGTCACCTTGCAGGGGCCCGGAGCTATGGCTGAACACATGATGATGTCCATGAGCCACGGTGGCACTGGGCTGCAGAGCTACCGGATGGGTGTGAGTGGGCTGCAGGGACCACCGCAGCATGGGCAGCACGTGCTGAGGACGCTACCTGCTGCGGGTCAGATGATGCCGTACGGAGGGGCCGGAATGGATGGTGCGATGAGGCCCAGACCCAACCTCAGCGGGCAGATGAGCCACCACCAGATGCAGAATGCGATGATGTTCAATGGCCCAAGTCAACAGCAGCAGCAGTACATGGGGCCGGTGGGCACCCAGCAGCTCATGGCTAGTATGCACCTACAAAAACTCAACACCCAGTACCAGGGTCACCCGCTGGGCATGAGCAATGGGCCCATGGGAGCTGGTGCTCAGCAGTACAGAGTGGGGCCGAGCCAGCACCCAGGCATGCAGCACATGCCCTCACCGGCTCTGACCTTGAACGTTATGGACACTGATCTCATAGATGAGGAGGTTTTGACATCCCTTGTCCTGGAACTGGGGTTGGACCGGATTCAGGAGCTGCCAGAGCTGTTCTTGGGACAGAACGAGTTCGACTTCATTTCAGACTTTGTTAGCAAACAGCAACCCAGTGCCATCAGCTGCTGAGGGGCTTTGAGCTCCTCCTTGTGTCTTAGTGGTTTTGAGTTTGTTTCTAACTTCCTTCTCCACCTGCCGTCCTCCTCCCTTCCCCTGCCTTGCCCTGTCCTGGATTCCTGACCTCCCTAAAGAGACAATCATCGGACACTGGCTTGCAATGGATTGCTTTTCTCTTGTGTGTGGTTTTTCATTTGGGAGTTCATGGGGAGGGAGCGTGTATCCTAAACAGAGCAGATCAAGAGCTCTTGCTGTAGAGCTGCCTCTAAATGGCATTAACAGGATTTCTGGCTTAAATGGAAGTAATGGACTTACGACTTTCCACAACCAGGCTTTGAGCACAGGGAGCGATGGGCAGCTGGCAGCCCTGCCGGGAGCTGGATTTGCTCAAGGATTCTGCGGTGCCAGCAAAGTTAAAGGATCCCCAGAGAGAGGATTGTCTCCCCGCTGCATGGTTTGAACCAGTTTGCCCTTGCAAACATGGGTGGGGTTAGATTATTTCTTGGGACTTTCTGCTGTGGCAGTGAGTAGGTTTTCAGCCTCGTCTGTTCAGCTCAGAAAGGGGCACTTCCCCTCCAGCAGGCTTTTTTTTTTTTTTCCCCTGAACTGACTGAGCAAAATAAACTATGCCTTGGGGAAGGGTGTGCATAGGTGCCTAAATGTTCATCCCTGTGGAGCTATGGGTCTCCAACATGTACAATTAGCAATCAACTGTAAAATTTACCCACTGTTAGAGGCTGATTCAGGCACAAGGCTTAAAGCTGCAGTCTAGCTCCACTTTTTTCCACCTCTGAAACCAAATAAAGACCGTGCAACTGTATTTTCCAGAGCTAATCTTATTTATTTTTCCTATGATTATTTATTTGCAAAGGGCTCCTTTTGTTATTTGGCTTTGGGACTGCTGGGAAGGATGCATGGAGAGTACTGCAGCTTTAAGATGCTGGCTTCAGGAAAAAGAAAGCCTGGGATAGTTTTCAAGCTGCATTTCAGATGGTCACTGCAACCCAAGGTCTTTGTGCTGAGCACACAGGGCTGTGTAAATCTAACACCCTCGGAAAGTGATAAAGATGACTCGATTCCTAATTCCCTTACTCGGGGAAGGTTAAATGTAAAAGCTGGTGGGGTTTTGTTTCCTCCGCTGTCTCTCGTTTCCAGGCTCTGTGGAAAGCTGCCGGTAACTCCTAGTTGCTGCTGCCCCCTGCTGCTGACAGCTCCTGACAACGACCGAGAGAGAATGTACGGATGAGTTTGCAAATAAAAGCTGAAACGTCTCCGATGTGCGTTTGTGTAGTGCTGTCTCTGGCACGGGTGCAGCGCGGAGCACTGGGAAGAAGTGGTTTCTTTGCTGCTGTTGGTGAATCCCATCAGCACCGAGCTGACACCCGAATTGTAAGGATTGTGTTTGGAGCTTAAAGCTTGGGATGAGTCAATGCTCATAGCGTGGCTGGGCAGGTGAGGTGCTCTCTGTATTGAGGTTGATGTCCTATGGATGGTGGCTGCTGCTGCCTGACTCTGTGGTGCTCACACAGGTGTGTGGGGGACTTCTTATTCTTCTTGCAGACCACGTGCAGCTCCATCAGCTGCGTTACAGCTGCACTCAGAGATCTCTGCTGCTTTCTATGCCATAAAGGTCCTAAAAATCAAGACAGCCTTTGGGATTTCCTTCTCTCCCAGAGCTGAGATTTTTCGTTCTGTTTGGTTCCTAACCAGTCCTCTTGCACTGCAGGAATATTCCCAAGTGTCTCTCTGCTGCCCTGCAGCAATGGGGCTGTGGATGCTGCTATTCAAGTGGCTGAATAACTTTGGCCACGCTTTGGATCACCTCTTGGTGTCCCCTGGCCTTGTTCCTTGTGCAGCTTTAGAGCAAGTGTGCAAATCCTGTCCTTTCAGAAATTCTTTGGTGATTGTACCTTTGCAATCCAGAGAGCTGATCGAAGTATGCATGGCATGGCTGGTGTTGTAGGGGTGAGAGCTCCATTTGGGCTTTCTGGGGGCAATGGGCTGTCAAAGACCTGCAAGAGTATTGTTTTCTCTGCAGGAGTGCAGTTAAGCAGCTAGAAGTTGGCAGCTGGATTTGTTCCTCAGATTAGAAGAGCTGAACCTAAAATAAACAGGTGTGTTATAGGTGGTTGGTTGTGGCTGCGGGGGGGGAGCAGGCGGTGTGATGCACCATAGCGGCCTATAGTGTCACAGCTACAAAGCAAGGAGCCACGTCCACCCCCAGCTGCAGGATTGTCAACTTTAGCATTTGTTTAAAGTGGCAACCCAGGAACACATTGCTCTGTAGGAAGCACTTGGCATTTGATGCAATTTGGACAGAGGAATGTGTCTGCATGTCCTCTTGGCTCTGCCCCTACATCCTGTTGGAAGGGGGTGCACGCAGAGTGCTGCTGCTTTAAGCTGGAGCACAGGATCTGAGAGTGCCAGAGGTATGAAGGCACTGCGGGGTCCCAGTCAGCATTGCTTTGGGAATTTGTCCCTGCAGGCTCAGCTGAGTGTATACCAGTGTCAGCTTTTTCACCTCTGCGTTTCCCCTGAAGACACCACTGAGGTCAGCTGTTAGATTCCCCAGACAACTCAGGCCAAAGCCACTTATGGTTTCTGCTAGTGATGCACTGCTTGTGGCTAGGTGAGCCTGAACTCTGCTTTACCCAATGAGCTGACCCTGACCTCTTCACCCAGCAGCAGGGTGTTGCTCCAAAGCCTCAGTGTCTGCAGGGAGCTGACATGGAGCACTGCAAACCATTGCTGAATGACAGTGCCATGACAGCTGAGGAGCTCTGAGGACAAAAGCAGCCTCTATGCAGGATGTGCTCTTCAAGCCTGGAGCAGACTCCTTGCATGGTGCATCAAACAATGCTGGGAGGCACCTCTACAGGAGTCCCTTATGTTTGCTGGGGAAGAAGGAAGATTCTCCCATCCCAGCCTGCTCCTGATGGGATGGCTGGGGCACTCCTGCCCCCTGACCTAGGCCAGGCTCTCTGTTATAATCCAAATGGGTTTTGTAATTATACTTGTGAAGGCCAGGCCTCGAGGCAGAGTGTGTGTGTGAAAGTACAGAAAGAAAAGGCATTTCTGTACACCTCTGTCTCAGCCCACGTGTCTGCAGGATGATGAAGTTTGCAGATAGCGCTCAGTGATTCAGAGTAGCAGAGAACTGGGGAAGGATTTGTGAATAGTGAGTGATGGAATGAGCAATGACTGGCAAATAGCAGCTGGTAGCAGTAGATTTGACCTTCCTGACTTCAGCGCAGCGCTGCTCTCTTCAAACCAGCTGCAGCCACTCAGCAGAGATCTTCGTGTCATGATGAATATTTGTATGAAGAATATTAGCTTGTTGTTCAGCAGAAGACAGGAAAGCAAAGGGAAAGTTAGAACTCATTAGGAGAGACTTAGAAAGCAGAAGGCAGCTATGAATGCCCTGCAGTAAACACAGAATTCAGTTGCATCCTGTGTGATGCCTGTGCTGATGAACTGTCCTGGGTGCTCACCTGTTTCTCTTAGTATCATTTTTGTGATAATCTGTAGGAGAAGGGCAACGTGTAAAGCAGAGAAATGTTTTTCAGAAGAAACCATAAAATAGACTGTGGCCCTCCAACCAGGAGGACTCACTTTGTTTGGTGTCCCCTCATTCCCAATCATTCCATACTCATCTTCTCCACACCAGTAATGGTTTTATAGCTTCTGTGATGTCCCTCCCAGCGCCACTCCCCAGTCAAGAATCACTTCATCTTGCAGATCGTCTTCATCACCTTTTTCTGTCCTGTTTCTAGTTTTACAGGATGGGGGAAGAAACAGCAGTACTTTAAGCCACAGATGTGTCGTGTATTTCTCCAGTGCTATAATTAGGACTGGCTGTTCTATTTTCCACTTATTCATCACGGAGCTACAGAAAGATTTTGACTGAAAGGGACCTTTGGAGGTCACTGTTTAATCTCCTGCTCCAACCAGGACTGGCTTCAGAGATAGGGCAGATTGCTCAGGGCTTTATCCAGCCAAATTCTGCAAACCTCACAGCATGGCATCTCTCCACATCCTTGGCTCAGTGCTGCACTGCTCTCATTTCTTTCCCAGTTTCTCCCATTTCAGTTGCTTGCTGGTTGACACAAGCACTGACCTGGTCTGTATACAGAGATATATAGAAAAGGATAATATTGCATTTGTTGTAACTTTTGCATGGTATGGTTCTCTCTCCTATGAGCACTGCCAGCCTAGGAGATGGAGGATGACCACCTCTGCATGTTAAGAAAGGTGCAATTGTTGCCCAGCCAACAGCAAATGTCAACAGAGAATGAAAGCTGTGGCAAGAGCTGCAGCCCCAGCCCTATCCCACACATCCTGAGCAGCGGGACAGGAGATCTTTGGCTGTAGCAAAGAGTGCTGGAGGGTTTTGTGGCTTCTGTAACAGCCAACTCTTTGGAAAGGGGGGATTGGGGCTTTGCAGGGAACGAGGCCAGAGTGTTTCTGGACCTCCTTTTTAACTATTTAGAACAAAAAAACACATGCCTGCTGCACTGGAGTGTGGGTGCTGGTGTGACCTATGCAGCACAGAGCAGGGTGAGGAAGAAGAGCTGATACATTTTTGTTGCAACACAGTAAGCATCCCCATTCCAACCAGGACTTGGGACAAAGTAGGGTGCCTGCCATAGCTCATCTTCATGTCCATCTGGATCTGCAGGAGCCAGCCAAGGGTTCAGGATCAGCACGTATGTACATGGAAAAAGGTCTGAAAGCACCAGCTGCTGGCTTGCTGACTCAATGTTTTCTCTCTCTTTTGGGTCAGCAACTTTGTGTACTCTCTGGATCATGGGGAAGGGCATCACAGTCAAGAAGAGCAGCACAGAGGGGCTGTGCTGTGCACCTCTTCCCCGAGCCAGGCCTGCAGGCTGTGGTCTCCTGCACATGCTGCTGTAGAGCATGCATGGGGAATGGTTCCACTTTTCTGAAGCTGCTTTCACCAACTGAAGCATGGATTTCCAGCAGCTTCCACATGTGGCTGCATGACTGGGAATTAGGGAGAGCAGCTCTTTGCCAAATCCAAGTGATATTCCAGATCCAACAGACTAAGCCCATAGCTCTGCAAGCAACTGCTTTTGCAAGCATCTAATCCCAACCCGACTCCTAGTTCAGCCTGTGTGCTGAAGGAAGGGAGAGAAGAGGGTATCTGCACCTCAGGTCTCTGATCGAACACACTGGGTTACTCTGTGGTCCATCTCTCAGCAGTATTTGTAAGATGAAGGTCCCTTCTGGGGTATGTAGTAGGTTATGGCACATTACAACACTCATAACTTTCAGATGCTGGTTTCAGGCTGCCGTTAGGTTGCTTCATAATTGCTACACCAAGGTATGGACCAAATCCTGCTTTTCCTGTTTCAACTGTAAATGCAAAAGGCGGTTACAGGGCATTATAGCAAACTGAGAACTTTTGGCAAGCCAGCCAAGTCCCATTGTCAGCTGTGTGTGTGCAGCTCAGAAGCATTGGGACCTTTCAGTGCGAAGGTGGCCACGTTGCATCCTGCAGCCTCCGGATGGAAGATCATTTCCTTTCCAGATTTGCCAGAAATATCCCTGAGTTCACATTTCCAGGGAATTCTACAAGTTCAGCCTGCTCCAAAAGTCTGTGTCTTATTCATGACCTGTGAAGCACAGTGTGGATGAGACCTCAGTTCAACAGCTTTCTTGTCTTCTCCCAGTCTGTTCTGTGAGCAGTGCCAAGAGCAAGCTGTGTTTGCAAAGGGGACATGGTTAGGTCAGGGAAGGAGCAGTAGCTTTAATAATTAAACACAGCCTTCCTCAGTGTTTCTGATGAAAAGAAGAGGTTCGTGGTGTCCCTGAAGAAGAGGAGCTCAGCAGTGCCTCACAGAGCTGTTGGTCTGCTGGGGGGGCACAGGGAAAGGTAAGCAGCATTGCCCTATTCAGTGAAGTTAAGTTAGATCCTCAGAAAGGCATCTCACAGAGATGAGATTTGAAGGTGCCTATTTGCCTCCTTTGATAGGAAAGCAAAGCAAGCTAAGCCTTGAGGGTTGTGTGCTACACACCCCAGAGCAGATGAATGCCACCCCAAGCGTGTGCATGCAGCAAATGCTGCACACTGTTCAGTGACTTAAAAGAAACTGCTAAAAACCACAGCTGAATCCTGCCCATACACCCTGAGGAGCGTGCCCTTGTGCCAACACAACTGTTGCATTTGTTAGAGGCACGACTGCCACAAATGCCTGATTTCTCCTGCAAAGCCTCTGCAACAATCCAGGACTGTGAACAACATCAACTGCACAGTTGAAGTGTTTAAGGCTGCTCCAGATTGGAGGATTGTATTTCCAAAGAGTCTTTAAAAGCTGTCGGTGCTGCAGAGTGTCCCGGCAGATGGGCTGCATGATCTGCTCTATTCACTTCTGTTTGAAGGACCTGGGGGTGAATCCAAGGCAAGGAAAGTCAAGCTGCCAGAGTCCCTGCCCCCTGACTCTTTATAAATAGCACATCTCAGGAAAAGGCACTTTCCGTTCTTGTGTCAACACATTGCAAAGAATAAAGAACATTCAGAGCTGGAAAGGCCCTCCTCATCACTTCAGCATGTAAACCTCTGCATCTGCTTCGGTGTGCTCACCTCCCAGAGCCCAGCAGGGTTGCAGGCAGGGGATACAGCTTCCTATCCTGCAGTTTTGCAGAGCCAGCAGGCAGAGGGGAGGCTCCTTGCAGCACAATGCTCCTGCAGCAATATGTTCCATCAGCTCCTTCATTTCTACACTGCTGATTGGGGTTATGTGAGAACTCTGAAGAACTTGAGCACGCTGGAGGAGTGCTGCAGTGCAAGGGAGTGGCCTTGCATTAAAAGACCTTCCCATGCTTTCACAGATCACTGAAACACAGGCTAAAATACAGAGCATTGCAGGAATAAGAAATAGAAAAGAAAGGTAAATCCTCTGTCATAGAGTGACAACAAGACAGCTAGGAGAAAAGGGACGGACCCTGCAGCTCCTGCTCCAGGCACGGCAGCTCAGCCCAGGAGCACCACATGGGAACTTTAAGGACCCCATGTAAGCCCAGGCATCCTGCAAGCTTCTCTGTTAAGGAGACGGTTTCTGAAGACCTGTCCCTTTGTGAAGGGCAGAACTGACACCCGGGGTCACCCAGAACGCCCACGAGGCGCTGCTGCCTCCCGGTGGCCCTGGGCGAGCAGCACAGCCCAGTCCAGCAGCAGCGCTGGGGGAACTGGGAGGCTGGGTGGGCATCGCGGGTCACCTCCGGGCGGACTGCGCCCGGTGCAAGGCGTGGGTTGATGTAGCAGTTACCATTCATGCCTGCTGTTGATGAAAGCTCTTTGTACTTACTGAACGAGCTGCCACCAGGAAGCTCCAGCTGCACTCCCTCGCACCATGGATCATCAGTCCATGTGTGCAGTGCCATCCCACGACCCAGAGATTCATTTGTTTGTCATTACAATTTTTATTGTTTTTTTCTGCTTCCAAAAAAAAAGCCCAGCGCTACTCCTGGGGGCAGAAAAGCACCCAGAGACAATGCTGATCCTTTCGGGCAGAAATGAGGTCTATCAGGCCAGAAATGTACACAACAAAGCATCTTCACAGGGCAGACCGGCTGTCTGTCACTCCGTCAGAGCCGACATTGGCAAATCAGAACAAAATCGGAGCAGCTTATTCTCCTCAATGAGAGCGTCGTTGCTCACGGAAGGACGGAGGGAATGGGGGTTTTTATAACAACAAATGCAGCACACTGAAATGGGAGCTCTTTCAGGAGAGCAGCTGATCCAGCAGAGCACACTGCACAGCCAAACTATCGCAGCGTGGTTGCAGATCTTTGGAGGTCACGAGACAGAGACCTGGGTTCTGACTGTAAGATGGTCCACCGGGAAGCTCTCTAAGCCCCAAGCTGGAGACATTCGTTACCAGCAGCGCTGGATGCATGGAGGTAATCCTCCCATCATGCATAGCTGACACAAAAGAGCTTCAGTTTATACACATTTCTTGTGTTACATGTGCTGGAGTTTCTCAGAGTGTGTTACACAACCATTCAGTGACCAGTTCCAAGCAGGATTTCCTATTTCCTTGGTACAAAGGTTCAGCAGAACTTCCTTATCTCCTCGGTACAGAGACACAGCCCTTCATTATCCAAACTGCAGGGCAGGTCTATCCATCGATGAACGCTGGCAAGCTTAACGATGCAGTTACAACTGGTATCACTTCCGTAGAAAATGTATGTAATACAGCCTTTCACAGTGTTGGTTCTTTCCTTCAGACTGTATTTCCACGTCTTGGCAGCAGTTTGCTTAGCTGGTGTATCTAAAAGACACCACATCAGTACGGATTACTGCTATCCAACACCTGCATACTTGTTTGTGTCTCTTCAGTTTTTCTTAGGAGTGTAATTCGGCAGATTTGGGGAGGGTGATTTTATCTTCTACTGCTCTTGGGAGGTACCGTGTTCTATTGCACATTAGGCTGCGTCACAAGCAGGTTCAGTGTGGGAGATGGCCGAGCTGCACTCGGTGTCCCATCCAGTGCTTTGTGAGGGGCCCCATTTGTCCACGGTCATATCATAACGTTGATCCATTGCATTGATCCCTATACAGTGCTTACGGTACAGCAATGGACACACTAACAGCTACACACGGACAGCCCAAATAAAGCACTGAGCTGCACCAAATCAAAACTGAACAGCTCCATCAAAGTGCTGAAAGCCGCGAATTGCATCGAATCGCCCCCAAATACCCTCCAAACCGCCCCCAAATACCCTCCAAACCACCCCCAACCCGCGGGGCTGTGAGCGCACGGAGGTGGTCGTGATGCTGCCTCCCCGCAGCCAATCACAGCACGTGTTCCACCTACTGGCTGCCGGGAAAACCAATAGCCGCCAAGCTTTCACTCTTAGCGTGCGCAGTGGCCAATGGGGAGAGCCGAACAGCAGCGAACCCGGCGTGAGGAGCGGGGCCGGGCGGGAATCGAAACAGAAACTGTCAGAGACGCTGCCGCACCCCATGGAGCAGCCGCTGCTGCTGGCGGCTCCGGACCGGCCGGGGGGGGGCATACAGCTCTCCCCCCGGGGTCTGGAGGCTCTGCGGGCCCTGTCCGCTCCCGTGCACGTGGTGGCTGCGCTGGGGCCGCCCGGCGGGGGCTCTGTGTTCCTCATGAACCAGCTGGCAGGACCGGGCTGCGGTAAGAGTGGCCGCCGGGAGGAGGGCAGAGCGGGCGGAGCGGGGGGCGCAGCGGGGCCGGCGGAGCTCTGACCCCCTCCCCACCCCGCTGCCCTACAGGCTTCCCCGGCAGCCCCGGGCTGTGGATGCGGATACGCCCGCACCCGAAGTGGCCCGACCGTGATCTGCTACTGCTGCACGCCGGAGGATTCCTCGGGGGCAAGGAACCGGAGGTAACGAGCGGCGTCTGGGGTGGGGCGGCCCCGATCCCCCGTCCCACTGAGCGACCCTCAATTCCCCCCCCCTACTCCTCCCCCCTAACAGGATGGCGCCGGGCTGCAGCTCTTCATGCTGCAGCTGCTGCTGGCCAGCGTGCTGGTGTATGGCAGTGACGACGGTGGCGGTGACGCACAGGATCAGCTCGAGCTGTTCACGTATCCGCTGTGTTTGGGCTGTGGTCCTTTTTCCCGTTTCCTCCCTTTTGTTGTTGTTGTTTTTGCCGTTTTCCTTCACTGCTCAGCTACGCCCAGACGGTGCTGCACCATCTGCGCCTGCTGGACGAGGAGGACGAAGATGAAGACCCTCTGCTGCGCTTCGTGCTGCCGCCCTTCGTCTGGAGCCTGCGCAGCACAGCCCTGGCACCAGAGAGCGAGGATGTGCTGGAGGCTGAGGACCACAAGCTGGAGGCAGCACTGGGCAGCCCCTTAGGTGCACTGCATCCCCAATCACCGTGTCCCCAGCCCCCATTGTCTCTGCATCCCTAGTTTCTCACAGCCAACTGTTCCACTCCTGTCCCCGTGTCACCCAACTGTCCCTCTGTCCCTGCAGGCCCCATAGCACGCTTTGTCCTGATGCTGTTCCCTGAGCAGAAGCTGTTCCGTGTGGCAGACAGCAATGCTGGGGGCTTAATCCAGCTCTGCACCTACCTGCTGCGCTGCGATCCCAAAACGGAGCCTGGAGGGGCATATGTGGGCGGTGCCTGTGAGTTGGGGTCCTGAGGGTTGATGGGGGTGATGCTGCGGGTCCCCCTCTAAGGGTGTCATGTCCCCAGACCTGGCAGCGCTGGCAGAGCGAGTGGTGGATGCAATGCAAGGGGATGCAGTGCTGCGGATTGGGCGGCTCTGCCAGGAGGCCAAGGAGATAGCACAGCAGGTACATGGGGGCACAGGGACACGGCGGTGTCCTCGTGTCTCCACACCACATTGTCTCCACTTCCCCCATGCCCTGACACCGTGTTGTCTCTGTTCTCACACTGTGCTGCCTCCGCACAGGAAACTGGTGACAAGTGGCCCGAGGACGCCGACTTTTGGCAAGATGACACTTTCCTGAAGAACAAGGACACCAGTGACACTATCCCACAACCTGATGACATCCTCCAAGCCACCACCTCCCTATGGCATGATGACACCGATGGTGATACCCCCCTACAACCGGAGGATGTGGCCTGGGTGGAGGCACCATCCCCCCACCCACTGTCCCCGATGCCAGCCCCGCTTTGCCTGGTGGACAACAGTGATGGCAACAAACTGTCAGTCAACCCTGAAGCACTGGCAGTGCTACGTGATATCACCCAGCCCGTGGTGGTGGTGGCCATTGCCGGGCCCTACCGCACCGGCAAGTCCTTCTTAATGAACCGACTGGCAAAGCAGCGTACTGGTGAGCTGATGGGGGGGAACCACATCCATTTTGGGCATGTTCTGGGGTGTTTTTGGGATTGCTGATGGTTCACTGCCCGCAGGTTTCCCACTGGGCCCCACAGTGCGGGCAGAGACCAAGGGCATCTGGATGTGGTGCCTGCCACATCCAAGCCAGGCTGGTGTGGCACTGGTGCTGCTGGACACCGAGGGGCTGGGAGACCCCAACAAGGTGGGTGCCAGGGGTAAGCAGCCCCAGGCCCCCTCAGAGCCCCCTGGACCCTCCTAAACCCAACATTGTGTGCAGGGCGACAATAGCAATGATGCCTGGATCTTCACACTGGCGCTGCTGTTCTCCAGCACCCTGGTGTACAACAGCATGGGCACCATCGACCAGCAGGGGCTGGATCAGCTGCGGTATGGGGATGAGTGGGAGGGTAGTGGCACAGTGACATGTTCCCATGGTGGCGACAGCATTCACATAGTGACAACACTGACATGGGTCCTGCAGGCTGGTGACAGAGCTGACTAATCACATTCGCGTGCGGGTGGACGATCCAGATCCAGCAGCTGAGTTCAGCCGCGTCTTCCCCAGCTTTGTCTGGACTGTGCGTGACTTCACACTGCAGCTGCGGGAGGGCAAGCGTCTACTGACTGAGGATGAGTACCTGGAGGATGCGCTGCGCTTAAAGCCTGGTACGGCCATCACCATGTGTCACCATACGTCCCTATGGGTGGTGGCACCATGCTGATGTTGGCAATGCAGGGAACGGGCGCATGGTGCAGGAGCGCAATGAGATGCGGCGCTGCCTGCGCGCCTTCTTCACACACCGCAAGCTGTTTGTGCTGGAGAGACCGACGGCTGATGCAAACCTGGCACGACTGGAGGAGGTGCGGGAGGATGAACTGCAGCCACGCTTCCGGCAACAGGCAGATGCCTTCTGCCAGCACATCTGGGAGAAGGCGCCAGTGAAGATGTTGCCAGGCGGGCGCCAGGTGACGGGCACCAGTGAGTGGCGGTGGCATGAGGATGGGGTGGCACAATGGGGGACGTGTGTGGGTTTCAGGTGGGACGTGTGTGGGTGTGATGTGCCTCGATGATGGTGTCTCCCACAGTGCTGGCCTCCCTGGTGGAGAAATATGTGGATACCATTGTGAAAGGTAAAGTGCCTTGTGTGGAGAGTGCAGTGACAGCACTGGCAAGGACCAGGAACACCGAAGCAGTGGCAGAAGCAGTGGCTGAGTACCGGAAGGGCATGGAGCAGGACCTGGTGCTGCCCACGGACTCACGTGCTGTGCTGGTGGATGTACACCGGCGCTGGGAGCGCCGCGCCGTCACCCTCTTCCTGTCCCACGCCTTTGCCGACAACGAGCGCACCTACCAGTGTCAGCTTATGGTAAGTCACTGTCGCACTGTGGGGTTCTGGGAGTGATTTCTGTTCGATTCAGACCTGTTTTGTGGTGCAGCGAGAGCTGGAGGCAGCCAAGGAGGAGTTCTGCCGGCGCAACGAGGAGGCATCAGAGCAACAGTGCCAGAAGGTGCTGCGGGAGCTGTGGCAGAATGTGGAGCGCCGCCTGCAGTGTGGGGACTACGCAGCACCGGGTGGTGCACAGCTGTTCCAGGATGATCTGGGCTACGTGCTGGAAAAGTACAAGTGGTGGCCTGGAAAGGGCGTTAAGGTGAGTGGGGTGTGATGGAACCTGGTGTGGTGGTGCAGGCGGTGCCTCATAGCTGTACTATCAGGCGGATGCAGTGCTGGAGGTGTTCCTGCGGGAGCGGGAGCCGCTGGCACAGGCACTGCATGCGACCGACGCACAACTGGTGATGATGGAGCGGCAGCGGGAGGCGGCAGCAGCCAAGGAGGCAGCAGCCAGGGAGGCAGAGGTAGCGTGCCTGAAGGAGCAGCAGCGCAGCCTGGAGGAGCACTGCCGGCAGCTGGAGCAGCGACTGCTGGAGGAGCAGCGCCTGCGGCTGAAGGAGCAGGACCGAATGCTGGAGCACCGCCTGAAGGTGAGCACTGTGACAGTGTTGTGTGGTGGTACCAGCAGGTTGTGGCTGTACCATGGATGACGCTGCTGTGCAATGGTACCAGCACGTTGTGGCTGCATTGTGGCATTGTGCAGTGGTACTAACAGCACCCTCTGTCCCACAGGAACATCAGACGCTGATGGAGGAGGGTTACAAGCATGAGGCAAAGGCAATGCGCCTGCAGATTGAGCGGCTGCGGGAGGAGAAGAAGAGCATCAAGAAGCATTCATGGATCACATCAGGTCTGGGCATGCTGTGCAGCGCAGCTTCACTCTTCCTGCCTGGCGTGGTTGGCAAGGTAGCGAGCTTTGCCAGCAACCTGGTGCAGCGTATGCTGTAGCCTGGCCGCCTGTCTCTGTGTCCTGGTTTTGGGTTTAGGAGAAAAATGATATTGATAACGAACTGACATTCTGGTTGTTGCTGAGCAGTGTTGTACAGAGCCAAGGACATTTCAATTTCTCAGCTTCTCCTACTTCCCTGACAGTGAGGAAGGCTGATGGGGATGCAGGGAGTTGGGAGGGGACAGAACTGAGATACCTGACCTGAACCGGCCAAAGGAATATTCCATACCATATGATATGAGCTCAATAATTGCTAGTTATTATGGTATTTTTTTGCACAGATATTTCAGTATTTTCTTGTAACTATATAATTTAGCACTTGCTACTTATGTGTCTGTCGCATTGTTTACCATTAGTAAGAGTTGGATTGAAGGTGTCATTTTGCTGTGCTTTGTGATCTTGTCTTACAATATGATAAAGCTGCTGACTGAGAAACTAATCTGGTGTTTGTGCTCAATGTTGTAGTGATCTTTGTGCTTTGGGACCTGTATCTTAGATGCTATGAGTAATTACACTTTGCTCTGTCTCCCTGTGGCACCAGGCTACAGGGGAGACAAGGGAGGATACTTTCCACCCAGGGACCTAAGCTGGCCAAAGGGGTATTCCATACCATAGGACATCATACAGAAGGACAGCTTGAAAAAGTGTGGGGCGTTTGTCAGATAGGCTGCTGCTGCTTGGGGACCAGCTGGGCATCAGTCAGGGCACTGTCCCTCAACTCCACAGCACTGCAGGAGGTGGTCCAGCCCCTGGTGGTGGTGGCCATCATGAGCCCTATCACAGTGGCAAATGCTTCCCGATGAACCACCTGGCCAGCCTCAACCAGGGCTCCCTATCCATTTTGGGAAACTTTTGGGGCATTCTGTGGATTTCTGATGGCTGGCCCCCAAAAACACAGCTGTGGGTGCAGGGCAACAGCCACAATAATGCTTGGATTTTCATGCTGGCACTGCTGCTTTCCAGCACCTGGTGCACAACAGCCTGGGCTTCACTGACCAGCAGGAGCAGGAGCAGCTGCAGTATCCTGCAGGGGCTGGGGGGGAAGTGGGGTGAAACTGGGGGACTTCTGGCAAAAGGGACCTGGGGTAAAGCTGGGGGATTTGGAGCAAAACTGGGATTTGGGCAACACAGTACTTGAGGTGAAGCTGTGGGATTTGGGCCTTGCAGGACTTGGGATGAAACTGGGAGATTTGGGATAAAACTGAAGGATTTGGGCAGCATGAGACTTGGGGCGAAGCTATGGGATTTGGGTAATGCAGGATTTATGGTAAAGCTTTAGGATTTAGAGCAATATGGGACTTGAGTTGAAGCTGTGGGATCCGAGGAAATACTGGATTTGGGCAAAATGGGATTTGGGGGATCTTGTATTTAGAGGGAACACAGACTTGATGGGGTGATAGGGAATTTAGGGTGAAGATGTGGATTTTGGGAGATGTTGAATTGGGGGGCAGGAGGCAGAACTGTGGATTTGGGGTGAAAGTGTGGGACACAGGAATCAGAGTCTAAAGGGCACTGTAGGGGGGATGAGTATAAGGGGAGGACACAGGATTTAGGGGACATAGAATTCAGGGCTCACTGTGCTCCACAGGGGATGATGTGGGCTCCACAGTGTCCTGCAGGTGCTGTGCTCCTAAGCAGGTTGGACTCTGCCACAGCTCTCAGAGCTGATCCAGCTGCAGGCCAGGAATGGGGACTGTACATTCATGCTCTCCTTCCTGGCTTCATGTAGGCAGTGTGAGACTTCACCCCAATCCCAAATGGAGGTGTCCCAATCTCACCCTGGGCATCCCCAGTTCCACTTTTGGGGTCAGATTTCACCTTGGCATGTCCCAGTCCCACCCTGGGGTGAGCTTATAATGACAGAAGGATAGAGATGGGTCTTTTTTGCAGGTAGGGATAATAGGAAAGGACAATTTGAACTGGTTTCAGTTGTTCCCATCATGAAGGAAAGGTCAGAGTGCAAGGTGCTGAGGTGAAGGACATCCACTGAAGGATATCCATTAAATCAGAAACCAAAAGGGGGGTCAGCAGGAAGAAGAAAATTCACATGCAGAAGGTCTGCTAGTTGTGAACTCAGATTCTGGCTGATGGGAACTGCGGGTGGCCTCGAAAGTGTCCCCAGCAGAACCCCTGGTTACAGTAAAGTTGGGGAAAGAGCACAAATCCAAGACAGAAACCGATCAGAGGAGACTGAACAGGTTAGGTGTCCTTAAAAAATCCTGTGCCCAAATATGGACAAAGTGAGTAACGGGACACCTCTCCAAATAATCACCAGAGACTTGCTCGAATGCAGGAGGTTAAAATAAGTAACCATGTACATGGATGATCTTATGAACGTGTAATAGGTAGGTGTATACTGAAAACTTATGGACTATAAGGAGAAGCCAGTGTGAAGACTTGGTGAGCTTGATTTGTGGGGATTTCCTTCCTTATGCCCCGTGCAGAATAAAGCAATGTCTCCTCTATGAGCATCTGTCTTTCTGAATGTGGTTTGGGACATTTTATGTGGACAATGTCATGAGGAAATGCTGAGAGAGCTGGGGCTGCTAAGCCTGGAGAGATCTTGTCGATGACCATAAATGCCTGAAGGGAAGGAGAAGAGGATGGAGCCAGGATCTCGCTGGTGCCCAGTGCCAGGACAAGAGGCAAGGGGCACAAACTGGCTGACAGGAGGTTTCTGTCTGAACATCAGGAAACCATTTTGTACTGCGTATTTCTGCCCTGGAACCAACAGTCCAAAGAGGTCGTGGAACCTCCACTTGGAGATCTTTAAAAGCCACCTGGATGTGGTCCTGGACAAACAGATCTGGTGTCTCTGCTTGAGCAGGGGTTGGACCAGAGGGACCCAGATGTCCCTTCTGACTGACCTCAAGCACCCTTTGACTCCGTGAAAGATTACTTATAATTGTCTTTGGCTGCACAACAATAATGGAAAGATTAAGGATAAAGCTTAATTGTAAACTATCCCTCTGCAGCCCACGGGCACCATGCGGAGCAGATCTCCATGTGCAGCCATGGAGGAGCCCACAGTGCAGCAGTGCAGAGACCCCACAGGAGCAGGCTCCAGGCTGGAGGGTACAGGAGGGCTGGGGGAGCTGCCGCCCATAGGCCCCATGCTGGAGCAGCCCCTGAAGGATGGGCCCTGTGATACAGAGCCATGTTAGGGTGGGGCTTGAGCTGCAGCCCGTGGGAAGTTCACACAGGATCAGTTTGGGAATCACATTAACCTCCCTACACTGACCGTGTTTTGCCTGTGACAGTAACCAGTGAGCCTTCTCCCCATCCTATCTCAACCTAAGAGTTGTTCCATGTTATTTTCTCCCTCCACTCCTGCTGAGGAGAGCAACAAGAGAGCAGTGTGGTGGTGCTGAGCCGTGTGCCAGTGTCAAAACACAGCCAACTCCATATTCTGGGCCTCTCACACAGCCCGCGGCCTTCACGCCTTTCTGAGGCTGCAGAGCTCCCACCTCGCCGCGGCGGGGCGGGCTCCCGTCACCATGGCAACCAGAGGCCGCGCCCGCCCTCGACTGCGCATGCGCAGGCAGCGTCCCCTCCGCTTAGGGCGGGCACTCCGACAGCAGCGATCGCGCATGCGCGGAGGGCGGCGGAGCGCTGGCAGCTGGGCTCGGAGGAACCGTCGCTCGCCCGGTCATGTCGTACGGGCCGCTGGATCCTTACCGGCCCGGGCCGACGGCCCCGCCGCGGGACTTCGGTGGCATCATTCAGACATGCAGCGCCAACGTGCAGCGCATCGCGCAGTATAGTGAGTGCTGGCGGGCCGGGCCGGGCCTCCTTGGTGGGAGCTGCCCGCGGGGCGGGGTGGGCGGCGCGGGGCTCCATTGCCGGCACGGACAGCGGCCGAACCGCGGCGTCGGCGTCAGCGTCAGCCGCCCTCAGTGCGGGGTTGGCGGAGGGGCGGCTGCTGAGGGCCCGCGCTGACTTGCGGCCGTCCTCGTCCAGTTCGTGGGTGGAACGGCGCTGAGAAGCGCTCTGCTGCTGAGAGGACTTAATGTCATAAAGCAGTCATTGAAATCCCGGTATTGATCACCGCTCTGCCGCTTGCTGAGGGGATCGTTTCCAACGGAGCGGTTGATCCCTTGGCAAAGATGCTGCCTTTCCTAAAGGTGGAACTAGCTGCCCACGTACCGCTGCGGTTTCTTAGGCCATCTGAATGTGGCGTTTCCTGGGAAAGCTGGTGGATTCTTACAGATTGGCCATTAGGAAAAACTTCTCTGCAAGAGGGGTCGGGCACTGGGTGGGCTGCTGGGGGTGATGGGGTAACTGAGCGTCCCTGTGGGTGGTGCTCCTTAGGGACGTG
Source organism: Gallus gallus (assembly GCF_016699485.2). Taxonomy (NCBI): domain Eukaryota; kingdom Metazoa; phylum Chordata; class Aves; order Galliformes; family Phasianidae; genus Gallus; species Gallus gallus. The sequence goes on from NC_052554.1 coordinate 1,787,832, forward strand.
GCTTAGTAGGCAGCGCTGGTGGTAGCTGGATGGTTGGACTGCGTGATCTTAGAGGTCTTGGCCGACCTTGATGGTTTTATGCTTTTCCACTTTGATTTCACTAAGTTTCAGGAACACTAACAACCATTCTGCCTCCTCTTGGTGTAGCCGTGGCTGCCTGTTAAATTGCTCCTGAATTTGCCAGATAACGTGGTGTTTGCTTGCCTTACCACTTTCTGTTCTGTGTGTTTTCTCAGCTTTCTCCTCTAATTAGTTCAGCTCCTCTTCCTCTTAGGACAAGATTGCCCTGTCTCGTGACCAGCAGCCGCCCTATCTCGGTGTGCTGCCAATTTCAGATGAAACAAATGTCTTACAGCTTCTATCAAACTGGGTGGGAACAGCACAGAGCAGCTGACTTACCATTACAATAATTAACTGTACTCTGTATTTGATAAAGGGCCTGAGGAGAAGAGAAATGGAAACCTTGAGCACTTCCTCATTTCTCCCCTGTAGGGAAAAACAGCAAGCAAACAGTAGAGACGGGTGGGTTGTATTCATTTCTTTTAGAAAACTCTGCGGAACTAGCACTTCTCACAAACATATAAAAAGCTGCTGGAGCAAGCTGGCAAAGCTATTGCTTGCAAGGCTGTTGTTTTACCTAAAAACCTAGAGGGAGGTTATAATGCTGTAAGTAGTCTGAAGTGCATAACAGTATGTGTGTGGAATGCTTCGCTGCCTAAAATTGAAAGGATTTGTAGACTGAAAGCTGCTAACTGAAGGGACTATCTATATTGATGTGTGTACTCAATACCCAAAAAATAAAGGTGAAGAGCTCTGCCCTCCGTGTTGCTTTGTTGTCATTTTCTGTAGGTTCTGTGCATTACTGTTGGCTGAAATAAGCTAAGCATAGGAAATTGTGAAATCTAGCAAAGGCAAGAACAGAAAGCACATTGCCTGGCATGGAAATGGGACTTGTACAAGAATATATCCTCAAAGGAGGGAAAAATAAATAGCATGGAATATCTAGATGTGGCACATACACCCTTTGCTTGGTCCTTGATGTCCACACAGTGTATGGTCGGTGTGTTGTCAGTTTAACTTGGCTGTCAACTCTTCGGACCTGCACGTGGCTGATAGATCTGTGAAATTAGTGCAATCTTGCTTGCTAAAAGCAGCATTCAGCTTGTTGTATTACAAGTTTAACAACTCCTCACTGTGTGGACTAATAGAAGCCAGAAATGCATCATGCTTGCTGTATGCAGAAGTCAGAATTCTTGCCTCGTTACTGATTGAATCATACTGTAGCCCTGGCTGAACTGCTGTTATTGTAAGCAGTTACCCTTCACTTTAGAAGAGAGATCTGTCCCCAGAACCTGATGTTTCTTTAGGAACACATTTCATCAACTGAAGTGTCTTGCTCTGGGCTGAAAGCAGAAATTGCACCAGTAGGATCTCACTGAACTGGAAGTATCTCTTGTTAAACTCATTGGATATTTCATTGATACTCAGCTGCCTTTAGAACGACGTTAAGTTGATTCTTCTTGGTCTTGCCTTGCTGCTTGAGGGAATAGGATATGATTTCATGATTGCTAGGAGCCCATCAGGTGTTGTACTTTTGTCCTACATGGTGCTTCCAGCATCTTTTGCTAATGCTAAGGAGCGTGCAGCTGCAGAATACAGCAAGTCAGCTTGCTGGTCTGTTCAAACATACCCTTCTGAGGCAGAGGAGAAGCGGTGGTTGCTTTGCAGGTATGTTAATGGTTTGGTGGTTGTATGATAAGCAGCGCCTGCATAAGGGGAACTGTAGACGAACATAGGAGATGGGAGTGGAAGAAGGCTAGAACTTCTTTGGCTACAATCTGATTCAGATTGATGTAAGCTAACACTGCTCTATCCGCTGTACCTGAAAGACTGCAACAGCTTCTGTCAAGAGTGGCAAAACATAGATTATTTAAAAAATTAAACCAAATAAGGTAGTTCTGGCAGTGATGGTCTAAGATGCGGGAACAGAAAGGTTAGTAGGAACAAACATTATTGTTGGTTTAGGAAAATTGAGGAAGAGGAGCATCCAAGCTTTTAGATACGTAGTGCAGCCTACGCATCCCAAATGCAAATCTATCGTAGTTTTGTCTGAAAGTTAATCTAGTGAGCTAGAACGTGGCTAAATAGGGATGTTTAAATGCAAAGTCTAAGTGTTGTGTTACCAGCTTGGGTTAAGCAGAATATTGAGAGAGATCCTTCATTGGAGAAGCTAGAAGAAGAATTTAAAGAAGGGATAAAATACACTAGAACTCCTCTTACTAATCTTGTGGTCTCTTTACCTTCAGCTGCTCAGATAAAGAATTTGATGAGCCAGCTGGGAACCAAGCAGGACTCCAGCAAGCTGCAGGAAAACTTGTAAGTATTAACTGAGTAAACATTGTTTAGGCTCTTTTATTTTTACCTTTATTCTTAGAAGAAGAGAGTTACTTTGGAGAGATGCTTTACTACATAAATTTAATATAGTCTTACAAGCCAAAAATTACTAGATGTGTAAAGTAGTTTAGTGAACATATTAAGGTGTTTCTGCAGGATGCTAGAGAAGCCACTCAAAACTGCTGGGTAAGATTGAGTAGAAAATGGTACATAGAATCTAAAAAGAGTAGTAGTATGTTAGCCACAGGTTAGCTATTCTGAGGAGTAGCCCTAGTAGCTTCTCTTGTGATTTAAAAGAAGTGCATGTCATGCTAGGTACTTTGCGTTCACATAAGGGCAGTCTAGAAGAACAGCAAGGAAGGCCTGTATTTGATGAAAAGATAGCTTTTAATACAGAAGAATTTGAGATACTAGAAAGATGAACAATCCTCCCTGGCAGCCAAAATGCAACATATAACTTCACAACAAGCCAGTGGAGGACAGTGTAGAAAACATTTTAATAGGTACAGTCTGTAATACTTCCTACAGAGACTGTACAGGGAGTCTGTGCATCTTATGCCAGCTTGAAAAGCATAAATAGAATGTTATGGAAAGAATAAATTTTGGAGTAAGAAATGTTAAAAGTGAGTTTTTCTGTAATCTTTCACACGACTGCACCTTGAACCTGAATATGCAACATCCTTGTTTTTTGTAATAACTGCTTTTCACATAAATATATCAGTTGTGATAGTTGGCACTGCGCACACTGCATGTGGAGGACATCTTACACCCATTCAATTCCAGTAAAACTCGAGTCTTCCTTTATTTTGCATCTTCCTGGTCTACATTATTAGTTTTTGCAGATGTGGTTTTAGAAAACAGAACTCCCAAGTTTCATTTTATGTAGTACTAGCACTAATCCTTCTAGTAAGCCATATATTTGGTGTACAAAATGCCTTAGCATTAAATTTTATGTAAATGGCTTCCCGTATTGTGATTCTAATGAAAGTGCTGAGAACAGCTTTGAGTCACAACCTTGTTGGAAAACATAAGAGCTGAAAGACTGCTTGGGAAAGGCCTTGCATTTCCCAGAGCAGAATCTGTATCATTCTCTGTGAAATTTCATGGATCTCCAACAACCCAGTATCTGAGTTCTCAGTAGTTCATCAAATATACACTTAAGCAGCAGAGTCAGAGACTGTCGAGAGAGTAGCTGGTTACCACTTTGGTGCCACAAGCATTCACCCTAAGAGCGGTTATGTTCACAGAATAAAACTGGTTTTTACCCCCCTTAAATTTTTCTCTTTGTGCAATTGGAGGAAACTATCTTTCTAAAGATACTGAATTATGCTAGCTAGCAGGGAACACAGGACTACTTTTAATCTTTTTTTAACATAAGCTGGAGCCACACTGATAATGAAAGCTAAGAGTACATCTCTATTCTCTTAGGGAGAAATATCCTTAAAGATGTGTGAGCTCAGAAACCTTACTTGGTCATTATTGTAAATATTGAAATGCTCAGGTTGCTTTTTTGGAAGAAACTTGTGTAACTGTTTCTGAACTATTGTTTTAGACAACAACTACAGCATTCTGCAAACTGCTTGGCCAAAGAGACCAATGAGTATCTCAAAGAACTGGGGTCTCTACCACTTCCTCTGTCTGCTTCTGAACAGGTATGTACGTAGAATTTTCTAGAGTTTTTTTTTTTAAATTGCTTACTTGATAAGCTGACTTGAAGTGCAATTTCATAGAGCTTAAGCTGGCACAGCTGAAGAGACAGCAGCTTTCTGCAACTAACGCAGTTGTTGAAGTGGGGAGACAAACTAAGCCAGCTACATCCTGACTATATGACACTGGGGGGGAGGGGACATTTATCAGCAGCAAATAGCTCTAAAACTTGGGGAGAGCTGAGTATGTAATTCTATTTCTGAAAAAATAATCTTGTTTACAGAGCAGTCTGGTGATGTGAGACCATGTTTTAGCATAAAAACTCAGTGCAAGCTGAATGTCAGTATGAAGTGTGATCACACCAAAACACTTTTCCTTCCATGGGATTTATGGCCTGAACTGAAGGTGGGGGAGGGAAGGAGCTGACTCAGCTTGCTCACATTTAAAGAAATCTGCTGAGGCAATGCTTATGACTTTCTCTCTGGCAAAACAGTCTTTCATGGCATCCCTTCCTGTGAGGAAGGGAAGGGACAGTCCTCTGCTGTTGGAGTCTTCTGTCTCCACTTTAAATGACTGCTGCAGTACCGACTTGCCTGCTTTTGTGATGCTGTTATGGGATGATCTGTGGATATGGGTCTGTAGATACTGTCTTAGTAGAACCAATTCTCTATGTAAAGGTTTAAATACCAGTTGTAAGTACAGTGGTGTTTTGTGTGTTTGTTTAGGAAGTATTTTACAGTAAATCTCACTCTGGTAAGCAAAGTCCAGTCACATGCATGTTGCTGAATGTGGCATTGACTTCTGTAAGTGAATGAAGCCCACTGAAGCAGTCCAGTTGAAATCTGTAGGAGCAAAATCTCACTGGAAATGTATATATTATTTTTCTTCGACATTTCTGTTGAATTGATACAAACTTCTTGAAAGTACTAGAGAGCCTACAATTTGAGAGGGCTATTGGTAATTTTTGTAGTGGAAAATGTAGGAATCAGCTGTAGTATTGACTGTCCTTGGGTCAAGTCTTTTTCCCCACTTCTTGTTTTCCATACATAGGATGTTGCAACCTTCAAAGGGGACATGCCAGGGAAACATGCACAGGACAGTTCCACAGTAGCTAGAGCAAAGAGCATTTAGTATAATGTGAAAGTATGGTGGGCTTTTTGTTCTCTAGTTTCTGCTCCAGAATGCTGGAAACAAAAGATCACTTGAATGTTAGCATTTAATTTTCTTTTTATGATGTTTTGGAGAGTCTGATGGTTACAGTAACATGAATGGCAATATCTGAACACTTGTTTTTGTTTCTTTAGCGTCAACAGAGGCTTCAGAAAGAACGTTTAATGAATGATTTCTCCGCAGCCTTAAATAATTTCCAAGCAGTACAGAGGCAAGTGTCAGAGAAGGAAAAAGAGACTGTAGCAAGGGCAAGAGCTGGCTCCCGTATCTCTGTAAGTATTTGTAGACATTCTCTTGTGATGTAGTGGACTACAAATCATTTCAGAGATCTTGTCTTTGCCCACTGACTTCATGGTTGTCTACTGATACATCACTGAGTGCAAATGAGGCTCAGTAGGTTGTTTTGCTGTTCCAGATGTTGTAATTAGTAGGCACACATCTTGATACGCTGATGATACATCAATGATCTGAGTAAACAGACTCTCATCGTTGCCTCTCAGTTGCCTTTGATTTGCAGAGGCAGTCTGAATTTAAAATTAAATCTGAAGACTAATCTAAATCTGGTCTAAATTCCCTTAGGTTAAATCTGAAAGTTGAAGAGACAATGGCAAAGAACTCTCTGGACAGCATATGCCTTTTTCTTCAGGATATTCCTATTGATTTTGCTTGTTAGTAGTTCTGGTAGTCTGAAATATTAACACCTCATTTATCTATTCCAGGCTGATGAGCGGTTCAGAGAAGAGCAGCTTGTTTCATTTGATAGGTAACAGCTTCTTGTGTTCTTGGGGTACACTCTTACCTATGCATAATTAAAATTACCGTAGATATATTGTAACTTGGACAAGGCTCTTTCAGCTGAATGAAAAGCAGAAAGATGCTATGCAGTTATTACAGTGCTTATAATATACAGTGTTTAAAAAAAAAGTGCATGACAGTATTTGACCCTGCTGAAATGTAGATTCTTGTTCCAGTGGGAATAGTTCAGTCCCTGGTACGTGGTAGTTGGAGCTCCTGGTGTTCTGGCCTGTGAGCACAAGATTACCAGATATGTTTTCTGTCACATAGCTCTTTCCACAAAAAAAAAACTCCATACTTCTTTCACGAGTTTTGGTGTTATCTATGAGCCCATATGGAGCCATTACCAAGCAGTGGATGAGACTGCTTTAAACTCAGAAGCCTTGGAGGTAGTAACAAATTGATACCAGAACATGCGTAGTCAACATCACTATAAAATATCAGACACGTATATAGATTCTGCAGTAACTTTGTGCATGCATAGCAGATGAGTTTGCAGAATGTTGCATCAGCTTTACAGTGTGAGTCAGGTGAACTCAAGACACTGCAAAAGGATTTGTGATTACTACTTTGTCTGTTTTCATTACGTGTGCCTGAGAAACGGAGGATGAAATATGTTGGCCCTATCTGTATAAACCTTGGAATGTTCTAAATCGAGGCACCTATCTTAGATGTCTCATCCATCCTCCCCTGATCAGCTGTTTGGTGAGCACCCCCTTTTGTTAGTTCTGTGGTTCCACATGCTGAGTCAGAAGTGAAAGCCCCATGTTGTTCAGTTATAGAGATGCTGTGATGAGTTTGAAGTCTTGCTCACTAATGCGTGGGCTACCACATAAATACCTGTTTGTGCGGAGGCCCTCATCTCAGTGAGATGTAGCATGCAGCAACTACCCCACGTTTAAAATTGACCTTATGTGCTATACGTCAGAAACTTTTGCCTTAGACACCTGAAGATTCTACCGTCAACTCAGCTGAATTCCTGAATGTCTCTGCTATATCTGATCTAGCCAAGTAGTTTATTGTCATTTCTTTTTGCACTTGGAGCCTTTGGAACTTACTACTTAGAGTTATGTCACAACATGCCTGTTGGATATATTACAGTGCTTTCAGATATGCTTGCCTCCGAGAAGAAGAGGGAGATATTACCCTAGAAGAACTCTTTTGTGCTGGACACATAGATGACTTTGTATTATTGGTACTGCCTTCTCTGTAATCAGTGTGTGTAACTTACGTGGCAGTTATGAAGTACTGTCATCAGGGTAGGTGTGCACCATGATGCAGAGATTTTTCTAAACATCTCTCTTGATGTGTGACTTAATTTGCAGTTCTGGCTAGATTAATGAATTAAAATACTAAACTCTTTCTTCGTATCCCCAAATGGCAGATAGCAAGTGAGAATCTTAGAACCAAGATGCTTGTCAGGTGTCCTTTTGATCTGATAATGTTGTGCTTGCAGGCTGCTCTCCATCAAGACTTTCCCCCTGATTGATTCCCCCCTTTTTGTGGGGGATGGTGAGAGGAAAGGAAGGTACAGATATTTTAAAAAACAAACTTTAAAAAAAAAAAAAAAAAGCAACCTGAAATAAGGTCTGTTCTATAATGCGATAGGTAATGGTCACATCCTAGCACAAACTATCCTATGCATGTACTGCTTTTCAGTTTCTTCACTCTTCTTGGTCTGTCCCTATTATTGTTCTCATTTGTAACTGCTGTTGTAAGTCTGTAGCTAGTTGCAAGACTGGTGCTGTTCTGTAGGAATCTTCTCAACTTTAACACACGCTGGTGATTCAGTGTAATCATAGTGAGAAAATACGCATATGCTGAAGGAAACAATGTTTTACTTTCTTTCCTTCTCTTCACAGTGGTGAAGACTGGAGTCAAATGCAGTCTCAAGAAGAAGATGCAGCAATAACTGAACAGGATCTTGAACTTATTAAAGAAAGAGAAACGGCGATCAGGCAATTAGAGGTGAAGAGTAGATCCTGCACTTATGTTAACATATAGTTAACAATATTAGGATATAAACCAAAGAATCCATGCAGTGCTATCTAGTGGGATGGGCTGAAGAGACCTGAAGGTGGAGGAACAGTCCCTTGTAGAGAGGGGTGATTCCAAGATAAATCTCCCTGCTCCAGTTTATGGAGACTGGGTATATTTTTCTTCATTGTTCACCGATGGTCCTTCAGAGATGGTAGGAACAACTCATGACAGCGTTCATCTCGATTCTCTACTCTGCTAATTGCTAGTCGAATGAAAAAAAATAACGAGCAGTGAGAATATTGCAAGCTCTTATGTTAATTCCAAGTTCCATCAATAGCAACATCCAGTCACTTGAATCTGTGAGTGATGGTATCTATGCAGTTATTTCGAGTGATGTTCTGAAGAGGTACTAAGAATTAGGCTGCAAAAAAACTGTAACCAGTGTTTTGTATAACTTGTCAAACTTGTCTTCAGGCCGACATTTTGGATGTCAATCAGATATTTAAGGATTTAGCCATGATGATTCATGACCAAGGAGATATGATTGGTAAGTGTGTTTGGATAATAAGAAGCTTCTTTTCTAGTTCAGTTGCACATTCTGCCTGCGTAGTTCAGTTATTCTGATGTTTTGTACAAAAAGTGTTGCATTTCTTTTTTTTTTTAAGCACCAAAACTCTGAATTCTTCTACAAGTTCTCTTATTTTTCCATAGATAGCATAGAGGCAAATGTGGAAAGTGCTGAAGTTCATGTGGAAAGAGCCAGTGAGCAGTTACAGAGAGCTGCCTATTATCAGGTAAATTACACATGCTTGCATTATTGTCATTGTACAGGTGAGTACCAGTAATGGTACAGGCATAACAAGACATGAAGGACTGCAGCACACCAAACAGGCTGTTTAAAAACAGATAATGCAAGTTGGCACTCCCACAGTATTGTGCTGAAATGAATAGATAAAGCACTTGACTCAAGAACACTGTTGAAATTAGCCTTAATTAAGAGGTTACATCATCAGTCTGTTCATCTAGGTATTCTCAGCAGGTTTAAATGTTTAACTGTCTTTGTTCTCAAGGGAGAGCTGAACAGTTTTGCTAGCAGCAGACTGGCATGTTGTGGCCATCTTGTTAACATATCAGCTAAGCCAAGATTTCATGTATGAACTTAGACAAAAATAAAATACTTAAAAAACAAAAAAATCCTTGCCCAAACTGAGGAAGCTTGTGATGACCAGGATTTGCAGCACCTTTCTAACAGCTCAGTTTCCAACCTGTAATCTGACTTCCTTGTCCAGTCAGCGCTTCTGCACTGAGTCTCACTGCTGCTTAAATCACTTTTATGATGCTCATTGTTTTCCATAGCATCCTTACATTGTTGTTGGTGGAAGTGTCAGCCCAGTGACAGGACAAGAGGTGCTGGGCACTGGCTAGAACTCAAGAGGTTCTGTCTGAGCATCAGGGGGCACTTCTGTGCTGTGCAAGTGACAGAGTGCTGGAACAGTTGGCTTAGAGAGGCTGTGGATTCTCCTCCTTGGAGGAGTTGCCTGGATGTGGTCCTTAGCAGCGTGCTCTGGGTGTCCCTGCTTGAGCAGGGGGTCCTTGGTTGGACTAGAGAGACCCAGACACGTCTTCTGACCTCAGCCATCCTGTGGTTGTTGTGACTATTGGTTTAGGTTCTGTGAGGGGAAAAAGGTTTCTGCTCCTACACAAGATTAAAAAAAAAAATGGGCACTGTTAAGTGTTGAGATGCTGAAAAGCCTTACGCTCCAGTGCTGTTTAACTGTAAGGAGAGGAAAGTGTCTTTTGCCACCTGGCAGCAGGTAGTATTTCTAAATGTTTAGAGATGACAGTAAATCCAAATCAGGTATGCTAGGCATGTATTAGATATGTTTTTCTGGACAGAGGAGGAAGTGGTTATATATAACTAGTCTCAGAGCATTATATGAAGTTAAAAATACTCAGTGTATGTGGACAAACTGTAGCTTCCTATGATGAAGAAAGTGATCAAAGCTTTGAAATTAAGTACAGTAACTGTATGCTACATCATTGAAGCTGTAGAAATGCAATACTATCTCTGCACCAGTTCTAAGCGACTATGGGGGGCTGTATCACGGGAATGGCATTTTCATTTGTTTTACCTGGAAAATCCAAATAGCTAGAGATGTTTAACTTTCCTTTGCAGCCTTGGTGGCAGACCTTAGCATGAAATGTATATTAGGCGTATGTATATTATTCCCTTGAATAATTATGGGTACTGAGTGCTCTGGTTCACCAAACTTAGTAATGTGAACTGGCAAACTTGCTTTTTCTTCCTCATCTGCTCTTGGTATCAGTGGCTTTTTTTTTCTTCTTTCTCTAGAAGAAATCCCGTAAGAAGATCTGCATCCTGATTCTTGGTCTTGCTGTGGCCTCCATAATCTTAGGATTAATTATCTGGTGGACAGCAAAGTGAAATCTTCACATGGAACCTTGTCTCATGGCTGAGAATATTTTTCCCCCAGCATGAACAGGCAGACTAGTCTCGGAAATGAAACCACCCTGAGAGAGCACAAGCTGGAACTACTTCTAGTAATAGTTATTAGCAACTAATGTGCAGACAACTAGTGTTTGGAATTAGTGAACCATGGAGACAGTATTTATCAGTTTATATACAAATTATATTGTTTTATGTAACTAACATCTTGTGGTTTTGCTTTCTGTAATGGATTATTCCCTGTCCCAACTGTATGCTGAAGTGTGATCAATAATTGGAGATGTCTTGTTTAATTTGACAAATGGCAGAAATTTAACTTTTTATATGTACAGATAACTCTGTTGGACTGGAATAAGAATGACATTCAAAGAGGGCACAACACTGACTTTCATTACCTTAATCCAGCAGTTTCTCAAGTCTCCGGTATCTGCCCCGTGGTTTTATTAGTCTCTGGGTGGCTGTGGTTCTAAATTCAGTTGAAGACAAAGATGCCACTGCAGATCTGAGAAGCAAGAAGTATGCGTGGATGATAGTTGGAACCACTACGTGCTTGGGAACGGTCAGTTTAGCCTTGAGACTCACTGCTTTTATTAATTTTTGTGCATGGTTGGGGTTGTTTTTTTTTTAATGCACCAGTTGAGTACTGTAAGTCTAAGGACATCCTGTCTAGCAGTGCAATGTCATTGAAGAAACTAGCTGATGGTTTATTATTGAACACATAAATCTCTTCCAATGCTGACTCTCAAAGCACTAAAATACAAGTTGAGCTTCTTGCTCCTAATTGATTTTTCAGGGGGAAAGTGGTGCAAAGATGAGGAAGCAGGCACCTAAGCTTACAGGCAAACAAGACAGCTGAGTATTAGGAGAAATCCTGCTTTGAAGGACTCTTGAAGCTTATTGTAATGTCTTAGTAAATATTGTGTGGCTTGTGAATGTCTGTTATTTTCCCTTCTTTATGAAACAAAGTGCAGAAATTGGCTGAGCAAAGTGCTAAGGTTTTGAGATTGAGGATGTGCGTGCAGATTAAGGACTGCTGGTTTTAGCTGTCTTGCTAGCAGAGCTGGTCAGGACATAGCAGCCACTCCCTGCTTTGTTGTAGCTCCAAACTGACCTGCACTGAGGGATCAGTAATCTGTCCAAAGCCCAACGTAGTGTGGTAAATGCATCATACTGACCCATTTTGTATTTAACCCTTATTCCGTGTCTCCTGTGTAATAAAGTAAATGTGAAAGCTGGGAAGGGAGGCTTGTTCTCCCAATTGCACATTGGTTTGCACTACTACGCCATCATTCCGTCTAATAACTATCAATAAACACTTTTAAAAGCCTTTGTCAGAGCTTCTTTTTCTTGCAGCTTAAGCAGTGCCAGAAGTGTGGTTGCAGATTCCTCTGTAGGTCTGCTTTATCGAAGCACCAGCAGTGTTTCTTCCAATTTAGCATTGCAGTCTGTGATGCTTCAGAATGGAACACCTTCACAGTGAATAATTCAATCTTAATATCTAGTCTAAATCTACCTTCTTCCAGTTCAAAACCACTTCCCCTCGTCCTGTCGCTACCTGCCCGTGTGAAAAGTCCCTCCCTGCTTTCCTGTAGGCCCCCTCAGGTCCTGGAAGGGCTATAAGGTCCCTTCAAGCCGTCTCCAAGCTGCAGAGTCCCGGCTCTCAGCCTGTCCCTCAGGGAGCTGCTGCAGCCCTCTGCTCCCCTTCGTGGCCTTCCTCTGCACCCGCTCCAACAGCTCCATGTCCTTCTCGCCTTGAGGGCTCCAGAACTGGGCGCAGCACTGCGGGCGGTGTCTCACGAGAGCAGAGGGGCAGGATCACCTCCCTCCACCTGCTAAGCCATGGGTAAGCGGTGACTTTAAAGGGCGCGTTATTTCTATGGGAACGGAGAGCACCGCTCGGGCCTTCTGCAGCCGGGACTGCGCCGATTGCCGGCCGGCCCCTCCCCGCATGGCCGTGAAGCTGCGCGGCCCGGGCTGAGGGCGCTGCTCGGCCCCGCCCCGCTCGGCGCGGAGCACGCCGGGACGCCTCCCGCCGCCCCTCCCGCTCCCGGCTGCCCCCGGCCCGCCTGAATGGGGCAGATGCAAGATGGCGGCGAACGCGAACTCGGCCGGAGGCGGCGGCGGCCTCTCGCTCTTCGAGTGCCCCAGCTGGTGAGCGGGCCGCGGCTGCACGGTTCTGTGGTGCTGCGGGCCCGCAGCGGGCCGCGCCGGAGAGCGGCTGCCCGGCGGGTCGGGCCGGGCCGGGCCGGGCCGGGGGAGTGGCGCCGGGGCGGGACGAGCCGCGGGGCTGCGGCGCCTCGGGGCCGAGGAGACGGTCCGCCCGGGCCGGACCTCCCGCGGGGAGCGGGGCGGCGTTGGGGTCGGGGGTCTGGGCCGGAGGGAGCCCGGCTCAGCGCCGCGGGGCCCGCTGGGGGCAGCTTGGGCCGGGGTAGCGCTGCGTGGGGCCGAGCTGCGGCGGTGCTGCGCCTCTTCCGAGCGGCGCTGGGGCGGCGGGCGCGGCCGTGTCAGGATGGAGGCAGCGCGGGAAGCCGGGGCAGAGCGATGTGCGGGACGTGGGTTCGGCTGAACTGGTCGTCTGCACGGCGCTCTGCCCGGAGCAGGGACGGGGTGGGCCTTCCCCGCTGCCCGGCCGGGCCCTGCTCCGCTGCTCGGGGGATGGATGGGGAAAATGGCACGACAGAGATGAAAGGGGACGGCAGCGCCTTGGTGCGAGTCCTCCACACGCGTGTGCGTGACTGCAGGCCCTAATTGCACAGTCATCCGGCTGCAGGTCTGGGCTGTTAGTGCTGGAAGGCAGTGCTCAATGAGCGGGTGCACGGCCAACGTGCTGTTCAGTTTTCGTTTGTTCCCTAAGCACCTGCTTTAAATAGTAAAGCCATCTAAATCTTAAATAAAATTAAAATAATGTTTGAGCTGGATATAGGCAGTGTCAAGCATCTCTATGAGGCAAGATGGTGATCTGTAAAGCGGCGATGTGAGTTAGACCAAACCAGCGAATGGAATCACAGCATGGTTGGGTTGGAAGGGGCCTCCCAGACCGTCCAGTTCCAGGCCCCCTGCTGCGGGCAGGGCTGCCCATCAAGCCAAGGTCAGGCTGCCCCGGGCCCATGCGTGGCCCTGAGCACCTCCAGGGATGGGGCACCCGCAGCTCTGGGCAGCAGCGCCTCACCGCCCTCTGAGGGAAAACTTCCCCCGACATCTGATCTAAATTCCCCTTCCTTTAGTATAAAGCTATTCCCCCTTTTCCTGTCGCTATCTACCTGTGTAAGAAGATGATTTTCCTCCTGTTTATAATCTCCCTTCAAGTACTAGAAGGCCTTAATGAGGTGTCCCTGGAGCGTTCTCTTCTCCAGGCTGAGCACCCCCAGCTCCATCAGCCTGTCTTTGCAGGAGAGGCGCTCCAGCCCTCTGAGCATCCTGGTGGCCCCATGCTCAGTACCTTCTGGATATCCAACTTGAAATTTGAAAGCTGGATTGTTTTTCTTAGCCTTTTTATATGACAGCGCTCAACAACTTGCATTACATTTGGTGATAAATTTGGGTGATCTCCACCACTGAAAGCTATAGATGGAACAGCTGGGAGAAGTATGGCTTACTCAGTGCTTAGTTTCAGTTGCTTGAATGCTATTGTAGAACAGTTCCTAAAGAGGTACCTTGTGGAGGGGATGACTGCCTGTAAAGGGCCTCTTCAGCTCTGTCACCTACTGGTTCTGCTGCAGGCAAAGCAGGGGCTCACAGCCAGGCAGCTTTCTGCGCCGTGCTGCTGCTGACCTGACCCAGGTTTGAAGCACAATCCACTGCACTGGGATACGGTCCAAGCTGGAGTTTTCACACCCAGCAGTAAGAGGCCATCTCAGGAGACTGGGGCCCTGTTTCTTCCTAACAATTCCAATCTTTTTCTTTTTTCTTTCCTTTTTTCCTTCAATCTGAATGTTCTTTTAGTATAATTTCCTGAAGTACTTCACAAGTAAACCGGAGTTTGTGTTTGGACACTCATGCATTTGAAGGGAGCTCCTTATTTTTCTGAGTACCTTTATTGTACATGTACAAATCATAATGTTTCATGCAAGCTTTATGCAGGATAGTGAAGGTACCCCTGGCTGTCTATTCTTACATGCATTGTTGTGCAAAGATGTGGCGATTAATTTCAGTGAATAACTCCTTTTTGTGTGGGCCAACATGAAATTCTTGGTTAACACTTATTTTGAAGCAGGTAAGTAGTTTCATTAACTGAATTAAAATAATTTGAAGCAGGAAGCCAATATAGATAGCTACCAGTCACAGTGTTTGTGTTCTACAAAAAATATAGGCAACTGAAAATGGAGACTGTTGGACACTTAGGGTTGGTGGGGAGGATCTCTCCTGTCATGCTGGATTTATTCTGGTTTATTTTTCCAGTCTGGAAAGAGTAGAATGTATTTCTTGTTAAAGATTTACATGACCTCCCTTAGTATCTACTGAATTACAGCTTCTAGCTCACGATTTGAAAGTACTTACTGCTTCAGGGCAAACCAAAGAGCACGCAGTTACGATATTCAGTAAGTGACGAGTTTCTCATCATTAGGATTCTGTAGAGTGGAAATGGTTGCAGTGGCAGAATTGGACCAATCTGAAGCTCTGAATTCCAGAGAATCCCAGTGTGGACATATCCCAGACTTTGGTCTAGGCAGCCGGGTAGACCTTAGCAGGGAGAGCTCTGGGTGCCCAGAAGCCATCCCATTTCGGGGAGCTTTCATGGTGAGTAGCAGCTTCTTCTGCAGGGAGTGCCTTCCAGTCTCATTAACTTGTGTTGGAACCAAAGTCATAGTCTTTATTTACCTATTTTTTCTTCTACCTCCACTTGGAGCTGCTGTAAGGGCTACAAATACCTATCATATAAGAAATATATCTTAAACATGATTGTCCAAAGTAGTTGTTTTTTCCCTGTCTTTGAGCTGTTGGTCATGCTTTTGAGCTCTGCCTGTGTTGTTTTATCTGTTCTTCCCCAATATGGATAATGTTGTAGTGTTCAGTTTCCAGAAAAGACTGAAGTTTAAGGGTTTCAATGGCTTAAAGTCTGTACTTTGGTTTGGTTCTCATGCTGGTATGGGTCATTCTTTTTTATTTCCAGCAGTTGAACTAACTCAAGACAGCACTTATTATTTGTCATCTGTCTTAATAGTATTCCCTTTCCTTGCTTCTCATTTATGCATGCACTGTAATTCTTCCATGGACTCGTGCAGCCCAAGGGCACGGGCTACATAATTAAAGTCAGATTAAAGCTGTAATCAAGACGTCGGCAGTGCTTTTCATGGATTACAGTTAGTCAAACCACAAGACTTCACAGTGTCCTTAAGAAACAATTACGTGTCCTGGCTTTATTGGGACTCTGGCATACCTTCTGAGGTGGCTTTAGTCCTGTCAGGTAGAGATGTGCTGGGCCTGGTTTTGAGGTGGACATCACCTGTTTCATGGATATCACCTGTCTTTCCTTCTGTCCTGGTTAGACTTGTATTTGGGATCAGGAATCGTGCTGTGCTCTGTCAGGACACGCCAGTAGCTGGGATGTCAAGCTTGTTCTGCAGTGTACATACATGTAAAATAGTATTCCTGACTGGCAGCAGTGGTTTCAGTTTGTGTGAGCACAGAACAGGCCGCTCTGGCAGTGATTTTACACAGATTTCTGGAGAGGGTGAGCTCTAGAGCTTTGGAAATTGTGCCTTGTCCTTGAAGCTCAGCATGAAGATGTGCATAGCAGTCACCTACACTAAGATTTTAGGGAGTGGCTAAATTAGTCTTCCGAGCCCACAATTAAAAACCTAAATAACTGACCTGATTTTAAACGAACACAGAACTGAATTTGGCCTGTCTGTGTCCCGAACAACTAAAGCTCAAGATTTCTCTCTGGGCTGGATAGGGCTTGCTTCAGTGAGGCTCTCCATTTCAACTGGATGCAGATGTTGTAACCCTGCTGTTATGTCAGCACTGAGTGTTATTGCTGTTGAAAAGGTATTGTTGAGTTCAGTTCCATTATTTGGTACTTTCTAGCTAGGATCACATCCCAAAGCATTGGTGGCTTTGTTCTCGTTTTCTGAAATGTTTCCAGCTTTTTGCCCCATACAGGATTCAGCTCAGCCTGGGCTCTTCATCTTCTTGTCTGTCTGTGCCTATCCTTTCCCATCACTGTCTAGTTCTGCAATAAAAGGTTTGCCATCAAGGGTAGAAATAATCCATACAGATTCATCACGGAATCATAGAATGGCCTGGGTTCAAAAGAACCATAATGATCATCGAGTTCCATCTCAGCACAGCACAGAGAACAGGGATTCTGCCTTTAAAGCACAAGGTGAGGAAACTGAAGAAACACATTTTCTAGTTTCTAATACAGAAGAATGAATCTTTGCCTTCTGTTGTTTAAGTGTTTCAAAAACCCAGTCTGGACGTTGCTTTAGTTTGCTGTTGTCCCTCTGAAATACATCACTGCTAATCATTATTAAGCAGTTTTTGATTGGATTTGCTATGGGAGGGCCTGGACTTTGCCATGTCCAGCTGCTGGGCTGTATTTTGAAGGAACTAACTATTGGAATCAGGGAGCAGAGGGTGTCTGCCAGGTGAGCCATCTTTCTTTGAGAATTGCTTTCAGGATGCATAGGAAGTGGTCATTTAAAATGCTGTAGAGGGGATCGGGTGAGTGTATAAGCAGTTGACTTTGAGGAGGCAATAGCAATTTAATAGAGTCTATGGCTGACTGGGTTCATGGTTTTTTCATTAATGACCTTGACGAAAGCGACTGCAATTCTTACTAGTAAGATGTGTGGTCAGCCTAAAAAGGTCAGAGTGTTGTCCAGTCCTTCTGGTATAACTGAAGACAAGAACAATAAAAATGAGGTAAATACAGGGATATAAGATGGAGGTTAGTTAAGTTCTAACTACTTAAGTGAGGAACTCCTAGCCAGAAACTCACTGATGAGAAATAGAAGGATAAGTACAAGATTTAATCTCAGAAGGACCATCAATCTCTAGTAACATAAATAAATACAGACTCACGCTCCACCTGAGCTGGATGTGTCTCTTTGTAAGGAATGGAGGTGGCAATGCTGTTGTAGAATTTGCAGGTGAAAATGTGCAATCTCTGTCACCTGGACTTAGGAAAGCTCATTTCAGACTGAACAGATAAAATGGACAAAGTCATAGGTGAGGGAATGGAGATGTTACCTTGAAACTGAACAGAGCTTTTGTTGTCTAGTGAAGTAGAATCAACCCTGACTTCCACTGGCTGAAGTATCCTCAAAGAAGGATAGTACTGGCAATTAAAAAAACTGAGGGATGAGAGCAGCAAAGAAATTTAGGTTGGAAAACAAAGGAACAATTTTAGCTAATAATTGTTCTGTTGTTGCTTATGGCTTGACATTCATTGTTCAGTGCAATTGGGTGCAGTTTGAACTGAGTTTTTGATGCCATAGAACCTTTAGTTCTCTCTAATGGGGTATTTAAGTCCCTCCTTTCAGAGGTTCTATATGCATATAGGTTTCTGAATTTCACTGTATTCCATGGAGACCTTGTTCCCAAGTAGGTAACCAAGGGAACCTGAGTGAAGCAGTGCAGTCTCATTCTGTGTGGAGCTGTGCATTGTAACAAGACAACAAACAGTGCTAAGGTGAAGTTCTACAATTGCTTTAACCCAAATGGAATGCTTTGTTCAGTTCAAGCAGCTCCAGTTCTCCTCAGAACTCTTCCATCAGACAGACCTCACGGGGACCTTCTGGGGAGGGCAATTAAGAACGTGCTAATTTGAAGCCTGTGCTTATGTCTCCTTGCTCTAGTTGAAATGGACTCAATGCTCCTCATGGGTCCCTTCCAACGTGGGGTATTCTGTGATTCTGTGAATTATTTTAATTCTTCCAAGAGCAGAGGAAGTCATAAATATCTCCCATCCACCTCTGTTTGAAGTTCAGTGCCCTAACCATTGTATTTCCTCCAGACAGAGCAAGGTTGGATCAGAATTACTGGGCGCTTCTTTCTGCAGCCTTCTTCTCTCCATCCAAGTGGGAAGAAACCACTCTGTGTGAGCTAAATAATAACCCTAAAGAGTTTGGCCTCAACACTGTATTTATTCACCACTGCATGTTCCATTGCTGACTTGATCTCAGCTTCAGCAGTGTGTGTGCTGCGTGTTGAGAAAAGCATGTATGACTTATTTCCATTGCTGGTGCACAAGATCACAAACAACCCTTGTGTTCACCACGCATCTTTACTGAGTCCTTTCTATAAAAAAAGAACAGAAGGATGGTAGCACTAATTGAAAACATCAGCCGAGATGGTTTCCTGTCACACCATGTCAGTTACTGTCCCACCTCTTGGCAGCACTGTGGGCCTTTGGCTGCCAGGAGTTGGAGCTTTGTGAAATGAGCACTGTGTTTGGATGGTCATGTTTAGCATCTAATGTTGGACCAATCACCACAGATGTCCTCATTCTCCTTTGCTGTGGAATTAAGCTGTAAGTTAACCTTGAGTGACACTGCTTTCTACAGATGATGCAAATATTAGAAGAGGTGCTCTTCTTGCTTTCAAAGCCAAGGATTATTGATTACCATGCTTCAAGAAATAATGAATATTTGTAGCGTTCATTAAGAGGGCTTAGGGAATGGATACTTGCATGCTTTTTTTTTTCCCCCTAAGCTCCTGAAGAGAGATACTCCACTTATTCACACAGAGGGTGGTGTCACACTGGAACAGGTTGCCCAAGGAGGTTGTGGATGCCCCATCCCTGGAGGCATTCAAGGCCAGGCTGGATGTGGCTCTGGGCAGCCTGGGCTGGTGGTTGACAACCCTGCACATAGCAGGGGGTTGAAACTAATGATCATTGTGGTCCTTTTCAACCCAGGCCATTCTAGGATTCTCTGATTCTAAGATTCTAGTTAATTGAGAAATAAATGAGTAGGAATAATAGAGGACTCTGCTCCTATATGAAGTTACCTCAGAGGGCATGTGTATAGTAACCAACTGATCCAAGGGCACAGAATGAACCTTCAAAACGTCCCAGGAGCACGAAGATCTATATTTAACCCCTTCAAAAAACTTGAGTTACCAGTGACCTTTCTTTCTTCCCATGAATGCTGAGAATGTCACTGTCCATTGTCACCGTTCCTTTGGCTTGCACTGTGCAGTAAGAAAAGTAATAAATGGAAATGTGATCTCTGGGGTTGTTCTTGGAAGGGCAGCAGTGCAGAACTGGGTCACTGCTATTGCACAGAGAGCCACAGAGAAAAGCAGCAGTGGTACTGTCAGCAAGAGAGTGTTACAAATACACATTTTTAAAGGTCTAAGCAGAAAAAGATGGTTTGCTCTCAGCAGTCAAGGATCCTATGTTGTGAACGACAGCGTACTGATGCCATGGGGCTGTTGTGGTTGTGAATGCTGAACACCAGCGTTAATCCTTAATGTTCAGCTACGTGTTAGTGTTGTTTTGCTGTGCCTTCCTGAATCCCAGGTGCTCCCTTTTTCCAAGGGAATGAAGCTGCCCAGTGAATCTGCTTCATAGGGTAAGCAGGAGTGCAGCCACAGGGCAGGGGGAGCTGAGCTGTTGGGAGAATTTGGTGGAGGAGGACTGTACTGCTGTAGGATCACGGTCCCCTTCCCATCTAATGCTGTCATTTCTTCCATGCTACCTGTGTCTGTAGGGAAGTTTGATTAAGTGGAAGAACGCTGGCCATTGGCCAACATTTTTATATTACTCAGCTATGTATGAAACCCTTCTGATGTTTTTGACCATCACCAGTTCTAGAGGGGAGCAAAAGGACGATTTTTGGCTGTTAAATCTTTTTTTTCCCCATATAAATTTGCTTACATTTGTGTTGCATTGGTCTGTAGATCTAATAGAGCATTGGCTCTACTATTAATGAACTTTTCGCTAAATACTTTGATACTATACTTAACTTTCTTTATTTTCCAGGGCAGGAAAACCTCCACCTGGCTTACATTTGGATGTAGTCAAAGGAGACAAACTCATTGAGGTATGAAAGCAGATTTTGTGTGTGCTCAGTGTGTCACATATATAGGCACCAGTGGTAGAAAATCTCATAGCATTTCCCACACCCACTCATAAATACTTCCCTCCTCTCTGATGTTTGTTAGTCAAATAACGTGGGGAAAGAAATCTCAAATCCAAAAGAGTAAGAATACAAGTTCTTCAAAAACCAACACACAAACCAAATGCTCTTCATGTTTTTGGCAGAGAAGACCTAAGCCAGTGACTCTATTTTAGCCACAGAGAGACTCCTAACCCCCAGTTGACTGAAACACAGACAAAAGTTTCCAGATAGCAAAGTCAAGCCAACTTCTCTGAGCAGAAATTTGGAAAACTAAGAACTCAGTGTTAGATGAAGAAGGACTTAAGGAGCTTAGTCTTTGCTGATTTGTACTGTATGTTACCACAAGTGCATCAGACATGAAGTGTTTCTTCTGATGTCTTGCAGGAGAGATTTACTATTTAAAAATTGATTAAGATACCAGAATATGCTTTGCAAAGGAGACAAAATAGAGGATTTACAAATAAGTTTGTATTTTCCCAGGCCAGAAAACAGCAAAAAGAAGCTTTATGGGGATAGTCCGTAACTTGTTGGTTTTACAGATTGTTTTAAGAAATTTCTCTTAGTCCACATTTGAAAACACAGGCAGTTTGCAATGCCAGCGTTGACCTTTGTGAGATCTTTGCTCACCCTTAATTTGAAAGGAACTAGGTACCAACACGTGTAATCACATCTTCACAGTACTTCATTACGTCATGTACGGTGTGAATGAATTGGCTCATACCAGTATGGGCTATCCTTCAATGCAGGTATCCTTCACTGGCTCTCCCTAGCCCACAATAACTTTCAATCCCATTGCATTTTTTGTCTTCAAACGATGCTCCATGTCTTTTTTCAGTGTTGTTGTATGTTAGGAACTGTTTTAGAGGTTTCGGAGGTCAGAGCTGAATTAGGACTGCTTGTCAGCTCAGCCATCCCACTGCTATCCTATCAATAGCATCTGTGGCAAGGATTGTACTTGGCATCAGGCTTTCCAGTATTTCTTTCAGGCCATGTAAGGAGATGGTGAGCAAAGCCAGCTGGCAGTGCCTTTGTTTTTTCTGGTCTCTGGCAGGTGGCCTTACTGCAGCCCTCCCACCTGGGACACTTATTCTATGAGACAAGGTTTTTCTTGTCATATTTCTTTTAGATATTTGAGAATGGAGAGCTTTTGGGTGAAAGAGCCTATATGGAGCTGCTAAATTAATCCACAGAGGCTGTCAAGGGAGATCTGTTCCAGACTGAAAAAGGCAGCAGAATGCAATACAGAAGCTGAGAATGCACCATTGGTTTAGGCAATACATGAACAAATTCAGCATTGATAAACTGCCAGCTAGGAATATCATCCTGGTTCTGTCACATTCCAAGGATGGATGGTTAGGCTGTGCTACCCAGAGCTTTTGGATCTGCAGAAGGCCAAGTTTGGCTTTGTAAGCCTGAGGTCTCTGTCTGAATTGGAAAAATAGATGATGGAAACACCCAGATTCCCTTTTCCTACTATCACATACTAATCCAGCAGTTCTTTTTGCTTAATCTTAACAGCCTTTGCTAGCCTACTATCCAAGTACTCAGAGGTTCAGTAGAGGATGTGATCATGGAGAGGTTAGGGTGTGACCATAGAGTCCTACTTCATTTCTGGAGCATCTGATGTTGATCATCAGCGTTGAGGCATCTCAAGTGAGGGGCACTTTGCCTGCCATGCAGTGTGTAATGTGCTGAGTGCTGCAGCATGTGGTGACTGCTGGGTACAGGCACATGTGTAGCATGGAGGTCCTGCTTGCTGTAGTGGCTCCTTGAGCACTTGATACTAACCGAGCCATCTGTATCCCAGGTCTCCTCCAGAGGTCTGAGGTATACTTTGTGATTGCTGGGTCTGAAAAGTGCAACATTAAAACAAGCCCTGCAGTGTTTAAGCTCAGTGTGTAAAGGATGACACTGGGTTATAGCTCAGAGGCACAGAAAATATTGGAAACATCACTGTGAAGTAGAGGCAACAGTGATTTGTTGCAAGACTTCCAATTTCTGAATTTGTTTCAATCTTAGCAATACCTTTTGAAGCACCATTTAATGAGTGCAAATGAAAACCCATTGGACGTTTGTTTTGGAGTAGATTTTGGACAAGAATGAGAAATAACTGGATCGATTTTTGTGGTCCTTGAAATCGTATAAATGCTGAAATATGGAGTAAGAAATAAGCTTTTAAAGATCCATTCGTTTGTATACCAATTTTGTTTAGGTAACTTGTTTGAATATGCAAAAATAGAAGTCAGTGCTCATCTTTCTCACAAACTGAAACCACAGATTTCATCGGTACAGAGGTATTGAATTTGGGGAGCGCACTCAGTGCTGAACTGAATGGGGGGAGTACTGTGTATTGCTTGTCATAAAGCTGTTGGTGTGAAGGTGTGTTATAACAAGGTGTCAAAAGGTGTGTTATAACAAACTCTATTTGCAGATCAGTAGCTGGGTGAAACAGCTATAATATTAAGGGGCAGTAACTGTGGTGAGGGAGAACATTGGAATGCTAAGTGTCGATTAGGGCTTACAGGGGAAAAGGGGTAGTCTTGTGAAAACCAGTATTTGTAAAGAGACAGTGGTAATAAAGTACCCAGATGATACAAGAGTCCAGGAGACTCCTTCAGAGTATCAATGTATTGTTCTAGTTTGAATTATAATGAGCCTTCAAGGGATGCAGTTCTCCACAAGACACAAGTAAATTCAAAGGAGAGACCTCCATGCTTCAGATGTTCCAACAGGAAGAATATAATTGTTCACATTTTATTTGCACTTGGACCTCATTTGTCAACAGATACTCTGTGTGAAGGTGGATTTCTGATTAAACAGTGATTCTTGACATGTCAAGTGAGATGTTAGAGAGAGGAATAACTGGGTATCTTCCACATTCAGCTGTTCTGAATTTAAAAGGAAGCAATGCAAATTTCTATGCCGATCAGTGTCAAACTCTACTGACATATTGGTCAGTTGATGATGCTTTGTTTTGCATTTACTCTGTTTATTCACATTCTTGAACTTTTCCAGGAAGCTTCAAAAGATTCCAGGAGTCTAATATCCTCTTCTGTTTGATATTCTATCTCAGAAACTCATCATTGATGAGAAGAAATACTATCTCTTTGGGAGGAATCCTGATCTGTGCGATTTTACCATTGACCACCAGTCTTGCTCTCGGGTCCATGCTGCCTTGGTCTATCACAAACATCTCAAGAGGGTTTTCCTCATAGATCTAAACAGCAGTAAGTAGCATAACATTTAGTCCAATAGTACTACTGTTTCAGTGCTTTCCTTTTATTTTTTGTTATTGTTTGCACTGTGTGGCCAGATGGTCATAATCTAAAATAGCATCCTAGTGAAAGATTGGCAGTGGTTAAGAACAAGTGAGTGCTTGTTCCAGGCAACTTATCTCTGCTTCCCCTTGTGTTGTTCTAGACTCTTAAGAGATGCAGAGAGTGAAAGAAAATCACTTGACCTTTCCTTCACAATTGTAATGAAACTTTCTATTCTGGGGGAGGTTTTCTAAGATCTAAAAGCTGACATACTGTGTTTTTCACCAAGAGAATGATTCCAGACATGGTACATTGGGGCGTACAGGATTTTCTGCAGTCATAGTTTGTGAGATGGTAGGTAAAATGTACACACTCATGTTTTCAGCAGTGCTTCATTGGTTTGAATCTCTGGAAACCATGCACAGGTTTTGAACTTCTCAAGGCTTGAACATTGTGAGCTCAAACAGATGACTGACATTGTTTTCCATTGTGATGTTCCCAGCACATGGCACGTTCTTGGGTCACATCCGTTTGGAAGCTCACAAACCCCAACAGATACCCATTGATTCCACAGTTTCATTTGGTGCTTCTACACGGGCATATACTCTGCGAGAGAAGCCTCAGACACTGCCATCAGCAGTTAAAGGAGATGAGAAAATGGGTGGTGAAGATGAAGAGCTCAAGGGTTTGCTGGGCCTGCCAGAAGAGGAGACGGAGCTTGACGTGAGTATGATGGTCCACTGTTCTTAGATGGTGTACCCATCTGCAACAGATGACATTTTTTACTTGTTTGCTTGGTTCAGGTTCTTAATTTCTTGTCCATGAAGATGGTCTGAGGTGTCTTCTGCTGGTAGAAAAATACAGATCATCTAATTCTGCCATGATAGGGTATCTTCATGCTTTTTCCCAGAGTCAGTGCTCCAATAATCCCACTATTCCAGTAGTCTTTTCACAGAGGGATTGCAGGCCTTGCAAAGAGTTGTCTCTTGCCAACTAGGTCACGGGTGATTTCCCATGCTGCTCCCCATTGCCAAATAACAGTGAATGCAGCACTGTTTCCTACAGTTAGGTAGGGGAGAGTGGCAAAGCAGTTTGCATGGTATTCACAGGATCATTGAGTTTGAAAAGGAACTCTCAGGATCATTTGGTCCTACCCCTCTGTTCAAGCAGAGTCAGCTAGAACAAGTTGCCCAAGACGGTTCCTAGTTAAGTTTTTAGCATCTCCACAAAAACACTCAACAGCATTTCTAGATAATCTGTTCCAGCATCAAAACACTTTTTCTTCCTAGGGGTCTAGAGATGAAGCTAGACAGTGGGGGGCAATCTTTTGACATGCACGGCTGATGACAAAAGCAGACTTCACACACTTCTTGCTTAAAATGTTTCTTCTCTAAATCTTTTTTTAGAACCTGACAGAGTTTAACACAGCCCACAACAAAAGAATTTCCACACTAACCATAGAGGAAGGCAACTTGGATATTCAGAGACCAAAGAGAAAACGGAAGAATTCCAGAGTGACATTCAGTGATGATGATGAAATTATCAATCCAGGTAAGTAGTTCACTCTCTAGTTGATAACATTAAAGGCCCAATTTCCAATATTCTTATAGAGATTCCTCATGGCTATATATAGGTAAGAGAACAGAAATTTGGCAGGGAATATTTGAGATCTGCTATTTCAGAGAAGCTGTCCTGTCTCACTTAAATCTGTGATTTCTGCTTTTCTTCTCTCTGTAAAATTTCTGTATGATTTTCTGCAGGATGGAGATGTCACATTCAGCTTAACTGTTCAGTTTTAATCAGATGTTGGAAAGACCTCATGGGTCCAAAAGAATGAGAGGTTTTGAATTCTTTGCCTTCTGTAGAATCTAAATGAAAATTGAACTTATTGTTTGTTTTTTAATCAGGGCCTTACTGTTTTCCCTTCCTGTTCAGTATCTGTCTTCAGCTCAGTTTTTTGCTACTTGTCTAATTCAACATACTTCTAGAGATGTATCTAATTCCTCTTTAGTTATTTTTCTTCCTCAGCTGTTTTATGTTAATGACATTAATGATATCTTATATGGCTAATACTCATAGTAAGCGCAGCTGATTCGTAAGTCTTGCCTTAATTTGATAATGCATAACACCCAGAATAACCATTCTTATTCATAATGTAGCTCTCAGAACATCTTCGTGTTTGATTTTTCAGAGCCTGCGTTGAATTCTTCTGACTCCTTCAAGGCCTCCTAAGGCCTTTAAGGACCAGCTCTTGTGCCTTTGAGCATGCACAGTGCGTTGTCCAGCAGCACCTTTCAGCTCACAATTCCCTTCTGTCTGAGGGGTGTAAACTTGAATGTCCATCTATCCCTTCTCCTAGATCGCTTCCCTATTTTCTATTTGAATGGAAGTTTTCCTTTCCAGAGTAACTGATGAACACTCCTTGAGACAAAACCACTAGGTGTCCCCACCCAGCCACTTAGCTCTTCTTATTAAAGCATGCTTGTGCTTTCTGAGGGCTGCTAGAGTGCTGGCTTTTAGAAAAGTAGATCCATGTACCAATTCTTCATGTAGGTTCCTTCATGTCCTTACTTGACTGATGTTCTGTTTTTCCTTTTGTTGATTCTGAAAGCTGCACTGTTCTTCCCTTTGCAGAGGATGTGGACCCTTCTGTTGGGCGTTTCAGGAACATGGTACAGACAGCAGTAGTCCCTGTTAAGGTACACAGTAACTTTCAGTTCTCCAATCAGTCCATTCTTACAGTGATTAACTCACCACATGGATTACACCTTAGAAACACAATGTGCTATGGTGGAAGGGATTTTCTTTTTAAGGAGAAGTTGTGTTTATGTATCACAATTATACTTTTTGGCAATCTGACCATTTTGCATTAAGTCCAGCTTATCTTCTTTCTTTAATAGCACATGGAATCAATGGCAATTTTTTTTTTTTTGCACCCCAAAAGAACCACCTTTCAGTGTGGTAATTCTAGGCATTGGTTGAAACTGTGGGAAATATGGAAAACAAGAAGTAAAAATGAGAAACTGTTTATTTAAACCCTGTAAGTGCTGAAGGTTTGATAAGGCTGTCTACTAGAACTTAGAGAGTTAAGGCTGTCCCAGGATGAGTGTGTTGCCAGTGCTGTGTTTAATTTGAATACTCTAGGAAGTTATGCAAAACTTCAGGTAACTAAGCAACATTTGTTGCTTGCATAGACTAGGTAATATATGTGGAAAAGGATCATCCTACCTAAGCCACAGACTTACTGCTTGCAGGAGAAGATTTGGATGATCAGGATCATTCAAGTGATGTAGAAATTGCAGTTTCTTACTAAAGGGGAAAAGAGGGACTGTATTACTGACCAATGACCTACCTGGTCTGGTGTTCAGGAAAAGCTCAAGATTGGTATGCATTCATTGTGCACTTTTAACCATTTATTACTGAGTAGTTTTCAAAGAAACCCAAAGGAAATATTCTGGGACAAAGATTGGGAAATCCACTCATATCTATGACTACTTATTTGTGGCCTCTCTTAGTGTGTTTTGGGGGAAAATTGTGTAGCCATCTAGTTTAAGTAGCTTTCTTGTTTCATGTATTTTGTGTAACTGTTAAAATGCTTTCCTCTACAGAAAAAACGGTTGGACAATCCAGGCTCACTGACCACAGATGACTCTGCAACACGGCGTATGCAAAACTTTCCCTACAGTGGAGGATTATATGGTGGTTTGCCTCCAACTCACAATGAGGCAGGTTCCCAGTCACACGGCGTCCATGGGACAGCACTCATTGGTGGTCTGCCAATGCCCTACCCCAATCTTGCCCCAGATGTGGACCTGACTCCTGTTGTACCGTCAACAGTTAACATGAACCCAGCTCCAAATCCTGCTGTCTTTAATCCTGAAGCTGTGAATGAACCCAAGAAGAAGAAATATGCAAAGGAGGCATGGCCGGGCAAGAAGCCAACCCCTTCTCTACTGATCTGAGTTAGGTTTTGTTGAGGGAGGGTGGGAGTTACGAACTCCAGAAACTGTTTATGTGTAGTATTGTCCTTTTGAAATTTTAATGTCCTAACCAGATGTGATACGGAGATTGGAGAAGTGAAATAATCCTCTAAAGATCTGTCTTCAAACGTTTTTATAACTGTTTAAAAAAAGACAACAACAATATAGCTACCACCTCCCTTTGAACCAAAATATATGGCAGCCTTTTCTTAGCCTCTATCCCCAGAGGTCTTTACTATGAATTTTGATCATACAAGTTGAAGGGGCAGAATCACACAATTTAGTTATCATTTATGGCATGACCCTGCAAATGTGTGTATTTAGGTGTTGTGCTTACTATGAGTAACGTCGTTCCTGCCAGGCTTGCTCATAGCAGGTCAGCTGTATCAGAAGTCGATATTCTTGGGGCCAGGCCTTCCAGAAATCCCACTGGTTTGAGTTCTAGAACTTGCTAAATACAGGCCAGCTTTTATTTTTTATCTTTTCAAAGCCTCACACATGTGGGGCATTTCTTTTTTTTTTTTTTTTTCCTACTTTGACTACAACTTGTTTTAATTTCCACCCAAAGCACTGCAGCATCACGTGAGTTCATGAGAACTTGGACTTGAGATGGATGAGGAATCTCTGGGCTTCTTGAGCTGTGGTCCAGTATTGTACCACAGACTGCTATGTGGGTGGATAAAGGGGCACCCATGGATGGATCTGAGCTTGTGTTGGTGTTTGTGGCAGCAAACAAGCATGGCAAGCCTAGGAGCATTTGACTGGTGGCTGGAAACTATCTACAGTGTACAAAGAATCAACAACAACGTAGTGATAACTGAAGGTGGAGTTAACACAGAGGAAGATACTTTTTTAAACTTGATGGCCCTTTTAACTTAAATAGTTTCATTCTTACTTGCAGATGGCATTTCTGAGCTTAGAGTATGTGACATGCAACAAGGCACAGGTGAACATGAGCAGCCATCAGCTGTGTTACAGGACTCTCATGTTTAAAACTGCAGTCTACACAGTATTTTGGCTGCTGGTAACAGAGGATAAGAATTACGTGCTACCTAAAGCTAGAATACAGATTCTCAGTAGAGATTCTGCCTCACCCTGAATAAAGCAGTACACCAAGTTCAGGTTGGTTTCATGACATGAGCCTTTATCCTTTTTTTTTTTTTTTTAACTATTTCATCATTTTTCCCCATTGAGTAAAATGAGAATTGTGATTTGGATTTGGATTGTTGTTTCTAGCCCATGAAATCCTCAGTTTTAGATTTGAAAATCTGATCCAGATTTATTCAGATTGTATGCCTTTATACAAGGTAAGGCCAGAGCCCTTCTTTTTTATTTTCTTCTTTGATTTATTTTTGACTTTAACACTATATATTGCAGTTCAGCTATGTAGTCACATTCCTTTATTTGGGGGATTCCTCCAGGAAATGTGCACTAAAATGACAGTGGTACCCAGCTGTCCATTAGTGTGTACAATACTGTAGCTACCAGGCTAAGAATTTCTGTGAAAACATGATGGTTTCTGAAGCAGTGCTATTTTATAGTGCCTCTTCTGTGCTGTAGGCGCTAGACTTGTTTTGGACAGATGCTTCAAAATCAGTGTGACTTCTGCATCTGCAGAGTGATTGCATCTATCATGGTGTTGAGGCAAGTAGAGCTAGTGGCTACCCCACCCATAGGAGTGATGCCTTTAGAGACTGGTTTATTCCCCCCCATGCCTTCATATCTAGCTCAAACTATTACTCTGATGAACATGGTAACTTCTCCATGATATAGTTGTGCCACTCTGTGCTTAGTTGCTATTGAAAATGAGACATTCTTCTTTCCGACACTCCGTACTCTCCCTAAAAATCTCACACTTTGTTTTATTTTTGCTTATTTCCAGGATGTAGAGTTTTCTGTTTCCAGCCAGTCTGTTTTATGAAGGCAACTCTTTACAGTAAGACTAGTTAGAGCACGTAAGCATTGAACAGGTCATCTTTTTTTTTTAATTTTTTTTTTAATTTTATTTTTCATTGTTTGGTTTTGCCAGTGGCTCTTTGCAAGATCTTTCTTGAAAAGGGAAGCTTTACTGCTTATTGGTTTTTAAAGCTCTTCTCCTCCCTGGGTTTGTACAAGCTCTCATTATTTCAGAGCTTAACGGCCATAGCTGGCCAGTACAGGAGGGGACAGTATAACATCCAGGGGCTTTGTACAGAAGTTTGTACACTTGTGTAATATGTAATAGGCCTTTTCACACTTTCTGTTGAGCTTTTTACCTGTAACCTTTACTATGTTGTAAATTAAATGCAGATTTTGCCAGTTTGGTGAGTGTAGTGTGTTCGTTCCCAGTCTACACTTCTTCTGCAGTTAAGACTGTACGTTTTTTGTGGCCTATTAAAGGAGTTATGCCACCACAACCACTGCTGCAGGCTTGTTCTTAGTGGCTGGCTTGGGCTGCAGCTTTTAAAGCTGCTGCAGCTTCTTTACTTGTGACTTGGTGTTTTGCTGCCTTGTGCTGCAGCATGTTGCACTTCTGTACAAAATAGTGCCACTTAACGTTGGGTTTGTTTTCTAAGTGGAGGCTCTGATAGAATCGTCTCTCTACCAAAGTTAAACTTCAGAGCCCAGCATAGCTCTACTCATTGCCCTAGCTTGCTGGCTCTGGCCTGCAGACTCACCTTGGTTAGCCTAAATGTGCTGTCCTTGGTCACACTGTGTCTCTGCAGCGTGCCCTGGACTCTGGGGAGAGCTGTAGTAAAGAGCAGTAACCTGAGGCTTGCTTAAAGATAACCTGCTGCGTACTGCTGGGAGGGATTCTTAAGCTTTGTTGGATTTAGTAACATTTAGGCTAAAGATTGGTAGTTTTCAATCCAGGAATATTTAAGCATCTGAGACAGATGTGTCTTCATTCATCCAGGGAATAAAGAGAAAAATTCGTTCATGCAAGCTCTGCAGTGCTACTGGGCCCTGCCTGCATGGTGTACGGGAATGTTAGTGTGAGGTGGAGAGGGGAAGTAGGATTGTGCTGAGAGCTGAGAGCAGCCAGATGTGGTTTGGGTCATTTTCTTAGAAATTAGCCTTCCCTGGGAGTCCTGTAACCCATAAGTGGTACCTGACTCACTGACACCAGGCCAGTGCATGTGACTGCAACTCCCACTGTCCCTGTCTGCTTTTTGCTGCCTTCCTGGAAACACCCTGCAATTTAAGACTGACCGTGGCTGTTCTGATGGTTGCATTGGTGTTGTGTTTTGCTTCCTGTGAATCTCCAAGAAATGCCGTCCTTTTCAGGGAAGCTTTAAGAAGAGGAAAGCTGCTGAAGAGCCCACATCCACATGACCACCTTCTTGTGTATAACTGTACGCCATCTGGGATCATCCAGCACATCCTAGCAAATTCAGACACGTTTGCAGAACATGGTTGAGGAGGAGGTCTTAAATACTGAATGTGCTCCAAGTACCACTTAGGTTATTCTGATGTATCTGCCATGGTCCAAGTTATTGCCATCTTGCAAAGACACCAAGATAGAAAGCTGCTGGCCTTTGTGCTGACCTTTGAGGAACTGGCTGGTAGTATTGAGTTAATTCTGGTCATGACCGCATACAGAGGCTTTCCCGACTTGTTTCTGGACTCTGCTGTGTCAGTTCCTGCCTGAGGTTCCTCATCTACTTCTAGATATGTCTAAGAGGAGTGAGAGTTGAGCCTAAAGAAAACAGCAGCATTCCTCCTCCTCTCCTCTTTCTGAAGGGAGGCACAACCAGCTGTTGATCCAACGTCTGCAAAAGTACTGCTTTTATGATTCTAAAAACCTGCAGGAGCTTGTTCTCAGTTAACCTTTCTTCCATAGGCATAGCAGAGCATTGAGTTACTTTGATAGCAATTCCACAGTTTAGCAAAGATGAGGAAAAGCCTGGAAATGGCCCTTTTAAACAGTAATTCCCATGTCTGCTTCAGCAGTGCTGCTGGTTGAATTCAGATTCTGTAAGTTGCTCTAATACTGCTTGTTTGTAAACAGGTCAGAGGGTGGTTGTGCTCCACTGCAGGAAGTGCTATCAGCTGTGAGGATGCTTCATGCTGAGCCCACTGTCCCTTGGATCCTAGCAGCTGACTTCTCCTTTCACCTGGGCTGGTCTGTCTGGGACCCTGCTTGTTGATTCCTGCTTCTGTTTGAGGAGCTCTGGCTTCTTGCTTGTTGTAACTTCAGGATCCCAGCTGTAGCCAAAGCTTAGGACTTTGCATGACAAGCAGGCCATGATGACTCAAGGAGGGCCTAAAATCTGGAAACTCCAGTTGTCTGTCTGCCCTGCAAGGCAATTCTTTAGGCAATTTTTAGGTTTCCCCAGTGGACACCAGAGGAGCAGGTGGACAGCTTTGCTCCCTGGAGGTGTTTATGACAAGGTGTCACTTCCTCCCATTGCCTGAAGCTGAACAGTTCAAGCCTTGCTCCTGACTTCTTACAGCACAGACATGTGCCTCTGCTTCTGTGTCTGCTTCACTTTGCTTTCTTCCAGTCAAGCCATGTGAAGACAAAGGAGAAGAAATCCTAAGGGCAGGAGCCCTGGTACAATGAAGAGTGCTGCTACCTAAATATCTTTCCTGCCTGAGCATGCAAATGCTGTCAAGAGGCCAAGGCTAAGATGGGCGAAGTAAGAAAAGGAGATCCAAAAGGCCAGGTGGACTGAAAATAACTGGTAATACCTGATGTGGTTTGGAATGGTGCTCTGCAGATGAGAAAACCAGCGCTGTTTTCCAAGTAGCTCTATCCACCAGCTGTCACCTGAGCAGAAAGGACACAACAGGATGACATTTTGTCTCTGTGAGTTACTGCAGGGGCTCAGAGAGCAGCTAGCAGCCCTATATGCAGGGGTGGAGGGTGTCCTGTGCTTGCAGGGCCATATCCATGAGCATGGATATGGCCTTTTGATTCAGCAAAGATCCCAAAGTGTTGTTTAGGATGTGGCGCAGATGAGGGGTTTGCCAAGGTCCCAGTGAGGTATCAATCCATCCCAGGGATGGCAGAGAATAATTCACAGACTCACAGAATCATAGGGCCTGGAAGGGACCTCTGGAGCTGCCACCCACCAGCACCCCTAAGTTCTTTTTGGTGGGGCTGTGCTCAGTCTTTTTGTCCCCAGCTTGTACTGATAGTGGAGTACCCAGTTGCAAGACTTTGCACTTGGCTTTGTTGTGGGCCAGAGCTGCTGGGCAATGGTGTCTTTATGCTCAGTGTCCTCTTCTGACCTGGTCCTGCTATGCCTTGATGACGGGCTGGGGATCCTCTTTCTCACCCTATTACCTCCATGCGATGCTGAGTACCACACAGGACAAGCAGCAGAGGAGTAGCTTATTGGGTGCTTTGAATTTTTTTCAAGATGAATGCAAGACTTTGCTTACAATCAGCCCATCCTAATCAGAGAAGATGGAACCAAAGTTTTGGTGGCCCTTATCAAGCCCATCTGTTTCCAGCTAGCACCAACAAAACCTCTTTGCACTGCAGTGACTGGCTGGGAATGCTTTTATGAGATGCTGCACATGACATCTACCAGTGAGTTCGGTGGGAGTGGAAATGATGCAGAGGAATATATCTTAAGCAGCCTTCTCTCTGCCAGGAGACAGCACAGCATGAATCACAGACTCATAGAATGGCTTGGGTTGGAAGGGACCTCAAGGATCATCAGGTTCCAACCCTCCTGCATGTGAATGCTTCAGCTGAGCTGTTGTGCTGTGGAAAGAGCTCTCCTCTGTATGCTGCACTGCAGCTGATGGACCTTGGCCAGCTGGCTGGTGCCCACCAAGCTACTCCTTCAATCCTCCTCCTCAGCAGGAGAGAATACACACGTGGAGATAAGGACAGTGAGTTCATTCACAAATAACTGTCACGAGGTAAATGGACTCAGCTTGGGGAAGACACTTTCTCTCTTCTGATTGGTTTCTGTCTTGGATTTGTGCCCCTTCCTCAAGGTTGTCAGTTCTTATTTATTAAAGTATTGAAGTCATGAAGAGGAACACCCACTGTGTTTATCACAGAGAAGTGGGATATCTGGAATTTAAAGCAGAACTTCAACCTTGAGCAAATACCTCAGCCAGAAAGAAATATCAAAGTCATTTTGAGACATCACTTTCCCCCTTTGGAAGTTTCAAATCCCTTAACTGAGACTTCCATAACCTTTAGGTAGCATCAGGCTATGAGCAAAGCACATTTGCGTTAGTGCAACTTTCATACATCCCAATATCATAACCATAACTGTTATCACTATCAGGATAGTGATAGACAATCTGCAAAAGGTGAGCAGGCCATTCTGTCAATGACCAGCCTCCAATTTCTTGCAAAATCTCATTTATTGCACTGTTGCCCGCTGGTTCTCTCAGCTCCTGCTTCCATGAGCTATGTTAGCCATACGATCAGTACAGAAGTATTTCACTACTGGCCTGGACTTGAATGCAGAGGTTCTGCTGGGGGTTAAAATTCCACCCAGCATTGGCTCTTTGCTCGATTTTGGTATTGGTAGGCAAGTGGAGGTACTGATAAGGTGCTGCCACTTCCTGAATCCTTGCATTCATCGCCGAAGTAAATTATCTTCAGACCCGTTGACCCTTAACATACAAAACTACGTAATGAATATGTTGACCTCCCAAAATCGTATTAAGGAGAATAGCCTTGGGATCCCTCCAGTTCAGCTTCCTGGGTTAGTTTCAAGCTCAAAGGGCTCTCCTCTCCCAACTTCTTCTGTTTTCTACTTACCCCCTTTTTTTTTTTTTTTTTAATTGGAATATATTGGATCCAGGGTCCAATTCATTCCAACTTCACTGCGGTGCTTGTAGCAAGCAGAGGGCACTGCTGCTGCCCCCCACAGCCCTGCCAGGACCTTGCCACATACAGCTGTGTGTTTCCTTTCCCTGGTTACGCTCAGCCCCAGCACAGGGGCACAGAAGCTCCATGTGATTTATGTGAAACGTCGTCTGCTCATTGCTTCCCCTTTGGTTTGTGTGGTGTTCATGGTTGGGTTATTTTTTGTTTTTTTTTTTTCTTTGAGGAAAGTCAATTCCATGAAAAGGACCCAAAACCAACCCAAAAAAGGAAAACAGCTTTACAGAATGGTCGGGGTCAGAAGGGACTGCTGGTAATGAAGCAATAGAGCACGTACCCCAGGGCTGCGTCCATGTGGGACCTCTCCAGGCAGCCGCTGCAATGCTCCTTCACTGGCACAGCAACGTTTCCCATCACGTTCAGATGGAGCTTTCGTCACCATTTCTTATAAAAGGGCTCTTTCTGTCCACCGTGTCTTTTGCAGACAGAAGCTGTGTGGGGCTGACGGAAGCCCTCTGACTGCTGGCAATGTTGCAACAGCTTTTCCTCGGTTGATATCACTGGGCCCTTCAATCTGTTGGGTTCTACGTCTTCCTCTTTTGACCATTTTGTTTTGGTTGCCCCACACGCTCCACCGGTTTGTATGAGGATGTCGGTGTCAGCTGCTTCTGGCTGAAACATAATCCTGGCAGCTCAGTTAGTCGAGACCATCACTCATACCCAGTTCAGCATTTGAATTGATATAAACCATTTCCAGCATCTTTTTTTTCACCTCAGTAATGGCAGTAATGATAACAAAAGGTGTTTTTCTGCTCTGGAGGAAAAGAGCAATTGCATTCACCTTCCTGTCAGCAAGCTGAGCCCAGAGGATTGTGGCAACTTCCTCTGATGCAAGTCCTCTGCTCTGCCTGCTGTCCATTCGCACCTTTAGAGCTTCAGGGGGACAAAAACTAAAATGTGGGCCCTGGCTGACCACGCTCTGTGCTGTGCTCCATGCTGGCCCAGTGGGATCCGCTGGTGAGGAGCTCCCATCTCCACGCCCTCTGTGCTGCCACGGCTGTCCTCGTCTGCATGCCAAGGCCCTGCTGGGCAGGACCCCTCCATGCTGGGACTCAGTCAGTGGTCAGAGGGGACTCCCAATGAGGGCTGTGTGCCTCAGAGCCCCGGTGGTGTGACAACCTTCAGCTGCCATGGGGAAGTGAGGGCTGAGCGCAGATGGGAATGAAGCAGTTTCAATGTGTGTGGAAACCAGCGGTTCCCAGGGCCGTTGGCCTTGTCCCCCTACAGGCAGTGCTGGCAGGAGGAAGTGAAAACACTGGGCGTGATTGATTCCACTCATTTATTCAGCTTTTGGGCTGACGAAGCCCTGACAGCTGCTTTTTGCCTCCTGCAGCTGCTCTGTGACTTCCTATGGGCATCCCGGCCCTCTTGGGCCCACTGCATGTGCCAGCCTCCTCCGCTCCCCTGAGCGCCACGGGATGAAATCAGGCTCAAGGCTGAGCTGCCAGGAGAGCATAGCAGATGTCATTGTCCCCAAAGCAGAGCCACTCAGCCCCAGGGCCCATCATCAGCTGGCCTGGGGATGTCTTTCCCTCTCCTCACTCCCCACACAGCTCTTCTTCATTCCTGAAGGTCTGCTCCTGGCCCAGCTCCTTCCTCCTTGACTCCAACCGGCCATTGCAGCCAAGGCCTGGCTCCTCGCTGCAGCTCAGCAGCCTGCAGGCCGGCTCACAGAGGCTTCTTCCAGGCAAGACGCAGTGTGGTTCTGAGCTGACCATGGGACCACCACCATGCTTACAGTCCCCACGTCCAGGGCTGGACACCTCCATGACCATTTGTATTTTCTCAAACTTCCCACAGAGATTGGAAGTCTGTGTCCTCAGACGTCCTGTGACAGACAGCATCCCTCTGCAGCGTGCTGCCCTGTGTTGCTCAGGTGCCATGAGGATCAGGGGCAGCCGGACCAGCAGCTCACAACAGCATCCCAAAAAGTGCCTGTGAGCAGAGCTATGCAAGTGCTGGGTTTCCTCTATGCTGACTCTGCTTTGTTGTTTGTTTTTCACATCTGTGAATGGCAACCTCAGCAAAGAGCAGGAACAGTCTTCAGTATCTTCTCCAACTGCGTTCATTGCTCCTGAGCTTGGAAGTAACTCTGTGGTATTGGTTTTGCTGGCTTTACTGGTTATCACTGCTCCCTTTAGGCCACTGTACATTTCTGACCATTTCATTTTCCTGTATGACCTTTTATATTTAAACATATTTTTCTCCCTTCTGACTTTTGACCTAATTCTTTCTGTTTCCAGCCTCCCTTCCCTTCTTCCCCAGGCTGGTAGCACAGTACAGGTCTGCAGAGGATGAACAACATCTTCAGTGGCTTTAGCCATCTCTGACTCTGACTCTCTAACTCTGACGTAGAATCATATGACTCTATGATGGCCTGCTCTCACTGTGTGCAGCAGCTCTGCAGATGCCTTCCTCCTGTTACCTGGAGGCATTTTGGCCTCTGACTCACTTGCAAGCTCCCAATGTCCCATCTCCCTTTCTTTACCCAGGGGCAGTGAGGTGCTGGCACTGCTGCCCAGAGCTGTGGGTGCCCCATTTCTGGAGGTGCCTGAGCCCATGGATGGAGGCCTGGGCATCCCGACCTGGTGAAGGGCACCCAGCCCACAGCAGGGGTTACAGCTGGGTGGTCTTTGAGGTCCCCTCCAACTGAAGCCATTCTGTGATTCCATGATTCTGTGAACAAAGCATACTGTGTGCTGGACTAACACCAGATCACGGCTGGCTGATGAGGGAGGCTGCTCCTGCTGCCTGGCTGCACTGAACCCAGTACTGAACCCTGAGTTTAAGAGGAATATATAGAGAAGGTCCAACAAAGGGCGATTAATATGGCCAGGAGGCTGGGCTTGCAACACAACAGGAGCCTTTTTGGGATGCACCAATGGCCACATCTGCAGCTTGGGATATGCAAGGCTGAGCATTAGGGAAGCATTCATTCTGTATGGGAGAAGGAATGCAGAATGGTAGGAGGTCTCCACCCTCATAGGTTGTCCTAACCTTGACACAGCCGACCTGCTCTGGTGCCAAGGGCAGCCCAGCTCCAAGTGGAAGCTCTCGGGGTGTCTCTGCTGCTGTGACATTTCAGGTATACCAAAGCTGCCCTGTGCACAGCACTCACAGTGCTGCAGCACACTCCGACTGTCAGATTGCTTCTTCCTGTTGTAATAGGAAACAGAAGTGCAGCTGATTTCTGTAGCTGGAGTCAAAGCAGAGAGGCATACTTTTGTGCATCATCTGTTTAAAAAACTGCTCTCCAAGTTTCATTTCCACATGCAGGCCCATCTTCCTGCTGTTCCTAGCTTGCAGTTTCAGTTTTGTTCATCAGCCAAGTTGGAGGAAAGCTGTAACAAAGAGAAAGCTATTCTGGAGCTGCAGATCTCCAAAATGCTTTTTCCATCTCAGCAGCCTGTTGCGGTCAGTGTGTGGGGCCAATGACCCTGGGGACCAATGCTCAGCTGCTTCGGTGAAGGATGGGGTCTGTCTGAATGGGAGAATGAGTCAGGGTGCTGCTGCCCATCCTGGAGGCGTGTGGCTGTGGCTGCTGCTTTGCCCATGGCTGAGGCTGCTGCACCCACATGTGGCATGGACCCGCTGACCACCAGTGCAGTGGATCCCTTGCACAATGCAGGGGACATTTGTGCTGGGGGCAAATGGGATCTGAACGCCTGGAGGTGAGCAGGCTAAAGGTGCCTGTGCGGGGTGAGGGCAGCCTTGGCACAGCCCGTTGTTGGCTCAGAGGTGCTCCGTATAGACCAAACCTCTGCCCCACAGCACTGTCTGCCTGCCTGACCTCAGCCACACAGCTGGTGTATGGGACACGTGAAGTGGGGACAGCCTGGGCAGCAGGGGCTGGAGCATCAGCACAGCCAGGGAAGCACCACGGCAGAGCTGGGGGCTCGTGCCTTCAGCCACCCTCGGCACTGCCAGCACCAGCAGGGCAGGGCTGGGAAGTACCTGGGTTGTGGTGGGTGACAGGGCGTGGGTGTCAACAGGACGTCAGCCCTTCTGCACGGAGTGGAGAGCTGTGGGCAGAGAGGGGCTGTGGCCAAAGAGGGAACTACTCCAGAGAGAAGCGGAAGTGAAAAGCATGCAAAAGTCAAAGCAGAGCCCAGAGCTGTTTCCTACATCATTCACTCCCTGCAGAGTGCCCCACAGCACCCAGCAGTGCAGGCATGGAACCCCTCTCCTTCCAGGAATACATCTGCTCCCTGGACCCCGCCACCCTTCCCCGCATCCTCAGGATATGCTCTGGTGTCTACTTCCAAGGTGAGTACCGGGTGCCCACATCCTCCAAGGCTCTGCCACCTCCCCAACCCCCCTCTCAATATCACTGCAGCCTGGGCTCTCCCCTCCTGCCTTGAAGATGCCTGATTCCTTACCAGCAGATGCCCAGGGATGGCACACGTCTTCGTGCTGCTGCCGGGTGCTTGTGCCTGAGGCAAACCTTTCTCCTTTACAGCCAGCACCCATTCAGCTGAATGCTGCCAGGAAGGTGATGGAGCATCAAAGGCCACCTGAGCTCTCACCCAGGCAGTGGCTCCCCTGTGGGTGGTGGCTCTGGCAGGAATGGTGGCTCGGTGGCTGGAGGGAGGTGGGGTAGCATTGCTGCTGGCCCTGGTGCAAGGAGTGAAGCAAGAGAGCAGCCTCAGTCTGATCTGAACTCTCTGCTTCCCCCTGGGCCATGACCACAGAGACGCCTCAGGTAAAGGTGAAGTCCTGATACTGCTGCAGCTGATAGCAGTGTTGTGGGTGAAATGGAGCCAGAAATAAGCAGATGCTTTTGCAACATTTCTGAGCCTCTCAAAAACGCTGGGAATGCACCCCGGGTTCCTGCCCGCTGTGGCATCACCGGTGTGGCATTTACTGCCTTGGCCTCTGGGATCTGTAGCACTTCTTGATGTAACGCCGACATGTAAAGAGAAGGAGAAGCAGTTCGGGTGATAACTGAGATAACTGAGAACCTTCTCACCATGTCAGCACTCACGGGTGCAGCCCAAGCGATGCTGGCTGCCCACCCCACACAGCTGTGCTGAGCTCCACCATACTCAGCCCCCAGGGTGCCCTGCCCAGCTCCACTCACGCAGGTCAGCGGCAGCAGCAGCATTGTGTGGTCTTTTGTGAGCAGTAACAATCTCTACCCACTGCTAATCAAAGCATCTGAGCTCAGAATGAGTCAACTGGGCAGAAATAACCCCATTTCCGACCAGCCTGCAAACAGTTGTGGGGAGGCTCAGTGCTGGCGGCTTCCTGTGCCACTCCTGGGGTTCCTACACTGCAGGCTGAGAGCTCCCCATCCCCGTGCTCTGCTGGGAGCAGTGGAGCAGTGGAGCAGTGGAGCAGTGGAGCCGGCACACCTCCCCCCCCAGCCCATGAACGGGAGGTGCAGGGGCAGTGCAGGCTGCAGATCCAGTTGATGCCAAGCTTGTGACAGGTCCCTCCTCGCCCCGCAGGGTCCGTATATGAGATCTCTGGCAACGAGTGCTGCCTGTCAACCGGTGACCTGCTGAAAGTCACGGCTGTCACACTGCAGAAGGTTATCTGTGAGGATGTGCAGACGGGGCAGAAGACAGAGCTGCCACCGACGTTTAAGGGTGAGCAGGGCTGTTCTGATCTGGCCCACCACCACCACGCTCCACTTCTCCCCATGGGCCCCTCCTCCCCGGCAGCCCTTTGTGGCCGCAGGGGGCTCAGCTTTGCCATCCCACAGGTCTTTTCCAGCCCTCCCCAGCCACATCGCCATGTCCTACGCCGCAGGGACCCTCCCTGCAGGGCAGCAGGCAGAAGGGTCTGACCCTGCACCAGGCTCTGGGGCAGAGCAGCAGGCAGACACAACCCCTGCTGTGCCCCAGCATCAGCCCGCATGCCTTGCTGCTGAGCCCCGTGTATGAGGCGCAGGCCACCATGCACTGTGAGTCCAGCTGCGGGGTTGGGAAGGGCGCTGGGGATGGAGGTGGCAGGGGATAGGGTTTGGCGCTGGGATACAGGCAGGTGGAAGGCTGTGGGAGGGGTGGGGAGCGGGAAGGGCTTCTCTACAGTGTGGGGTGAGCACAGAATCAGGGCAGCTCTGCTCCCGCAGTGCGCAGGGACCAGGTGAGGATCCCCTCCACGCTGGAGGTGGATGTGGAGGACGTGACAGAGGAGTCTCAAGACGTGCACTTCGCCCAGCCGCTGCTGCTGAGCGAGCTGCTGGGGATGGAGGAGGTGCTGCCGGCCCAGGCCGAGATCCTGGAGGGGCCCCACGGTGCCGCCATCTTCGAGAGCTCCTGGGCCTCCCGCCTGCAGAAGGGGCAGCGGCTGCAGATCCACGGCTGCTCCCACACCTGGAGGGTTTTGGCCTCGGCCCGCAGCAGCGCCCGCCGCTTCCTCCTCTCCAGCTCCTACCAGGGCCGGTTCCGCCGGCGGCCTCGGCAGTTTGCCGGGGTTCAGGAGCTGGCGGCCGGCCTGCAGCCAGGCCAGCGGCTGCAGGTGGTGGTGACGCAGGACTGCGAGGGCCGCGGGGACGATGTGCCTCCGCTCAGCGTGGGCGACCGGCTGGAGGCCCAGCAGCTGCTGCAGAACGCCGGCGGCACCGGGATCCTGTGCCGGCGCCGCAGCGAGGAGGAGGATGGAGATGACGAGGAGGGTGAGGAGCTCCTGCTGCCGCTGGACCTGGGGGGCAGCTTCGTGGAGGAGGTGTGCGACAACAAGAAGTACGGGCTGGAGGAGCTGCTGGAACGGCTGACGCTGCCGTGCGATGTGCGGGTGGCGGCCACG
This sequence comes from Gallus gallus, assembly GCF_016699485.2. Classification (NCBI taxonomy): domain Eukaryota; kingdom Metazoa; phylum Chordata; class Aves; order Galliformes; family Phasianidae; genus Gallus; species Gallus gallus. Next base: position 1,829,189 of record NC_052554.1, read on the forward strand.
GACCCGACGCTGGAGCGGGACGTGTTGGGCTCCTTCTCCTCCCTGCGCTTGGAGGCCCGCATCTCCCAGCCCTTCCTGCTCAGCAGCTTCTGCGAGGAGCCGGATGAGGGCTTTGAGATCCCGCCCCAGTGGTTGGACCTCTCCCTCGTCCTCACCGGGGAGCCCGTCGGCACGCAGAGCCCATCCACGCACCGCTCCCACGTGGAGGAGCTGACCGAGGCCTTCTACTACCAACTGCTGGCGCAGCTGCCGGGCGGTTCGGCCCCACCACCCCCGCGGCCCCCCAAGCCGAAGGCGGCCGGTGGGAAGGCACAGAAACATACGGGCCGGAAGAACCAGGCACAGCCCAGAGGAAGCTGCCCTTCGGCCCTCCAGCACCCCGCCAGCCCCCAGACCCACCCGACTCCTTCATTGCCCCCGAAGGTGAAAAGCCTCCCCATCCAGCAGAGCATCCCCAACAAGTACAGCCCGTGCCCCCACAGGCCGGCAGCCCCACAGCTCCACAACGCTCCTGGAGACACAGGTGAGGGGATGCAAACCCCGGGGGGGGTGGGGGATGTTTGCTACTGAGGGCACTGATGTACCTGCAGCTGTTCCCACTTGGATGTGGGGCAGGGATGCACTGCTGGGGGACTTGCACCCAGGCACCAGGTTGTCCCCAGGGTGGCTGCTCCATTGCCTTGTCCCAGACGTGGACCACAGCATGAAGGGAAACAAGGCCTGGGCTCCTCCCGTGAGGAGATGAACATGGCAGACAAGCACTTCACCTCCATCTGCCATCAAACGGGAAACGCTCCTGCCTCACAGATCACAGGGGACCCATGGCACTGGAAGTGCCCATGGCTGGGGCAGAGCAGCTGCCACCCCACTGCAAGAAGCCTTCTTCCTTCCAGACCTTTGGCCCCAGCTCACTGGGCCTACTGCCATGTCCTGGTGTGAGCACTCCTGTGGGCACATCACCAGGCCAGGGAGGAGGGGGGAGCAGGCTGGGGCACCCGCTTGTAGGATTTCTGCCATGGTCCCACTCCAATTACACGCACTGTCTGTGCTGTTCTCTTCCAGATGTGAAGAGAAGTGATGATGAACACGATTATGAAACCATTGAAGGCAACATTCAGAAGACGATTCGCAAAGTGCAGGCTATTCTTCCTTTTTAATCCTCTGGTTTCTGAAGCTGTCCAGATTCCAACTATTCTTAAACACGTACACGAATACAACCTCGGGGATCCACAGCACAACCTCAACACGTGCCCACTTTCCTCAAATGCAAGCAGCTCCTCAGCTGTTGCCTATGGGCCTCTCCAGTTGCACCAGAGTGGCATACAGTGGGGCAACCATCCTGGGAACTGAGTAGCCACCAAGATGTCATTGAGATGCCAGCCAAGGCTCGGGGACATTTATCTCACCCCAATCCTTCTACATTAACATTACACACACACCCTTAGCATAGCTTGGCTGGATCTTACAGTTGTGCCACGCTCATCAGCGTTTCGAACTGAAAAGTTCTAAGACAAATTCCTTTGTTGTGGTCACTTTGCTGGAATCTACCAGAGGCCACCGATGGCTTTCCCTACACATCCCACCCCTACCAGAGAAGGCACCACCAGTTGCCAGGAGCACCAACACGGGGCAATTTCCAGACCCAGCTGCTTTAGACTAGAAGCAGGTACAAATCAGAGCTGGAAAATAAACTTCACATTTCATTTATTAGCAAACTGTTGTTTGGTTGGTTTTTTTCCTCTCCCAGTGTGTAGCTTTGGGTTCAGATTTGTTGTGTCATTCCTCACCTGGGAATCTAGGGCAGATTCACAAAGCTGCTGCAGAGATGATCTCAAGCCCTCACTGGGACATGGGATGGTTTCCTGCTCTTGCTCTATTTCTACTCTGGGATTTACACTGTGTCAGTGTTCTCTCACAGAATGGCCAGATGCTCTTGGATGCTTTAAAGAAACAGCAAAAGGTGGAGTAGTCAAAGAATTGAACTCCTTCCCAAGTTTAAGACATTTTACCTCTCTTGTCAGATTGTGTTTCTGGAGTCCTACAGCTCCTCTCTATACTGCAAGCAATTCCATTCATTTGCATTTCCAAAAATCATCAGGGATGATGCACGCTCTCTTCAAGAAAAAAAAAAATCACAGTTGGTTTCTAGGTCTGCTAGACCCCATAGCATAGAAGCTCACCTGTTACACATCCATACTACAATTTAGCCAAGGACACCAAGGGCTACAGCCATGCCACTGCCTGAACTTCAGCAGAACAACACAGAGCTTGTTAGAGCATTATCAACAGCAACAGAGGCACTTGGTTGGGAAGCCAGTCTCACACATGTGCACTGTGGGAAGAGCTACTTTTCCAAAGCTAGGTTACTTCACTTCTCTCAGATAAGATAAAAATCTGCACTGAAACCCATGGTTTGCAGCTCTTGTGGAAAGCCAGACTCGCCCAGCTGATAAGCAGGGAGCACAAGATTCCTCCAGTAGGAGGGAGAAAATAGGAAGCAGCTCTCAAAGAGCAGGTCAGCACAGCACAGGAAACAAGGCTCCCATCTGACAGCAAGTGCCTTTCAGTTTACCAGCAGTCAGCTTGAACAATCCTACATCCTGCCTTTTAGCAATGCTAAACACGCTTGCCACAGAAACCACACTCACTCTTGGGAGAACAGCCTTAAAGGGTCATTAAATGCTTCTGACTATTTTTGAATTACGCAAACACTCCCACCAACTGCTGCAGGACAATCCCCAGGGGGCAGCTTTCAGTTCTGCATTTTCTACTACAGGAAATTAAGAGAGAACAGTTAAGTTGTAGGAGTCGTCTTTAGCACGCTGCCTCCCTGAGCAAAGCAGCGCCACACAGACAAAGAGGAGATGCAAACTCGTTATCTCCTCACTGCTGCATCACCAATATCCACAATGCTCTTTCCTAACTTTGCCTTTTTCCTGTTGGCAGCACTGACCGTGGCTCCAGATGGATCACTGATACAACTTGCAGCTTCTTTCAGTAGAATTCTTCATGTTCTCATGTCCAGATGTTTGTTCATAGCAGTTTGACCCCTTAAAGCAATTCACTTCAAAAGCTTAAGAAAATAGTAAGTACAGACAACTAAATCCTGTGAAAGCATTGGCTGTTTGTACCCACACATCTGAGCTTTAGTGACAAATGTTTTTCCTCCTTAGGGAAGAACAAAAGCCTCCAGAGCCACAGAAGCTGAAGATCACCCTAGTTTAAGTTTTATTGAAAACAATATTCAAAAGCCATAGTACCAAGACTACTTCGTAGTACAAATATAGATTTAAATGCACAAACTAATTACAAATCTAGTCATGATTACTGTACATTAGTAGAACATTTCTCTTGGCTACCCCTCTTGTGAATGAAATGGAATGGAAGCGTTAGAAGAAACAACAAAAGAATCTGCACACAGGATGTGAAAGGGGTTCTTTCTAACACAGTTGTTCTAACAGACAAAAACAAACTGTAGGACCCAAAGCTTTGAGAAGTTTGCTTTTCCCATATCTCTTTACACTTCCATCACATGGTCATGGCATATTAATCAAGTCCAGTTACCAGAGTCCTCTCAAATGCTCTGCTTGTTCTTGAATTCCAAGGTGCAGGGACTCACAGAATAACTGGGACTTGCACAGATTAGAAAGCAAAGATCACCTTCCAAGTTGCAAAGCTCAGCAGGTTAACTTGAGACCAACAAGCACTTGGTTAGAAGCAAATCCAGGTGGAAAGAACTTCAATCAGCATCCGTAGACTTATAGTGATCATCATCCACAGTGGAGTAGATGTGTCCCTCACTGCTAAGGAATTCAACTGCTTGCCTTTGAAGAAAAAAAGGTAATTAGTACCTAGCTCACATCAATGGCCTTCTCTCAACCATTTCCCACCTACAGCCTGATGTCCCCACTGCTCCTTTCTGGTATCTGCCAAAAGATGCACCCAGAGACTGTATCTCATCAGCACTTAAACAAGTGCTGCCCCATTAGTCAACACATACATAAAAGTCTTTCCAAGGCTTTATCATTCCAATGGACAATGGCTCATTCTAAGCTGTTTCACTGAAGAATTGAAAAACTCAGGTTGACTACTGCATCCTGTGGGGACATATCAAATCACAAAACACTGTTCAAACAAGTAAGGATCTGGCCTTGCCCACTTCTTTCCTCTTTGTCTGCTTTCAGCAGATTCCAGAAAGGACTGTGTGGACCTGAAGCAAATCCTTCATTTCTACACACTTACTTGATCGTTGGTATGCTGACATTGTGGAGCTGAAGTTTCAGCTCCTGAAGACTCATACCTTCTGGAGAATGGCAGTTTTTAATCAGGTTCAGCACCTGGAAGAACATAAACCACCATCAGCACACAGCTAAGCTCTACCAATGTTCAACAACAAAGCCAAAGGAGAATCATTAGTCTTCCAAGAATAACTAAGCTTTTCTTTCTTGGTCCTACATCACACTGCAGCAGCACCCACTGCAACAGCTGTGTTTCTGGAGAAGATGCTGGCACCCACCTGACTCTGATGTGCTGTGAGTCCATTCACAGGCAGGCTGCCTCCACCGTAGCCCCCCACGTCACTCATTCCAGCAGAGGTAAATGACTGAGGTGCTCTTGATGCTAACTGCAATTGTAAGGGTAAAAGAGGTGTGGTGCACAGGCTGCTGCAAACCCAAGGCATGAAAGACTCAGCCTTCTTTCAGAGGTATAGTAATTGAAGACAGATTTCCAATAGAAATCAAGTAAAACTGGCTGCAACAGAACATCTCTCAAAGGAATTCAGGACTCTCATCACACCCCCACTGCAGTCCTTCAGGCTTTCCAGACCCACAACTTACATACAATCTCCCACTGAACCCAGAGGTCCCTCTCTTTAGGAGATGACCAGTAATACCCACTAGCAGCTATGATGGAACCGTGACCTTCAACTGCATACCGTAAGATTTTTTCTGAGGATCATATGTGCATTAACAGTCTCAAGTATGTGTGTGGTGAACTCATTCATGTTTTCCAGAGGCATGATCTTGAATGCCACCAAACTTTTCTTATTCTTCCAGAGAAAAGAAAAAAAAATACAATTAACAGGGTAGCAACAGGAATATGCTTGACATAAAACTTAAACACTCTAGCTAGGAACAGGAGCAGTAGTGGGTGGGGAGTTTGTCTGCCTTTCATTAGCAAAGCTTTTGAACTTAAAAGCTTTCCTATGGAATCATGCAGGACAGTGCAAACAGGGCAAGTTCTCTTTCTATCCAGTTGGTAATTGCACTTTGCTTTAACACATAGCAGTCATCCTTCAGATAATGCTGTATGAGGCAACTCTTATCATACAATATGCCATGGGTTATTCTTACAGCACTTTGCCAGATCACCAACCCTTCATGCCACTGCTCCAGCCTTGTTTCTTGAGGGGTCACACATGATCTTACCTGAAAAGACCGAAGATGACCAGCGACTTTGACGTAAGTTCCTGGGGGTACCACGATATTCTCACTACCCGCCTCCTGACAGAGAAGGAAAGGAGAAAGCAAGGTTTTGCTGATTCATCTCTCCATTTCTCAATTATCATACTAGATAACTTAAGAAAGGACTCTTATCTCGAGCAAACACAAACAGCACACATTCAGGCAATCAGCAAGAGCAGTTAGGTAAATATAACTACAGATGAAAAATGTTTATTTGAATGCACTGCATGCTTGACAGCAGTCAATGCCAGTTGTATGCTCTACTGTTGCTCTGCTCACTCCTGGGGGATTTTCACAGAATAAGAGGAAAGAACCCAAAGCAGCTTTAACAACAAACCACACCCACATCAGATATTCAATCACTGAACACAGCTAGGGGGGTGCAAGCAGCCACAGAATCTTATGGCAAACTTGTAGATAAGCCAGCTGAGAATCTCTTTAATTAATTCCAGAGTTGTTCAGCTGAATGCAGCTGTTCACCTCCAGACACATTTACTGGCAACACGGGCTGTGTGTAAGCAGCAGCTCCATCCACAGGACAGCCTGCTGGAGACCAGAAGCACTACAGAAATCACACACCAGGCAACACACAAACCTCTTCCATCTTCTGGTTTTATATTTCTCACACAAAAGAACAGAGTGCACACCTCTAAGTAACAACTGAGATTCGGCAGCTAAACTTCAAGAAATTATTTATGTTATTTGATGTCTGAATGACAGAGCAGAATGAAATCATGTAACCACAGAACCACTGATCGCTGTTACTGGATACCCAGCCTGGCTCTCACAGGCACATCACTGCCCCAGCTCTCACACTGACTGTTTTAAGCCTGGCAGTGCCTCTCCCCATAGCAGCACCTCAGAACGGTTGCACTGCTTACATCAGTGTCAACCCACTGCCGCACGTCCATGGGCGCCGCTGTCATGTCGTCCACCTTGTACAGGATGTTGGTGGGCGCCTTCTCTGCATGCCTTACGATGCCCACCACGGTGACCTGCGGCGGGGAGGGCCGTCAGGGGGCGGGACGAGGCAGCCGCAGCCCCTCAGAGCCGCCCCGACGGGGGACGCGGGGTGCCCACCTGCGAGATCTCCACGTCATGGATGCGGAAGGCCTCATCCACCTGCTCGGCCGCCAGCAGCTGTGACACGGTGCAGGGCACGATGCTCTGCGAGCGGCTGCGCTGCAGGGGGTGGGGTGAAGGGGGACGCGCCGCAGTCAGCGACAGGCTCAGCTCAGCTCGGCTCGGCTCGGCTCAGCTGAGGGCAGCGCCGCAGCCGCCCGCTTCCCCCGCCCAGCCTGGCCCTACCTGCTTCTTCTCCGCCTGCGCGCCTGTAGGAGAGCTGAAGCCTCCCGGGGACTGCGTGTAGCCGCCCGCAGGGCCGTAGCCGCCGTCGAAGTTACCTGGGAAGGGAAAGGAAGAGCCGTGAGACATGGAGACACACCCGACACGCCCACCGCCCCGCGCCGCCCGCTCCGGCCCGCACCTTGCCCGCCCCACATGGCGACAGAGCCCAGCTGCTGCAGCACTCGGTCCGCGAGCACTGCGTCCCGCGCCCCGGCAGCGGGAGCCAATCACAGTCCTCCTTCTTCCAACAGTTTCCGGAGGCGAAAACCAATCACAGTTCTCCTTCTTCCAACAGTTTCCGGAGGCGAGAGCCAATCACAATCCTCCTTTTTCTTACAGCTTCCGGCGGCGGGGATGCCGACGCCGCCGTGTTGGGTGCTGGCGTTGCCCGGCCGCGCTGACGTAATGGGGCGGGGCGGGCAGGTGAAGGCGTTGGATGCAGGTGGCGGCTATGCGGGCGGCCGCGCTGCTTCTGCTGCTGTGCCCGCCGGCCCTGGCGGGGCGCTTCTGGCACCTCACGGACATGCACTGGGACCCCGGCTACGAGGCGGCGCTGGCGGCCGGGCGGCGCTGTCCGTCGGGCAGCTCTGAGGCCGTTCCGGACGCGGGGCCGTGGGGCAGCTACCTGTGCGACGCGCCGTGGGGTCTGCTGAGCTCCGCCGTGTCCGCCATGCACCGCCTGCTGCCGCGGCCCGACTTCGTGCTCTGGACCGGGTGAGGGCCTCGCGACTCTCTTTTCGTTCTCTTCCCCTAATGCTGAGCCGCTCCGAAAGTTGTGCCTCCCATTTATTTCCGCGGAATCGGCCGCAGCGCTGTATTAAATGAGCCGATTCTCAGCTAAAAGGCGCTGTTCCTCAGCGTGTTTCCGCCAGCGGTGAACAAAAGATGCGTGCCGTGCTCCCAAACGTCCGCACCAGCGGAGGCGACCCACTGTTGGTACTGCTGAAACACGGAGGAGAAGGACGTGGGGTGCGGGTGGCACTTGGCTGGGTGTGAGCCTGCAGGGTGCCCGGGGGGGCGAGGAGCCCCGCAGCATCCTGGCTGTGTCAGCAGCAGTGCAGCCTGCAGGAGCAGGAGGTGTCCATCCCTCTGTGCCGGCACTGCTGGGGCCGCACCTCAGTGCAGTGCTCAGCGCTGGGCCTTTCGCTGCAGTAAAGCCATTGAGGCCCCACAGTGTGTGCAGAGGTGTTCATTTGGTTCCTTTTCAAGGGAATGGTCATCCTGCTGTTCTCTTCAATGCAAGCAACTTTTGCTTAGCTGCTCTTTATCCAGTTTTGACCTGAGGGTGCAATATGCTCTCTTGCACGATGCCCACTCTGCTGTAGCATCTATTAAACGTGCTGAAATGGGTTAAGCCTGCTGCTTGTGCTCGTGTATAGTTTTGTCAAAGTAGCAGCTTTTCACTTGGAGCAGTTTCCTGATGCTCCTGCAGTGCCTCAACCAGTAGTGAACACAGTGCCAATTCCTACCCCCCAAAGCCTTTGACTTTATCTTCTATGAGGGGAAAAAGAAAACAGAGGGCTCAGGTGGACGTTCTGTGCCTTGCTTTGGGCATGTGCCCTGCAGCCACAAGCAACATCTGTGCTGTTTCTGCCTTTCCCAGGGATGATACTCCTCATGTCCCCAATGAGCAGCTTGGAGAAGAAAAGGTTCTGCACATCATTGAAAACCTGACCTCTCTGATAAAACAGGTATTTCCAGGTAGGACGTGAGGGAATGAGAAGGGGAGAGAAGTACAGCTTTTCATGGGAAGACTTTATCTGTATGGAACAATGACAGAATTGGGAAGGGGAAAGGCCCAGAAAGGCTGTGGACAATATGACTTATTTGTCCTCTTCTTAGCTGCTGTATGGTGTGAGGTGTGCCTGAATTGAGGTGTCTGATGTGCTGTTCTTATTTCTGGTTGATGCACTCAGAAGAGAGAAAAATAAATGTTTCTCCAATTACTCATTTAGGCAGAAAAGCCTACAAAAATCCTTTCTATTTAATCTGTATCATCACAGCAGTGAGGAAAGGAGTGTTACAGGCAGTGAGAGCTCATTGATTGGTCTGTAAAGCTGTGTCTCTGAGGTGTCTTGCCCTGAGGAGCCCCATGGCATCCACAGTGAGGGGTCTTTGCAGTGTTGTATCTGCAGTCAGTGTGGCTGTAGTGTGGGTGATACACCTTTACAAAGCTGTAGAGCCACATTGTTCTTTGTGAGTCACTGGAGAGCTTTGATGATGAGGAAATCTGAAGCAAATACGGACATCTCCCTTCTGCCTTTTCTCTGTTCTTAGATACTAAAGTCTATGCAGCAATGGGTAATCACGACTTCCACCCCAAGAATCAGTTTCCAGGGAAGGAGAACAGGATCTACAGCCAAACAGCAGAACTGTGGCGTTCCTGGCTGAATGAAGCTTCTATTCCTCTGTTCAGAGCAGGTATGGCACTGCTGGTGTGTGTTAGCAGCACTCTGGAGAGCTGGGGGTGGTTAGGAGAGTACCACAAATAGTTTTCCATGCTTCTATGCTCAGAGCAGCAGTATTTATAGAGGAAAGGTCCAATTTAATGCTAATTTGCTGTGTTTTCCTGCATGTGAGAAAAGAAATTTCTTTATGCTTTAGTCTCTCCTGCTTTCTTCAAGTTACTGGTAAGTGTCCCTGCAGAGGATGCAGAGTGGTAAGCTTCAGTGGAAAAAAAAGTAAAATACAATCTTTTAAGAAGGCTGGAAGGCTGCAGTTGTAGGCCCAGCACTATGGCTCTCTACAACTGCCCAGCTCCTGGTCCTGCATGCTGTCTCTGTCAGCGTTCCCTTCACCCTGGGATGCCTAAGGAGGACAGGAGGTACACAGTGAAGGGTCACACCAAATCCCCAACCTTGTCTGTTCAGAGCATTGCTGTCACCTTGTGCAGTGACTCTGCTGTGGCAATTGCCATGGAGAGAGCTGGGAACACAGGGATCTGGGGTTCCAGCAATCAGCTGCACCACACCTCCAGCTCTTTCCCTGCTGCTTGCCTTTTGCAGGAGCTTTCTACAGTGAGAAGCTGCCCAGCCCAGATACCAGGGGGCGAATGATTGTTCTCAATACCAATCTGTACTATGACCAGAACAACCAGACAGCTGGTGAGGAAGATCCCGGAGGGCAGTTCCAGTGGCTGGAGGAAACACTGACCAATGCCTCTAAAGCAGAAGAAATGGTATTAAAATAAGACTTAAAAAAAATAAGTAACTTTGTAGAGGGCTTTCTCCCACTGTGGAAGCTCTTCTTGCTCCTCATCTCCCCTCTGTGCTGTCACTGCCAGCCAGTGCTCTATGGAAAGCATGGGCAGTGCGTTCAGTACAGCTCCTTATTCTTGCAGGTCTATATTGTGGGTCACATCCCTCCTGGCTTCTTTGAGAAGAAACGAGGCAAGCCGTGGTTCCGGAGGGATTTCAATGAACGATACTTGAAAATTGTGCAGAAGCACCACAGAGTGATTGCTGCCCAGTTTTTTGGACACCATCACACAGACAGCTTTCGCATGTTTTACAGCGACACAGGTAGTGGTTCTGGCTGCCCTCATGTTTGCATGGCATCTCTGCCAACCCCCAGAACATCACTGGCAATGAGAATTTTCAGTGACTGCCAGCTGGATGCTACTGAGAAAGCCAGAAGAGGCTTATCATACTTTCTAAAATGTCTTGTAAAATACTTTGGTCAGTAAAACACAGTGATGGCAGTGATCCCAGCCTATAGCTGCTGCCCTCCTTCCAGTTTCCCCTCACATTTCATCCTTTCCATGCTGCTGGTCCTGCTCTGTACTGGTGGGCTTTGGACGTGAGCTGAGGCAAAAGGGAATGATTACAAATCTTTGCACTGGGGTTCTGTGTAGTGCTCTGGGTGGCCTTTGAGCATGGCTCTCTTGCACGCACATTCACCACTGTTCAATGTTCAACTCATGCAGTCCAATGTTCAATTGTGCTGGTCAATGTGATAATTTTTATAGGTGTACTATTGGAATTAGAGCTGGCTGTTTGCAGTGATCTGTTTATGAGGTGCTCACTGAAGCTGAAGTCTGCCATTCATGGTTGGTTTTGCCTTTTTGTTAAGGTTCCCCAATCAATGTCATGTTTTTGGCCCCCGGAGTGACCCCCTGGAAAACAACATTGCCTGGAGTGAACAATGGAGCCAACAACCCTGGGATCCGAGTGATTGAATACGATGCAGACACCCTTCAGGTGCAGGTAGAGGATCCCTTCATGCTTTGCATTGCAGTTCTAGAAGAGTATTTTGTTCCTCCGTGTGGTTTACATGGGCAGAACTAAAGACCCAAGAGAGAAAAGACCCAACTACAGACCCAAGAGGACTTGCAGGGAGTGACCTTAACAGTCTGGTAGTTAGCACAGGGATGTACTAAGAGCATCAGTGAGTGAAGGCAAGCTGATCATATGCAGCAGGTCCAGGCCTCCTGCTGGGATGAATTCCAGTGCAGGGCAAGCTTTGTTTGGCTCTTCATGCCTCCTTTGATACACACATGCAGGCAGTGTGGATCGCAGGGCTTCCTTTTGGGTACTGATGACTTTGTTGAACCCCATCTAAAAAATCTGAACTCTCCAGAAATTTATTTGGATTCCCTTTTATTGCTGAATGATTTAATTAGATGCTGCTGCTGCTGTGTGGAGGCTCTCACCTAAATCACTAATCCACAGGTTTACGTCCTGATAGAAAGCTGCTGGGAGGCAGTGCAGTCCTCCCTAGGCAGGAAGATGCAAATCCAGGCCCACATCCTGAACAAACATTATAGTCAGGGGCCGATCCTTTCTTGGTTTGACTTCGGTTCCGTTTCTCTCACCCTGCAGGATGTGGTGACTTACTACCTGAACTTAACTCGTGCCAATCTGATGGCCCCAGCATGGGAGGAGGAGTACCGGCTAACCAGCGCCTTTCAGGTGCCTGATGGCTCCACACATTCCATGCAGACGGTGTTGGAAAGGATATCCAAGGATGCAAAGTACCTGCAGCAGTATTACGAGTTTAACTCTGTCAGATACGACCTCGCCCTGTGTGGGGAGACCTGCCGAGCCGACCACGTTTGTGCCATCAGGGAAGTTGATTTTACCAGATATGAGGAGTGCCTTAAAGCCAACAGCTCTACTTCTGCCATCGGCAGTGTTTGTCTTTTATTACTCTCTTTGCTCTTCGGGATCTGTGGTTCCCAGCAAACGCTGTAATGACTGAGAGCAGGAATGAGGAGAGGATGGCTTCACAATGCACATGAATTGGCAGTCGTGAATGCTTTTGGAATTGGGAACTTATTTGAAAACCAAGAAATAATCAGTGCTTTGTAGCAAAAGCTCTATGACGTTGATTTGGGCGCTTCTAGAAAAGCTGGATGCATCAGGGGTGGTCGCAGAGCCTTTTTGTGCCGGACTGACTCACATCAGGGCATTCGTCTTCCTTCTGCTGCAACTTCTGAGGCTGCACAGATGAGATGAGGGCCTCCCTCAAAGTCGTAACTTACCTGTACTTAATGTGAGAGCTGTGAGCTGCCACGTGTTCTGAGGAGTTGGCACACGCTTCTCTTCTGAGAAGACAACACAAGGGGTGACCTGCAGGGTCTCGTTTTGGTGGCCTTGCACAGCAGCAGCTTTGCCTCTGGTGTGTGAGCGGAGCCGGGTGGTGTCGGTGCTTCCTTTGGCAGTGTGGGAACTGAGTTTGGGCCATGACTTCCACGCGTCAGCATCCACAGTGAGGCTGCAGGGTAAGAAGCTTCATTTTACCTTTTCAGATGCTGAGCACAGACGGCTTTCTGCCCAAATGCCTCTGCTATTCTTTTAACTCACAGCTGCTTGTTTTCTTTAGCTGTGCATTGCAAACTGCCTTTGACTCCTTCACTGTGAAGAAGCCCTCCGTGCCTTGCCAGCCTTCTGCTCTGCTCCTGCAGGAGCCACACGTGAACCAAAACAAAGTGACGCTGTTGGGCCCTCGGGGAGGTGTGGATGGGACAATGCAGCAATCCTTGCGTTGTCCGTAAGCGGCTGTTTGGAGGCAGCTCCAGAGAAGCAGTGGTGGAACAATGTGTTGTATGAGAGAAGCACGGACAGGGGAGGCACAGCTGCGGCTTTGCAGGAGTTGGTGCTGTTTGTCTCCGGTACAGCTCAGGAGGAGCCCAGGAGGGGCGGGAAGGGGCGCTGGGACCACGTCTGGAAATCAGCCGCTGCGTACGGGAATGATTAAAAAAATGATGGGGGAAAAAAAAAAGAAGCGCTCGGAAGCAGCGCCCGATCTGCCGCGGATGAGCTTTTTTCATTCAACGGGGAAACGGCGGCAGCCAAAGGGAGCGGGGATCCCACAGCGGGGCGGGGAGCGGAGCTGCGGGGCGGGGCGGGGCGCCCCGGGGATGGCGGCGCGGGGCCCGGCGCGCTTCGGGCCGTGGCAGTGGCTGCTGGCGGCGGCGGGCGCGGCGGCGGCGGTGTGGGATGCGGGAGCGGACGTGTGGGTGGCGGTGGGGTACGCGCGGGCGGGGCAGCCGGGCTGTGCGGCGCTGGGGTTGGGGCTGTGGGCCGCGGGCAGCGCCGCCCGGCAGGCCTGCAGCTGGCTCTGGTTCCGCTCCGATCCGTCGACGCTGCGGCCCGAGCTGTCCCGCCGCCCGCTCGCCGCGCTGCACCTCCTGCAGCTCGGCTTCCTCTACAGGTACGGCCCTCCCGAACCGCGGCGTCCCCCCGCCGGGCTGCGGCCTCGGCCCCGCTCTTCCGGCGCATCCCCCGCCCCGGGCGCGGCGCTGTGTCCGCCGGTGCCGCCCCGCTGACCGCGCCGTGCTCCGGTAGGTGCCTCCGAGCGCTGCGGTTGGGATGGAGGCTGTGCCGGGAGGAGGCGACGGAGGAGGAGAGGGACCACATGGCGTTCCTGACCCACGACATCAGCATGCTGCGCCTCTTCGAGACCTTCCTGGAGAACGCCCCGCAGCTCGCGGTGCTCCTCTACAGCGTCCTGCGCACCAACAAGGCTGAGCCTTCCCAGGGTGCGGGGCCGGGGATGGGGGGTCGGGGCTGTGCTGGGCTGACTGCGGTGGGCTGACTGTGCTGGAGGTGCCCTCCCACAGCCGTCCCTCTTCGCGTTGTGCGCGAGAGAGCGGACCCGGCCCCGTGGGTCCCCATGGGCTGCGCTGGGCCTGGAGGCAACTGAAGCTGGGGGGAACCTCTGTCCTTGGTCAGAGCGGGGGCTCCCCTGGGAGCGGCACCAGCTCCTGCTTGGGGAGGGCGGGAACGGGGAAGTGAGGGGGGGAGAAATGGAGGTGGTTATGCTCTGAGCTTCCAAAGCCGCTGCTTTGCTGGTGGGGAGCTTCTTTCAGAGGTGTTGGGGGTGTTTGGAGCAGGACCAGCCCCCCCTGGTCTGCCTTCTCCATGGCTGCTGTTCTGTTTGCAGGAATGGGGATCTGCACGGCGTTCCTGTGTGTGACGTGGTCCCTGCTGGACTACCACCAGTCGCTGCGCTCCTTCCTGCAGGACAAGTACGAGATGGGCTGGGGCTCCTCCGTCATCTACTTCCTATGGAACCTCTTCCTGCTCTGCCCCCGCATCCTGGCGCTCGCTCTCTTTGCCCTGCTGTGGCCCTACGGTGTGGCCGTGCATTTCCCACTGGTGTGGCTGGCGATGTTCATCTGGGTCAGCCTGCAGGGCACCGACTTCATGGAGTCGCCGGGCCCCGAGCAGCTCTACCGCGCCATGGTGGCCGTCATCCTCTACTTCAGCTGGTTCAACGTGGCCCCGGGGAGGACTCTGTACCGCAGCATCATCTATCACAGCTTCATCCTGCTGGACAGCACGCTGCTGACCCTGGCCTGGCTCTGGGGCCATCCCCCTGAGGAGCAGCGCCCGTACCTCATCCCGGTGCTGTGCGCTGCGCTGCCCTGCTACCTCCTGGGGCTGCTGCTGCGCGTCACCTACTACGGGTGGCTGCACCCCAACGTGCGAGCGCAGCCACGGAGCGGCGGCGATGAGGTGGACGCTGAGGGAAGGCACGATGGGGTGGTGGAGTTCCGCAGCATCTCAGAGCCCTCTGAGCTCCGCAGCGTTTCAGGGCCGGACCTGGTGAACTCCCGGCTGCGGTGCCTCGCGAGGAGCCACTTCCCACTGTCTGCACTGGCAGAGCCGCGCCTGCTGAATGGGGCAGCTGCTGTCTGAGGCTGCGTCCTGCACTCCTTGGGATGGAGTTGTGCCTTATCCAAGCAGTTTGAGTTGTTGGGGAGGTTCTGTTTGGTGCTTCCTATGTGTGCCCCAGGCTGCAGTTCTGGCGGTTCGTTGCCACAGCAGGGATGCAGGCAGGAAGGCTCGGGGCTCGGCCTGCACGGTGTGGGTGCACTGCTGGTTCTTGTTATTTATTGTTCACCTTTTCTAAACAAACAAACAAAAAAGCACCTGGTTGTCTGTGCTGCTTCTGGTGCCCACTGCTGAGGTCATCCCTCGTGGCAGCAGAGGGCTCGCTCCCTGCTCGGCAGTGGCTGTTTGCAGTCAGACTTTTCTGCCTCTGCTGTTTTGATGTTAAGGCTGAAGGCTGCACAGTGCTGAGATGTGGCCCAGCGCCCCGAGAGGGGCAGGGAGGGGTGGGACTGTGGGGGTCCTGGCGAGGAGGCAGCACTGAGCTGAACACCATCAGCAGCCCCAGGCACTGCAGGGTGACTTCCCCAGCGGGGATCCCCCGTGGCTCTGAGCAGGGCCTGAGCCCATAATGCTGCACATCAGCGGCTCTGGGGCTGAGGGGGCAGCAGCTGTGTGCCTCAGTACCCAAAAGGTGCCTTGTCCCCGGCCACCACAGCAGGCTCAGAGCTCAGATGATGACAATGAGCCCTGCAGCACTGCTCCGAGCCAGCACGGCCACAGTGGAGGCTGGGGAGGGACCATGGGGCTGGTGGACAACAGGCAGAAACGGTGACTATAGAAAATAGAAGACTTTATTTTTTTCCAGTTCATAGGACAGTTCCCATTACACAGAACACACACGGCAGTGGCTGCGCCTCGGGCAGCTCCGGGGCTCCCATGTGAGCACAGAAGGGGCTCTGTGAGCTCCCCCAGGACACGGGCAGCCGCAGGGCCTGCACAGTTGGTGGTGTGGGAGCCCGGTGGGGAGCCAGGAGGAGGCCGCTTCCATTTGGCATTTGTCAGCAGTTCAGCTTACAGCCGGGTTGGGAACAGCAAAGGGACATAAGCAAATCAATGCTCGGGTAAAGGCGCTGCCTCTGCCGTGTGAGACAGGAAAATGCTTAAAAGCAGCCAGCAGAGGAAAAAAATAAAATCGCCGGGTCAGCCTTTATTAAACAAACACAGAAACGTACCACCAACCTCCTGTTATAAAAGTACTTTACATACATTCAAGGAGACATCGTATAAATATCAGTATGAAATGCCACTGGCTGCAACAGGTCCACACTCAGCTAAAAGTTTGTTGCCATCTTAAAATTCCCTTAAAACATTTTAAAGTAAACAACCAAAGCAGGGCCTGCTGGCTGCAGCGTGCTCTGTGCCAAGAGAACACAGCCTGCCAGCCCTGGACCCCCACGCTGGGCTGTAGGAGGCAGCGGCCACACGCTGTGCTGGGAGTAAAGCACAGGGTGTGCCTGATGGTCAGCAGTCCTGCCAAGGATAGGAGGTGCTGAGGGCCAGGCAGGATAAGGCCCTGGGCAGCTGATGGAGGAGTGGCAACCAGCCCGCAGCAGGGACTGGGGGCTCTGAGGTGCCTTCAGCCCCAACCATTCTATGGCTCCAGCAACAAACTACGGCCCTGCACCATCTCTACCCTCCTGCTCTGCACTCCTGAGGCTGAGGCTTCCTGGGGAGATAACACAGCCCTGGAATGTCCGCCTGTGATCAAAGCACTTGGCTGGATCTGGCGCTGAGCTGATGGAGAAGCAGACGGCTCCCACGCCTGGGGCCATCTCAGAGAAAGGCAAACTCCTCTGATTTGTATTTATCTTTACAGCCAAAACCAGAGCTGAAACAGAGACCAGGATCCAAGCCATGTACTTTCAGCAGCCCCAGCAGTGGTGAGCAGAGCACAGGGACACACTTCACAGCAGTCCCTTATAGGACACATCCACGCATGTGCTGAGCCACCCCAGCACTCCCCCAGCACTGATGGAAATGATTCCTCAGTAATTAATGCCATGAAAGGAATGCATGCTCCTGTGGGCACAATCTGAGCAGTCAGCATCCTTCCTAAGTGACACTGCGCCCTTGAGACTGGTCCCCAGCAGACACAGATGAGTGATGCTGGGCTAAAAACACAGCCTGGAAGGGTTTGGGTGCAGCTGCGGTGTTTGGCTCAGCAGCAAAGCAGACATCCATCCTCTGTACAGAAACCTCAGGCATCTGCTGGTTTGGTGCCATCAGAGGGCACAGGTGGGTGGCAGACAGCACTGCCCACAGCCCGACCTGGCACAAAAGCAGCCCCCAGCCTCCAGTTGCCTTTCTGGCTAGCAGTGCTGCAGCTCACTGACTCCAGACTTATTTTCTGAGATGGGAGCAAAAGAATAAAATAAAATAAAATAAATCAGTGTATCCATCACTTCCAGGCCAGCGTGCTCCAGGCTGGCAAGTCACAGTGTGTTACAGAATTAAGTACCTCCTGTCAAGGACTTTATTTTGTTTCTAACTATGTGGTTAGGCTAATGCAAAGAATACAAGAATTGAATCTGATTCTACCAAAGGGAACATATTCTCACCAATGGAGTCAGAAAAGCAGAGGCAAAGATCAGTGACCATATCCTTCTTTGTAACATTCGTGAGAATTTAGTTCTCTCTCAAATTACTTCTAGTCCAAATGATGACTCTGTTCAGATCTCAGCACTCTGTCCAATAGTGTTGCGCTGTCTCTAAGGTTCATGGGCAGTTTCAGTTTTCCATCCAGGAAAAATCTGTGGCATCTGTGGTCTGAGTCATGGACAGCTGGAATCTAATGATCCCCTGCTCATTAACAGGGCTCAGTCACATGCATTGCACACACACTGCCTAGAAGCCAATAGGAACAACCAACAGCAACACCTCCCTCTACAAGGAACCACTTATCCCAGAATGGGATAAATCCCACGTTGAAGAAATAATGTAAGGATATCATAATAAATTAACTGCTTTTGAACACCCAGAGAAGGAGAGAGGACACATTTTCACAGCAGTAGAGGTATTTTTGATATTTTCATTAATATTTCCCATGGAAAAAAAAAAACAACCAAACAATAGCTCTTTTTGGCTTTGCAAAACAAGGGAGGTTCAGCTCTGCCATCAGTATTTTTCTATAAAAATAAGGTTTTCTGTTTACTTGGGTTCTATAACTAAACTGAATAGAAAAGCAGAAGTATCTGTAAGAGCCTTCTCAGCTGTGTTACCCCCTCCCTCTGGAGACTACCTGCCAGAAGAATTCAGCTGGATTCCGTAAGTCTCTTTGCCAGTCAAGCTCTAGCTCTGCTGAGTCTAGTGCTTCTCAATGGACACCTTTGGACTTGGCCGGGTCTGTGCTCCTGAGGAAATGACCTGGTGTCTACTGTACAATTTGCATTAGGTATGCTGTCTTCATCAAGCTGAAAATTGAGTCCCCAGCTGTATGAGATCTTTGCCCCCACTCAGTGATGGAGAGGGCTTGCAGGAGCTGCAGTCATGCCTTTGCTCCAGCTTCTTACAGGAAGTCTAATTCGAGGGCTTGGTGAAGGGACACAAGGTCTGCATGGTTTGTGATCCTCCAGAAAGGCATGTTGTGCTGTAACGAGAAGATAAGGTCAGTTTTATTGGGGTGATTTTACCGCTGGGTGGAAGCAGTCAAGGTACACCTGCAGAGTTACGCAGTACAGCATTTGTGACAGCACTGACAGAGCGCAGCACATTCAGAAAGGATCTCAGCCACCGAGCACAGCAGTATCTGAAGGTTATCTTATGTGCACACCTCTCTGTGACAGCCACTGACTGTCAGCTACTTCACACAGTCACGATGGAAGCCTCCAAGCTGGGCTGCGAGGTGCTGCTTCACAGAGCAAAGCCTTTCCACGACTGCGAAGGAATCCATGTGGACAACAGCTCTGACACGTGGCACAGTGTGAAGCCTGAGAGATGCTGTCCTGACAGCAATGTGTGCACTTCACCACCTTTCATTTCAAGTGGATAGCCTGCCCAAATCAAACTGGTAGTTCCTCCTTATCTGCAATTCAGACCTAACGGTAGATGCTGTGTAGTGACCTGACTGCTGACAACAAGTGCTGACTCCCTCAGTGCTTCTGAGAAATTGCTTTATCCATGCTATGATCAAGGCCTGCTACACCACAGTACTGTGTTACAGGGACAGTGTTACATTAACAGATTGCAAATGCACCCGAACCGCAATCCTAAACAAGAGAAAAACAAAATTTAAACCAGAGAGCCAGATAACTCCTGTGTTAAAATACTGACAGATCTTGCATTAAAGGCCAAGTGTTCCACTCACTGACCCTGGCCTGAAGAAGCAAGCCCTGGAAAAAGAGTCCCTGCAGTATAGACTGCTGTTGTAGCTTCCCTCTGATCAACCCACTGCCCCATATCCACAGAAACCCACCTGCTTAGCTGCAACCTCTTCATCACGCCCATCTCCAATTACCACATAGGTGACCTTCTTTCCAAATCGTGACACAATCCTCTCAAAACAGCTCTCTTTGCCTGCCAAAACACAATCCCACTGTAATGAGCTTCGGGCAGAAACAGCCTGAACAAGCCCTGTTGTCCCAAAACAAAAATACATTCTTGTCTTACTGGGATGGGGAGAATGCCCAGTTTGGTTTCTAAGACCTGAAGCCATCACTATTAGCAATCATCTGCATCTCCTCAGTCACAAGTGCTGCTCGGCTGTAGAAACTGTGTTTCCTGTGTTAAAATCCCAGCTAATTCACAAAAAACACCTGAATGCCAGGTATCCAGCACAGCCCCTTACCTATTTTTGTTGCACTATAAATATTTTCAATGGGAAACACCTCGCCCAATCCATACAGGAGAACTTTGGCAAGAGCTGGCACCAGTTGGGTGGTTGTGATCAGGATGTTCACACAGTTTTTTCTGAAAGAAAGAACAATAAAGAAAGCACTTTTAAAAGTATATCAGCAGCCTGTAGTGCTGAAGGTCACCCCGGGCAGTTTGCTCAGCTTTCCAAAGGTGCCATCAACTTTGCTGCCCAGCCTCTCTGAGGCTCAGATTTTGACTCTGTTTGTTTGTTTATCTATTTTAAACAGATATTCTTCTGCAGGAATGCAATTTTGTGAGCACAGTCTTACTAAATGGACCTTCCTAACAAAGGATGTTGTCACAGGAAGGTCTCACAGGGTGCTCAGCAGTGAAGTTTCCGTGACAAGCAGCAGCAGAATTACATGTTGGCACTACTGCAACTGCACTAAGTGAGAAGAATTGCTGAGAAAGCAACAGACATGTTTCCAGTTTCCATACCTGGACTGTATGAGTAGCAGGGACTTTAATGCAGTTTCCAGCCAAGAATCAGTTAACACTTCTATATCAGTTCTTAGTCGCTGCAGAGCTTCCCTCTTCTGTGGGCTGAGAAGGCCTGGAAAGCAACACAAATTTGCTCAGCTAAGTCTAACAGACAGTCACAGCTCAATTAACACCTACCTATTCTGTCACAGCCAATATCATACTGAAATCATCTGAAAGTTGAGACTATAACAAGACAACAGGGGAAATCAGCTCCCAGTGACACAATGGAGCTCCGTGTAGATCTCAGGACACATGCAATAAAATGCATTTCTCAAAACACAGAAGTAGGTGTTGTGTGATGCCACCATGTATTTTTAGATGGGTCCTGAAAAACTCCACGTCTGGGTTTCCCACATATAAAAGATGCAGAAAGTCTGCTCCCTACCAGAAATAAGGTAATTGTGGAGCACTAGAATGCAGACTTATACTTCTACAGCTGCAAGTAATAGTTTTGATCACCCATTTTTCAGAATGTCCAAGAAAATGTTGTATTGAGTTTCTTTTGCATAGGCTAAGGAGCCAAACCTGAAACCCACCTGGCCAAGCCACCTGGTGCTGCTCCAGCAGCACCCCATTTCTCAGGATGTCAGTGCCAAGATTCAGACTAAACAGAACTTTTCTGACATTTGCTATGAAATACAGTTGTGGTTTGCATCTTTGTTACTGCTTTGGCTTTGGAAGGGAAGCACTGATAGAAAAATTTTAAGTGACTTTGTGAACAGACTTAGAGATGCCATGTCAGATTGCAAGCCCAGCAGCCAAAAGGGTGAACATATAACTTGCTGACAATGTCATAGTAACAGATTTTCTGAAGACACATGTGAAAAGGCCTCCTAAGTGGAGTGATATGTATGTCATTTAGGCCCATTCTGTGCAGAAATAGGCAGCCTTTCATTCAAAAGTAGCAAAGGGACCCTGAGCCAGACCTTTCTATTAGATATAGGATTGACTGACCTCTATCTACCATATGGTAACTCGGAGAATGCACTGCAATGCTGCTCAGTTTTGGAAGATGCACTCTCCTAGATTCCATAGAGACCTGATCCCAGCATGGCTACTTTTCACATTCAAACATTTAGGATAGCAAAAGCTACTGTACGGAACTGCTACTAAGAAAGACCAAGTCTGATGTCACCAGCTCTGCTTGGTGTCTCACATCCTGGAGCATGGCAGCACTCACCTCCAACGTTCGTTTTGTATTTATCGTAGATCTCTCGTACCCTACGGTAACGGAAGGCCAGTTTTCTCATCCAGTCTACTCCGCCTTGGACACCAACCGATGAACTGTGATTGGCATTGCTTCCTGAGCCACTGAAGCCATCCGTGGAGAAATTGTAGTTGCTGTTAAAGAAAAACTGATATGTTGTGTGTGCCACAGCATCAGAATCCTGGTAACCTTTCTGGATGAGTTGGAAAAGCACTATGAAGAACTCTGCACAACCACCACTGCACCTCTGACAGAGACCAGCTGCTCTGGGCAGTGTGCACTAACACCCAGCTACACCTGCTGCCAGTCCTGAACTGCTGTACTGAAAAGTATTGATGCAACCCCTCTTACTCACCCTCCAATACAAAACCTCCCTTTGCTCTTTGCTCTCTTCTCTTTGATATAAACATTCTTCCCACTAGACCCTCTTGTTCTACAGTGATAAATCTCAGTGTAGTTTCTTTCTTCCTGACATACAGGCACTTCTCAGACCTTTCCATGAGTCAGTTCAGCTCACTAATGCAACAGAATACTGATCCACTCTGCCTGAGTGTGTATATGATCAGCTCACACAGGGGTGCAAAACGTAGGCAGACTGAAAGGCCAAAATAATTAAGTTTGGAGTGCTAGTTCCACTCATTTCACCTGACTGAGAACATAGGTAATATTCAAGTTAGACAACACAATTCACGTTTTAATTCCAAAAGTCTTAACCTTTTGTAGGTCTTAACCTGACCCCTTCCCCCGAAAAAAACAACCAAGAACAAAAACAACCATGATAAGACACCCAGCAAACACCATTTGCCAAATTTCAGCCCCTGCACAATGCTGACCTCCACTCCTTAACCCCATCGCAGTTTGGTCCCCTTCTGAAGCCCCACAAAATAAATCAGACTGCATTAGTTCTACATTTCATGCATTCCTCAGTACACCACCTTAAATCCTGGCCATTATCATCAGATGCCACATCTTCTATGTGTACCTGGTCACACTCCTGTTTGAGACAGAAGAAAAATCAAAAGCTGCTGTTGTAATCCAGAAAGATACCAAAATTTGCAGACTGAAAAAGAGAGAGATTCATCAATCCCCCCACATTTGCCAACAGCAACAAATGAAGCCCTACTGCCTCCATGAGCCCAGATACAGCTTCCAATTGCTTTGCGCTCCAGTACTCCTGTTAGCTTTGTTTCACTTCACACTTCCTACAGGCCCTTGTCAAGACTGGGATTTGATGGACCAGAAATGTCCAAAAAAAGGACATTTTTACAACATTTTGTGTTGTCAGCAAAGAAGAAACCTCAATGTTCGCTAAACAAGTTGTACTGAAAGTTCACTGCCAGTCTGGAAATCTATTTCTAACCACTCAATTTCAGACTATGGTATAATTTCACACCTCCCCACATAGCTCACAGAACTCTCTTCACCACTGTCTAAAATACATCATAGCACAGGATACAGCCATGATTAAAACAAAGATTTATATTCAACTTCTGTGAAAGTGGTGCAGAACAGAGAGGTGTATTTTATTTGGCAAAGGGTGATGTGTACAAAAGAGAACGGAAGCAGAACAGAAGTCCCTTGAGAAGAAGAGGAATGGGAGAGCAGCAGAGAAAGACTGTGGGAATAGAGGGGAAGACATCAGTGTGGACAGCCACCTATCTGCATGGAAGCACACCCTTCACAGCTGTTACACAACCAGTGTGACCAACTGGTATGCTGGCTGAGACTGCAAGTTCTATTCTGTCTTTGAAGCTCCACATACTGGCATATAGGTCACTTTTTTCTCCACATCTCCATTTCAAAGCAGGAACAGTGAAAGCAAAGTGCTTCCTGGTTCAGAACAAAACTGTAATACAAAGTAGGCATCACTCCTGATGCTTTAGGCACAAGTAGAAACCCATAAGAGAGCTAGCAAAGCTCATGACACAAAGGTGTTCAGGATGCCCCTGTCTCAGATAAAAGAGAACACCCCTTTAATTTGGCCATGCTTAGAACCTGTTCAGTTTTGGCAGATCATTACATTTCAGTACTTGATGTGAAGCACATCTGCCCTCACAAACTCTGTAGTGTTTTGTGTTACAAAAACTCTTGCTATGTACCTCCAAGTCATTGAAAAACAGGTGAGTATCAGCCACTTCAAAAATCATCTCCTCCATTGAGAGACCTGAGCCAATCACCAGAGTTGGATCCTGGCAAAACAAAAGGAAATAATGTCAACTCTTTTTTCCCCCCAAAATTGGCAACAAGTTAGAAGCATCACATTATACTTTTAAAACAGAACATTTTTCTATTCATTTTACAGAAATCAACATTCTGCATAACAGATTATTTTTCTTCCACATAAGAGACAGTATTACCTTGCCATATTTTTGAGCATAAGATCCTGTGAGAAGTGAATGGAAAATTATGATGGTCTCATCCAGGTCCCAGAGAAACACTCGCTGTGTAGAGAATAAAAGCAAGTTAGAGCTGAGATATGGTCCTACAATAAAGCAAGCTTTAGGGTTCATTTTGTGGTTAGTCACAGATATGAACAACAGTATTCATCCCACAGGCTAAATGAGTTATTAAACTTTTTCAGTTTAGTATGATGGACTTTATACACTGAAACAGTACAACCAAACACACAGGGTAAGACTCCTGATCAAACTTTTCTCTAAGTTTCTCTTGCTTCTATAGTTACAAAAGGAAAAAAGTAAAAAAAAAAACAAAAAACAAAACAAAACAAAAAAAAAACCCAAACTGATAATGAACTTTAAAGCATTGCTAGTGTAGAAATTTACTGTCTGTGATGTAGAGAGCACCAGGTAAATGACCTTGGTGTTTATCAGAGACACCTTTGTTAAGATAAATAATGAGGTCTGGCTGTCATGACAAAGAGTTTCAGTACAGATGGGCTCTGATAAACTTGCAAAGTTAAGCCAAGAGGAATTACAAGAAGTTCAGTAACTGCAGATTCTGCATACGTGGCAGAATAACCCCTCACATAGGTCCAAGATGCAAAGTGCTGGATGGCACAGTGAACACCAGGTGCAATATGACTTGCAGCACACTCTCCCTGTAGATAAGATGAACTGCAAGCTGATGAAGGGAAGGTAGTTCCACTCTGCTTGGCATTGAGTATGGCATCCCCTGCCAAACGAGCAGCCAGCAAAGGGCTGCTAAGACAGTCACCAGCTTAGAGGAGGGCTTAGGGAGTTGTGATGGTTTAAAGACAAAACAAGAGTGATTTGCTAACAGCCCACAACTACGTGAAAGGGGAACTGCCAAGATTAGAGATAAATTCTCCTCTGTAGTGCTGGATGGAAAATTGCAATGGAAAAAAGAAGGAAGCAAATTGCAGCATGGGAGATTCTGGTTGGAGAAAGAAAACATCCTTCTGCAGGTGGGTGTGGTAGTCCCAGGACACATCACCAGGCAGATGCAGGATCTCCAACTTAAGAGATCCTCAACACTCGGCTGAACAATGCCAGTCACCCTGTCCTAGTGATGGGGACAGCCTTGCTCCAAGCATAAGACCGTACTAGAGACACCCAGATGTCTGCTCCATTGAAACCACTATGATTCCAAGACGTGCTTAAGTGAAGCTTGTCAAGAGCCACTGAAAAATTAATCTAGGGCAATTCTCAAATAAGAGTTATAGGAATTCTCAAACAAGTTACAGGAATTTCCTAGATTATCCTCTTTCATTTCTAAGGATACGGAAGGAAAGAAAGAGAGGAGAACATTTACCACCACACCATTCTGCAACTCTGCCTGTAGAAAATATTCTCACTTACCTCCAGTTCACTGTCTTGTGAAGAAGAGGTGTCTGCTTTCCTTTTCCCTCTGTTCTTCCCAGGGATATTTTTTCTTGCCTGTTCATCTGACTCTTTACTTGCTGTTGCTCTTGACAATGAGGGACTTGTGGATGCATCTCCTGCAGAAAAGAAATCAAATAGCTCTCATCCCCTGTTTTACTATTCAATAGCTTCTCTTAATACTTCTTGACACCATATATCAGAAACTCTTAGTCTGGAGTGAAACTACAAAGGAAAGTATTGAGTAATGTCTGTCCATCCTAGATTTGCCAGGTTTGTCAAATGCCTTTTCTGTGTTGAGCAATCCTATATGAGACATGCTGTTTTCACCTCTGCTGACACTACTCACTCCTGTTCTACCATAATACAGCTTTTGACCAACAGTTAAACAATAACCCGTGTACAGTTATCTGCAGTGTGTTCATCACACACAAACCCACAGTATGCTAACTGTAAATCAGACATGCTTACACTAAAGCTACATTGCCATACCTCCACAGATCAATCAATCACAGGAATGTACTTGGCCCTGGAGACTTGGCCAAGCAGCATGGCCATTACTGAAATATGAATAAACTACAGATCCTATTCTGCAACTGGTAAGAACTCCTGCCACAGTGAAAGGACTCTAACATAAATAAGAGTTTTGATGTGCAGAGTACTATGATCACAATGGGGGATACCCTTTGAATCCTTTACTAACAGTTCACTCAAAAGATTCAGCATCCCTGGTGTCTGTCTGACTAGTTCAGAAATAGGACTAGAACTCTATCAGGAACGCAGAAAGGCACAGGGAGATCCATATCTTCATCCAGAGTTACCAGACATATTACCCAGACCAGTTTCTGACCCTGGAGCAAAGACAATCTGAAAGAGTTTGAATTCAGTCTGGCTCTCGAGCATGAAGTAATTCATGAAAATTGAGCAGTTCTTATGAAAATTCATGTAGAATGGTCAATTCAAGAGTGCTCCTGAATTTAGAAAATGTCACTGAGAACGTTAACAACTGGACCATTCCCTGGCCAGTGCCTTGAAATAACAGGTCAGCTGCTTACAGCGTTCACAATCAAATAAAAATAAATTCAGGAGGGTAGGTCTCCTGTTGTTCACCCCAAATAGAGGACAAATACTTCCTGAAAGAGGCAAAACACTTGAAGAACCATGCCTCTTGATTTCCAACATCACAGTGTGCTGTTTGCCACCACCTGTCTAGAGCATCCCATAAGATAAACAGAAGAGCAGGTCTGAACATCGCCAAGTTCAAGACCACTGATGTGTATGCTTTGCTCATTGGCAGTCAACTATCCTTGATTTCCATCTCCCTGAATGAATGTGAGGACTTGACAGAGATCAGGTACTACTGATGGACTCTGGGAGGATGGAGAAGGCATCTCTGAATAGTCACAGGACCTACCACCAAAAAGGAGAGAGAATTAAGAAAGGCATGCTCACAGTGTGCAAAGGGACACATCACCAGGGAGCGCACAGGATATAACTGTGTTTGTAGAAACTGAAAGCAAAGAGTGAAATCCGCACAATATCTAAGTCTGGTACAACTCCTCGAGTTCCTGTGGCATGAGAAGTTACATTGGAAGGGAGCACTTCTTGGCAGCAGCTGTCTTTGTGGCATCCACGGACAGAGCGTATCTAGACACCGAGCCCCGACACATGACAGAAGGCAACATACCCATGGAGCTGCTGTCAGCTCTTCTGCCAACCACCCCTGGAACTCCCTCTCTCTACAGCATTCTGAGCACATGGTTTGTGTCTCCTGAATCACAGCAGTGTCAGACTTCCAGCATGCAAGTCTGGCCATCCCACCATACCAACACGCATGAGTGAGGCAAGCATGACAATGGAAAGCAAGCATCCTGTCCAGGTCAGAACACAAAGGCGCTGCATTTACATTCTGGAATCAAGTCTTCTCCATGCCTGTATACTGCATTGTTTCTAACAGGTATCTTACAACCACCCTGTTAAAGATGCAACCATTACCAGAGGAATGTCTCTGCACCGTCCGTGTAGGCACCATGGCGTTTGGTTTTTCAGATGGATACGTAGCTGTTGCTAATGCAGTGCTCTCCGCGTTGCTGTCTGCTGGTGTTATGACTCCAAAGCCAGAACTTGGGTAACACGTCTGGTACTGACTCTGGCCAAGGATTGTGTACGTAGGATATTCCTATTAGAGGAAAGGATCAGTTATGATAGGATACTCCTCTCAGACAGCATTATCTATGATGACTTCTATACTAGGTGATGTTTGTCAAAGAGAAACGTCAGCAAGAGCACAATCTGACTTTATGTTATTTCCTTCTGAACATGTACGAAATCCCTCAAAAGGATTGAGAGATACAACTTCCCAATGCCTCCACAGCAGGTACGTTCTGCCCACAGAGGGCCAGAAAACACATGGCCCTTCCTCTGCCTCCAGTTTCCTCAAAAATGGATTTATGTGCATGATGAGACAGTTACAGGGGAGTACCAAGTCCACTCTGTCTGTCTTCTACAATTAGTTGCTTTGTCTTGTGTTTTACTTGCTGATACGAGATGTACTGACAGTGACAGAGAGCAGCCTTGGCACTGGATCAGCATACAACCCCATCCAAAAGAGGCAGAGTGCCTTTACTCATGTCCTGACTTCAGGAAGCAATTATACTGCACGCTGTGAGGCAAGGCGTCCCTTTCTGATGACAACTTACTCATTTAGAAGGTGGTCACTAAAATCAGTCAGGGCGCCTGAACTCAAGCTATACCTGAGGATTTTCATTTCTGCTACTGATGTTAACAAAAACAGCCGCCTTCAAATGCCATGCCACTCTCTTCTGACACACTGTGCATTCCCAGCTCCCTCAAGGAACATCCTGGATTTGTGAACTTACATCAGTCTGCACCACCCCCCAGGAAAGCCTTTTCCTTTAAGTCCTAAGCAAATTCATGATAATGAAAGAACCCTAAAAAGTAGCAGTGCAAGCATACAAGGATTTTGCTTCAACCCTTGGATTTCCCTATATCCTCAGTCTGCAAAGCTGTGATTCTGAAGGGTTCATTTGTCACACCTAAATATTGAGGATGCCAGCTAACTGCTGGAGGGAGAGCACAGTGCTATCTCTTACGTTAGGTCATGGTGTAAAGGGGAAGGGCTCTGTGTTAGCCTCACAGCTTCTTAATTTTGTTTTATTCTAAGTATCAGAATGCTTATCTCACTCACTTTTTTGCTTATTTGTGCACAGTCTCTTTTCCTTCTCTTGCTGCTGGAGAACAAAGGCATTCAAAAGATGTCCAAGCGTAATACTCCCTTAGCTTGGTTCTAATAATTGTTCTTTTTCTTCTTCTCCAATGTCCCTCATGAAGGATCTCAGTGCTGTGCTTAAGGTTCCCACACAAACAGCAGATAAGGAAACAGCTACGGACAGCTCAAGTAAGTTTGCTGCAAAGGCCAGAGGGATCAGCAGTGTGGTCAAAGATGCAGCAAAAGTAATTTTGCTGACTCTGAGTTCCAAACAGAACCCTGTAACTTTAACACTCATTGTGTTTCATTTAAAGTGGTGCAAATATTTTGCCTTCTTATGTTAGTTTCGAATAATGTGGTAAACAGAAGTGAACAAGATGCTGCACATGAATACAACAAGGAAGAAATTTTACCTGTGAGATGCTGGCTACTGCTGATGTGGAAATATTGACAACAGTTGAGGATGTAGAGACTGGACTGGCATTGGTAGTTGATGCTGTAAAATTAAGAATTACTGCATATATATATGTTTACGATGAGTATGAGAGACAAGACCAATTTCAGGTGT
Source organism: Gallus gallus (assembly GCF_016699485.2). Taxonomy (NCBI): domain Eukaryota; kingdom Metazoa; phylum Chordata; class Aves; order Galliformes; family Phasianidae; genus Gallus; species Gallus gallus. Next base: position 1,858,259 of record NC_052554.1, read on the forward strand.
AAAAATAAGTTCTTACAACGTCTGTATGCATGTATTTGTTCTTCTAGCAGACAAAAAAGTGTTGGGTTGTATCTAGAAACCAGCTATACTTCCATTGGGCTTAGAGAGGAGAGCTGGCACACAGTGATCCTTAAAAATGTTATTCTTCAGTATTTCAGAAATTTTATCCAAAGCTTTTTAAAAGAAAACATTTTCTTTCCATGTTTGCTTTGCAATTGGAGTTCAATTAAAACAGCTTTATACCTTTATTACAAATTTTAAGAAGACAAAAATCACATTCTGATATTTAACTATTAGCAATTAGAAATGAATCAGAGTAGACCATGGATATGAATGTGTTTAAATCAGTTCTGGTAACAGCACAGTTTCTGCTTCCTCTGGAATTAGTATACTTGGCTTAATTAGATCAAAACAACAGGGAAGTAGTAAAAATATTTCAAATAATATAAAAAGAATGCTTCCTACTAGAAAAGTGAATACTTCTCCCCATACCCTGTGACACTACATCTTGTTTTTGGAAGGGAGCTCCTGAAAGAATTTGTCATGTAAGACAAGTTGTTAGGGACATCTAGTTGTTAGTTTAATAGTCTTCATGTCAATGCATTCAGCTCTTCTAAAACACAGAGAGGCAGCCAGAGCACCTTCTGGGAACAGGAGTCATTTAGCAGATTTTATGGTTTTACAGCTATAGGGCCATACCACTAAACATTATTCCACACAGGGTTTCAGGAACTTCAAGGATTAGCAGAAAGAAATACTGAAATCAGCACAAACAAAGCCAGCATGTACTAAATCAAGGGTCACCAAGGAATACTATCTTGTGCTAAACCGTCTTTCTCTGCACACAAACAAAACCAACAATAGTTAGGCACTTAGGAAAAGGCTTGCAGAAATCCACAGTATCACCTACTGTACTACAAGAAAAGCCTTTCTGCAAATCACATCCATGCAGAATTCAACCCAAGACTGAAGAACTCGAGATCCTGAAGGCTTCAGGCTTTCTATCCTAAGGGAGCTGCAAAGGGAAAAAGACCCCACCACAAACTCTGAATCAATATACATTGCATGGTGGCAAGCACAGGTACTATCTGGTGAACAGCTCCTGGAAAGAGGAATGGATCCTCATAGAAGATGAAAAACAGAAGAAATGCATCTTAAAAGATACATTAAAATACAAAGTATGAGAGGAGGAAAAGGCAGAGAGGTCTTTCTGCAGAAGCAGAAAAGAAGGCAAGTAGTTAGGTCTTGAGAATCTCCTCACAGATAGGAGCAACAGTGTTCAAAAACAGATGGGGGAAAGTTTTGGAGGGTGAACATCTAGAAAAAGGGGAAAAGGCTGCACTGAACAGCTATAATGGCAATGAAAACACTCAAGTGCAAATAGTAGCGATGCAGATACCAGAAGCAGCAGTGGAGACTCCTTGTAAGCAGCTGCTGAAGAGCAGGGGACAGTTTCCAAACTGTATGTGTTACTGAAACAATGAGAACCTTAAAAAAAATGAAGGCACTGTGAAGTGCTTCCCTCCAGAAAAGCTCCTCCCTAACACACAGTGAAGCTGCCAGGAAGCTGGAGGAGATGAACTGCTGAGAAGCCAGAATTACTCTACCCCTTCTCACCTACGGTGCTCTGAAGAGGCTGCTTTGCTACTGAGATGGATCACACAAGGTATCATAAAAAAGAGCTTCCAAGAGCTGGGACTCTGCTAAAACACAGCCTCCCCACAATGAACTTTGTTGTTTACCTTGTAAACTCTGGTCTCATTCCACGATTTCTTTTTGAATTATCCCTTATCTATACAACACAACATAGCAGTTTTTTACAAACAGCTCTCACTACCCTAATCACACAAATCATTCTGCGCTGTGGGTCAGCCCTTCAACCTGCAAATGGGCCAAAATCACACAAAGATGTTTGGCATGGATGTGCCAGAAGGACTATTCAAGACCATTTCACAACCTCAGTTTTCATAGATCTGCAAACACAAGCCTGTGCCTTGAAGCTGCCATGCCTCTTTCCCTTCTCTTTTTCTCTCCCACTTGATGGGAAGGGAAATGGTGATTAATGCATTTTACATTTCATCTGGCTGTTTTGCTCGCATGGGAAGAAGAGGCTAGGCAAGCAGGAGCCATGTCACCTCCAGCACTTCAGGGAGCCACTGCCACTACAGCCACAGCTTGCCCAGCTACTACCAAAAGCAACATCCTTAGCCACTAAATGCAGCTGACATATCACCTGGGTTTAAATATTATGTAAGTCCAGTCCAGAGTTAGCCTGCAGACTAAACCACACTGGTCATGCACCGGAAAATGTTTCTGCTGGGCCAGCAGCACCATACAACAGTGCATAACCCTACTGTCTTGTTTGGAGAGAAGCAAGTAAGAGCCTACCAATAAAACAACTGTTCTGTCCATCCTTCAGCTACTGCTCTCCAGCACTGATCAGGTGTTTTTTCATACTTCTAAAGAGCAGTGTGAAGATAAACCCTCCTAAGTTAACATAACACAAGACCGCTGTGTCACATCCTTACAGGAGAACAGGTCAGTATTTCAACACCCTGACCAGGGCTCTCTGCTGCCTTATTTATTCCCTACCTGTTTGCCGTGGTACATCAGCTGGCAAACTCACTCAGGGTCACCTTATGCAGAACTGTTTTTGACAAGCTCCTCTTTGTGATTAAGATCAATGCTATAAGACATCACAATTTATTCTGCCTAGAGAAGAGTTGTATTTAAAGGATGGTAGTATTTCATAGAATCAGACTGGCTTGGGTTGGAAGGGACATCAAAGACAATGCAGCCCCAAACCCTGCTGTGGGCTGGCTGCCAATAGCCACATCAGGCTCTAGGCCAGGCTGCCCAGGGCCCATCCACGGCCCTGAGCACCTCCAGGGTGGAGCACCAATCTGGGCAGCAGTATCAGCATCTCACAGCCCTGAGTAAAAACCTTCCCCCTGATATCTAATCTAAATCCCCCCTCTTTTAGTTTAAAACCATTCCCCCTTGTCCTATCACTATTAGACCATGTAAAAGTCGCTTTCTCCCTCTTCTCCAGGGGGAATACTCCCAAGCTTCCTCAGCCTTTCTCCAAAGCAGAGTAGATGCCCTCTGAGAATCCTTATGGTCTCCTCTGGACCCTCTCCAACAAATCAACATCTTTCTTGTGCAGGAGGACCTGGACCTGGATGCAGTATTCCAGCCAAATGGGGTCTCATGAGGGCAGAGCAGAGGGTACAAAACCTGAACCTTTCAATCTTGTTCAGGTTCCTTTGGATGACATCCCTTTCTTCTTTCTTATCAACTGTATCATTCAACTTGGTGTTCTCTCTCGTATTTCTAATCTTTAACCACAAATTTGAAAAGTAAATTAAGAATAAACATTACACTGGGCTATCTACTGCTGCAATGAGTCAAGGCTGAGCAAGTATCACAACATTCTATGTGTCTTTCCTACTTGCAAAATCCATGCTAAAACCTCTTCATTACTTAACTACTCTCCTCTGCTTGGCACTCATTATACCACATCTGGATGCCACATTCAGTTTGGGGCCTCAAGCAGATGACAAATGTTGATAAACTTGAGCAGGTCTGGCACAGAGCCACCAAAACGGTCATGGAGCTGAAGCACACACCCTGCAAGGGAAGGCTGTACAGCAGAATCAAGTTTGAAACCCTGTAAAGTCAGGTAAATGGAACCAAATTCATCCTGCGTTCATTAAGATCTATGTTAGGGGAACCTTTAAACCTAGCAGAGCTTGTTAGGTTCAGCTGCAAGCTAGCTATAACATTATTCTTTGCATTATATGGCTTCTCCTATACACATTCTTTAGTAGATGTTACCATGCTATTATGCTTAATTGTTGACACAAAATTTCCAGAACTGATCATTTCATTTCCTATTGGTACCCCACAGTCTGCATGTTCATTAAGCTCCTTCATAGCCAGAACAGTGTTATATGGAGAAGCAATAACATTATCTTCACTAGGGGGATAAACTGAAGTAACAAATCTCTCTACTTCCAGGAAATCATCCTCAGGCAAGGCTGTTCGTGCTGCAAAGAGATCGTTTCAGTGGGGTCTGATATCAGCCTGCCATATCAAAAAGAAGTTATCAAGAAGAAAGTCAGGTTCTTTGTGCAGCAGCAGAAGAGAAATGGTCACAACACGAAGGGAGAGATGCCCTGACCTGACAGAGGTAATAATTTCACCATCATGACAGTCCTGGAGGAGACTTCATCACCATCTTCTGGAGGTTTGTGAAACCCAAATGGAGAAAGCCCTGAGCAACCTGTTCTGAATTCTGTGCCAGCTGTTCCTCAAGCAGGAGGATGAATCAATGATCCCTGAAGTCTCAGAATTACGCACTTGAAGTCAAAAAGATTAAGAATTCTTGAACTGCTTCCTAAACATCATAGAGATGAATGTTCGTAATTCATCACCAAGCACAAGTGGCAAAAATTCAAGTCTAAAAGAAATATCTATTTGCACATATTTGCCACAAGCAACAAAATATCATTCTTCAGCTAAATAGCCTATCTACAGCTAAAAATTGCTTTGGAAGGTGGTGAAATTCAGCACATGGCTTCTTAGATATGACACTTCTGGCACTGGGAGTATCTGTAGGCCAGTTCTGTAATTACAAATTCACTTCCTGGCAGATCTACCAAGCTGGAGGCCTCACACAGCAACACAAGCAATGTATCTGTGTGGGGGTATAAGCTGTGTGTGTATGTATCATACATGAGCCCCCTACTTCCAGACATAACAACAACAAAATCCAGTCTCAGTCAGTGTATTTACTGACTTCAAGCTAAAATCTACCAACAAAGAGCTTCAAAAACATTCTCAGGAAATGCATGCAAAAGAACACAACGTTTAGTCTCCTCTCCCCATCCCATTTGCTCTTCACCCTGTGAAGTCCATCAGCATGGCACCAACAAGCCAGCCTGGTGCATACAGAGGTACGTAGCAAATACAAAACCAAACACAAACACACGCACAAATAGAAAAGAGACAAAGCATAAAGAAGCATGCACAAACCAAGAACAAACGTGCAAGCCTCTCTATTTGTGGTACTCAATTAGGTGGAGAGAGATGCAGATAAAAACCATGCCAAGTTACCTTCAATGGAATAAGAATAATGTGCTGGGCTGGGCTGGCTTGTGGTTAACCCTGTAGTGCAGGTAAGAACACTGTGCTGACTTGTAGATGGAGTCTGAATTAAACCACTTTCAGGTTTCATACCTGGCCACAGTGCACCTGAATCAGATAAATTGGACCAGTTATACATAAACATGCTGGGACCAAACAGCACGCTGCTACCTCAGAGTAAGGTTTTGGCTTGTCACAAAAGCAAGGAACAAATCACACATGAAAATGCTTTAATTTCGGCAATAAGAAGTCCTGAATGGCAGGCAGCACGTGGATTAGGGCTGCTTACAAAACTTGCTGAAAAAAGAAAATTAAAAGCACCAAAAAGACTAACTTCTAAAGCTTTCAAATAAAAATCCATCAGTGTAACAGTAAGGCTCACTGCCATGTGGGTAGGAAGGAACTGCTGATCCTTGATCAGCTAGCTTACAGCAAAGTTGGGGTTGGAATTTACTTATACTCCTTCACTAAGTCTGAGGTCAAATACTTAAAAACAAGCTAAAAGTCAGTCTTTTTCATAGACTGAACACAAGGAAAAACAGAGCTCAAAGGAAAAAAAAGACCAGAAAGTTTCCTCTAGATTTTCTGTCATTTTAGAATCATTCATGCCCAATTTGTACCAATACTGACCAAAGGACATGCAGCAGTGTGATTTTTAATTCCTATGCACAAGGCACACACAGACAGTGTGGTTTCAGGTCAGGTGCTGCATTAAAGTCCATTCTGCTGTGCTGGCAGCAGTGACAACAGTGCCTGACCTCAGGAACTCGAGGCCTGATTCTTCAGGGCTCCCCAGGTTTGTTTTCTTTTAAACTGTTTCTGAAGTCAAATTTCATTTATTTTCTTTGTTTCTTGCAATTGTAAGTCCTGGAGTCTGAAAGCTGACTGCTAAAGACTCAAGATGCTACAGCTTTTCCACCCTCCTGGACAAAGACCTGCTTATGGGAAGCAGGAAAAACTCCCCTTGGAATTAGATATTCCATTTTCAAGAGTGGGTAGAAGAGAATTACAGTCAGTCTTTTAACAGCAGACTGACAGAAAGGTGCTGAGGACCACCATTTAATTGCATTTATGACTCCAGTTATTAACTCAGAGTACGTAATACAGCCAGCAGTTAAAGTTGCTGCAATCCCCGGTGCAAGAAATCTAACCAGCTGGGGTTAATCTATACCTAGTTAAAGGCACTTCCTTCTGGCCTGCAGTAAAAAAGCAGGAATTAGTTGGAAAGATCTACTTAGAAACAAGAAAGAATGCACAAAGCAGAGGGACAAAGGCCATCTGGAGCTAGACATAATGTTCAGGGCCAGCAGAAAGATGACCTTCCATCTCAAAACCCATTCAACCTTGGGAGGGTGTGTAAAAAAATCCAACTGGCACCCATGAGTCATATGAAGTCACTCATCTGCATGGTCTTTCAGGGTTTTGATTCCTGTTCATTATGGTTTCAAACCTTGAAAGCCATGGTAATTAGCAAATAATAGTGAAAGAATGATTTAAGGAAGATTGCAGATATACTGTAGAAACTGCAGGGCAAATATATGGGAAACAGATCTCCTAAGGAGAGCAGGTGTGGTATTTTTAAGTAGCTTTTAGAGAGGACAGTAATCAGCAGTTCCTTACAGTGCAAGATCGGTGGGAAAGCAGCAGAGAACACCAAATTCAGGCAGTCACAGAGCATACCAACATGCCTACCCGCTGTGATGGTGAAATACAAACAACATCTGAACGCTGCAGGACACTTATCACACAAGGGGTGTAAAGGAAGATCAGATAAACACGTCAGAGGTGCCCATAGGGTTGGCTGGATGCAGGTACAGCAGCTAACTCAGGCATCTTCCAACCCCAGCCTTCCACGACTGCCTTGGTCAGCAGGGCACACCCTGGCCCTGGTGATGCACATCCTTCCCTGCTGTTCTGCAGCAGCACAGCTTCAAGGATGACACAGAGGATAAGGGGGCACAAAACACCCTCACATCAAATGACAGCACTGCAGCTGAGGCAGAGGAATGTCATAGGGCACATGTATGGAGACAGAAAGGCCCCACACAGGACAGATCACCACATGTATGTTCTCCTTGAGTCCATGTAAACCATCATATCTACAGTGATTCTAACCCAACAGAAAGCCACAAGGCTTATATGTCATCACTCTTGTTTTAATATTGCTTTTCACAAGTCTGTGCATAATAGTGCACTAAGTGCAAAAAAAAGTATTACAGCACAAGTGTCAAATAAGCATACTGTATTTTATATATATATATATATTCATATTTAAATATATATAGGCCACCTCTTTGAAAGCAGCACCCTGAACTGAGCGCTTGACAGCTGGCTTGAATTTCATACATAAAATACCTCTGCTTTGCTCCTAATCCATGATGTCTTCTTTTTGACATAGAATTATACCCACAATAAGAAGAGATGCAAACCTTGGATCTGCTGGTAAAATATCTATTCAATCTAGTCAAGTTCTCACATACTCAAAGAAATATTGTGAGCAGGAACATAATTAGACTTTCCTTAGCACTGCACATGGTTAGTGCTGGATCCCACCTGATCTGTCCATCTTCCCAGTATGATGACACGGGTACTACTCCAGTATGATTTCCATTTCTGGAAATGTGACTTCTAACATTTCCATAGCACTTAAATTTAGACTAAAAATTCAGCTACGTAATAATAGTCCACAAAATCCTTACCAAGACACTTCAGTAACTGAATTGATTGCATTTCAGAAGAACTTTAATGGACAAAAGTTGCTATGAAGTCAAGAGAAAAGGCTTATCTCTTGTCTAGGTCTCCAGAAGATACTATGAATGCAACAGTAGAAATTAATAGTTAAACACCTAATTACAGAAAAAAAAAAAAAGTAATAAAAAAAATCACAGTAACCACAGCCACCACCAACAAAACATCACAGAACCCAAATGAAAAACCCTAAAAATACACAACAAAAAAACAACAAAACAAAAAAAATTCAGAGACAAGTCTAAAATGCCTTTATAAAACATCTCGACCTAAAACTTCAAATGAACACTTCCAATATTTCCCATTGGAAAAGAACAACCATGCAGCACTGCCAAATGCCTAAAAACCTTCAAGGCGGCCTCAGTGCACTGCCCACAGCAAACTACCAATAAAGACCAACCCAGGGATGGAAATGAAACGACAAGCCAGTGTTTGGATGCGCTAAAAAGACTGAAAGTGGAGTGCAGGCATTGGGAATGAAACATGCTTTCCAATGGCTGTTATGGGCTGGGTTGGGCATGCTGTCAGCAGCAGACCATTTGGCACCACCCAACGCTACCATGGCACAAAAAGGACAAGGAGGGTTTAGAAAGATAGCAGACCAACTGCCCTAGCTACCCTACAGTTTACAACCTGCGAAGTTTCTTCCTTACAGCATTCAAGCAGTTAGAATTAATACAGCACAAATTTGATTTAGGAGATACTGTGCGAGTAAATCCTCATGGTCCCATCATTCTAATCCTAAGGATGCCCTCAAGCACAAATATGAAAACCTCCTTTCTGATAATACATTGGAAGAAAAATAAGAAAGAAAAGGAGGACAAAAAGGTGCGTACATCAGCTTTATACGTTCTTGAAAAGGTAATAATTTGTGCCAAATCACATAGTAATGTAACTTATGTCTAATAAGAATGAGCCCAGTTGCATCTTTCACACCATCTTTCAAAAATAACATGACAAATTAATTGCTCTGTAATATATATACATATATATGATTCTGTGATGTATAAAAGTAATTGCTCTGTCAGTAGCTAACCAGCCATCCCTGCTTAGGGCACAAAGGCATTTAGTTCTCCAACTAAGGAAAACTTACCCTTTTACAGTCTGATATACTAAAATTTTAACACTGAATACAAATCGACACGAGGCTCTGTTACTTTACCTAGGCAGCATGACCACAAATCCCCAAGACAAACATTTCATGGCTATCTCACAGCTGACAGCACACTTTTTCCCTGTGTTAGCTGCGTAGAAGGTCGATGTGCTCTCCTCTCTCACAAAAGAGCTGGGCACTGAAGGGCAAAACCACCTCGGCTACCATACATACAGAGGAAGCACATGGTGAACAGCCCAAACCTTGTCACCAACCTTTAGAAGTTCAGTTACAACAGGACTCTTACCCTGCAAGCTTTTACAAAAACTGCCATGGCTAATAGAGGGCTCAACTATCAGAGCAACTTAAGCAAAGTCACAGCCTGAATAAACTCGGTGACATTTTCACATGAAATCTGCATTTGGTGAAACATGAGATAACAAAAGTCTTAATCTTGGCCAACAAAAAGGAAAGGAAAAATATATTCAAGAAAAGATGCTGTAGTATGGGGCCTTCGGTGATCTGCACAAACACAGCCATACCATAACTGGAGAAAATGATGACTCTAAACTAAGAAGCATTCAGCAAGCTGCATGGCTACATTCAAATTACTGTCCAGGAAAGAAGTTTTGTTTAAAAATAAATAAATAAATCAAAAAAGGTCTAACAAGATGAAGTTTCATCTAGGGCTGACTCACACTAAACCACAGCTATTGCCATTTACACACATCTTTCCATCGCTCTGCACTGATCTACAATTTAAGCTAGGCGTGTGCTCTCCTCTATGTGCTTCTCTCCAATACACCTGGTTAATCTTAATATTTGCTTTTTAATGAGATGTAAGAAAATAACTGCGGGCACTGAGACATCTTTGCAAATGTATTTCTTACCAAAAGGAGGTAGTCCGTAGGTTTGGGTGGTCTGGGGGTAGATGGTGTAGGGCTGAGATTGCTGTAGTGCTTGGTACTGAGTCTGACCAGGGTAAGGGCTCATTGTTTCCGATACAGGTACAGAAAGGATATGTGCATATGGCCTGATTGAAAAGAAGGAAGAAAAGTTACAAACAAACAAACCAACATAACTTTTCATATATGCAGTTTTCAGCCTCCAAGCCAGAAGAAACATTATTAAATTGCTTTAGAAAGAAGAAAGAATCCCCAATTAGTGGGACTGCGAGGGCAGGGGGAGCGGGGTGGGGGGAACTCCATGTCCCAACAGGCATGAGCACTTAGTTTCACCTATGGTGCCTTACAGCAGCAAATCCTAAAACTAGCAGAATACAGCAGTAACAGAACTAATGGAACAAACAGACTACACAAAAGCAAACATGGGAGATTTAGGCCTCCTGTACCATGCAATTTTATGATGCTCAAATACAGTAAATGATTGGTAACATCTTACACTTCTCTTATATGCTTGTTTATCTCTCAAATACTATTCAACAAGATCACTGTATTGTTAATTAATTGAAGAGGTCTATTTATCCTTGGGATCATAAGACAATGGCCACTGAAGCCAAAGAATGACTTCCTCTAGGCTCAGTGTGCACAGCAGTGAGTGCCTGCTGCCTAGCAGATAGGGGAGTGTGGTCAGAGTAATTAAAGAAATATATAATGATATAAAAAGATGACTTCAGAAAGGAGCTACTGAATTTTGTAACAGCTGTTCAACTTACTTTGCAGAATACATCTGTGAGGTATAATCATTTGATGACCTTGGGATATAGTCAGTGCATGTCATAACTGGAAAAATAAAACAGTTTATGTAATTACACAGGAGATTTCTACAAACAACTAACGTCAGTTAATTACCTGCACACTCACATGGTTTTCACCAACACAAGAGGGTTTTTTAGTGCCTTGGACATCTGCTTTAAAGTAAATTCTCAAATCCCACAGCATTAAAACGCACCAAAAATGTTCTTGCCAATTCACTGCGTATAATGTGATGCTTCCATTTTTCCGTTTGAATAAATCCACAGCAATCACACTCTAGAACTGGTAAGACAGAGTCACCCAGGCTACACAACCCAAGTTCAAACTCATCTCAGATACCCTTATGAGAAAGGTCCCAGTTACAGCACTGGGGTGGACTAGATTGCTTGAGTTGGTGCGTCTTAACTCAGCAGCCATTGCAATATCCTGAATCCAGATGAGCAGACCTGTTAACTACTCAACTGCCCATCAAACCAGGAAAGTGAGAATATGCAGGACCTCCAGCACAGAACCTGGCACTGCACAGCCCCTTATGGTGTGTCACCCCAATAAGGAACTATGGAACAGTGATCTCCAAGCTAAACAGTACATCTGACTGTAAGTCTGCAGAGTACATGAGTTTATCAGTTCTGACTCACAATCACCATAGCCAAATTCTTAGCAAATACAGTTGTGCTGCTTATGGATCCATGCAATTCTTATAATTGGTAAATGGCTTAGCCAGATAGGCAGCAGATTTTGCAGGCTAAAATTCTTGGTAACTTCTTCAACTGCAGCACATTGATTAAAATAGCAAAGATGCAATCAGTTAGCAATTGTATGGAAATTGTACGTTATATATTTTTAATCAAGTTGAACTGATTTACGGTTATAAGTAACTGCAGGCAGTCAGAAGTATTCTGCACAGCACTCTTACTTCCATAATAACCTCCAGCCCTGCTTTTCCAGTGAGAATAGATTCCACCTCTCACTTACTATGCAATCTTTTTAATCTTCTGCCTCAGTTTCCTCCCAAAGTACTTTGTAAGTAATTTCTGCAAACATTAGATATAGTTCAGAGTCTAAAATTAAATGTACAGTGTATTATTAGAAAAGACCCAACCATCTGTATAGAGATGATGATAAAACTGAAATCTTTTTTAAAGGCATCATTATTAATTCAACCCTTCCCCAAACGAAGATAACAGACAAGGCAGGTAAGACACAGCAGTAACCAACTGCAAGTTTGGGGACAGTAATACAAAAGTAGATAGGAAATGGTATTTGTTTACCATCACACATGCAGACATTAATGCTTTGTAAGCACCACAGCAAGCCTTCACCTTACAACTGACAGCATGGACAGGATTATAAAGAGGAGATGAAGTTTGCACTTGATGAAATACAAAAGTAATGAGATCAGTGGCAGAAATGAGGAGAGCAGACACACTGGGAACAGAAGGATTCTGAAAGATACTCACTCTCAGTTGACATGGGAAGGTTTGAACCAAGGCTTGAAGATTCAGCTTTCTGATCGCTGACTTCTGTGTTGCTCACATGACTGCTAGAACACACAAACCTAAACATCAGTACTACGAACCTCTCTGCATTAACACCCTTTGGTATCTTAACCCCCATTTCAGCCTTCTGCACTGAGAGAAACTGACTGCTAACAAAAACCAGCTCTGCACTCTTTGATATTTCACACAGAGAACCTAAGAGAGAGATCTGCAGCTCTGATTAGACATGAAACTGCCATCAGATTCAGCATGTTAACTCACCAACTCATCTCTCCATATGAAGCTGCAGCCCAGCAGACCTAGCAGTTTTGCACTGCCATCTGCAGTGTGAAGAACAAATTTCTTTCCTCCCACCTGGACACAGCCTGCTGCTCCTCTGCAGCACCTCAGACACCCCCCAGGCTCTTCCATGAAAGTTTAATTTGCTGAATGAGCAGAAAAAATGGTGGGGTTGCTTTTGCTTCATCCACCCACCCCAGGGCTGTGACCTCCGCCTGCTTTGTTCCTGGCAGGTGGCTTTGAGGTGAAACCCTGCAGCCAGCATGGCAGTGCTGGGCAGGGTGAGGGGATGGAAGAGCTGAGCAGCCAGTGCTGTGGATTTGGTCTCTTATGCATGTTGTTTTCCTTCCTATGGCTGGGGAGAAGGAATGAAGTTTGCTCAACACGTGTTAGCTGGCATTTCTCCCCACTGAAAACATTCATAACCAGACTCTTTGAAAATCTTTTTTCAATGCTAGTAGCTGAACAGACTTCAATAAGACATTTTGAGTTTTGCAGTTAAAAAACCCCACATTTCAGTAAAGACTCAGAGCATTCATCTACTGCTGTTCTTGGGGGAAAAAAGTCCTGTGATTCTGTGACGCAGTTAACCTGTGGCTGTCAAATTGCACGCAGCTTGCAAATAGGTTGAGAGCTGTACAGCTAATTCTAGTTATCACTTACTATGGAAAATGTGACAGTAGATAATATTTCTGGTTATACTTTATCAACCCTTGTTTCTTCTTGCTTTCTCACTGTTATTCCTCAACACACACACACCTGTGCTTTGGTATAAATTCATCCCAAGTGCTCTTATTCTCCATCACTTACCAGCTAGGAGAGCAGAGGCACTCCTAGGCTGGGCTCCTCTCACCTTACGCTGGCTGGAAGTGCAGCTTCCAGTAGATTCTAACATTTAGGTGGTGAATTTTACACTGTTTGTTCACTGCTTCTTGTCAAAGCATTCCCTTCATTATTCTTTTTTTAATAATCATGTAAGTACTAATACAACTCAGGGATTCCATTTACCACGTCCACTGTTGCATGAATGGCACACTGTGCTTACTCCTCACTCACACTGAGATGTCAGAGGATCCAAAAAGAAATCTTTATCTGGTTTTTGCTATTACTCACAAGACAAGAATAAGTCCAAATACAGACATCCTCTCTATATGAAATTGTAGTGATTAGCTCCTAAACCAAACACACAACAGACAGCCTCTACTGAGCACAACTAATACAACACAGCAGCTTTAAACAAAAGCAGCTATCAGACTGAGAGCTTTTTATTTCTCAAACAGTCACCTGCATAGTTTTGCTGAGAATCATAGGAGAGAGATTACTAAAATATTCTGAGTCTCATTAGAATGCATGTTACATGCAGAACGTGACAGCCTCATAAGATTCTGAGGAAAAAGATGATGCTTGATGATGTAATAAAAGCTCTACTTTTTATAATGGCTTAATACCAAAGGGTTGCTTAATTTATTTTTTTTATAGCCAACACAAAACTGGGTTATATTTGCCCCATCTCTCTGACAAATACAGCAATATGCAGGCTACTAAAATAGAAGCTCATAATGACAGAAGAGCACCAGTAATTGCTCCACACTAAGACAAAATTCAAAGTGACATACCTCAAGCTTTGCTCTCGGGATTCCTGCATCTTGGCTTTTTTCACCTGCAAAGACAGAAATGTTCAGAGGCACAACTAAAAAGAGCTGTCCTTGGCAGAATCAGCACACACAGACCTCCAGCAGGACATCACCAGTGGTTACTATAGAGTTTGCATTAGTGTTGAAAAGAAAGCCTTGCATTCAATTGCACAGCTAACCAGTGTAACCACGGGCTCTTCAACTCAAAACAGCCTTAATTAGAAAAAAAGATCGAAAGGGGAAAGGGAGGAAAGGGGAAAGGGTGGAAAACACAGCTTCTGCCTCAGGTCATAAGTGCAGTTGTACTTTTATAGTCAGGATCAAAGCAGAAACACCATTTTCTTCATGCTGTCACGGCAGCAGTCGCTTGGTGACAGAATTCCACACTCAGACTGATATTCCTAGACAAATTTCTGAGTGAAAAGCACACCCCCCCAACCAACCAGATGATGAGCTGCTGAAGCAAACACGACCAAAGCAATGGTAGCATTATTGCCTGTGGCAGTGTTGTGCAGAGAGGACTGTACAGCAGTCAGGAAAGTGGAGTTTAACCACCATCCCTGTGGCAATTTGAGTTGAGAAAAACTTTCAGCCCAAACACCTGACAGCCGTTTTTCCTTTGTCCTTTTGGCAGTGCTGGGTCTCCCTGGAGCCCTTCCCACCTCTGGGTTTTCCCCATCATTCACAGTTACTCCCAGTACGAGAACTCATTCCAAACAGAGGCCAACTCTGTGGGTGTCTGCAATGCATGTAACACAAGTTCACCAGCCCTTACAAAAAGACTTTTGTCATTTCCTGGCATTCAGGATTAAATTAAGTCAACCACATGCATCCACAATGCATTCAACAAATGAGAAATTACTACGAGAGATCACTTCTAAAAGCTAAATAATAGCACTTTTAAAACTTTTTTGTCATGGAAAAGGTCACTTGGTCACTTTCCTTCAAACTTTCCTTTGCTTTCTTACTTCCCATGTTTGTATCTGTTTCCTAGCACTGAGCCTTACGCATACTTTTCCACTTTAAATTGAGATCTGAAAGGGGAAGAAACATCCAAAAGCAAGGACAAAAGTCTCGCCTGCTTAGCATCCCTGGCAGCAGTATGTGCACTAAATGGAGGAAGTAAAATGCATTTAACTCCAAGTCTGATGGAGTTAAGGCTCCTTTCCTGATTCAGTCACCACTGACCATTATTAGAAAAAGAAAAGTCATTTGAGAAAGAAAACAAGTATGTGCAGTATCAATTCTGGGTTACAAAGCTGAAAAGATGGTATCACATCATACAGTGATCAGTATGGTCTCCAATTCTGTCTCAGAATGACTGAGTGGCAAAAGGTACCTAAATGAAATTAGCAAGAAAACCTTCAGCACACAGTTAAAGAGTCTGCTTACAGGTAATGCCCCCATGTGCCCAAAACAAGCTGTACTCCGTCTCTTATGCCCTGAATAATAAAGGTTTATAAAGACAATTTTGGTTATGTAAAGATGTAATGACAGATATTTCCCTTTTCAATCTCAGTTTAAATCCTGCAGACATCTGGGCTTCAAAGTATATGTTTCTGCTGATTAGCCTCACGTTTTGTGCACACACACTCATAATAATTTACATGTTGTGTCAAGCAGTATAACTTAAATCATTTAACTTCATATCATACTGTAGTAATAACCATTCCAAACAAAACTTATGTGATGTTATAAAATCAGTATTTTTTAATGTGGACAGCACTGCAAATATCTAAGAAGTCTGGACAGCAATTCCTATCTTAAGATATACCTACCTACATCAGAGCCCTGTTCAATTAAGGTTTTAAATAATGTTCTCCAGCAGTAGAGATGATGGCATGCTTCAGGTCATGGAGCCTTTTCAAGATCTTAAGCACAAGAACTAAAGATGGTTTACGTGTTAACAGGTAGCATGCTGATTCTGTCATTAAAATCTAATACTCATTTTTAATTTCTTCTAGAATTATAAATGGTCCAGTTTTCTCAGCAAAACAGATAATTATTAGGCATAATTTTACATACAAACACTACAGATTTTAGGCATACATTTCTTTTATTATTGTTTTAATAACAGACAGCCTTACCGTCCATTATTAAATAAAATAACTGCATACTGGATTTGTGAGATCACTGACCAGCTTTACATGCTCATCTTCAGTATTACTTAAATGTACTTACTGGTTGCTCGGGTAAATCTTGTGGCTCTTCCATGGGTATTACTATTTTAATGCTTCAATGATTCAAATCGTGTCCTCCTCGGCAGTCTTCAAAGCCTGTCAAAAAAAGGTGTTCATAGCTTTATGTACTTTTGGGGGGACTTATCATTTAGGCTATCAGAGAATGGTAATTGTTATATATTCCACCCACAAGCTTTCTAAACTCGTGTTGCCATCTCCCAAGTAAGAGACAAAATTCATATACGGAAAGATTTCATAAACAAGGGATTTAGCTTTAAGCTTCAACTTACAGACATTTTTCATCACGTGGCACATTTCTACATCACTTGCTTGTACCATACTGACCACAGAAGCTAACGTGTCAATCAGACACGTGCACCACGATTTTAAAGACACTTTAAATGATCGAGTCTGGTCTACTAGGTCAGTAAACAGAGTGATTCAATCTAGCCTGTTTTAATTTAGAACATTTATATAACAAACACACAAAAAAAAAAATCAGGACAAGCGTGCACCTAAATGTATTTACACACAGCACTGCTTATTGTCAAACTCACAAAGAAAGTTATTATTCCAACTGCACCCCTCAAAAAAGAGGTGTTTGATGAGCATGTGCTTCCAAAAAGTAACAGACAGTAACCCAGTCGCATATTCAGCACAGAGTTCCTATATATTGCACCAAAAGTTGCTATAAAGAAGGTTTTATATCCAAGAGAAGGAAATTTTGCAGGTTACTGTCACCACTTTATTAACTGTTTGCTACTTGTTGGACAACAGATGAAGGTATGCATCCTCCCCAGCTCTGCCAGACCAGCATTCATTGACCATCTGACCATATTTTCTGACTTGGTTTTTTGGGACCCCCTATTCCCAGAGCCCACCCAGCAGAGCTGCCCCTACATCAGCATTAGGTGTGTTATGGCACACACAGCAAATCCTGAGTGGGTTACAGCAGTTAGAGGAAAAGCAGAAAAACCCTCAGTGGTTCACAGGAAATCTAATACAGCAACCGCAGCTGTACTTCCTCTGCTGAGTTACAACCTATTCCTGCCTCCACAGCCACGTATCTCAGTGGGAACACAGAAGGCAGTAATAAATCCACATTATCCATGGAAACACAATGTATTTCTTTCCCCTTACAAAAGGAAAGGTAAAGGTCTTAAATGCCAGGGTAAGACTGCACTGAGGGTTTGAGTATTTTCCAAGGCCACCTCCCATAATTAAGGGTTACTTAAAACTACTGTCACTGCCTTAACTGGGAAACAACTCAATTTGCACCAAAGCTTTTCAGTAACTCCGTATCTTCTCCAATGACATACAAGAAAGTATGCAAAACAAAGTGATACTGGCACCATTACAATTTTTACCCTCCGTTTTAACTGTGAACTATTTGAAATATAAAAACCTATTTCATTCTATTTTATTTCTTTTTAATAGAGATAATTTAATAGAGAAAACTCAAGACAGAAGAGAAGCTGTGGCATCCAAAGGTTGTAACTACAAGTGTGGAATACAAATGCCAACAGCAACGATGCTTGAATTTGGTATCACATGAGTCTGGTCCTGCCCCTTGTTCTTTGATTTTACAGTTTCATTGCATACTTTCTTATAAAACTCCAAAACTGAACTCCTCAGTATGGAAGACAAATCACTGCCACACTTTGTTTTAGAGAATCTACAGCTCCAGAAACAGCAGGTGGGGCAGAAGACCTCTCAGTGTTTTCACAGAGAAGCAGGCAGAACAACCAGAGGAAGCTGCGTGCATTTCTGAGTGAATGGGATGTGCAGCAGGCTGGATTTCACCTTGTGCTATGGAAAAAAAACAAAACACAAAAGAACACACAGAGCCACCAAAACACAGCACTTCTGCTAAGATCCTTCCACTGGGGTCAGCTCCAGCCTCACACAGACCCATGTTTAGGGGAGCCACATGAGAAGGAAACAGACAAGAGCATGCAAGTGATAGCACAGGATGTCCTTTTCCATCGACAGCCATTGTAACATTATGGCTTTGTTTACTCTTTTACTTATTTTCCACATTGCCAAAACTGGGGACACTCAGATGGAGCACATCTGGCTCAGTGGCCTTTCAGCCCAGATCACCCACCCTGCCTGGGTGCAGAGAGCTGCTGTGCCCTGAGCTCATCCTCCACGAGCACCCAGGGACACGGGGGGGCAGAGATAGGAGAACCCCCCACTCCATGCTTCAGGCAGGCTTGGCTCACGCTGCAGGGAGGCAGGGCACAGCTGCTGCCAGCTAAGCTGCACTGGGAGGAGGCTGCAGGGAGCACTGCTCTGCACTATTTCTGTCCCTGTGCCCTCCAGCAGGACTGAATCCTTCTCCCCAGCAGCCTGCTATGGGCACAGCACCGCAGCACTGAGCACTGCCAGCCTCCTCCGAGCCTCCAAGCCGGGTGCAGCGCTTGGGTTTTCAAAATGCAACCCCAGCACCTTGCACCTGCTCAGCTTGAACTCGGTGGATTATCTGACTTGGCAAACAGCTGATTATTAAAAGTTCAAGGCCAACAGCTGTTTTTGAGTAGCGGTTTTTTGTGTTTTGTTTCCCATCATATCAAACTTCAGTATTAGATTTTTAACTTACATAAAACTCAAGGCAGCTGTGCTTTAGATAAGCTTACCGCATGGTTTCTATTATCAAACATTTTTAAACCATAAGCAACCACAATAGAAAAGATACCAAAGCAGATCTGCAGTAGCATCGGTACCACTCTCAGCCCATCTTGTGGCAGCCGTACTGTGACGGGAGGTGACCACGTCATCACCACGCAGGGAACACCAACTGCCATCAGTCCTCCTCCCCTTCCCATGCAAAACCACAGCTTCCCAACTGCTCACTAACCTCAGAAAAGAAGAAACTGGAGATCAACAGTTTTGGGAGCAGCTGGGTTTGGTCACTTTTCCTGTCTACATTTTGATTATACTTTTTGGGAGGGGGAGGTCTGGGAAGTTCAGAGAATCATAAAATGGACCACAGTGCTCATCTCATTCCAACCCCCTGCTATGTGCAGGGTCACCAACCACCAGCCCAGGCTGCCCAGAGCCACACCCAGCCTGGTCTTGAATGCCTCCAGGGATGGGGCATCCACAACCTCCTTGGGCAACCTGTTCCAGTGTGTCAACACCCTCTGAGGGACAAACTTCCTCCTAGAGGTGCTCCAGCCCTCTGACCATCTTAGTGGCCCTCCTCTGAACCTGCTCCAAGAGTTGCACGTCCTTTCTGTACTGAGGGCCCCAGGTCTGGACGCAGTACTGCAGATGGGGCCTCACAAGAGCTGAGTAGAGGGGGGCAATCACCTCCCTCTCCCTGCTGGCCACTCCTCTTTTAATGCAGCCCAGAGCACAGTTGGCCTTCTGGGCTGCAAGTGCACACTGCTGGCTTATGCCCAGCTGCTGGTTCTGATGGTCAGAATACTTCCATGGAGCACTGGGCTTATGAATGAAAAGACTTTGACAAAACACAACCAGGCGTGCCATGAGCCATCCTGTGTTAGCACAGTGAAAGAAACATCCTGAAAAATGAAGAAGTCGAGATTTAGGCTCCAAAAAGCTGGAAACATACACTTCTTTCCTATATGGAATGTTTTTCATTATTTACCTGTAATATCTGAATTAAACAACAGTTTTCAATTGAAATTGGACTTGCTGAGTAGCCAAGCCAGCTAAATCCCCACTTCCCCAGCACACCAATGATGTGCAATAGCCAGGAGAGGCATTTTGCACATCAGGTTATTTTGCATGCTCAATTTATTGAAACACATTACATAAATATCAAAACAAGGCATTAACGCTTAGGTATGGATTAGAGAATTACACAAATTAGTCATCTGCTTTCTGTTCTGCATAATATCACAGAGCTAACTCCCTACTGGAAGCCCAGGTACAGTTTCTTGCAATAAATCCTATCTTTAAAATCCCAAAATGAGAAGTCTATATTGGTCAAATTCTTTCAAACCTGATATTATAGATATAATTTCCAAAAGCTACCAGCTATGAGCATCAGGCTGGACTGCTATTTACTTTAATTTTGTTCATTTGAAGCCCATCTGCTTTCGGTTCATACAAAGGAACAGTTCTTCTCTTGAGCTGCAAATAATTAAAGTCAAGGATAATGTGATAAAACCAACAAGCTGTAATTATACTGATTAGAAAGAAAAAAAAAGCTGCTTGAATATGGTTTTGTTTTACTTCAAAATAGCCACTACTTCCTTTAGAAAAAAAAAACCTAAGTCGACCTAATGAAATTAAAACTATTAATTGAAACAAAATGCTTTGTTGGGATACGCGTAATAATGGGACCTACGCTGTTATTTCCATTCCTCATTTACTCAAGGGCCAGAAGCTTACCATGAAGAGAAGTGGATCTATGAATTAAGCAACAGAGGAAGAGTCTAAGCTTCTCATTTTTTCCAGTGGAGCATGCCCCTGCACAGAACTTCCTTGTTCTACAGGAATGTTTCTTCACTATTTTCTCCTTCATATTCCAGCATCCCCATCCCCAACTGTGACACTATTTCATAAGTCAACCTGTCAAAACACTTTTAACTTGATATCCGAAATAGCAAAACTTGCATTCTGCCTGCACCAGGACAGCAAGCCCAGCTCTCTTCCTAAGAGCTCCCCTAAGAGTGGGAAGAACAGGCACTCATCACAGCCTGTGCAGAATCTCCTGTTTTGTTCTTGATTAAAGATCACAGGAATGACAGCACCAGGCTGGCTGCTGGGTTGGGTGGTACAATGAGATGGCTCCTTTGGGAATAGTCAGGAACTGAACTATTTGGAATCCTGTGCTTTGTTTGTCCTTCCTTCAGGCAAGAAGATATAAATGCTTTATAACATTGTACCATCACAACAATACAAATCAAGTGAATGAGTAAACAGATGCCTTGACCTGTAAAACAGTCTGTCTGGTAAGTCAGAGCACAAATTCAAAACAATTCAAAGAGGCTGAGAAGGAAAGGTGTGTAATACAAGAGTGCAGCTGCAGTGCCAGGCAAGGACAGACAGGGAGGAACAGGAGCCCACCTGGCTTTCCTCCCCCACTAAGAAACAAAGCATTTGCTTTCACAAGTAGACCTACCAGCAGTACCATGAATGATCTACTTCACATGGTGTTCACAAGCTAATTCA
The DNA here is from genome assembly GCF_016699485.2 of Gallus gallus. Taxonomy (NCBI): domain Eukaryota; kingdom Metazoa; phylum Chordata; class Aves; order Galliformes; family Phasianidae; genus Gallus; species Gallus gallus. The sequence continues at coordinate 1,879,703 of NC_052554.1, forward strand.
CATCTCATATAATTGCTCAGGTTGGAAAAGACCTTCAAGATCATCAAGCCCAACCTCAACCTAACCATACTACCCTAACTCTAACAAACCCACTGTTAAATCACATCCCTGAGCACCACACCCAGATGGTGACACACTAAGGCTGAGCATTCAGTGTTGGACAGCCTGGAAAACACAGATGCAGTAAGAGGGAAAAGAAAGTGGGATTTTTAACTCCAAAGCATGAGAGCCCCAACTCTACTGAGTAGTGCTGCCAGCAACCACCTCCTCAGGCAGCAGTCTTTGCTCTCCAGAAATAAAACTGTCCCCAGAACCTGTAAGGCAGTTTACAATATGCCAAGCTTTGGTTTGTTAAATCCACTGTTAAGTACAGTTCTCCAGTACATCCTTTTATTTTTTTTTGTCACAGCAGGGAGCAGCCATTTGAAAAAATGGAGCAGAGCTGATGAATGAAAGCAGTGCCACACAGCAGCCTGCTGATCTCCTATCTCTAACAGCTCAGCACGTCTCATGGCAAAGATTTCTGCTCGGCTGTTCTTTGCTTTTCCTCCATCTCCGCACCCACACACCCACACACACCCACACCACAGGTTGCCCAAATATTGTGACAAACACCAGAGAACAAACCTTTGCTGTGAGATCTGCTGGATTGTTTGCTGCTCTCTACGCTCAATCTCTCTCTCCGTCTTTATTAACTGGGGAAGACTCGGAATAAAAACCTGCAAAAGTTACAGGGAAGGCAGATTATGTGTCTCATCTGTGAGGGTACGCACGGTCACAACAAGCATGTAAACACAGCCCTGGAGGACCTCAGGTTCATGGTTTGATCAAGTCTGCATAAGCTAAAAGTGAGGGGGGGGAGGACAGCGTGGTATATAAAAATGGAGGAATTCAGTGCTGTAACACAAACACATCTTTAGCTTAAGCACTGCTCACTTCACTGGCAGGAACTTCCACGTTCTTTTTCTCAAATCCCTGTAGTATTACTGATGTTAATGCTGTCTGCAGCTCTGCTCGGTGACAAACACACAGCCTGCCTGCCCGGCTCTTACACAACTCTCTTCAATTTGATTTCGAAACCCAACAGGGAAATTTTTAAATGGGGAAATACACTGTGTTGGCTTTTTTTTTTTTTTCCTACAAAAAGAAAATCTGGAAATAACAGCTTTATCATTGAGCAAAACAGCTCCCACTGAGCCTAGAAAAAGGGCAAGATTTCTTCTAGATAGATCTAACACACAGCTCACCCAACTCAAGTGTTATGCACCACCTTTTACTTACAAAGCACAGCACAATGGCTCATACACACATAGGGAAAGTAACAAAGCCACTTCACTCTTCATAAGAATTCAACTCGTACCACTGAACAGACTGCTTTTCTAAAACAGCAAAGGAGAAAACAGCTCACACACGTTTTTGTGGTTCAGGTCACTGATAACTGGGTTACAAACTACTGGAGCTGCAGCTCTGGAGCAAAAAACAAAAGGCATCAAAAATGATGTTTGTCTGAAGAGATTTGCAAAACAAACTTTCGAACAATAGAGTGCATTGTCTCCCATTTCCAGACGTTACTTTCTACCCATTAAAACAGGGTCGGAAATTTCCTGAACATTTACCCACAAGAGACTGAAGTTTTTAATCATGCATCACCCAGAAAAGGAACCCAGCATCGTACCGTATCAGCTGTGGAAAAAAAGGAATTATTGGTGGTATGCAGCTGTGAACTTTATTTTCACTGAGAGATTTCACTAACACAGCCACCACCACACACTGCCAGGAAAGCAAGCTACAGTTCTGCTACAGAGAAACTCAGCTGTCACCATTATTATGTTTAAAAGGTGGCACTGCAGTAAATTTACATATTTCTCTTGTTATTTTGCAAGAGAGGCAGCCATGGCATTTATCACCGTGCAATCAGTCCTGGGGACATCTGTAGCTATTTGTGTCTTAGCAACAACAGTTGCTGGAGTAACCTGCTCAAAAAAAAAATCATTAAGGAAAGAATGAAGTACTGGATATTTGAGATTTTTTACTGAGGAAAAAAAGTTTAAACGACTGTGTTTGATGCTCAGCAACTGTCACTGTTTCTAATTAAGCACACTCATTATACCATTCCCTCCCATGGCATCAGTGCTGCTGGCAGTGGCAGCACCCCCACATCCTCCTGGTGCCATGCTGCCTGCAGACAGGGCTGTGGGATCCCTGTGTTCAAAGGACTGCGGAGGGGACATTCCTGACTTGCCCTCTATCTCCAACACTGACATGTTTCCCGTGAAGCACAGAATCACAGAATGGTTGGGTTGGAAGTGACCTCAGACCCACCCAGCCCTAACCCCTGCTGTGGGCTGGGTGCCTCCCACCCGGTCGGGCTGCCCAGGGCCCATCCATGGCCTCGGGCACCTCCAGGGATGGGGCACCCACAGCTCTGTGTTAGCTGCTGAGCAGGGCTGGTGATGGAGCAGTGAAGGACACAGGTAAAGCTGAGACATTCAGTGTCTTTCTTACTTCAGGCTTTATTGTCAAGGCCTGCTCTCAGGTCTTCCAAGTCCTTGTGCTCAGTGACAGGGCTGGGAGGAGGAGAGCAGACAGCACAGCTGGTGACCCTGGGGCCAGCTCTCCCGGGAAGCTCTACTGGAGGCTGCACTGAAGGTTGCTGTTTCCCACCTAGGGAGTGTATGCGAGCCAAGGCTCATACCCTGGGTGCCCACCTGAGCACCAGTGCAGCTGAGCTGTGGGCTGCGCCCAGACAGGCACCCATCACCAACCCACAGCCTGATGTCCCCGGCAGCCACAGAGCAGAGCTGTCAGGGCCACCTGGCACAGGCCTGACCATGGCTGCTGTTTCCAAACTTGAGCCTGAGACTGATGTGATTTCTCAGCCTGATCTCAAGTCTGCCCTACTGTGGACCCCTCTGCAGACCTCTCACCTTCATCCAGCTTGTCCCACTCACCCCTTGGGTGCTGAGGGAGGTACCCTTGCTGGTGAGGATTCTGCTGCTGTGAGCCTTGCTATCACACTCAGCACTCCTTCCTCTAGGGGTTGGCATGTCCCTGCCGCTCCCTGACATGATCAATGGTACAGAAAGATTAGGTTAGAGCATGCCATAAAAAAACCTGCATCTGTACATGTTCATAAGACCAAACAGATGGAAGAAGAAGGTGGCCAATCTCACTGCAGGGGTAAGGGTGCTCTCAACTTTTGAAAGGTCACATCAATACACGGAGATCACTGATGATTGAAAAAGAACAAACGTGGCCTTCAAAACAAGCAGTGGGGGAAATACAGGCCACTCAGAGTTTCCTTAATGGGCCAGAGAACTGCAGAGCAAATCTAGATGGAGACCATTCCCACAACTTGAAGTGCAAGAAAGTGGCTGGGAATAGACAGAATGGGTTCACCAAAGGCAAACGCATCCTTGACCAACTTTACTGCCATTTCTGATGAGAGGCAGATTGACTCCATGGAAGAAGAGAGCAGTAAATATTCTGTAACTTGATTTTAGTAATGCAAAGTCACTCAGCATCCTTGCAAGCAAACAGGGCAGGTAAAACTATGAACAGATGGATGAAAAACTCTCCAGACTGCCAAGTTCACAGTACAGCAATTAGGATCTACAGTATAACCAGTGGTTAAAGCAACCTACAAGAGCAGTTACATGAAGCAATGTGAACATTCTGATCATGAGCAAGGTGATGGGACAGAATTTCCTTTCATCCTGTTTGTGGATGACAGCAAACTGAAGCTCAAATGCCTGAAAAGCCAAAACTGCAAGAACTGTGACATGCTGCAAGTGTGGGCTGGCAGAAACCCTGCAGCACTGAACAGGGACAAGTACAGTGTGCTGAAGCAGGGATGGAGTAACCCCAAGCAGCAGGGCTGGGATCCAACTGGAAGGTCACAGGTAAGCAGAAAGGGAACTGGAGATCCTGGTGGACAAAAAGTTGAACAGGAGTCAGCTGTAAGGGCCTGCAGCAATGAAAGCTACCTTCTTCACTGCTTCAGGCATCATGTAAAACAGGTCCTTTAACCTTTTGGTGCGTTGCTTGATTACACGAGGAAACAAACAGGATCATAAAGATATCTTCATTACTGTGCATATGCTTTCCTTCAGATCTTATTGTTGAGAATTAATCTCTATTCAGACAACAAATAAATTCTAACAAAAACAGGGCTGCGTGTTCTGAAGTTTCTCTTGTAGGCTTATATCTGGACTACAAAATGAATGCGGACAAATTAAGCACTAGGTTACTGTTCTACCAAGATACTTACAACTAGCTGAGTCACAGCAAGTGGCAGCACGTATTTGATACTGAGCTCACACGAGCAGCAAAGTGAACCACATTATACAAACTACCGCAGAGGTTATCAAAAACTGTTTAGTCTTACACTCTGTTAAGCTGCAATCAGATTTCCTTAACAGCTGGGCTGGGCACAACCCATTTTTGCAGCTCAGCATCACTTGTGACTGCATGCCCACTCCCAGCAGTGACTAACAGGACTGGAGTTCTGGCAGAACCACCAACACCCTCAGGCCTGCTCAGCTCCTGCTCTTCCCCTCCTGCAAGCAATAGAATCACAGAACGGTTGGGTAGGATGGGACCTTGAAGTCCCCCAACCCCTGCCGTGGGCTGGTTGCCCCCCTCCAGGTCAGATAGCTTCTTACTCACCTAACGCAACAGATAACCTTTGAGAACACAATGTTTTCTACCGTCTTTTAGCTCCAAAAGCAGTTCCTAACAAGAAATTCCCCAAAGTGTCACCCTCTCTGACTTAGGCCTAGCTGACACAGCAGGCTGCCAAAAATGCTTCCCTGAAATAGTCCACTTTCTGCTTTCACTACTGCAAAGGAACCTGCACTGGATTCCAACAGCTTCAGTATTTAAAAACTAATGCTTTCAGTGAAGACAACCCCACGTTTTTTACAGCAGCATCTGCAAAACAGGTTGTAGCGTTCAGAGATCAGAGAAGCACAGCCAACACCTTGCTGCTGCTTTTTACTTCAGAATATAGGTAAATTGTTGAGGTCCTGGAATGCTACACTATAGATTAATAATTTAAAGACGGTAGCATTTGCCATCTTATTTTAAAATGCCAAGAGCAGTGGTATCACTGACTTATCTGGACTTCCTGGCTTCCTTCAGGGCAAAAAAGTGTGAGGACTCTCCATTTCCTGGCTTAAAAAATATCTTTTTTCTACATATCTCAAAACGCCAACCTAGCAGCAGGACTGGCATGGCAGAGAGAAAGAATGGGTTCAGTGGAAAAAGAAGAAGAAAACGTTTGTGTCTGCACAGCTCTCCAGAGTACTGGGAAGATAGCAAAGAAAAGAAGTATTTCCTATCACCTCTGAGCCCCTTTATCATCTACAAAGGTGAACTCCTCTCCCTGAGCCCCAAAACTTTTGGATGGACGGGAAACAAAGGTTTAACACACAGAAAAACCAAGGCAATGGTGTCTGAAATTTCAAGAACTCTTATAGTGGTATTGAACATTATTGCAAATGAGACCAGACTTCTGTGCAAACTTTTAAAACCCTGAATTCAACTGAACTGTTTTCCGTGACAGTATTTTCCCCACCTCATATATGAGAACAATTACGTCTTTACCAGGAAAGAAGCATGGGGAAACTTTTTAGTAAGCCTATGGTTAAACCTATTTCAGAATACTGCCACACAGTTCTGAAAAGAGCTGACACTCATTTTCCTCTGCTCTGAAGAGTAATTAATCACCCACAATTCCAAATGATACTGGTACTGAATATGCAGTATTCTTTGTTCAACGCAAATCAGTTATCATTAAGGAAGAATTTCTTATGCTTTCCCAAATACAGAAGGGCAACCAAACTCATCATAGAAAAGAAATTAGCAAAAAGACTATTTTGTAAAATCTTCAGAATGGATTTACATGACAGTACAATAATTACAGAAAAGGAAACCATCACCAAAGGCTTAAAACTGCCATGCACTTCATGTTATGCTCCAGCTGACTCTCGGACAAACAGGACTATCAGCATTCAAACAGAAACAAAGCAAATCTCAACACTCAGAGGCAGTTCATGGGATGGGAGAACAGCTTTCTAAATAGGCCTAAACTTCAGGACAGATCATCTTCTGCAGAACTGAACTACCGTTTAATTGCCTCTGAAATTGGATGACCCACATTCTTAATTCCAAAGTTTATCTATGAGATAAAAAAAAGACCCCAGAACGATTCCATGCACTGAAGAGCCAGCAAAGACATGCTATGTTTTCTTCCCATAGCACCATTCTCCACACCAGCTCTGGCTAACACGTTAGGAAGGAATGTGACCCCCTGCAGCACCACCTGAACTGAAGCTCCAAATGCAGCTGTAAGATGGAAGAATAAACTGGAAGTTACTCCCTCAGGTACCAGGGAACCTTCAGCCACAACGCCCACCTGAACTACGCCTTGACCACTGCTAGAAAGGGGCCACCAGAGAGGACACTGCTGAGGAGCAGCTTTGCTTTGCTGCCCTTTAACAAATTAAAAACCACCGGACAAATTAGGATGAAAGAAAAAAAAAGGAATAAATTAAGACAAAGCAAGGAAAAGCTGGAAAATGCCTCCTTCAACTGACAACTAACCAGTGTGTGTTGCTGGTCATGGTTCAGGTGACCAAAGAAAACAAGCTGCTGCTAGAGACAGCAGTGCCTGGAAGTGGGCTGCTTGTAAGCACTGCTGGCTGTGAAATCATACAGAAAATATCAAATCCTCACAGTTCCCTTTAGGCACTCAGAAATTTCCCCTGCAGCTCCATCCTGACAGGTCCTCGTGCATCTGCAGGGCAGAAATTTAAAATATTCCTATTTCTGACAAATAAGAATACTGGCACTGTGTTACTCATGTCCATCCTCAGATGACAACTGCTGTAAATCTTGAATCTTGATGCATAATGTGACTCACACAAAAACCCACTACTTTCGGGTTCTTCATTCACTTAACAAACCACAACAGTATGTGTACCCATATATAGCTATCCTTCAGTACATGAAAGCTAGGACACAGTACATTTAATTTGCTGGAGAGATATTCCAACTCATTAACACAAAACACGGAAACCCTTTAAATAAAGCACGACATTATCAACTCAAAACCCACCCAAACATCTCAACTTTTACCAGGCAAAATTTTGAGAAGCTATAAATCCTTCAGAAGTTAGTAATTATTTGGGAATTTTTACAAAGTTGCACACATCTGTGATAGGGAAGTGACAGTTCTGCAATCCAATCCACCCCATAAACCAACCCACACAGTTACCAAGGTGCCACAGCTGCAGCTGACATTGCATGGAAGAGCTGAGATATTGGCAAAAGCCACAGAAGGACACCGTGCACTACTTCTAAGGGCTTGTGCACTGCTAGACCTTCACCTCAGCTGCCTTTTAGAGGTTACAAGTGAGAATGCAGCTGCGTAATGCTGGTTGTGTGGTTAAAACTGGACTGCAGAACTGCATGAGTACAAAGTAACACCCAGGGAGATTATTTAAAAAAACCACAGAGGTTAATAGGTACAGTTAGGTATGTAGGTCCATAGCTTTGCAAACTGAGAAAACTAAATAATCTTTATACATTTTTTAAACAGTTCATTATGAAAACAGTGACTTGAGGCATGCAAATTGCTGTGATTCTAAACAAAAGCCTATCTCATTTAGTACCATGAATTTAGGGTAATCTGCAAAAAGTCATGGAACCAAATAACCAAGGCAGATGACAACTGTACAAGTCCTATCCTAATAGCAAATACGATTGAGTTTTAATTGCAAGCTGGAAGTTACCAGGCTACAGACTAAGTGCATCACAGGAACGGAAGTAGAGCTAGCTTCATACAGAAAGAGGCCTGGTATGATGATCCATCTATCCATCTGACTTGCTATAGATACTCCATATCAAGGACTAGCTTCAGTATGGAAACAGTTTAGCTTCACCATGCAGTGCAGAAACCAAATAAGGCACTCTACCACAGAGCTGGCTCCACATAAAGCTTCAGCAATTCCGTACAGCAAGTGTTGGAACAGGTTGCTCAGAGAGGTGGTGGATGCCCCATCCCCAGAGATGTTCAAGGTCAGGTTGGATGGGGCTCTGAGCAACTTGATCGACTTGTGAACATCCCTGTGCACCATAGGGCAGTTGAACCAGGTTATGACCTTTAAAGAGCCCACCCAACTCAAACTATTCTATGATTCTACAAACCAGGAATATCAAGAAGAGCTGAGCTGGGTCCAACACAGCTGTGAAGCCCAGTTGATCACAGCACTGCCAAGCCCAAACACATCCTCTTGGATATGTCTGCACAAGCTCTGGTGCAAGCCCATACCAAACCCATCCAGACAAAATCGTGCAGGTATGCTTACAGATAATAAGAATGTACCCAGACAATGCCAACAAAGCTGGTAACAGTGCTAAAGACATGACCTATGAGAGGCTGAGAACACTTGGGTTGTCCAGTCTGGAGGAGAGGAGGCCAAGAGACGCCTCATTGCTCTCTGCAGCTTCCTGGGGAGAGGAGGTACAGAGGAAGATGTTGGTCTCTTCTCTCTATAACCAGTGGCAGGACATGAGGGAAGAACACAACACTGCACCAGGGGAGGTTCAGACTGGACCTTAGGAGAAATTTCTTCTCTACAAGGCTGGTCAACACTGGGACAGGCTTCTTAGCAAGGTGGTTGATGTCTCATGCCTGCCAGTGTTCAAGAGGCATTTGGATAATGCCCTCAATAGCATGCTTTAACTTTTGGTTAGCCCTGAAGTGGTTGGGCGGTTGGATGAGATGATCCCTGGGATGACCTCACTGCTGCCTTCCAGTACTTAAAAGTATTTATAAGCAAGATGGAGACTGACTTTTTATATGACATGACAGTGAGAGGACAAGAGGGAACGGTTTTAAATTAAAAGAGGGGAGATTTAGGTTAGATGCGAGGAGAAATTCTTTACTCAGAGGGCGGTGAGGCACTGACACTGCTGCCCAGAGCTGCGGGTGCCCCATTCCTGGAGGTGTCCCAGGCCATGGATGGGCCCTGGGCAGCCTGACCTGGTGAGAGCACCTAGCCCATGGCAGGGGTTAGGGCTGGGGAGTTTTGAGGTCCCTTCTAACCCAACTCTTCTGTGATTCCGTTATCAATATGGTCTTGTCCAAAGGAACTGTTCTATTCTCTTAACTGCCTCCCTGCAAAGCCACCACACGCTGAGCAAGGCTGCATCGAGCTGGAGCTCCACACCGCTGATGGCCGTGCAAACGATCCACGAGGCCCAGGCACACCGCAGGCCGTGCTCCCCGGTTACCTCACACAACCGTTCCTCATTCCTGAGCTCAGGGAGCCGGACAGCGTCTTCCTGCAGCTCTCGGATGCTCCCCAGCGCCGTCAAGAGGCACCGGGACTCCCAGGAGCATCGCTCCGGGCTGGGCCAGCGGTGCTCCGCGGCCGACTGCTGGGGTCTAACCCGACGCCATCGCCCGAGCGGCCCTCGGCATCTCCTCAGGCCCGCGGGAAAGGCGGCAACGGAGCCACGCGCTCCTCCCGTTCCCCCGAGCCGCGGCCCGTTGGGCCTGAACGGCCGAGACGGCGGTGGGGATGAACAGCAGAGGTTCCGCGGAGCGCAGCCGGGCACACTCGACGATCTCTTACCGAGAAGCGGCCCCACAGCCGCGCCCGGGAACGCGTCCCGCATCCGACATGGCAGCGGCGGCCCCACGGCTCCGCAGCCGCAGCACGACCCGGAAGCAGAACGCGGAGGTACCGGAAGTGACGTCACCGTCACCCCGAGGGCCGGTACCGTGCGCGCCAGGGGCGGCTGAGGGGAGGAGGGGCTGCGGTGGAGTCTTTAGCGCTGTGCCGCGCTTCTTTCTCTGTTTTCTCTTGGTACAGGCGTTGCGATAGCAGTTATATGAAATAACTTGTCATTGTTCGGCCTGAGTGTTAAAGCCGCAAGATGGGGTGCGTGTGGAAAATGTCCCGTGTGTGTAGGTCACCAGTGGGGGGTTTTGTCAGGTTGGCTTCTTGGCACCTCAAACATGCTTCAGAAATTGTGTTTGTTTTAACAGGTAAAAACTTGCTGAGCCCTTAGTGTCATCTTTCCTGAGGATTCATGCGGTGATGGACAGAAAACAAAAACAAAAGGAACACGAATAGCCATCAAATCGACTTTGTGTGGTATCAGAGCATTTAAGTGTACATACAGAAAGAGGAGAAGAGAGGAGATCTTAAAGGCAGCGCTTTATTTAGAAGAACGTTTGAGGATTCCTTTCACTGCGAATCAAAACCACGTCCTGCAGCACTGCTGTAAAACGCGTAATTCCAGGAACAGAAGTAGAGGGTCAAAGTTCTTTTAAAATGCCTTTTTGCTGACTTAATTATTGCAACATAATCTTGTGAAGTGTCCTCAGAGTTCTTTCACCGCTTACCCTTCCCCTTAGAAGCAAGTTTACATTTGTTCTCTTGAACTCACGCTTGCCGTACAGTTGGTTGCTGTGGAGTATTTGTTTTCTATATTTACAAACAGTAAGTAGTCCAAATGGTACACTCTGCTGCAAGTTTCCCAGTAATCTATAGAAGAAGACCACACATACACATTTCTATACAAAATAATCCCTTTCCATTTCCTCCAAGAGTTGCCAAACTCGAGCTGTTGAGTGCTTTGGTGGCTGTGAAGCAAGTGAGATCTACTGTCACATGGGTGATGAAGAGAAAAGCTTTGCCAGCTGGAAGAGCATCTCAGCCTGAATGCGCCAGCTCGGGAGGGCAAAAATACAGAAGCACATTCCTCCAGCTGCCAGGATTTAGGCTTTTAGATGAAGTATTGTGATCCTTGCTGTGCACTGAGTGACTGCAGATATGGATCAAAGCTTTGAGCGTGGCTGAGGGACGTGGCCAGGAAAAAGTCTGCAAAGAGATGCCAGCAGGTATTCTTTGTGAGTGACCATACTGGAGTAGAGTACAGAACCAGGAGGGAACACACTTGGCTTATGATCACGTTCTGCTCTCTGCCTGGGACAGGATCTGGAGTGCACAGCTCACCACCAGAGATGGCATTAAGAAAACAAAACATTTTAGTTCTTTTGCTCATTTACACATATAAGCACAAAAGCTGCTTGAGGAGCTGCAGGGGATACAGCTGAAGGACACCCATCTCCACTGAAACAGACAGGTCTGATAGTAATGTAGGTCCTATCTTTGGAAAGACTTCAGCTCATCTTTCACCTTCTCCTCATAACTGGTGGGCATACAAAGGCTGCTGACAACGCATATGAATCACGAGTATTGCCATATCAGATGGACTTTTCTTATATTAACAGCCACACTCTCCCATGTAGTTTGAGGAACCAAAAAATGATTGTTAAAAACAAGTAGCTTCCCTCCTCGCCCTGCCCAGTTTCCTGTACTGGATTGAGTAATTACAGTCAGAAAAAGAAGCCTCAATTGTCCCATGACTTGTAACAGAAATAGGCACCCCTGGAAAACTGCCCTAGGGCCCTACTGGCTGCTGCCAGCCCTGAGTGAGGAGTCTCAAGTCTTTCGCAATTGTATATATTACATCTCTGCAAAGTGCACTGCATCACTATGCATCACTGGTTTACTCAGACAGTGCCATGATCCAACCTAATACTTCATTTGTGGTAGATTATCAAGAACCAGTCAGCTTCTTTTCTTCATAGCAGAAATAAAAAGGCTAGAGGAAGGACAATGCACAGTTGCTTTTTACAATCCTCATTTAAATAAATAAGAACAAAGATAGGGAAGCATTTGAAGTTTTGTTGTCTCCTCCTAAAAATGCCCTTGCTGACAGCAGTCTTCTGTTACCCAGAGCATCCAAAATGAGGTGGGATCTCCACAGACACAAAATTACCAGCCAGCCAAAAACTATCAGTCTGAATGCAAGAGGCAACTTACTTTCCAGTTCTGCAATCATGCAAGAAACCAGGGCAGACAGCAGCCCCCTTTGGGGAGCTGATTTGGGATGGGGGCTTAGGCACTGCCAATTTCTCTTCCTTGTGTTGCCTTTGTCCAGCTACTTGTCTGATAGAAAAGCTGTGAACAAAGTTCATAACAGCTGCTCAGAAATGCTATTTGATTATGTTAGCAGCTCAGCACATTCCACCAGGTTGTTTACAAGTCTTACAGTTCTGATACTGGACTTTTCCTGGAAGCTGAGCAGGCAAAGTCATGGAGCTATCAGGGCTGACATAATGGGTAATCCCAGTGTACTTTGCTCATTGCAGACACTCACTGCATTTCTTTCAGGTAGAAGCAGATTGCCCAAGCTGCTGTCAGTGCCCACAACATAGACAGAAGGTGCTTTTCTCACAGATTTTTACAAGTTTCAGTTCTGCTAGTTGAGAGTGATAGAAGAAACCACAGAATGACAGAGGTTGGAAGGGACTTCTGAGTCCATCTGATCCAACCCCTGCTTCAGCAGGGACATCCAGAGCCTCTTGCCCAGCACATCCAGGTGGCTTATGAAGATCTCCAAGGAGGAGATTCTCTGGGCAATCTGTGCCAGTGTTCCATCAGCCTCACATTAAAAAGTTCTTCCTGATGTTCAGGGGGAACCTCCTGTGTTCCAGTTTGTGCACATTGCCTTGTCCTGTCACAAATGAGCATTCATTCTTCTAACAGGAAAAAACGAAAAGTAATATCCGGGTCCTGACATGTCCCTCTGAGCCTTCGTTTGTGAAAAGATGAGTGACTCATTCATGCAACTCAGTCTCTGCAATCGAAACTGACTGACCTAGAACCCAATGGCATCCTCTTGGTGAATGGTGCCCTCAATCACCGTATCTGTGGTTTGCCTGGAGCACTTGCGACTCCCTTTCATGCTTTTCAGATTTTGTGATACGTGCTTCTGGAACTTCTTGGTGAGGAAGCAGTAGATGACTGGGTCCAACACGCAGTTCATACTCAAGAGGCACAAAGTCACCTGGTGAGCATCATTGAGCTGCTGGCGCAAGTGACAGTTTTCCTTCTTCCATTGCTCCAGAACAGTCAGTGTCCAGGGCAGGTCCACAATGTGATGAGGCACAAAGCTTATGATGAACACAACCAGCACAGTGCAAACCATCCAGAGCGCCCTTTGCTTGACATGAGCGCTCTTCCGCTGCTGCCCTGATTTGGAGAACAGGGTTCTGATAATGATGATGTTCCAGGTCAGGATAAATAGGAAAATGACGTAGAAGAGGGTGCAGATGATGATGTGAATGGCAAGAACAGGTGTAACGTTGCCAGTAGAGTCATAGCGCTCAAAGCAACGTGTATAATTAATTGAGTCAATTTTCTCCACATTCGTATTATCATCAAAAATATAATACAAAGCACTGCCCACTGTTATGATCCAGATGGCTGCTGATAGAAAGATACCCCTTCTCTGTGTGGTAAACTGAGCTGCTCTAATGGGATTTGTCACAGCTTGGTAACGGTTGTATGTAATGACCATCAGGAAGGCGACAGAAGCATAGGTGTTCACGAAAAATAAACTGCCAGCCACACTACAGAGGAACTTGGGCATGATCCAGTTCCCGTGGTTGTGATAGTAAACAATCCACAGTGGCATCGTAACCAGGAAGAGCAGGTCAGCTACTGTCAGGTTCAGCATAAATATCTTGATTTCATTGAGTTTCTTGGTGGGGTAAATACGGCTGAAAATCCAGAGCACGTAGCAGTTGGCAACAAAGCCCAGAATGAAAATGATGCTATAGAAAACGGTGAAGAGGCTGTAGCGAAACTCAGAGTCTATTGGGCACACACTGCCTGCAGCATCACCTTTGCCCTCTCCAGACATCGTGCTGTTGAGTGGACACGTGTGAACCACAATTGCCCGCTGTAGCTTTTCTTCTTACCTGAAAATAAGAAGCATAAAATGAGCTGATTGGTACTGTGCCATTGCTAAGCCAAAGCCCAGCTTTCAATTTCAGCTGTCTGGAACCACAGGAGTTTTGCCCCGTGCCCTGGTTTGAGGTTCAGACACCTGCTCTGTCCCCTTGGGTCCTGTCATCTATCCCATTTCCACACCATACTATCCTCTGGGTCTTCATCCAGTGTTTTTTGCTACAGTATAGATCTCAGATCACTAATCTCAAAAGACTTCTGCGTGAAGGTTCATATAACAGATAAAACCATCTCCTACTCTCCTCCCAGCTACACAGACTGAGCTTCTTCATCTTTTACTATTGGCATACAGGGTTTTCTTGACTCTTAGCTACAGTTCTCTTTCTTTAAAGCCTGCCTGTTTTCTGTTGTGCCCTCATTCTGAATTCAGGCTTTTCTCAAATCAATTTGGCTCTTTTTTTTTTTCTTTCTTCTTTTTTTTTTCCCCTACCATTGCACCATTCCTCTACCATCTGCATCAAATGCAATTGGAGCAGCAGCAGTTCTGTGCTTTCCTGTGAAAGTAACTGACAAACACAGTCAGCAAAGAGACACCTTCAGGACTTTAATATTACCAGTCCCCACCTCAGTTAGTAGTTCTTCAGACCTTACCTACAGCTTTGACATCAAATTTCTGCATCATCAGTACGATTTGTGTTCTTGTCTCAGGTCTGGGTGGGATTCAGACCGATCTCTTTCATACTCCAACCTGCTTATTTCACCATGCAGAGGATGACCTGCTCTTCTCTCTAGCACCTGTGAGACACTGGACAGGCACTCACCTCTCCCAGTCCTGCAGATCTGCTGGTTTTTGCTTCCTTAGGAAGTTGGAGGAAGATGACTGACTATTGCAGAGTCGCTGCTTTGTTGCAGGGAGCCACCAAAAAGAGTGTGAGGCTGCTCATTCGCATCACACAGGGCTTGCAACTAATCCAAGCCAACACAGGGTTTGTAAAATGCAGAACGTGGTTGTTTACCATGTAAACCTTGCCACAAGTCATGATGCCTAAGCTTCTTGTGCAAATTATGAGGGCAAAGCCGAGTGCTGTGCGTTGCAATGTGCTTGCTGTGCTCTGCCAGCCCTATGGACATCAAGCATTTCACAGCAAGCTTCCTCCTGGGCAAGCACCATTCTGCCTCAAAACTGCATCTTCCCTAGCAGCAGGGGCATGAAACCCTTTCTGAGACACTTTTGTGCCCACATGCTGTTGGTTCCTCATTTGCAGCGCTGCAATTTTCCTCTCGAAATAGGGAAGTCAGCTCTACCTCAAGAAAACTGCCCCTTTCATCAGAAAACTCTGCAAACACCTTTGTACTTCTTTGTTCTTCCCAGCTGGGAGGAGAGGAAGGCAGCACTCACCTTCCCCAGCCTGTCCCTCCTTACTCCTCACGGGTACCTTACAGACAAGACAACTCTGGATGCCCATGACCTGCCATGGGGCCTTTCCATTGCTGCTGGCTGCTCTGCTCCCTGTTCTGATTTATGCAGGGCTCAAGGCAAGTCCTACTGTCATCTCATGGCTCCATTTCTGCACCCTCATTTATAGATGAAAAGTGCTCTCCCACTCAATGAGAACCCACCCCAGGTAGAGACATGAGACAATTGGAAGGGTTTTCATCCCTGGCTCAGGGGGCAGCAGGCACAGACGCTTCAGGGAAGGGGTGAAGAGAGACTTGTGGGGACCTCTGTGCTTGATGCACTCTTCTAATGGCGGAATAAGAAGTAAAATGAAGTCCTAATTACCTAAGATCATTAGAGATCTCATGGTTGGTTCAAATCTGTATCCTAAACTGACTACTCTGACTGGTTGCCACCTTCAGCAAATAGTTCTGCTGTTTGGGGCTGAGGTCTTTTATATTACTCACAAAGTCAATTTGGGCTCTGCTGCAGCGAAATCCCTCCATCCCTGCATGTCTGCTGCTGCATGCTTTGTGAACTTCCCTGCTGTCTTTTTCTACACCTGTCCCCAGCTGCTGGATTGAGCAGAGAGGTGCTAAGGAAGTTAAAGCTGTGCATCCCCCACCTGCAAAGCCCTACACATGGAGAAGACAGGCTTGGGCTAAGGGGCTACATTCTGACTGGAAAGATGAACACAATGATGCGCTCTAAGTTGTTAACTGTGCCCTGGCAAAGGTGCAGGACAGGTGGTGGGAGAGGACAGTGCCTTCTACAGCTCTGGCAGGGCTTGGTCAAACTCATCTGCCTTGGGTTGGCTGTGCAGTGCCAGTGCTGATGAGGTCCTTTGGGGAATCTCAGGACAGTTTTTCCCTTTTTGTTGGCCAAGCCAGATGTTCTACATTGTGTAACTAGAAGAGAGCATGGCACCACTCCCCTCCAAACTTATTCAAAGCTAATTTTACTCTTCAGCCACAGCAACCATATGGGCCATCTCACTCAGTCTCTTGAGGCAGTTCCCCTTTGTATAAAACACAAACATCCTCTGTGCCAGCAGGAGGGAAAAGTGGTGGCCAAGTTCAGCTATGCCAATGGCAGCTATGGGTCCCATTCCCAGTTGCACCAGGCTGCACCGCGTTACCCCATCCCCGGTAGCTGTAGCCCAAAGCCACTGCCCAGTACACTTGTGCACCAGCTGATAATCTCCAGAGCTTTCTGTCATCAGCTCCACCGTGTGCAGAACTAGAGGTGGAAGTCACCAGCTGCACAGTAGAGTGGCTGGGACAAACACAGACTCTGGTCCCAGTCTCTCCTATGGGCCATACTCTCCCAGTAAGGATTCACTGGCTGATGGCTACGACATCAGAAAAACATCTTTCAGCAGGAATAGCATCAATAAAATCTCTTTTGTGCTTACCAAAAGGGATTCAGTGCAATACGTCCATCGTCAGCTTTAGTAGAGATCGGTGTCTTATTGACGGTGCTCGGTCCTCTTCTGGGTGTTATATTCTCTGACCACGGTCTGAAAGGTCTCCACGAGGGCAGCTCTCAAGGAGAGGACACCAGAATGAGAGCAACTGCAGCATGACTGCAGAGTCACTAGAGAAGAGGAAACGTGTGACATCAGCTCGAAGGAAATGAGAAATAAAATAGCCTGATAGAGGAAAGGCAATCAACCGCAACAAAGATCTGGAAAGTCCTTAGAGCTGTTTCCTCAAAACATCTTCTGATAATCCCGAAAGAAGGCAGAGTTGGACTTTTCCTTTAAAAGCAGAATAGGAATCCACTCTTTGTGCCTGGGATCAGATAGCTTTTGAACATCCTTCTTCTAAATAGATGAATGGCAGAAGCCAGAAGAGTTTTGACCCAATAACTCGAAGGAAAGGAAGTGCCCGGAAACTCACAGGTAGACTCATTCTATAGCAGAATCTCCTTCACATTTGTGTTCGGTACAAACAGACCCAGGAATATGGCCGTGCCACATCTCCTTTGATCTCAGGGACCTTCAGCAGGCAGTGGGACACAACAGCATGGCAGATCTTCTCCTGGACCACTCGCCATCACATTCTGACCACCACAATTGGGGCAGCCTGAGGAGCACACGTCACAGGAATGCAAATCGGTGCGGTGCTCAGGAGTGACAAGCAAAGCTGCAGGTACAGCCCCAGATAGGCCTGCACATTCCAAACTGCAGCCCCCATGCTGGGGGTTACCCTCCGTGCAGGAGGCACCAGCAGTGCTGTGAAGGTGAACCAAAGATCTCAGTCCTCCTCGGAGTGGCCAGAGCCCCATTTGTGCCCTGCCCATGAGAGTGATTCTGGGAACTTAAATTAAATGAAACTTATACTAAAAACAAATTAAAAGCACTCCAGGGAGGCTGGCTGGCAACTGGTCCTTGGCTTTGGACAGAGCAGCCGGTGAGGATGTCTTGTCACCGGGGGAAGGGGACCATTAGCAAAGGCTGCAAAACTGCAGAACAAAGTGTGCTGTCCTGCGCAGCCAAGTTGTTAGAGGAAATGAAAGCCCAGGAGGTCTGGGGCTGGGGAGGAGTTCTGGTCAGAAATCACTCCCTGCTCTTCTGGGACTGCGCCGCTGCTGTTTCCGAATGTACGACGTTGAATCCAGCATTAAAATGCACGGTGGTTTCAGGAGCCCAACATACAGAGCAGTCCGGGTCTTCCAGTCCTGGGGAAGCACACAAAGTCTGCCTGCACTGAACGCCATCTTGAACGTGTCTTTAGTTTCATTTAAAAATAAAGCAATCTAATTATTATTATTTTGTACTATAATTAATTCCCATGTGATGCTGCTAATTAGCATTAATGGTACTTTTGCTTGCTGTATCCTGGATGCTGGATGCTGGAGTAGCTCTTCCAATTGATGCTGTTTGGGGCCAACATCTGGCTGGAAGGCAGTGGGATGCTCCCCTGGTTCCTGGCACCACATCAGCACTTTCAGGGTGAGCACTCGCTCCTACCATGCACAGAGATGGGTGCTGCCTCCTTCTATCCACCCTGGCAGGTTTTCTTGTGCACATTCCCTTGAGACGGAGCCTGTTAGCAGAATACCCATTTTTGATGACCACATCTTAGTTTTGCAGACACGGTGGTTTAGAAAGTATGATCTAATCAGCAAATCCCTGAAGATCATTTTATTAGTGGAGAAAAACTCAGCACGGAGTGCAAGCAGAGCAGCAGCAGTTAGCAGGTGGGCTCTGCACACACTCTCAAACTGCTTTGTTCAGTGTCCCCTCCTTGTTACAGGGGTGGCATTAAAACACAGCCCCCAGACAAGCAGCAACACACTGCACTGCCACCGCCACATCCCTGCGCTTCCACTGCTATGTCTGTGGTTGTGAGCTCTCAGCAGGGCACAGAGCAGTGCCACCACTCAGGGCACAGACACACAACTGCTGGGGGCACCCAGGCAGAGAGGGTGAGGGCAGCCTCAGGTCAGAGACCTCGGGGGGATGCACAGCCGGTCTGCATCCCACTGCCACCAGACAGAGCAGAAAGAGCTGGTGAGCTCGGAAGGGAGGTGAGCAGAAGGGATGGGATGCCCTTACCTTGGGGCTGTCCAGCCCAGCAGACGCTGGTGCTCCGTGAGCGGCAGCAGCATGCCAGGCCTGAAGGAGCTCTGCCAGAAGGAGCAGGGATGGGAAAGAAGGCGCTGGTTCACAGGTGGGTGACTCACTTCCCTCTTGGCGCTTGCAAAATGGCTCTGACACGCCCCAGTCACACCCTGGTGCACACCACCGATCTCACAGGGAAATGGCTGTGCAGGACGGGGGCTCGCCACTCTCTGGCATCACTCTGTGCCCTGGGATGGGGCAGCCCCACTCGCAGCAGCTCCATGCCAGGGGTCCGGGCTCAGCATCCTCTGGGCTTCTCATTCCCTTCCAGGCATGGGTAGCAGCCAGCGCAGCACTCCATGCTTGTTCCAACACCTCAGCAGCAGCTGGTGACTCGCAGTGAGGCACTGTGTCAGTATGAGGCTGCTCAGTGTGGGAGTCCCAGAGGAGGATGAGGAAACACTGGCCAGAAAACCACCCCAGGCTGTGGCAGCCAGTTCCCTCGTCCATGGCAGCTCCTGTCCCAGCACTTTGGGAAGAAAGAGTGGATGGAACACCCTTTCTTTGGGGCATGCTCACTCTGTGGCTTGCTGCCATAATCCCAGGGCAACAGTCAGGTTCCACGTGGGGTTTCCCCAGATGTGCACTGACACTGCACAGACTACGGGCATAACACCAGTCTGAGTCACTCGTGCTGTAATGTGATTCCACATCTCCTTCTGCTGCCTGACTTTACCACAGGCTGTTTAACACGGAAATGCTGCTGGGCTTTCTTTCTCTTAACAAGAGCCAGCACTGGTTTCTGGAAGGAAGGAGACATGAGGATTCTGAAAGCTGGGACAGCCCCAAAGGGCTGAACAACCACTGCTGGTAGGAGCACAGAAGCATGCTGAAAGTGCACTGTATCCAACTTGGGCTGTTACCAGAAGGGACAGCCCATAGTCACACAACTCCCCATCTAAGCCTGCTGGACACCCAACTGCTTTGTTTGAACCACAAGAACTGTACCGGGCCACGTGCCAGCATGATTTTCCTTTACAAGTGCCCCTCCTTGTCATCAAAATACACTCACATAGACTCCATTCCATCCAGGTCAACATGGCAAAGTGCCCAGAGGGGGCCACGCCTGCAGCTGAAAAGGAGGCGCCCGATAAGATGGGTGACAGATAAATCCCATCCGTTATTTTCAACTTACATCCTTGCTTGCTTTGGTGAGATCACTGTTCTGCATCTAAGGCAAAAGTGAGGGACTTTGCACCTTCGTTTCACGTTAATATTAACGCTACATCTGGATTTGGCAGCTCACCCTTCTGTTCTGGCTTGGAGAAGGGGCTGTGTGGTTTTCTGATAGAGATGGCTGAAACAAAAATGAATTTTTTTTGTAATCTGGGAGGAGGATACAACAGATAACATGAGGCCTTTAGGATGAGAGGTAATGGCCTTGAGTTGCAGCATAAAGGAAACTTCAGGTTGGGTATTAGGAATGGCTTTCCCAAAAGTGGTGATGCTGTGACACAGCTGCGCATGGAGTGATGGGTCACCATCTCACCATCCCCAGAGGTGCTCCAGAGCCATGGGGATGCGGCACTGAGGGATGGGCGCAGTGGATATGGTGGGGGTGGGGATGGACTTTGGGATCTCAGAGGTCTTTTCCAACCTTAATGATTTTATGACTTCTCTGCTGCTGTAGGACGAGCGGATATCTCACAGAAGGGAAATCTCAATGAAGCAGGCTGTCAGAGGCTGGCAATGTGAAGAGTCCAATTCAGTGGTATGGAAGAGGTCAAACTACAGATCCCCTGCTAGAAATGAAAGACTCAGTTCTCCTACAGTGCATAGCCATTCTTGCCCAAGGAGTCTGAAGCCTTTTTGTGCCCATATTGCGCACAACACCAAGTCCAAGCAGCAAAAGGCATTGCCAAAACCACAGGAGCTACCAGCAGCCAGAAGAGCACTGCACTGCAGCAGCAGAGCTCTGGGAAATGAGGAGAGATCTCAGCCCACGGTGCAGCCATGCATGCTGTCAGGCCCTGGGGCAGCACATTGGTGCACAAGACAAGAGACAACACCCGCATGCCATTTCTGTGTGTGGATCGCAGCTGCCCGAGCAGAGGAGGCCTTGCTTGCTTCTATCTCCATTTGTAAGAAGAAAAGGAAGCCATGACAGCCTGTGTGCTCTAGATAACAGCATTGCAACAGCCAAACTCTTTGTGAAGGAAACTTGCCACGCCAAAGCCCAACCTCTCACAGTTTCAGTCGTTACGAGAGAGCACAGTCTAGCACAAAAACCTCCTATTTGGAAGGAGAGGAGAGCACCTGCCCTTGATCTCTCCCATCTGGGTCCTTCTATCCAGCACTGCCATACCTATAGGTAATCCCCCAGAGCTACAGTTATGCTCCTGAAACAGGCGGGGTAGGAGAAAGAGGGGTTCTCCATGCATTTACAAGGACAGGGCATCTCTTAGGGAAGAGGAAGGCCAGAAGAAGATACAGCTGCATACACAGCAAGGTGGTGCTGGACCCAAGCCACCTGGCTCCATACCACATCCAGCAGCAGCTATGAGATAAGTAGAAGAAAGCATCTCTACCAGCATCTGCCAGTATGTGTCAGAGACCTCCTCAGCTAGCAGGAAACACTTTTGTGCTTCCTGTGAACCAATTCCTTGTTCATTTCCCTCCATAACCTCTTTTTCTTGGGTTCACGAAGAGAACAGCCTAATGTCCTTTTATGTACTCTTTCTGAATGTGCCATACAGTAAAGCACATATAAAAATGCATCTGTGTAATCTGCAAGGCACCTCCACAACATGGCTTCACAGCGGGGAGAACTGTTTTCCACTTCATTCTGTCTGTGCTAATAGAACTCTGATCTATTCACTAAGAGGGTTCCTGAGCAGCAGAAGTGAGAGCGCACCACTGTCTGCTACAACCTAAGATAAACGTTAAGTAACACAGTGGTTTATGTCTCTTCAAGAATAGATTTCATCTCTGCCTTATCACTCAGGTTTTCTACAGCTGTTATAATTCGATTTATGAAGGGAAAGGCAACCTCTTTGCCTTAGAAGGGAACCAAAACCTTTAGGAACAATTTTGGGATTCCTAGAGATCTCCTTACTCCCACTGATGTAAAACAAAATACATATCAAGGACAAATACTTCAGCCTACACACAGCACTGACCCAAGAACAGCTCCAAAGAAGAAGACCTGAGGGTTTTAGGATTTGCATCATCTCTGCCTCTTGAAATCGAAGTGTGTTCCATTCAGTCTGTCCCACAGCATTGGCATACGCTGCAGAGGCCGAGCAACCGCTCAGACTGCATCTGTTGGGTGCCCACGTTGTGCATTCACCTATTATCCATCTAAGCAATTCAAACAAGTTTGATTTTACAAAGCCTGAATAAAAGGATCAAAATTCACCTCCCAGGCTCCCTTCAATACAGCAGGGAAATAGTCAGCAAAGGGACAGGTATTCTGTTGTTGCTAAAGCCCACGCAGCTGGATGAGAAGCTTCAAAGGACTTGGCTGAGCAGATAAGGCAGGAGAAAAACTGCATATTCAGACATGCAAACATACAGGTGGGACAGAACGAAAGGAAACAGGAGCAGCTAAATTGAAAGTGAACAACCTTATTTCTGAGAAACACATTTTCCTGCCCCAGCCACGTCAGACTCAGTGGAACAAATGACTCGAAGGAGCTCAAGACTACACTCAGGGTTAGTGCTGCATCGCTCCATTGGTCACACTCAAAAACAGATGCATTTCTGAGAAAGAGAATCAGGAACTTCACATGGGTGGTAAGAAACATCTCAAGTTCTAACGGGACCCATCCTGGGCTACTTGGGAGAAAAAAAAAAAAGTGAAAAGAAGATCTGAAAGGCCAATACCATGTGTCAGCAAAGACATTAAACCATGTGAAAGGAAACGCTACCAGCAAGAGCAGTACTTCAAAATCAAAAGCAATGACTGGGAGAAAAGTCATTGGGCGAGAACTTTAAGTGAGAAATACTTGGACAGGGGAAGCAGAGCCAGCTGAGTTAAAGGAACAGTATCTTCTGGGTGAGAGACTCCAGCTGGATCTTCTGCACAACAGAGCTCTACCCTCCGAGCTACTGCCCAGTACTGCTCATTTCTTACAGCCCTTCAGCCAGGAAGCAGAGGAGATCCACCTCAGAGATAACACCACAAAAGTTAACTAACATTTCCCCCATGACTGAGTCTAGTTACTGCCTCAACAAAGAAGCTGCATCCCACCAAAGCATTCCCAGTTAATGAAGGAATGAGAAATGCCAATAAAAAGGAACTTCACTGTCTGAACACAGCAATGCTGCACAGTTCAGCCTACCTTTGTTTTATTAGGAAGGTATGTTTCACTACGTCTGGTCACCCAGACCAGTATATTACAGGAAAAGAAGAAATGAAGGCAAGTGGAAAACACTAGCCACCTTTCAGCAAATCCATCTAAGCCCCAGGCTGTGTCAGAAAGCACTGTTTGTCTGGGAGCTGCTTTTCCTGCAGAGAACTGTGTGGTAACACAGCTTGATCACATCACCCTTCTTCTGCAGCATGCAGAAGGAGTTCAATCATCAAAACTTATGGAACTTCATGGAAGCATCTACCCACAAGTCCCAGGTATGAGGATTGCCATTAGGACAGAAGGGAAGAGTCTCCAAGCTCAGACAAAGGTCTTCAGAGGAGACCACCAGGCACATGTAAATCAGTAGTACACTCCACTTGGTATGCCTTTCAATAGTTCAGAAGCTCTTTGAAATTTAAACAAACACCTGAAGCATGATTTCAAAAAACAACACTCAAGTTTAATCTGATCCCAGAGCTCTGAGAAGTTACACCCCCCTTGGAGATTCCTAAGTCCTCCCACCCGATCTATGTTCCCCACCCAAAGGCATGGCAACAAGACCAGGAATCAGCATGGACTCAAACACCACACCCAGAGTCCACTCAGGCAGCATCCAGGGAAGAGAAGTTCTCTCCCAGTCTTCCTTACAGCCACAGTGGAGGACTGCTAACTCAAAATTCAAGTCATATCAGACTTTGGAATAACTGCAAAACCTTACCAGGGCAAATGTTACTGAGCAGTACTAACAGCTCAGTGGCCAGCACTCAATTTGTACTCAAATGTACTCAATTGTATCTTTGAATAATTCTTTGCAGGAAAAAAAAGGAAAAAAGGTAACTTGGGTAAAAATTTATTTTACATACAGACCATTGCAACTTAACTATTATTTGAGATGTTATTTTATCTTTACAGAAAGTGACCAGCTGGTCTGAGATTAACAGAAGTGTAAGCTTGAGAGCTGGGATTTCAGAATGGAAATCAGATCTTGGGAGAAGAGTCCTTCCAAGCACCACACAGTGCAGTAAGGAGCTGCAAGTCTCTTAACTGCAGCTCAGCTGCACTGAACAGTAATGGAAGCAGATCTCCAGAGTCAGCTCAGACCTTTCTGAAGCTGAACTAGCTGAGAAAGATGATACCTGGACAGATACAGATGCATTTCTGACATTTCGTTCAGCTCTCAAACTAGAAATGAATATAGTGAAACAGCACAATCTCTGTAAAGTACAAAACATCGAGTTACAGGGCAGCAGACAGACAGGACAGCAATAATGGGAGGACCCTCCTAAGCCACGTATTCTACATATAGCAGGTTCCTGGCTGGGTTCATACTATGGCCCTAGTTCAAATGGACTGAGTACAAAAAAATACTTTGACCAATAATTAATTGAACTGGAAACAAACAGTCTACTAAAAAGCAATTCTTACTCTAGGTGCCAATGAGTCCTTAAAAGCAGGGAGGGGAGTGGGGAGCTGCTCTTTGGCAGTGCTGCCAAGATCATTCACGCTGCTCCATTTTTACTTTAGGAGGTCTCAGGAAGGTCCTGTTCTTCTTTTCTTTCTTGCCCTTTGTATTTGCCTGGAAATTTCTCCAGCTGTCCACACGACCATCCCGACTTTCCTGGAAACAAAAGAGAGGAAGAGGAAGGTTAACAACTGCAAGAGCCAGAGAACAGATTTTGCATACTAGCTTTGAGAGACCGGTATCAATTTGCCCCTTATGCTGCATCCTGTCAGCCAGGACATACAGACACTGGAAAGCCAAGACAACAGATGCAGCACAGTGGAGCCACAAACACCAGTGTAAGCAATACGCTGCTTTCTTGTTTCAAAACAAATGAGCTTGGGGGATGCAGGCATGATTAGAGCCTACTAAATCCTCCTGAGAAAGAAAAAAAGACTCCCCACAAACCCAACCTATGATTCCTAAAGGCTGAAGGTTTTGGGACTGAACGAGTGCAGGGATGACTCACTTCACTGTGTAATCCGCAAGCTCAAGTCCCCTCTGAGTAACTATCTGTGCCTGCAATACTGGTGTTGCACACAGGCTCAGGCCATAACAGCTGTTCTCCTCCCTCCCACCTTTCCTCTATGGCTGTATGGCAGAAGGCAGTGATCTGGATGATGGGACACAGCACACGTTCAGTAAGTTTGAAGATGACACAAAAATGTAATACTCCACTGAGACACCAGAGGGTCATGCTGCCATCCAGAGGAACCTTAACAAGCTGGAGAAGGCATCCAATAAGAATTTAACAAAGTTCAATGAGGAAAAGAGCAAAGTCCTGCCCTTGGGAGAACAACTCCACGCATCAATATATGAAAGAGGTCACTCCAGGAAAAGAGTTCTGCAGAGAAGGTCCTGAGGGTCCCCAGGGACACCACACTGACCACAAGCAAAATGCCCTTGCCACATAGGTGGCTGAGGGTATCCTGGACTGCACTAGGAGCATTGCCAGCAAGATAAGACAGGTGATCCTTTCCCTCTGCTCAGTGCCGATGAGGTCACACCTCGAGTGCTGCATTGTCCCAGGCTTCCCAACAGAAGACAGAAATCAAGTTATTACAGAGAGTCCAGCAAAGGGCCACAGATGCTATGACTGGAACATCTCTCCTATGAAAGAAGGCTGAGACAGCTGGCTGGGACTGTCAGGCCTAGAGAAGAGAAAGCTCAGTTGGGGTACCTCATCAACATGTGCAAGGATCTGGAGGGAAGGTGCAATGAAAACAGAGCAAGACCTCTCAGTGGTACCCAATGAAAGGACAGGAGGCAACAGGCACAGATTGACACACAGGAGGTTCTGAGTGCTAGGAAACACACACATGGTCCTGGACAAATGGCTCTAGTGGACCTGCTTGAGTAGGGAAATTCATCTCCAAAAATCCCTTCCAATCTTAATTATTCCACGATAACACTTTTTTTGAGGGATATGGCAACTTCTGTTCTAACCCCCTTGTTTCTTACAATTTGTCGGTAGAAGTCATTTTAGCTTGAAATTTCTGGGAAAGCAAACACTGGGTAGGGAAAAGGAGAAAGTAGACATTAGCAACTTACTCCTTTTGGGTACATCAAAATATGATTCAGCTCTCAAGGCTAATCCTATGAGGAACCAGCAGTAATGCAGAACACATATAA
Organism: Gallus gallus; assembly: GCF_016699485.2. Classification (NCBI taxonomy): domain Eukaryota; kingdom Metazoa; phylum Chordata; class Aves; order Galliformes; family Phasianidae; genus Gallus; species Gallus gallus. The sequence continues at coordinate 1,906,035 of NC_052554.1, forward strand.
GGATCAAAAGTACAAGTCCTCAGGGTAAAGAGGCAGGAGAGCTGACCAAAGAACATGCAGTGTTCAGGCAAGGACTAGAATCATAGAAGAGTGATGCAGAAGCACAGCACAAGCACCTTTGCAGGCCTTTTTTTTTTGTGCATCATACTCATTCCTTTCAGATACACTGCAAAGGCAGCTACAGTCAGTATGCTTTCTCTCGTCTATGGCCACAAGCAGAAATAAGCTTCTTATGCCTGTAGATTAGGTGATCCATTTTGAACATTAGCACGTAGTTCCAATACTCTCTTTTCATATTTATGGAGTTGTAACCAGCAAGGCTGGAGAAGACACTTGCAAGTGCAGAGCTTCAGCTGTTTAGGAGCAGTATCAATAACTCCACAGTTCTACTTTTTGGTACATCATTATTTGCTTGCAATATGAGTTCACATTCCCTCAGCTTCTATCCTTCACTGCATCTGCAGAGCAACACGACCCAACTTTCCCAACCACAATGACCACAGACCTTCTGTCAGCAACACCACCAGTGGCACACATTTCTCTACCTGGCAATACATGACAAAACTCCATTGTGCACTCAACACAGCAGCATTAGGCAAATGCAGTCAGTTCAGTGTTCTCTAGAATACCCAGCTTCCTGTATCCATATGGTACAGCATATGAACAGAGAAACTCTGCCCATTTAAGTCTCTGGAAAAATCCCAGCTGTCTGCTTTCCAAAGGATGCCAGCCCAGCACGCACAGCTCTCTCCCAGACACCTTGTTTTATAAAGGCCTCTTGAACATAGCCTGGGATTAAGTTTGAGGGTAAATGAACAATCTAACACATCCTTTCAGGAGGTCCTGCATGTAGTTATTAAATTCTTTCCTGCCCACCCGGCCCTCCATGCCATAGAACTTGCCCTCTGGTGTGTAATAAAAGAAGAATCACAGGCTAGATCAGATACTTTGGCAGACTGTAGGTCTGCCACCTAGAATAACAGCACAACAACCACAGAGCCACTTCTGATACTTCTAGACCTTGAATGCAGACTAGAAGGAGCAAAGGGAAGTAGCAATTATTTAGATCTTTGGTATTTGTGAGAAATATAGATTCCCTAAGTGTTAGCAATCTGCTTGATAAGTACCAACCCAGTTCAAACCAGCGGTTGAACAGCTATGATTGCCACCAGTGACTTGGGCTAAGTAGTAATTCTGATTTCCAACTTGGGCTAAGAATAAGCTGCTAACAGCTGAAAAAATATGGCAACTTCATTTACAATTGTATGGCAAACAGGTATACAGGTATTGGACCAGAGAGATTATCGCATTACAGAGGAGAAATGAAATAAAGATCTTACTCGTGTCCTGGGCTTACAGAAGGGCTCCAAGAGGAAGGATCTCCTTCCTCTCTCTCCTCCAAGAGGATAGAGATCCTTCCTCTTCAGGAGTCAGCCCTTAAATGGGGTCTAGGAGTCCAGTCACTCAGGTGAAATTGTGTTCACCTGTGCCCCTGCAGCTGACTCAGTGCTCACCTCAGGTGGTCAATCAGAGGTTCAGGCTGTGATTCAATAGTTCCCATACAACAGTACACCTGTTTCTAGAGAAGTGATATCAAAGCTCTATCACATTTATGCCAAACCATTTCACTATGCATTTATCTAAATTAGCTTGAGCACCTGCCAACAAAAAGTCTCTCTTTTTGCAGAGGCATTTCCAGCAGCACAGCCAAGGATTGCTGAGGCCCACCCCATATGTGGCATTCAATTAAGCTGCTGATTACCTCAAAGTTCTTCTGCCATTCTCGTTCTCGTTTAGCCTTCTCCTGTGCTTCAATTTCTTCTTCTCTTTGTCGTTTCCTGGAAGGGAAGCAACAAAGGTGTGAACCACAAGCATCTACATTAAAGAAACAAAGTGACACTTTCAACACATCTCTGAAAGCTCTTCCAATTTCTGGGCAAATTACAATTCTTGTCAGTAAATATGCACATCTGTGGCTGCACAACAAAAAACCTGATTTCAAAACTGGAGTGAGCAGAGATGATAGCATGGCACCACTGACAGCAGACATTTAATCAGTGAGTCATCTTCTCTTGCAAAACAAGTTGGAATCTTTAATAACTCGACTGATAACTATCTAAAACTGCTCAGGGTACACATTTTGAGAAGTTAATAAACACATCAGCGTGCAAGAATGAGGTTTTTTCCTTTATTTTCATCTGAAGAAGCCCTGCTCTGTGAAGTGCATCTACAGCAACTACTCAGGCAACAGGTGGTTGATTACAATCACACGTGCCACAAGGTATTTCTGGCAATTAGTTAAAATTAAAAATCAACTGTTTGGATGCCAACAACACACAAAACCATTTCATTGTTTTTGCTGGCCTCTACAGAGTATATAAACATACTAAGTGTATCTTAAGAATAGGAGGGAAAGTTTCCTATTTGCATTCTTCAAGCACAGGCATCAATACTCAACAGAGAACACATGGAATCTAGATCATTAGAAGTATTTAGGCTTCATTTTGACAAGATCCTTGTTAACCTAATCCAAGGCTGTGCTTTCAGCAGGAGGTTGGACCAAATGACTCCCAAAGGACAGTTCGAACATACGTTTTCTTCAGATTCTCTAATTTCTAATCTTTTCCTAGGAAATGTGAGGGGCAAAGCAGAGCCAGACCTGCACAAGCAGAATGCTATTTGTACCTTTCATGCATTTCTTTAGCTTCTCTCTCTTTCCTCTTAATTTCCAGTTCAGCAAAGAGCTTCATTGTCTGCTTGTATACAGCCTGTTTGAACTGTAAAACACAAATCTGGTCTTAAAATAATGCACATTAACACAGAGCATTCTGTTTTACAGAAGAACATAAGAAGCATAAAAAGAAAGTAAAGCATTTGTGTGCCCACACAGCCTCACATCCTGCATTGAGAGCAGTCCATAGATGAGACATAGGAAATGGTACAAAACACTGCTGATTAAATTCTGGCACCAATACAACCAGGAAACAACTACTTAATAGTCTAATACTATTTCATTTTCATTTGTACTCATGAAGCTGTGCCCAAACAACTTCATTTCAAGCTCTCTTATTTTTTCCAATGAGTTCTGCAATGCTATGACATTTGACATATTAAAAAAGGTTAAATGGTCACTGTATTGATACTGATTTCCCAGCAGACCTCCTTGATGTGTTGTAACAATCTAGCCCTGGCTTTCCAGTGAAAAATAACGCTATAATTAAAACAAACTTCATTATTAAACAACAGCAAGACCTTTGAAAATCAGTGCAAAGTAAGACCATTATGGAGTTACTAGGATGATACCAAGAGGAAAAAAAACACTTTGTAGGAAAAAACAAGGGTGAATTTGTAAGACTAATTTGTTGCAGAACAGCAAATCTATCCTCAAAACAGCGGTTCTATCCTCAAATGCTATATGCACGAAACAACCCAAACAACCCTTCCTACAAAATGTCCCTAAAAGCACATTTTAGACATGCTGCAATGGGTTCCATACGTGCCTCTGCTGACAGTAAGAATACTAAAGCTGCAGCATTCAGAACACAAAATGAAATTCAATTCAAAAGAGTGCATAACGGACAAGCAATAATGCCTTGCTCCAAGGAAAGAACTGGATATTTTGATCTATGTAATATCATAATGCATTTCCCCTTTACACTACAGTCAAACTACTTCCAGAATGGATATTACTCAATGAATGGTACTTCTACAGTCACTTGCAACTTATTCTTCTGTAAGCAGAAGGATTTACAACACTCAAACAGCCAAAGAAATGTCTACATACTGGTTTTGATTCTCATTTCTCAAAATACATTCTGTACTCCTCAGTCACTCTGAAGCACACAACTTACAACTTCAGGATCATCTTCTTCTACATTGGGAGGTTTTCCATCCTTCTTCAGTTGCTTCTTTTTTTCTTTCACCTGAAGATTAAGAATGAAAGTAAGAGCCTACAAAGCTTTATAAGGATCCCTTAACTGTATCTAAGTAGTACTGTGTTCTATTCGAAGAACTGTTTGTTTGGATGACTGTACGTTCTTGATTTAGATCTGTTTTATTTTACATCAAAATCTCCTGGCCCTCAGCCCAAATATACACATGATCGCTGTCACGTGAACTGCAGTCATTAAAAACAATGTTAGATACTACTCATCCAACATAATCCCCTTCTTTTTTTTGTTAGTTTGTTTTTAACATACATTTACATCCAACATGTACCATCCAAACTAGCAGGAAGTTTATTTTGCATTGCAATACTTGAAATATTAACAATAACAAGCAGAACACAAAGCGTTCCTTTATTTACAGCATCTGAGTTCTCCCATATCAGCTTGTTATGTATAGTCTGCTCATATTACTCAACTAACTTCTTGACCGTTGCAATCTAAGCTCCTCTCCTTATCTTATAGGTCAAGTTTTTCCCCAAAACTTCCCAGTCTTCAGCTTTCACCACCTATTATCTTCCACCTACACAGATCTGAACTGCATCATTCATCCACAGACTTGAAAAAAACTATTTAGGTCAGATCTTGTGGTTTGACCTAATTACTTCAAGTACCAAATTTCACTGAGTTATCCTGCACTGAGCTCAAATGCAGCCTTGGACAAAGCACAGTCGTTCATGCCTTGAGAAGCTCAGTCTACCTGCACAGCTGCATCATGAGTTTTGTTCAGTGCACCTTTTAATGACGTAAACACACAGAAGATACACAAAAAAATCAAATTAAGAACAGTTTATGGAATACTTACAGTATGTTCCACATATTCTTTTCCTGCCTGTATCACATCCAAGGCCCTCTTCTTTTGCTCCTGATCTAGCAGCAACTTGTATGCTTTATCTACAGCTAAAAACAAGTACCAACATTAATAGCACCACTAGTCACATTTGAAAGGCACCACAAGATTGCTACTTTGGAGGGTTTTTAGGTTGTTTTTTGTGGGTTTTTTTTTTTCCCTATTATATCCAGGTAAGTGATTTCATGATCAGTCAAATGAGATTTGGGGTATGGTAGTGTCAGAGACTGTCAGATACCTCCGGACTTTGTAGGGTTAAAGCATCGATCCTACCAAGAGATTTAGTTCAAGGTATAAGGTTAAGCTTGAGGTTGGCAATGCCTCTGAAACCATTTTATTACTGTTGTACAGCCTCTGGATAAAATATAATGCACAGAATAAACAGTTTTTCTTGAACTATCCTGAAGCCCAATGGACGAGTTTGTCCTACTGCAAACTAACAATACCATTACTGCCACCTAGTGAAACGCTGCTGCTGAAATGCCAACCAAATGCCAACATCTGCTTCTCCCTCATCTAAGACACCTCTGCAGCAATTCTGTCCTTTCATGGGGCCACAGATCTTACAAGCATTTAAAACGGCTACAGAAAAACAGCAGCCCAACTACTACCACACTCCAGCTCAGAAAAGGGTGAGAGTCAGTAGCACAAATTTACCTTCAAATGCCTTCTGAGCTCTATCTGCATCATCTTGATTTTTGTCTGGATGTACCAATATTGACAGCTGCAAAAGAAAGAATCTTGCCATCAAGATCTTTGTAAAAAAGAGGACTACTTCAGTGGTTTTTGTGAGAGAACAGCTCAGACAGGAGGAGTCAGAGGGAATGACATCCCTTTGTGTACAGGCAAATAAGCTGACAACACAATAGACTAAACATCAGTAAAAGTTTATCAAGGTTTCTCACTGAAAATCCAGTCCAACTTCTGTAACGAAAAGGCTAAGAAAAGCTGCAGTTTGGGCTATGCAGCCATACAAACACCTTTCAGCCACAGCAGCATAGAGCTGACATGAACCACCTGTTCACACAAGTTTCAAACCTTTGGTCTTAGAAAGAAACAAATCTACAAAGACCATCCTCAGCCACAGTTTCTCTCTTATTCTACATCTCCCGAGAAGCCCTCCAGGATCTCTAAAGTTATTCAAATATTAAATTACTTAAAATGATGAGTACATTTTTTCCTTAGATCCCTTTACTGAAAGTTGAGGAAACGTCTTCCTGCAGTCTCTGTAGAGCAGTCAGGACACTGATCACTAACATCTTTAGAACAGCCTTAAAGCAACAAGAAAACACATGTTCCTTATTTTCCCCTTTTAAAGGATGAGAACACTCCTCCAAAGTTTCTCCACACAGCATTCTTTTTCTATAGCTTTTATTTTGGTCCCTGTTAGCCTGATTCTCCAGTTTATCTTTCCTACTATGATGTTGAAAACCAGTGCCAGTGCACTGGTGAACATAAATTATCCACTTCCTGACCTCTACCCATGACACTGCTGGTTCACAAAAAAAAGTTTTCCTCCTGTCCCCAAGAACAGCACGGTGCTCATTTACTCTGTGACTTGTAATAGCCAGAATCTTTTTCCTTCTATTGGCTGCTCCATATTCTGCAATTAGGCATTTGATTTCTTCAATTAATAATTCCACACACTGTTTTTATTCTATCACTTTGACTTCCAAACACTTCTCTGTAGTATTTTATTAGCATAAAGCTAAGACAGCCGTGTTCATTAATAAGCAAAATTGAGAACTCAGCAAGACTGAAAGGTTATCCTTCCATTCCCCATGAATAAGCATAGAGCACCTGCCACCACCTCAGCAAGTATGCTCCTTCATCAGGACAAGAGAGCTGCTGGCTGTCTAATGCCAGATCTCCATGTCTACAGCACAAATTCAGATGGCAAGATGCATCCCTCTGAAAATTACATCTTTGTGCTGCACGCACTGATCATGCATTTCTCCTGCAGATTTGGCAGCAGAATAAGTCTGAAATAATGTTTCCTGTGTTGCACGGAGCAATGAAGAGCCACTGAGCAGGGCTGCCGCTCTCTCAGGTAGCCCAACCACAAAAAATAACTGGTGAAATTCTTAAGGAAAAATCTCAAAAATAAATACTTCTGGATCAAAGATAACGTATTTAAGAGAAATGCATTCTCACAGATCTTAAATTTCTGTCAAAAATGGACCTCCTTGGACTAAACTTCAATACACTGCTTACATGCGGGCATTTCAGTTCACATTAGCTCAGTGACATGTTTTACAAAGCAGCATACCATGCACGGATCAGGCACCCTTCTGCAGCTTTCCCCTTGTGGATACAAAGATTGTTCTACACATTCCTTCACAAAACAGCTACTTGTCCCTACCCAGACACAACTTTTCTGCTGCCTCCCCTATTCCCAAGCACAGCTGCACAATCTCTGCAGAGCTTCTAGTTTCATTTCAGAAGCTTCAAATGCAAAAGTCAAATACCTGTCGGAACCTTTTCTTTATTTCTTCATCTGTGGCTTCAGGATCCATCTGCAGAACCTGAAACAGACCACGACAACAGAGCAAATTCAACGGTACGCCCCACGTTTCAGGTTCCTGGCAGCAAGCTCTGAATACTTGGTTCATCAGCATATAGGTACAACATCAGAAAGCTCAGCCCAATGGGGAGCTGCTTCAGGATATGAGTTTTCACCTAGTAAACTGGGAACATTTTAAGGGACACTGTGTTTGGGATGTTCTACTTTTAGCAATGCTATGTTTCTTTGAGTCCTTTCCACACACTAATCTTGTATAGACAGCTGCCATCCCTAAATAGCCACCTTTGGCCTAAACCTTCAACCAAATCCGTTACTTAGTTCAGTAGAAATAGGAGCACATCATGGCTTTGGGACACTGTCAGACAATTTGTAACTGAGAACAGTGGGCAAGAAACACACTGTTTCAGAAGAATTTGTTGACTTTTGTCTGCTAGCTTTTGAAAGATGGAAGAGTTTTACTGTTTGGCTTCCATGAACAAGCTTACAACTCATTGTTCTTTAGGGAGAACTGTTTAGGAGCTGTTCTGTGAATCAGTTTACTGAATAGAAGCACTAAGCAACAACTGAATTTACTCAGCGTGGACACGCACTGGTCTGACACTAAGAATCTGTAAATACAAAACTTTTTTTTTTTAGAGAAAAGCTACAGTCTACTTTTAAACGGCTTCTGTAATTAGCTCTCCAAATCAAGTATTGAGATGTACACAGAACCTGCAATGTACACAAACACTGCAAAGTGAACCTCCTGAATGAGCAGCCTTAAATATGGGCTATGAAAAGCACCTGAATCTATTAGAAAAACAGACAAGGATGACATCAGGAAAGAACTCTTGTTCAGTGAATGAGAAGCAGAGCACAAGCCAGTAATAGTAATGTAAGCTCACAGCTCTGACAGCCAATTGTATCTTGAGCTGCATCAAAAGGACTGTAGCTAAGAGGACAGGTCAAAGGAAGCAATTACCCCCAAATACAGTGCTGCATTCAGCTCTGAGGCCCCAGCATAAGGACATGCACCTGTTGAGGCAGGTCCAGACAATGCCATGAGGATGCTCAGAGGGCTGAAGCACCTCTCCTGTGAAGAGAGGCTGAGGGAGATGGGGTTGTTCAGCCTTGAGATGTGAAGGCTCTGGAAGACTTAATTTTGACCTTCCATTACCTATAAGGAAGTTGGGGAGGGACTCTTTATCAGGAAGCGTAGCTACATGACAAGGGGTAATAGCTTTAAATTGAAAGGGGGGAGAATTTAGATTAGATACTTGGAAGAAATTCTTCATCGTGGGGCAAATGAGACCCTGGCACAGAATGCCTCAACCCTGCAGGTGCTCAAGGCCAGGCAGCACAGGGCCCTAGGCAGTCTCATCTGGCAGGGGGCAACCAGCTCATGTGCTGCATCAAAGGGCAACGTAATTTGACAGAAAATAAACTCCACTGCATTTCAGCTTGTCCTCAGATATCAGAGGGGCTGGGGGCAGCTGAACATAGATTCTGAGTAATGCCCAGCCCACTGCTCTAAGTTTGGTCACAGAACTTCCATGGTTATGGATTCACAAACAGTGCACTGCCCAATTCATCTAGCAGCGTCCAAATGGGTTACACAACCACCCAAAGAGTTTGGGCCATGCCCAGACTAAGAACTCTCACAGCTAGATTAGTGAATTGTGCAGCTCATTAAAGCAACAGATTACAGGTTCTTTTGGATTGCTGGTGATAAATACACTGTCTGCAAAGCATGAGAGGTTAACCAAGATCATGAATAACAGAAATTACTGTGTCTCCCAGGGAAGCACTCAGCATTACTGAGTGTGCAAGTCTTACCCAAGAAGCATCCCTATGGAGGGGAATAGTGGCTCAGCCTGTTGACTGAACCTAGAAGTAAAAGATGGTCCATGTCTGACATCCAATGGCATATTCCCTGTCGTTCTCCCTCTTTTAAGCCATTTTTATGCTATTGTTTATTTTACAGGTAGAGCTTGAGGGACTTCAGTCATACATACTTTTGTTTATGCTTGGTATAAAATTATCTCACCTTGCTTTTAAAGGTATGGGCTAAAAAAAAAAAGTGTATGCTCAGTAAGAGGCAGCTGCACCTCAGAGGGAAGTAGCTTTTGGGATGGAGGTGTGTTTTGGTATTACAATGCACGTATAATGTTCATCAAAGGACAGCATTTTGTCAAAAAATAATGGCAGACTTTAGGCTGGGGGCTGCCGTTAAGTAGTTTGGCACTACCAAGTCCCCATCCCAGCACTGCTCTTCTAAGGAGTCAGTATGCCAGGTTCTCCTGATGCTGTCAACACCTAAAGTTGCCCACAGAACCACTATGGATCACAGAACTTGGCCACAGAGTCTGCACTTTGCTCCACCCTCTGTGCCATTTAATGGACTCTTTCAATACCACCTGCACTCTGCTTATGGACCCCTGTGAACAAAGCTGTACCTTAGTTTGTAAGTCACCTATAGCAATTGTTCCACACCATGGCAGAGGATTGGAACTGAGGGGGCTTTAAGGTCCCTTCCAACCCAAACCAATCTGTGATTGTATGAATACCCAGAAGAATACCACAATATGTTGTCTTCACTGCTTTCAAGATTTTAACTGATTGCAACTGGAACAACACAATACAATGGGCAGTGGAGTTATTCAATTCCCAATGATTCCTCCAAGATTGCTCTCTGATAAGCAAGAGTCTCTCTATCCTTCTATGTGCAGAGGTTCAGTGGGATGAACATCCAAAATAAAGGACAATCAGAAATGCTGAGTCAACAGTGGTCAGAAGAGAACCTGACAGCATGTCACCTGTTACATTACCATTCATGAGGTACTTAGTATTACTCTGCCAAATCTCCCAGTGCTGTTAAACAACAGAAGAATGCCAACAGGACACAATTTCTTCCTGCCATTAAGAGAATAAGCACATATATACCATCCTTTTATCTCCTGCACTGTAATCCACATTTAGAGATTTGTACCTTTCTGACAATTGGCCTCTTTCCAGAAAGAAATACACAGTAAATCCAAAACTGTGTGTGCTAAGTCAGACAGGAGAATATGTTCAGACTAACCTCAAAAGGATTCAAGTTGAAATAGGAAGATCCAGGTCGGGTCAGCCTGTCAATTTGGTTTTTTGATGTTAAAACAGAATCTCGTTTTTCAATTTGTTTCACCTGCAGAACAAAAGACACTTCTTATTAACCAACCATAACAACATGCTTACCTGCTTTCCTCTGTGACAGCTATGCCAACTGTTACCATTCTGTGCTATAACTCACAACACCTCCTGCTCATCCCAAGCCTGTAATTACTCAGGAATTAGCGGGGCACATTTTTCAGTATTCTCTACAGCATGACAGTACTTCCAGCATCTTCTTTTAGATGTAAGAGAAATCTAGAAAGCACTTCTGCCTTTGTCTTCCACAGCTTGCTCAGCAACTGTGCCTTTTTGCCCTCACTTCACTCCTACACTTTACCAGCACCGTCATCCCGATACCTTGGATACCGACTGCATGACTGCTTTTAACCCAGTACTGCCAGGAGAGCCCACTGAATACCATCACACCACTGTAAGCAAGCCAATACATCTCACTCCGACCATTCATTTTGCTCAGTCAGGGCAGTTTAGTTTTTCATCTTCTCACTGTTAACCCAAACCTCATACTGGCATTCACTATTCACCTTTAGCGAAAGGAATACGCAGCCATTCACTCAGCAGGGCTCAGTTAACCAAGCCGAGCCGCGCACAGCCTGAGGGACGCACAGAGAAAGTGCGGGGTCCCCCTCCAACTCCCCCGGCCGCACAGTAACAGCAGCGCAGCACCGGGCTGAGCTCGGAGCTGACAGCAGAGCCCGCGGTCTGCAGGGATTCATTGAACCGGGCGAGAGGAGCACAGAGCAGAGCGCAGAGCCGCGCACAGCCCCCACACGGCTGCAGGGCTCACCCGGCCGGGCCGAGCCGGGCCCCTCCGCGCTGCCCCCGCCCGCCCCCACACAGGCTCCGCTCCGCCCGCCAGGCCCCAGCGCCGCCGGGGTAGGCCGCGGCGAGCCGGCGGCAGGCAGACGGGGCTCGGGAGGACGGGGCCGGACTCGCGCCCCCGCCGCCGCCGCGCTCGGCCGCCGGTACCTCGCTGTAGAAGGTGAGGAACGCCTCCTCGGCGGCGCCCCCCGCCCCGCGCTCCTCCGGAGCCGCCATCGCCAGCACCGCGTGACGCTGCGCGCACGCGCGAGCGCGACGCTGAAGCCGACAGGGAAGGCGACACCCCCGACACGTGATCACAGCGGCGCGTCATGGTAACGGGGGCGGATAGGCGGGAGAGGCGCATGCGCAGTCGAGCGCATCCCGCTCAGCCGGGTTGGGCGCGGTGCCGGCCCCGCCCCTCGCGCCCCGTCCGCGCGGCGCTCCAAGGGCAGGCGGACATGGCGGCCGTGTTGGCGCTGCGGGGCGGCCTGCGCGGGGCCCTCCTGGCGCAGCAGCAGCAGCGCGCGTGGAGCTCGGGCTCGGGCGCCGACCAGGTGCGTGCGGGGCGGTGGGGTGTGGGCCTGGGGGGGCGTGGCGCGGTGCTCACCGCCCGGTTTCCCTGCAGCTGGGCGAGCTGGGCAAAGGCGCCGGGAAGGGCGGCGGTGGCGGCGGCTCCATCCGCGAGGCCGGAGGGGCCTTCGGCAAGAAGCAGGCGGCCGAGGAGGAGCGCTACTTCAGGTGAGCGGTGAGGCCTCGCTCTCAGCCTCCGGCCCCCCGGCGGGACCCCGTGCGTGGTCGCTGTGCCGGGCCCACCCCGCGCTGTGCTCTGTTATAGGGAGAAGGAGCGGGAGCAGCTGGCGGCCTTAAGGAGACACCACGAGGAGGAGATCGATCACCACAAGAAGGAGATCGAGCGGCTGCAGAAAGAGATCGAGCGCCACAAGCACAAGATCAAGAAGCTGAAGGACGATGACTAAGCTGCTGCTGGATGTCGTTTGCCTCTGGCGTAAAACAGCCGTGCAGACTGTATGCTTTGGCCAGAGTTATCCACATGTGTTGTATTATACTGTGGTCGGCAGCAATGTCAAATAAACTGCTCAGTGTCTCTCTTCTGTTTGGTAACTGTTCAATGAGGGGGCAAAATAATCTGCTGTCTGGTTGTAAGCATCATAGACTCATAGAACGGCCTGGGTTGAAAAGGACCACAAATGCTCAAACAGTGCCAACCCCCTGCTATGTGCAGGGTGGCCAACACCAGACCAGGCTGCCCAGAGCCACATCCAGCCTGGCCTTGAATGCCTCCAGAGATTCCACATCCATCCACAACCTCCTTGGGCAACCTGTTCCAGTGCATCACCACCCTCTGAGTGAAAAAATTCCTCCTAATATCCAACCTAAACCTCTCCTGTCTCAGTTTAAAACCATTCCCCCTTGTCCTGTCACTATCTACCCTTGAAAACAGCCGTTCCCCCTCCTGTTTATATGCTCCCTTGAACATCACTGCTTTCTGTAAGGTTGGTTGGTTTGATTTTTTGAAAGAAATGTCCATTGGTGCTCAGTGTGCTCAATTCTCAGGTAAAGATGCAGGCAAAGGGTGGGGGGCAAAGAAATGGTGACTGAGAGCGCTGTTCACACATGGAACTGCTCTGAGAAGCCGCCCACTGCAGGGAGCGCCTCAACATGCAGCTCTGTCATTGCACTCAGCAATTAGTGCCATAAACAGAGAGGAAGGCCCTGTGCTCAGTCCCAGCGAGTCCACCCCTCATAGTGCAAATTTCTGAACCAAAGCAGCAGGGAGCAGCCTGGTTTGTCCAAAGATGTTGCTTTTTTTGCCAAATGGTTTTCTCTGTCTCCTTTATCCAAGCCTCTTCCAGAAAGGATGGATCAAAATCATATCATAGAACCATAGAATGGCCTGGGTTGAAAAGGACCACAATGATCATCCAGTTCCAACACCCTGCTATGTGCAGGGTTGCCAACCACCAGACCAGGCTGCCCAGAGCCACATCCAGCCTTGGCCTGCAGGTTTGGTCACTTCTGAGATGCAAGGAAACCACAGTAGAAGGTATAACATGATAGCTGCTGAAACGGTGTAGCACTGAGCCCTGGGAAGAAGTGGAATGTATACAGTAAGAACGGACAGATACGCAAACAGGCTTTTCTGCCTAACCTTTGCTGCCTTGCCTGTTCCTTTTGCCCAGACAGACCTGTAGCTTCTACAGAAGCCACGCTGCACTGAAGTATGTCAGACTGTGGAGTATGGTGATGAATCATAGAATTACTCAGGTTGGAAAGGACCTCAAAGATCATCAAGTCCAAAGCTTGATGGGCTGGACTGGGCATTGTGTGTGTGGAGCTGTCATTTCCGAAACAGCAGGAGGCAAAGCAGAGCCTTCCATACAGAAGGCGCTTTGAGAAGGGTGCAGCTACCTGCTGGACAGCATCACAGTTTCTCTGGTGGCAACTGGTACACCCCCAGTCAGCTGTTCTCCCATTGAATTGCTTTCACCAGGTTAACGTTTCCAGAGTGAATGATGGTAGCACTAATGAAGAGGAATGTGCCGTTAAACTCCTGTTTGGTGCAAGTGTAATCCAGCTGTCTTGAGGGTACTTTATTTCCAATTGAGGCTAATTAACCTGAGCCAAAAGCATTAATATCTTCCCCCCTCCCCATCTCCCTGGGAAAATGAAACCTAATGGATAGCCAATGGCACAAATAGCCCTCCCTTCTGTACAAGAAGGAGGGGATTCTTCTCCCCTTCCTGCCAGCACTGGTACATCCTTGTTATTCTACTGACCCTCAGGGTTGGGCTGATCCTATTTATAATACCCCAATGCTCAGCAGCCACCTACAGCATGCATTCATGAAGAAAAAGCTTTGATTCCTAGGACGGCCTTCACATCCAATGAGACACACATCCATCTCTTCCCTCAAACCCTCTGTCCTTACCTTGCTCCTGTAGTTCATGGCCCAACACCACTGCAGAAGCTGGGTAACAAGGATGAAACTGACAAGATATAAAAGCCTGAAACCATGAGTTTGAATTGGCAGGACCTCTTCCTTCCACTTTTGGTTGAACAAAAGGAGTAAATGAAGTTGTTTGCCCTTGGTTTTTTTTCTTTTTTTTTCTTTTTTTTTTTATTTTCCCCTATTTATTCTTCTTCCTCACTAAAGACCCTGAGCGTTTAGTAAGCTTTTTTTTTTATTGCAAATAACCCAGGTTGTTCAGTCTGGTCTCTTTGTGCCTTTTTGTCATACTAGTCCTCCAGAGCAGACAAGGCAAATGAGATATGACAAAGACAAAGCAAATACTTTTTTTATCATCAAAACCACTAGCTCAACACAAGACAAAATAAACGTGTTAAAAAATAACACAGTAATAACAGCAGCATTGCCCTTCCATCTGTGTATGAGAAGTCTCCTGGAGACAGGCCGGTGCACAGTGCGTTACCCTCAATAGGTGCACCAATAATCCATCATAATGAAACATCTAGAGCACTGGAAAATGTCATATTTGGTGTATGTGTTAACAGATCACACACACGCTACAGCAGAAGGAACTGCTACCTTGCTACCAATATGGAAATAAAGCAGTTTCAATGCAGTCTTGGGAGGAAAGTGGTAGAGTGATGGGAACAGGCTGAATCTCAGCAAAACTCAACCCTTGGCTATTAAGAAAACAGAAAAATCTCAGCAGGTGGCAGGGTAAATACAATACAATTTCCAGCTGCTGGAAAGCCTGTCCCTTTGCAGGGAGGGAATAATGGCTGTGCTCACCTCACTCCTTTGCCAGTATACCCAGCACTCCCAGTTGCTCAAAGAATCAGAAATAAAAGGGCAGCCTCACTGCCAGGAGCTGTGGTGTCAGCAGTGCATGCTCAGCTACTGGCTGCAGGGACACCACAACTGCCTGAGTGTCCACGAGGCAGCAGAACTTGTTGCTGCCTTCCCAGACTCACACAAGCCCACAATCTGCAGCAGAACTTAACACTTTCCTTGCTTGAAAGATGCTGTTTGTCCTGACTAAATTGGGTCTTGTATACTGGTAGTTCCTGTAGCACCTGTACAGACAGACCTGTAACATCATGCCAGGAGTTTCTAGCAATAAAGAAATAAATAACCAAAAGTTTAAAATCACTCTTTGTTCCAGAACACCTGGAACTTTGTTACAGGCTTGGCTTGTTGTCTTGCACTGGACTAACCTGCTGCCTTCAGGTCACAGCTTACTAAAGGTATTCCATGTACAGAAGATAGGGAAAAAATGGCACCCATTACCCTTGTTGAGCATTTATGGAGGCCAAGCAGTGAGTGTGAGCATAGCAAAGTGGTGCATTTCAGCAACAATGCTATCACAGCAGACGTGAAACAACGAGTTCCCTCTATTGGTGCAGGTTTTTATAAGAGAGGCACACAGGCTCTTGTTCATCACCGGTGAAAATGTATAGTTAATGATGGTGGCTATGCTGAAAAAAAAAATGGTGTTTTGTGGCTGAGAATTTGCTCTATCAAATAGTGTTATTGTGCTCTTTGTCTGCTGTAGCTTCCGTGGAAATAAATAGGAGGCATTACTTTCAGAGCAACCTATGTACAAGGAGGACACAGATCTGATTTCACATTGGAATTTGGTCAGGCCTGTTAACAGGCAATGTATGTGCAGACTGCAGCACACAGTAGATGACTTTCATACTGTTTTTCTCAGACTAACAGTGGTCCTATTGTCATGTGAAACAAAGCTGATAGACCTCGTCATAGAAAAAAAAACCCAAACAACCAGACTGCTTGGTGGAACCACTGTTGGAACAGAAATGGTTTACGTTCCATATTACAGAGAAAAAGCAATAGTGCCAGATCCTGTAAAGGAATGCTTGGTGGTCATCTGGTAGCTTAAAAGTTAATCCATGTTTAATTCCAAATTCTGCCTTATGAACACCACTTTGCTAATGGTGTATATTATTAAACTCTTGGCAGAAAAAAATAGCATGCAAACAAAAAAAACCATATGCAAAAGTTCTGTGCCAGCAAGTACCTGTTAAGCCTAACCTCAAATCAACATGCATTGGGGGATGAAATGAGAAACAAAAAAACCCCATACTACCTAAACCCACAGCCTGCTACTGCTCACAGCTGTCTGCACAGAATGAATTGCCCAAGAGGGATTTGGGAAATGGCAGTGCAGAACAGATGAGAAAGTGTTAGCAGTGCCTTCAAGGCTTTGACTTTGACAATTAGTACATTAGGAATGTTCCTGCTGTAAGATATGGTAGTGCTCAATAACTGACATTGCTGCATTGTCAAAATGCACCCCTCCTCAATGTATATTTTGCTGTAGTCTATGCTCAGTCTTCTGGTGTAAAGGGTATGTCAGTGGAAGAGCTTTGCAGGATATTTCTGAAGCACCAGAGAAGAGTCGGATGTTCAGATCCCTCAATTCCCCTTTATTTTTGTGCTGTGACAATTCCTTAAGCATATTACTGATTCCCAGTCAGATGAACTGCTGATCAACTTAAATGGATGAGGCAGTAATTGTACTCCTTGCAGCTCTATGCCGTGAGAGACCCCACAGTCAAGACTGGTAATGGGAGAGACGGAGCAGCACAGAGCTCACATGCAAAGCTGCAGCTCCACCCATGATCACCAAGCAGGCTCAGCAGGGCACAGAATTGTAGGGGTTGGAAATGACATCCAGAGATCCTGAAGTCCACCCTCCCCACTAAAGCAGCTTCCCTAAAGTAGGTCACACAGAGAGGCATCCAGATGGGTCTTGAATACGTCCAGTGAAGGCAACTGGTCCACTCCACCTCTTTGGGCGGCTTCTTCCAGCTCTGTCACTCTGTACAGAAGTTCTTCTTTGTGTTAGTACTTGTGTTCCAGTTTCTGCCCATTGCCCTTTGTTCTGTTGCTGCATGCCAGTGGGAAGAGTCTGTCCCCGTTGACTTGACTCCTGCATTGTAGAGATTTATGAACAGCCATAAGCCCCTCTCAGCCTTCTCTTCTCAGACTGAGTGTTCCAAGGGCTCTTAGCCTTTCCTCACACTGCAGAGGCTCCAGGTCGTTAATCATCTTTTGTCACCCTCCACTGGACCATTTCCAGAAGATCCTCATCTTTTTGGAACTGGGGAGCCCAGAACTGAACCCGGTTTTCCACCCATGGCAGACCAAGGACCTCCAGCAGCTGAGATGGACCTCACCTTCTAGATCACAAAGCTGCTTTTACATCCATCAGCCAACGCACACAACTGCATCCACGCTCACGATGGGAGCACACACACTTAACGTGCATGCAGCTTTCAGGAGGAGCATTTTGCTGTTGGAAGGGGTGCTCTGGAAGCACAGGACTGCCCAGGGCTGCTCTCCTCACAGCTCTAGGGCTGCAGGATGAGAGAAGGCTCCATGGGAGAAACACCACCGCTGCCAATGAGCTGCTCTCCTACAGACTATTGCACCAAGCCTGCACCCACCGAGGACCTGACCAAACAAATGAGGCACAGCAAATAAGCTCTATTTAATCACAGGTTAATTAGCTAATAACAGCACACCTGGGCAGCAGGACCCTCCTCCCCCGCCCTCCCCCCCCGCTGATGTCCTTCAGAGGAGGTCCCACACAGAGCCCTTCCGGCTGCACATCAGAGCTGACAGCCTCGGTCGGGGCCGGTTCCCTTACAAGGCAAAAGCCGCCCTGAGCACTTTCCCTCCGCGGTACCGCCGCCGGGCAGAACCAGAAAGGCCTCACACAGCCACCAGGCCGCACTCCGGAGAAAGAGACAGCAGCTCAAGCCCCGGCAGCGTCCGTCGGGACACCAACAGGCCACAGCTCCAGGCCCGGCCGCAGGGCGGAGCCCAACCGCCACCGCCCGCCCTCGCGCCGCACGTCCAGGGCGGAGCGACGCCGCGCGCGCTCCCTACACTCCCTTTGTTCCGAAGCTGCGGGCGGCGCTGCCCCTTTAAAAGCCCCAGCTCCGGCCCTGCCGGCGCGCCGGGTTGAAGGCGCCGCGCGATTGGTTACAGAGCCTTCCTCTGATTGGTCTCCGAGAGTCACAGCTGGTTCCGCCTCCCGTTTCCTATAGGTGGGGCTGACTGCTCGTTCAGAGCGGGAGGTTCTGAGTGGGTGAAGCAGCGGTCCCTGGAAACAGTTCCGGGAAACCCCGCGTGTTGCCGGGGTCGCACCGCCGTCCATGAGGAGAAGGAGGAGCGCGCGCCATTTGCCGTCGCTGCTTGGGCCCGAGCTGCGCCGCGCAGGCCCTGCTCCGGTGAGTCCCCGGGAAGCGATAGGGGCGCCGGGAAGTCCCCTCGCGCGGTGAGGGTGCTCCGCGGCCGGGGGCGAGCGCTCCCGGGTAGGCCCCGCGGCGGGGAGGGCCGCCGTGGACTCGGGATAGGCCCGGCGCGGGCGGAGGCGGGCCCGAGGCGCTCGCGCCGCGTCGGAGCGCGGGGTGGGGGGCGTCGCAGGGCGCGGCTCGGCCGCTCGGAGGGCGGCGAGGGGCGGGAGGGCCGCGCGCGGGAGCTGGGCCGGGAGCGGCCTGGGGGCGGGTCCTGCGGCCCGGCGGGGGCGGGCGGCCGACCCGGAGCGGGCCCTGCGCGGGGAGGGCGGCGCGGGCGGGGGATGCTGTGCTGCTCCCGGGATGCCCCGCTCTTTTCGGGCCGTGCGGCTGAGCGGGAGCCGCGCGGGGCTGCGGATGGCCGTGGCAGCTCCTTCCCGGCCCCTCTCGGCCGCCGCGGGGCGGCGGAGGTGCCGGAGAGGCGTTGTGGGGGGACTGCCGAGGGCTTGGACGGAAAACCCGTCGCTGTCGCAGCGCTCTGTACAACGCTGCGCAGCGCGGTGCGGTACAGCTGCAGGGAGACGTTCTCCCGAACGCTGTTGTTGGGACATCGCTTCACTTAACGGTCTTTTACGTAAGGTCTTTTCCAAAACGTTACGGGTTTTTCTTAAACACGTTATTGTTACCTTTATTTTGTAAACGAGGCTCGAGTTACTGGGCCTTAACGGCCCGGTTGCCCAGCGGGTTCTGAACGCGCCCCATCACGTGCGCTGAGCGGTGCTGCAGCACTCCCTGAAGAAAGTTGCTCGGATCTCCCTCACCCCACTCGCAGCACCAGAGGACCCCCCCAGCAGTGGTGCTTTTCTGCTGCCAAGGATGTTAATGTTCCTGGAGCTGGGTTGTTTTTTTTTTTGTTTTGTTTTGTTTTTTCAGTTTGAGATTCTATTTTGTGTGACTGAATTTTTGACGTATCTTTCTAAAGTAAAGGTCGCCCGGAGTTGTGTATCTCAGTATTGTTTTTACTTATCTATGCAAACTGTTGCGTTTGCGATGTGGTAGAGTCTGCTTGATAACTTCACGTCCTAGAAGCTGTATTTCTGTCTCAGTGCGATTGCTGTTGGTATAATGTTTGAGCTTCCTGCTAACACTGAACTTATGTCAGAAAACAAAACCCACAAAAAGCAAAACAAAAACTACATTCCTTCAGGATAAACTCATCAGTACAACGCTTGTTTTTATTGAAACGCTGCTCTGAGTTGGAGTGCTGTGAGCGTTGTTCTGTAGGACCCAGCCAAGCAGATGAGCTCGAAATGGCCAGCTCCAGTTAAGAAGGAGGATGTTCAGACTTTGTACTTGAGGTTAGCAAAGCGCAGTAGTTACTGATGTAGCTGTATTCTATTGAAACAGATGTGCACCTTGCTAACCTGTGTGTGAGTCACTTGGTGGGGAGGCTGTGCTAGGCTTTTGGTTAGCATCATGATAGGGGTTCTCAGATATTTCCATTCTGTTAGATGATGGTTTGGGAACGGCTGGGAGCTCAGTGCTGGCAGGATGAGGATGCTGGCTCCTCAAAGTTATAGTCCGCTGCTGAGGTACTGGTCTGGAAACTGGGATAATACATGTAGGTTTTTCAGGGTGTGATAATTTCAAAACAAGTCTTCCCACAATTCATGCTAATAAATAATGTATCATAATTAAGCTATTAAAATGTGCTTTCCATGATGGAGTAATCTGTGGTACAAAGGGAATAGCAGTAGTGCTTTCACATCAGAAATAAAGGGGTGTAGCAGTAATCTTATGAGCAGGTGAGGTTTTAATAAACTCTCTGTTCAGTCTTTTAGTGTGAGTTCTTATCTCCTCCTTGTGCATGTGCTTCTTTCTGCTTAGATAAGAATCTTCTTGCAGTGTAACTCATAACTTCATAGGGACTACATTTGTTTTCTTGTGGTTCATTTGAAAAAGTTTCTTCAAGTAATAAGGTAATAGCCTCATGCTATTTTTAATCTGATTTAGCTCGTATGGATAATAGGAACTTACAGATAATGACTCAATAGGAGGAATAGCAACGTAAGCAATCAGAAATTACTTGGATGCTATTTTAATGCACGAGTTTAGTAATGCTTCCAGTGCATCTGAGCTAAACGATTTAGTTACTTCATTAAATCAAAAGTTACATAGCAGCAAAGCTGAAAACAGTGTTGATGGATAATGAATGGAAGTTGGCTACTGTAGTTCACAGTGTTGTTTTCCCTCTACCAGAAGTTGCCATTTCTGCTCCTTGAAGCTGTTATTAAGCATGTTTTCAGTTGACTAGACTGTGAATTTATAATTAATCGGTTAGTTTTACTTAGTTTGTGGGTGGCAGCCTCTGTTGGAGCATTGGTATAAAACAGAAGGAATGGTCACCTCGTGGCTGTTTCAGTGATTGTCAGAGTAAGGCTGACATAAAGTTTCTGTATTCACGACGCCATGCACTGTCAGGCTCTGATCTGTGTTGCAGTTGTTTTTTCCCCTGGGAAAAGTACTGAGAGCCATTTGAGTTATTAAGAATGAAAAAGAAGCTCATTTCTGAGTAATTTAAATGCATCCGTAAGTTTTTAGCCATCTACTGTCAAAAAAAAAAGGGACGAGTCACTTGGCAAATCCAGCTTTTGAGATGCAGGATGCAGAAATTCAAAGTGAAAGATAGGGATGCCTTACAAGTATGTGTGGTATGACTGAGTATTCCTGGCCTTCAGAACAAGCACAGTTAACAGCTGTGCTAATTTCAAAACAAAACCACCCCCCCACAACCTCCCCTTGCATGCAGTCCTGCAGCTCTGAGGTGCTGGAGTTAGACAGCATTTCAGGCACCAGTGGAACTCTCCCTGCCTGTGTAAAGTTGCCCCCAATGTGTATTTACTGCTGCTCACTTGGTAAGCATGTTTTTCTGTATGCTATTTTAAATTCATCCATTTCTGCATGTAATAAAAACAAATGCATATCCCAACACATACTAATATACTCATAATCCTTTGCTTATAATCAACACCGAAAGTCTTTGCTATTCAACCAGTCTCATTCTTTCTAGATAGTTAGTTAGTGTATAGGAGACTCTGGAGCACAGTATTTGAGAGCTCTACCCACATGCATGTGCTTTTCTTTGTGGCCTATCACAGGCTGAGCCACACACACACATTGTGTGCAAACAGATATCACTCCTCTTTAACACACTTTTAAACTTTTTCAGAGGAGAATAAAAAACATTAATGAAATCATTTTTTCCTTACTAGTACGTTGTCTTGATGGCTGCATCTAGCAGATGTCTATAGGGAGATCTAAATGAGTTTTTTCAGTGACGGCTTTCACTCATGCATCTGCTGAATGCAGAGTGAGGATTTCAGTGCTGTAAGAGATGCGGTTTCACTTGTTGGTGATCATTCAGGAAAGTAAAGTCCATTTGATCTTCAGGCTGAGCTTGCAAAGCCAGAATAGCATCTATTACTGTAATGGGTGAAGAGAAATACGTTTCTTGTGGATGCTGTTGGGATTTGGATGTTCTGACAGCTGTATCATTTTAAAACTTTCCAGAGTATCTTTTTAGTTGAGATGGTGGGACAGGAAATAGCTGAAATTTCAGCAGCCAAACACAGCTTTCATGATTGGTGGACATAGGCAGCATTTGACTTCAGGTTTTTTTTTTTTTTTTGAGGCTGATAGTTTTTAAAGAATAATGAATTGTACAGCTAGTGAATTAAAATACTGAGACTTAATTTGCATTGTCCAAAAGCCTACTTAGAAAAGCTTTTGGTCAGTTGTGGTGCTATGTAGTAACGTGATACTTAGCTGTTAGATATAGCTCCACGCACTGATGTATGCTTGTAGTGAAGGTAGATCATCTCAGTGCTGTTAGGCTGCAGATCTTGCATGGATCTGAGTTATTGCAGTTGAGGTGCTTCTACCTGACATGGAAGAGTGGTCAGCTTTTTGTTCAGTTATACTCAAGTCCAATTATGTGCTCAGCGGTGCTAAATATATTAGAATCTGATACTTGTAAATCAGTTTGGTTTCAGAGAGAAAAAACGAAAAGTAAATGCTCAGGGAGCATTGCTATAAACCTTCTGAACCTCAATGGCACTTCTAATTGTTTTAGATAGTTTTCTATATTAATGACTTGGTTTAGCTTCCTAGGTTCTTGTTTCTGTATGGAGAAGGTGTGTATAAGTAATGGATTCTATAAGGCAGTAAAGAGGTGAAAAGAAGCAAAAAATCCACTGATCTTTTTTGTATCTTTTTTTCTGTATAACATCTTATGCATTTTTGATACATATACTCAAAGCATTTTCACTTTAACTAAACCCTTTGTCCTGCACTGTTTATCAGGTTAGTGATGTTGCAGATGTAGTGTAGCTAGCAGACATTGGTCTGACTTTCATTTTCCATTATTTTTCTATCCATACCTATGGATTTCTGACATTCAGTTAGTGTTGTGAATGCTCAGTTAATACTGTACTGAGAGGTAAGCGTCCTAAGGTAACATTTTTTTCTTCTGTATTTGGGCTAAAGTCACATTTGCTTTTAAGTAATTAAGTTTCTGTTTTGGAGTAAACTGATAGAAAGCAATTTCTGAGTCAAGAAACAACGTATGTATGTATATATGCCATGCAGCTATGGAAGTCTTCACCTCTTTTCCTTGCTGATTGCATCAAGAAGTGACAGCTGATAGAGAAATAACACGAGGCTGTGTTCCATCTCTAAAATTGCCCTTCGAGTGAAGACAGTTGTAGTAAAAGAAGAAAAACTGTTTTTTTTTTTGCTCAAGGTTGTAAATCATAGGCTACCATCCAAAAAGTTATAGTCTAGAAGGGATGGGTGTAGATGGGATTGATTTAGATGTGGTTATCTTTGGAGACTTGTTTTTTCAGCGTAGTAAATAGCTTGAGGCTTCAGAGTCTTAAAAACAAAAACAAAACTTGTTCTTGAGTCTTCTTCGTATCTGTTTTCCAGTACTTAATTGCATTGCTCTTGCCATGCTGCATATGTCTATCTGGTTATCATTTCACTGCTGATCGTTGACTTCTTCCCTCTCTTTTAAAGCCTGAGGCTCATTTCGTTTCTGAACTCAAAAAATGATCATCCTAATGTTCTCTGCTGGGTAGTTGATGTGTCCTTTGTCAGCTTTTGTATTTGAGAGCACCAAGTATCAGCTGGCTGGCTAATTGAGAAATGGAAATGGTTTTTAATGAATTGGGCAAAGCCCTCTGAAATTGTCTGAGAAGATAGTTGTGCATTTCTCAGTGCACGTATTTGCAATCAGTTAATCCTGAAAAGCAAGTCTTTAACTGAAGACGCTGCAGTCATGGCTTCCTTTTAAACCAGTAAGTTCTTAAAAAAGCAGTTTGATTTGTAGAGCTCCTATCTGAGTAAAACGGAATGCCTGGAAACAGCTCAGTTGCAGCTTGAAATTTTAATGTGCTCGCGAGTGCAATTTTTCTCTTCCTATCCTTAATGAGTTCTGTTAGTGTTATGAGAAAGTGTTTGGCTAGTCATGTGCAGCACGTTGGGTTTGAAGGAAGGCATGGCAACAAGCTAAGAAAGTGCAAATTAGCAAAGAAGTATTGACATTTTTGTACGTTAAGCTACCCTGCAGGGTTTTGTGTTCGCTGAATTTTAACCAATTGTTTTAAAAGTAGAGGAATGAGAAATGAAAATAGCAACTAGCTCTTCTGATTCTTCTTTGAAGGATGTTATTATCGTATCCCAGTGCATTCTAGCTGCTATGGTAACCAGTAACTTGCTGACAATCTAAAGTTTAGACATCATTATGTACATGAAGTACACTTAAGGAGGAAAAAAAAAAGTAAATTCTTCCATGTACATTTTCTGCAGTATTAAGGGTTGTACTTTCTTTTGAAACTTAGATCAGCTGCATCCAAGAGATATTAAATAAAACTTCTGATACAGGTCATTTGCAGCATGTATACAAATTAGTTTAGATAAATCATGCATTGTCCTACAAACTAGTTTTTTCTGGCTTATTGTAATATAGCTCCTGAATTTTTTCCAGCAGCATAATAAAATGGCTAATCAGGTGAATGGTAATGCGGTACAGTTAAAAGAAGAGGAAGAACCAATGGATACTTCCAGTGTAACTCACACAGAACACTACAAGACACTGATAGAGGCAGGCCTCCCACAGAAGGTGGCAGAGAGACTTGATGAAATATTTCAGACAGGTATAATATGCATTTCTTGTTTCTGATTGGTTATGAAAGTGAGGGCATACCATTTTCAAATTTTTATAGATTAAGGTTTAAAAATACATTGTTTTTGATCTGTGTAGCTCTAAATGTTTTGCTACTTTGACTTCCCTAAAGGCAAATTGGGTTTGACATTGACTGATTATTTGACACGTCCTTAGTGTTGTATGTGTTATCTTAGTTGCTTTAGGGCACAGAGCACTAGTTTCTTAGTTGTCAAATAAAGATGTGTTTGAGCATACTAAACTGTACATTTTTTTTCCTTCAATCCAAATCATCATTTTGCTTTTACCTTTCTACTGTCAACTCCTCACAGTGGTTCTTAAACACTCAAGGGCTGGACAGATGACCTAGTAAGGGAAACAACTAGCTTGTCTTGCCTGGGACTACATTTGAATTGAGTCTGCCTGTGGATTTTGTGTTCTCTCTAGTTCTGAGTGGACAGTTTAATCCATGTTTGTTACTCCACTGAAAAGTTCAGTTTGATACTAACTGCTTTTTTAACAAATGAGGACTAAGCTATCTAGCAAACAGAGTAATATTTTGCTGGTAGCAAGTGGTCTCTGCAACTGCTGGAGGAAAGGTTTCTTTATATACCAAGGTTTGTCTATTTTATTTTTGTAACGTCCCATCCTCCCGTACTATTTTGTCCTTAGACAGAAGCTTCTTTTTTCTCTTTAGAGTGTGTTCTGTGAACAAATGTATAAGAAGCAGTAGAACTGCTTTATGTGCTTATCTTCAATGCCTTGGTGGCAAGATGACAGTTTTTGTTGAAAAGAGTCAAAATTTCACTGATTAAATGAAGGCAGTTCAAAAACAATACTTTATCCCTTCATCAGTATGACATTCTGGGTCATGTGAATGATGTCTTTTGAAAGTCATTCACAGTGAGCTTTCATCAAGCCTTTACAAGCTTTTATTGGCATAGACATGCACTTTCTAACTGTGGGTCATGATGATGTACGCTTGATGGTTTGAGAGGAGTAAATGCCTGGGCAGAGGAACTTGTGGGGTCTAACCTGTGTGGTAGTTAGGTTGTGTCGTGAGGAGTTCTAAGGGGAGTTAAAAGCTTTTCAGCCCAGAACCTAACTACCTAGTATAATTCCATTGCATGAGTAACCTGAAAACATTTATTTGCATTTCCTTAAAGTCACTGCAGATATTCACATTTGCAGGGGTTTGTCAGTGAAACATTCTACTCCTGAGACCAGAGCTAAATTTAGAGTTGAAGTTTGGGATTTTTAATCTGCTGAGGTCTCATCTGAAAGATACAGGTGCCTTCCAATATGCAGGATCACTTCTGAAATGTAGTCCTTGGGCTTGGCACTACTTTGCATTTTTGAAAGCAAGTAGCAGTTGAATAATCTGTATTCTGGAAATCAAGCTGTTGCAAAGCATGTGGAGTTATTGGTCCTAATTTTCCCTGTGTGGTTTAAAAAGTACAGATGTTAATAACCCAAAGTTCTCATACTCCACAGCTTATGCAAGTGCATTGCAAAAGGGGAAAACAAAAAACCCACAAACGTGTAAAGATCCTGGAACAGAAAAAGTGCTTCAGAACTGGTCCAATGTTTCTTGGGGGAGTCTGTACCTGTAAAATTAACATTAGCCTTTTCGGGTACATGATAGGGCTCAAAACAATACCGTTTTGAATTCTGGCTCTTGAACTGCATGGAGCAACAAAACAAGTGAAATTAAATAAATTTTTAGACATAAGCAGTTTACTGATTTTTGCTTTTTGAAGTTAGGAGGAAAGAGTGAACAAACCATTCTACTTCATAATATTTTGTAGTGCTTTGTGAGTATTTGATCTTCAGTTAGAAAGTTCCTTTTTTCATGTACACTAGGGTACATGTAATGTTCATGTCAGCTTACTTTAGAGCAGTTCCATTCAAGGGAATGAAGTGTGAAACTTACGAGTCAAACAAAACCCAAATTGTTAGAAGTGAGCCAGAGTTCCCTGTTGGATTTCTGAATGTTAGAAAGCTGTTACACATGGGGTGTAATCTTGCACTTCAGTTAATGCTTAGGTATATACATTTTAATTTAACTTTTTTCATTGTTGTACTCATATTTTTTTCATATACTTGTGTAGGAATATGTAATTATATTAAATATATAATTCTGTTATGGACTTTAAAAGCAAACTGCATAGATCTTAGCTTGTATGACATTTAATAGAAATCTGTAACTTCTTTATCTTTAACTTTTAGGGTTGGTAGCTTATGTCGATCTTGATGAAAGAGCAATTGATGCTCTTAGGGAATTTAATGAAGAAGGAGCCCTCTCTGTATTACAGCAGTTTAAAGAAAGTGACCTGTCGCATGTACAGGTAAGGTGAGAGCTCCAGAAGCGTGAGCACATAAGTGTAAATAGTGTTCTGGCACTATTGGCAGGAGAGCTGAAACATAGAAACTCTTTTCATGTTCTGTATGTTTCAAACTCAGGTCATGGGCCTGTTTAAAAATTGCCCTAAACGTTGTGGGTATTTGAGTGCAAAACTAATGCTCCCAGATAACAAAAATGAGTGCTATTGAGAACATAAGGTAAAAATACGGCTTGAAATTCCATACTTAGAAGTTTGATCAATTAATTGTTGTATTTTTCAAGAGGATTCTTTTGATACTTGACATTGTCTTATCTAGTGACTTCACAGTATGGATTTGGTGTATTCCCAGAGCTTTTCATACCCCCGATTTAATTATTTTATAAATTGTATCTACAGAACAAAAGCGCATTTTTATGTGGAGTTATGAAGACCTACAGGCAAAGAGAGAAACAAGGCAGCAAAGTACAGGAATCGACAAAGGGACCAGATGAAGCAAAGATCAAGGTAACGTGTAGAGAATACTGACTGTTCTGTACTACCTGTATACAGACTGAAGTAATTTTAATGTTTAATGCTTGGAAGGCATCAGTAGTGCTTGGAAAGAACATAAACATGGCATTAAAGGAATGTGTGCAAGATAAAGATTAGAGAGAATGCTTGTTTGAAATGTGGATGTACCTGATTGCATGATTACCAAAATGCCTGAACTTTAAAAAAGATTATTTGTTTCAGAGCTGTCTTCCTACACTAATTGGACTGAGACTAATTGGACATTCCAACAAGATTGAGTCTTGGTGTTGGTGAATATGTTAAGACGTGGTTTTTCTGTTGTGCAAAATCAACTTAGAAAGCTAGTGAGAAGTTCTGGAGTTCTTGGCTACTACATAAGATATTGCAAACAGAAAATAAGGGGAAAGTTTTTTGCAGTGACCTCAGAAACAAATTTTGTTGTTTGTGGCCCCTACCCTCCTCCACGTAACTGTTGTGAATTTTTTCATATTTTTCAGGCTTTGCTAGAGAGGACTGGTTACACTTTGGATGTAACTACAGGACAGAGAAAATATGGGGGCCCTCCTCCAGATACTGTGTATTCTGGTGTTCAGCCTGGTATTGGAACAGAGGTTAGTATGAACAAACTGATACCATTATTTTGTGTGTTTGTGCAAAGTCATTTGTTAGAAAGACTGGCAAGTAAATTCTACTGTGAGGGAAAGGTTAAAACATTGTAGAGGAAAGATTGATTCTGTATTTGTCTTCTTCAGTCTTAGTCCTCAGTATTCTGTGGAAAAAAGCATAGTTGTTTGAGGAGAAGAAAGCAGGTGGATATAATGGGAAGATTATGTAAAAATTACTAATAATGAAGGTAGATATTGAAATTGTTATCCTACCTCAGCTGAACCAGTGCTGGCATTTAGTAGCAGATGAAGCCTGATTACTGCTCAGTTTGGTTTCTTAAGATGCTGATCATCTTACTTTAACAAAGCATCCAGAAGTTTTATTCAGCCTTTAGCTGTAGCTGTTAAGCTCAGAGAAATAGTAATCAAGATTTAAAACATGATCTTATGTTCATGTTTTAATGTGAGATTAAGGTGGATGTTGCAGACCATGTTTTAACTCAAGAGACTCGGTATGTTGTTGTGGTGTTTTTTTCCCATAGCAAAGTGTGGAGTGTTGTGTATTTGTTCTTTCTTGATGTTTTTTTTTTTTCTTCTGCTTGTATGGTAGTGTAAAAACCTCTCTTCTAATATTGTGTTTAAAAGTATGTAAAGATGTAATATATATCCTTTTGGACTGTGGTGATGAATCTTTCATGTTGGAAAGTTATTTTAAATAAATAAAGTTCTTGTGGCTTGTGCCAGCCAAGGTGTTGATGCCAGAGCTGTCACTGATGTCACCAATGGCAGACTTCTTTTTAAGGACATGCAAGTATTGCTACTAATTTCAAGAAAATGCATGCTAAATAAACTTTTCCACCAGGTGTATCAGATCTTTCTGCTGTAACTATTTGTACACCAAATAGGTTTTTCTGAAGTGGAATGGACCCTTACACTGAAAGATAGTCATTGATAACTTGCACCACTCATCATGTGCTACTTTGGTGCCCTTTCTCCATTCTAGTTAGTTTATCATCTTACTAAAATGTATATAGAAGCACTGCTGAAAAACAAGATATTTTTCAGTACTCTTAAAGTAGTTTTGTATAAATAATAAGAATTTAAGTTGACTTACTGGAAACTCAGAGTACCTAAGAAGCAGTGGTTAAGCAAAATAAGAGGATGTGAAGACAGTAGTAATTTGTACATAGTAATTTCAAAATTATGTGCAGACAAGAAAAGCAAATGTCATAAATATTTCATTAATTTCCATCACAGCAAGGAAAACTTTAAGTGGATGAGGGGTGAAAAGAATTGGGTTGTAAGCCTGTTACTAGTCAGGTGATGATAAAACTTTCATGCAACTGAGACAAGCATTGAGTGCTTTTGTTGGATGTGCTAAATTGTAAATCCAACTTATCTGTATTTGGGAGTAGTAGCTGATTTGGTTGAGTTGTAGCTTCTTAACAAGTTAAAATACATACTTTCACTCCTAATCTTTTGTCTGATGGAGGGTGCTTGCAGCTATTGAACTTGAGAAAACTGAAGTCTTTGTAATCCATTCTTTAAGAGATTTAAAAAAAAAAAAAAAAAGCCCAAGTGAGTATGACCTGTCCCCACTTTTGTATATAAAAAATAAATAAGGAAGTGGCTGATGAATACTTGATTTCCTTCTTTCAATTATTGATGTAAATGAATAAATACTTTTTTAATGGCATGACTTGAGCAGAATTTCCTGCTAACTGTAAGATACCCACTCTTGACTGTACTACAGTAGGCACAGGGAGAAAGTTTGTTGCTGTGTTTCTGGTTTGTTGATTTCGGCAAAAAAAATAGACACTTTATACTGAAAGAACTATGGGTTTCAAAGGCTTTTATGTTGCTCTAGGTTTTTTGTTCATTTTAGTTTTTTTTTTTAAAGAAGGTTGTAGGTACTGGTGAGTTGAAGTAGTCATGCAGCCCACATCAGTTCACACTTAAATCTGGCATTTAGAAGGTTGACTGTGAAGTGCATCAAGAGTGCTATGACACGGAGGTGATGTTTTAAGAAGCTCTTGAAACGCTGATGTTAACCCTAATGCTTCTTCGTTAGTGAAAATAGAAGAGGCTCCCTTGTGGAAATAGCTGAAGGATGTGTCAGGTAGAGTGTAGAAGTGAATTGCAGCCCTGAACAATGCTCTCTTGAGTTACCTTGTGACGCTGAAATTTTTCTTCGTTAAAGGACTCTTTATGATTGATCTTTTGGGGGGGGGGGGGGGGGGGGGACGGGGACAGAGAAGTAGAATTGAGCACTTTGTACAGGTCCCTCTGGGAGCAAAACTGGAAGAAGTGATCTCAGCAGAGACACAGCAACAATACAGCTAAATCCTACTTAGATGAGTTCTCACATGTTATTTCACTGATAATGCCAGTTTCCGTTTGTTTTTTTTTTTTGTGGTAATAGTAGTCTCGTGGAACTGAAATACGAGGCAAGACATATTTATATTCTGTAGTATTTCCAAATCTTTTCAAGCTTATCGATCTACCTAAAATAATAATAATAAAGGTTACTGTAAATGTTTCATCTAAGTCTTTCAAGGTGTTCATCCAGTATTTCTCATGTCTGCTGTTGATCTTATCATTTGTTAATGCATTCAAGTGTACAGGCTCAAAGCAAATTCACTTAGATGAATCATTATTCTCACAGAGACATTTAGTCTTCCTGGTATGTATGTGAAGTCACTCTAGAATGTAGGTCATGGGTGAATGTGTTAAAATGAAATCCTTAATTCTGTTGCTCGTTTTAGCCTCTGGAGTATATTACCAGTTGTAGCAATCTTGTGGAACTGATGGCAGTCTGAAGTTTGTAGAAAGGAATTAAGAGACTTAGTCAAAGACACTGGAAGAAAAGCAGGAAGGTGAAGCCTTCAGCATAGAGAAATCAGGTAGTTCTTCAGCTGATGGTTTCCCTGTCTTAATAGCAAGCTGGAGTTCCTGTCCTGTGCACTGCCATTATGCTATCATTTTTTTGTCTTTAAAAACTCTACGTGGGTTTCAGAGTGAATTGCTCTAGGCAGCACAAATGGATACAGCTATTGCAGGGTTTTCTGAGCTTTTCTGAAAAGTAGACCTGTTGGTCTGGCATTAAGTTTATGATCAGTAATAATAAATCTGTTCCTTTTTTTTTTTCTGTTTGCTAAGTAGCAAATAAACCATGGCCAGTTGGAAACTTTTGGAAACTGTATTTCAGGAATATTTGTGTAATGTAAAGAAACATGTAAAAGATCTAACTTCCCTTTGGATTAAAGTGATTTGTGTTCCACACTTCTTAAATCAGTCATCAAACTCCCCCCCCCACCATGTGTTTGTTCCTATCAGGGCTTATGTGGGTATTCTGCATGTCTTTAAGCACTGGAATTATCTGCTAAGCAGGTGTGCAGGGTGTTACAGGAGAGGCTTTTTTAATTTGAAAGATGAAGAGCTGACTAATGCTTAGTTGGAGTTAAAACCAAAATATGTCAATACAACATTAAAGTGTGCCTTGTATTGGTGAGCTGTAATGAGTTTAATAGTCATTGCTGCATGTGAGAAAGAAAAATGAGATTTCCAGGTTTTCTTAGACAAATGCTAAGTTAGTGTAATTGGAAACAAAAACAGAGGAGAAATAAGATAGGTTAATAGTGAAAATGTGCATTAAGGCAACTTATTGAGGATGTCTAGTGTTTTGTGTTGTTATTTTTTTCCTCTCTCTGTATCTTTCTAATCAAGATTGGATTAGGGAATTATATGAAAATACTGCAAGAGTAAGGAGGTGCTTGGTCTGGAATATTGCAGGATTCCTGCCTAGGTAGCCTTGTAAGGTCTTGTGACCAGGTAAGAAGTATTTACCTCTTCAGTGGTGGAAAGGTACAGCCTCTTAGATGTAAATTACAAACCCAGGCAAAGTCCAGTACTAACGTTGGGATTTTTAGAAGGCTTTAGTAGAAGTTAAAATAAATGTAATTGCTAGTGAAGTGTTTCTGTTGTGATAGTTTCTGATGCAGATTGCTTCCCTTCTGAGAACTTTGAAGTACTAAAAATAAGTTTAGATTTTTGAAAAAGCTTTTGTTAAGTGTCCTCTTCCTTTATAGGTTTTTGTTGGTAAGATTCCCCGAGACTTGTATGAAGATGAATTGGTACCACTCTTTGAGAAAGCTGGTCCAATTTGGGATCTTCGCCTCATGATGGATCCTCTTTCTGGTCAAAACAGAGGTTATGCTTTCATTACCTTTTGTAGCAAAGATGCAGCTCAGGAAGCAGTCAAACTGGTGAGTAACTATTTTCAAATTGGATGATGTAATGTAAACAGTGAGCATGTTGGGAGTGCGTTAGTGAAATGTTTGAAGTGTTTCACTAAACAATCATCAACAGACTCAAAACGTTATTTTCTTAAAAAATTGTCTCCTGACTTGATTTAGTATATACAAATAACAATCTACTTGTACAGCTACTGTTTCTTATTATCTACTTGATTACTCCCGAATTTCAGTATTTGAAGATGGTAGACTGAAGTTATTGCCACTTAAGAAGGAAAAAGGTGTTTTGAATCTTGTAGCTCATAAGTTGAAGCTGCTTAGCCTTCTTTAAATTTTTAGTGGGGGAAATGAAAGGGAAGGACTCTGAAGTAACAGGAAATGTATCAAGTGATACAGCCCTGGTGAAAGACTGGCCTCTTTTCCCTGGGTGTTGTACTAACCAAGTGAATTTGTCTGAATGTATTCCATATGTGCTGTATCTGGATTCCCTTCCCTCACTCATCCTGTACTTTGGCATTATCTGGAGGAGTCAGACTTGTATGTAGGTGAGGTATTTTCCATAGGCTACTGGAGGAAAGGAAAATAGGGTGGGCTAAATTTTGGAGGTAATTAATCTTGATAGAAAAGCAAGGTTCTTTTAGTACTGATGATAAATGTGAAATTTGAAGTTTAGGTTCCTTTACGTGAGGGGGTTCTGCTGCTTCTGGTGTGCAGGTACCAGTGGGAATGGGTTGATGTTTAAGAAAAACAGCTTTATAAGATGAAGTTCTTGTCCAACTGCTGTGACGTTAATATGAATCTTTTTGCAAAGTTCTGTTGTATATGAATCACTGTTTTATTTGAAGCAAAAGTTGGCAGTTTTGTGTAATTCTTGAATGTGAACAAGGTTACTGAAGTTGTTGCACCACTAACTATATGCCTAAGTCACAGTTAGCTGTCTGACAGCTTTTACAGAATTAAATGAGAATTTTTCAGAAGCTGTCCAGTAGTCAAACTTCAGTCTCACTATGACCTGTTAGAATATCCTCCTTAAAAACAAAGATGCCTTCAATTTGTTTTAAGATTGAAGTCTCCTGCCTTTAAAGATGTATTAGGGTTGTTGAATTACTCTGAACAACTGTGGGTACAAGTGTGGTAAGGAAGTAGAAGAAACTTTTATGGGAAGCTTAAAAATAATAATAAAAAAAACTTATAAAATAAAAGACTACAGAGTCCTAGCATTTAGAGGGCCCAAAAAATCTGTGCCATAAGAGTGGGAAAGGTTAAAAACCAGGTGCGTTTTAGGATCTTGCAGCAAATGTGCTTGATGTTAAAAAGCAATTGAAGTAGAACTCATAGTGCCTATAATCCTCTGGATGTGTATGTTAATAACAGCAGTGACTGATGTTGAGTCCAAACGCAGGAAGTAGTCACTCACTGTTTAGAAATAGGTTTTAAGTTTGAGATAAACTGGAGGTGAATGAACTTACCCCGTGCAGTTTGTACGTTACACATTGTTTCTTGTACATCATTTTCACAGTAGTTCAAAAATTTTCTGTGGAAAACCTAAACTCAGAAGTGTCCAAGTGGATACTGACCCAAATATTGCAATTCTAGAAATTCTTCTGCAATGCAAATTTACTATTCTCTGTGTGAGGACAGTAGAACTTGAAGCAGCTGATATTATGATTTTCGGGATCTTTTCAACCATTTTGTACTGGATAATGCAAGTGAATGGCTTCTTGTTTTCTTAGTGTGACAACTACGAAATCCGTCCTGGGAAGCACCTTGGAGTATGCATCTCTGTGGCAAACAACAGGTTATTTGTTGGGTCGATTCCAAAGAACAAGACAAAGGAAAACATTTTGGAAGAGTTTAATAAAGTCACAGGTAAAGACCTTCTTAATTATTTTTGTCACACTGATTCTGAAATACAGTTCGACCTCTTTCATAGCTGTAGTTATGTGACTGATGCTTTCAGATCTTATTTAAATTATTTTCAAATTGGATTCCAAAATTTCATTTATGAAATATACTTTATGGTGGACCATAAAATCATGGAACCATAGAATGGCCTGGGTTGAAAAGGACCACGGTGATCATTGACTTTCAACCCCCTGCTATGTGCAGGGTCACCAGCCACCAGCCCAGGCTGCCCAGAGCCACATCCAGCCTGGCCTTGAATGCCTGCAGGGATGGGGCATCCACAGCCTCCTTGGGCAACCTGTTCAGTGCGTCACCACCCTCTGGGTGAAAAACGTCCTCCTAATATCCTACCTAAACCTACACTGTCTCAGTTTAAGACTATTCCCCCTTGTCCTATCACAATCCACCCTTGTAAACAGTCATACCCCCTCCTGTTTATGCACTTCCTTCAAGTATTTGAAAGCTACAATGAGGTCTCCCCAGAGCCTTCTCTTTTCCAATCGGAACAAGCTCAGTTCCATCAACCTTTCTTTTTATGAGAGGTGCTCCAGCCCTCTGATCACCTTAGTCACCCTCTTCTGGACCTGTTGCAAGAGCTCCATGTCTTCCTTGTGCTGGGGTCTCCAGGCCTGGATACAATACTCCAGATGAGGCTTCACAAGAGCTGAGGGAGGCAATCACCTCCCTCTCCCTGCTGGCCACTCCTCTTTTAATGCAGCCCTGGATCCAGTTGGCCTTCTGGGCTGCCAGTGCACGCTGCTGGCTCATGTCCAGCTTCTCATCCACCAGGAAAAAAGGACCAGTACCTACTTTAATGCTTGCTAAATGATTGATGTTGTAAATGATTTGCAATGGAAATAGCATAAATGAACTCAGAAAAACAGTGGAGGTCCCAATTCTGTCATCCATTCTAGGTTAGCATTGAACACTTTGGAACTAGAGGAGGTTCAACTTTCGCACCTGAGAAAATTTTGTGGGAGTCTCAAACAAATATGTTGTCGAAGAATGACAGGAAGAAGGGAACAGTGAATTACTTTAGAGGGAATGCTGCTGTAGAAATAGTCATGACAGATTTTCTGTCCTAGTTCTCTGTTGTTCACCAGAATGTACAGCAAGCAGGAAGAAAAGAAATTGGCACATCACTGAAAGGACACTTCTGCTTTATAAGAAGTTGAAGTCTTGATCTGCCTTTGTCCTGTAGAAGGGTTTTAACTTACTGCTTCTTTTTTTAGGATTGCTATTTATTAGTACTGCAGGGAAGTTGTGCAAATGGAAGGTGAATATTTAGTTGTCTCTCCTCTTTTATATTTTTTGGAGAGATGTTGATGAAATTCCACCCAGCTTCCCCTGGAGGCAGGGGGGATGCTGCATATTAATTCTGATGGTTTTTCACTAATGTAAGTATGGTAAAACCATGTGGAAAACTGACATTGTTTGAACTGTTCACAGTGATGTTTTGCAGGGCCTAGTTTTGAGGTAAGTTTGTTCTGGAGTATTTCACCAACTAGGTAACCTGTTTCTGGATAAATTGGATGAATGTTTTACTGTGCTTATGCCCCATTCCTTTCAGATGTAATACATGGTCTCTAAACTTAACAAAAGCAAATGAAAGCATTTTATAGTAGACTTCAGATTATTTATTTCCCTTTTAAAGCTCAGTACTAAAGACCTGTTTTTCAGAGGGTTTGGTGGATGTAATCTTATATCATCAACCTGATGATAAAAAGAAGAATCGAGGATTCTGTTTCTTGGAATATGAAGATCACAAGTCAGCAGCACAAGCTCGGCGTCGCTTGATGAGTGGAAAAGTAAAAGTCTGGGGAAATGTTGTGACGGTGGAATGGGCTGATCCAGTAGAAGAACCTGATCCAGAAGTCATGGCAAAGGTAAGTAAAAACTGAATGTGGATTTTCTTGTGTTTTGGGAGGAATTTCTTTATGCAGTAGTTAACTTGTTCTAGCTGAGTGATGCTACTAACTTGAAGGAGTGGAGAGAAGTCACAGGATGTTTTCATAGTAAGCCATCCAAAATGGTATGGGTTGAACACTGTAAACTAGTTGGCTGTTTAACACGTGAGGAACTTGCTCAGTTTGTTCACATTTAAATTAGTAATGTACAGGTTTGTCCTCCTGGATTGGCACACCAGTCTGTCTTGTTACCATTCTGCTTGTGTTGATGCACACTGGGTAGGTAACCTGTAAAGCTGTTTTCCAGAGTAAGATGAAGATAGAATGCAGCATAAAGAATGATACTGTGTGTGATTTTTATCCCTGTGTTTTTCTAATAAATCTTTGCTACCCTTGAGATCCATTACTAAAGTTTTACTGGGACTTGTAGCATCCCAGAAGCAGAAAATCAATGTTGGATATTCTTCTGGTCTTGAAGGGGAAGTATGGAAGGAGAGAAGTTGTAGGAATTTTACACAGGTAACTCTAAGGCAATCTTTTTGGTAACGGATATGTAATGTATGAGGTTAGCCAAAAATTTGTAGTCCATAGAAGAGTGTAATAACATAATGTTAATTTTCTTTGATGTTTGACTTCTAAAGACTTCTATTTTCAATAATCAGGTGAAAGTTTTATTTGTAAGAAACTTGGCCACTACTGTGACGGAAGAAATTCTTGAGAAATCCTTCTCTGAATTTGGAAAGCTGGAAAGAGTAAAGAAACTAAAGGATTATGCTTTTGTTCATTTTGAGGACAGAGGTGCAGCGGTGAAGGTGGGTTGTTTATTCTTGCCTATCTAAATCAGATGTGAGGAGTTCTCTGTGAAAATGCTTTTAGAAATTTAACAGTAAATATCTTACGACAGTTTCTAGAGCATGTATAACAGGGTTCCTTTTGTGAAAACTTTATTACTAATAATTTTGTTCCTATGATTTCAGTAGCTAGGAGGATGTGAAACTTGCAAGGAACAAAACTGTTCCAAGTTAACAAGTAGACTGGAAAAGAGGTATAGACCAATGCAGGAGAGTCTAGAGAAGAGGAGGAAAAAAAAAAATCAACCTAGACAGTTTTTCTGAGGAAACGACAGAAGGTATCAGTTGTCTCTCAAAGACCCTTGTTTAAAGATTGTGCGTAGTTTTTGGAATGGCAAAAATATTGCATAGAAATTGCAGGGTAATTCATAGGAGTTACTCCCTATTTATAAAGTTTCTGAAGGCAGTTGGGCACGGGGGCAGGAAGGTGGTAGAAGTAGTGTTTTACACCTTGGAGTCTCTTAAGCAGTGTAGTGTATGGGGTTGCACAGTTCAAAGGGTCTTTCATTTTCAAACCTAGGTTAGCATACTGCCATATCTGCCCTGACTCCTCTTTATGGCCACTGAGTTGGTTTGTGAATTTTGTGGGTTATTTCTGTGTATGGTTGTGTGGTTTGTTTTTAATGAAAGCATTATTATGGTACAGATTGCATGGAACTCACTAATTCATTCCAACGTCTATTGTACTTCCAGAGCTTCTTTCAAATTGTTGTTAATGTTTTTGAAGATATGTCTGTACAGACATGTGGAGCTTTTTATTAATGCATGTATTTGTACCCAGAAATGTTCAATGCAGGGCAGTAACTCCAGGTGGAGAACAGGGAGATGTAGTCCTAATTGTACTTTGTGTATGTACATCAAGTTCTGTTTGTGCATGCATTTGATAATTACAGATTACACATTGCCTGTTACTTGAGGATTGCTGTATTACTTCATGGAGTTGGCAAGATTCAGCCTTTTTTTTTGTTGTTCTTTTTTGCCCCCTTAAGTATGTGTCCTGTCTTGTTCAGAGTCAGCTGAGTGTAAAAATACTTGCTGTCCTCTGAGATACTCTTTCAGTGCATTCAGATAGCTGGGAAGTCCAAATATAAAAATGCTTTCTCTTGTGTGTGCACTCTACCTTGCTTGCAAGTACGCTGAGTGTTCATGTCAATGTGTGTAGTGAGAAATCTCTGAACTATTTTTAGGGAGTATAGGAACATAAAGATCAGATGTAGCACTGTAACTTTTTAAAATATAATGCTCCATATGGTTTGAGGTTCTTTTATGATACAAAGAAAATGTTTTTTTTTAAATGTGGCCTCATTTTAACTGTTGAACAAAGAGGGGCTTGAAAGAATAACCTGAAAGAATTCTCTTCAAGAAGCATAGAGCTATAGTTCACTCAGCAGCAGCCCAACCAACTTTTTTTTTCCCCCTGAAAGTTCTAGTTTCCTCTTGGCTGGAAATGAATTTTCCTTGTTTTTCTTCTAATTTTTGTACAGGCTATGAATGAAATGAATGGAAAAGAGATAGAAGGGGAAGAAATTGAAATAGTGTTAGCAAAGCCACCGGATAAGAAAAGGAAAGAACGTCAGGCTGCCAGGCAGGCCTCCAGAAGTACTGCGTGAGTGTTCATTCTTGAAATACTACAGTACTGCAAGCTTAAATTCTGCTGTAAAATACAGGATAGTTTAGAAGAAACTGAATCACTTTTTTTTTTCTCCGTGATGTATATTAGTAATTAACAAGGGGAAGTTTATACTTTCTTTTGAGAGACTTTTCAAGATAAATTAATGTGTGTTTCTTTTTCTTAATAGGTATGAAGACTATTATTACTACCCTCCGCCTCGCATGCCACCTCCTATTAGAGGCAGAGGCCGTGGAGGGAGAGGTGGATATGGCTATCCCCCAGATTACTATGGCTATGAAGATTATTATGATGATTATTATGGTTATGACTATCATGACTACCGTGGTGGCTATGAAGATCCCTATTACGGCTATGATGATGGCTATGCTATAAGAGGAAGAGGAGGAGGAGGAAGGGGTGGGAGAGGTGCACCTCCACCACCTAGGGGGCGGGGAGCACCACCACCAAGAGGTAGAGCTGGCTATTCACAGAGGGGGGCACCCATGGGACCGCCAAGAGGAGCCAGGGGTGGGAGAGGGGGTCCTGCACAGCAGCAGAGAGGACGCGGTGCTCGTGGAGCCAGGGGCAACCGTGGGGGCAACGTAGGAGGCAAGAGAAAGGCAGATGGGTACAACCAGCCTGATTCCAAGCGCCGTCAGACCAACAACCAGCAGAACTGGGGCTCCCAACCCATCGCTCAGCAGCCGCTCCAGCAAGGTGGTGACTATGCCGGTAACTATGGTTACAATAATGACAACCAGGAATTTTATCAGGATACTTATGGGCAACAGTGGAAGTAGACAAGTGAGGAGGGATCGAGAATTTTGGAAACATAGAATTGGCTATAGCTCTACATACTTCAAAACAAAATTGGCTTAATGTTTCATCCTTCAGTAGCGATTGGCTGCCATTTGTATTGGGCTGAAGAATCACTCTATTGTGTATATACTCGAGTCTCTTAGTTTTCTTTTTTTTTTTTTCATAAATGCACTTGGACATTACTGGGCTTGCAGAATTCCTGAACTCCATATGGGGTTTCAATGCTTTTATCATTTTAGGCTTCATTTTAGCAGTTTAAAAGCAGGAATGGCACACTGTTCAATCATGATTTTGCAGAACCTCTGGTTTTTGGACAGTTTTTTTTTTGGATTTGGGATAGACTACATAGGAGTATGCTGTACATAAAAGTAAAAGCTAGTGCTTTGTCTTAGTAGTTTTAAGAAATTACAACAAATTAAGTTTTCTTGTATTGAAAATAACATGATTGTATGTTTTGCATTCCTAGAAGTAGGTTAACTGTGTTTTTAAATTGTTATAACTTCACACCTTTTTGAAAATCTGCCCTACA
Source organism: Gallus gallus (assembly GCF_016699485.2). Lineage (NCBI taxonomy): Eukaryota > Metazoa > Chordata > Aves > Galliformes > Phasianidae > Gallus > Gallus gallus. The sequence goes on from NC_052554.1 coordinate 1,946,117, forward strand.
AAATTTGTTTGGCTCAAAACGTCAAAGCCGTGGCAATTTGTTCCTTGATGTGATTGTATTTCCAATTTCTTGTTCATGTAAGATTTCAATAAAACTCAAAAATCTATTCAAAACATTACCTATTTCAAATTCAATTGTGTCCTAAAACATTATTTCATTGGTAATTCTTGCGAAAAACATTGCTTTCAAAGTATAACTGCCTATGTGAGTGATCAAATTCATGCAAAATTTCTTGTGCTTTCCAACATGTAGCACTGTGGACATCAGACTGAAAACTAGGAGAAATTACAAATAGCCTGAAGGGCACTCTTTGTTTAATTGCTGTTCAGTAACTTACCAGCATCTAATTTTGGAATTTTTTTTTTGTTTTAAGTGTTGAAATGTACCCAAACATTCATGGAAATCTGATTCAAACATAATTCTCTAATGTGGAGAAGGAAGCAGAGCCTACAATGGTGTTAATTTTGTTCCTTTTTGTTATGTACTGTGAAGTCCCTCTAGAGGCTATTCTGTTAGGATCCAACTATATTGTATTCAGTGTACAAACACACAGAACTGGTTTCGATCTCGAGCATCTCAATTTAATTAAAGATAATATTTGAGTAGGGATGAGAATTGATAAATTAGGTGCTGTGGCACAACGAACTAACTTTTTGCTGCAGATAACACAAACATACTCTCCATGTTCTCCGTAATTCTATCTTGACGTTTTAATTTGATGTTCTGCCATGATGAACAATTTGCCTTAGAATTCTCACGCCTTGTAATAAAGGCTGTTTAAAAATTACATCTTATCTTTTGGGGAGATTCCTAGCTATGTTATTGGGGTATTATGTGTTGCTTTTATTGACCCTCGTCTTGGACATTCCCAGATGTCAATTTTAACTGGCGAGTCATGACATTCTTCTGTTGCATCTGAGCCATTCTGTACCCCAATGAAGAACATTTGCTTCTCAAGAAAGAGAAACAAAAGGATTTAATCTTTCTCTAAAGAAAACTATTGCTGGACCTCTAAATATCCAAATCAAATACGTTGGTCATACTTGATTACAGCATTATAAGCAGACTATTGGGCAAGTTAAGCTTCAGTGGTCATACTCCTCCCTTTGTCTTCTATTCCTGTCTGGTGTCTTTGAGAATTGTATTTTGTCAGAATGTTAACAAAGATGAGCCTTCCCACGCTTTATTTGTTGTGGGACTGGTATATAATTGCATGGTTTGACTTGAGTTTAATTGAAGCGAGGATGTATGTCTGGTTCGCAAAAATGGGTTTGCCCCTTTGTCAAGCTCTCCCTTTCAAATTAATGTAATTGGTCATTAATGTAAAAAAAATGTTTTCCTAAGTTAGTATTTTAGTATGTTAAAGCCTTTTTTTCTTTTTGTTCTTGTTTTTTATTTCATAAAGTTAATGGGGCCAAATCCTGTCCTCTCTGTTCCTTACTTGAGCAGTGAAGTCAGAGGGGTATTGCCTGGGTATGCGTTTCAGGCTTTTGCTTGTGGTAAGGATATGGCTTGTAATTTTGTTTTAATACAAGGAATTGCTGTTCTATTAGTATGACTTTATAGTAATTACACAGGCTTTGCAATATTGATCAAAACCCTGTAGTCTTAATAGATATTTATATTGCATTAATCATTGTGAAGGGGATCTGGTTTAGGGCAATTTAATTGGAATCAAAATTAAGTACTGTCCATCCTGGAAGAGAGGTAGCAACTCATACAGTGGATTTCCAGTGTTAGCCCATAAGAGATGAAGCCCCAGTGCATGCTTATGGGGGGAGGGAGTTGTGGGGAAGTAAAACACTTCAATTTTAATGTTTACAAGGCACCTAAGTAACAAAAATTGTCTTCCTCAAGAACTGTAAAGCTACATCTTGTATTAGTTTCTGCCAAAATCGCTAATTATCCAAATATTTTTATTGAATATGACAATTGAGCTATACATTTTTATAACTGAAAATGAAAATCCGTAAGAGTTTATAGTATTACCAAGTTTTGCATTTTATGTGATTGATGGATGCTTAAGTTCACCTTTTAAATTTGCAACAGCGCCCCACTGAATCCATAAAGATCACGTGTACTACAGCTTAGTCCAGTAGTGATGTACAATGAACTCGAACTTATCTAATGAAATTATTGGAATGAAAAAAAAGGGACAAATACTGTAGCACAGTGGGAAAATCTACTGTACGTGATGAGAGACACTCAAGGGAAGAATCTTCTCAGCACAGTTCTGATATATAGTCAAAGGAAAAAATAAATTTACTCTCATGTATCTGTTTTGATCTTTTCTTCAGTATAACTTAGCAAAATTCTTCTTATAAAGTATGTTGAAAATGGATTTCAACTTGTAAGCCAATATTAAACTTCTATCAGTGTCCTGCTGGCATTGGAGGAGGAGCCATGAAATGGGATTGTAGTAATCATTTGATCACTCATTTATAGCAGTTGCTTAAATGTCTGTATTGATGTTTGATTTATAAGTAATAAAAAAGTAGGTTGCTAGATTTATAGCAATTCCAAAACTTTTGAGCAAAAGATTTTACAGCTATTATGTTGTTATAGTCTTACTTGCACATTATTAACATAATCAATTTACTAAATTCAGCTTTTAATTTTACTAATTCATTAAGCATAATCTGCATTTTCCAAAGTATTAAAAGGTTTGTTTATTTTTTTGTAGCAACTTTATTTTCAGGACTCATCATCTATAGTATAATTATTAGAAAGAGTGACAACTGCATTGCTTAAAGCTTTTTTCTAAATAAACTCTCAAGTCTAAGTAGAAGTTCACCGTTAAATATTGGTGACTGTAAAAACCTGACCATTTTTTGACCTCTCTGCATTTGGACATGAAGCCCATTTCTGTATTTTGAACTACACAGAAAAAATACAGAAGACACTCTTATTATAAGGCTAGCAGGAAAATTGATTTGAGATATTGAGCAAAAAGTCTTCAGTCTCTTAGAAAAGAACTGTTTGGCACCTAGGCCTGCAGACCCTAATGCAGATGTATTAATTCTCAGCAAGGCTTTATAGTTGTCCACAATTTATGAGCCTGGCCCATGTGTTGATCAACAAGGACCCAGTCCTGTATATTTTTCCCGGGCAGTCTTTGATCGTATGTGAGTGCTTATGTGATGAAGGATTCTTTGCATATTGAAAGTATGCCTGATTGGACTGTTGGCTACTTAGATAGCTCAGAGCCTTATAGAAAGAGTGTACTGAGTTGTGTTTCTTGTTTATTAAACAAACAAAACAAACAAAAGTCCCCAAGAACTCTGAGCTTCTGTTAACTTAGTATTGAAAGGAAGCTGTTTGGATGCAGTATTTTGGCTTAAAACATTTTGAAACCAAGTGGCTAAGTTTGGTGTAATTTAGCTGATGGAAACTGTAGAGAAGGAATGAAAAATCATTTAAGGGGATCTTCAGTTCTCACTCAAACAAAACAGTCAAGGTGTATCTGCAGTGTTTGGTTATTGATCGGGAACTCTTGAAATTTTAGAATAGAATAATCCCCCTGAAGAAGTTTTTAAACAATCTGGAGGTTACCAGAAGCTCTGAAAGACAGTTCAGAATATGTTGCATCACATTTTCTGATGTCCAGAAATGTGCAAGTGTCAATTTTGTATTTTAACTCCTTCCTTTTACCTGACTATCAGGGAAGCGTGATTGAGGCTGACCTGACATGTCATGATGTCGACTTGCTAGGTGGGGTTCGCAAGGGACATTAACCTTGGAGTTATCGGTAAGACAACTTTCTTTCTAATTTACTTTGGTAAGGTTAAAGGGCTTTGGGTGGGAGGGGTTGGGCTGGGGGGAGGAGGTGATCTCCACAGCCCTGATCACTGGAATATTGTTGAAAATCTACTACTGCCATGGAGAGATTCCAAGCATTGAAAATAAAGGTGACTGGTGCTTCAAGAGAAAAATGGATGATGCTATTTTAGAGATGCTGGAAGCATAAATGGTTTTGAACACTTATTTTTTTTCTTCTGTAATCAAAGCCAGATGTATATATATTTTTTTCCTATCATGAAAAAGCAAAGAACTTAGAGTACACTTCTTCAAAGTCTAAGAATGCTGTAAAAATGCATCCAAGTAGATCTTTGCAATAAAATTTTATCTTGAAAATGATAACCAAAACTGGCATATTATGAGTTTGGATCATTTACCTTCTGAACATGACAATCCTATCATGTAGTTGTTGTGAAAGAATTTCTGATAAACTGAGGGGCACTTATAGCTGGTCCCAGTAGAAAACAACAGGAGAATAGGACTTAAATTATCATAGGTGTTTGTTTTTTTTTCTGGGTAAGGCATGTTATGTGTATTATAGACAAATAGCAAAAGCTGAAGATGGATTTTGGAAGCGTTGCAGATGAAACTTAGAGTACTTGGACATCTTGATAGAAGGAATCCCTCATGGCACCTGCTCACTTAGCACATTTCCTTCCTCCACCAGCAGAGTCAAGGCCTTTCTTTTTCTGAGTCCACGATACAGTACTTCGAAAGGAGCAGAGAAGTTGAAAGAGCTTAGTGGGCTGTAGGAGGATTCCCAGTTTAGTCACTCATTACTAAGAAGTTGAAGAGCATGCCAGTTCTAGGAGTGACACCAATACAGAAGAAATGTAACTGGTTGAGTAGAGGTATTTATAATGATTTCTGGTATGAAAATATATTTAGTTATTCCCAGGTGTACCTTCTTTGGAATGAGTTGCTTTGAAAATGCTCAGTGGCGCCCAACCTCAACTGCAGACTGAGAGGAGTTATCTGCCCATTTTAATTCCAAGTAACAAGTGTCAAATGCACCAGTACCTGCTTACATGACATTATTCCAACATACCCTGAGACATTTAAATGTGAGCATGCAGTGAATGCACACCTAACCTGAATTTTAACAAAGGATGTGGAAGTAACATAAATTTTGTCAGAGGAAAGAAACTTTAATTTGAGAGAACATTCAGCTGTCTTAGCAATGAATGGTGTCTCTGTTTAAGTTCCCTGCCGTGCTTACACTTGTGCAGGAGTTGCCTATAGTGACAGTGAAGCACTGTGCAAACTAAAAGTGCTGTGTTTAAAAATAGTTCAGGTGTGCAATTAAGACGGAATCATAATGCATGCACTCAGAAGAACTGGATAAAAGTTGCGCAAGCAGTAATTTTGATATTTTGATGTTTCCTATGTTTGCTTTCTTTAACCAGTTCCTGGATGCATTGTTGGTTTGCTTGTCCTTAGGTGTGATCTCAAACCCTGCTTGAATTAATCAGTTTTCAAATACAGCGTATTGATGAGTGAGCAAAAAAAGTTAGTGCAGCTCAATGCTGGCAGCACCTGGAGAGCAAGCGCCAATGAGTGTAAGAATGCCATTTTACATTTCATATCTGTTTTATAAGACTGCACATCTTCAACTCATCTTTACACATTTTCACTGAAAGCCAATTGCACTTACGTTGTTCTTTCTGTTGATTTGGATGCTCTTCATCCTTGTTTTTGTTTTGTTCAGTGCTTGTAGTAGCACCTTATCTGCAAGCATTTAACATGCCGTTTTGTTGAAATACTGTTGACCTCAACAGCCAAATCATTTCAGTTAATACAGTTTTCCCAGGGAACTTGGATGAGGATATTTGTTCAGTGTGGAGTGTTCTGCTTTGATCAGTTGGAGGGAGTTTATAAGCAGCCGAAAGGAACCCCGTAAGTTATGTTCGACGAAATATGTTTTCATTGCCATCAACTTAGTTATCAGTCATTTTCACCTTCACTTACCCAGTAAAACCAGGATAAATGCTTCTTCCTGTGAGACAGCAGGTGAAGCCTGTTCATATTCATCACTTTATTTTCCCTCTCGCCAGCCACAAGGCATGAAATGCATCCTAATCCTCCTGTGATTCCTATTTCATTGTTTCTGCTTGGATTGTTGCCTGTGACTGCATCTCAGATATTCAGGTGGTTTGGAGGCAAAGGAGCAGAAAAATACATTCTGCTTATCTTTTTGTTTTGAACATGTTGCAAAGGGAAGAGGTCCAGGCCTTCTGGAAAAGCAGAGAAGCAACAGTGCTGAGGAAGTCTGAGCCTGCAGCTCGTTATCAGAAGTGGTGAGAGGTCTTACTTTTGAAGAGTATCCTCTTGTCTGCCTTCAATATAAACCTTACCAGAAGAGAAGTGCTTGCAGTGGGCTGGTCTTTCTCATCAGGTCTTTGTCCCAGAGCTCTTCTGTGGTCTTGCTCTGAATGAGAATGTACTAGAAACCTGCTCTGAGGGTCAGGATGCACTCCCTAAGGTGGATTTTTTTGAGTGCTAAGGAATAAAATACTCTTAGTTATAGTCAAAACAAACTGTTCCTTTGGATGTCCTCAGAGGAGATCTAAATATTGTACATCGGATGAGGATAACTTTGTGAGGTGTCTCTCAGCCAGCTGTTAGGCCTCTTAGGCAACTCCACATTTCCTTCCAAAGCTCAACTCAATTGTTTGATCCAGGTGTTCCATGTTAGAGAACCATTTGTGTAGGAGAGGCTTTAACATCTTTCTAGTATTCTAATGTAAGTAAACCTATGGATTAAATAAAATCACTGAGCAAGGATATGCGCAGAGAAAACTCTGTCTTCCAGATTTCACAGGGCTTTTTAGGTGTCGTCTTTTTTAGAAGAATAGAGCTCCTCCTTCCACAGTTTCATTGGAAATGGCATCGAGTATCCTTTTAGCAACTGGTCTCGAGCTTAAGAGAGAAACAGCAAAAGAAGATCAAATGACTGGCTATATAGGTAGGTGTTGCTGAAATGAGATATAAACATGCTAGTACTTGAGTATCTAGAGTGATTTTATAGTATATTACAAGATCTTAGTGCAAGAACAGTAGAGTGGGTTGATCCAACAAGCAATGCGTGAACCCTAGAGCAAGTCTGTAGGCAAATCTGGAACAAGAAGCAAGTTCTTCCAAACAGTGATTCCTTTCATCTCAGATAGATGGGTATCTGATGGGTTCAGTTGTACAAGTGTTTCTCAGTGCAAGAAAGCAGTTCTTTCTAATGCAGATGCTTCTTTTGCTAGTGCTTAGTATGCACTGGGGAGCTGATCTAAGATAACACTGGTGTTTTAATTCTCTGGTTTGGGTTTAGTGCAGGTTTTATATATGATTGAGAATGATACATGTGGAAGGGCCAGAATACTGCCTTCCTTTATTTAAATGACAATTAGAAAAAAAGTCTGGTGGTAATGCACCCTACCCAAGGCTGGAAAGAGTGAGGAGTGGAGTGGGATGTATACATGGTGCAGATAGTGGCTACTGTTCTGCCAGCTAAAGATAGGGAGTAAAACATGATACAGATGTGGGGATGAAACAGGGAATTCCACCCAAAGAATGGGAAGGTGTCAAGATGTGGCATCTCTTGTTCATTACAACAACTTTTAGCAGGACTGTGCTCTAACTGCCTGCTGTGAAATCAGCTGATAAGATAGGCAGCACATTGGAGGTTCTTGCTGTTTGACTGAAGCCTCCCTATGATGTACCTGAAGAAGACATTTGGACAGTCAGCGTTCTTCCCTAACAGCGTGCTCATCATGAAAGCAGGTCTTTATTAGAGTGCCCATTACTGTGTACTTCTCAAATAAGTCGGGCAGGTAAAGTCATCTCAGGTCTTTGAAACAAAAACACATAGGAAGTCTTTGAAAATCCTGAACTAGAATTAAAATGTCTAAGAGAATTTTTGTGTGGGCAAAGCATTGCAAGCACCAGCATCAAAATTCTGCGGAAGTTGCATTAAAAGAAATCTGTTGTAGTCAGATGATGTCTCTCTCTCTTCTTTGTTCTTATGTCTTAGATTTTTCTAAAGATGGTACTTGAGGACAAAGTAGCAGCAGTGTTTGTGTAGGGAGAAGACAGCCTGATAAAGCTGCGCGTTGTTTTAGGACTTTTTAGAGATTATTTTTAAAGAACGCTCAACGTGAACTGCATCTTTCCATTGTAATCTCTTCCTCTGTTGTTGAATCAGTCATTCTAGAAGGAGTGCACTCTTTCTCAGTGGGGGTACAGAATAAACTGCTGCACAGGCTTAGTGGAAATCTTGCATAGTGTGAAATCTGAACTTTCAGAAGTGGGAAGTTGCTCCTAGGCTTGGTAACCAGCAGAGTGGTAGCAAGTAACAGTAACTTAGGTCTGTGCTGCCTTCTGTAGCTGTGTGCCTTTCAGCTTGAGATCCTACATGCTTGGAATGCTAACAAGTTACATGCTTCATATCTATTTAAACATCTTGTATTTCTTAAGGAGCTCCCAATCATGAGTAAAAAATACAGTATGGGGCAAAATATACTTGAACTTTTTTATATGTTAAAATGTATATCATTCAGATACTGAGCTGGATCTAGCCCTGGATACAGCTGTCTTGAGACTGAGCTTTGCTCTTCATTAGGGATGTGGAATAATAATTCACATGGATCCTCTGTTAGCAGTTGCTGAATTTGTTGGTAGGTGACGATATCTGAAGTTACGAATCTTCTGTGCAGTAGAGACTGCAGCATAGAATATGTGATAGGACCTCCAGGGGGAAGCATAGGACTGGAAGGACCATGCTGGCTTTTAGCAGAGACAGACTTTCTGATACTCAGAACCTTTGTTTGTGTTAGCAGTAAATCTTTTCTATACCAAATTGAGACTACATAATCTTCATCTTGAAGAATAACACTGTCAGGCTTTAATACCAAAAGATTGGATGGACTCATTACTCATGGAGATAAGACTACCTGATGAAAAATGAGATGCAGTGTGTGATTAAACACTCAGACCCTCTGCTAATTATATTCTTGGTTCAGTTCTGTCATTACAACAACTCAGTGCAGGTGTGTGCTGTCTGGAAGAAGAGAAGTAATGGTAGAATTGAAAGAAGCCAAAGTCCAGAGCTGTGTAAAATTATTTTTGGTAAATTGCATAAATAAAACATCTTAGAAATGATAATTGTCTGCACAGCAATTGGAAATCAAGCTCAAAAATGAAATTAAAACTTTTTTTGATATCTTCAGTATGTCAGTGCCTGGTCCCTTTTATCTACTAATAATGTTTTAGCTTCTATTCTCATCTTGTCTCACGTTATCCCAGAAGAATGTTCACGGCGCCATATGAACTGAGCAAGGTGGTAAGTTAATTTGTCTTTATACTCCAGAAGTTTGATTGCAGGCTTTTTTGGGTCTATTTCATTCCTAGTGTGGATATGCAGGGTGCTGTACTGTGCCAGGCATCAAGTGAGACGCATCCCGGAAATGTTTCTGAATGTATGAAGAAATGAGAAGGAACACGTTTCCCCGTGGGTGAATCCCAGCCTGCAGAATGCTGTGGGTGATACTGAAGAGCTCAGGCAGGCCTGTAGCATGGAGCTGCTCTTTAGCTTCTGACTGATGCATCTCATCAACCGGTGTTCTACAGAGCGATAAACAGGAGGGAAAGGGCTTATGAGAGCATACGTCTCGATCACATTGCAGCTGCTTGTGCTGTGTACCACATTCTTAACGTTATTAGAATCATTCCCAGTATAATCAAACTATGCTTCTCCAGTTACATCAAGGCTAATTTTGGCCCGGTGCTTTCTGCAGCTCAGGCAGACTTGATGGAAGCATTTTTAATCACTTTTTACAATCCTGCACACAAATTTCAGTTGTATCCTGGTGTAAGAAGTTTTAGCACCCCAGCACTGTACTGGAGCAGTTCACGTTGGCCCTGGGGTGGCTGAGGATGGCTTTTCAATGTTTACAGACTACGTGGGGAAAAAGAAAGGAGCTGTCAAGTGGAGAAATGAGGGCATGGATCATAGGAATTTCTAGTTTCTTCTCAATATTGTTGTATTTTTAAATATACCTTCCTTTTCTAAGTGTTTTCTAGGTTTCTACGCTCTGTCCCTATCAACCCCTCATGTGGTTTGTCATGCACTGCAGTCAGAAGGCTTGACTTGCATTTATCTTTTGGCTTAGAGCTAATTCCCCATGCCAACATTCACAACAACAGAATTGATTGAGGAAGTGAATATTGCACTTTTTCTTGAGTTTCAGTTGAAGTGTTTAGGAAGTTGGACCTTAATTAGCTTTTGGTAGAGCTGAAGTAGAGGAATAGTTATGTAACTGCCCAGCTGTTTGTGAGAAAACACCTTCATTTGGTGACATCTGAGTCCCTTCAGTGCCTTCTGAGAGGTACCTGCTGCTTTGCAGGGCTCACGTGGAGTAATTGGGAGACTTCATAATACCATGTGATTTAAAAATAAAAAATAACAAAAGTAGAGCAAAATGAAAATCCATCATACTTTACATTAACAGCTTTCAATGTCTGCTTTTTTTTTTTTTTTTTGCATGATTTGTATTGGGAGAAGAAGAAAACAAAAGAATAACCCTGGTGTTCTGTTTGTCCTCGATGTAAGGACTGCATAGTACTGCATCTTCTGGATAGAGAAGGGCAGGCGTTTGGAGGCTGAGGGTTGGTAAGATACAGCGCGACTTCTGTCTCTTGGCCTTTGGTGCCCTTTGCAGTGCTGGAAGTTTTGTTTTTGTTGTTTCTTACTTTGGTGTTTTGATGGTATTCCAGGTGGAAGTATTAGGGAGGAGGAAGACAAACATGTAGACTGGAGCTATTGCTATTGGACCTAGAAAGTTAGGAGGAGATGGGTTTGCTTCCATAATGATGTTCCTGTGGTGGGATGTAATTAAGGGAAGGGAGCAGGGACCCCTGAGTGGAGCCGCTGAGGCCCTCTTAAACCAAGCTGGTTTGTCATGCTCCAGGTCTGCTAAGTTTGTATTGTCAGGTTGTGCACAGAAATGTCTTAAGCTGTTTCCAGAGTGGACGTAACCCTGAAAGCAATGGGTTCATGCACATCTTGTGCTTGATTCCTGAAGCCTGGCTCTGAGCTGGCTCAGCACAGGGCTGAGGTGTGGCTGACTTTGGCCTGCTCGGAGCACTGACTGCACATGTTAAGGAACACCTTGAAGATCTGATTCCACTGAAGGAATGCTCACGTGGAGTAATGGCTTTCCATGTTTTCTGGAGTTTGGCAGTCACATGGGTTCTGACAGCAATGCCACGTGCTCTGGGACATTAGGCAGCAATGTCTGGTTGGTCTCCTATAGCTGTTAACCTGCATATTTCCATTTTTCAAATCCCTTCCTTCTAGCATTACGTCTGTTCTGTATACTGGCTCTCCTCTGAGTTCAGACGGCTCCTGCTACCATACAGCACGTGCTGTGCCAGGTGAGAAAGGTGGGCTTGGCATTCAGATTTGCAGCAGTTCCTCTGCCTGCAGCTCCTGCTTCGTTCACAGGTGTGCGAAGCCTGGTACACGTGAGGTCTTTACAGTTTCTCTCATGAGCTCAGTGAATGGGTATTTCCTGCTCTTTCCAAAATCCTGATAAACCAAGAAATCAGCAGCCGAAACCACATAGCCTTGCTTGCAGCTTTTCACCTCTTGATATTCTGTGATCCTTTTCCATTTGGGCTGTGACCCTTTCATTTTGGAGTGGGCCTCCTTCCAGCCTCCTACTCGTGTTCACGAGAAGTGAAGGTGTAACAGCCCTTTCATTCCTTGCAGTGGGTTCCTGATCACAAAAGTGGCAACACCCCCTGGCAGGGCTCACTGGGCCTTGAGGTGGGGTTGCATGGCACAGCTTTGAGGTGTTGCTGCACGTCTTGGGTGCGCTTCAGTGACTGCTGATACCTCCTGCTCTGCTCTTCACACTTCTGGAGTGCAACCTTTAATGCTCCTGATGACAGCTTCGTCTTCCAGAACAGTGCAAGAGATAGCTGAGAAGATGATAATCAAAGCTTTACTGGCACTGGGGTGTTGCACACTTGACTGGTTCGTAGGTATGGTATCAGGTTTTTCTTACTGCAAGTTACACTTCTTGTGGCCCAAGAATTCATTTAGTGTCAGAGCTTTACTGCTTTATCCCTACAGGCTGATAGTAGGAGTCCATCAACCATTGCTTCTTCTTGGAACATTGGTTAGATCCACTTGAGATGAGAGATTTTCTTCTAAATCTCATCACCTCTGCTGAGCCATGGCAGGCTGATCGGCCTGGTTGTGTGTGGCTGTGCGAGCCTTCATCTCCTTAGGGTTCGAGCTGTTGAGGTAGCTCCTGAATCTCAACATTCTTTGCTTTTCCCAAATTAGTTTTTGTTTCATCTTTGCTGCTTTTACCATTAGGTGTAGAAGATGCTGGCAGAGCAGTGCCTTTCTGGCAGGTAGCATTGCCAAGGCTTGGGTAGGCAGCAAGGAACTTTGTAGCCTGGTTGTTTGTCATTGCTGTGAATACACTGCGTTCATTCACATCTTTGCCTGTTGTTCGTTGTAGGTTTACCTTTTTTCTATGTTAAAAGACATTCCCAACGTACAATAGGAGAAACTGTTAAAAAGAAAGCTTTACCACTGAAACTGAAGAATGGGGATATTTACTTACAATGGATTAGGTCGCAGACAAACTGGTATTCAAGGACTAAAGCACAAAATAGCCTAAATAGCTTTGGTTAGAGCATCCCATTTCTTCTAGTGAGCTGAAGCAGTAACTTGGGTTACCACTGCCTGCCTTCTTGATTCCAGATTTAATCTTATATTTTAGCTTATAGGTGTTTGTGCAAATGACAAGTTTATTTTGAAGAACTGCTCAAGATCTTTATAAGCATACCTCAGCAACTCAGGATATTTGATGGCTGTTGTGCTTCATTTCAATTACCTTTGGCTTTATTCTCCTGGAGAGGCAGGAGAGCAGTCTTACACTTTGCTCTAGTTGCATTTTCCTTAAACTGTTGTGTATTTGACAGTTGATTAGCTATTTATCTAGTAGTGTTACTGGCGATCTCCATTGAATTCTTATCACGTTAACGATGAGGACAGCACAGTCTTCGCTGGGATTTTCGTGTCTGTTTTATGCACATTATTTTTAATGAGAGATCACGTTTCTGCATTCATATCTGCTAACCTCCCACTTCTTTTCCTTGGTGTAGGACTAGCGGGCCTGAGCTCTGCTACAACAGTTTTCGCCTGTTTAAAGTGTAATGATCTCAACTTTGGTCTGTTTTTAGATGCTGAAGGACAGAGACTGTGATGAGCACTATCAGTGTGCAACGTGAACTGATGGCAGGTATTCATATCTGGTCCTCGTAGTCTGACATAAATATGGAAGCCATAAGGTGCAGTGTGACTTCTGGCCGTGGATTCTTCTGTTCTTGATGAATATTTCAGTGTTGATAGAAACATTTGTTTTCATAGCATGTCCAAGAGCTGTTCTGCAGTGGAGAAGGTAAGTTCATAGGTGTGGGCAGGGGATGGACAACCAAGCCCTTCATCTGTTCTCATGTTTTTTTTTTCCTCTGACGCAGTCCTTACAGTTGTATGGACAGATGTTGGGCTGATCAAACAGCTACTGAAACCATGAAGAATCGGGGCATATTTTTATGAGTGGGGATGAAAAGAGAGATTTAAGATTTTTAGCCTTTCCATGATGCTCTCAGATGCATGGTTGAATTTTAAGGTGTTTCTGAATGGATCCAGATTGTGATGTGCTGTAATTATATTTGTTGTCTTTTGAAACAGACTCAGTTGCAGTTCATTGTCATTCTCTGTTCATTTTCCTGATTGAGAATTACTCTCTGCAGTGCTTGTTGCTGGAAAATATTTAGTTGCCAGTGTTTATTTCTGTCTTACAAGTTCAGCTGAGTCCTCTTTGCTTTATGGTGAGGGACTGCTGCTGGCTATTAGCTGTGCTTTGAAGACAAATATCCCTATTTTCATTCAAGTTCAGATTGTGTTTGCTCTGAAACCCAATGGAAGTGTTAGCTGTATCTCAGTTCCCTGATTTGGGTTGATAGGACTTGCCTGTGAATCTTGTTCTGACAGATGATTACCTCCCTGGACTCCTTCCTTAGGTAACTTAGCAAAGAGTCCCAGGTATGCTTTGCAAGGTAGAACCACGTGTAGACAACAGGGTTTTATTGTTCTTCAGGGGGAAAAAATAAGTAGCATGGAAACATGAAATCTGAATCACCCTGAATTTAAAAATAAAAATCTAGGAGATACAGCGACTTAATGCTGTAAGTTGGAAGAATGGTGGTGAAGTTCTTGAATATGAGATTTGTTTTAAACTGACAATAAAACTGTGTGCAATCTGTGCTTTTGCAGTAAATGTAAAGCGTGCCATGGATTAGCTAATCTTCCAGAAGAACCCCAGCATCTGCATGCCATGGCAAGTGATCTGAGGAGCTCCAGGTGGGTGTGCTACATGTATATCGAGTCGTCTCTCTAGACACTGTACTCTATGAACTGCACGTGCATTGTAGAATTGTTTCCTTCCTGGTCCTTTTGTAATGTCTGGTGTTTTGGTTTTGTTTTTTTTTCCAAATAAATATCTTTTGAAGTCATTACTTTGTGGGTGTTTTCCAAGGATCTGAGCGTTCTCTTGTGTTGCTGGTCCTCGCTGATGTATTTATTCTCTTTGGATCACACGGGGTAAGGGAGCAGAGAAAGTCATAATTGCTTCAGTTGGGTGCAAAATGCAAACCCTTTTTTCTGAAGACTTTGTTTTAAGTATTTTCTTGGAGAGCCCCTAACAGAGGGAAAATAATTCTGAGCAAACCTGAAGAAACTTCTCATGACACAAAATCTATTCTGAATTTACATTTGGAAAGCAGTGATAAATTAGAGTTCAGCATCTTGTGATTTTTACTCTCCTGTGAAGTGCCGAATCCTGTGGGAACCTTCAGCAGTATGAAGTTAAGGGTAGCCTTGCACTTGCATGAATAATAAAGATTTGGCTTAATCTTGGCTCATTAGATCCCCCCACCCCGGAGGAATGAGAAGAGCACACCCAGTGGTCTTTAACATGCAGCACCTCGCTGTCTTTGAAGTCTTCCATTTGATTTTTTTTCAGGCACTAAGGGGTAAAGTGCCCCGTGAACTGCCATAGGTGGTGATCTGTGTGTGCGTGGATGTAGTTACTGAAGAATTCCTTTCTTCTAGAAAGTGTTCTGGCATGTCACATTGTTCAGTCTGGCTTCATTTTTCATTTCAGCTGTGCAGGCATTTCCAGAATCACTCTGCTCTTTTTCCCTTTTGCTTATTCCTTTTCACATGCCATGTGCCAGTCCTGCTGAGCTGCAGGATCGAGTGCTTCCTAAAAACAACTACACCAATGCTGGCACAAGACTGTTACGGAGACTTGACCATGAAAGCAGAATTATAGTTAATCCTGTACCAAACGTGTTAAGCAAATGAAATAAAATAAAAATCCAGATGTTCTGAATTCTGGCTCAGCTCTGTCTTCAAACAAACGCAGCTTCGTGTCCACCTGGATTGGGCACAAGGTGACCTAATGTTTGTGTGCAGCTGTTGGCGGGGAGGGGGGACGGTGTGATGGACAGTTACAGTCAGCCCAAATGAAGTGACCATTTACTGAAACATCTTAGGTTGTATCTTGTTACCATCCTGTGACTGTCATTTAGGGTCGGTGAGGGTGTGCTTTTCACTGAACAGGAGCATGGAGGGATCACTAATGAAGCGCAGATGAGGAGCCATCCGCTGCCCTTTGAGCCCACGGGAGTATGAATGAACACACTGTATGTTTATGACTGATAGGGCGAATTCCTGCTCTTTCCAGAGTGACCTGTGAGTTGGAAGTAAATCTCATGTGTAAAGTGCTTTTCAAGAAAGGGCTGAGAGAATGCACTCAGTGTGCAACTCCTCCCTCAGTCTTGTTGCTCTGTAGCAGCAAGAAAGCTGGGAATGATTCTTAACACTGTGGGCCACGGGCTGATGGCGTTGCTCACGTTTCTACTACGTTGAGAGGAATGAGGGTACCTACCCCCTGCTGCTGGACAAGCTTTAATATATGTGGTCTCAACATTTTTTTTTCCTTCTGGCAGTTCAGCTTTATCAGATGTAGCCAGAATTCTTAATGATGCGTAGCTCCCACTTCTCAAAAGCCTTTTGAGTCTGTTGCTCACAGCTCTTTGCAGGACCTCTTGCTTCCATCTGCTGCATTAAATTGAAATGTGCTTTCTGCCATATTTTTACATAGTTGCTTAACTGAAATGTGTTAAAGATGTGCATAAGGAAACGGGAATTTGTTGATCTGTCCTCTTCCAGGCACTGACAGGGTCCAATCATTTCCTTTGTAGGATTTGAACCCAAGTCAGAGCACAGAAGCCAAGTATTTGTCAGCTTTCCTTCTAAGGAGGAGGATTCCACTTAGACAAAAAAAATTCAATGTGAGGAGGTGTGGGAGTCTCACTGCTGTGAAGGTGACACCCAGGCAGGGCACAGCTCGTTCTGCACGGTGTGTTCATGTGCAAGGAGAAATGGGGCAGTGAGCACTCAGGTCACACTGGCAGCTGTCCTGAGGGCGACGTCTGAAGTTCTGCTCCTTTTCACATAGGAGGGGATTTGCAATGGAATCGGGGAAATTGCTCTTAAAGTTCATTACTCTTGCTTTTTTCCTGGCCTGTGCTGCTTTTAATGATCAGACTCCTGTCTCAGCCCAGATTTGTTGCTGATGTGTAGTGGTTATTTTTTTGTGGATGCTGTCTAGCAATCTTCTGGATTGCTGACAGAAGAGCTTGTGGCTGGATTATTGTGGCTGGATTATTGTGGCTGGATTATTGTGGCCGTGCTGAGTTCCACTGATGGTGTTTGGATGAGACCTGTTGTTGTTTAAAAGTACATCCTATAATCGCTCTCATTGCTTCAGACCTCGCTGTGCTTTCTGGTAGCTGTTGCTTTTTCCTGTGCTCTTTCCCTTATGCAGCTTTTCTGCCTTGTGATGTAGCTCCTTCCAAGCTGTTTCCTGAGCTAGGTGCAGTTTTCCTTCAGAATATTGGGATAAAATTGTGGTGGTGATAATAAAATCTCTTAGATCGTGACCTTCCTGGACATACAAAACATCCAACCTAATCCATTCTATGGTTCTAAGGGACCTTAAAGATTGAGTTCCAGCTCCCTGCTGTGGGATGGGTACCCCTACCGAGTCGTGCTGCCCAGGGCCTATCTGTGGGCTGGGGCACCTCCAGGGATGGGACACCCACAGCCCTGGGCAGCAGTGCTGGAGCCTCACCACCCTGACTGAAGAATTTGCTCTTCACATCTAAGCTGAATTTCAGAGCAAAGGAAAACCAGCTCTGACTTGATGTTTGAGACAGCAGGGTTGATACAGGCCGTTGTTGGTCAGCACTGAGCTTGCAGCTCTAGGATGGCATTCTGTGCAGACAGCAGCCTGGTGCTCAGGAGCGGCTGAAAGGCATTTGGGTATTGCACCACTGGAAAGGAACAGAAGAAAACAACTTGCACTTCAGTTAGCTGAGCAAATGTACCCATGTAGATGCAGACCTCTGTTTGCCTGCCTGTAACTTGTAAATAGCTTCAGAACAGCTACGAAGACGAACACATTTGTTCTTCATCGCGCCTGGTGTGTGGAGTTCACTGCTGGTGTAATTCCCCTGATCAATTGGAAGTGAACTGTTGGTAGTGCCTGGATGCTGACACCGTAATGAACGCGGTGTGCAGAGAGGTCGCTGTGTGCGTGCAGAAGCTGAAGCTTGCTGCTTGGTCTTCAGTGAGCTCTGCTGTTCCCTTTGTGCAGCCATCCATGTCTGGGTGACAGCTCCTCTACCTGAGTGTTATCTGCCGTGATGATCTGTCTGGCATGGCTGCTGTAATTGCCTCCCACACTTCAGGTTTTCTCCCCGACTCCCTCCTACTCCGATGCCTGCAGTGCCTTTGAGGCAGAAGGTCCTGACACTGAAGTTGTGTGAATATCTCTGGTTGCTGTGCCCTGATGGGACCCCGTGGCACTGCCTGCCTTTGGCTTCCCCTCTCCAGTGTGTGTTGGGGCTCCTTGTACCCCTGTGCAAACTGGGGGTGCCTCCTGCAGGGTGCAAAGTGTCTCAGATTAGATTAGAAATCCTTGGGCCATCGTGAATGTGTTGAAATATTCGAGGGGTAGAAAGGCTTAGGTCTAAAGGGACCTTAAAGGTCATTTAGTTCCACCCCCCCCCCCCCTCCCCGCCGTGGGCTGGGTGCTCCCCACCAGCTCAGACTGCCCAGGGCCCCATCCATGGCCATGGGCACCTTCAGGGATGGAGCACTCACATGTCTCTGGGCAACAGGAGTAACTCAGTGCTGGTGCTTTCTTCTTCCTTCATTATCTACTAGCAAAAAAAAAAATGTTTTCCTGGAGGTGGGAGGCATGGACTCTGCACCAGGCAGCATGGAGTGCTGCTGGCACTGTGGCTGCTCTGTGATGTGCACATACAGAGAGGTATGACATCCATACCTTGTTATGATACACACAAGCTACCTGCAGGAAGATTCCTGGTGGCTGTGCCTGGAGAACTGACCTTCAGGCAAGGACCCCCTCCCTCCATCCCGAGCTGCAGTGCAGGTTTCCATGTCTTGGCAGGCTGCTGTTGCTTAGGGTCAGCCTTGGCCACAGCTGCGCTGGGGTTGGTGCTGTTTCCCAAGGCCATGAGATGCAGTGGTGAGGAGAGGCTGCAGGCTGTGCTCCAGTGTGCCGCTGCTGCTAAGGAAGGCAGTAGCTTTAGAAACTCCCTGAAGCACACACATACAGATAGATAGATATTTCTTTTTCCCACTTTTTATGGCACAAGGGAGCCATAAAATAACATGTGAGAATTGTTGGCTTTCTTTTTTTTTTTTTTTTTGTCTCCTCTGCTTCTCCATCCAGGTTGTTTGGGATGAAGCGAGCTGGGAAAAGAAATGTGTTATAGGGGAAGTGCCCGACACATGGTAGTCATTCTGTGCATAGTCCTGACATGTTCTGATCAAGTGTTCATAATATCCTGGGGGGAGAGGTACAGAGGAGGCTGCACATTAGAGAGGAGGAACTTGATTATTTTGAGGTCTGCAGGAATAGAAGTTAGGACAAATGTAAATGTGCTGAGTGAGAATAGATGATCCCTTCTGTGAGGATAGGGACGCTCTGCACCATCCGCAGCATGGGATGTGATGCTTCCTGGGAGCTGCTTTTGAAAACAGTTATAAAAAGCACTTTCCTGTGAGGTTGCTGTTAGAGCCATTTCTTTGTGAGCATGTGTACTTGTTTCTAGAGCCTGCAGCCACACTCAGAAAGCAACTGAGGAGCTCACAGGGAGGTTTAGGTGGTGAGTGTTCCTGAGTCAGCATTGGCATACGCTCTGCCTGAGCAATTTCTTATCTGCTACAGAAGCAAACCTGGCTCATGGTGAAGAGGGTACCTGAGTTGATTGGAACGGCTGAGTAAACCTTTCCCATGCAGTGATGTATCACCACTTGCTATTGCTGAGATAAAACCTGAAGAAAAGTCCTCAGAAATAGCATGGGAAGCAAGAAGCAGCAGTCAGCTGCAGGATACATCATGAGAAAAATACTTCCCTGCCCTGTGGCTGCAGTGTGCTTTTTGGGGCAGCCCTAGAGCAAAAATGCAGTACAACCTTAACCCAAATGCAGTGCAGTGAAATGCAGTGCAGTGAAGGTTGGATGTTTGTTCCAGCATTCTTGGACGACTCAGGTGTTCCTGTAGCCTCTCTGCTAGTCCTGCACCAGGCACGGCTCATTGCTCATCTTCAGCCTTTGCTTTGGCTGTTGTGTGCTCCCTCCTGTAGGCTGGGCTGGGAGGTGCCTCGCAGTCAGGCATCCATGGAATGCATGGTTTTGCTGCACCCAAAGAAAAGCTGACGAATGAGACAGAGTGAAATATGAGCAGGATAAAGGCACAAGGAATGGCCAGAAGGTTGTGTGCAGAATTGGGATGATTAGTGCACACATAACCTGCTGCTACACCTCTGAATACGCTGTTGCAGCATCATCATCACAAATACGGTGATGGGGCTGACTTGACAGCCCATCCCTTCTGAATGACACGCTGATAAGAAGAAAGGAATAACAAAATGTGTCCTGGTGGGCACCGGGAGGACTTCCAGCATCTGAGTCCCGAGGCGTTCCAACTGCTGGTGCTCATCTCAGGCAGGTGCTTGTAGCTCTCTCCGCTATATTTGATGCTGCAGTGCTGACTCTTGCTAATTGTTGCATAGAAAGCTGCAGGTGTTGGGAGATAAAGGCACTGATGGAGCAGCATTAACTGTGATTTCCTGCACTGGAGGAATGAAAGGATGGTTGTAGAGAGGAGATCTCCTGCTGCTTATGCTGCAGAAATTGTCGGATCTGCATGCGGAAGGGAAGAGTGGGAGGGATCAGAAGGCCATGGACATCATTTACGTGGTTGTAGCTGAGAGGGCTTTTGTTCAGCTCCAGTTGGTTCGGAAGCAGGGGCCTCTACAGTACTGTGGGATATGGGGGTCAGCTGAGACTGCTGCACAGAATCCCAACTTGCAGAAGCAGCAGTGCTTTGTTTTTAACACCCTGTAGCCCTACAAGTGGCTCATTCTTATAGAAGGAAAGCACTAAAACCTAGGTTTAAACAAAGTGATGAACAACTACACAGCCACCTGGTGTGAGGAAGTCATTTGGTGCCCTACTCCAATGCTGGGATGTGTGGTATGTAACTGAGAATCTTCACTGTTGGTATAGGAGCGGTGCCACACGTTAATGAAAACTATAAACTAGTTGAGCAGCTCTGCAAATAACTGCCCTCTTGAGATTAAACTGCAGGATTAAAGCTGAAGGAGCAGTGTTAGAGGCAACTCGGGATGCAGACACACATTGGGAAGGCAGAGAGGGGAAAAGGGGAAGCATGTGAAACCAGCCTGGGTGAATTTTACCTCTCGTGAATAACAGTTGGCATTATGGCATATAGAGCAGACAGAGATTTGACAAATGCATTAAGCTAGGAGGAACCATAGAGACAAGCTGATCAAACTGGAGATCTATCTGGAAGCAATAGGATGCTACTTAGCACAGATACTGCCTGTTATCATCCTGGCCCTGGAATAATCACTCCACAGAGGTAAAATAGGAAGCACTGGACTGGAGAGCAATCCTGGAGGCTTCTGGAGCATCTTGGAGACGAGTACTTTGTGCCAATGACTGATGAACCACGTGGGGAGTGGAATGCAGTGCTGGATCTCTTGCTCAGAAAGAAGGGAGAGGAGCTTTTCCAACAGTGGCCATAAGGAGTTTGGTATCCTGAGCAAGTGGGAGTGAGGCAAATACAGAATTACAATCATGGACGTGAGCCCTGTGAAGCTGATTTTGTAGCATTAAGGTTTTTGGACCCATGTAACGAAACAAGAAGAGATTTGTTTCTAGGAAGCAGGTCCCTTGTCATTCACATCCTGTTTTGAATTTCTTGGATCTGTTTGTTGGGGAAAGCCTCGCTGCTAATGATGCTGAAGCGTAAGTAGAAGTTTGCTCTTTCAGGGCAGGCGTGGCCTTACGTACAGCGGTGCTCCCATTCCTTAAAGCATCCCCCAGCAGAATCTCAGGCTTCAGAAACAAATGAAGAATTGAAGAGTTTGGATGAGAAAGGAGGTCAGTCTGTTTTTCCACTTGACCAATTTCGTGTTGCAAAGAAGTTCTGTTGCCTCAGGTGCTGTCTGCTGTCTGATGGCTTCTGAAATAGGAGCAGACACTTCCACTCAGGGGCCCGAGTGTAGCATTTACAATGGAAAATTATCATCTTGGAGAGGCTATGAGGAGACAATGAAGTGAAGGAGCCCTGAGTGGGGTAGCTCAGTTGTAGTTTGCCCTAAGTAAGGCCTGACTAAACCGACTAAACTGACTAAACTAAAAAAAAAAAAAAAATCCTGGGGGGTGATGGATGTGATGGGATGTGTGGGGAGCAGTGTGGGTGCCCAAGGCCATGGATGGGGCACTGGGCAGCTGGTGGGGGCACACAGCAGGGAGTGGGGCTGGCTGCCTCTGAGGTCCCTTCCAATGGAACCGTTCTCTGGTTCTAGCAAGGCCAGGCAGGGTTTGGCAGTGCTCAGCACCCCGCAGTGGCACCCACTGCACTGCAGGCAGTGGGTCACCACGAAGCCCTGTCCTTTCTGCCCACGGTAGCCAACTACAGCTACTACACGTGGCACCCAGAGGCCTGTGATGGTCACGGTGCTGTGAATTTATCCTTGCTCTCTTAGTAACTTCTAAGTGAATTAATGATGTTACTCTCACTCCTAACTGAGGTTTAACTCAAATTTTCTTGCTTCTCTTCCTGTTATTCCCACTGGTGCCAATGTGGGATTAAAACCTTAGTGAAAGCCAGTGTTGGGTGTTCCTGCTCCCCAGGTGCATCCCTCCTGGCTCCTGGGATTTCTCCTGGAAATTAATTAGAGCTTGGAGAATTTCCTCCAGTTTATGTTCATTTTTTATTGGAGCAAAATTAATTGCCTTTGATCATGCGAGCATAAAAGGACTGGTGCTTGTGAAACAAGTGGAGGGTAGTGCAAAGATGGAGAGGGGCTGGTGGATACGAGATGGATCCCTGGTGATTGGTCATTTGGAAGATAGCTCCATTGATTACAGGGACAATCAACGTTCTGTCCAACAGTGACTGATGGGGGCTGTTTTGCAGTAGGAGGCAGAGAGAGGTCTGTGATCCAACTCAAGTTGCACTGCAGGTGGGGAAGAATAAGGACTATGGTGAGTCAAGATTTGATATCACTTTGTTGGGTGTAGAGCTCCCAGCTGCCAAGCTGGATTGTCCTTCAGGTTTGTTACTCCTCCCTGCCTGACCATGCCCTGCCCAGGTTCTGGTGGCACCAATATGCACCAGTTCTGGTTACCTGACATCTGTGGCACATTCCTCACTGTGGCAAATGACACAACTCCCTGTTCCTTTGGAGTTTTGGCTGCCCTTAATAGCCCTTCATCATTCCCTTACTGTCTGAGTGCTGCCATTCACCTAACTTGTACCAACCTAATGGAATCCTTCGGCTGATGGGGAGGAGGCAGTTGGCTTTGGCAGGAGGTAGTCGTGTAGCTATCAGATCCAATTGCTGTAAAGACCACTGGGGGAGGCATCCTGCTCCCACCTGTCCTTTTGCCATTCCCTGATGTGCTCCTCCATAGCAGTAGTTTTGACCCTAGGAAAAATGGTATGAAACTCTTCTATCAAAAAATACTGCACTGCAAACTGGACAAGATATCTAAACCACCGTCCTGTATATGGGGTGGGGCTGCTCTTAGCCAGAGGCCAACACCATCTGCTGAGATGTGAATGCATGTTATTGCCCAGCAATGAGGGTGTCAGTATCTTCCCTGCAGAAGAAGGCAGAAACTGGTTCATTTGCTAAATCTAGCTAAGGGCTTCTGCTAGCTCAGAGCACTTGGCTCCTGCCATGTGCTGACATTGCTGCCTGTTACAGAAAATACTTTGGCATGGTTTTTGTGCCTCTAGCACCTGGGAGGTGGTAGGAGTTTAATGACAACCCCAAGGGCTGCTTGGGAGCCCTTTTATTTTTCAGGTGATGCTCTGGGCTCTTGCCGTGCAGGAGGTGGCTGCAGCTGCCCTGGTCAGGTTCCTGAGCACTGGGGTCAGGCTATTAGCAGAAGGCACACAGCTCTGCTATTGCAGTTATGGCCATGCCAGATGTTGTGGCAGTGCTGACTGCTCCAGTGTGAAGTCAGATGCACAGTCACAGTGCGTGGGTGCAGTGGAGCCCTGCAGTGGGCCAACCTGCCCCAGCTGCTGAGTGAAGAGTGGAAGAAATGGCTCTGATTGCTGTGATATCAAAACTGTTTGAAGCCATGAGTGCAAAGCACAGCAGTACATGGGCTGCTGTGGGGAAGGGCATCTTCATCCCAAACAGACTCAGCGCAGCCACAACTGTCACAGCAAAGCACGTCACCCTGCACAGCCACGAGATGCTTGTGCCATGGAGGGGTTGTGCTGGGATAACCCACCCAGCAGTGCTGGTATGGTCGGGGATCACGCAGCCATGGAGCTCCACTGGTGATGCTGCTGCATCAGCTCTGCCGCCGCAGGGCGCCTCAGGGCCTATCAGAATACTGAGTTTGACATGGTGAGGCACAGACACTTTGAATCACCTTCCTAAGCAATAAAACCAAGGGCAGGACACAGCCAGAAGGTCAAAATGTATTCTTAGGTCTTTTGGTTCTTTCTGAAGCGACTTCAAATGCAGGCGCCCAAGGATGGATACCTTTGGGGGACTGGATGTGACAGCATGGCACTGTGTTCAATGTCTCCACTGTCAGATGTCACCAATGGAAGGAAATTTCCTGGTGGTTTTCTTAAACTGAGGTACTGCAGTTTCCCTTCTATCACACATGAATGGACAAAGCAACATCTCTGGGCAGGAACCACACCGCCAGAGGAAGAGGAGCTTAAAACGTGCCCCTTTAGCCATCATTGCAAAATATCTGTTGTTTCCCTTCATCTCTTTGATCACTGAGGGAAATCACAGGGTGTACAAAATTAGATATAGATTTTTCAGCACCAACGGACAGAGTAAGCAACTGTGGCAGCAGAAATAGCACGGCTTAAGAAAATTTCCCTTAGTTGAATGCAAGATCCGATTCATTACACTTAAAACTTGCAAACAATAAATATCCAGAGATGGTATTTTTGTCATTCATTTGCATGTAATCTCTATTATTACAGTCCCACAGCTCTCCAACTGACCTTAGCATCTTCCAGGGAAAATGCTGTAGAAAGAGACAGAATACCTAATGAGAGAACAAGCAGGAAATGTATTGATTTTTTTAATTGTTTCAGGCCATCTTTAAAGAAAAAAAAAAAGAGCAGAAATTCAGCTCTTCCTTCTGCATTTCATCAGTGATTGTGAAGTATTTAAAGATGCTAGAACAGTAATTTCTATGGCAAGCTGCAGCTTTATCATTGTAACAGGCTTCCAGACCAACCAGATGCCACCAAAGCCCACCCTTTTGTAATGATAACGTATATGCAGTTTGCAGGAGCCCACACTGAGTTGCTGGTGGTTTTAATTCTCACCCGTAAATCCTCTGAAATTGAGAGATGTGAATTATCAGCAGGGAAGGACCAAAGGTTGGACAGCTCCTCCACGTGCAGCTTCTCTGGGTTAATCTCCCATCTGGTCCCACTCTCAGAGCAGGTATTTCCTATAGCCTCTCCTCACCTCTGCACATCCCAGATGTTCTCTGTCCAGCCGTCAAAAAGGAGAAGGATAGGATGGGATAGAGTAGGATAGGACAGGATAGTTCAGTTGAAGAGGACCTTCAAAGGTTATCAGTTCCAACTGCCTGACAGCTTCAGAGCTAACCAAAAGTTAAAGCATATCATTGAGGGCATTATCCAAATGCCTCTGAACACCGGCAGGCATGGGACATCAACCACCTCGCTAGGAAGCCTGTCCCAGTGTTTGATGAGCCTCCCAGTGAAGACATTTCTCCTAATGTCCCTTCTGAACTTCCCCTGGTGCAGCTTTGTGCTCTTCTCATGTGTCCCACCATCAGTTATATGGGGAAGACACCAACACCTTCCTGTGCACCTCCTCTCCTCAGGAAGTTACAGAGAGCAATGAGGCCTCCTCTTCCAGATTGGACAACCCAAATGTTCTCAGCCTCTCCTCATTACTCACATCTTCAGCCCTGTTACCAGCTTTGTTACGCTCCTCTGGATGCTGTCAAAGACCTTTGCATCTGTAGCAGAGCTGCTAAGTCATGGCTTGAACCAGTGACTGAGCACCTGGTGGGAAGGCAGGGCCAACCCAGGGAGCTCAGGTGCATGCAATGGACCTGACCCAGGATCCACCCCTTCCCAGACCTCATTTAAGGGCTGGTAGTGGAGATAAGGATGTCTTGATGGAGATCCCTGTGTACCTGAGGCCTTCTAAAGGTAAGCAGCTTCTTTCCTTTGTTTCTGTGCCCACAGCTGTTGCATTTGAGCACATCTGCTTGCTGCGTCCTGAGACTTTGCTCCTCTGCCATCACTGCTGCACTTTCCATCACATTACAGCATTGTTTTTATATCGTGGAGACCAGAACTGCATACAGTACTCAGTGTGAGGCTGTGCCAGCTCCAGCCTATTTAGATCCCTCTGGAGACACAACAGCATCTCCCAGTTGAGCATCATCAGCAAACTTAGTAAGGATGCACTCCATTCCCACATCCAGGTCATTAGTGAAAGTCTTGAGCAGGGCTGGCCCCAGAACTGGGCTGTGGGGAGCGCTGCTAGTGCCCAGCCAGCAGCAGATGCAGCCCCACTCACTGCAGCCGTGGGGGTTAGGGAAAGGTTCTGCATTAGAGGGCAGTGGACATAGAACAGCCTGCCCATGGCAGTGGGCACAGCACCAAGCTGGATGGAGTTGGAAAATGGTCTTGGACATATGGTTTAATTTTTCCATGGTCCTCTGCAGAGCCAGAGTTTGGACTCAGTGATCCTTGCAAAACCCTTCCAAATGGGGGCGTTCTACGATTATAAGCCATGTCATAGATTTAGTAAAATTCCAGAAGTGGTGCAGTCAGATGTGGGGACAGCAGAGCTAAGAGAGATAAAAACTATTTATGAAGACAGAAAAGAAAAATGGTAACAAAAATGCAATTAGAATACTGGATAATGGCTGGTGTAGTGCTGTATTGGGGTTTACTTCTATGGGATGTTACTGAGATTGCAAAGCTCAACACAAAGGTCACTGGGGAGAAGCAGCAATCTAAGACAGGATATGGGGCCTAAGCCTGAGCTCTGCAGCAAGGTTTAGGTGACATCCTAAGTCTTCTGACATGTTTAGAGAACTTTCATAGGTAGTTTTCCATAGAAGGGTCTCCTGGTTACCTTAACCAAATGCCACCACGTGTGGCACCTCCAGAGCCATTCAAACCCTATTCCTGACAACTCCGTGGTAGTGCTCAGCAAAACTCCATGGTAGTGCTTAGCAAGCCAGATGTCTCCTGGCACCAGTGCTGCAGTTTGCTCTGGATTTGGCTCCAAATGCCTCTCTGTTTTCTCAGCAAGAGAGAACAAGAGATCAGCCCTCTTCACAGCACATCATGATATTCGCCCACCTGTGTAAAATGTTTTGGACTCTTTGTACTCACAGCACTCTTTCTAATAATTAATGAATGAGCCTTGCAGTCAGTGAGAGTGTTTCAGTCCATGTGAGGGCTCCAATTTTCTTTTTCTGTTTTGTCGTTCATACAAAATGATTTTTTCAATGCAGCTCTAAATGCTAACTGGGTTCACTGGAACTCCCAAGGTAAGGAGAAATAAGGGGTCCTGGAAATCTGCAGGAGCTCAGCATTCCTTGAGATGTCTTTGCTGTCAGGAGAAAAAAAAAAATCAGGAATGCACCGTTTTGGGGACAGTTCTTGGGGTTTCAAATGAATTAAAAATGGATAGTTAGGTCGCTGTATTCGAATTAGAGCTTAGTTTATTCATATTGTCCTTGGTAAAGCTGGAGGGCAGAAATTCATCGAGGATGTTCATCTGAAAGGATGATAAAGATGAAGTGAACTCTTTGTAGAATCAATATATATGTATGTATTTTAAAATTTGACCAGAAATAACTGCTTGATTTTGGGATATTTGTAACTAATACAAAGGCAATGGTGTTTAACTGATAAACCAGGTCTCAGAAGAGATTGGTGGCCCATAGTGAGCTCAGGGCTGGCATCAAGTGAATAATGAACATCTCACATGTTAATCCAAATCATGGAGTTTGGAGTCAGCCAAGCAGCCCTAGCAAAAACTCCAATTATTTAGCAAATCCTGTAGGGAGGAAGAGTTCATGCAGTGCGGAGAGATCTCAGAGAGACAGGCTCCATTTTGGATAGAACGCAAACCAATTATAGCTCATGGAGACATAAGGTGAAGGATAGAATCTCTTACAGCAGCTAACAGAGGCTGTCTCTATGTTTTGCCTGAAACAACCAATAGATGATGGCATTTCCAGTTATCTCAGACAAAAAGTTTCTTCCCCAGCCTATCTGCTCTCTTTCAGACAATAAGTTTTTGCTGCAATTCTTTGTTTTTTGCCTTTATTGGTGGTATCTACAGGTTCTTAAGAATCCAGCTGTGTTTTCAAGCATCCAGATGTGCATGTCAAGGATGGTCCTGTCTGCAGTCGCCAGCCTGGCAGGTATTTCCTGCTGTCGTTGTTTTAGCAGACATTTCTGTCAGTATTTTTCCCATTATAGACACCTTTATGGCTGTTCTCATTACCAGCTGAGAAAAAGCAAGTGGGTCCTCATCTTGTAGTAGAAGTGATTTCCAGGGTATCT
This sequence comes from Gallus gallus, assembly GCF_016699485.2. Taxonomy (NCBI): domain Eukaryota; kingdom Metazoa; phylum Chordata; class Aves; order Galliformes; family Phasianidae; genus Gallus; species Gallus gallus. The sequence continues at coordinate 1,974,244 of NC_052554.1, forward strand.
GGTACCTTCCCTGCTGCAGGTCTTTGATATCAGTGTATTCGAGCTGAACTTTTCTGTAACCTTTCTTCAAAAATCAGGTCTGTCTCTGGGAGCACCAAAGTTCTGTTGGTGCTGATGGATAACATCAGTATTCTGCAGCAGATCTGGGTGGCTGACAGTCAGCAAGATATGAAATGTAAACATAGCATCACAAAATGGTTTGGGCTGGGACAGAACTGGGTGTCCAGTTCCCAGCTTTGTCCATTGTGCTTAGCAAAATGGAAAGAATATTTAGATTTAAACATGTAAGTGATTTATCTTTTTCCCAGGTAGCAGAAATCCCTACTGTAATGAATGGGAGCAAATGAACTTTCTTTCCTGTTGCTAGTGAATGCCTTCAGTAGCCATCAGTGCCCTGGAGATTGCCTTTGGGTTCTTCCTTTGTACCACCATAACAAAGTCTTTGCAATAGCACTTCACTTGATTCTGGATCCCCACACAACCAAGAAGTTAAGGAGCAGTTTTAGATTGTTTTTTGATCTGTGGGTCCCACAGGTGGCTGAAATTGCCCTTCCCTGTGTAGCCAGGAGAATGGGTGAACACTGGGTGCTGCTAGGGTACATCATTCTTTTTCCTGCAGTCAAAATAATCAGCATCAGCCTAGAGATGCCGTGAAAAGGACAATGCTTAAAGGTACTGGAGTTGTAGTAAAGCAAATCAAAGCTTTAGTAGTAGGTCTACTGGAAAACTGTCTGCCAATTTTCTTTCTTTCTTTTTTTTTTTTTTTTATAAACATAATTAAGAACATTTGAAGATGTTACCCATGTCTTGTCATTTAAACATATAGATTTTGTCCATCTACCCAGTGTTATTCACTGAACTGTGGCTGTTATCTAGAATGGCACAGAAGAAATAGAACCCAAAAGAAACAGGACCCACAAGAAATTTCCCAGGCATCCTAACAGCACCACCAGCAGTCACGGCATCTTTTGAGGGCACTTATGAAATCTGGACTCTCATGCTTCTGATTGGAGATAATGGCATTAAAAGAGATCTCTGTGACCAACCACTCAGTATTAGGGCTCACAGCTGACCAAAGTCACATCATCCTATTCATCAAATCCTTCATCGAGCAGTGCTAATTATTCCTGCCAGTCCTATGCTGAGGCTGTTTGGGGCATTCACTGATCTCATGGTAGGGCAAATTTGATTTCCAAGGTGAATCTATCTATGAGCTACGAATCTATTTGGTTTGAGTCATCTTTTGCCTTCCAGGTTAGCTAGCTCAGCCTTTCTCTGCCAACCTAACATACCCTAAAGAAGAGCTGTGATCCAGCTGCTGCTCTCTCCCTTTTCTGGTTCAGGAGCATGATGGTCCCAGGATTGTGACTGCTCTTTCAAAATACAAGGGGCACAAAGGAGTGCTTGCTGGTTGCTAATTGCTGGATGACATTTTTCTACCCGCTGGCACTGCTGCAGTCGCTGCCCAGGACATTCATGGTTACATCTTGTCTTTGATCTTGTTCATGGTCTGGCCTTCATCTTTCTGCCTCAAAATGTTCTCTTTCATTTCCTGTTGGAGGAAGAGACTGAGTCCATTCCTGCAGGTGGGAGGATCAGATATAACTTTATTGAATCCTGTTTGCCCATAGAATGCCAGCAAGACAGATTTTAAGGAGGAAAAAAGTGCCCGGTGTTTCAGCCAAAAGCCTTGCCTCCATACAGGTGGTAAAAGCCGGGGTTGGAGATGCTGTCAGACAAATTAAAAACCTCCAGTATCTGCTACCCCTGCACTCTCTGTGATGCTGCCTGTTCGTTTAGTTCAATACAACTTTGTGTTCTGCTGCCAGACTGGAGGAAGATAGAGCATTATGACTGGATGATAGCTCGGTATTTTGTCTTCAGGACAGCTTGAAGTGACTTGCCAAGGCTGCCCTGCAGCAAACACCCTTCTAGCATTTCAGCCAGCACCTCGCTCTTCCACTCATACAACACAGCAGGGCATAGAAAACAACTATGCATTTCTCAGAAAGCCTACCTTGCAAGCTCTAGAAGGACCATGACTTGGAAGACACAGTGGGCAGGTGCACATTCACCTCTTAGGCTGAGTCCCAATTGGGTTCTGCTCATTTTTGGCATTTCTTGGTGGGATTGTCCTTTGGTTGCCTGCAGGGAGTTATTTGTCTGCATTGGTCGCAGTGGTTAGCAGGTCTGTACTGTACTCTGTGAACACATGGCTCTTCACTGGAATCTTCTTGCTATTTTACCAACAAAGGAGCTGCTCCATCACTCTTTTTTTGGCTGCCTGAGTTGCTTTCCTGAATACACCATAAGTGGTTCCTTGCAAGGTTCCTGCAAGAGTTAGTATTTGCATCTTTCCCAAGGCAGGAAAGGTGACTTGGAAGATGAAGGATGCCATCTGTGTTGGCTCATGAAATTTGCTGCCTCCCACCTGGCTGTGATGCATGGAAGTGCACAAGTTGGGCAGCAGTTATCCAGGTGCCATACAACCTTCATTCCCACCTGGGAAGAAGAGGGGCTACTTTGGTGCCCAGCAGCAAGAAGCTGAGTGCAAGAAGATGATAGGGGAATTGAGGTCTGCTAGCTAATAAACCATCTTTGGAAGAAACAAGCATCCTATAGGTAGGGAAGAAGTACAAGAAACAGAGCACGTAGAGAGTGATCTCATCCTTATATCCTTTCCACACTTCTGGCACTCTGCTTCAAGAACGAGGACCAAATTCAGCCATAGTTTATTAGCATCCAGTGGACACTTTTTCCCGTGATCTTACAATATCTTATAATATCCTTTTCTGGGGTGATAAGTTCTATAACTCAATTGGCAAAGCACTCTGTTTCTGATTTTAAGCTTGTTACTAAACAACATTACTGAAAAGCCTCTAGTCTCTGAATTGCAAGGAGGGAACTAATTGGTTCCCTTTTGTTTTCTCTGCCTTTGTGGTCTTCTATTCATTTTTCTTCCAACCTGGTGACCCTGCAGGGATGTGGCTTAGCGGGCAGTGTTGGTGAGAGGAGGACAGTTGGATTAGATGATTTTAGCAGTCTTTTCCAACCTGAATGATTCTGTGATTCTATGGTCTGATGTCTTCTCTCACTGCAAACCTACTCCTTAACAGATCATCCCTTGCTCTTCCTTTCAAAGACCTTTTATCCATTTGAAATAGGAGTAGCAGAACTCCACCCAGCAAAGGTGTGTGCACATGCACGTAGTAGTTATCTGTTCCTGCTAGCAACTCCAACCTTTGAATTTGAGCTACAGCTCAAAGACACTAATTTTGCAGCAAACTGCCCCCCGCCCCCTCCTGCTACACGTGAATAGTTTCTCTCCATTGCAGATCTTCAGAATTGTCACTTCTGCCTCCGTTGCCAATTAAATTCAACTGGTGTTTCCATCAGCTGTCACTCCATGTTGCGATGTGCTCTGGCAGTGTTTCTCAGCATGTCTCCCTGGGATCACTGTCAGTGGTTCTGCGTCACCAGTGAGTCCTCTCACCTTGTTTGTGAGAGCACCCTTTGTAAGGAGCCCACAGCGTGGTACCCCTGACATGATGCCAATGGGGAAGAGGCCCAAGGAGCAGCAGGAAAACTGCTGAATTTATTTTTGCGTGCTCAGGAAAGCTATTAAAAGCAACACTTTCAAGCCAAGATGAAGGCAGTAAAAATGGTGTGAGACATGAGGTGGGATTACAGACTGCAGAACAGAGCAAGTCAACTGAATGGAGACTGAATGGGTCTCGGAGGCCTTCTGCTCCTATTAAGGACCCGAGTGAGGTATTTCTGCCTTTGCCTCAAAATAGGAGTGTAAATTAAAGAGTGCACTTTGTGCCATGTGTCTTCACTGTACTTTAGCAGACTCCCCATGTTGGCCATGGAATGGTATCAGTGGCACACATCCTGATTGTCAGCTCCTCACCCCAGTGCTGAGGAAGCCGGATCAGAGTTGGAAAGATGCTTCTTTTGTCACCCAGACCTGTACTGCACCATCTCCAGGTGCCCCGTGCTGTACATATGCACTGCTCTGCATTGCAGTGATCCCATGTAATGGAACTCAGAGTGTTCTGCAGCTGAAATGCAGCAGAACTGAGCAACCAGATGAGGAAGATGGTCATGCATGCCCTTAGGTCACATGTAGCTGTTGGATAAAAGCAAAGCCACTGCAAGAAAGCATAGTTGAATGCCTCATTTCATCAGGGGTGATGGTGTACGTGCACTGATTGCTTGGTGGTTCATCAGGGACGATGATGTGGATGAGGAGTCACGTTGCTTAATGACAAGAGTATTTCCTCACTGTGTCCTCTTCTGAGAAGTGACAGCAGCTCCAGGGCTGATCAGGGCAGTTCCTGAAGGGAATCAGGTCCTGGTCTGTGATCCTCACTGAGACATGCTCTCCTCTCTTTCACATATGGGACAGCAGAGGTCTCTCCCGATCGTCTGCCAGTAGTGGGTTCAGTTGGTTTCTCCTTTTCCTGACAATATCCGTTATTACTCAGGTAGGATTTCAGGATGAAATGATAAGCAACGCAGCCTTTATGGAAACGTTTGACTGAAGGATGTACCAGGGCCTAGAAGTGCTGGGATTTGTGATTTGTGATGTGATTCACCTCTCAAACTCCTGGTGAGAGGCGTAGATCTCCTTTGTGTCAGTACAGATGGAGGCAGTGTCTTGGGTGGTGGCTGTCCTGTCTGAAGCATCACACACTGCTCTTAGCCCAAGGACTGGGACTGCCTCAAGGATAAGTAATAAGAGGTCCAAAAATGCTGGCGGTGTGCTGTGCTCCAGTTGCATGGAAAATGCTGTGTAAGAGTGGTTCTGAGTGCTACTTTGTATGAAAAGAGTACAGTACATTCTGAGTTGAGCACTCGTGTTTTGCATTCTGTGTCCTTTAGCATTTTCTGCCTGCAAGGTTTCAGTGTTCCCGTTTTTCTGATACTCACCAAAAGCTCTCATTGGCTTTAATGAGTACTTGGCTGCTGCAAATGCTGGATAGCATTTGAAACCCTAGCAAAAAAAAAACATCTGAAGGTTATTTTACCAACCATAAAGGATTGCTTAGTGGATTGCAGGATGATTTAAGACAACCAGTCATAACTCTTAGGGCATTGGGACCACTGGAGAGGTCACTTCATCTACTTGGCCACTCGCCCAAATGACAGAGGAAACCTTTCACACATACAAGCCAAAATCTCTGGTTTTTCACTCTACAGACCATAGCCCAAATTTATTATTATACATTCAACTGCATTTATTATTAGCAAAATGTTCCAAATGAGGAATCCTTTCCTGGAAAATCTTCAGTATCACTGGATTAAACCATTTGAGAACTCTTGTAAATATGGTTAAAGAGTCCCAATAAACACAAAACATCAGCCCCCAGGGACACCATCAAGCAAGGATTTTATTTTCTGAGAGTCAGGTGCACTACTTTGACTTAGGATGCTATACGAAGATTTGCATGCATGGAGGTCTTCCTCTTCCAGGAAGGAGTAGAGCTGTTTGCTGATGGAGACAGTGACGGGCTATGCAAGATATCAGTTTTGTAAAGCTGTGGTCCAGGTAATACATATTGTAACTATTTTAAATGGCAGAGCTGTACAGAGATGCCTGGAAGTACCTTTTCTTTACTGCTTTTCCAGCACCGGTGATGGTTTTGTTGTGTTCTTTGTTGAGGAAATCACTGACACCAACACCACAGCCCCTGGAACAACTCCTGAGACCAACAGAAGTACTCAGGATTGCAAAGCTGGACACGACTGGGCAGTGCTCATACATTCCCGGTGCTTTTATCTCACTGGAGGAACTCTGATCTCAAAGTGCTCTCTGCATACCTGCTCTGTGTTTCCTACATGGCCAGTGGGGGTAAGAAGAGTCAGTGGGTCTACCTTGTCTCATAGCTGGTCTTTAATTTTTGAGGTGTAAAACACAGGCTCCGTGCTGAAGCTTTAAAAGAGACAGAAATGATGGGAATGCATCAGGCAGACTACAGCGTTGCTTTTTACTCAGAGGGAGGCAAAACTTGCTGGAATGTACAAATAATTTCTCCAGGACCAAGTGCTCGGAAATCAGCTGTCATCATCTATTAGAAATGTGAGATACTCTGACAGTAAAGGGTAAAGGCTGCTTTGAATCAAATAGCAAAAATTCTCTGGGGACCTCCTGGCAACATCCTTTCCAACCCAGCCATGAGGGTTTTGCCCTTTCTTGATGAGTCAAAACAAAACAGTGAAAAAGATGGGTCTGGACAGCTGTGAAATACATGCTGATTTAGTGATTTGTGATAGAAATATCCAGCTTGGTCTGTAGGAATGGAGATGCCTGCATATGAAAGCACCAGAAGAAACTCCAGGGCAAGGATGAAGTGTTGTACTGATGACAAAGGGATCCAATTAGTAAATGATGTGTCTTTTGTATTGAAACTGCATGCAGGTGAGCTCAGGAGATCACCTGCACTCCAACAACAGGAAGATAAGAAGGTGTAACAGCTTGTGTACACCTTTCCTCGTCCCATTATCTGGAAGGCAGGCAGCTGCTTTAAAATACCAAAATGAGGAACCATAGAATCATAGAATGGCTTGGGTTGGAAGGGACTCCGAGGATCATCAAGTTCCAACCACAGGCAGGGCCACCAACTTCCAGATCTGGTATCAGACCAGGTTGCCCAGGGCCCCATCCAACCTGGTCTTGAAAAGAAGGAAGCATAAAGAAAGCATGGGATCTTGGAAATACAGGGAGAGTAGAGTAAGCACAATGGCCATGGGCTCTTAAAGGCCGTGAAAGACCTGCCCCAAACCCAGCTCACTCTTGCCCACCAAGGAGAAAAGAGGGACAGTGAGAAGGAGATAGTCCCTTCCCATCCCTGATACCTAGAAAGCAGACACTGTGTTTCACATCAAACAGTTCTTCACTGGTTCCAAAATAAAGGTTTCTATTTTTCCTTGCTGGTGGAACTAGAATACCCGTGTTCCCCCAGTGGAAGGGCGCATGTTTGAGAAAAAGGTGTGGGAATCTACTTTCCTTGGTGTTGCTATGCCCAATCAAACCTTTGTGCTGAAGCTTGAAAGCAGGACGATCTCTAAAAGGAGAAATATGCAGCATGACCCCATGGGATGCATATCACTGCACCTACAGATTCCAGGAGGGTTTTGGTGCTGAATAGTTTCCATTTCCTGAACACACTGAGGTGTGTTGCTCCTCTGCACCACACAACTGCTCATAATTACCTGCTGCATAATGTACCATTTCTACCTTGACCCTACCACGTTGTAACCACCCAGGGTGGAGTCATTGAGCCCCTTTAGAGTGGGTTTACTTTGAATGAGGGAAACCAAAGCACTGCAGAGGGAAAAAGCCCCATTCGCTCTGCAAAGAACAGACCAAAGGCATCCATTGGTTCCCAAGAGATGCATTTATCTGTAAAAACCTTCCTGAGTGCCAGCAATTGTTAAGTCTTGCAGAGCAGATTTCTAGCAGGAAAGAAATCTATGATGCAGCATTTGGATCTATATTCATGCGTGGATAACAAAGTTCATCTGCTCTATGTATAGAAAACCTAAATGTGTCATGTGTTAACTGCTTTTTCTGTATGTGCTTGCGTACCTACTATGACAGATATAATTTGCACTACAAAATCTTCCCTTCTTCTAGACATAGTGGGCAATGGTGGTGGGAGGTGGATGGTTGGACCAGATGATCTTAGAGGTCTTTTCCAACCTTAAGGATTCTATGATTCTATTATTCTATCCTCATTCTGGTGGCTGCATCCCACAGCAGAAGATCCAACCCCCAAAAAACTTGTCTACATCTAACCCCGTGCAACCCACTGAGAACAACCATCACCTCGATCTCATCAGGCAAAATTCTGGGCAGTGTGGTTAATTAATGCACCCAATGAAAAATTCTACCCAGGTGCTCAGAAGGAACACTTTCATATAGAGAAGATCAGAAAAGATGGCTTTAAACAATACAGGTGTATTTTTTGAAGATGAGCAACTGCTTCTCACTGAGAACCACACTCATCTTCCTGCTCCCCTTGCCACAAACACATTGCTTTGTTAAAGCATGTTAAAGCATGCACCATCACTCTTAAGCACAGAGATGTAGTTCACAAAGTACACAAAGTTCCTAAACGGCTGAGTTGATTTTCTGGCTGTGAGCTTGGACAAGGCTTAGGCTTGAAAATATCAGGTTATAATTAAAGAAACTCAGCATACCATTATTATTATTATTATTATTATTATTATTATTATTATTATTATTATTATTATTTTGTCAGAGTTTTCTGAGGGAAAAGGGCTGTTGGTTTATTTCAACCCAGAAAGAATCAATATCAACCAAATGTGTTACTTCTATAAAAGATGGGTGCTTGGTAAAACACATGAAGGTCTATAAATAAGGCTCTCAAGCCTGTACTAGGGGATCAGTGTGCTTGGGTGCCTCTCTGAAGTGCCTCTACAGTAACATATGGAACATAGGGAACAAAGAGGAGGAGTTAGGAATCTGTGTGTCATTACAGAACTGTGACTTCATTGGGGCCATGGAAACATGGTGGGTTGACTGGAATAAGTGGGCACAGACTCCATAAGGATGGGAAAGGATACCAAGAAGGAGTTGCCCTTTATATGAGAGAATAATGGGTATGCAGGGAGCTCTGCCTCGGGTCAGGTCAGGAGCCAGTCAAGGGTTTGTAAGTTATGATTAGTGGGAAGTTGGTAGTCCACTCAGTTCCTCTCATTATGGGTATCTCTTGATTGAGAAGATGCAGTAGATAAGGCCTTCTTTGAACTATTAGAAGAAGCTTCACGTTCACAGTCTATGGTCCTCACGGGGGATGGGTACAACACTGTATCTGCCAGCAGGATAGAGTGCATTTTAACAGCACCCTGGTACAGAGGATAGAAGAAGCAACAAGGATAAGTGCTTTGCTGGATGAGATCAAACATGGAAGAAATCATGGTCAGGGGTGTGGAGGTAAAAGCAGCGTTGGCTGCAATGACCATGAGATGATGGAGTTTAGGATTCAGTGAGGAAGGAAGAGGATCCAATGTGGAGGAAGAAGAACAGAAAAGGAAAGACGTAGCCCTGGTTTTCAGCTAAACAATTTGGCCTCTTCAGCCATCTGCTTAGAAGAATCCCATACGATATGTCCCTGTAGAAAAGAGAATTCCAAGACATACAGTTCATATTCAGGGTTGATATTTGAGGATAATCTCCTCCACGCTCAAGAAAAGTCAATCCCAAAGAGAAGAAAATCTAGAAAAGGCAGTAGAAAGCCTGGGCTCAGACATGGAAAGAAGCACATGGGAGGTGGAAGCAGGGTCAGGCAACCTAGGAGGATTACAGAGATATGGCCTAACAGACAGGGATGGGCTTAAAAAAGCCAAACCCCACATAGAACTGAATCTAATAAAGGATGTGAAGAGCAACTGGAAAGGCTTCTACAGGTGCATCAACAACAAGAGGAAGACTGGGGAAAATGTAGGCTTGTACTGAATGAGGCAGTGTACCTGGTGACAAAGGTCAGGGAGAAGGCTGAGCTACTCAATGACTTCTTGGTCTCCATCTTTACAGATAAGGCTGGCCTTCAGGAATCATACCAAAGATATCTTATCTTGCATATAAATGAACTCACAGGCACATACGATACATTAAAGTGAAGGAGCTTACAAAGCAGCTAGCAGTAACAGCTCTCCCAGCCTCTTCTCGTGAATGAGTCATAGCACATGGACTCAGGTCTATATCAAGTATCTCCAGAGAACACAGCAAGAAGTGCTGGCTAACATGTGCTGCCCCAAAAAAAGCTGACACTAATAATTTGGATGTATGCCATCTGGTTTGTGCTGAAAAAAAAACTCCAAAACATGGAAAGAAATAATATCAGTAACAACTGCAAGTACCTTGTAAAGGTCCAGTCCTTTGGTGATGATCATCTGGCCTATTATGGCCTCAAGTTGCGACAGGGTAAGATTAGGTTGGATATCAGGAAATACTTCTTTACAGAACGGGTTGTTAAGCACTGGAATGGGCTGCCCAGGGAGGTGGTTGAGTCACCATCCCAGGATGTGTTTAACAACCGTTTGGATGTCGTGCTCAGGGACACGATTTAGTGGAGGGTGGTTAGAGTTAGGGTAGTGTGGATAGGTCATGGTTGGACTCAATCATCTTTAAGGTCTTTTCCAACCTGAGCAATTCTATGATTCTCTGATTCTATCTCTAGGTTTCTGAATACCAATATCAGAAATAAATGTTTTCATGCTGGGAGTTACTGGGCTTCTCTGGCAGTTGTGGAGACTCCATTCTTGAAGATATTTGGCATGCAAGTTCTCAGTAACTTGAATTAGTTTCCAAATTAATCCAACTTCAAAGGTTGCAACCTGCTTTAGGCAAGTTGGTTGGACCAGATGGCATTTAGAAATCTCTCACAACCTACATTATTCTGTAATTCTGCAATTCACAAACAAATAGCAAGGAGAACCACAATAAATTGGCTATTCAAGTGTCAAAGGAAGTCCTAAGTGGTTTCATTGCAAGGAATACAAGGCTGTGATGGATGTTGCTTTCTGTGTGTTTTTTCCCCTTGTTAATTCTTGCCAAAAAGATTGCATTCATGTCTCTTTTTGTGTCAAAGCCCTCTCCACGCAGGTGTTCCTCATACAGTGTCAATGATGGTTGTCTACAGCTCTCTCTTCATGAAACTTAGCATGCTTGAGAGAAGGTTGGCATGCGCTTCTCCCACTGTTAAAAACTACAGTTAGAGCTGACTTTTAAAATTGATATCTCTTTTTTTTTTTTTTCTTGGCATGGTGAAGAGCAATTAAATACATCAAATTGGTAAATTGGTTTTTGTATAATTGGAAGCTTAAGGTCAGTGTATTTTTAATATAAACGATGCAGTCATCTTCATCTTCCCATTTAACAGTAGGAAGAAGACTGCGAAACTACAGAGGAGAGATAAATGAGTTCTGAGGAATATTTGATTCATAATTGGATGCTGCAAAAATTCTCCTGCATTAAAGCACTGTAGATCTCCTACCAACTGACTCCTCAGGATAAAACAAGGACAGCCCCATGTCTACCAAGTGCACATTTCTATTTGCGGTTGTGTTTCACAAAGAGGTGAAAATCCCACCTCTCCTCTCAGACATCTGCTCATGAACTCTAAGAATAGGAAGAAATTTTAAGTCAGGTGGAGGTGAGAACCCCACTTCTCTAAAGCAGTGGATCCTGCAGATGCCACCAAGTGGTCTCTGGGCTGTGTAAATGGCAAGCTTGTCTTCTTTCATCACATAATAACCCTACACTATCATGTCTTTCCCAACACAAGTCTCTCACGTTGACATTTGTGACTGTACTACGTCCTCTTATGTTTCAGTTTCTCTATATTTAAAGAGGATAATTAAAGCTTCTATTTTAACCTTTGGGATTGGACCCACAGATATCTCAGCCAAAGTGGCTTAAAAATGGCAGTTTCCAGGCACGTGATTTAGTGATGGGTTGTTAGAGTTGGGGTAGGATGGCTAGGTTGAGGTTGGACTTGATGATCTTGAGGGTCTTTTCCAACCTGAGCAACGCTATGATTCTATGACACACTGACACCGACTACTGACAACAGACTACCACTATGTGTGGTCTGTTTTTAGCAGTGATTATAAAAGGAACCTGGGTTCTCAGCAAAAGGGGCCCTGCCAGGTGTGCAATGAGGACAGCGCTGGTGGGATACAGCCAGGGCCCCTGTGTGTGCACACTGCTGTGCAGTGGGACTACATAGAGTAAGATCTAGGCTGGTGTGCTAACTCAGTTACTGGGAATGTCCTAAAAATCTGTGGTGACAGCCTTTGGAAAATATCAATGGTGGTTCTATTATTGGTACTTTATATGTTTTCCTCCAGAAAAGTGAGCTGATGCATAGCATTTGTCAGAACAGCTTGGTTCAAACCATAGCTGTCTCCAAGGGCAGCAGATTGACTGACAGAGATCCCTTTCTTACCTCACTGAATATTTGCTTGTTCACCTCCCATTGCTGCATTAAGAACACCTTTTCTGTAGATCAAGACAGTGCCATTGGACACCCACAGATATCGGTGGGCTGCTGTAATGCCATTACAAATAAAGCATTATTGATCAATATGAGGGAATGGGATCATTGTAATGAGGACCCACAATGTCTGAGGAACCACACTTCACACTTCCTAGCAAGGTAGTTGACACATCATGCCTTTCTGTGATTAAAAGGCATTTGGACATTGCTCTTAATAATGGATATTAGCTTTGGGTCAGCCCGAAAGTAGTCAAGCAGTTAGACCTGATGATCTTTGTAGATTCCTTCCAACTGAACTATTCCCTTCTATTTCTATAGTTCTAATTCAGTTTCTATTTAAATAATAATGCTGTCCTGAAAAAAAATGCTCATGGAGCAGCCACTGGGATCAGGAAGTATCCCAGCTGCCCTGGTTCCAGTGGTCATTCAATTCAGCACAGGCTTGTTAGATCTAACTCTGCCTTGTCTGCACTATGTAGGATGATATGGCACCTGGATCTCCCATCTGATCAGAATTAAATGCCTAATGGAATTAGAGCATATGGGAAGGAATCACAGCCATACCCCATTTTCATTTCCTTCCCTACGAAGCTCACAGCCTGATGGTTTTTGGACTAAAGCCATTTTGGTTTCAGAGATACTCTAGGGTTTGACATTTAATTTGAGCTGATCCTCTCTTTTTTACCCTCTGTCAGAGAAAAGGATGGGCCTATTGCAGGAAAACATTTGCACTGCATAGAAAATATTCACACCGCACTGGCAGTGGAGTGAATCAGAAAGTTTTGTGGGAGTGAGGCTCCAACGCAGATTAGGGCCTGAGAGTGTGTGCAAAGGAATGATATTCTGAGCACTACTATCCCAGATCTATTGAAATGTAACATCTCTTTTTCCTACCTGATCAGGGAGGAAACACCATGAAATACATTCAGCCTTTGTGTTTTATCTCTCCAAAGCCAGAAAAAGCAAATGTTGTGATCTGATACATCATTTTTATACAGGTTTATCACGTGGCTGTTCCTCACACCACCTGAAGCAGGTGGTTTTAATCTCATCTATCTTTATGTGCTTGTTTTCTGCATAAATCTAATCTCTTTGATACAGAGAGGGGCAGATCATCCTCCTGCTCCTGATGGACTTGACTACTTCTGAATATTCAGGTAGCCCTCTAAAATAAAAAAAATAAAGCCAGCCTGGTAGCCCAACTCAGATTGAAGTTGGGTGCCAGCAGCTAACAGCAGTGAGGTTTTCTCTTGCGCTGCCTCTCAAGATTACCATCTGGGGCAGGAGAAGGACCATCTGCACCAACAACAAAGCCTCTACGGCCGGATTTGCTCTGCCACTCAGCTTAAGGACTGAAGTTAGCAAAGGCGCTGGAAAAAGAGAATTGCTTCCAGCTGATGATTCAGAGCTCTTTTCCACCCTCCCAGGGAGACAGCTGTGCTGCCATGGGTGTTCCTCTCTGTAATTTACATGCTGTGCTAGTGGCAGCTCAGCAAAGACTCTCTCCGCTACTTGAGAGGCAAATAGGTTTTATCCTTTGGGAAGCATCTTTGAATCCTCCTCCCCAGAAAATAAAATAATAAAATTATATATATATATATATAAAATGGCCACTGGAAATGGCTCGTTCTGGCCCTGTCCACACAGGCTGGGGTGAAAGAGGTGGTATAAAACAAGTGGAGGTTGTGCTCAGTGTGCATTGAGGGTGGGCTGTGATTGCGTGGACGGGTTCTTCCTTGGAGTGGCTCTGATAGTGCTCTATGGGGCCAAGTGGTGTTCTTGTCACAACCTCCTTTCAGGCAGGTGTAGGGAGCAATGAGGTCTCCCCTACACCTCCTCTGCTCCAGACTGAACCATCCCATTCCCTCGTCTGCTCCCCATAAGACTCTGCTCCAAACCCTTCACTGACAGGAAGCTCAGTTGGTGGCATCTTGGTTTGAATCCTCTGTATAAACTCTTTGTCTCCTCCTCTGCAGCTGGTGCCTTTGGGAAGGGGGAGATGCCCCACACTGACTCTTCCCAGCTGAGGCTGAACTGCACTGCTGAAATGCAGGAAGCATGGAGGCTCCTTGGTTTGCAGCAGTTCATGGATTTTTGCAAGAGGATGTTGGTCGTGATGGTCTTCATCAAGCAGAACCTTTACACCTGATGGTTGGACTAGATGATGACAATTGGACTGGATCTTCAATATCTTTTCTAACCTTAATGATTCTGGAATAAACCTTTTCCTTGAGAAAAGGGGAAGACCTCTTGTTCGGATGATGGAGATCACCCACAGGATCCACTGCGCACCTTTGTAGCTCAGAGAACTGGGGTTCTAGCTCCACGCCTAACCCACACCGCTGCTTTGAGCAGCCCCTCGAGGACGTGCTGCTGAACACCTGAGTGGCACTTTGCCTCTGTGTGTCACTCTGGTGAGCTTAGCCAACACGACACTGTAAAATCAGCCTCTGAGTGCTGCCGCCAGAGAGTACAACCTGCAGTAGCTTTGGCAGGTAGTTCAGTTAGCAGTGAAGCACAACTGGCAGGGAGATTGCTGGAAACATCAGAGAAGACTCTGAATGGCTGAGACAGTTGGATTTTTGTCTTTTCAGGTGTGCATTGCTGCCTTGAGTTGTTTCTCGCTTTCACCATTCTTCCCAAGTTGTGTTGTCCAACTCTGAAGCTCATTTAATATAGACTTACTGTTAAAATAGTGCTTTATTATTTTGTTTTCTGAAAAGTGGCCTGTGGTCAAAACAAGGCAATAGCAGTAATTGTGAAACTACTTTCCAATGCTCCTGCAGATATTTTCTTTGCTCACTGGTGACTTACTGCCACTAGATGTTGACAAGTCAGCTCATGGAGCAAATATCTGGGGTAAGCTCCAAGAACTGCTCCATGCCTAAGAGCTGATAGCTTATTAGAAATTCAATGAAATACAGAACAATGTCACTTGTCTCACAGAAGTCTTGCAGTGTGCTTTTAACATTGTGGGAAGGCTTCTCTTAGCTGTGGCAGTGTTTGATGCAGCAGAGAGCTGTCAGTTCCTCGCAGTGTCATTTACATGCCTTGTTAAGCCTTGTTCTAACTAATGATCATGTAACACAAAACAGACTGTTTAGCATTTTCTTGCTAATTGCTCCTCAGAGGAAGGTATTCTTAGGCAAGCACAGATGATTTCTACAGCTAATGGCATAATCTGTCCATCCTCAAAGCATCCGTGTTCTTTAACTAATCCAAAGGGACAGCACCCTGCCTGCTCAGGAAAGTGACCCTGATCAGCTCAGCACAGCCCTCGTGAAGCAAGAAGATTGCCTGGACTCTTCTCCTGTTCACATATCACATATCCACCACTTCCAGAGAAGCTGAAGCTGAGAATCTCTCTGGGGTTTCCCACCCTAACGATACAGCTCCATCCCTCTCGCACAGCACCCCGTGCAGTTTCTTTTTTCGGAAGATATCTGTTCTGGAATGATGATTCCTTAAAATAGAGCAGAACTCTGACGAACGCATGGCTGGTTGCAGGCTGGGCTTTCTGCACGACTGTATCAGAATCTCTGCTGAAGAAATAAAAATCTCATTTCAGGCCTTGTGGGGACACTGGAAACCGTAAGCCACATGAAGAAGGCCTGAAAGGAGAAGTGGATTATAAGAAAAGCAACAATAGGTTCTTAACCTTCTGCTCCTTTATTAGGAGGTCATGGATCCACTTCCTGAGCGTCTAAAACGACAAGCTAGCTATTAGAACTTTCGTCTGCACACCCTGTTAGATTCTTCTCGTTTCACCAAGAGAAACCATGGAACCAAACCTATGCACAAGCAGTTGTGTCTCCTTGGAGGTGAGACATGACGGCGAGCTGCCCATTCCCATCACAGCCCATCAGTAAGCCAAGAGTGGCTTTCGCCATGGCCCCTGAGGGGTGACCCAGGAAAAAGCTGGACGGCAACCATGTGGCTCTGGGAAGGTTCTGACTACCCGAAATATTCAGTTCTAAATATCCCAAATCTTGCAGGCATATTCGTCTTGGCTAGGATCGGACCCAGTTGTTTTTACGACTTATTTTTCTCAGCATTTTACTCAAACATCGTTGTGGGTTCCTTCCAGCTCTGGATATTACATGATTCTATGTTTCTGTGTGTAGCAGAAATGTTGTCACGGCTTGAAGCAGTAATTGAACGCCTGGTGGGAAGGCAGGGCCAACCCAGGGGAACTCAGGTGCATGCAATGGACCTGAGCCAGGATCCACCTCTTCTCAGACCTCATTTAAGGGTTGGCAGTGGAGGTGAGGTTATCTCATACAGGAGATCCCTATGTGCCTGAGGCCTTCTGAAGGTAAGTAGCCTTTTTTTCCTTTGTTTCTGTGCCTACAGCTGTTGTATTTGAGCATGTCCTTGCTTGTTGTAGCCTGAGACCTTGCTGCTCTGCTGTCATTGCTGTGCTTTCCATGGTGTTACACTATGGTTCTATGAACTGCTATAGAGCCCCCTTCAGCAGCAGGCTGGCAGGGCAGGCTGCTCCTCTGATCTCAGTACTAACCAGGTAGGCACCTTGAAAAGCATCCTAGAAATGGATGCATTTGGAAGGACTGCAAAGCAGACACTAGATATACACTTTATACTCGCTTTCTAGATCATCTAATTGCCCTAACAATGATTTTCTATCTATTATAGATGCAGAGTGTAAAATGCAATTAGGTGTAGTGGTCCTGCTGTTTCTGGTGAAGCAGAAGTTAATAAGAGGATTCAGCAGTAACCAAAACTGAGAAACTACTCCTGAATGATCTACACGGCTTCTCCATGCACAGGGAAGCCACCAGGAGCATAGAGAATATTTTTAATGGAGTGTCTACCTTGGCACTAAGAACAAGCAGGCAGAGACCAAGGGGATGGTGTGTCCCAGTGCCCATGGTGTGTGTGCTCTTCCTTTCTACTGATATCTTTCTTCATGGATGAATCCTTTGTGCTATGGGAGTGGAAGCTGTCCCTGCACTCCACAGTGGAGCCCAGTTAGCTCTGTGCCTCCTGCAATTGCATACTGGAACCTTCTAGGCAAGTAAAATCTGCTGCAGTTTATCTTGCCCTCTCATTCTCTCTACTGTTCTCCTTTGCACGAACCTTCCTTGAAACTGGAAGAAGTGTGTTTAGTTTGGGACAGCAGAGATGGCAAGGGAGAGCCTGTAGTCTGCTTCTAGACCCAGTGTCAGTCCTGCCAAGAGAATGTGTGGCAGCATTTGTTGACCCTGCCCTTGGCCCTGATTGCACTGCAGCACGGCTGCACACCTGGCACCAGCTTTGCAGGGAAGTGTAAAGCAGAGCAGAAAACTGATATGGCAGATAACAGGCGTGTACCAATTATATGGTGGTGTTTGTGTTGCACGTACTTGGAGTCATAGCAGTGTCATGACATCTGGAAAGAGCTCATGTCCACAGGCATCACAGAGGGCTTCTAGCTGCCAGGGTTGGCTGCCAGAGCTGGATTGGAAGGACTGGGAGAAGACCTTCTGAGGTAGCAAGCCTGTCTCCATCCTCCTCTGCAATGAGGCAGAAGATGTTTGGAGGGCCCAGGGCCTTGTATGTCTCCTCCCTGCTGTGATTGTGGTTGGCCCATTAAAGCAGAGATGTGAATGCAGAGTTCCAAAGGAAGGTGCACGTAGGTTTTTCTGCTCTCCAGCAGCAGAGATGCTGGGACGTGGTGCAAGAAGGAAGCCCTAGTTGCACTATGGAAGTGGTGGGGGAAGCTGATGGTTTTGCTTGATCGAGAGTTTTCCTTAACAGAGAGCAGTCGTAGGAAGCTGTGGTTGCCCAAACCCAGGGAGGACCTGGGTCAGATTAATCACTTCCTGGGAGAGTTTACTGCTTACTGACTTCCCAGGGTGACTCACTCCGACGTCTAGAATATAGAGGCTTAAAGTGAAGTGAGTCCTGCTTCATGAGAAAAAACTAAAAGGGGAAGAACAAGCGAAGATAAACAAGCAAAGTGTGTGTGACTTCACCCACAGCAAGGATGGTGAATTAAAACTTCAGCGGGGAGAGCTGTGCTCTACAAAAATCAACCAGTAACAACACACCAGCGCTAGTTTTAAAAGGAAGACTGACTGTGTGCTCTGTTCATGGCTAGAAGTGGGGATCAGAAGAGGGGAATGGAGCACCTCTACTATTTTATTTACTGTTTGCAACTTGTAAGGAGACTGGCTATGGAGAATGTCCTGCTAACAGCCAGGATCTGCCACTGGGAGATCAGAAGTGTCCATAGAGTATTGGGGAGCAGCTGAGAAGTGCTCCTGCAGAAGATCTGAAGTGGTTTCCAAGTGAACGTTCTCTAGGAATATAGCATAAAGCTGACTGACATTGAATGTGCATAATTGTAGCTTCAAAATGTACGAAGAGAGAGGGATAAGTGAGTATTTGAGTTCTGCAGCAGTTATAGTGCCATTTCAGCTCACCCACTTTTCCAACAGACTTTACCCATGGAGAGACTCCTGCAGTGCAGGCAAGTGTTAGGGCTGGCACAACAGCTACGAGGAGGAAGTCACAACTAGCAGTTATGCTCTGGAGGTTCTCATGGTAATGGGCTAACAGCAAGAAATTCTGACTTGTTCTGTGGATTTAACCTTATTCCTGGGCAGTGCTCACACAGTCAGAGCTGCTCGGTGAGGTTCAGCTCAGCAGCTGCAATTCTCTGTGAGAAGCACCCAAAGACCCCATTCTGGATGAGGGTCCCCTATCACCTAATAATTAAGATATGTTATATGGTGCATTCCTTGCCTTCATGTATGTCACTTGAATGAACAGGAGCAATGCAGGAAAATGAAGTTTTGAAAGGCAGGAAGATGGAGGCTGGGCACAAAAGGGTGAGTAATTTCCTGGAGCTAACAGTGCTTTAATCAACCTCACCCAGGCCAGGCTGCCTCAGCAGTTAACATATGTGCAAACATGGGCAGTTGTGTGGTGGTGTTACAAGCCCTGTGGCTTGCTTCATTGCTGTGCCCTCCTTTCCCTAGCAGGGGCCCATCCCCAGGGCAGTTCTGCAATTCTTCTCCTGAGAACTGGGAAGCACAGACAGTGCTCTGCATTTGGGGTCCACTTGCTGGAGACAAAGCTGGCTCCAACAGCTTAGCATTTGGGTTTTCCAAAAGGAGCAGCCCTTCCCCTGCCTGCCTGCTGCTCTCCAAAGCTGTACTGAACCAGCTGCTATCATCAGTGGGAGCCACAGCCCTGTCTGGGAAGCTGTGGGCTAAGCGTCTCCCTTCATAAGGCAAAATGAACGTTGAATAAGGAAGCAGATACTGCTTAACTGTTATTTTAATGCTTAGCCTGTTTTTTCTAATTGCCATGCTTAAAGATTTATTTTAATCCAGAGCAATGAAAATGATCTGTTGAACTTCGTGAGGAAAGCATTTATCTACTCTAGCTGTCTGCCTGAATTTTAAAAGAAGTAAATGACTGAATTCCTCAGACACTGAAGCTTCATTGTGAACTGCCTTGCTATGGTTGGGGGTGCTTGCTTAAAGTTCTTGGGAAGAAATTGGATCAGACCCAGGGGAAACATCCAAAATACTTACTTTAATGACAACGCCAGATATTGAAGCAATTATTTCGAAAGAACAGAATTTGAATATGATATTAAAATGAAAGCAGCTACATAAAAAGGGACCCAGTAATAGGAAAAAAAAAACCACACCTTATTAACATGCATGAACAATAGAAAGCAGCCCAGACTCAGATGTTATCCAAGGTATCATATGAATATAATACGAAGCTCAGTAAGTAGCTTGCTGTCCTTATGTCAACATTCATCTCACAATAAAAGCAACTTGGTTGCTTTGACTGTCTCTCTGTTCAGTGAGCTGAACAAAGCCCTGCTCACCCTAGGTGCAAGAGCCTTGGTTGCCAGATGGCCCTTCAGTGCAGTTTCCCATTGCAGGAAGAGGATGGATGCTACATGGTAGTATCATTCCTCATGGCTACTGCCATGACCTGCAGGGAAAGTCTCTGCTGCTAAATCCTGGTCCCACTGTGATGGATATATTCTAAACGTAGGGACCTTTCTAAGTGTGTGCGTGTGTAGCCCATGATTGGGTCTTGAAGCATGAACTAGTGCTGCAGAGAGGGCTGATGCTCCTTATTTTTGTTGTGTGGTCTTCTATGGGACTCTTAGCGAGGCAGCAGCACTATTTTGTCCTCAGCTCTATGCAGAATTCATCGTCTGTTCCCAAGCTGTAGTTCTGGGAAGAAGGCAGGGCTATGAATGGTCTGCATATAGCTATGTAGCAAAGAGCAAGTCCTCCATGGGCAGGTGGGTTTGTGCTGAGGGGCTGTGGGCAACCCCTGGGGAAGGAGACTGTTCTAATGTTGGTACTGAGACTGACTGCTTTGGTCATCACTGGTGAGTACCAAACAATCCGGGTCCCTAAAGGAGGGATTTGTTGATACTAATGTAGATATTAGCAGTCAAGCACTCCTGTGGTTACTACATTTAATTAACTACAAGTTTTTGTGGTGAGTAGAATCTGGGATCTAGAGCATATTTCATCCTCAGATAGGTGTCCTTGAGGCTTAAGAATGGTACCACAGACTCTCTTAGTCTCTTTACAACCCACTGAGAAAGCCACTGATGTCTAAAAAAAGAAGCTCAGAATGGCAAAAATCATTTGTGGGTGTCTAAAATTTGCTTTGAGTATTGATGAAACTGAATGAGTCTATATGAAATGGACTACTGGACTATGTACAAATATTATGTCTGGGTTTTTAGCCTCCTTCTGGGGCAAACAATTTCTGCAGTGTGGTCTTCTATGTGGCCTTTCCAGACTGATTTTTTTTGCTATCTGTGTGTCAGCTGGCTTTGGTTAGATGTTGAAAGGAGCATCCAAGAAAACTGGACGTACACAAGTCCATAGGTCCTGATGGGATGTCATCAAAATTGCTGAGAGAACTCACAATGTCATTGTGAGGCCGCTCTCCATCATCTTTGAATAGCCACTGTATGTGGGGGAGATTCCTGAGGCAAGTGTGTCTAAGACATCCTGCCATGAAGACATCTGTCTTCAAGGAGAGGAATTCGGGGAACTGAACATCAGTCCCTGGGAAGGTGAGGAGATAATCATTTTTTCTCCTGACTCAGAAGGCCAAGGTCAGGCTCTTCTTGGTGACCCATGGACCACAAAATCACAGACCTTCTTCCGTTCCTAGGCTGATCTTTCTGTACTTTTCTACTCTTTGCCACTGAAACAACTAAATGTACAGTGTTGATAAGTGCATTATATAATAAAACCATCATCTTTGGTTAGTTTTTCTGACTGCATTATTCTGCAATTTCTGCTTTCTCTGCTTCCTCTATAACCATTTCTAACCATCTTGTTGTCTGCTTCCCCATAGTGCTGTCAGAACACCCTCTCCTGGGATATGCCAATGGGACCACTGGATCACAGTGATTCCGTGGGTCCAATGGAATCACTGATAGTTTGTCGTGAGGGGAGCAGCTTCCACAGGGAAACAACGCTTTCCTCCTCTTTTTCATCCCTTGCTATGAGCACAAATTGTAGTCTACAAATATCCTCAGCTGGGGATGGAAACGCAGATCTCAGCTGGGCAGGGCTCTGGGTAACCTGCTTTTGGGTTGGCCCAGCTTTGAGCAGGGGCTTTCACTAGAGACCTCCAGGAGTCCCCTCCAGTTATGCTGTGATTTGACTTGTTTCCTTCAGCAGGAGCTATTTCAGACTCTCTGATGTTTACAAAAACAAACCTCCATTCCACCACGGCAGAGGACATTCCCACTGTTTGGCCATGTGCTTTTTCACCCTGCCTGCTGCTGTCCTGAGTGCTGCAGCTGTTTATTGCAGATTAATGGAACATGTACTTCCCATGGATTGCTTTTTTTCCCACAGTTTTGAATATTTGAATTTTGATTAGCAAACCTTATTGTTAGGAGTGTAAATGGAGTTGACAGGCACAAGTAGTTTTGTAAGTAAAATCAAAGTGTATTGTGCTTCCGTATTCAGTATTTTCTCTTGCTCTTCACGCACTTAATTTCATGGTAGCCTGAAAGGCAAGGAAAGGATGGCAAATAACAGACTCAGATCTATCCCTTTTAATCAAGAATACAAATATTTAGTCAATATCTTTAATGAGCACCTGAGGCAGATGGACATTTCCTCCACAAAGAAGTCACCACAACACCGAGCTGATGTCAGCCCAAAATCCAAGATCTCTGGCTGTTGTATGCAGGGATCACTGTCAAAAGAAATCAATGTTGACTCAGACTGTTTACAGCCCTTTCCTTTCCATGCTGTGACTGATGATTTCTTTGTGTGCACTGAGCCAGCCTGTAATGGATACAGCAAGAACTAGACATAGACATAAGTACATGCTCTGTGTCTGTTTACAACATGGAGCTCGTTGGATGCCCCGTGCAGTTCCTGAAAGTGAGGTGTGGAAGATGTGCTGCTCTGTTCCTGGATGGGTTTTACCTAAGAGGAAGAAGTATTTGCTATTACAGTTGATGGCAGTTTCATGAGGAAAATATATCAACAGAGTGAATCCTGAGTGATTTGTGCTGATTCCTGATGGATGCTGCTTTGACCTTGGGTATCTACCAGAAGGTACCTCCTGGAATAACAGAATCATTGAATATCTCATGCTGAAAGAGCTCCAGGGTCTCTGAGTAAAATGCTTGGTTCTACACAGCACCACCCAAAGCCAAATGTCTGAGAGAGGTGTCACAGTGCTCCCTGAGCTCCTGCAGCTTGAGGCTGTGCCCACTGCCCTGGGCAGCCTCTTCCATATCCACCACCATGTGGGGCACAACCTTTGCATAACCCTGACCTGACCTTCCCCTGTAATGTATATTTCTTAGGAGTTCAGTATGGACTCCAAGACCTGCAGTACATTTTCTCTATAGCAGCGTGAATGCTAGGAAGCCTGGGGAAGGCTCCCAGGGCATACAGCTGTGCAACAATCCTGACATGGCTAACTCTCGTATGGAACTAAAATGCTCTGTGTTACTGATTTGCAATGTTTTTATAGCTGTTAATCATGGCACCTTCCTAATGAATAGCATAAAGTTTGTTTTCCAAAACCAAATTTTCCATGAAATTGTCTTGACTGATGCTGGACAGCCTTAATGCCTTGACTAGATTTTGTGACAAGGTGAGCTCCAGAGATCCTGGTTCAAGTTCAAACCTTTTAGAATCCCTTTAGATTTTAAATACCTGCTTTTCAAGACTGAACGTGAGAGTATGGAGCTTCTGTCAGATGCATTTTACAGAGCTTGGCATGTATTGATTTTTTCCTGGGACACAAGTCAAGTCACAGGACAAATGGAAATCCTTACGTGAATCTCACGAGATGGCCAGGATCAAAATGAACAGTTCTTCATTTCCAGTGTGATTTATATATTTTTGCTTTAGGTAGAACTGAGAGCTTCAAGGTGGGTTGTCTTTGCCTGAGAATTTTCAACTAGCAAAAGGAAAATCACAAAAGAGGGACCGTATCTGGGAGCTCTCTCATGAATCCGCTCTCATGTCATGAATCATTCAATATTGTTTCTATGCCAAGCAGTCATAATGCTCCTCTCTGCAGCACTGGAGTTTCACACAAGGCTGGTTGCAGATAAGGGCACTTCAGCACGTGTCCAAGACGAGATATTGGCTTCCATTGTTCAGGGAGTTGATCTGCACTGTTCTGTCCTCACCACAGTACTGACTGATGCTTCTGAGAGCTGATTATTCTCACTTTGATTGTATTATTTTACGACTGGAAATTTTCCAGTGAGAGTTTGATGAGCACTCTCCATATTACCCAGTAGGAACTTCCCCTGCTGCTGCTTGTGTCTGTTGTGTACATCTGAGAAGGGTCCTACTTCATCTTCCCTGTTGCCTCATTATTTAGTTGAAGGCTGCAGTTAGATTCTCCTTTCAATTCTCTTTTCCAAGACCAACACAACTGGTTCCTTCAGCCTTTCCTCGCACCATGTGCTCCAGACTCTGGACCATCTTCCAGTGTCCTCCAGTCCTAATGCCAAAACCACTGAGCAAATTTCTTCACTAAATCAGTGAGAGGACACTGCTGATATAAACTTCCTTGCCCCAATGAAGGACATACCTGTCTACCTGTAACAAGAAAAGAGTAAAAAAAGGAAGTGTAAATAAGGCCTGTGACCTCATGGAGCTTCAACAAACAAATAGGACCTCTTGGAAGATGGATGTATTCTTCAGTCATCTTTTCAATCAATCAGAAAATTCAAACAGGTTCATGTAGCTGTTTGGGGAAGGTGGCTATAAAGCAGTTCCGGGCTCTGGTACAGGTTACCTTAGCAATTATAAGATAGATTCAGTATTTTGGTGCTGTGCCAATTTCTGAGCATCTATTTGCCTAATAAAGAAAGGATCCTCAGGAGATGGACGCATAGATTGCAATCTGAGCAATAATCCTTTACATGCTTGAGAATAAAACTTCGTAAAGCCAAAATAATATTTCTGTAGAGAAATGATGCCTGAAGAACTCTCCATATGTGCTGGCATATCTGTGAGGCTTGGAATGTGGCAAAAAATGTGGATTTCAGAGGAAAATTATTCACGTAGTGAAAGCGAATCATAGAATCGCTAAAGCTGGAAAAGCCCTCTAGGATCATCCAGTCCAACAATCCACCAGTGTTGCCTGCAACGCCACATATCTCTTCAACACCTCCAGGGATGGTGACTCCACCACCTCCCTGGGCACCCTGTTCTAAACACTGTGTTTTCTTGGGTTTTTTTTGCATTTTGTTTTTGAATGTCCAGGTATCCAGTTCCGTTTTCAATGCTAAAAGTGAGGTGATATCAAATGCCAAAGAGCAGAGAGAATTCCTGAACCCAAAGAAAGGATCTCACTTGACATGTACACCTTTCTTAGCCACAATAATTTCTCTGACAAAAAGACAGAATATTTGCTGAGTAAAAAAAAATGCAATTTAGGCAAACATGGATTATTCAGAAAAGTAAACATCAAGAAAAGACACTGCTGGCCCCAGAATAAATATCTGTAAATTTGCAGTAGGGAAAATAAGGTTTGAGAAGGTTTACAGAGGGAAGAAAAGCGTTATCTTTACTCACATAAGCAAATGGATCTGACTGTTGTACATCCACAGGGAGCCACGTTGCTGATGAGGAATGAGGTATTTTTACTTGGACACCACCCAGGACACAGCCACGTTAATGTCATTTCCCTTCTGAAGAGGATGAGTTCAGATGGTGGCTTCACTGTTGGTTAGAACTCACTTCAGCTGCTTTGACTGCTGCCCTTCCCATCTGCTGGCTGATGGCACTGCTTCAGCAGAGGCAGGTCCACGTCTGCTCCCAACTTCTTGAGAGCTTCAATGAGAACAATCAAATAATCCCATCTTTTCCTGGTTTTGTTTGGGATAGAGTTAATTTCATTCCCAGTCACTGGTACAGCGCTGTGTTTTGGATTTAGGATGAGGATAACAATGGAAACAAAAAAAAACCCCTCAAGATTTCAGCCTTTCTTCTGAAGCAATGGAATAAAAACCTGAGCCCTTTGAAATCAAATACCCAAAAGCTGCACCTTAGAGCAATCAGTAATCTAGCCAATGCTGCTGAGACTTCCACGTGCGATACTGGAGAATGAGATTTACTTCTCTCTGTACTGTGTTACCTCTGCCCCCTCTGGAGCTTTGGCTGCCTACGTGCCAAGGGCCCAAGGAAGAGCTGCATCACCACCTCGGCTCAGACAGCTGAAAGAATGATTGTGAGAAAGAGGGGTAAGAAAGTCTTAGACATATACATCATAGAGAACAAAATCAGAGAGGTGGGACTGCTGAGATGGAGAATGAGATGTCAGGGGGAAAAAAAAACGCTGCCATGGAAAGGTATAAAACCAACAAGAGAAACATTAGATGGGTCGGTGTCATCTGAATCACAGAATGGCTTGGGTTGGAGGCGACCTTAAGGATCATCCGATGCCAACCACCTGCTGTGGGCTGATTGCCAACCAGTAGATCATGCTGCCCAGGGCTCCATCCAACCCAACCTTGAATGCCTCCAGAGATGGGGCTGAACTAAGGGCCCACTCTGGCGAGCTGCAGAGGTCACCCAATGGCTGCCTGGCCGGACATGACTTTGGTTTCTCATTGAGCTTGCAAGCAGATTAAAGCTTAGCCTAGTTATTTCCCAGCTTTCCTTTGCATACATTAGCAACTAAATAATTGCTTCATACTTTGAAGCTGTATATCACCGTCTTGCAGAGTCATTTTGCACACAGCTAAAGGTATCCAAAGAAAAGCACCCAAAAAATAATGATTACATCTCTAATTTGAGGAAGAGAGAACAGAACTGACATTTTGAACAAATGATGTTCTAGCCACATGGTTTTCTCTGGAAAACAGATATTTAGGTTCCTATGAAATGTTGGCTTTGAAATGAACTGAGATATGCTCACAAAAACATGCTATTGGAAACTCTTCAGCTTCCTGATTTGTACCTTTGGAAAGTAGGCACGATGTGAAAAGGAAAAATGCAATCTGCCATGTGAAAGTCAAATAAATGGATGCAAAAAGGAAGCTTAGTAAAGCTGTCTTTGTGTCCCACAGCCCAAGGAAAAGCCCAGATCTTCTCAAAGGTCCTCACTCAGCATCAAATTGCTGCAGATGTACCTGAGCTAAACCGATGTACAGCTACAACTGCTCTGACAACATGAGTCTGCAGACTGAGCATCACCACCACACTTCTGTGACTCTGTCAACCTTGCCAACACCGACATATTTTTTTCCTAGTGTTAAACTGAGAAGTAGACTCATTTCAGAGGCTCCTTTATCTGTAGATCTGCCTGTCTCACTGGTGCACACTCATAGCATCTCTGGGTATGTGCACAAATTCCCTCTCTGCATGAGCTCTCCCGCCCCCCACCCCCAAAAATGATAACATATCTCAAAGAATAGTGGCATTATTTTTCTAAGCGGAACACTCAACACAGGATATTAAATACAGCACTGATTTCGACCTTATAAAGCACGAGTGAAATGAGCTGTAGCTGTTACAAGGCAAGAAAGGTCCGGGTGACCAAACTCAGAGAAGGAAGAAGCGTATGTCTGGAGATTGGTTTGCGCCCCAAAACTGTCTCCTTTTCCACGTCAGTCTAAGAAAGCCACCAGCCACAACCTTTTTCTATATGGAAGCAATGCTTGTGAACAATATGGAACATCTATGGGCCGTGGCACAGCAGAGCAATGACTGCAGCGAGCGAATGCTCTGCTCCTATTGAGGGACTGACAGCACAGCAGTGAGACAGCTCACGATGGCCACAGCCCTGAGCCCATCTTGAGTTCTGCTGCAGAGCTCTGCAAGATTTCCTGTAAGCTTCCCTTGCCCAAGGGCAGAATTTGTTCTTCAGCTGGAGATGTAAAAGACCAACCTCTTTCCTTGCACATTATATCGCACCAAACGCATTTCCACCCACGAAACAACACCCACATTGTTTGGAAGGAGAATGAACTGAGAGGCATCTTCTCGAGCTTTTTGAAGAGAAGCTATTGTAGCTGCGGCGGTCTTGTTCCATCTCCAGGGAATTCTGGCGGCTCAGAAGATTCACTCGGTGTCCTCTCCCAGCCTGGAAGTCAACTGATGCTGTAGGAAGCGATCTCTTTTATTTTACTCATTTATTTCTGTATCAGATTCACACCACGGTGGGGCAGTTTGAAAGTTCCCTCTAACTCCAGGTGAGAGCTCGGCTGTAAGCTCTGGGTGAGAGGCTGCAGCTTTCTGACTTACACAACACGCAGCCCCTCCAGTGTTAAAAATGCATCCTTACAAGGGAGGGATGCTGCTATTCCTGGGCACAGCCAGCAATCAGAGGGGCTGAAGGAGGGTCAAAATGGTTGAGAGCATGAAATTCCTTCCAAGCCTGAGCTCAGGGCAGCTACAGCAGACTTGTACTCAAAGTCACACAATTCCTGAGCATGAATGAGTCCCAGCCCATCACGCAGAGATAAGGTGGTGGAGATGGCAGAGCCTGGCTATCCGCGGTAGTAAGTGTTCAAAAAACATGAGATTAGCTGTTTCTTGAAAATAATCCAATATGTAAATTAGCTGCCAGGGGGAAATGGAGACAGCTGGTTGGCAGTGTCTAATTTAGTATCTTTTTACGGCCAAATGATACAGCAAAGGAGCTTTGACTTTATCACTGCTGTTTCAAGACTTTGGCTCTACCTGAACTGCAACTGATGTCATCTACTGGGACTTGTGCAAGGCCTTTGGCACGGTCCCACACCACATCTGATTCGGTGAGATACGGATTTGAAGGGTGGGCTGTTGGGTGGATGAGGAGTTGGTTGGATGGTTGTGGCCAAAGGGTTGTGGTCAACGGCTCTGTGTGCAGGTGGGGGCGGTGAGGAGTGGTGGCCCCCAGGGGTCCATCTCAGCACCGGCGCTCTTCAGCATCTTTAGCAATGGCATCAGTGATGGATTGAGTGCACCCGCAGCACTTTGCTGATGGCACCGAGCTGAGCGGTGCAGCTGATACAGCAGAAGGGAGGGATGCCAGCCAGAGGGACTTGGATGGGATTGATAAGTGGGCCCGTGTGGACCTGATGAGGTTCAGCAAGGCCAAGTGTGAGGTGCTGCACCTGGGTCTGGGCCATCCAGGTGTGTGTACTGCTGTGGGGGAAGAACTCTGCTATGGAGAAAAGCTGAGGGAGCTGGGGGTGTTCAGTCTGGAGAAGAGAAGGCTGTGGGAGACCTCGTTGTGGCCTTCCAGTACTTTAAGGGAGGGAAACAGGAGAGAGAGTGACTTTTTACACGGGGCAGTGATAGGATAAGGGAGAGTGGTTTTAAACTAAAGGAAGGGGAATTCAGATCAGATGTCGGGGGAAGTTTTCCCTCAGAGGGCGGTGAGGCGCTGCTGCCCAGAGCTGCGGGTGCCCCATCCCTGGAGGTGCTCAGGGCCACGCATGGGCCCGGGGCAGCCCGACCTGGCGCTTGATGGGCAGCCCTGCCCGCAGCAGGGGGCCTGGAACTGGACGGTCTGTGTGCTGTGATTCCGTGGCTCTATGACAGAGCTCGTGCGGGGCCACTCCTTGGGAGGGAGACAAACCAGACCAACCCCGTCCTCACCCCTCCCCGCCGCCCATGGCGGAGCAGCCCCACCGTTCGGCGCTCCGCAGCCTGGGACGGCGGCTCCGAGCCCTCCGCGCGGGCTGTGGCCCGGCCCCCGGGGCTGAGCGAACCGCCACGCCGCCGCGCCGCGCCCGAGGAGAGCCGGGCCCCGCGGCGGAGCGGAGCGGCGCTAGCGCGGCGGAGTCGGGGCCGCCGCTATTTAGGGCGGGCGCGGCCGGAGCCGCCACAGCACGGAGAGCAACGGCGGGAGCGCAGGTGAGCGCCGCGCCGGGCGAGGCCGGGGGAGTACCGACGGGGCGGGCAGCGCTGCGGTTCCGTTCCGTTCCTTTCAGTTCGGCCCGGCCGGGCGGAGGGCACTCGCGCTGCCCCGGTGAAGTTGGCTCCCGCACCCGCTGAGGGGAGCAGAGCCGCGGGGTCCGCCGCCGCTGCCGCCGCCGCCTCCTCCTCGCGGCCGCTCTCTCCCCGCTGGCCGCGGCTCGGGGTCCCGGGGCGCACCGCGCTGCCGGAGGGGGATGCGGGGGGTGGGGGGGGGAGGCAGGCCGGGAGCTGGCAGAGGAGGCGGGCGGGGAGGGGTGAGGAGCGCCGGACGTGGACGGGAGCGCGAGTTTATCCCATACGGACGCGTTGCTCTCGCGGGCGGATCGGAGTTTTGATTATAGGATGGCTTCAGTTGGAGGGGACCGTGGGGCCTCCCAGCCCCAACCCTGCCATGGGCTGTGTGCCCCCACCAGGTCGGGCTGCCCAGGGCCCCATCCATGGGCTCAGGCACCTCCGGGGATGGGGCACCTTCTGCTCTGGGCAGCACTGCCAGCGCCTCGCTGGCCTCTAAGTGAAGAATCTCTCCCTGACGTCTAATCTCAATCTCCCTTCTTTTAGTTTAAATCCATTCCCCTTTGTTGGGTCGCTATCTGCCTGTGTAAAATGTCACTCTCCCTCCTTTCTTCCTTTGTCACTCTCCCTGTTCTTCTTCCTTTGAGTTCTGGAAGGCCACAGTGAGGTCTCCCAGGACCTTCTCCAGGCTGAACACCTCCAGCTCCCTCAGCCTTTCTCCACACCAGAGGAGCTCCAGCCCTCTCAGCATCCTTATGGCCTCCTCTGTGTCTGCACCTACAGCTCCACATCTTTCCTGTGTTTGGGGTCCCAGATTTGTATGCAGTACTGCAGGTGGGACCTCATGAGGGCAGAGCAGAGGGGACAACCCCCCCCCCCCCCCCCCGCCCGCCCAGTGCCATCCCTCTGCTGATGCAGCCCAGGGTACTGTTGGCCTTCTGGTCTGCAAGTGCACACTGCTGCTCATGTCCAACTATTCTCCACCAGATCCCCACGGCCTTCTCAGCATGGTTGCTCTCAAGTTCTCCCACACACACCTGGGATTGCCCTGACTCAGGTGTAGCACCTTGCATGGCTTTGTTGAACCTCATTAGGTTTACGTGGGCCCAGATCTCAATCCTATCCAGGTCCCTCTGGCTGACATCCCTTCCTTCTATTGTATCAACTGCACCACTCAGCTCAATGCCATCAGCAAAGTGCTGAGGGTGCACTCAATCCCCTCATCAATGTCATTGGTAAAGATGCTGAGGAGCACCAGTCACTGTTGAAGTTATTGCACATCTCCTCCCCGCAGCTGTAGGGGGATGTTTGGTAAATGGATTAAACCACTTTGAAAGCATAGTTTTGGTGTGAATTGATCGGAGGGAGCTCTGGGTGCCCACATTTCAGCTGTCTGTCACACTGCAGTGCTCCCAGCCTTGTCCCTCCCCATCCCAGCGTGTACCCAAGTGACCCAGCTGCCTGGCCTCTGCCTCAGGTGCAGTTTAGCCAAGCATCACCACTATTCAGGTGCTCCCTGTACCTGCACAGGTGTGATTTGGGTAGTATGGTTTGGTTGCAGTTGGACTTGATGATCTTTAAGATCTTTTCCAACCCAAGCAATTCTGTGATTCTATGGTGGCATCAAAGATAGGCATTGTCTTATGCATGTTCCTCACTGAGGCTGTGGTTAGGCTCTAGAACAGACTCCCCAGGGCAGCCTCAAGCTGTCAGAGTTCAAAAAGTGTCTGGACAACGCTCTCAGAATTATGGTCCAATTTTTGGGTGGTCCTTTTTGGAGCTTGGACTCGGTGATCCTTATGGGTCCCTTCCAACGTGAGATATACGATGATTCCATGATTTGTAGTGCCTAGATGAAAGCCCTTGTGTGGAGCCAATGCACTGTCACTGTATGCCACAAGTTGCAGCGAACAATGGATGGGAACCACTTTTGGGGATGGGTTTTGGCACTGCTGCAAGGAGTGGCTGCAGAATTAGAGGATGGCCAAGGATGAGGTCTCCAGCCCTGTGCTCATGAGGTGGCCCTGATTTTTCCAGTATGCAGTAGGCATGAGGCTTTCAAGCCAAGGGCTGCAAGGAGATTTGAGTTTCCCCTGAGAGACCACAGCTGTGAGCCTGACATAAACCCCAGGGGAGGAAACTTCCTTCATAAACATTCCCAAAAGCTGTGGGAGGGTACCTTTGTCAGCAGTTGTAACTTCTGCATTGTTGTGCTGGTGTCGATGGGTTGTGAAGCGGGTCATTACAGGCTGAGATGGAGGTTTCTCAGGACAGATCTGCTTTTGGTTTTTTGTGTTTGCCCCAAAGTAAGATGGCATGATAACAGAGGACTCAGGCTGTGCATTGTGTGCTCTTCTTAAATACTGAAACGGACAAGTATCGAACAGCCAGTCTGTTTTTCGTATTGACCCTAAGGTTTGTTTTTTTCCCAGATCCTTCTGGTTTCAGAACAGTGTCCTCCCGGAGACATCACTCTTTTGCTTTTCCTGAAATCACAGATCGTTGTGTCGTCTTTGAGCCAATGGTCACTCCCTGTGTCACACCTCTGATAGGCTCCAAGGAGGTAGAAATAGAGCCCATGTAATGCAGGCATGTGTGAATAAACGTCTGAGAATCAGAAAATGGAAAAATCCAGCCTGCTGTGCTGTGAACGATGCTGGTTTGCAGCTTTCTTAGGGTTCTGTAAAGTATATTTTTAAACGAAGCACGTCAGAATGCAGGAAGATGTGCTGGGTGGGTCTGGCTGCTCGCAGCATCTTACACAGACAGCATGATGGCAGAGAACAAAAGTCAGTGGCAAAGATGCCATTCTGGTCTGTGCATTGCAAGAAGGCACGGTTGACCTGGAGCCATTTTTATTGTAGAAGTTGTCCTGCATACAGCTCTGTGCAGCCATCCTGATGTAAAAAGTTACCATAAAAAATGGCTTGGTCTTTACTCTGCCTTTTGAGGAAAGACAGCATGGGCAGCGCACTTGGGTATGCGTGTCAGGAGAGACATCCTTCAGAGTGCACAGATCAGAACCCGCTTCTGTGGTTCCCCAGGGCTGCAGTGTGTGATGTCTGAGGTGCACCTGTCTGTCCTGCCTGCTCCCATCCTGCACATCACTCCAGGAGCACTGAGGGGAATTTACCTCCTTTACCATCTCTGAGCTCACTGTAAGTCGGAGAGCTCGGGGAGTTTGTTCTAAATCAGGGGAAAATAATTATCATTATTATGCTGTAAGTACTGTAATAAGGAATGTTTCCATGCCTGAAGAGCACTTAGCTGGTCAAACATAGGAATGTTGCTTCATAGTGCCTTATAGATGTTGAGGAATAAAAGGAGCAAACACTGAATATTTGGGGATGTTGTGTCTGTATGGTAGGGAGTGAATAATAAGGCAGCATAATGAAGATCACCATGCAGTGAGAGGTGAGGGCTGAGAATTGGTGGACATGAGAAAAAAAGCTGCTGTTGTTGGTGCAGAAGCAGTCTGTCAGGATAGAGAGCATTTTGGTAGTCCTCCTACAAGGCATAGCCATGGAAGTGTTCCTTCCTCCTGGTCCTGCTCTGAAGTGGTGGGGACTGGGAGCCCTGGCTTCCCAGTGGCAGCTGTTATAAACAGTCGTGGCATTCCTCACCAGTCTGTGCTTGAAGACAATAACAGTCATCTTAATTTCTCTGCTTGTGTGGAGCACCGCAGGACCACAAAGCTGAGTCCTGACCACTTCCAGATCCGAGTGGTAACGTTCTGTAGCACTACCACTGCCTTGGATTCCTGTTTTTCACTGTTGTACTCAGGGGAAAAGGTGCTTTCCAATCCACTTTGCTTCCCCGATGCTGGATTGCTTGGAAATTGCATTTCAGAAAGATGGTTTGATTTGTCCTTAACATCTCTGTCATGGAAAGTTTTTACGGTGTCTCCAAACAATTCCTTTAAGAGCTTCGCTGCTCTGCCAGGTTTCCCCAGCAGCAGCAATGTGCCTCTCCCTTCAGTAGAGCAGCCATAGCCCTGGGGAATGGGCTTTTCCTTATGCTCTACAGGAGGCTTTCATGCATATGAAGACTGTTGAACATTTCCTTCAGCTGTGTCCTTTCTGGCCCAGACATCCCTGTTAATTCAGTTTATTCTCATAGATCTACTTTTCTGATAATTCTCACTGCTTTCCTCTGTCCTCTTTCTATGTAGCCCATATCTTGGGAATGCAGCGCCCAGGGCTCAATGAACACAGGGTTCCTGTTTGTCCAGAAAGAACAAAATAAGACCTATGTGAGGTTCTTTTCCGAGTTACACATCTGCCAAAGTCTTTGCCACTTGGAAGGGGTGTCAGATTGCTGATGCTGCTGACGGTACCTCTTGGTCCTACAGTGCAGAGCTGGTTATTCTGCATCATGCAATAGGGCAGCTGCTTGTTTCTTAAACACAAATTTAACCTTCTTACTCCTGCGTGCTGAAATCAGCTTGTATCACCCATAGAAGCATGCCATCCACTTCGTTAACCAAGCCATTACTGAAAGCAGTGCTGACTGCTGTGCCTCCCATCACAGCAGAGTGCATTCTGCATGGTGTTGGTAAGGCTCTGAGTGCTCTCTGGCACGTCTGCTTGCGTGCTCTGGATGAGGTCATTCAGCCAAATGTTGATCCCGTTTTCTTCCTGAATTGCCTCCAGGCTAGAGTGTATGGAGGTACAAGGTGAATGAATACTTCTTCCAGGAAGTGTAAGGCCGTACTTCTGCACGTGTGCATATTGACTTTATTTACCAGGTGGGGGAGTGCTGCATGAGTGATCAGTGTGCTGCCTTCTGAAGCCACCTCATTCCCTGTGTTGGCAACATGGGGGGAGATGGGGAGCAAGGGGCACAAGCATGCTATGATTTATTGTTTATAGTTAGGCTTTTCAATTCTACCCTCATTCTACTGCTCAGGGAGGTGGTGAAGTCACTGTCCCTGCAGGTGTTCAAGAACTTTGGGAATGTGGTATGTAGGGACGTGGCTTCGTGGGGAGTGTTGGTGGTAGTTGGATGGTTGTATTGGATGATCTTAGAGGTCTTTTCCAACCTTAATGTTTCTATGATCATACCTCCTGTTTTTAAGTCATGTCTGCAGATAGTGGGACATCACCCAATGCCTTTCAGATGTCTCTACAGGCAAAGCTGTAGGATACTGGATTGGAAAAGAGGACAGGCAAGGAAAAATAGCTAAAGCATGAAGGTAAAACTCAGTGCATGTGGATGGCCCTGAAAAATCCTGATGGACCCCATGCTCAGAGTTGGAGTCTCATGGGAATGGCTGCGCACACTGAAACCAGGTTAAAGAAAGCATCATCAGATGCTCTGCAGAGCACAGCACAGTGCTGAACTGAGCACAGACAGTCTAGGGGGAATCTGCAAGAGTTTTTTCTTTCTTTATATCTCTTTCCAGCATTATAGACTACAGCTGATTTTAAAAGGGCCAGTGCTTAAGCACTGATTCCTTTGGATGCCATGGTCTTTTTCAGAGCACTCTGTGTCAGCCTAACTCCCATTGCTTCCACTGAATGAACACCAGCATTTTGCATACTTACAAGTAAAGGAAATAGAGCACCATTAAACACTTGGGGAAAATCCTGTATTTCAGAACAGTTTAGAGGCACTCTATGCCTCCAGACATCATCTAAAGGATGTTGTAACAGTGATACATCATCCCTTTCTCAATGGATTTCAGTATATTGGCTCAGGATACCTCTGGTGCTGATCTCCCATCAGGTATGAAGGGAAGAATTGTGGGCTCCTTTGGGGTATGGGCTCACACAACCTCATCTCTATGTGCTGATGTGCTGAGCTTCATAGGGAGGTTTGGTTACCCAGATGTGCTTGGAAGTCCCTCACCTACATCTGAGTAATGGTCTGAAATCCCCTTAGAGGAGAGAAATCGGATTCATCACTTTGTAAGCAACCATATGATCTTTTCTCCCATGAAGTAACTGAAGTCAAGTGATGGACTGATGTCTGTGATGTGCACTGCTCAGTGGTGTGAATCTCATTTGTCACATTTAATCTCACACTGCACCATATCTCATCAGCCCTCACAATTCCACTCCTTATATGATGTTGAGTAATAATGGGAGTGGAAATTTGAGGACAAAAATTATTAACTGGAGGTTTTGCATTGTGCATGTTTGTCATCAGACACTGCAAGGCTGATGGAGGGCAGGTAATGCTCTCAGGACTAAGTGGCTCCTGCTTCCTCTAAAGAAGCTCTTGGTGATGTACTGTAGAGGATGTTTCTGTGCTATAGCATCTACCAGCATTACTGCTTGCTAATTTCCAGCCTTTTTTTGTGGTTATTGCAGAACCATAGCATGGTTTGGGTTGGAAGGGGACTTTATTCCAACTCTGGTTGTGGGAAGGGACATCTCTCACTACATCAGGTTGCCCAAAGCCCCCTCATAAGGCACATTGAGTTGCAAGGTGTAGCAGCAGTGGGTTGGAGAGCTTGTGTGTATGTGGACAAGAGAGAGAAAACATTGATATTTCCTTGAAAGCTGAGCAAAAATATTAAAAACTGTATGCCTGAATTAAGAAATGCTGAAGAAGTCATCTTAGAGCAAAAAAAATTAAGGTCAGGGAGGTGCAAACTAGCTATGGCTTCTGCTTGCAGGATATGGCAGTGTATGCAAATAATATAAAGTAATTTGGTGTTGATGCAAACAAAGTACTCCTGAGATCTCAGAAACATCCTGAATAATCAGAATAACCAGTCTGGCCAGTAGCACTGCGTGCTGCTCCCTAAACACATGAGAAATTCAGGTGCAAACTACGCTGCTGTTGATTGAGCTGCGTGTCTAAAGACGTTTTAATCATTAATTCTGCTAACACACGTCCCTGATGCGGAGCAAATCGGGTTCCTGTGGTCCACTCAAGCTTATGATCCATGCTTGAGTGGAAAACAAATGAGCAATTGCAATTGTGCTCATTGCTCTCTCCCATGGACATGTTTGCAGGTTGCCCTTGTTTTGCTCTTAGTTTTGTCATTGTACCCAGTGT
Source organism: Gallus gallus (assembly GCF_016699485.2). NCBI lineage: Eukaryota > Metazoa > Chordata > Aves > Galliformes > Phasianidae > Gallus > Gallus gallus. The sequence continues at coordinate 2,010,701 of NC_052554.1, forward strand.
TGAAATCAGCTCCTCATCATATGAACATACTTACTCCATTCTAGATTACTTTCTTTGCAAGGTGCAAACTGCTCATTCATGTGGTTCACTCGCTCATGTGCATTGGATAGCAAATAACAGTACTCGCATTGCTGCTCTTAAACTATCCCTTCCCATTTTTGTTCATCTTCTTTCTTTATGCTGGCAATTTGGCAGCCGTTCCAGTACGCAGTGCTGCCTAATCCTACTTACAGTGCAAGGTACATATGCCTGTTATTTTCCTATCAGGTTTATTCTCTCTCATCTACAGCTTTTGCAAAATGTTATCCTTTCCTGTATGCATTTCAGACAGTTTAATCCAGAGCCAGGATTCTGGTTAGGGTTATTGTTACTTTGGAAGCATACTCAGTCCTTCACACCAATGCATGCAAACCATACAGTCATAACCCCATTTTACTGATGTTACCAAGCTTTAACTTCTACACAGGTTCTGAGTTTCCTGTGTAGTACACTGTGGGATTACTTTTTCTCCCAGAAGCTGCATCCTGCTTTGATTATGATCTATGCACTGTCCAATTCCTACAGCTTCTTGAGCACGTGCTGGGATCTGGTCTCAAAGTGGCACTCTACAAGCACTCAGATGCCACTTACTGGAGTCAGTTGTCCCACAGCTACAAGAACTGGCTCAGAAATTGCTCCCTCTTTTGACTCCTCCTGTGAATGTCTCTTTCAAGTGTGCAATTATTGCTAGGAGTGCCATCTGCTGTTGCTTCGTTGCTTGTCCAGGTTTCAGTGTGATAGAACCTACCTCGTTTATTTTGGCAAGATAGCAGATTCAGCATTTAAATGAAAAACTAAACCCAGATATGAAAAGACAGAAGAGCAGATGGATTTTCAGTCATCTCCTGAAACGCAGCTCTGTTCTCAGCCATCCCTTTGCAATTCCCTGTGTTGTTACGCAGCCATGGGGAAAGAATGAACTCTGATTCCTCTCAGTCAGCCTGAAGTCAAAGGAAACATTTTTCAACGTCTTAAAAGATGTTTCATCTTGTTCCCTTCTTTTTTTTCCCTGCTCCATTCATTGAAAGAGCAAAGTCTGTATTTCCATTTCAGTCTATTTTTTCATGCACTTTTTGCCTCTCTCCAACCCAGATCTGCACAGCCACACCAAAGCATTCTCTTTGCCTCTGAGCATTCTCAGAAGCTGTTTTTGGTTGCACCATACGGTGGTTCTCAGCAAAAACCATCCTGTTCTCCAGAAATGGCAGCGGGGCTCTGAACAGACAGGAATGTGCGTGACTTTGGTTGCACTGAAATCTTCCCATCTCCCCTGTCTGCCGTGCTGGGCTGCAGTTGAGGTGTGCGGTGTCCACGCGATGGCACTCTGTCACAACCATCTTTTGGTGCTGTTAACCTCGTGTTTGCCAGCATGCTGCTTGGAGCTGAGCATGGAGCTTCACCAGAAGCACAGCCCTGCCTTGCTGCTTTCCCATTGCTGTGCTACTTAAACTGCAAAGCTGAAGCACAAAGCGCCTTCGCAGAGCTGTCTGGCTTTAGGTAAGCACCTCGGATTATGATAACACTACTATTAACATTACTGATGATAACAGTGGTTATCACCGACAGCTAAAATGTTTTTTCACTCTGGATACGTACCTCTCTTCACCTTCAAGACCATGAACTGTGCTCACCCTTTGCCTGCTAGATCCTCAGATCTTTCCAGGATACCAAAGCATTATTACACACCTTCCTAGGAACCACTGAATGTGTGGACGAAGGACCTGAGCAAAAGGTCCCTCCCTGTGCAGCGTTCAGCACTTTTGATGGTGGATGAATGAGGGATGCAGTCGTCACAGGTCATGGCACTGGTAAAGGAGAGAGGCAGTTGCAGAGGGCAGCCCCAGTCTGCCTACTGCCATGGTATGTTGTGATACCACCTTCCTTTCAGGCACCTGGAACTGAAAACATACCCACATCCTATGGCCAAGGGCACCAGGTGACACCCAAGGAGAGTGGCCAAAGAACCCTCATCCAAAAAGGTTTCCATCTTGAGAGTGGGAAGTGAAAACACACCGAGTCCTGCCTGGTAGAGATCAAACCAGAGGGACCACCGTGGCTGCTGCACCTCAGCACTGCAAATATAACTTCATATGCTACCCAGACTGTAAAACTGCACGTAGTGAAGACAAGAATGCTGTCTAGAGATGGTAACTCCTGTTTCTACCCACTGCTTCTCTTCTCCTGCTCCAGAAGTCATTTAAGCCCTATGCTGGCAACACGTTCCACTGGAAGATTGCTGTCAGCTGAATGTGCCCCGTCGTCCTTTTGGGCTCACAGTATTCCAGGATGAGCAGCTCTTGTAAATGCATTTCTGTTCTTTTTTTCCTTACTAAGTAGCTACCTGTTTGACCTGGAAGTTGTCTGTATTGCTTAATTTAGTGCTTGCTCTAGATTTCTTTCTTTGCAACGGGTGTAGTCTAAGAAAACTAACTTTTTCTTTCTCTGTTTTTCAACAGGAAATTCATTTGTCTCCATTCAGGATTTTCCCTTAGTTGAATAACAGGTAACTTAATAATTAAATTATTGGAAAGGCATTCATTTTAGCTTGATGATAACTAATGTTTTTTACATACTAATATAATAATTCTAGCTGTAATACTATCACTATTTTTTGTATCAGCAGTATTGACTGTCAACTCACGCAAACTAAGCACAAAGTCTCTAAAACAGGCATCGCAGGGAATTACATTCAAAGGAGCTTCTAAAAGTAGATTTAGAATCTCCGATTCCTAAAGATACACGCGTGCATGTTCTTAGCAGTGCATTGAATTTAACATTCATTTATAGTATATGAGGTTATATTATTAAACAAATGCATAGATCTTTGCAATAGCAGGGCTATGAGTTCTACCAGAGCTTTATGGCCGTGCATATATACCCCAAGGCACTGCCTGTCAGTTTGGTCAGTGGAGCCCAGGAGATTGTGACTGACTGAACTGGATCACCTTTCTGTTTAGGTGCTACACTGTGAGTGTTTATTTATTTAGAATATTACAAAAATATTTTGCAGTTCTGCACATTATACCCTGCTGTGGCACTTTACTGCTTCTTAGGGAAGAAATGCTTTGACTGGTTGTTTTGCAGAAGTCTGTAGTCCCTGGTGATAATTTATCACATAGGGAATATATTTTCATGTCAGCACAGTGAATACCCAAGATAAAGTTCTAAGCAGGGAACAAAAATGAATATTGCTAATCATTCTGTTTCATATTTCTGGTTTAGGTTTTCTCCTGTGTGGGATGTGTGATCAGCCTGGTGCTCAGGTAAAGAGATTTCTTAGGCTGTAAAAGCAACAGCTCTGAAATGAGCTATTGAGTCAGAGAATCAAAGGGATGGTAATAGGAAAATGAAAAAGAAATCAAGAATATAAAGGAAAATTATCACAGATAAAGTAGGTTGACATTTAGCAACCCTGTCTGATGAAGAGAATCCAGGATAAGTTTTCAAGTGGAACCTTTATTTCTGGCCAAAATGAATAACAGATCTTCACAATCAGGTAGCTGTAAGCCAGAGAGCTCAATGCAACTCAGGTTGTCCAAGGTACAGTGAGATCAAGAAGGGTGTTTAACCTCTATTTAAAATACTTAAAACTCCCTTTACACCCACCAACTGTAAGACAGCTGTTGTGATGTAGTTTCCTAAGAGCCCTGATGGGTAACTGTGTATTCATAAACCTGAAGTCTGTACTTGGCTGGTTTGCAGAAAATATCATGAACAGTACAATTAGTGCACATACAGTAAATACTGTCTTCTGTGGAACAGTGAAATTGGCTTTTGTAAAGGTAAGTTTTGCCTCACAAAACCACTGAATGAAGTCGTGGAGTATACGGATTGGTTGATGTCCAGTTGATACAATTACTTGGATTTCTCAAGAGACTTTGGATAAGGTTCTTGGCCAGAGATTCTTAAAGAAGGTAAATAAGGAAAGCTCAGACTACCAGTGATCTGGAAAGTGTGAGGACTGAGGTGAGACAAAGCTTTTCAAGTATTAAAAGAAAGGACTGACTGTGCAGAGTTGCAAAGAATGTTAGGTAAAACATGGGAGTTCAGTACAGGGAGATGCAAAAAATGAGCACACAGGAAAAAAAAATGCTGATGTTACCACTTATGCCTTTGCAATTATATTAATTGGGACTGTTTAGTGGAAATGTCAGATCAGTGGTTTGATGATGGAAAAAAATAGCTCTCAGGAACTGTGGGGAAAGAAACTGAGAGCAGGAAAGACCACTATGCTGCATGTTCATCTTTGGGTCATCTCTGCTGGTGTAGATTGTTATAAGCATGGAATGCAGCTCTTGTTCATCACTGGTGAAAATGCTCAGCTAATGATGGTGGATATACTGAAAAATAGTGTTCTGTAGGTGAGAATTTGGTCTATCAAATAGACTTACTGAGCTCAGTGTAGCTGTTGTATTTTTCACTGAAATAAGTAGGAGGCATTACTTTTGGAGCAGCCTACCTATATGCAGCTCAAGCAAGCCAACAGGTTGGACACCCATGCATTGAACCTTTGCTCAGAGTCACAAAAATGGACATTAAGAAGAGCAGTTGGTTGAAGAGAGTAATAGTTCACTATGAAATATGTGACTCTTCTTGGTCCCTTATTGAAAAAATACACCTATAAAGAAACAGCATCTCTGAAAGTAGCTCTGAATCACAGAAGGTGGATGTTTACAAAAACAAAACAACCAATCACAGAAAACCAGAAAGCACTGTGCACAGTGTTAGGAGCTCGAGAGAAGCTGTTTGACACGTTGGTGTTTCATGTGGGATGGACTTGCTCTACAGATTCCCCACCACGTGAGTCTCAGTTCTTTGTCAAATTCTGTGAAGCTGTGCAGGTTATTGCTGTTAGAGGCATTTCAGCTCCGTGGTTGGGAGGAAGCTGGCCTGGGGGTTATGTTTGTGAAGTTCAGTGTCTCTGTTGTTAGCCCTGGGGATGTGCTTTAGAACTGTTCATGACCCACATTTGGGATCTCTATCAAGAAAGCATGGGCTGCCATAAGTAAGTGATGTTCTGGTACTCGTGGGTGGGTCTGACAGAAAGATCTCAATGAAATTTGTTCTAGGATGTTCTCTTCAGGTTTGTAAAGATTTCAGTTTCATGAAGTAAATCTAAAGAAATATATGGAATGTCTGTTTGTATACTGCCACAGCTCAACTTCCACAAATCCTCTATCACCATTGTGGACTAAAATATTCACTTTCTTTTTGCAGATCCCTTTAGCCAGCCCTACTCTTCCTCTTTCAAGGGAAGCACCACCTGTCATTGCAGTCATTCACCGTGTGCATGACTGGGAGCATCTCAGTACATGGCACATTCAGTGAGCTTCAGCACCAATGCACTGAGTTCTGGTTCCCAATACAGCATTTCAAGACTGGATGTTTGTTGAAGAGAAAGCCAGAATGGTCTGGAGGAATAAACAAGAACAGAGCTCTGCACGGTTCAGAAACAGGTCCTGATCTACAGATCTGGCAGAAATTAGGTTTACATCAGGAATCCAGGCAGTATTGTGTTACCTTTTGGGTACTCTACCAGTAGAAATCTTCATAAATACCAGAAGTGTGACATTCAGATATTAGAGTGGAAGTGAAGATACTCTTGAGGATAGCTGTGTCCCAAACATCAGGGCATAGGTTACATGTCCAGATGTTTCTATTTCAGCCTCTCACTTTCCAGTATTGATTTATGCAGCTGCTGTTTTCAACAACTTGGTTTTTCTTCAGCGTTGGGGTCTAGTATGAGAAGTTGTAATTCAGTAAAAAGGTGAGCATCTTTCTTCAACATCCTGGAAATATTATATTGAAAACTGAAATCAGGACGGAGGATGACTCAGTATAACCTCTCAGCAGAGTTATCTTTCCAGAGCTCAGCAAATAAGTCATTAAATTTTACTGAACCACCACTGGCCGTGGATGAAAGGACACTGTTAGGGCTGAAGATATCCCTGTCGGTCCTTCTGTCTGTCATAACTTTGGCAACAATCCTTGCAAATGTTTTTGTTGTTATTACAATTTTTTTGACTAGAAAGCTCCACACACCTGCAAATTACCTCATTGGCTCCTTGGCAGTAACAGATCTTTTAGTGTCTGTCCTTGTGATGCCCATCAGTATCGCTTACACTGTCACCCACACGTGGGCCTTTGGCCAAGTGCTGTGTGATATCTGGTTATCATCAGACATCACGTGCTGCACAGCCTCAATCCTACACCTCTGTGTTATTGCACTGGACAGATACTGGGCTATCACAGATGCTTTGGAATATGCCAAACGCCGGACTGCTGGCCGAGCAATGCTCATGATCGCTGTGGTTTGGATGATCTCCATTAGTATTTCTGTGCCACCATTTTTCTGGAGGCAAGTGAAAGCTCATGAAGAAATCGCGAAGTGTAATGTGAACACAGATCAGATTTCCTACACGATTTATTCCACCTGTGGAGCTTTCTACATTCCAACTGTGCTCCTCCTAATATTATACGGTAGGATTTATGTAGCAGCTCGATCCAGGATCCTGAAGCCACCCTCACTGTATGGGAAACGATTCACTACTGCACACCTGATAACTGGCTCTGCTGGGTCTTCCCTCTGCTCCATTAACGCAAGCCTTCATGAAGGGCATTCCCATTCCGGTGGATCCCCGATATTCATCAACCATGTTCAAATAAAACTTGCAGATAGTATTCTGGAAAGGAAAAGAATTTCTGCTGCAAGAGAAAGGAAAGCCACCAAAACTTTAGGCATCATTCTAGGAGCTTTCATTTTCTGCTGGCTGCCGTTCTTCGTCATGTCCCTCGTCCTGCCCATCTGCCAGGACGCATGTTGGTTTCATCCCATCCTGTTGGACTTCTTTACGTGGTTAGGTTACTTAAACTCATTAATCAACCCCGTCATTTATACAGCTTTTAATGAAGAATTTAAACAGGCTTTCCAAAAACTAATACATTTCAAGAAGTGCTCATCTTGATCCTCTTCTGTTGCATTACTGACCTTTGCACAATCTTGCAGCCTCCCCTGAGATTTTCTGTGCTTTGATTCCTGGGTGCAGAGTGGTGATCTCCATCCCTGTGGCTGCCCTGTGCTGTGCATGGAACAGGGAATGTCTCGCAAGTTTGGTCCTCTCTGTCTCGAACTCTGTATACCATAAGATAACTTGTCTGTGGTCTCTGCAGTGATCATTTGTATGTGCAATATCAACAGACGAAGTAAAGTTTGCAGCGGGTGAAAGACTGAACAGAAAGCTGAGTTTGTACAGGGCTGCTCCGAAAGTAATGCCTCCTGGTTTCTAATGTTGGCCCACAACACCAGAGGAGGGTGTTGGTGGGATGGCAGTAGAAGTTGAACCTTCCCACTGATATCCCATCATGTATTGTTGCTGTATGACACATGGTGTCTGAAACAGAAGTGCGTATATAGCAAAGGCATGTCATTTAATTCCTCCATGCAGAAAAGAATGGCGCCCATTAACAGTCATCAACACTTTGGAATGTTTCTGGAGACCCAGCAGTGGATGTGAGCACAGTGATGTGGTGAGTGGTGCATTTCAGCAGTGATGACAGTAATGCAACAGTTGAGTTGCCTTCTGGACAGCCGTGCAGATTTTTAGAGCACGGCATGCAGCTCTTGTTCATCACTGATGAAAATGCACAGCTAATGGTGGTGGAGGCACTGAAAAATGGTGTTCTGTAGCTGAGAATTTGCTCTGTCAAACGGTGTTATTGTACTCTCTGCATCTGTTGTTGTTTCTACAGAAGGAAATAGGAGACATTACTGTCAGAGTGATGTTTATGATAAGATGGCACATGCTACCAAGCCTGCCATGTCTTTGTAACCTGATGGGAGGAAAACTTACGCATATTTGGAGGACTTCAGTACTTCTGCTGTATATTACTAGCAGTTCATGTAGGCTGAGAAGGTTTCTGGAGAATGGGATCTAGCGCCTGTATTTCCTGTGGCACATAGCTATCCATCTGAAATTGATAAAGCCAGCAGCTTTGGCAGGAAACAGGTGGCAGCCTGAGTGCAGGCAGCAGGGCATGAAGACACAGCAAGCACGTGAGTTCCATTGGCCCTTCACAAACGTGAATTTGAAGCTGCACTTCTGGTAAACTGCAGAAAGAAGATACACTGCTGAAAATCATTTTTACACATTTGATCATGTGTGCAATAAGCCAGTGCAGAAATACTGCAAAATAAATAGCATGAACATTATTGAAAAGTACCTTGCTCTTATATTTGTGTTGTTTTGGGTTGGTGGTTTTTTTGTTTGTCTGTTTGTTTGTTTGTTTTGCATGCCCAAAATGAAACAAAATATGTTCAGTGCCAGTGTGGAATGATGGGGACCTCAGAATGGAGCCAGAAGGACCAATCCTTGGTTCTGTTAATGTTTATTCCATAACTATAGGAAATGAAGGTAAATTCAGCAGAGACAGCCGAACATTGCTGTGTCTAATTCCTCGGCACTCAGGCTCCCTTAGGAAGCAACTACATGCTTAAGATTGAGCCAGGAAAATGCTATTTTTTTCAGCCTTTGTGAGAATTGAGTCTTCAAATGATGTGTGGATACTGTGAGCCTTTGGGGATGAAAGATGTGAGTGAGTGAAAACTGAAGACTTCAGATAGGGAAAGGACAACTGCCCTGAAGTAGTAAATAATCTGTTCTCCATACTCATAGAGGTAAGACAAGAAATCAGGGAATTTGGAAGAATTAAGTGAAATATAAAGAAAAATCTTCTTTGATATTAAGGTTGTTGGGGTGGATTGAAGAATAAGGAAGAAATTGCTCACAATGACAATGAGGGGATGACATAGTCTATGTCTGCTATGTGAGGAGCTCTAACAAATATTACCCTGCTTTACCTCTATATCTGGTTCTAAGTGGTCAGTGGATTGAGATTCCTTCCTTATTGCTAGCAGTCCTGGAGACGATAGCTTAAATGGAGGAAAGACCAGTGAGCAGATAGAAAATGGGATATTTGGAAACCCATGTCCTAAGGAATCCTGCAAGAAGCTGTTCATCTAATCCCTGTGTACTGAGAGGTATTTTCTCTGCTTCCATACCAATGTTCTGAGCCTGCCCTTTGTCAAGGTGTCCTTTCCAGATTCCTTTGTTTCTTTCCAACATTCAGAAGGACACCTGGAAACCTCCTGTCCGCCATCCTTCTTATAACTGCTGGATAATGATGAGCTGCTCAGCTTTCCCCAGCCCTGTTGTAGTTCCTAGCTGGAACATTTTGTCTTCTTTGTACATATACAAATCAAGTGGGGAAGGAGGAAAGGAGAAGCAGACCTGAACAATTCAGTCCAGTACTGAGAGCACAGCTGGAGAGCAAGACTCTGGGTCAAATCTGTTATCTAATAAATAGCAGATGGCTTTATGCCCAATATAAAAACTGTTAAATTACTTCAACAGGTGGAGTGGTGAACTTTGTCCTTCAATATCTGGGGAGTGACATTGTTTAAAAGCAAGCTTCCCAGAAGAGTATTTTGGTCATTGATTTAGTGGGTTGGCATTTCCCGCACAGAGCTGGGTTGGCAGCAGTACCCAAAGCCAAGGCAAATCCCCAGGTGTCTCCACAACATTTCTCCTGCTGGTCCATCTGCCCAATGTGAGGACTTCCATAAATCATAAAACCATGGATAACGGTCCTGAAGGGGCCTTGGAGAGGCCAGCTGGTCTGCTCACATGGCCTCATCTGGATCAATTATGCTTTTGTACTTCTCCTGTCCTGTCTACTCTTAAACTAAGACTTCTGATGTTGAACAGAATGGCAAAATATCATAGCACAGAAAGATGCTCCGTCACTGTTCTTGAGGCTTTCATAAGACACTGTTAGATTGGAGAGCAAATGAACTGAGCCCTTTCTTTGATTCAATTACAGAATCATAGAATCATTTATGTTGGACAAAACCTCAAAGATCATTGAGTCCAATCATTACCCTGGCACTGCCAAGTCTACCACTAAGCCCCAATGTCCCCAAGCACCGCGTCCGCAGATCTTTTAAATGTCTCCAGGGACGGTGGCTCAACTACTCCTCTGGGCAGTCTCTTCCAATTCTTCACAACCTTTTCCATGGAAAAATTCCTCCTGATAGCTAAGATAAACCTCCCCTGGCACAACTTGAGGCCATCGCTTCTCATCACTGTCACCCCGGAGCAGAGGCTGATGCCCCCTCACCACAGCCTTCTTCTGTAGGGAGCGATGAGGTCTCCCCTAGCCCCTTTTCTGTTGGGCAATTTCCAGCCACTCTTCCATCCTGCAGCATGGCATGGGCTTGGTGTGACTCAAGTGTAGGACCTGACACTTAGCCTTGGTAATCCTCATACGCCTTTGGCCCATTGCTCCAGCCTATCATAGGCTAATTATAAGCTAATTCAAAAAGCCTGCAATAGGCTATTTTTTTTGCCTGTTCTGTAGACTAATTCAAAAAGGCACACGGTCCAATATTACACCATTCTTAATGCCAGTAAATATGTGATGTAGTGCTTCAGGAATCCATATTTGAAAACAAACAGTAACATGGAACTGGCAGAGGACAACGCTGACAAGCATCGTAAAGGTAAGATAAAGAACACCCCGCAGCTGGAAGGAGGAGGCTGTCATGGCAGAGATCAATGTCCATATTTACTGTGTCATTCATGGTCTGCGGATCACAGTAGAGCATACAAACTCATCTCACAGAAGACACAAGAGCTGAGTGGTTTCTAGGAGCCTCTCAGATGCACCTCTTGTAATACTGAGCATGGGTAAAGTACAACACATTTTAACTTGTAACAGAAGAATGCATTGCGGTTGTCCCAGCAGATACTTATTTCAATGACTAAGTAGGATTTATTCAAAACAGAAGAATTGGTTAAATGGAAGTCAAAGCGTAGACGTTCCCTGCAGCAGCCTGCAATTAGATCTCAGTGCAGGATATTCTGTCAGCTGGAGAATTCTGCTTTTATCAACTACCGGGAACTCTCCCCAGTCACCACCGCCTTTCAGAATTGATAGAAAGCATTCCAGCCATGGCATTGGCTTTTAGAAGCCAGTGCAGTAAATATCAGGATCTTATCATGACTCTGATGTTAATGCTTAAAGCCCGAATTCCTGCAATCAGGTAATAGCATAAGAATCACAGCTGCCATTAGAAGAAATTCTTCTTCTTTGCATAGGAAAACAAGATTGCACCAACAAGATTGAGAGTGGTGCTCAATGGCTCAATGTGTGGATGGAGGTCAGTGAGGAGTGGTGGCCCCCAGGGGTCCATCTCAGGACCGGCGCTCTTCAGCATCTTTAGCAATGGCATCAGTGATGGATTGAGTGCACCCGCAGCACTTTGCTGATGGCACCGAGCTGAGCGGTGCAGTTGATAGAACAGAAGGAAAGGATGCCAGCCAGAGGGACCCGGACAGGCCGAGCAGTGGGCCCAGGTGAACATCATGAGGCTCAACAAAGCCGAGCAGTGTCGATTTGACGGATGCCGCTGGCTCATAAACCCGTGGGCTGACTCAACTGACTAAACTGGCAGAACAGTATTCACTCTGCTTTAATTTTCCGCCGGTTTAATGAACAGATTGAATGCCAGAAGTGGTGCAACAGAAGCAGCACAGACTCACAAATAGCTGCAGGAGGACGGGAGCAGAACTGCATGTACCATCAGCAAGCTGTTAGATCGACTCAGGTACCTCATTTAAACTGACCACAGAAACAGAGCGAGCGCAGAGAAGTGACTTCATGGACTTTGTGGGCTGGAAGACGACTCAGAAACATTTTTAGCAGACAGTGAGAAATCTGTTTTCTGTAAGCTTCTGTAATCCCTTTCCATGCTCGTGCCTCCGGTGTCTGTGGCATCCCATGGCCAGGCACTTCTCATGTGATCAAGCTGTGCAAAACCAGCACGAGCTACTTCTGTTTGTTCCAGCCTGCTGCACCCATACGGTCCCCTGCTGTCAGACATGCTGACAGTTCCTGCTGCTTCCCCATATTATTTATAATTCTATGGGTGTTTATGATCTCCCCTCCCCCTACTTCGTCTCTGATCACATCTGCCCACATGATTTATATTCTGCACCCCTGGCACCATAAGAAAACAAGGCTGTCCCTGCAAGTCCTCTGAGTAAGAAAGAGACCCGGCGGAAAGAGATTCCCTTTTCCCTCTTGTTCCCTCCTGACTTAAACACTCTGCCATTCCTACCTCCCCACAAGCAACCCCTGGCATATCTCCTCCTCCCCTGTGCCTCTGCCCCTCTTCCTATTCCAGCCTGTGCAGTTCGCTGCACTTCTGTCCCCTTTACTCTTCAGAGCTGTACTCCCTTCCCACCGTTCCTGTCTCTCCAATTTTTGGCAGGCTGCCCTTGTTGCCAACCCCTCAGTTGGGCCCAGAGCTGGGTCTGCCTCCATCACTACGTTACATCCTCACTTCCCCTTACCCCTTTCTGTCCCTTTGCCCTGTGCTTCCATTGACTGTACTAACTCCCCATGAACAAGAAACAACACAAAACAGCTCCTTCTCCAAAGGTCAGCTAGCTTTTCCTTATTTCTCTTCATTTCCCAAATTTGTTCTCCAAAATACCTCCTCCAGCAGCTGCATCTCTGTTGCTGCAGCCCTGATACCATCAGCTGCAGCCACACTTCCACACCACCCACAGCAGATGCCTGATGTTGGTCATTCCCTAGTTTTCCTGTCTCTTTGAAGTCGCCACCTGGATGCTGGTTCAGAGACACACTTGGAAATAAAGTTCCCCATTATTTCCCCTCAAGTCAGCTTGTTCCCCAGAATTCCCCTTACGTCTGGAATCAGCCTTATGAGGTTCAATAAATCCACGTGCGAGGTCTGCACCCGGGTCACAGCAACCCTCACCATCAGTATGAGCCGGGGGGTGTGAGGATGGAGCGCAGCCCTGCCCAAAAGGAGGCACTGATGGATGGCAGCTGGGCAGGAGTCAGCACTGCGCCCTCACAGCCCAGACAGCCAACCGGACCCTGGGTACACCCAAAGCAACGCGGCCAGCCGGGCAGAGAGGGGATCTGCCCCTCTGCTCCGTGCTGAGACCTCACCTGCAGCACTGCGCCCGGATGGGAGTCCTCAGTACAGGAGGGACGTGGGGCTGTTGGAGAGCATCCAGAGGAGGGCCACAAAAGCTCCCAGGGATGGAACACCTCCAGGCTGAGAGCTGGGCTGTGCAGCTGGAGAAGGGAAGGCTGCGGGGATACCTATCGCGGCCTGTCAGTGTCTGAAGGGGCTGTAAGAAAGGGGACAGACTCTTTAGCAGGGTGATAGGACAGGGGGAAATGGTTTCAAACTAACAGAGGGGAGCTCTAGATTGGATGTAAGGAAAACAATAAGGGCAGTGAGGCACTGGAATGGGCTGCTCGTAGGGGCGGTGGTGCCCATCCCTGCAGACACCCGAGGTGAGGCCGGGGGGGCTCCGAGCACCGATGGAGCTGTGGGTGTCTGTGCCCAATGCTGCGAGTTGGACTTCTGAGAGCCTCTTCCAACTCCAACCGCTCTGTGATCCCCACCAGAAGCAGCCGCAGCTGAATCACCGACCGCTTCGTTCAGCGCCACGTCCCAAACTCCCAGGGGCGGCACGGTGGGGGGCAGCCTTTGAGGACGGACGTTCCGCCACACTCCGGTTCCTCCTCGTCGTTCGGCAGGCAGAGGCGCGCGGCAGACAGCGGGGGCTGCGCACGCCTCGGGACGGGCGGCGGCGGAACGGCCGCGGAGCTCCGCAACTCCGGACGGGCCGAGGGCCACCGCACCGCCGCCCCCATCGCTCCCTCCTCCCGCGGAGCTCCGGCCCCGAGCCGCTCCCCGCCGCCCCCGTTCCCGTCCCGGCTCGCCCCGGCGGCCGCCGCTCTCTCCCGTTTCGCTCTCCCAGCTCGCGGTTCCCTCCGGCCGCCCCGCGCCCTCTTTCCCCCAAAATGGCCGAAACTCCTTCCGCGCTTCTCCCAACGACGGCGCAGCCCGCGGAAGCGGCGGCGCCCGGAGCGGGTCGCCCGGCTGAGGCGGCCGCCAAAGTCCGCCACGGACCGGGACCGCCGGGCCCCCGACCCCCGCCCCGCCCGGCAGCGCCGCTCCCGCCCCCCGCCCCGCCGGGCCCCGCTCCCCTCGCGGTGACGTAGCGGCGCCGGGGCCGCCTCTCATTGTCAGCGCCCGGACCCGCCGCTCCAGCACGGCCCCGCGGGCTGCGGCCGCCCCACTCCGCGCCGCGGCTGCCCCGGCCCGGCCCGTCCCGGCGGCCGCCAGCGGAGGCCCGGCCCGGCGCAGGTAGGCGGGGGGGGAGCCGGCTGGGGGAGGGGGGGGCGCGGAGGGCGGACGGGCGCCGCACGGGTGCCGCGGTCCCGGCCCGGCGGATCCCCGCGCCGCGGGGTGGGGAGGAATTCGAGGCATCCGCTTTGTCCGCGCTGCCAGCACGGCGCCTCGCGGGGCCGCGAACCGCGGCGTGGCGGCGGGGGGACCCCGAGGGGCGAGGCCGGGCGGACGGGCCGAGCTGCTCCGCCGTGCCGGGACCTGGCGGGGCGGCCGCGCTGCGGGCGGGGAGCGGCGCGGCGAGGAACCGCCTTCGGGCCGCGCTCCGTCGGCTCCGAGGGATCCTCCGAGTTCCCCCGACGGCCGCTTCGCGACGGCGGAGACGGAGCGGCCCCGGCGGCGCCGCCGCGTTCCTCCCGAGGCCGCCCCGCCGCCCTCCGCGCTGCCCTCCGCTCCCGGCCCGGCGCTGCCCCTCCCGGTTGGGACGCGGCGGTGTCGGCTCCGCTCCGGGGCCGCTCGGAGGTTCCCGCACGCTTTGAGGCACGCGGGGCTCCCGCGAAGTGACCGGCCAGCTTTCCTTTATTTATTTATTTGCCGCTCTTTATTTCCGGCAGGTCCGCACTTCCTTTCCCGTCAATTGTTGGTGTTTCTGCCTTTTTTTTACCCCCGCTTTCCCAACCCGCCCGCCTTGGCTATATCGTTTAATAACGTTCCCCTTGTTGGTTTGGTTTGGTTTGGTTTGGTTTTTTTGCTACGCCTGAGCTTTCCCGCTGCCCTCTGCCTTTGTTAAGCAGCGCTGCCCCTTCCTCGACTGGAGGGCATTGGTTGCTTTAGCACCGTGGAAGCCTTCTCTCTTCTCGCCAGGCGCGTTAAAGCACCGCACGTGGCCGTGCCGCAGTGCCGCTGTGTCGGGCGGTGCCCGCGCTCTCATTGCGTTTCGTTTCCTACCGCCCCGTGTGAAGCCCTGAAGCCGCTCTGCCCCGCGGTCGGGTGACCGTCCCGACTCCTCGGCGTGTCCCGACGAGGCGCGGTTGGCTCGGATGCCGATGGGTGTGTGAGCGCCGTGAGCGCGCTGGCTAAAATCGCTGGAAACGGTGCTCCTCATGGCAGCGCGGTGCGGTTCTTTGCTTCTCGAGCACCCAGGAGGGCCTGGGCAGCATCCCAGCCCTGCGCTGCTGCGAATAGGGGAAATAAGGCACCAGGAGAAATGTTTCCCCAGCCCCGGAGCTGTCTCAGGAGTTCGGGACTCGGAAGGAGCGCAGTTCCTCACTCTGTGCCTGCAGTCTGTTGGCAGACACGTTTCTGCCCACGGGATGGTGAACAGGGATGCTGTTTCTCTGTGTGTGTGAGCCCAAAGGCAGCGTTCCGTGTGTTGGGCCCTTGGTGAAGCCCATGGTTCAGTTTGCAGAAGCTCAGATCCCCTCTTATGTCAGAGCTGCTGTGTGAGGATGGCTTCGGTGCTCCCCGGGACCAACCGGGTGTTCCATACAGCAGAACCCGGTGCTGAGCTGGGAGAGCTCCTGGAGGGCTAAATGAGGACAAGGGGACATGGAAGGAGGTCCTCCGTAACCGCACTCGGCTCTGAGTGTCCGTTCAGCCTCAGCTCTCCCATCACCCTGTAAGCGTTAAGACTTCCTCACTTCGTTGCGGGGCAGCCAGGCTGCTTTGTGCTTCCCGGTGCAGGACAGCGCTGCAGGCTGCCCGCCAGCTCTGTGCTCCAAGGAGAGGCGACCGGATTTGTTCCTTTAACACGAGTTGGTGCATGTCAGCAAAAACAGCTCTTGTTCTAAAATGGGTGCCCTGAAATCTGGCTGCGACCGGAGATGGGAATATTAAAATAATAGCAATAAATCCAGCAGTCTTGCAGCCAAGGCTGAGTTGGTTTGCTCTTCCACGTGGGTGATGGTTGATGTTACCCCGGCACTGTGCGCTGTGGCTGTGCCCATCTCTGTCCCGCTGGGGGCGGTGGGCAGTGAGAGAACCAATGTGATGTGGCGTAGCTGAGCCACATCACGGCGTGGGACGGTTTGGGTGGCGATGTTAAGCTGAAATGAAGCAAAGCATTTTGTCCAGGAGGCCGTTTGCTTCGGGAGATTGATGTGATGATGACCAGTCGTAGCAGCGCCATGCTTTGTGCTCACAAGTGCAGCGTGAGTTGTAGAGCCACAGGGGATCCTCACTTGGAAGGGTCCCATGGGGGTCACTGAGCCCCCACAGCACCACCCAAACCCTGTGGCTGAGAGTGGTGTCCCAGCACCCCCTGAGCTCTGGCAGCAGTTCCGTGCCCACCACCCTCGGGGGCACAGCCTTTCCATCACCCCCCCACCCCCCTCAGCCCTCCCGACAGCTCTGTGCCTCTCTTGCAGAATCCAAGAGACATCACCACGCTCAGCCCGCTGTGAGGAGCTGAGCACCGCCGTTCCTGGGGGGGTTGGTGGGATTTCTGTTGGCTCAGCAGCCTGACCATCAGAGCGTGTTCCGAGATGGCCAAGCGCAATGTGTGGCATTGCATTTCAGCCACCAAAACGCAGCGGTTTGGGCCTGGCTCTCCCCGTGTCTCTGCTTTGGTGGTGATGCTGCCCTGCAGGGCCCTAATCTCGGCAGATAAGGGGTTGTAAGGGCAGTTCAGCCCTCTGTTCTTTAACCCTCAGCAGGGTGGAGTGCGAGACACAGGTGCAACAAACAGCCCTGCCTGGGCACTGTGCACAGCAGCACACACACACCGTGCACGAGCAGTTCCTATTTCCTCCTTGGTAAAACAGGGCTGGTGCCACGTTGGTGCTTGCTCACGGGGATTTTGCAGCAAGTTTAACATTCCCGTTCCCGAATGTTTGGGATTCTTATAGAAACACAATCCAGAAGGGTGCGTGCACTGTTGGAATCAAGGATTGAAAAGATGGAGGGCCTTTAGAAAACGTGAATGGGTTTTAATGTGGTCCGTAGTAGTTTGCCAGGAGTGTCCTCTGTGTGCAGCAGTGAGAACTGGGTGAGCTGTGCTGCTGTTGGGATCCACACCACGAGCACGGGGAAGGACATGCAGTGTTTGCCTGTTTAGGAGCAGGGATGCCAAACTGCACAGCTCTAAAACATAAGGAGACGTCAGCTGCTGTGTTTGTTTCCGTGTGACAGAGGGGAGTTGGGAGCTGCTTCTGCAGTGCTGTCAGCTTGGGGGAGACCCTGGTGTCATTCTGCTCTCTCCAGTTGTGGTTTTGGGAAGTGCTGGCTCGGTGCTATGGGCACTGTGGCTCTGCCTCTCCTTTCTCCTCTGGCAGCCCTCTGCAGCTCTGCTCCAGTGACACAGGGTGCAGCCCTGCAGTGGGAGTGCAGAAATGAACCCCCCCCCTCCCCCAATCTCTGCAACACTGTCTGGTCCCGTCCTGCCTGCAGGGGTGCCCTGGGCAGGGAAGGGCAGCATGGAGCAAGGTAAGAATGGTGCAGAGTGGCTGAAACTTCAGCGTGAGGATCTGATCCAGGGTCTGTGAGATCAGTTGTGCAAAGAGTGTTCCCTGACAGTATGTAGTATTGCCACCTGTGTGCCTGTGTTTGCATCTGCACCACCGCCCCCTGTTCCCTTTGGCTGCACTGTGCTGGTGGAGCTGCTGCTTGCACGCTGTGCTGCACACTCTCGGCTGAAATAGGCCTCTTGTTTAGAGCATGTGAGTGCAGAATTGTGTTCACTTTGGTCCCAGCAGTCCTGCCCCGGTGTGCCAGGGTCCTGCAAACCTCACATATCTTCTCCGTGCCGTATCAGTCGGGGTCTGATCCACTGTACTGAACTTGGGTCAGCAAAATCCACTGGTACTCCAGGTGAGAGGGGCAGCTGCTCACATATGTGATGCTCTGTGTGAGCTGCAGGCTGCCCTTCTGCTGCTTTGCTCCCTCCCATCACGAAGAGGACAGTGCAGGCTCTGACCATCTTGCTGTACGTTTTGCTGATGTCAGCGCCGTTCTGACTGCATGTAGCTCATTGATTTTTAAGTGGTAGAGGAAGTCATAGTTTGACCTCCCATGCAGCCCAGGCTATAGTATCCTCAGTAACCTCACCTAGTATCAGATTAAATCACTAACTTGGATGCTTTTGAGGTTTGCAGTTTTAATTTGTGACCTTTGTGGTTCTGCGAGGGGCAGATGGTGAATGTGGTGGTGAATGAAAACCCACATTTCTTGATTCAGAAGTAGGACAGCTCTCATTCAGACACCTGCAGACACCTCAGGGGCTGAGACCAGATGCATCCTTCCGTGCACGCTGCCAAAAGCAGAGCAGAGGGAGGAGGAGGTGAGCACTGAGGCTTTCTTAGCTCTGGTAAGAGTGAGCTTTGCTGGTTAATATTACAGACCCTGAAGCCTGGGGCTCGAGTGTCAGCCTGCATGATAGGAGAGGAGTCTGCTGCTGGAGGAGGCGATGCAAGAGGGCTGGCCTGTGTCACAGCAGCACTCCCAGCTCTGGGCATGTGGGCAGCACGGAGCAGCTCAGCTCATCTCTCATGGCTGCTGGAAGGGTGCAGGCTGAGCAGGGTGGGCGCGCTGCCTTTGGTGCCACAGCAGAAGGTGGAGGAGTGGCTA
The DNA here is from genome assembly GCF_016699485.2 of Gallus gallus. Classification (NCBI taxonomy): domain Eukaryota; kingdom Metazoa; phylum Chordata; class Aves; order Galliformes; family Phasianidae; genus Gallus; species Gallus gallus. Next base: position 2,029,539 of record NC_052554.1, read on the forward strand.
CAGAGTGGTCATACTGTCACTGTGTGATACAGTCGGGCCTGCATCAGTAGTTTCCAAATATGTGTTTTAATCTCCAGTTGTTTCAGCTGACCTCTCAGGTGGTAGCTCTGTCCTAAGCTGAAAATGAGCCTTTCTACGAGACCAGTTAAAATGAATACAAGCTCAAGGAACTCTTCAGCAGAAACCCATTCTTGGATAGTGATAGGACAGGGGGTCTTAAACTGAGATGGGAGGTTTAGGTTGGATATTAGAAGGAAGTTTTTCACTGAGAGGCTGGTGTCACACTGGAACAGGTTGCCCAAGGAGGCTGTGGATGCCCCATCCCTGCAGGCATTCAAGGCCAGGCTGGATGTGGCTCTGAGCAGCCTGGGCTGCTGGTTGGCGACCCTGCACATAGCAGGGGGTTGGAACTCGATGAGCATTGTGGTCCTTTTCAACCCAGGCCATTCTATGATCCTATTATTGTCTTTACCTTGAATGTTTTACGTACCATGTTTCCCTCTGTGACAGCACACAGTACGCCTGCAGAAAGGAGAAGCAGCTGAAGGTGGTGCAGGGAGGGTTCCTGGTGTGATGCTTGCTGGCGTCAGCTCTGCATGCAGCACCGCACAGCTGGGAACGGCGGCTCTTGCTGCAGTGCTGCAACCTCCCGTGCTGCAGCAGCAGCTGTCAGGCTTTGTTTTCACCTTCGTTCTCAACATTTCTTTTCCTCAGAATGCTTCTCTATGTGTTGCCTGGGCTTTAAGCTACAGCGCTGCTTGTGGCTGCCCTGTTGGGTGACTTTGAGCATCACGGGCTGTGTTTCCAGGGCTGGAAGGAGGCTGCAGGAACTCCACGCTTGTGCCATCATCTGATCTCACTGCAGTGCTTTCAGCAGTGCCTTTCAGATAGCTGCCTGTGCCTCACGTGGGAGCGCAGAGGGTTACCTTAAAGGAAAAAATCTGACGAAACCGCTTCAAGAACTTGTTGCTACACGTGATATCGTGGTGGAATTTACCGGAATAGAAGGGAGAATCCTGACCTGGGATCTGGAACGGAGTCGAAAAAGCATTAATTGCTCAGGTAGCGTGAATCATTTGGAAATATGTCTGTTGTTAGTGAGGAACAATGATTCCTGTGTGCTGATCTGTGGCTGTTAGTGCTGCATTGGGCTGAGCAGTCGAGAAATCCGAATGAAGCTTCTCACTTCATTGTTTGTGTAACATCCTGTATGTGCACTGTTCGGCTTTGGTTTTAGTGTTGTTGCCTGTGTTTAGTGGCTTGACATGAGAGCAGCCTATATAACGTGTGCGTGTTGAAGTTTCTCTGAGATTTGCTTATAGAATGTGGTAAAGGATCTGCACAAGCTCTTAAATTCTCTTGAAGTTGCCTTTATGTAGGTTGGTTTTTTGCATTGTACCGAGCATAGCAGCGGTTTGAAATCGAGCTTCTTGCTCCCTGTAACACATTGCCACAGATCCACCGTGCAGGGGAGAGTGAGTGCAGAATGACTGCCAGCGACGTGAGAAAGCTCTGAAGCTGTGAGTTGGTGAAGGTGACCGGGAGCAATGCTGCAGCCTGCTGGGGGGGGCGTTGGGGGCTGGGTCCCTGCGTGCTGCAGAACTCAGGCAGCAAAGGTGAGCTCCTGGCAGCCAGCAGTGAAAGGTGGGTGTGAGGTTGGCACAGATGCAGTCAGACAGCAATTGCTGGGGGCAGAAAAACAGTCACCTCCTGTTGTCTGCTGTGGCTGTTCTGCAGTCCTGGGAAGCCTTGCTGTGGTGAGGAAGGGGGTGGCACTGGGGGGTGGGGAAGGTCCTGTGCTCTCCCCATCCCTCCAGGAGCAGCGGTGGCCGTGAGCCCCCTCCTGCAGCTCTGTGCAGCAGGAACTGCCTCCCCAGCCCCCCCTCCCCGTGGATTAATACTGCTCACCTCCCAGTTTTGACAGAAGCCCTGTTTGGAGCAGGAGCTGGACTAGGTGATGTGGTGCTTGGGGTGAAGTTCACCGCCTTACTGGCAACCTAGATGAGACAGAAAATGCAGATTTTCCACTTCTTTCCTCCTATATAGAAAGGAGCAGCTTGGGGCAGGAAGCCATGTGGTCCCATCTCAGTGCAGCCAAGGCAGTCCTTCCTTCCTGTGGAATATCCGTCCTTCAGCCCAAGCAGTGCAAAGGGAAAGAGGGCACAGAAAGAGCAAAGCAGGGGGTGAGCGTGGTTAGCAGCCATGCCCAGCAGTGCTGGAAGGAGACCCTCTGCTCCCATCTGGGATTAGGTTTGGTTCATCACTCTCTGCTTCTTGTGAGAAAAGCACATGTCCTCTCTTGGCTCTGGTCTTTTAGGATTGGATTCAGAGAAATTAATGCTTGGCATTAAGCCTGCCCGTTCCCTCATTAGCATCTTGTGTAATGCTTGCAGGAGCGTGAGTGCTTCGAGAGCAAAAGAATTTGTCCATCCTTTGTCCCGAGCCTCTGTTGTCTGTGGTCCAACAGATGCCAGTGGGCTTCAAAACCATAAAGGCAGGCTGCCTGGGAGCTGCCTCTTTCTTGTCAATAGGATGTATCCAGACTGGTTTTTTTTTGCAAGAAACTGCAAATTTGAAACCAAGTTTTCCTATGGTAATTGTGAATTGATGAGCATCTTGAGCCCTTTTAGCTTTGGCCTTATGGACGTGAGGTTTACAGGAGCTGGGTGAGCTTTGAAGTTGTATTCAGTCCGCTGGGAGAAATACCACTCAGCACCTTCCTGCTGGGGATCCCAGCCTGTGTTTCTGGCACCTGAGCAGCTTCCTGGCCGCGTGCTGCAGCTGGATGTCAGGGAGGATCTTTCCCCTGGGAAATTCTGGCTCCCCAATGGCAATCCCTAGCAACAGGGGATGCACTTTCTGCAGGCTAACAGAGTAACTCAGGTGCCTTTCTGCACAGAGGGATCAGAGGCCACGTGTCTCTCCAGCCCTCTCCTATGTTAAGGAGAATCCCAACAGCAGCTGCTGAACGCTCTGTCCGGTCCTCAGACCTCTAACCCACATGCAGCCTTTTTCCCTCATCGTTCTCAGCCTGCTGCAAAGATGGAGTGCTGGGACAGCTGCCCAGACAGGTGTGTATGCTTCGTCCCTGGAGGTGTTCAGAGACCAGGATGGGGCCCTGGGCAGCCTGGTCTGGTACCAGATCTGGAGGTCGGTGGCCCTGCCTGCGGCAGAGGGGTTGGAACTTGATGATCCTCAGGTCCTTTCCAACCCAAGCCATTCTACGATTCTGTCCATGATTTCACCCAGAGTGTATTCCGAGTTGGCCATTCTCAGTGGCACAGCTGTCAGGTGTTGCCACACCATCCTGGCAGCCTTCCTGTTGTCTGTGCACCAGCAGAGCCCCTGCATGACTTGTGGCTGCTCAATGGCAACCTGCAGGACCTCACCTCACAGCAGTCCCATTCCAAAGAGGGGCAGGGACCCCAAGATCCGCTTTTGCCTAAAACTGGGGAACGTGTTGGGTACTATTGCCCCCCCCCAGCAGAAAAACTGCTTTGGAAAATACACCAGCATGCCTCCAAAAATGCTGCCCCATTCAGTGTGCATCTCTCTGAAGCATTCTTTTAGGCTATTTGCAGCATGGGGCAGGAGGCATCTTATTCATCTTATTAGTCTCTGAATATTAATATTGAGGTTAATTTGTTTAGGTCACAGCAGCTACAAGTACGCTCTCACAGAGGCATAAAAAGTTCCTCAAAGATCCCACTGTCATCTGTTTGTAAAAGTTATTTTATTTAGTTGGTTTTCTTGTTACCTGAGGGTATTTTCATCAGTAAATTGAATACAAAAGACTCCTGTTAGAGTCTCCCAATCTACCCAGCTGTCTTCATTGCATAAATCACATTTAAGAGAGTGACGTGAGCTCCTGAGTCCCTCCTTTCGTTTGACTTCACTCTTTGCCAGTGAACAAAAAAGGTGGATCCCAAACCTAAACCACCTAAAAAAGGTGGGTGGGGGGTGAGCTCAGGGCCATGATCATAAGGAAGTCCTGGGTTGTCACTGTGTGTGGCACAGCCAGAGGACAGCGTGCCCCAAGCTTGTGTTGGGGTGATGGTGAAGGATTCAGAGATTGTTCCTGGTGTGTCCCAGCCAGCCTCCATTTAACAGCTGTGAAACCCTTTTTGGTTTCTTTTGCACCGGGTGGACCTGACACAAATGGCTTTGGGACGAATCGCTGCTCTTTTTTTTCTTTTTCTTTTTCTTTTTTTTGCAGCATGTTTGAGTCAGTGCCTGCAGGTGGGGATGTACTTGGTGTTCCTGCCCTGTCCTGCTTGCTGCAGGTTGTGTGGTCCTGGTGGCATCGCCTGCTGCTTTGCATGGTCCTGATTGCATTGCCTGCAGCTTTCTGTGGTCGTAGTGGCCTTGCTTGCTGTTTCACATGGTCCTGGTGGCATTGCTTGCAGCTTTCTGTGGTCCTGGTGGCATTTCCCACTACTTCCTGTGGTCCTGGTGGCATTGCCTGCAGCCTTCTGTGGTTCTAGTGGCATTGCCTGCTGCTTGGCATGGTCCTGGTACGTTTCCCATTATTTTGTGTGGTCCTGGTGGCATTGCCCACTGCTTTATGTGGTCATGGTGACCCTGCTTGCTGTTTCACATAGTCCTAGTGCCATTTCCCACTGCTTTGTGTGGTCCTGGTGGAACAGAGGCTTTCTGGGCTGTGCTGAAGAGCCCCTGAGCAGGCAGGGGGAGGTTTAGGATCAGCAGCCAAAATCGTCTGTTAAAGTGGAGCATAGGCTTTATGGATTGCAAAAGGAGCAGCAGATAGAAGACGGTGCCGCAGAGCTCTTCTTGCTGTGCTGAGGGCTCCCTGATGCAGCTGAAGGATGCTGCTGCTGCTGCAGAGAAGCAGTGGTGTAACCTAACCCAGCCTTCATGCCAGAGGAGTTTCAAATGGCTGACCGCTTCCTCCTCCTCTCTCTGTACCATTAACCCCTGGTGTTCCTCCGCTGGCTGAGCTGAGGAGTGCAGCTCTGTGTTCTTGCACATGCTGTCCCAATGCTGCCGAGCTGTGCAGTGCTGCCAGGTGCATGCACATGTGTGGGCTGATGCAGGCTCCCATAGAGGTGGCCCTGCTGCAGGGCCACACAGCTCAACCCAAGTCTAAGCCCTGCTTTTCTCTGGGAGTAACAGCCACTGCAGCCATCACCTAATTCATGGTCCCTGGCTTCTTCAGGATGGCCTTCCACCTGAATTATTGCTGATTGCAGCCTTTATCCAGCCTACACATTCCAGCTGCCATAGCAGGTTGGGGCAGGAGCAGTGCTGTCTGGACATCCCAGTGCAGTACCCTAAATGGGTAAAAGCAATGTGTTCTGTGATTGTTGGATGTACACCAGGTGTCAGCAGGCAGCCAGGGACTGTTTTCCCTGGGGAATGTGTGCCCCAAAGAGGGAAACCCCAGCAACAGCATCTTCCTGGAGACCTGAGAGAAAACGTGGAACGTGTTTTGAATTCTGATGATAGCATTTAACACCCTGCTGGTATTAAGGAGTGCTGGAGGACTGTACTGAGCTGTGGGTCACTGCTGTTAGTGCTGCTTTGTGCTTACCCTCAGCACGGCCCAAGCTGCCCTATGAGTGCCCAACCTGCCGGCCTGCCTGGGCTGAGGAATTGTCTTGGGCTGCTCTGAAAGTAATGCCTCCTATTTATTTCCATGGAAATAAATCCACTGAGTCTGTTTGGTGGAGCAAATTCTCAGCTACAAAGCTCTGTTTCGCTCAGTATGGTCACCACCATTAGCTGTGCATTGTCACCAGCGATGAACACAAGCTGCATGCTGTGCTCATCACAGTCTACACCAGCAGAGGTGACCCACTGTCACCATTGCTGAGACGCACCGCTGTGTTCGCATCCACTACTGGGTTTCCATGGACATTCACAAGTGTTGGTGAATATCAATCAGTGCCCTATTTTCCACGTGGAGGAACTCAGTGGCACACCTTTGCTCCGTATGCACTTCCACATCAGACACCATTCTGTCAGACTGCTCCAATGCTGCCATCTGTCACACGGCAACAAAATGGAACGGGATGTTGGTGGGAAGGTTCAACTTCTACTGCTGTACCACCAACATTCAGCTCTGATGATGTCGTGGACTGACATCAAGGAGGCTGTGGATGCCCCATCCCTGCAGGCATTCAAGGCCAGGCTGGATGTGGCTCTGGGCAGCCTGGGCTGGTGGTTGGCGACCCTGCACATAGCAGGGGGTTGGAACTGGATGAGCATTGTGGTCCTTTTCAACCCAGGCCATTTTGTGATTCATCCGTGAAAGCAGTTGTTGATAAATGGACAGGCTACCAAAAGGTGACAGTGTGAGTAAAGTGTGACTGCAAAGTGAGGGGTATTTTTCTCTGGTAAGAGGTTGATAGAAGTCTGGTAGAGAGACGTGGTGAAGTTTTTGGTTGCAGCTCTGCATGTTCCATTAGAAAATTCATAGGTGACAACTGAAAACGGAGTCACGGCTATAAGCTGATAATTGTTTGGCAGCCTTGAAACCTGTTCCTCTAATTCCTTTATCAAAGTGGAAAGCACGGCTGCGTGTCTTTCGCTGCTCACAGGGCTGTGTTCAGCCATCAGAATGCAGGGAATTATTTGCCATAAGAGAGGCAGCACTGTTCGGCCCAGGCCCTGTGAGATGGGGGCACAGCCGCCGCCATGATGGCGGGCGGCACTGCGAGCTGTGCTGGGCCTTGTGTGGCTGCGGGTGGGACATGGCTGGCCCAGGCCTTCCCATACAGCTCCTAGCAGCAGCTCAGGAGTTGGCCCAGGCCAGAGCTGTCATGTTCTCCCGGTGGGGTTCTCATCCCGCAGCCCTTGGCCTTGGGGCAGGATCTTGAAGCGCTCTCTTTGGCGTGCAGGAGAGCCGAGGCCGCTCTGAGGGCCGTTAATCCACAGCCTGAGGCAGCGGCTTGGCATGGGATGAACAATTCTCTGTCTGTGCTGGCTGCTTTTCTTTTTTCTTATTCCTGCACCATTTTATACTGATTTAAATCAGTGAAGGGTGTCTGGACTCTTATGCTGACAGCACAGCTTTAAAAGGGTGAACATTGGGCATGCGAGTGCTGTCCCAAGGAGATGGACTGATCCAGCACAGAGCTCAGCCAGAGTCCAACCTCACACCTGACAACGGGACAGCAGGCTGGGACCTCCAGGTCAGATTTCCCAGCATAGCAGAGCTGGGAGGGGTGCCAAGGGACGGCCCCTCCCCCTCCCTATGGACCCCCCCAATTCAGTGCTGCTGTGCTGGGTGCTCATTGCTGCTCACTGCTGCAGTTGTTCCTGCACGGAGCTGTGCGCAGAGCCCCGCAGTTCTGCCTGCAGTGCAGCACTGAGCTGATGGCTGGGTAAGACAGCACTGCTGCAGCTGTGTAATTCAGCCCTATAGCACAGACCTGAGGGTTACCATCCTGTCCCAGAGGGAAAAAAAAATCGACCTCCCCTGACATGTGTACAGCTCTTGTCTTAATGGATCTGGACTGTTACTTGGCTTTTTGCACAGAAGATGACTTTGTAGGCAGGTGATAGCATCTTACCTCTGTGTTAGTTTTCTGCTGTGAGTCCACCAGTTCCCATTCCATTTTTCTGTTGTTCCCTTACCTGCAGGGCAGGACTTGGCCCAGGGAGATGCTCAACCTGGGCTTGGAGCTACTCCTGTGTGTCAGGGTGATGCTGTGCTCTGGGCTTGCCGTCCCTCTCAGCTCTGTGGCATCTCTACGTTCTCGGTCTCCTTCCCACTCTATATCATGCCCCATTAATGAGACTGCTGAACTGATCACCACAAAGGAGTTGTGGTAGGAAGATGTATGAATAGAAGGATCCCTCTGTACTCACACTGTGTCTTCCGTTCATACCCAATAACCATTGCTCACCATGTCCAGAGCTGTATTTTGGTCCTCTCTGACTGCTGATTCCAATAGCAGCTCTTAACAATCTCTGTGCCACTACTGATAAGACTTCTGACTCTCACCTGAACCAGGGTGCAGTTTCAGAGGGCACTGGCCCTTCTTGTTTGCTCATCACCCTTTCATCCTTGCGTGTTTCCTTCGCTTTGCTTATGAAAATCCACGTGGGGGACAGTGTCAAAGGCCTTAATGAAGCCCAGGCGCCCTACACCTACTGCTTCTTCAGCTCTCTGGTGTAACTCTTACCAGTTTAAGTAACCAGCACAGCTGTGAATTTGTATGGCCCATTCCTTTCTCTGCCTTCACAAACGTGTGTTCTTCCTACTTCGGAAGGCCAAACACCACATCGTTTTAGAGATGAGAAGCTCCCTTGGCCCGGATCGTTCTCCTCTAGGAATGTTGAGGCGAGTTAGCAGGATTCTGTGTTGCTCTTGCAGATAAGCAGAGTCTTGTTCATTGAGGTTGGCATAAAAGTACCTAATATATAAATAAATAAATGCAAACCAGACTGTTAAATAACCTGTTGACAGCTCTGCCTTGAGTTGGGACATGACTGTTCCCTCCGTGAAGTTGTGTTGCTGCCTCCTTGTAGGGCCTTCGTGCTTCAGGCAAGTGTTGAGTCAGAGCCCTTCTGACACAGCAGATGCTGAATGACAAGGAAACACACGTGGAGCCACCCATGTCCACCTTCAGACTGTGTTTGCAAGTTGTTTGGCTGCACACAGTCCTCTCGGGATTTCAAACAGCTAGTCTTCTGGAAAGAAAAGTGCATGTCAGCTGGGTTACCTTCTGTAACAGCTTCAGGACCAGAGGACCTACCAGCAGACCTGGCTGTGCTTTCCCTCACTTTACAGCTCTCCAGAAGTGCACTGTGACCGGTGTGTGGGTGAGATAAGCCTGTTCTTCACACTGTGCTGTTGTGCAATGTAGGTTAGAAGGCTTTTCCCTTTGGGAGAGGTCAGGAAGCAAAGCACAGCTGCTGCTTTGCCCAGTGCGCTGAAGAGAGCAGAGACTTGCCAACAAGGGGCCACTACCCATGGCTCCCATCTGAGCCTTAAGCTTTATTTTCCCCAGTGCTCAATGCAGATCTGGTGGGACAGATGTTCTCCTTTTGCCATTTTAAGCTGGGTTCAGCTTCCCTACCTGAAGCCGTTACACTGCTCCTGGATCAGACCACAGTTGTATCTGGCTCAGTGTTTCTGCAGTGGCCAAGAACAGGGCCTTGGGGAAGGGGGTGGATACAGGGCAAACCTGCAGTGCATAGGTCCTGTGTGCTCTTCCAGCCCTTTGTGGCACAGGCAATTACAGAGCTGGGTGTAACTTCTGTAGATTTACTAACCCTCAAGAGATGTCTCTTATACTGCTTTATCAGTCTGCCTCAAACCAATATAAACTTGGAGCACCCAATGCCCCGTGGCAGAGTCCAACAGTTATCTGCATCACAAGGAGCAGCATCTCTTCTTGTTTGTTATGTTTACAGAGGCAGTGAATATTCGATCCTTATCCCTCTTCTCCAGACCATTCATAGTTTTATAGCTCTGTCGTGATCCCCCTGAATTATTGCATTTTCCAGGCTAAGTAACTTCCTCTGTCAGTGAATTCCCTCTGTAGAAGCCATACTTCTAATCATCTCTGTTACATATCTTTTCTAGCTGTCAGCAGAGGCTCAGGTGGGACCAGAACTGCAAACTGGAGATTCCTTCATGAGACTTGGAGGGTCCTTGCATAGTTCTTCACAGTCAGTCCTTGTCTCTGTTACTTTGCTGTTTTCCTAACAGCCAGCGTTCACTGCTGAAGGAGCTGCAGTGTTGGGTCTGCAGTACTCATTGAAATGGTTGAAGCAGAGCAAAGCACAGGGGTGCAAACTGTGGCAACAGCAAAGGAACTCCTGAGAATGGGCTTCAGGAAAGACAGCTGATAAAGTATGGCACAAAGGAGCAGTGGAAGAAAGAACCGTAGGGAAGAAAATCATAGAATCGGTAAGGTTGGAAAAGACCTCTGAGATCATCTAGTCCAACCATCCACCTACCACCAGTACTGCCCACTAACCCTTGAACACAGACTATCAAAGGGTATCTCTTTGGGTGGACTAGCTGGAAAAAACTGGAAAGTGCCATTTTCCTTCTGGAGCATTCGTTGTCATTCTGTTCAAGGACAGCAGATTTTTCACGTGCTCCTTTATTTCAGTGGTGTATGCAGAACAGCATTGAAAATTATCCAAAAGAAAGGAGCACCTCTGCAATGGAGAAGGGCTGAGGGAGCTGGGGGTGCTCAGCCTGGAGAAGAGAAGGCTCTGGGAGACCTTCTTGAGGGCTTTCAGTTCTCAAAGAGAGCTTACAGATAGGAGGAGAGCGACTTTTTTCCTGGTCTCGTAGTGATAGGACAAGGGGAAAGGCAGCTCTGCTGTCCAACCTTGTGGTTTGCCTGGGCTGCATGGAGTGAGGAGGAATTGTCTGGGGCTGTGCATAAAATATGTTATATGGTCAATGTATATAAGTAACAAAATGTCTTTATTTTTTATGTTAAAACATAAAATAGAGAGTAAAAAGAGTTATGGGGTATGTGACCTTGTAGCTGTGAAACTGATGCATGAGTGCCTGGTTCATTGGCAGTGGCTGCAGCTCTCAGGGTGTTCTCAGAGATGTCTGATGAAATTTCACTCTTCCTATGCTTCATCCTTGAAATCAGGTGTTCACAAATGGATGTACTGCCAAAAGGCGATGGCGTGAATAGGGTGTGATGGTGATGTGAGGGGTATCTTCCTGTGGTAAGAGAGGCCTGATAGAGGTCTGGCAAAGAGACATGGTCAAATTTATGAGTTGAACTGCAACTCTGTATGTTCCATTTGAAAATTTGCAGGTCATGTATTTATCCTGACAGAGAATGGAGTTGCAGGTATACCACTGTGACCCTGCAGGCACAATGCTGTCCTGGCTTCAGACGCATCCTGGGAGTGACGTGGAGCTTCGTGCTCCATGGCAGCATGGCCCTGCATGCTTCCTTTTTCCAGAACTCTGCTCTCCCCCAGTGTTTGTTCTGTGCTGGGAGTTGGCAGCTTGCTGGATGGCATTTGTGTGCCAGGGGCAGCACCCACACCCGCTGGCTGCCCGCCTGTGCTTTGGTTTCTGCATGAAGCAGATGGTGCAGCAGACGCTGTAGTGCAGCGCAGGCAGCAGTGATGGCACCTCCCCAAGTTTTTCATGTGATGGGTGTAAAAGAGCTACAAAACTTCCCTTTCACTACTGACAGACTTCACTGATTCCAGTGAGGAAACCACAGTAATCCCCATTTTCAACAGAGTGTGTGTGGAATCATCTCGAGCCTCTTGGCCAGGCAAGCTCCCAGGGCTGAAGGGAGCGGGTTCTGCAGAGGTGCTGGTTTGGATGTCCTCCCTGCACTCCTTCAGGAGGGCAAAATACACCATGGATCAGATGATGTGTGAAGAAACATACAACACCCTATAATTTGCATGCCGGTGGAGATCCTTCATTTCATATGTGGCTCTCAGCTATAATGCTAAGAATGTGGAGGTTAAAGTTGCTTGTGTCTGATGAGCACAGCGATGCAGTGTACTTGATGTTGATCTTGTTTGCTGTATGGTGGCAGGGATGCCTTTCCCAGCTCTGTAAATGCTGCTGGGTGATAAACTGCTTGGGTTGATGCTTTGGGGCACTGTAGTCTGTATGTGGTATGGCACTGTGGGGCAAGGCTGACCTTATCTGACCTGGGTAGGTGTTTAGAATGGGACAAAAAAGACCCTGAGGAGATAGCAAGAGATCTACTGGATCAGAGCAAGGGTTTGCTTACCCCATGTCATGTCTCCAGCAGTGGCTAGAAATGGGCTCTAGGAGGGAGGTGGAAGGTAGGTCTTAGGTTTCACCAAGTGCTAGCTAGCTGGGGAATGGAGCTTGGAGAAGTGAACTGAACTGATAGGGGTGGGGGAAAAGGAGCAGCAGAGAGGGACCTGTGGGTTGGATGAAGGAGCCCCATCCCCAGCATCCTGCCAGCATGTGAATGCACCAGCAGCCGAAGGAGGTGTTGGAGGGGGCATGAGAACAGTGCTCATGTGCAGTAAGATTTCTGGCTTTGAGGGACTTCCTGAGTTGTAGGACTTCATGGTTTTACATTTAACAGTCTTCAAAAGTTTCTTCCCTTCATTTTCCTTATCATTTTCAGGACTTGTATGAACTTCTGGCTCTGATAGCATCCTGCAAGCAGTGATTCCTGTGGCTTTGCCGCTCGCTCTGAACCTCTGTCTGGTTATTCTGATATCCCATCACTTTGTGTTTTACAAACTGCAGCAAACGGCACCTGCCTCTATTCCTCTGCAGATCTTATAGCTCTCTGTGTAGGGCAGCATCCCTACCCCCACATTTCTGGGGTGGGCAGGACAGACCCTGTGTGTTGGATAAGTATCCCAAAGGCAACACTGAGCTGGGGCTGCTTTCCCCACATGCAGAGTGCTGCCAGGTCTGTGAAGTGCTGGAGGGATGCCCACGTGGTGTTTGTGAAATGAAATGTGACGGTAAGATTTGTTTTTGAGGACAAGTAACAGCATGGGGCATTGAGTCCGAGAGGAAAAGCATCTTCCTCTAGTGCAGTATGGGACATTTGTTTCCGACCTGTGAGGAAGGCCGCTTGGCCTGTGGTGTGACACGATCCCACCTGCCTGCCAACCTCTGTGCCTGCCCATAAAGAAAAGAAATGTTGCTAACTTGAAATATGAGGGCAGTGTGGAGCTTCTAGAAAGAGAGAACTTACCTGTTCCATGTGCAAGGCATCTTTTGATACCTGGCAGTGAGCAGCATGCTGAGAGGCTTTGCAAGTACAGTTCTGTTTCTGTGCAGGAGCTCCAGGTTCCTTGGCACAGGGCTCCCATTGCATGGACACCGCACAGCTCGGTTTGGTGCTCATGTAGGAACAACCTGATGGAAGCTGCTCTACCCAACGGCTGAAGGCTCAGATCTGCTTGCAGTGAGCTTTGACTCGTGGATGTTCTGGGGATTTGGAAGGGGAGCCAAAGCAGAGCTGCAGCTGTGCAGAGAAGGGCAGTTCCCTGCTGGCCATGGGGAAGCAGCAGGGACTGTGCTCCAGCCCCAGCACTGCTCTGAGCACCTACAGACATTGAGCAGCTGAGGGAGCTGCAATGCTCTGCTCCTTGCAGGCTGCCAGCTCTGCTCCTGGGGCTGGGGAAGTCATTTTGCACTGCGAGGGGTGCAGCAGGAGATGGGAGTGTCAGTGCAGGAGCCGTGTGACAGTGACGCAGCAGATCCTCTGCAGCCGCAGTGCTGCAGTCCCCAGCACTTGCTGTAGATGCTGTTCGGGATTTTTGTTGTAGTCTCCTTGAACACTGTGGTTATTTTTGGCTGCTGTCTCATCATTTCACATGTCTGGCATTGCATTAGTCAATACTAAACCCTTTCCAGACTGTTTCTCTTGTTGTGACTTTGAGAATTCCCTCTTCCAGCAGATGCAAATCCTTCCAATGGGCATCCAGTCGGTGCCCCAGAATGCACACATCCCTACAAGTCACTTGACTTTTTGCCTTTGTGTTCAGTGGGGCCGGGGTGCCCCTATACACACTCTGTGTGAGCAAACACATCATCTGCTGCTTTCCAGCGCGGCGTTGGATGCCTGCGGCTGGCGTGCAGGAGTAGTGACACATCGCAGTCTTGGTGGGCTCTGACTAGTTCTTGTTTAGTCTATCTTTCATTTTATACTGCTTTTTCTTCTGGGGTGTTTTTTCTCCTGTTCCCATGTCTGCGTATTGTTCTGTGGGGTCAGGAATGGGGCGCTGGAAGGAGCTCATAAAAGGCAAAGTCAAATTAAGACAGACTTTCCTTCCGTCTTTAGCTGGCTCTGGCCACAGTATCCTTATCTGCTGCAGCTGGTGACACCCATGTCCTTTTTCTGTATAAGTGGCAGTGATGTTTGGCTTCACAAATGAGAAATGACACACTGGACTCCTCCCAGCCTGTCCCACCCTGGGGCAGGGAAGAGAAATCCCACCACTGCCCTCATCACAGTGAGTGATGATACAGACACCAATCAGCGGTGTTACCACGTCTGAATGTGACACGTTTGAATTAAGGAAAGTATGTTAGGTTAAAAGTTATGCGAGGTGTTAGGTGAGGAGCACATCACGTTCACGCTCCCTTGCATACATATGCAGCACCAGAAACCCTTCAGTTAAAACTGCAGATGCTTATGCACACAGGGCGGACTCCTGCAAACACACCTAAACTGTGCTTTGGGTGGAAATGTGCCAGAGTGGAGTCTGATCCATTTCCCCCCCGAACCTGTTTGGCCATTTGAGGCTGCAGAGAGGAATCCCCATACTGGCCTGGCTTTGCTGATGTGTCTGTAGTGAAGGCCTTACGCCTGCAGTGACTGCAGACTGCCCAGTCTGGTGCCCCGTGTTGCCTGAGGCTCCCGTTCCCCAGGTGTGCACAAACACTCCCAGCATTGTGCTCAGTGCAAAAATCCACTTCCCACGGGTGTTCTGAGTAATAGCTGAGCAGAAAATAGAGCAGGGAGGATCTGAGCTCACCCCGAGCATCTGGGGAGGAGGGAGGAGTACCAGGTGTGTGCTCCAACAGAAGAATGTGGACAACAACCCTGTGCTGTTTCTCCCCAGAAACTGGACCATGTGTGAGCTGAGGAATGCAGAGCTCAGGTCTGCCAGCATGGAGTACCCCCAAGGACTCGAGCTGCAGTGGGGTGAATTGTGATTCTTGTCTCCAGTTATTGCTGTGCTTGAAGCTGTTGACTTGCTGTTGCCTGTGATGGGTGCTGCTCTGTAGTGACTGCTGAAAACTGCTCCAGCTTCAAGAGCAGGAGAAATGAGTGAAAAAATGGCTGCAGGCCAAGGCATGAATAGCTCTCACTCATCTTTAGGATTGGCTAAGCCTGAAATGTGAGGTATAGGATGTGCCACTGCCTCACAGTGACGGGTGCTGTAAGAGGTTAAGTGCCAGATGTACTCATACAAGATGATGGAGTCCTCCAACATGCAATATGTCTGTCTTGGTTCAGTGGAGAAGATGGTGGCAGTGGGTGCCAACAGCTGTTCACACAGGAGCACGTTGAAGATGCTCTAAAGCTTGTGGGGCTCATTACCAACAGCCCTATCAGAGCAAGGGGTGGGACATGTAATGCAAGACCCTTCTTTGTGGCTGGAGAGGAGCAGTGTGATGCTCCTAAGGGCTTCCAGCAGAAATCATGTTTATGAATCTGGTAGTAGTTGTTCTGTTGCAGTTCCTGAAATGAAACAGGGTTATCTCCCAGTTCATGAAGTGCATCAGGCATGGGATTTAAACACATAGCTCAGTGTTGCATTCAAAATAACACAAGTTCTGTACATCTGCTGAGTGTTTCCTACTGGTCAGTCTCTGGAGCTGCAGCGGTGCATGGGCTGCTTCTGTGGATAGCAGCTCTGCTGTGGCCATTTGTGTGTTAACAGCACACAGCCCCCCGCAGAGTTTGACCTCACTTTATCAGTGATTCACACTGCTCTGTTTAACTGAACTGTCCTTACTATGTTTGCCACCATCTCCGGTTTTTGCTGTATCCTTTTCAGGCTGGCAGTGCTGCTGGAGGTCTCTCGCCTTTGTTCAAAGCAGGACCAACTTCAGACAGCCACTACAGATCACATTTTATCTCCATTAATTCCCATCAGCCTTAGAAACTTGGAATAAGCTGAGAAGTGTGCATTTGTTTGTACTTGTCCTTTGTTTAGGTTTAGTTTGCAGGCACCAGTGTGAGTCCAGGCTTTGTGAGCAGTTAAAGACCTGGTAGAAGAGTTCTGGCGGATACAAATTTCTTTGTAGATGTTGCTTTTAGTCTTTTTCTTCTCCTTATTAAGGTGAGCACATTGAGCCTCTTGAGTCATTTGTAATAAATCACATCAGTTGTAGAGGGCCTGGGTTGTCCCAGGGCTTGGTGTGGAGCTCGACATACCTCTCAGTGATGAAGATGTCACAGCCCTTCAGGGACCCAATGTCAGTGTTTGGCCTATCTGGTGGTGAAAATAAAATTGGTCCTCTGAACAGCAGCCCTCCAGCTTATCCTCCACCTCCCAGGCTGCTATCAACCGTGGGCCTGCTGAGAGTACACTCTGTCTCATCATCAAGGTTATTAATAAAGACATTAAACACCATCACCCCCTGAGGGAAACCACTAGTAATTCCTTATCACAAGTTTAAATACGGCTCAGGTTCCAGATTGCTCAAAGATATACTTGGCCGTGTCATTCGGGACATTGAAGCTAGGCAGTGTAAACAGGAGAAGGCCGAGTTTTTAAACAAAGTGTAAAAATTCTTTCAGAGAAGGAGATGCTTTCTGCAAAACAAATGCTCGTGCACAAACCTGCAGTGGAACAAGGTGAGTTAAATCTCAACTGTTTTTAATGTGTGATCACAGAACCAAAAACTGGTGCAGATTGGAAGGGCCTTCTGGGTCCGTCTGGTCCAACCTCACCTCTCCAGCAGGAACATCCAGAGCTTTTGAATATCTCCAAGGAGGAGACTCCACTGGGCAACTTATTTCATTGCTAAATCTCATGCACGCCGAGGATGTGCTTCCTCATGTTCACACAGAACTTCTGGTGTTCCAGTCTGTGCCCATTGCCTCGTGTCCTGGCACTGGCCACCACAGCCTGGCCCTATAGATAAGGACCATGTCCTATGGACGGCTCTATGTCCTTTTCATACTGCACACTTTTGGAATATCATCATACCAAATCAGCTAGAGACCAGATTTATGAGAATGTTTAAGCAGCAAATAAGATTTTCAAGGTGTGATTTTGCCAGTTAAGTTCAATTGCAGTTGATTTCAGCTAGACTGTCTTGTAAATCTTGTTTGCTTTTTGGTTGCTTATTTGCATGTATCAGTGTCCTATCCTCCCTTTTGGGTGTTATGATTCAATACATCTTTTGACTTGTTGCTTTTCAGATAGCTTTGGGGAAGCAGGTCTTGCTCTACTGCATGCTTTGAACACTGCCACTGTGCAGTTTGATGATGGGTTTTGCAGGTGGAGATCTATGGACTCCCAGTAATAGGAGGGTTGTAGCAACCCTTTGTTCTTGGAGATTCCTCCACACTAAAGCCTATTAAAAGAGAAATGTAAAGTAGGGTAGAAATCATGTAAAAATGCCTTATTGATAGAGGCTGTGAGGCTGAGAAATTGATCCAAGGATGGCAAGGTTTGCTGCTTGGGACTCATTAATAATATGCAGTACAAAGCACTGTAAGGTCTCTCATAAAGGTGTATAGGTGTAGGGAACTGGGATAGGCTTTCTCCTGAAGCTTCCAGATTTTTGACTGTAAAATATGCTGAATGAATCTCACCCAAGAGAGCCATCCCAGGTTTAGAAACATGCAGCTCTGCACTGACAGCCAGCATGAATCAGGATTCCTCACATCCAGAAAGGAATCTTTACTTGGAGTTTATCTCCCATCACTTTTGCCATCTGAGCTGGAGCTGCTTAATTCCCTTTGCATGGCAAGAGATGGAGGGCACATTATCTGAAGCCTTCTAGAATGTGCTCTTAGAGTGAAATGAATGAGTGTCCTCTGAATATGCTGTTGTCTGCAGGACACAGAATCATAGAATTATAGAATGGCCTGGGTTGAGAAGGACCACACTGCTCATCTGGTTTCAACCCCCTGCTATGTGCAGGGTTGCCAACCACCAGACCAGGCTGCCCAGAGCCACATCCAGCCTGGCCTTGAATGCCTGCAGGGATGGGGCATCCACAGCCTCCTTGGGCAGCCTGTTCCGGTTTGTCACCACCCTGTGAGTGAAAAAATTCCTCCTAATAACCTACCTAAACCTCCCCATCTCAGTTTAAGACCATTCCCCCTTGTCCTATCACTATTCAGCCTTGTGAACAGCCGTGACCAACTCTCATCTATAAACTTTGTAGTACTGTGAGCTAAAGCCAAGAAATCTCATCTTTTCTCTTAGAAGGACCAAATAGGTTCGTTTTCTTAGTGCTTACTCGCCTGTGAGGAACAGCAGTTCACTGTATTCCTACATCAAAAGGCTGTGATACGCTGCCAAAAGATAACGAGAGGACTTTGGAACAGTTCTCACAATGTGTGCATTTGGTTGTTGGGTTTGGGTTTTTTTTGCAGTTGTTGTTTGGTTGGTTTTCTTTTGAGGGGACTTCTGAAATTGCCAATTGAGTCATAACTACAGGAAGAGTTGGGTTGGATGGAAAAGGAGATCATGGGCTGAGCAGTTCTGGGCTGGTAGGGTACGTGTGGCCGCAGTTTGTCTGGAACATGAACCTCCTCTCTGCTTGAGGAGCTTGGTGAGGATGGGGATGTTCTCATGAAGCTTCTTCAGAGCTCAGGGTTTGTGGGATCTGTTGTGCCACATAGAATCCATCACCAGTGTAGCTAGAGATTTGAAGGGTCCTGCTGACCCCAGGGAAGCTTACTACAGTACACATATACCTCTGATACATCCTTGCATGTAAGAAAGAACAGCAGAAGAGGAAAATCGATGCAGGGACCCAGAAAGGCAGAAAAATAGAAGAGCTGAAGAGAAGTGAGGATTCAGGTAAGAAAGGAGTGCAGAAGAGAAGAATAGAAGATTAGAGAGGATATAGTTAAGAAAGGTGCACTAGAGGAGAATAGCAAAATAAAGGGAGAGAGGATATAGGTAAGACAGAAGAGCAGAAGAGATGACGAGAAGACAAGAGAGTATACTTGGAAGACAGAAGAGCAGAAGAGGAGAATGGGAGAGCATATAGAGAAGACAGAAAAGTAGGAGAAGTGGAGAAGAGAGGATACAGGTAAGGGAGAAAAGCAGAAAAGCAGAAAAGGAGAAGAGGAGAGCAGCGGATACCATCAGATGAAAGAGCAGAAGAGGAGTGGACTAGAAGAGGGGAAGAGAGGATACAGATGAAACAGAAATGCAGAATTAGAGAAGAGCAAATCTTAGAAGTTGCCCTGTCCCCTTGTTTTGAGATCTTCCAACTGTTCTCTATTTGATGAGGGGTTATGACATCTGAGAGACATCAAATAAGGTACAAGACATAGAATGCCCCAGAAAAGGTTTGAGAAGAAGTGTTTCAGCACCCAAGGGGTGGACAGGCGTTGTCATGATTAACTGAGATCATTTTGAGGAGCCTCCCAGGCGCTGAGAATCCCAATGTCTCTTTAATGTTAGCAACTACTGACTGGGTCTCCCTTCAAGAGACCTAAGGGAACCAGGTGGAGTACATTACAAAATGCTTCTGCTGAGGTTGTGTTGTGGGGAAACTGGAGTTGTATGTGACGTTGAGTGCACCTGGAGGCCTCTCATTACTAGTCTGTTGAGTGTAGATGTTCCTGTGTAACAGCCAGTTAAACAGAGGGCAGAGGGGCTGCCACAGTTTAAAATTTGGAAAGAGGAATTCTAAATACAAATCAAAGGATAACTGCTGTCAGAGCAGCTTGTTTGCTCAGCCTATCAGTTCACTGGCAGTGAGCTCATACCCAGTTATTGTCTCCTACAGACTGCAGAAGGAGATTGGGATGGCTGGGAGGCTTCAGATCCTATGGAAGCTGAGACCTCCAGTGACCCACAGTTGCTGCAGTAAATCTCGCAGGGAAGAGTAGCTGCAAAGACACTCTCTCTGCAGCTATGGTCTTTGTGGGAAGACCCTTAGTTCCTGATATTTGAGAAGGTGTATGCAGTAGGCATCACCTCAGAAGGTCGCTTTCATCTGGAATGGATGTCGTTGGTGATTATTCTGCTGCAGGCTGTGTCATTGCCTCCCCATTAATTGCTGGGTTCAGTTTTCAACTGCATTCAGAGACCAGAGTGTTTTCTCCAAAATCTTGTTCTCTTCTGGGACTCTGAACAGCTTCTGACATCCACAGAGGTCAGTGACTCTTGGGATCCTGTCTCAGCATCCCTCTCATGCTCCTTTAGACCCATATGGGCTGTGACAGTGTAGCCAGAGGGTCTGATTCCTGACAAATAATCCCCACCAAGCTCTCCACCCAGCATTACCAGGTATAAAGGCAGATAACTAGCTGAGGTCCAAGCTTTGCAGGAACCAGCTCTGGGAGAGTGGTTTGGTGGAACAGTGAATCTGTTTAACAGTGGTTCACCAACAGTAGTGTGTCCCTTCCTAGCAATCTGTGCCCAGAACTCCTGTCCTTCCTCTTGGAGACTCCCATCAGCTCCAGGTCAACACGTAGGCACCGCTGAGAGTCCCTCACCCAAGCCCACGTCCTGACAGCTGGGCTGGAAGGCAGCTGCTGGGCCTGAGCTGCTTCCTGACCAGCGTCTGGCATGGCGTTAACCATTAACTCCTTGCTCCAAAGCACGCTGGGAACACTGTTGTTTTTTAAGGCACTGCAAAATTGCTTTGTCCTTTCCTGCGACATTCCGGTGACGTTTCTTGCTGGGATCCTGCCTGGAGCTGGGCAGCCTTTCCTGTTTGCAGCCAAAGCAGTCGGCCTCTCAACAGAACCGTGGGCCACGTGGCCTTCGTGGTCTGAGCTGTCCCTCAGCAGAAGGAGTATGGGGTGTGTTCTATGCACAGGAGGTGCTTGGGGTGCATGGTGGGTGCCCACTGTATGCCATGGGTCCCTGCTTGTGTCACAGACCCCTCTGCTCATAAGGAAATGCATCAGTTTTGATCAAAGGCTTTGTACTGGGGCACTGCAGTCTCCTTTCCCGGCGCTGTCTCCTCCCCACATCCGGCTCTTCACCTCTTGGCACTGTGAAATAGGAAACTCCGGAGTGTTTCCTCTGCGGGGAGTTCCAGCAGAAATGCTGGAGCCACGTCCTGCTTCGAGGCAGACCGCTGAGCCAGGGCACAGGTCTGAGAGCTGCAGTCACCTCCCCTTCAGCCCAGACGGTCAACAGTACCCTGGGCTGCATCAGCAGAGGGGTGGCAGTGGCAAGGGGGGGATTGCACCCGCTGCTCTGGCCTCGTGAGGCCCTATCTGGAGTATTGTGTTCAGTGCAAGAGAGACATGGAGGTGCCCAAGTCCATAGAAGGGGCCCTGGGCAGCCTGACCTGGTGGGGGGCAACCAGCCCACGGCAAGGGTTGGGGCTGGGGGGGGGGGCATGAGGTCACCCAACCATTCTCTGGTTCAATGATTCTGTGTGCTTACGTTAGCCCTTGTACATGAATGCATGGCTGGGATCTGTCTTAAGCCCAGGATGGCTCAGTGCTAATGCCCACAGTCAGAGGGGACTTCCTTGTTCTCCCAGCAGCTGTCCTGGCCCACTCACATTGTCCCCAGCTCTCACTAATACGTCTCTGAGCTGGGAAGAGAGTTGCATTTACTGCATCACAGCTTGCCCATGTGTTGAAATTGCTGCTCCTTATCCCTGGCAACAGGGAGTAGAAAGTGTGAGTGCTTGCAGCTGCTGTCTCCTGGGTGCCTGAGTGGGTGGCAGCTGAGGGCACTGACAGCTTCTGAAAGAGGAGGGAGAAACTTGAAACTCCACTGACAGAGCGTCCTCGGGATGTGACTGCAGCTCAGGTAAGGTTGGATGCTGAGTGACGTGGGCTGCAGGAGGAGTACTGGAAGTGCTGGGCAGTGCTGGCTGGCAGTAGCTGTCCCTAACTGGCACTCAGAAACGTTTAAATAGGAAAAATATATAAATATTTGCAATTAATTTATACAGTGACTATAGATGTATTCTGAGCTCTTGTAATCACTTTAAGCATTTTGTTTCTTTCAGATTGAGCCACCTCTCTTCAAAGGAAGTATAACACACCGGGAACACGCATTAAGCACTTGGAATCATCCAAGCTCCCAATTCAGAGGAACAGAAAATAAACATGGCAGAGTTTACAGGTTATAAGGAGACCTCCAATCGGCACCTGAGGTTCAAGTTGCAGAGTCTTAGCCGCCGCCTTGATGAACTGGAAGAAGCAACGAAAAATCTCCAGAAAGCAGAGGATGAGCTGCTTGAGCTCCAGGACAAAGTGATCCAGGCAGAAGGCAGCAATTCCAGCATGCTGGCTGACATCGAGGCCCTGCGGAAAAGAGTGCTAAAGATTGAAGGCAAGGATGAGGAAATTAAGAAGGCTGAAGAGCTTTGCAGGTTAATGAAAGAAAAGCTCGAGGAGGAGGAGAGCCTCACCCGAGAGCTGAAGTCAGAAATTGAGCATCTGCAGAAGAGAATGGCAGAGCTGGAGAAACTGGAGGAGGCCTTTGGCAGGAGCAAGAACGACTGCACGCAGCTGTGTCTCAGCCTCAACGAAGAAAGGAATTTGACCAAAAAGATATCGACGGAGTTAGAAATACTTCGAGTGAAAGTGAAAGAACTCGAAGCGTCTGAAGAGAGGATGGATAAAACCGAGCAGAGCTTAACAGGTGAGTTAGAAAAACTGAAGTCTTTAGCACTGAGCTTTATCAGTGAGAGAAAACATTTTAATGAAAGAGAAAAGCAGAATGAAAAAATAATCCAGGAGCTCACACTGAAACTGGAGCAAAACAATAAGCTAAACAGGGCCGATCAGACTAGGAATGCATCCAACTTGCTGGAAAGGTCATCAAACAATCTCCTGGACAGGAATGATTTAAGAATTGAAGATGATTTGACTTCTGCGTTGCCTTCTAAAGAAACCAGGCGGAAAGGAAGCGTAGATTACCTAAAGCATGTAGAAAATGAAACCAGGAATAAGTCGGAGAACCAAAAGAATAAAAATCAGGAAGACAACAAAGTGAAAGATCTCACCCAAGAAATCGAGAGACTCAAAACTCAGATCAAACGTTTTGAATCCTTAGAAGAGGAACTTAAAAAAATGAGAGCCAAAAACAACGACCTGCAAGACAGTTACTTGAGCGAACAGAATAAAAACAAACTTCTCACTGGTGAGTTAGAAGAAATAAAAATGCAAATAAAGAAACAAAAAGATCTGGAAAATGGAGAGGTCGAAAATGAAGACACAAGCTTCTCTGGCAGGGGAAAACATGACAGAGCTAAATACAGAGTTGTTGCAGCAGATTTCACAGCTGCCAAGCACAAACCAAGGGAGGTTTCGCCCCAGCAGCGCCGGGAGAGAGTGAGAAACAGAGATTTCTCCTTCAGCAATGACAGCTCCAGCCATGGTGGTAAGCAGACACCCAGCCCGAGCTTAATGAGCAGGAAGGCAGGAAAGACATCAGGTGCAGCTGCCCTTGCAGATGCTGCTGCAACAGATACGAAAAAACTGGAAGAGAAATGTTTGGTTTCCACTTTTTCATCTGGTCAGAAGGAGGCTTCCTTCACACAGAACGAGGGGAAGAGACCCAAAGAGCAGCCCTCTGTCCTCAGTCGCTACCCCCCTGCTGCTCATGAGCAGAAATCTTGGAAAACACCTTCCAAACCCGTTAGTGACCTGAGATCCAAGGCTGAAAAACCATCTCAGGCAACCCGCGGCAGCTGCCAGAGCGGCGCAGACACACGGGATGAAAAGTCGAGCAGAGGGGAATCGGTGGCTTCGTTAGCTGAGAAGCTGAAGACAAATCAGGGAGAGGTGAGCGATGCCGTGGGGGACACACAGCAATCCAGGGGGCACTGCGCCTCTGCCAACGGCGTGGCCACCGCATACAGGTGCCACATCTCGCCGGCAGAGTCGGACCCTGTTGGCTCCAAGGCAGAAGCAGGGAATGCCTCGACTGCGTCGCACCGACAGCCCTTGGAGGGAAGGACTAAAAGAGCAGTCATCTCCCAGGAGAAGGAACTCATTGATGTGTCCCTTGAAAGCGTGAAAGCGTCGCCGCTAACGAAGCGCTCTCATCGCTCAAGGAGTCAGGAGGACATCCTGCAGATTCTAAAAGAGGACGCAGAGCAGTCTGCAGCAGCAGGCCATGTAAATGCTAGCTTAAAAGCAGGCTCCAAAACCGTTCAGAGTAGTCATGAAAAACTTAATTCAGACGAAGAAGCAGGGAGAAGTAAAAAAGCAAACACTCAGTCAGATTTTGAGACAAGAAAGAAAGCCAATTCCAAGCAGTTCTCCAATTCCAGGGGAGTTTTTAGAGCATCTCTCTTTGAAAATGACAAAAGTACTGCGCACGATGAGGACTCCTCTAAGTGTATAAAACCATCAGATGCCGACACTGGGGGACTGAAATCCAGAAGGTCGTTCAGCCCAAGAGAAGCTCTGAGATCCAAAGCCATCATTAAACCTGCCATCGTGGAGAAGGACATGAAGGCCATCATGGGAGGGGCTGTCACCGAGACAGAGTCAGAAAAGCAGAAGTCTGTTATTAAAGCGGTCACAAATAAAATGACGAGCAGCATCACAATCTTCCCTTCTGAGCCAACAGTTCCAAGGCCCAGTACAGACACAGCAGGAAAGGAAAGGCATATTACCACCAGCAACATCAGGGTTGCTCCAAATGAACCCTCCCCGATAACGAACAGCCTCCCCCAGCCTTTTGAGGTCTCAGTTAATAGAAGCGCCCTGAAATTATCTGAGACCGACAGAAGTGGAGATGCGGTGCTGAGAAGTAGAACAGAAACGGTGGTGTCCAGGAGTAGCATTGTGATAAAGACTTCTGAGCCCCCCGAGAGGAGCGGTGAGCTCCCGTTGGACACAGCCAGCTCGAGGAGCCACGGCTCTCCAGATTCCATTTCATCTGAAACCAAACATGTCACGCTGAGAAGTTCCTGGAGAACAAGGCAAGGCTTACCTTCCCTGGAGGACTCTCAAATAAAAGTGGAGAAAAACGCAGCTTCCAGCCCTACGAACGCATGCAGGTCTTCAGTGGACCTCTCTGAGATGGAAGGGAGCAGCACACGAACAAACTCCTTGGAGCAAAGCTCAGCGCGGAGCGGTGCCACCACCAACTCCTGGAGCGCCCCTGAGATGGGCTCCCGAAGGACCAAAAGTAACTTAAGTGCATCCGAACTGCTGACACGCAGGAGCTACACCAGTGATCCCACCACGGCTTCCCCCTGGCACCGCACCACATTACCTGTAAGTGTCCCCATTATGCGCTCCTTCCCATCTGATAATTACATAATTAGCTATTTGCTCTTGCCAAGATCAGAGCAGGTAGGTCCAGCTGGTGTAGGATCCGCTGTGCCTTTCAGCGTGGCTTTGCATGGCGCAGTCAGCTTGGAGTGGCACTCCAGATGAGGAGATGAGACATGAGTAGGGGTGTCCCTCAGGTAGCTCCATTTGGGAAGGGCTACACATGCAAAACCAGAGCCAGAACTGCTGGGCTCTGGTCTGGAAGCGCTGTCTGGACATCTGAGCAGATCAGGGCTGGCTGGTTGCATAGGGTTGCTCCTTCATTACACCATCTGAAAAGTGAGGGCCATGGGAGTGCATTTCTTCTTTTCCTGTTCCTTTGGGTGTTGCTAATGAAAGGGCTCACTCAGAGCAGGGCTGACCCTCACCGATGTTCTGTCTTGTTGCCAGAGTTGCAGACTCTAGCATATTTTAAACATGCTCACACTGCCCTTCCAGTCCATTAAATCCCACTGCACCTCCCACCTCTGCTCCTTCCTTAAAGCTGATCTAAGCAGCTGCTGCCATCCCTGGTTACAAAGAGGAGCCATCTGATAGGGCTGGTGACAGAGGGGACAAATTCACAACCAGGTGACTGCAGTACTCAGGAAGATGAGGTGGTGGCAGTGTGTGAAATCATTCTACTTCTTTGGCAATGACAGGCACAGAAGTATTTGTACCATTTGCTTTGCAGATAGTCTGTTGCCTGGCGTTGCAGTGTGCAGGTTGGCCTTCCAGATACATTTGGCCACTAAGAATACATCAGAGAACAAAGACATGGTGGTTGGCATTCATCAGCTTCAGTGAACAACCCAAATCTGCTGTACTGAAGGGAGCACTGGGGAATGGCATCACCCCCTGTGCTCGAGGCAGGTGATGGAGACACGTGTATGCAGCCCCATTTCTATCCCACCTGTAGGAATGAGGTTCCAAGTGATTATCTTCTCCCTGGCCATAGTTCTCTACACAGGCACGTAGGACTTCTCTTCCATAAGTCCAGGCAGGTCTCCTTTTGCATGATGACAGCTCATGTACTTGGGAACACAGAGAGCCAGCCCTAGGCTTCCCACTAGCCAGGAGTTTGGCTTTCTGGCAAACCACGAACTTGCCTTGAAGCTTAAGAGGTCCTCCCTTGAAGCGATCCTGCTGCTCGACCTCACTACATTTCATCCTTCATTTTTTTATTGCTAACGTAAATAAGCAAACGAGGGAGCTGTGTAAGATAGCAGCAGCTCTGAGCAACCCTGCAGGACAGAAGCAGCAGTTCGCTGGGGGTCTGCGTGGGATAAGTGCTGTAGGATCAGTGCTGGGGTGTGGAGCTCCCTCTGGTGCTTGCAGGCAGGGCTCCAGAGGGGGCCGGGGAGATGCATCACCTCCTGCTGTTATTCTCTTGGTCTCCATATTTCAGATAATGAAGTCAGTTTTTCGCCAGCCTCATCTTCACTGAAAATCTGCAGTGACTGCATTAGTGCAGACATTAATAGCAGGCATGGATCAGACAAGCAGCAGTGCTGGGTGAATGGTTTTGGTTTTCTCTTGTGGCTGCGTTGGAGTGACGTACCACAGAACTGAGGTTAACAATCCAGCAAGAGGCTCTTCTTCACATGTGCCTTCTTATGAGGGTGGGGGTCTCAGGGAGTCTCCCTGAAAGTACCCAGGGCTGTGCTCTGTGCTCTGCTCGAGGAGCGCACAGCTTTATCCCCAATGAATCCATCGAAGATCCTGACTGCAGCAGTCAGGCGTGCCCCGGTACTGCTTTGTTCTGGCCTTGGAGGTTGGTAACTTGAGGAAATCAGCATGCTTTGAGCCAACCCTGGGTTGTGGGGTGCTGGAAATCAGCATATTGCATGCCAACCCCAGGCTGCAGGGCACTGCTGTCCCCACCTGCACATAGCACAGCCCAGGTCTCAGCAGGGTGAGCTGATCTGTCAGTGATGTGAGTGCCCCTTGTGCTGAGCTTCACCCCAGCCCATTGCTGGCAGCTGGGAGAGGCATCTGTCTGCCTGCTCCTCCCCATGAGCTCTTTTACCTGTGAAAGCCTTTGGGGACAGCGTGTTCAGCTGAGGAGTCCCATGGGACTGATGTGATTGGCTGCTCCAGGGGATGGAGCACCTCTGTGCTGACCCAATCCCCTCCAAAGGCAGCTGCTCCATCAGACAGGAGGTGCACACCTGCTGGGAAGCTGTCCAGGTTCATCAAGATGACCAACATCATTACAGTAAAGGATGCCTCCCTTCCTTGCTGTTCCAGGCACACGGGAGCAGGGCTGAGTTTTGTCCTCCATCCCTCACAGTTCAGTGCCCCCACGGCCTTTTGTCCACATCAGTGCAGCTGTATTTCCCTGAGCAAAAGGTGAGTTCAGCGTCACAAGGAGCTCTGTAGCATTCTGATGGTGACGTGATGTGCCTTACAACATGCTGGAACTTGTGTGTGACAGAGCTATCAGACGAGGTTTTCCAGCCCAGTGGTGGCGATAACAGGCACTGACATCTGCTGTTCCCAGGGAGCTGATGGAGACTCTGCTCTCTGGAGCTCAAAGCGAAAGGCACAGCTGCACCAAATGGCCCCAGGGCAGAAACTGTGGGCACCTGGGTCCCATGGGGGGTCCCATAGGGGGTCCCGTGGGGGTCTTGGCAGGCAGTCAAGAAAAAGTTAGCGAGTGTAAAATGTAATATGGGTATTTATATACGCCTCTGCCAGGAAAAGAGCGCAAGGCTCTCCCACATCACATCCTCATTGCCAAGAAAATAGATTCAGGTTACCGACCACCCCTCACCCGTGAGCTCAGACTCACAGTTAATGCTGTTAAGAGATTGCTTCAGTCACCAAAGGAGGAGTTCCTGCAGCCCACATCCCTTCCTTGGTCTGCTGGGCCTGCAGTACTGTGGGCACAGGGGTTGAACACAGCCCTGCGTGTGCTCATGGCTGAGCAGAGCACTCAGCACCCAGAACTTAAGGCTGTAAATTATGGGATGGATTTTACAAGGCTCTGGGGCAGTGTTTAGGTGAAGACATCCTCAAGCTGAGCTGGCAGCTTTGGTGCCCACCTGCCAAAGGGAGCTGAAACACGACCTCATACTGCAAGTCGGGGTTGGGGAGCCCAGGGCCATCATAGACATGGAGTTCCAATTCTCCTGTTTTTATTCCCGCAGGATGAAAGCAAAGATTTTGTCTCCAGTTCCAGAAGAAAACAGTACGGCTCCTCTGAGTACCTCTCGCAGGCGGACACGGCGGGGAGAAGGGCGGTCCCCCCCCCGGAGCAGCTGCAGGACCCCACTTCCAACCCCAACAGCCCACCAGGGCTCCAGGCAGAAGATCAGGTATGTGAGATCCGGGGAGAAATGAGGGCTCAAAGGCACGAAGCCAACTCTGACCCGACCTCCTGTAATACAGCTCGCTTGTCCACATCAGGGTGAACCTCTCTGGAGAGCAGTGCTTCCCAGAGATGGAGTAAATTAATCACTAATTTCCTATAATGGGGTAAAAAGTAGTCCCTTATTTTTCTATTCTAGATTCATTCAGCTAGCTTTATGGCTAAGGACATCCTCCTGGGAATAAAAGCCTCGGCCCCTGGTTGTCCCCAGCAGTGTGGTTTGCAATGGGCAACGAGGGGTCGTTGTGTCGGATAACCAGGGACTCCCTTTCACTGCACAGTCTGATATGACAGCAAATAAAAGCTTGGGTGAGCTCAGGTCAGCGTAACATTCTGTTATTTGCCAGCTGGTGCTCCTGCACTGCCTGCACTCAGTGCTGTGCCCTGCAGACAGCCCATGGCAGATCGGCTCCGTCTCATCAGTGCTGGCAGGGGTTTTTCACTGCACTTCCCACATCGCCAGCGTAGCAACAGGTGCTGAGTGTGCCCACATGAAAAAAGGTGATGGTGGAAGCACATGAGGGGCAGGGATGGGTCAGTCTGCCTTGGGCTTATTTCATTGTAAACCCTGAGAGAGCCGATGCCTTCCAGACTGCTCATGCCACTGTCCTCCCCCACAGCCCCACCACGGGCCCATGGTCCCAATGGGGATGGGACCTGAGGGTGATCCCAGGACCTGTCCCCACAGCCCCCGGGTCCTGGCAGGCTGTGATGCTGTGGGTTCATTTGCAGGGTGCTTCCCGTGTTGGCCGACCGACGTCCCGGAGATGAGCTGAGCTCTCTTCCACCAAACCAACACGGCATAACAGAGCGAGACAGGACCGTACCGAGCTCACGGGTGTCACATCTGTTTGTAACCTCTCCAAAAGCTTCAGCCAGCCAGAAAACAGTTTTCTGACACCGTCTGTGAGGTACAAGAGCTTTACCAGTGAATTTTTTCCCTTGTTGCTGAAGAGGCAGCTGCAGAGACTTTGCTCAGGGGACTCCCACTTCTCACCTCTGTACCTGCAATCCTCACCTTCTCCATAGGACACAGCTCTGTCTCCGTATGGAAACACTGACTTGTGTACCAGCCATGCTTTCAAACAGTACAAAGGTACTCCTCGGACCAGAGAGAACATCTCGTCCATCACCCACATACAGATGAGATGCAGGAGGTGTCCCTGTGACTGCAGCTGGGATGGCCGTCCTACGCAGCGCTCAGCTCCTCCAGGAGCCCACGATCTCCACTGCACACCTCACCTTCCTCTGCTCACACTCACCCCATGCCTGCATTCCTGTCTGTAGGTGGGAAGAAAGTGCTCTCTGGTTGTTTTGACGTGCTAACAGGGCAGGAGGGCGGAACAGCTTTGGGAACAGCTTCTTCCCTGTCGCTGTCCCTGCAAGGAGCTGACAGCAGCTGAGCTCTGATGCTCAGTGATCACTGCACCAACCACACAGCAGTGCACACAGCAGCAGATGTGCTCCTGGTTTGGCCCAGGGGGGGGCTTTTCACCCACAGCTTTATGGCCATTGTGCTGCACAGCAACAACTCCACTGCGAGCTCTGAGCTGCCGAGATCCAAGGGATGCAGAAAGGAGGGCTTTTCTTCTGGTTGGAGAAGCAGAATGTCCTCATTCCTTCCAAAAAGAGGGAAAATAGCAGAACTGGGCCCCATACTGAGCTCCAGGATGGCCAGGGGGCTGCCCCAAACTGCCCCCCCCCCCCCTTCAGGAGCCCCATCTGGGACCTGGGTACAGTCAGGGGCTGCGGGGCTCTGTTCCCTTCTCAGTGCCACTGACCTCAGATGGCAGCAGTGCTGGGGTCACCCCACAGCTCCACACACCCATAAGGTGAGGGGACTGCATGTCACACCACTGCAGCTCTGTGCCCCCCTCCCTCCTCCCATGGGCTGTTTTTGGGGCTGCGCTGCACAACCACCTCCCAGGAGGTGCTTCAATCACATTATTTTGCTTTTAGTTTTTTTTTTGGGGGGAGGGGGGGGTTGTTTTTTTTTTTTTAATAAAGATTGGCTGGAGGAGGAAAAAAGGTTATTTTTGGGAAAAAAAGAAAGTTTCCAGTTTCCTCCCAGCAGTTTTAGACGTTGTCCCAAACCTGCACTTTTCAGCATTTCAGTTTCTTCTGTTTTGAGATGTGTCCATGCATCAGGTTGCATCAGGCAATGCTCTTAAATGAGTCCTGCAGCAGCTCTACTCACCCTAAATTATATTAAATGATATCACATGCTGTCTCCTGCTGTTCCGTGGGGTGGGAGAAGAGGGCTGTGTGCAGCTGCTGTCATAACAAAACAGCCCCAAACCACAAACCGAACTGAAAGAAATGGAAGCTCTGCTGTTCAATGCAGAACGTGCTGCATTTCTCCTCCCATCACCCGCAACGCTGGTCCTGAAATGCTGAAAATCGGTGTTCCACCACCTGAGAGCACTGCAGGCTCTGTGTGCAAAGCAGGAGGGCAACCCTGCACTGAAGGAAAGGAACAGCCCGAAGGGGAGGACGGCTCTGAGCAGCTGCTGTGCGGCTGCTCCCCACTGACAGCCCCACGTTTTGCAGCACAGACCTCCAGCTGTGAGCTCTGTATGCAGAGGTGCCACCCAACCTCATTCTGCCACAGTTCAGTCCGAGAAGGAAAAACCTACAGTTTGAGAGAGGGGCTCTGCCCCACCATGGCGAGTGCAATAGGAGCTGATTGTATTATTATAGCGATGACTTCAGGAAACACGATGTGTTCTGACTCAAATTGCACACTTTTTTCTTTTTTTTGTTTTTTTTTGTTTTTTTTTTTTTTTGGACAGCTGTAAAATAGTGTATGTGTACATATTGCCACCACTGAAGAAATATTTGTAATTTTAGCATATAAATATAACAGGCTTTTAGAGGACCTGAGGCCACGAGGGTCATTCCAAAGGTGTAAATGTATTTGCTGCGGCAGCGCTCCTTCGTCGGAGTAAAGGAGACACTGCAGTGCCCCCACTGCACTCTGATGGAGACCCATTTCCACACAGCCAACAGCTCTGCGAGAGAACAGAGGGGGAGCAGCGCTGCTCCCGGTGCTGTGGATGGAGCTGCAATCACACACTGCAGTACAGCCCTCAGCTCTGCCCCCTCGCACAGCCCAGGGCCACCTCTGCTGGCGGTGAAGAGATCTTTGCTGCTGCAGCTGATGGAAAGGACCCGGGTGGGAGAGGGCGCTCGGGGCTGCATGGAATGTATTTTTAAAGAGGAAAATATATATATATTAATCTATTTTTTTGTATTTGCAGACATAGATTTGGGCTGGGGCGGCTTAGATAGAGGGCAATAACGCAATAAATGTTTTCATAACCACAGAGGCAGGGAGCAGCTCTCCCCCTGCTCACCTCCCCCCGTCCCGGTGCTCGCAGTCTGCATGCCACATGTAACCACACTTCTCTGCATGTCTCTCCTGACTCGAACACTGTCAGCTCTACAGTATATAACCAATAAAACTCTTCTCTTTTTACACGTCTGTGGTGTGGTACATACAGCCCCATGCAGTGGGGCCGTCTCCTTCTGCAGTACCATCTGCAGCCAAACCAAATCCCTCCCCGTGTTTGTTACCATTGCAGCACCCATCGCTCACATCGCCCACCGTAGGACTGCCACCTCAGCCAGAGAGGTGGGTGATTTGCCAGGGCATGGGCACAGCACCCACTGTAAGATGTGAGCACACAGCATGGAATAACGGGCACCTGCTGCACTGCTCTGCTCAGCCGTGAAGCTTCGCTGCTCCATCCTTTCTGGTCAACCACATCTTGTTTTGGTGGCTTTATGTTGTCTCCCTACTGCCTGCAACTGATGGAATGCAACTTGTGATGCATTGCAACCCTAACCCTAATGCAATGCAATATGACTCTAACCCTCTCATTATCCCAGCTGCAAACCATTGCCTTAGCCAACCTGGTGAGAAGGCTGCTCTTTTAGTGCTGCTCACAGCCATATCCCACCCTGCTGTGCTGAGAGGCACTGGTTCTCCTCCCACGGTCTGAGGAGCCACTCTCATGGATCTGAGCACTGCCTTGAGGTTGGAGTTGTAGCACTGCAACCAAAGCAGTGCTGTCCCCACTGTGCACAGGAAGCTGGCAGCTCCCTTTTTCTGTCCCTGCCAACAGATGTGCTGACACATTGCTACCACCACCCCCATCCCAGTCCATCCCAAGACTGTTCCCTCCCAAGCCAGGCTAGCCCCAGAACCATAGGATGAGTTCTGGGCTCACTTCTCATAGGCACAGGGTGTGCTGTCTGTTAATTCCCCCTGAGAGTCCTCCTCCTGTCCATTTCTCAGTGGGCATTTCTCAATACTGTTAAAGTGCTTTTTACTCCGGGCCATCCGGACCTCCTCACCCTTTGGCACATGCACAGTTCAATACAATGGATAAATCATGCCCATGATCACTTCTCACTACAGGCAGGACCATGGCAAGCATCCTCAGTTCCATCCAGTGAACACAAAGCTCCTGAGCGAACAGCTGTTTATTGCAAAACAGATGCCAGCACCTGACAAAACCCGATACCCAGAGGACCAAAAAAAGCACACATCTTCCTGCTTCCTGTTGTGTTTTTTTGGATGGGCAGACAAGTGAGCACATGCACTCACTCAGCACCCATTGCTCTGCTGTGGGTTTCTGCAGTCCTTCACCCTGCAGAACGCCCCGAGCTGGAAGGATCCATGGGGATCACTGAGTCCAAGCCCTGATCCCCCACCTCAGAGTTAAGCAGTACACCGAAGGGCACTGCCCACACACCGAACGCCAACAGTGCATCTTCGGCACAGAAGGTTCAACTAGAAAAACCCCTTCCCCCCAAAAAAACCAACCCAAAAAACACAGCACCAATCAGTTTTATTCTCAGAAATACAGTTCACGTACCCACAGAGCGAGAAGTGGTGAGTCCCTGAGAACAGATGGGGAGCAATGCAAACAGTGCAGCCAATCTCCATCGCATGCATTTGGGACAGAGCCTGGCTGCCTTCAATCCCAACCTGTGCTAACAGATCAGGTGCCATACAGGGAAGTCAGGGCAGCAGCTGGAAGGAGACCACAGCATGAGGAAGGATGCTGAGAAGGAGAAGATCTGGTGATCCATTCAATTGCAGTGCTTTCTGCCCCTTAGCAGGTCATAGGTGGTGGGAAAACAGCAGAGAGAGCACTCTGACAGGAACAGACATTACAGGTGGTGCCAAAGGTCCACCAAACAGACCATGGCAAAAAGAGCAGAGCACAAAGCTCCTGGGTTGGAGTGGGAGCCACCACCAGATTGAGGTGGCAGGCAGTCCCTGGAGGACAGAAGCTGCAGGTAAAGAGCTGCTAAGTGCTGGGAGTCACGCTCAGGAATACAAGTGCTGCAAGGAGCAGAGGGCTCCAGCTTCTGGATGAGGGATGGAAGCTTCACTGCACAGCCTGGCAGAGCTGAACCTCAACATGACATCAGCCCACACTGGGCCACCTGATCCAGGTCTGCAGAGCTTCAGCTGGCCATAGGCTAAGTGTTCTCCCCCATGCTCCCTTCACCACAGCAACCCCCCCAGACACAACCAAAAAACAAAGGGAGCAGTCTGGGACCTTCACCTTCACCCAACCACTGCTCCTACTTTGGGTGCAATCAGTGCTACTGACCACGGGCAGCTGGGCCATGCAGGGAGCACATCTGTGTCTGTGCTGATCTCCAAATGCTCCTGAAAGCCCAAAGTACATCAAGCTGTTCATTTCTAAGGCAAAAGCAATGGCAATATGTGGAAGGAAGTTTGTTCACGTGTGAATGTCTCAGACAAATTACCATACATTTAAGGGGATTTGGTCCACTGAATAATCTACTGAGTCTCCATCAGAATGAACTTAAACAGGAGAACACTGACTCTGAAAATAGCATTAGTTATCTGAGGTGGCTTGGTTTTGCTGAGGACCATTTTTGTTTCCAGGGAACCAGAAGAGCCTGTCTGAGTTTTTGACACTGCTGCATGGCCACAGCACTACCAACAGTCCCACAGATGCAGAGACCCACAGAGGCTCAAAGCCACGTTACAGAGAGCAGCATGCGATCCTCAGATCCACTTCCCACCTTCTGTCACAACAGCCAAGAAAACAGATCAGCTATTGATGGATTTTAGATGCTTGTTACACTGCCATCGTGGAACACCATATCTCTCAGTAGTATTCACCACCATGAGGGCAGTGAGATGCTGGAACAGGTTGCCCAGTGAGGCTGTGAATACCCCCTTCCCTGGGGGGGAAAACGATCTTAAAGGTCTCTTCCAACCCAAACCATTCTAGGATTCTATTCCAGGTAGGCTTTTACCTGAACAGAAGGAGGGAGCTTTAAGTCTCAAACAAGCCTATGCCCTCTGAATCTTCCCTTGGACTCCTCTGTGCCCTGCTGGACTTCCAGTTCCTAACCAAGCACCACCAGGTCCTCTCACCTCCTGGAAGGGAAAGCAAAGATGACCAGCTCTGATTTATCCCGCTGTCCCCACCATAATGGAGTCCCCCCGTTCTCAGTGCCCATCAGAAGCTCTGCCTATGAAGATAACACAGTCAGAAGGAAGAATGATCTCCAGCTTTAGGAATGAGGCACAAGAAAACAGTAGAAGTAACCATACCAAGACTGAAAGCCTGCAGACAAAACAAACACAGCTATAAATAAATGGGGGCTGCAGTTGTGTTTGTGCATCATCTTCAGGATGAAGGTGAGCAGTGAAACTGCAGAGGGAAGAGCAGGAAATGTGTGGGTACCAATCCACCCATGGAACAGAAGGTGGGACAGATCACACATAGAGCAGAGAAAACAAAGAATGGTTTAAAAAGGGGGAAGTAGAAAAGTGTGAAGAATAACAGAGAGATGTAGGTAAACCTCTAGGAAAGCAGTGAGAAAAGTTCAGAGAAGAAAAACACAGTGCTAACTAGAGATAGAGGAAAGAAGGCCCTAAATGATTAAATAAGAGCACTATGCACAATGAGAAGAATGTTCTGTGCACTGAGTGAGAAAGAAGGAAAACAAAGAGAAGCAGCCAAGTCAAAGTCACTTTAAGGATAACCTGGCAGCTGCAACACTAACTCCTCAACCCAGCAGGAAGGAAAGAGTTTCCCTTTGGGCTTTGAAAGAAAGGGGTAAAAACCCACCAGGCACAGCCCACCTGCAGCACACACTGATCATGAGATGAAGTCCTTCACAAGCTTAATGTCTGGGCAACTCTGCTTCTATATAAACAAATAGAAGTGATTTTTCTGAGCTTTTAACTTTGGAATATCCAGTTTGGGTCATTTCTTCTGTTGAAGATATTTACCACTGCAGCATGCTTGGCACACTTTGGAGGGGTGCAATGCACTGTTACTGGTAGGGAAACAGTTGTACCAAAGCCTCCAATGCTGGGGAGGAATAAAATTGGTCAAAAATATTCTTCAAAACAAAATTAAGCAAAAAGGTTTCCATAGATTCTACGCTAAGCTACAGTTCATAGAAGCCAATTTCTAAAGGGCCTTTTCTGCAATTACTGGATTGTAAATACATGAATAGGTAGAATAAAACCCTCTAAAATTCCAACTATAAGCTTGACTTCCAGAAAGTATCCACAGAGTCAAAATAAACCTCCCTGCCCGATTTGGTAGTAAAGAATTCTGTATATACTGACACTTGAAACAGCTTTTTGAGGTTTTTTTTGTCAAGGGTTGCCAAGCCAACTGGCTTTTGTAGGGCCATTCTAACACAGCGACTTATGGCCGAGTCCCTTCAGCGGATACTCTGAACAAACTACATGAACGTCTTCATCCCAAGCAGTTCACGCAGCAGCAGCTCCGTGGCTTTGCTAGTCCTCTTCTGATCCCTCCTCATTCCCTTAGATGCTGGTAGCTTGTTGTGTGGGCACCCCAGGTGTAGGCTGGCGGGGCAAAGTATACATGGCCCCAAGAAATTGGTCTGCGATGCGCCCTGCTTCTCTCAGTCCACTCAGTAAAGCACCATGTACAGTGGCAGGGTAGTTGCGAATTGTGTGCTCTCCTGCAAAAAACAGGCGAGGAATGGGCTGCAAAGAGGAACAGAGAACACCGTTATGACTTCTGCACAGATTCAGTTCCGTGTTTGTAAAAAATAACGTGATGAAATAGTTTCCTGTTACTTATCGTTGTATCAAAGCAAATACATTGGCAATAGAACTCTACTTCAAAAGCAGTACTTGGAGAAGGTGATGAGATTTGCCTCCTAGGCTGTACACTGTAAAAGCATTTCAATGTTGTATCTACAATTCTATGGCCAAATTTACCTATATGTCAAAAACAAATGACCACGTCTGACGTTAGAACATGAACTCTAGGACAATACATGCAAAAGAAAGCTTCAGCAATTCACATAGATTGTGAGATCAAACTGCTCCAAAAAATAGGAGAAGAACAATTTTGTCTTATATATTCCATAGAGAATCATTTTATCAACAGCTATGTTTATTAGAGACTTGTATCACCATAACAACCACCTCAATAAAGCCAAAGCCCTACAAGCCCCTTCTGCTTTTGCTTTCAAGACTTCATCTTCCCAAAGAAGCAGAGATGTCTTTGGTTTTCACCATGCTGCCTCCCAGTCTGGGAGATAATTTTTGCTTTCTCTCCCTCTGGGCTTCACCTTCACAGAAACAAACCCATCATATTTTGACACATTTCTATGAAGAACTGAGAAATACCTCACCTGTGGAGCACCTGGAATGGCTGGCCCTGGAGTAATTGGTTGAGCCATCAAGTCATAGTCATTTCCAGAAGATCCAGCTGCTACATAGGAGTATGAGCCCCGGGCCCATGGATCAGCACGCCAACGGGAGACCACAGTCTCTTTGGGCTGAGAAGAGAGAAACTTCAGTTGCTGACACAGTTCGTGTTCTATCATTAGTACAAAATACAAAAGACAGAACAAAGGATAAAAGGGAGGGAGAGAGGAATAGAGAGGGAGAGAGATAGGGGCTGTTCAGCCTGGAGGCTGAAGGCTGTGGGGAGATCTCACAGCAGGCTTCAGTACTGAAGGGGGATCTACAGGAAAGCTGGTGCAGGTTACATCTATTTTAGGGAAAAGAAAACCCAGCCAGAAAGAGAAAGAAGACACTAACAAGAAAAAGCACAGCAAGGAAGAGGATGGATTGCATTCCAATGAAGCACTGTTGCTTTGGTTTAACTTTTCTGCTTCCCCACTTTGATAGATGTACTCACACAGCAAGTTCAGCATTCTATATAGTTCATCAGATAGCACAGATGAGAGCATGGTGCATCCAGACTGCTGAATGACATCCAGCATCTCTCTCCACTACTGAGTACTTACAGCACGTAAGCTGCCAAACTACAAACATGTTGAATAAATGCATGCTTAAGAGAACTCAGCACAACTGAGAACTGCTTCCTCGTTTGGATGGTTGACTATCATACAGAAAACAGCAGAAGGCTGAGGATGATAAAGCCACTTTCAATAACAGCTCTACAATTACCCTGCAATAAGGAAAACAAATGGAACCTACTCCTTACAGGAAATACTGCTCATGCCTTCCAGCATTTGGTCTGTCAACTGGTACATTAAAGTTACCATTTACTTTTTATACTACTGCAGTATACAGACATCTCAGTGGAGGACCTATCCACACTAACCTGTGGCACAGCACTGCTACCAAATATGCCTTTGAGGATGGCGAGACATCGTCCAACAATGACATCATCACTGATATTCTCCATGATTCCTGCTGCTTCTCCTGCTACCAAGGCCAGCAAGATGGGTGCTAACCAGGAAAAGGGTGGGCGAGAGAATATAAGTGAATTATTCAAATCCTAACATTTCAACCAGACAAGTCTGACTATTATCTGCAGCTAAATCACAAGGCTAAAACACCCAACAAATTAAACAGGTAATAATATTTCTCAATCATCCCCTACCACGTTGAATTACCAAGATGAAAACAGATGAATATACACTAATACTTGAAATTATCAAGAAAACTGATGTATAGAAAACCAGTACATCAGGAGGGACAGCATGTAGAAGAGGGGAAAGGATTTATTTGGGAGAAGACATTGACATTTACACCAGCATTTAACAGTCATCTGTGCTACATGTTCCAGGTAACTCAAAATCTTCCAAACAATCTGACAGAAAAAAGAAAATTTATGATAAAATTTCACTAAGGTCAACACAACCAGCATAAATAGCTCAAATTAAATAATTTAAATAATTAAACTTGCACAAATTATTTTCATTTCTTCATTGCCAATGCACACTCAGATGAAACAATCTCAAACTGAGCCAAAAGGAGAAGCAGTAGAACACCATCCAGAAAGAGAGCAATTTGAGAAGAATTCAGATAACAATGTGTGCTGGGATGCTTCTACATTTTTTTCCTCTGTTTCTGTATTGATAATTTTCTCTCTAGTTTGTTCTCTAAGCTAAAGAAGTCTCTCTCAAAATCCTATGGCTACAGAAATAAATGACTGCAGCATCACAGTCAGTCAGTTCTACTTTATTCCACTATCTGCTATCATTTTAACTCTCACGTATCCACAAAAAAGTGCCATTAACTTTTCCCCTTTCAGCCATCTGACCCAATGGGAAGCAATGTCATTTCACAGATGTAGCCTCAAACTCAGCACTAGTGAACCCATACTCTTCCACGTTCTGTCCTAATTTACTGCAACTCTCTGCTTCTATTTGCCTTCCAACAAATACTTCATATCATATTCATGCATGAAAAATAACAGCACCTGAAGGAATGCTCATTTTTGGATCTGAATCTATTCAAACAAGAAATTGGTAGATGTAGACATGCAGCACAAATACCTTTGTACAGGTTCCAAAACAAGAAAAGCTCCCCTCTGCTTGCAGTAGTGCTACCAACGTGACCAAACAAATTGACACTTGGATCCCAGAAGACACGATCGAAACACAACACAACCTGGAAGCAAACAATCAATAATATCAGTGGAAAAAAAAAATAAAAATCAAAACAAAGAATTACATTAATTGACTTTCATCACTGAAAGGGTGCAGAAAGGAAAATCTGGAGGTATATCATAGGTTAATACCCATCCTATCACATTATTTGTTTGCTGCTTACCAAGCTATGGTAAACGTACCCTGTCAATCTACTGCTGAAATTTAACTAGTTAAAAATCATACACAGTTCTTCAGATAATTTTCAACACCCAAGCCTAGCAGAGGAGGAATGGAAGAAACATTCTCCTTCCAACCACCACAAACATTTCAGATTCCATCCATCACAACCCCCACCCCACTGCAGTTCCCTCAATGAGGGCTGACCTTGTTAAGGTTGCCGAATCCCATACGCTGCACTGCTGAAGTTTTCCACTCAGGGAGAGGTGGCACAAACTGTACTGCTGGAGGCTGCTGCTTCAGGACTCCCAAGGGAAGGGTACACAGCACAGCATCGCATTTATAAATGAACGTCTGGCTGGTAGAACGAGTGTTTACAGCAATCACTTCACAGCCTGGAAAAGGAAGAGGAAAAACTGCCATTTAATAGGTGAGGCAAGAGGCCTTATAAAGGCCTCGGCGTTGGGTTAACAAAAATTTAGAAGGCTATCATAAAAGCACAGCCACAGCAGAAACCAGTTAGGTTATAGAGAAAACTTTACCAAGCTTAACCTAACTTCTAGGCAAGCAAACATTACCAACCACACAGTGCAAATACCAAAATGTGGAACTGACACAGCATCCAAGAGGACCACACTGGGATAAGCCTAAAGGTTCATGATACTTAAATACATGCATAACTACACAGCCGGTAGGGATGTGCTTCTTGCTGAGTCACTTTCTCACTGAGTTTCCCCAAGATCAATGCACTGAAGAACAGTATTCCTTCCACATGGATCTTACAGCTGGAGTTCTAACAGCAGAGCCTGTGCTATCTTCAGCAACTGAAGTCCTCTTACAACAAAAAAACTTCAGTTACAGAGTGAAGAGAGGGAAACCTTTTAGTTGGTAATTACAGCTGAAAACAGTAGAGTCAAGCCAGCCACAGAAAGAAGCAAAATCCATTAAAGATTTATGAATCTTTTAAAGCTTCCTACATAACTAATCACAATAAGAAACGTGTCTTTTTCTAACCTAAAACTCAAGATAGGAGCATTCCATGAGATCCATCAGCTTCCAGAAGCACTGAGCTGTAATTTACTTGATTGTTCTCCCTCAGAGCAGTTGTTGTCATGAAATGGTTTCACATACCTGAAGCTGTATAGCGAACCTGCCGAACTGCTGTGTTCAGCTTTATATCCAACCCCTCTGCCAAGGCCACAGGCACGCAGGAATACCCATTCCTCACAGTCAGGTGGCTGCCTGTGAATTCAAAGTCATCGTCCTAAAGATGAAGACACAGGAAAGTCTATGTTTATAACAGTCACATCACTGTACTGTGCCACTGTAGAGTGGCAAAACGTTTTCAACAAACATTTTCAAAGAATGAGTCTAATAGATTTAAAAACCTATGATATTAACCAATTAATAACTATAAAAAGGTTTAGGAGACAGTATTATTACAGGTTGTTTCAACATTCAGAGAAAGCTTCCTGGAATTTCATCAGGGAGTGACAACATCTAAGAGATCAGCACTTGCATTAAAGCAGATAGCACTCAAGAGTTTTGAAACAGTTAACACAGAGAAGCTTCCATGGGAATGAAATGGATTTTGAAGTACATTGCAGAACAAATATATTAATTAATTAGCTACCTGGTCCCAGTGCTTCAGTGAAAGCGTAGAGAGAGGTGTAGCATTAGCAAATTCCAGGTTTGCAAAATGCCAGTCAAGTATTTGCCTATCCCTTGAAGACAGATAAACATCACTGGAAGAGAATATAACACAAAAGACATTTAGCTTGTTGGAGCAGGACGTTGTAAACATGCTGCTTTGGAAAATGTATTCTATCAGTTCTTTCTCAGTGGGAGAAAAAGAACCAACAAAACACACAAAGCAAACGCCAAAACCAAACTCAGCCAAGTCATGTTTGCAAAGAGGAGTTCATGTATAATGTTCTAAGGGAAACTAGAACCTTCCCTTCAGAAATACAGAGCGTGACATGAATAATGCCCTGCTTTCCTCGTTACTCATCTTTATCACTCCCATCCTTACCTTGGTGGATTGGCTTCAAGTTCCTGCAGCTTCTCTTCCAGCTTTCCTTGTGTTTCTGCCAATTCATCGTACTCCTAAACACAATAAAAGCTCACATTAAGCTCAGCTCATGTTCAAAAGGACTGAGAGACATTGCATGGCATCCTGCTGGATCTGGCTCCAACAGAAATAACAGCAAGACTTGTGGGTTTCTGTGAAACCAAAATGCAGTTCTTAATTTTTTTTCCCCAACATTTAATTCAGCATATTGCACTCTTCTGCTGTTTCTTACACAGAAGCCTATGCCACACAGCAGGAAAGAGCTGCTAAATGCTCTCTGATATGATCTAACATAGGTTTGGATTTTGCTACCTTCGATAGGTTAATACACTCCACCTTAACTAAGGTATTAAATACAGCCTTATCGTCAACTTATCAACCCAGAGTTACAATCTATCACATTCTGAGAGAGTGTTAGAACTGAGTGAGAGTTAGGGAAACATTTAGATGAGATTATTTTACATGGCTGGGGAAGTCTTCAGAGATCAATGAATTGAATGTTGCACGTATATCATCCATTACCTTGCAAAGTGCAGTCAGATCTCTGTGTTTACTCTTTACAAGGAACTCTGCTGTAATATCCCGAGGTGGCTTCACTTCTGATGCTTCCTTATACTGCTGATGGAGCTCTTTAATCTTCTCTTTCAAATTCACCATCTTTTGAAGATGATGTAGGAAAAGGAAAGAAAAACGGGGGTAGATAGATTTCATATGAGTTACTGTACAAAATGGATATTCACCTCAAACTACACCACTGCAAAGAGATTTCCAGATGTTACTTATATGCAGTTCTACATCCACAAAATCACATTAAATATCACCAAATCCAGAAGAACATGGCTTAAGCTCAACATCAGCAATTTCTGACTAAACACCTTGTTAATGAGAAAATAAAATCAGTTGTCCTCAGACTTTTCTTCATTTGAGAAACTGTGGATCTAAAGGTCCCACCTACCACAACCAAGTGGGACTCCAGAGACAGCCTGGAACCCTCTTCCTACACAACAAATCATAGATTTCATCATCCTCTCCTCCAAACACAACATTCAAATGGTTTTCACAGTTACTGCCATTGCTATTCCCTCTCTAACAACTCCAACAAAAGCAATGACATAACACTGGTTGATCATGTGTCCTCTCTTTCTTCTCCTAGATGGATGTTTTACCTCTTCTACCTATTCCCTGCACTTCTCTTCACACAGGGGGACAAAGTTTTCTTACAGAAAAGGGAAAAAAACCACTCAACTTGTATGGTAGCTTTCAAATTCTTTTAAAAGAATCTTCTATTGCACTACTGCTTATGTCTTTTCATATAAAAAAAAATCAGGTACTTTCCCTAATTATTTCTGAAGTAAAAGAAGTTTTTGAAGGTTAGAAAAGCAGCATGAATTAAAATAGCTCTTTAGGCCTCCTTTGTCATAGCAGTGATTCCTGGCAAGCCTTAGAACAGCTGGCTTTTTTAAGAACAGTATAACAGCAACTGTTTTGTGTTGTTGTTTGGGTTTTCTTTGGAAAAACACAGTGGAAACTTCCTGTTCTAAGCATCATCACTGGACAAAATCTGACCTTGTTAAGAAGATCTTTCAATTCCTCCTGTGTTTTCACAATTTTTTTTCCAGTGTTCAATCTGCTCATCCTTCACGTGTTTCTCCTGCAATCTGGAAGAAGCAACAAGAGTCAGCTCAGGATAAAATCCTAGCAGTACTGAGAAAGCTCAATGTTATAGTCTAGATGTAATACAAAAAAGCAGACAGGAGAATTTTAAGAAAACACCTGCACAGCAACAAGAAAATTCATACAAGTTTCTGTAAATGAAGAACACTTGACCAGCTGAAATGCAAGCCTGACATTATCTAGCATTATTAAAAGGGCTATTACAAATGCTATTACCTTTCCAGTGGAATAAGTGGACAGTAAGGACAACCCTGCACATTAAGTCAATTATCCACTATCAGTTACTGTAGCAGTGACCTTCAGGAAGCATTCAAGAAAAGATGTTTGCTATTTTAGATGTCTTTGACATATAAATAGGAAATACATAGAATCATAGAATGGCCTGGGTTGAAAAGGACCACAGGGATCATCCAGTTCCAACCCCCTGCTATGTGTAGGGTCTCCAACCATCAGATCAGACTGCCCAGAGCCACATCCAGCCTGGCCTTGAATGCATCCAGGGATGGGGCATCCACAGCCTCCTTGGGCAACCTGTTTCAGTGCATCATCACCCTCTGGGTGACAAACTTGCTCCTAATATCCAACCTAATCCTCCCCGTCTCAGTTTAAGACCATTCCCCTTGTCCCATCACTATCTACCCTCGTAAACAGCCTTTCCCCTTCATGTTTATATGCACACACAAACAAGAAACTAGACGAGACCAAACCACCCATTAAGTGTGCAATGCTTACCCGAGGAGCATCATAACCATCTTTTTGTAGTCCTCCATAAAATACAAAATTCTATGATGAAGAGTGAAATCACTTACTGTATGACAACCTCCAGAGCTTGACCTAGGGAGACAGGCTTATTATTGAGAACATTAAAATCCAACTGATGACTGAGATAAGAGGTGGCTTCCAACAGACGATTGAATTCTTGCTCCACCATTTCATCTTTCTCCTTTGGAACCTACAAGCCAAAAGAACAGACTTTGTTCTTAATATTTTATTCACAAATAAAAGGAAATCTAGGTCACCATAGCTCTGGGCTTCAGAGATACAATACTGGAGTGGCAGAGAGAAAATTTTAGAAGATTACCTTTCCCAGTACAATCTAAACTCATAACACCTCACAACTAACATTCAAAATGCTACAACTCCTCCAAACAATGCTAGTCAGGACTTGGCATGCTTCCACAGAACACATCTCAGTGAAAAGCAAATAAAGGACTTGCTACTATTGAGGAGCAAGATTCAGTAACACTTGTACTAAATGAGGAGCTGTAAGATGACTCTCCTGAAGCCTGAAGTACCAAGAAGCTGCTGGTAATCACTATGATCCCGTTCAACACCTTCATCAGTGACAGGGTAGAGCATACCCTCAGCAATTTCACAGATAATACAAAGCTGAGAAGAGTAGCTGATACACTACTATGGTCCTGCTGCCATCCAGAGGGACTCTGACAGGCTGACAGGAATCTCAGGATGTCCCACAAGGAGAAGCGAAGTCCCACACCTGGGGAGGACCAACTCCAGGTATTAGG
The DNA here is from genome assembly GCF_016699485.2 of Gallus gallus. Lineage (NCBI taxonomy): Eukaryota > Metazoa > Chordata > Aves > Galliformes > Phasianidae > Gallus > Gallus gallus. Next base: position 2,074,131 of record NC_052554.1, read on the forward strand.
GCACACTATGGGCCAACCAGCTGGGAAGCAGCTTTGCAGAAAAGGACCCAAGTATCCTGGCAGATGTCAAGTTAAACATGAGTTAGCAACACAGTGCAACACATTTAACGGTATGTAACCTGGGATCCATTGGCAAAGCATTGCCAGTAGGTCAAGGGAAGTGATCTTTCCCTCTACCGAGCACTAGTAAGGCCTCACTGGGAGATAATCATGTCCAGCTCTTGACCTCCCTGAACAAGAGAGCTGCTGGACAGAGAGCAATGAAAGGCCAAGATGAGTGAGGGACGGGAGCACCTCTCTTGTGAAGAATGACTGAGGGAGCCAGGACTGTTCAGCCTGGAGAAGAGGCTCAGGGGAGGATTCTGTTGATAATAATAAATACCTGAAAGGAGGGTGCAAAGAAGACAGAGCCCAGTTCTTGTCAGTGGCAGCCAGCACAAGGACAAGAGGCAAGGGGCACAAAGTGCAACACCAGAGGTTCTGTCTGAGCATCAGGGAACACTTCTGTGCCATGCAGGTGACTAAATAATGGAACACTTTGCCCAGATAAGGTGTGGAATCTCCTCCTTGGAGACATTCAAAAGCTGTCTGGACACAGTCCTGGGCAAGCAGCTCTGGGTGTCCCTGCTGGGGCAGGTGGCTGGGCCAGATGGCCTAGAGAGGTCCCATCCAAGCTTAACCACACCGTGACTGTGAAAGGGAAAGACTCAGCACAGCAGGCAATTCTTTCAAAGAGGGAGTGAGGTGTCAACTTCCTGAGGGGAAAAAAGTCAGTTACTCTGGGAGGAACAAACAGGAGTTTAGCTTCCATAAAAGATCCAAAATAACAAATAAAAAATTGCATGAAAGAAACATGTTTTATAAGAACGACTGCAGGTATGCCTTTAAGTAGACAGGCACGTTCATTACTCCCTCCCTCTCTTCCTGGCTGCTGCCTCATGCTAGATCAGTAGGCTGATAACAAATACACTGGAGATACTATTTATATTTAAAAGATTTATGGAACCAGTATCAGACTTACAGCTTGTCCGTTTGCTTCGTACAGTGGGCACTTCTGTTTGATCTTAGCCAACTCCATGTTCACTTGTTTACTGACCACAGCCATGGGATTTCCTCCTGGAAAACATTTCTTGGAGTTAGAGTACACCTGAAACATCTATCTGCAATTAAATAATGATTTCACACTAAAAGCTATTTTAGAGACAAAAAAAAAGCTTCCACAGCTACACATCAGCTTCAGGAGCTTCTGAAGATTATGAAAATCCACTGACACAAAATGGTAACTGCTCAAGAGGCCAAACCAGAACACCTCGTTCTTAATAACCAAACACACACAATTACTGTGGCCAGGAAAGGGAACAGTGTAGAGCTTCCTATTTTTAATATGGTGACCTGCAACTTTCCCCCCAGCTCCTTTTTATTTTGTGAAACTCACCAAGTCCTGTTACCACCATCGCTCCCAGATCAGCCACGTAGTTCCCTTTGCGAAAGGTAGCAACTCTTCCTCCCACTCGGTCCTTTTAAAAGCACAACAGATTACAGCTCTGGTAACGTTCAGCAACACATCTTACTTAAAAGTCATCACAAACTTGACATAACATAGGCTCAGCATTCTCACAGGCAAAGGTTCAGCGAACAGAGCGTGGATTCCTTTTGGTAAAGAAGCTTTGCAAATGATTTTTGGCAATTAATTTGCCTAGATTAAAGGATAAAACATTGAAATTGCATTAAAAAAATTAAAAAGCCCATGTAAATTTGGACAGATTTAGCTGCACCTGCAGTAGGACTTACTGTGACTGTAAGAAAAATCCCTCATTGCCCACAGACAGATTACATTATGTACTCTATTTCCTCCTACAACTTCCTACCACAACTCCAACACTGGAAATGATTCATGTGTGCTTAACAGAAATCATTTTAGTGTTAGAATGGCCATCGGATAATTTTTCTTTCATTCTCCTCAAAAGACACAGCTATAAACCCAGAAGACAACCACAAACCAGCAGCCCACGTTGGAAATGGGGAAAAAAGGTTTTGATTCTCAATATGTTAACTTAAGAGTGATGATTCTCTTCCTGCCATATTAAACATAGGAGGGGGAAAAACAAACAAACCAAAAGAAAACCACAATCAAAAAACCCCCTTCCCTATTCCCACTGCAGCTACCAGGATGCTAACCAAGAGAAAGATCAATGAAAACGGTGCAAATATCCCATGCTACTAATTCATGTAACACTGATTTGTTTCACTTAAGATTAGCATCAAGCTGTTTCCAAGTGTTTAAGTCAGATGGAAAAATGATTTTCAATTTCAAATTAAGGAGATTCTACTTAAAACTGCTTAAAAAAAGAAATGTGTTTGTTATTGAAGGAACGTTCAGCTCGTTCATCCAGGAAAATCACAGAATCCTAGAATGGCCTGGGTTGAAAAGGCCCACAGTGATCATCCAGTTTCAACCCCCTACTATGTGCAGGGTCGCCAACCAGCAGACCAGGCTGCCCAGAGCCACATCCAGCCTGGCCTTGAATGCCTCCATGTGGATGGGGCATCCACAGCCTCCTTGGGCAGCCTGTTCCAGTGTTTCACCACCCTCTGTGAAATCGAGCTCTATATAACTTCACAGTTTATGATGCCTTAAGCACGTGGTAATAAGCAAGGAAAGATTAATGCAGAATACAAAAGAGCAAGAAAAAATCTTGCCTGACTACACACTGCAATTTCAGACAATGATTCTAACCTATGGGCAAGCTCTTGAGATGCAGACTTGCATTCTACTTCCTAGTATATCAGTTCTTAATCACTGAATATCAGTTTTTAATCACCAAATGAAGATTCCAGGCATTACCAGTGGTGAGCACCTCATTGTGCACTCCTCCCTGACAAAGCACTCATCCATTCCCAATGAGAGCAGATACTGTTCCAAGTGAGACAAGATCAGTACTCCAACACATCCCAGCTGGCTGCCAAGTGCACCCACCTCTGCAAATGCTGCGGAGATGCTTCCAGTCACTGTGTCAAGTGCACCAATGCCTTACTGCTTATGATTCAATATCAAAGTAAAACAGCACAGAAATTCATACCCTGGCTTCCAGAACTGTGACATCCATCCCAAAACTCTGCAACTGGCGAGCTGCTGCCAACCCAGACACACCAGAACCAATGATGATCACCTTCCCAGTCTTCTTAGCTAAACAAAGGAAAAAAAATAAGTTACAGGATGTGGAACTGAACCACCAATGTGAGCAGTTGTGTCTAAGATACCAGGAATGAAGAACAGCTTCCTTCTCATCACCAGTTCGGACAGCACAAAGTTCTTACAATTAACCACAGAGAGAAAACTGAAGCGTGTATGCATGTAATATGGTAACAGCAAAACAAAACAAATATATTCTTAATGAGAATGAAAATTTGGCCAACAGTTTATCTATGAAGGAAGGAAAAAAATTCCTCCAGAAGGAAATTGCTTGAACAATCTGATTCTTATTAATTACTGCGAGACGATGTATCACAGTTTTATTTCCTCCAGACCCAAAAGAACAAAACCTGGAAAGCTTTGGAGCTGGATCAGTACTCAGCAGCACCTTTCACTCGTCTCTTATAATACAGGAATGCTTACCCACGGTTAAGACTTGAGATGTTTCTGATCATTACAGTCATCACTGGATGAATAAAACTTCACACAACTGTCATTAATCTCATTAATGTCAGATGTTAGGTACAGTTGATATCAAATGTCTTTTAATGAGGGTACATTTCCTTTGTGATCATCTCCCATCAGTTATTCATTGGGAACCTGTCAACTGCCATTATGCTTTCTGCAAGCTTTATTCTGCAGCCACTGCTTTACAAAGATTTTGCCCTCTTAGGAGTGATTACCTTAATGCACCAATGGCTTTCCAGCCTTTATTACTGTCAAAGTACTAGAATCCTAAAAATAATAAAGGTGCTCCAAGATTTGCCCTAATAAATTGCAGAATAATAATAAGAAAGAGAAACAAGAAGAAACCCTGCAGCTTTCAAGTTCCTTACTTGGAAGAGGCTTCACTCTCTTGTAGATACCAAAGTTAATCAGTCCATGCCGCTCCAGATAGCTGTGTACTCTGTGAACGAGCACTGTATCACCTGCAAAATTGCCATGATTTTAAGTTATTCTGTATGTTCAGCAGTACAGAACTAACAGCATTCACTGCTGCTCTACTGAGAAATCCACCTTCCTGAAGTACAGTGTTGGTTAACATTTCTCTGGAAACCACAAACTGTTTTCCATGCTATACTGCAGTCACAAATGTTGCCTGAAAAGTAGTATAGAACATAAAATGCTTCTATTTATCTAGCACAGAACACCACCTCAACTGAAATTTAGCAAGCAGTAACTCCTTGCTCTTGTATTGCCATCTTTTGTTATGGCCACTGACTGATGCACCTTCTTAAAGCTCATGACTGAGAAACTCTCAGACCTTCCAATCCCCATGAAGTTGTAGCAAACCTTAAAAGCTGCAGGTGAGTTCACTTGCAAGAAGCTTCTTTACCAACTCATCTACTTACCAGCTTGCGTCCATTCTGCTATAGATTTCTTTACTAAGAGTAAAGAAACTCTTAGTAACTCATAACGTGAGCATGCTGCAATATCCTGCTTTGTACCTGAATGTTCATCAAGCATTCACTCCACACTAACAGAAGCACTTATCTGAAGTCCTCTCTTGATTTGGAGAGAGCTTTTGCCCAAAACTGAAAAACAGCAATGGTACCTACAGTATGGTTTTGGCAGAAAAAGACTTGACTTACTATTGTAAGGTGCTTCTAGTTGTTGGATAGTTGCCTCAAACGTCAACTGAATCTTTGGGTTATCCAACCAGAGCTGCAGCTGTTAAACAGTAAGACACATTATTAAGCAATACAAAGGAGGTGTTCTCCATGTGTTTGTAACCAAATACTGATAAGAGATTAAATGCTGTAACAGTCACTCTCTGCAGTGCTGCATCCATTACAAGAAACTTCACCTTCCAGCATTCTTTAATGAACAGTATAATCCATCTTACTCTCCTCTACCAATTAAAGTACATGTCAATGCATCAAATTAGTGACCTCCTAGCCACACATAAAAGAAAACATGCATGGAAAGATTGCTTATACATACAGCTTGCATGGCAAATACAACGTGCCATATTTTAACTAGGCATGCAATAAGAGCCCACATCTGACTTTGCTGCATCAAATTTTACATGGTTTCTGTAAAGGCTATAGAAGTAATTGCTATCTAATGAAGTCTGTTAATCACCTAACCCATCTTTACTAAGACAATACCCACAGAATATGCTGTCCATGTACATGCAGGGAGTAGAACAGAATGGGTGGAAGGGACCTAAAGATAATTGAGTCCAACTGTCTGAGCCCTGCAGGGCTGACCAAAAGTAAAAGCCTAAAATTAAAGGCATTATCTATGTTTAAGAGAGTTACACTCCAAAAACAAAGCTGAGTTAATATATAACATTTTGATGTGCAATATGCAGCTCACACACAGCATATTCACACCATTTTACATTCCAAAACTACTTATTTTCTTGTGTATTTCTTTGGGTTTTTCTCTACAATTACACAACTGAATGTCTCAGCTCCTCACTGATAACATACAAAGGATACCACTCAAGTATGACAAAGAGGAAAGAATTTCCAGATAATTTGGGAGGCCAATTGAGGCAAATTCACCTTTAGCAAATTCTGCTTATTTCCAAGTAATTTTTAACATTCTTTTTCACTGTGGAACAAACCAATTCATAGTGCTATATACCATTTCTATACCATTCAATTCTAAGATTTCATTCTCAGTTGGAAGAATTCAAAGCCAATCATCTGTTTTTACACATCAATCTCTGTGTACATATACATACCATTACTCTCCTTATACACATTAGTTTACTCTTACTTTAAATGAATATCAACTGTGTTACTCCTAAGAGCCTTCAGCATCTTTCTGAAGCTGTTCCCACTTCTACTACCCAAAATAATTCACTATGTGCAAATGGCATCTCCTTAAAAGTTCTGATTTTTAGGCACTTTAGAAAGGCCACTTTCTCATGGAGTCCTCAGAGAAATCAGACATAACTTAAAGATGACTTCACCTTATAAAAGCTACTGCTAGCCTTTCAAAATATGTGCTGACTTTCCAGATGAATCATTCAATTCTTGCTTTCACTGGGAATAATAGACTCACTAATCTAACTCCTGGTGTCTTCAATATTTTCAGCATCCTTGGTGCTGTGCCATCTCTAAGCATGAGGATGCACAGCACTGGATTTCTACTGTCACCCACTTGATCTGCTGTTCTACAACCTCTGCTATCCCAGCTGGGAAAGATCCACTCAAATCCCCTTCAGAAAGGAATTCCTGCCTAGGAAGTTCCCTAAGCACCTCTGCTGCTCCCTTTGTCCTATCACTATTTGCCCACCTTAAAAGAGCATCGTCCTCAAAAACACAGTACTACCACTCAAGTTTTGTTCAGATTTAAATCCCAAATGAATGAATTCCCCAATACATTATTAAAATCTCACCCCTCCCTTTGGCATTTTTAAATTGCATGGAAGTTCTGAATAGGGCAGAGATGCTACAAACATTCTGACGCAGACTTTACTTTTTCAGTGGAGCAATTTCTTTTATGAAATCAAACCAGAAGTATTCTGAGAAGAAACCACATGACTGATGATGTCTATATGCAGCAACTGGATATTAAGTAAAAAGCAATACAAGCTGAGAGTTTTTGCCTTACTCTATGCAATAATATCTCATATTTTCAAGTGTTCTACAGAGATATTTTTAATCTGCATGCCAACACTAGAACATGTGTACCAGTTTTCTACTTGTTTCCTTTAAAAAGCTGTATTGGCACAGTTTTGAGGTTGTTATGACTTTTGAATACTGCAAATATGCTACAGATTATTACACAGCTTCAGAGCACAGCTTTAATCAAGAATTGGGTAATTTGTTCCTTAGAGCACAACAGGATGTGAGAAATGAAACACCACCATCACAAAAGCAAAGGTCTACTACTAATGATATGACACAGTAACCACCAAAACCTGGTTGCAACATACTCTGGTACAGAAGTGCCCTACATCTTTGTGATCAATACTGTTACAATACACTTACGGTGCGGTTCCTGATGTACAGAAACACCTTCTGAGTCTGCTGTGGCCCACTGATTATATCAGGGAAGCAGGCAGCTTCTTGAGATGTCATACGGTCATGTGGAAGTCTACTCTGGAAAGCTGCACCCTCCACACCTACAATAAAAAAACAAGTTGTCTACAAGCACTGCAATGGAACTGCTACAGGAGCGTATCTGGCCCTGCACTTCCTACTGAAGGCACCTAGAGCAGCCACGAGGTGACACAGGGGCTGATCTCAGGACAGGCTTTTGCTCACTCTTTTCCTTTATTTCTGGAAGGCACGCAGCTTCCCAAGTCAATGGTTCTTTGAATTACAGGCATCATCTGGGGTTCCCAAAAAAGCTGCGCTACTGCAAAAAGCAATCTGAGCAATAAGGAGGGCAGCAGAACACAAATCCAGCAGAACATCTGTAGATTGTAACTGCCTCAGGTGCTGCCCTTCATCTGAGCAGCCCCCACTTCCTGACAGAGTACGAGAAACACTTTGCAGCCATTCCAAACCAAAAGGCCCATGCCATATGAGCAAAATGGCCCTTCTCACCTGCTTTTCAAGGGTGACATTTGCACTGAGCTTCTCCTCCTCAAGCTAAAGGACTCCACCTTAGCTTCTTCTTTTCCATTTTTACATATCCATAATATGCACTGCAATTAAATGCAATCCTACTTACACTACTCAGAAACCCCCTCCCTAGCTCATGTACAAGAGATTTGGGTCTCTTCCTTAGAAAGGTTCTGTGTGTAAAAGAACAGTGTTAAAACAGGAGATACTGGAAAGACTTTGTTCATAAAGGCACCCAGACACCTAACAATCCAAACAAACATGCTGGCAGGGAACTTCTCGTGCAGCTATGTGCCCCATGTGCCTCAACCTCATTAGGACATTATATAAAGCAGCAAACCAAGGCACAGCTGTAGGAGGTGCTACAGCACAAAGGGAGTGCAGAGAGGGAACCCTGCAGGCATGGCAAGGAGAACAAAACGCTGAGATGTCAAATATGAGCACTATGAACCTCAGATGTCCGAGGAACTGACTTGAGAACAAGACAGAAGCGAGGTCTCAAAAGATACAAAGCAATACATCCCAGGGGGGGAAGAACAAGGGTAATGCAGCAAGGTTAAGACTACGTGCTGAAAGTGGAATTGTTCAAAATTGTAGTGGGTATCAAAAAACGTGTAAGTTTGCAGCATGTGTTCCACTAACAAAGATGCTTTTTGAGCCTGAAGTCCACGTGCACATGGTGCTGTCCTGGGGAAAAGTAGGAATTCTCTTTGTTCTGCTGCAGCCACACACAGCTTCCAAGCATTTCTTATACGGAAAAAATTAAGGAAGAGAATGGTTGTGAAAAAAAAAATAAATCCATTCATAAGCAAAGATTAGAAGATCTAACTGCATGATGGGCAACAGGAAAGAAAACTCTGATCGCTTACATGAAATTGCAAGAGGAAATTAAAACCAGAGGCTATAGAGCTCTGCAAGGAAGTAAAGTGGAATTAATACTAGGAAACACTGAGACACCAATAATGCTTCTGGATAGCAATGTTCTGCCATGGGGAAGAAACACAGCAGTGCTAGCTTCATCTCCTCCAGTAACACACAGCTCTGGGCCCTTCAGCTGTCTGTCACTCCAACCCCGTACCAAGCACACTACAAATGGACACCTACAAATGGATGCATGTGCTGAACCCCGTGCTCCCTACCATGACACAACAGGCAAACTGAAGTCACCGCTCCAACTGCACCGTGCAGGATGGCACAGCTCCATGCTGAGCACTGGCAGAGGCTCAGCAGCACAATGGGCACAGATTGGCCGCAGGCTGAGAATCACTCATACCCATCTCCCTCTATGAGCTCAGGGTGAAGTGAGTGGGCATTCCCAGTGTACTTTCTGGGAAACACTGCCTGCCATGCAATGACAGCCAGCAGAGAACTCTGATGTACAGGCTCCTCAAACAGCTCTTTGAGAAGCTTTGTGTTTGTAGCTGAAACACCAGAGAAACTCCTGCTCGAGACAGCCTCAGGAAGAGCCTCACAGTGGTTCCTCTGCTGTTTGTATTTATTCAGGCCACACCTTGTACAACCCAAACTTTAAAACCACTCTGGATGAGCACTGCTATATTTTATACTAAAAAAACAACAACACAAAACAAGATCTGACATTACAATTTAGAAACAGCCAAGGTACCATTGGTGAAGAGATAACTTTGGTTGGGTTTTTTTTTTGGAGTCAACCATCGGATCTCAAATGAAACATCCTCAAGTTTCCTTTGGCAGTGACACAGCTCAAAGGTAAATCACCCTGCCCTATCATTTCACATGGTAAAGGGAACAGAAGCTCAGAACTGCACGCTGCTCTCCGTGGGGCACACTGCTTCTCACAGAATGCAGAAATGTCTCTTCCTGGACTGCTATCTCCTCTTCACACACATTCACACACACACACCACTTCCTGACATTCAGTATCAGCAACCAACGTGCCCAAGTTTTAATTATCTTTATCCACACAGAAGGAATCCTGTGGGCTGCTGCTCATTTGAAGACTTACTGACACATCTGCAGATGAAGATACTCCAAGGGGCAGTCACTTGGTTAAGGGATCAGCCCACTGCTACAGCATATCCTCAAGCAGTATGTAATGCAAATCATGCAGAACTTCCCAACACTCAATGCCTACCTCAATAAGCAATGTATCCTCCAGTCCACAGTCTATAACATTCAGAAATTCTGCATGAGTGGTACAAAGCAAAACGCAGCTACACTTCTTTATACAGAAACAGCAAGGATGCACGCTCAGATATGCATCCTGAATTTGTATTTGCTTCAAAAAGAGCAACCTGAAGGTCCAGAATAGGTTCTGGAGCCTTTGACTCCATGGCTTACAACCCTAATCCTCACACCTCATCTGAAGGTGAAAGCTGCAGAGTCAGAGGAAGATTTTCAGTAGCACTCAAAAGACTTAAAGTGAAGACACCAATTCTGTGAATTAAACAGCAAATGCATGCTGTTGGCATCAGTGCTTGGACCAGATGTTGAGTGCAACCAGCCACCAAGTCCACTGGAAAGCAGACTCCTGATGTCCACAACAGATGGATCTCCTGGGCTAACCACTGGGACACATCTCAAACTCAACCCCTCAAAAAAAAATAAGAGACAAAAAAGACACATACTACACGCTATGTTTCTTCAGCCAATGAGAAAAAACTCGTGTTGAGGTCCAGGGCTTTCCATGCCATTTTAACTGGGAAAAACTAGCTATGTAAGAATGATCTTTTTGCATGTCTGAACTCCTCTGAACATGGAGAGGAAAGGAGGGATGAGAGATCGGCCTGAGACATTTCAACATAGGTTAGCGTCCTTTTCTGGAGGTGGTACAGACCTCAACTGCTTTTTGAAAATACCCTTCACTTTCTTTTTAGAACAGGTGGGTACACAACTCCTGCACCTCGCTACGTTTGGGACACCCACACCCATGCGCACTTGCAAGCATCACTCCCTAGCTTGGCGGCTCTTGCTCCTAAGTGGCAAGCATCAAACGCCACCCTCACCTGATGCTTGGCCGTCTCCATACCCTCCAGAATTGTCGTCTTGAAGTCCTCCTGCTTGCCCTGTGGAAGGAAAGAGGAGAACTCAGGGACCTTACTCCATAAGTTAAACCATACTGGACATAAAGGCCCGGCAGTTGGCGTTGTAGGTATTAAATGTCACCAACTAACTAAACCCATTTTCTGAGAATCCCATCTCCTGGAACCTAGGTCCAGGGGCACCAAACTCTGTGGTCTTCTAAGATGTTATCTGTGTTACTGGATCCTTTACACCAGATTTGTTTGGGAAATAAAGAAGCACACAGTATGTAGCATTCCTAGTAGCTAAATACTTATGACCAACTTCATTAATGGCTAGGATTTGAATAATGAGATTACACTTCTTACTGCCAAGATCTGGTAGATGGATGGCATCAGAACCTTAAGAATTCGATAATCTTGCCCTTGAGACTCCTGAGCCTCCTCATATACAAGGGGATAGTTTGAACCATTCTTGAACCTCTTAGTTTGAACATCTAGTTCAAACCTCTAATTTGAACCTCTTATTTTAGAGAGAGCCTCCTTTTTGTGCTATAAGCCTTTCCTTGAAGGTTGATGAAAGGAACTCTACGTGAAAGCTTCAGAAGTTATCCTGGCTTCAGAGCCCCTGATACACCAACACTGCTCTAACAAACTAACCAACCTCTGAAGCCAAGCACGTGCCAGTACTGCCAAGCCACAGACTGCCAACATAACCAATATCCAGCACTGAAAGATAGCAGCCTGTCAACGTATCCAGAGCTGGAAACACGAGGAAAGTAGAAGCACTCATCTGAAAGACTGGAAGAAGTTTCAAAATTACATTAGGACTACATAGGACTACAACCCAATTGGGAACAGTATTTCTAAAACAGAGATGAGTACAGCTGCAATGTCTACAGGAACAAAGCCAGTATCAGTCGCCTTCCTACAAGCTGCTAACCTTGACAGGACAAGCTAGCTCCAAGTCCAACTCATAAGCAATCTTCAAATGTTGGTCTCAAATCATCACCTCTGGAGAAGAGGAGAACATAGCAGGACTGCTGAGTGCTGCTGGGCTATCAACACCTGTATGAAAGCTGCTTCAAGACAAGTGCTTCAGCAGTCAGTAAGCCAGTTCTCTGGAGCCCAAACAAGCCTCCAATGACCTAAATGGAACGGCTGCTTCCTATGGTTTAAGAATTTCATTGGAGATAATGAACCAAATGTTTTCATATTTTGATAATCGAGAGGAATACCTACAAAGCTGTGACATCAGACATCTACAAATAAAATTAAATAGTTACCACAATTAAAAGTTGCAACATAACTCTAAAATTCCTCACTCAGAGTACACTGAGAGTCTCAATTTCAATACTGGATTTCAAATCTTAATGAGCTTTAAAAGGACTGCCTGTCATATTGCTCAACATGGCTCTGACACAAGAAGGACAATTTCACACAGTTACAGAAGTGGAGAAAAAGTACTTTCATATCATCAGTCCACTAACAGGAAAATTCAGAGACAAACAAGAGAGGTTGAGACAAACATTTGTGTTCTGACTGAAGTCCCAGTTTGGGATTCTCTGGACTAACACATCCGCAGTAGCAGGAGAGAATTCCTAACTTCACTTGCATCATAAGTACTTTATTACTTTATTTTGGGGAGAACATATTCCAACATTACAGAACCTGCTTCCACGCTAGGAAGAGAATATAACAAGTCAAACATCAACATTTCGAATCTATCATAAGCCATAAATTTGCACTGAAAGTTACATTTGTGCCTTTGGTAGGTGCAGGAATTAGAAAGACGCTGACATCAACCTGCAGCACCCACTGTCCCTGAGTTAGCATGGATGCAGAATAGAGGGGATGAAACTGCTCTTGGTTTCATTACAGAAAAGACAATATTTTCTTGGTGTTAATAACAGCTAAACATTTTTAATGCTTGGTCACTAAACGTATTACTCGCTTTGATACACTTCTAAGCACTATGCAGAGTCTACGTAGAGCAATGCTGAAACAAGGCAGCTTGGGCTCAGATTCTCCCTCCTTCCAAGTGAGAAAGTCAGATCCCAGCTGCTAAGGAACAAAGCAGCAAGCAAACTGCTGATCCATCCAGCATCAAACTACTGCACTTGAACACAAACTGTGCAGGAGCAGAGGGCTAAACTGGGCAAGGCAACAGCAGAACGGAGCGGGAGACGAACAGGAATAAGGTCTACAAAGGAGCCTACTTCAAAAACTCATCTGATGCTTTAAAATAATGAATAGCAGCAAAGGATGGCCACAATTGAGTACTGAGTTGGATGAGGAAAAAAGATAATTTGGATGAAAAGGCAGAGAGAGCACTGCTAAGTCTGACTATTCATTTTACAGAAATCAGGACTGCACTGAATTGCCAGGCATGAGAACACTGCCAAGTGAGAATGGTAGAGCTTACAAGGCAGGAGCACATAAAGGAGATTCAGGAAGGTATAAGGATGAAAATCTGATTTGGTGAAGGCCAACAAAAATGATCCTTACAGGGGCAAAAACAAAAGCTCCTGAATGCCAAAAGGGACAACGGCAAACAGGAACTCAAACGTCATCCAGCACTGAAAGTTAATTGGGGAATTCTGTACTGCCAAACTACTACTTCAAATAAAGAGAAGCAGACATCTTAAGGGAATTACCTTCTGGTAATGATGAAATACTGCTGTAGCATGCAGCAACTTTTGCAGATTTGTACACCCACAACATCTCAAGTTCCCCACAGCTGAACACGTTAATGGAACCCAACCCAAATTAGAGCAACATTTCACTATGACCTGAAGTGCCACGTTTCATTCCCTTTTAACGTCACCTTTCTACCATTTCAGAGCAATGAAACGCCTGCTGTTACTTTTACACTTCTGCAAGACTGTACAATTTAGGCTTTTCTATGCAAAAGGCAATCATCTCAAACACTGCACACATGAAGGAAACCGAGGTCTGCGCTGCCAGCGAGCAGACAGTAACATGAAAGCTAACTTCCATATCTTCCCTGATTTTCAGCATGTAATCCTGTGCTACCACTGATGTCCTACCTTGTAGTTCTGATCAAAATACTGTACTTTTGCTTCAAAGAAGAGACAGAGAGAACAGCTCAGCCACGAGCACTGCCCCTACATGAGAACATACAGTGGGCTCCACTCCTTTTCCTATCAGTGGTGTTTGAATAACAAGTTTCAAAAAAACTTCACCAGCCAACATATACAAGTTGATGCTCTGGTGTCTGTGCTTTAGAAAATAAAGATAAGGACAGAAAGAGCCACTGATGTGCACACCTTCAGACCCTATAAACAGAGCAAGCCCAACTAGGGAGCGACAGCTGGAACGCTCTGCCTCCTTCCACCTGCTGACCCTACACCACAATAGTATGCAGCCCAGCAGGATTTCTGGGAAGAACAACATGACCTGAGCAGACACAGCCTGCTGGAAGACTGCTTTTAGCTGAGTGACTGAACACAGAACGACTGCACAGAACCACCAGCCTGCTGCTGCCTCTGCTCTCCATTTCCTCCCTCACATTGATTCTGTCTGAAACCGAACTCAACAATCACTACTCCAGGCAGAAAATGGCACGTGAGGAGTGCACGGAAATTGTTTTAGTACAGCATCTCAAGAACGAAACCCAAAGTCTCAGCTAAATTAAATAGTTAATCTCATATCTGCTCAGTTGCACCTACTGTAAATCCATTTTTTTTGTTTGATCAGCTACAATGAGCGTGGGGAGCTTTTTGGTTTTTTTAATCTTTGCAAATATTTCAGTCATGCACGTGAGCTGCAGCATTCCTGCATCTGGAGAGAGATTGCAGGGGCAATTTCTAACAGCTAAAATGCAATGCTGGCCTTTAATGCATTTCCTGACACGGTGAGTATCCTGAAACTGACATTTCTGCATGCTCAGATCTGTCTGCCAGGAAGAAGTACATGAAGAGCAGCAGAGAAGAAGGCTAACAGTTATTCATGTCAGTGACTGACACCCCTAGGTTTCAGTTATTGTCTAAAATCACAGAGCACAACGAGCTATGAACTCTCCAAAACGTGATTTTGTGGATACTAAAATGATACACCAACATGAGACAAAGTGGTGGCAGCTGTAAATTCAGCGTAAGTAAAGAATGGGAAAAGTACTGCTAACCCCGTGATTCTCAGCAGCTGCTCCATGAAGAATGACCTTCCCAGCACAAGGCAACACTGCACCTGGCACAGGTAACGAGGAGGGCACTGAAGTTCCAACAATCAGCATCCAGCCAGAAACTGAGATCAAATTCATCGCTGAAAGCCATGGGAATCTCTGTGAATTAAGTGGGCTCTCCTGCACAGCAGCCCCCCAATACACCTCACCTCTTCTCTCTCAAGTAAGAATGGTGGTGCACAAGCAGGTATGGCAGCTAAAGGGAGAGAGCTGCTACTCCAGTCCATACACTTCCAAAGACAAGTCAGTAAGGTTCTGGGATGAGAGGTTTAGCTTAGTTTAGAATTCAATGGATGCACACCTCCACCAGGCTACTCCTGCATGTTCTTACCCTCCTTTCCAGCAATCAAACGAGTGCAGAACAATCATTCAAAACCAGACAGGGGTTTTGTGATGCTGCACTCGGCCACCGTTTATCTCTGGCAATAAAAGACTTGAACAGTGCTACAGGAGAACACCTCTCCTCACTCACCAGAGGGCTCCTCAGGCTCACTTTCATTCTCTTCTTCTGCAGGAGCGGGTGGAGGTGGAGGTGGCAGCTTCTTCTCTTTCTCAGCTTTAGCGTTTCTCTCTTCTTCAGAGTAATACTCATCCTCTGAGAGATTTGCAAGGCTCTCATCCATCTCTCTATACTCCACCTGCAGAAAGCACAACACACTATCAACACACCAAAGCTGTCAAAGTCCCCATACTAAAACAAACGCTGCAAGCAACAAAACCACTTCCAGGCTCACAGAAGAGGCCTGAGCTACCTCAGCCAGAGTTATATCTCAGGCACCACATCATACAGGTCCTCAACAGCTCCACAAGTTCCATGTTTTCACTTCCACAACATAACCTGTCTTCCACAGCCAAAAGTAGGAGCTTTCTCCTAATACTCAGCCCAATTTCTGTGTTTCTGTTAAGCCAGTGTCATCATTTGACCTCTGCAGTTTTCTTCCCTGCCTTCAGCTCCCTGTCAAACTCAAGGATGACAAACTGCAAGAGCCCAACCCATAACTCGGATTCATCTGTCCAGTTCTGCACTCCCTGCTGGATTCAGCCACCTCTCCATTCAGACTTCACAACTTAGAAGGGTTAGAGGTGACCATGGCACCATTCACACCTGCAGTTCCCTGGAAACACTACAGTCCCTAGAGATAACTTACAGAGCTAGAAGTATTGGCAAGGATAAAATATAATGCAAAACAAAATAACCCATAATAACTGAGAAGAAATATTGCAGTCCCACCTTGCGCCATTCCCAACATGAGGAACAAGGCAGATACAACCCCCACATCTCTTTAGCTGCTCTCCAGCACAAAGAAATATTACCAGCTTCAGAAAAAAAGCACGGCCCAGCTGAAAGGAACATGGGAACCCCAGGAGAAATAAAAGCATTTTTTCCAAAGTAGCAAAGTTTTGTATACTGCTATTAAATATCCCTGCCTATTGCTACCTGATTTCTACTGAAATAAATTAAAGTACTTCTCAAAATAGGCAGCCAATGGACAATGAAGAAGAGAGCAGCTGGTGTCCCCCCAGCACCCTGCAGGTCAGTCCCTAGCATGTGACAATGAAAATAACTGCATTCCTGACCACAGAATGAGACACGTTTCACTTCTACCATCAAAGCTGCATCATTAAGGAGAGGCTCTAATGGCCACAATTCAAAGCAGCACTGGGAGCCCTGCACACAGGAAAGCATACGTTCAGCAGAACACCAACCTGTGCACTCTTTCAACTATTTACACCCAATTGTGCCCCGCACTATTGGTTTTTACACAGTTGAGTGCATGCAGCACCACTAGGATCTGTTGTGAGCTCCCATCCTAGGGTAACTCACAGTGATCCCACAGCATCACAGGTATTTGAAACCAACAGAAAGCAGTTCTGCCCCAAAGCCCTTTGGCCTCTCCTCCTCCTTCAGCTCCCACAGCATTCAGAGCACAACCAAACCCAGCAAGAAACATGCTTCTCCCCAGGTGTATTTATTAATCAACCTGGATAACCTCCATTGATTTCACAGCACGAACACAGTGACTCAAGGCAGGGCTACCTGGTGCTAGTGGGAAGCAGTTCTGGGAACACGTTACATCCTTAGGGAATGGATACTGCCAACACAGAGAAGCATCACCAAAATATACCCCAAACAGTGCAGTAACTCCTACCTGTTAACAAAGCAAGTAAAACCCTCTGCAGCCACAGAGTGACCCTATCTGACAGTTCTTATATGCAAAGGGCCAGTGCTGTTTCCAGGGCACAGCCATGCATGACACCACACAGCTCAGGGTCCCCAGAGGTCACGTCAGCCTCCATCTCAAACCTTCCCAGCACTACACACACCTGAGATCTCCACAATCTTCCACAATGAGGTTTCCAAGTACATGTGACTTATAAAGAATACACTCCTTTACGTTCAGCAGAAAATGAGTTACCTAGTGCAGGTTGCAAATACTGGCAGCTGCTGGAGACTTTGACACCTCACAGCTAAATATTGCTGTCATTAAGGTTGGAAAAGACCTGTAAGATCATCCAGTTCAACCTCACCCCCACCATGCCCACTGACTGCATCCCTCAGTGCTACATCTCCATAGTTCTGGAACATCTCCAGGGATGGTGACCCCACCACCTCCGTGGGCAGCTGTGCCACTGCATCACTGCTGTTTCAAAGAAGAAATTGTTCCTAATACCCAACCTGACCATCCCGTGGTGCAATTCGAGGCCATCACCTCCCATCCTATCACCGTTACCAAAAGCAGAGACTGATCCCCCCTTGCAGACAGCTGTAGAGAGCAGTGTGGTCCCCCCAGAGCTCCTCTTCTCCAGATGGACCCATCCCATTCCCTCTGCTGCTCCACACAGTGCTGTGTTCCAGAGCCCTCACAGCTCCACTCGTTCTCTGCACACACTCCAGGGCCTCCACGTCTTTCTTGTACTGAGGGGCTCAAGGCTGAGCACAGCACTGCGGTGTGGCCCCAGCAGTGCCAGCACAGAGGGACAGTCACCTCCTGCTGGCCGCACTGCTGCTGACACAACTAGGATGCCGTGGGGCTCCTCGGCCCCCGGGCACCCCGCCGGCTCACGTTCAGCTGTGCGTCGCCAACACCCCCAGCCGCACCCCCACAGCACTGATCACTCTCCCACATTAACACCGCACTGCAAATCAGGGCACGCGCAGAACCGCCGCCGCTCCGCACACGAAACGAACCCCCAGAGGCCGCCACCCCCATCCCCTCCCACCCGGGAGCGCCCCGGCAGCCCGACGGCCGCAGCACGGCGCCGCTCGGCAGCACCCCCCCCACCGCTCAGAGGGCCGGGCCCGAAGCCCGCTCCGCCCCCGGCCCGCCCCACCCCTACCTTGGCCCGCTTGCGGCGGCTGGTCCGGCGGCCCTCGGGGGTCTCTGCGATGCCGGTGGTTTCGCCGCCGGTCGCGGGGGCGGCGGGCGGCTCGGAGGCACCTCCCGGGGGCGAGGCCCGGGGCGGCTCCTTCTTACGAGGAGTGCGCTCCGCGGCCCCGCCGCTCTCAGCGGAGGAACCCAGCGCTCCCACGGCAGCGGACGGAGGCACCGGGGCCTCGGGCCCGCCCTCGCCGCCCGCCGCCTCCGCGGCCTTCTTCCCCCCGGCCAGCATCGCCGCTGCCGCACCGCACAAAGGGACCGCGAGCGCGCACGGCGCCGCCTCCTGACGTCACTTCCGGGGCGCGCGTGCCGGACGCAGCTCGCGCATGCGCATCGGTCTCCTCGCCAGCGGGGCAGAGCGCCCCTCGGGCCGAGGTGGTGACAGCGCGTCGTGGAAGACATGTTAAGGCACGAGGGACGGGGAGGGGATCTGAGGCAGCCGGCACGGCTTCACCGAGCGCAGAGCGTGACTGACCCACCTGGTGGCAGCGGTGGGCAAAGGGAGGGCAACTGATGACACCTGCCAGGACTTGTGCGAGGCCTGTGGAAGAGTCCTGCGCCACATCCTCATCTCCGAGCTGCAGAGATACGGATTTGGGGGGTGGGCTGTTGGGTGGATGAGGAGTTGGTTGGATGGTTGTGGCCAAAGGCTCTGTGTGCAGGTGGGGGCGGTGAGGAGTGGTGGCCCCCAGGGGTCCATCTCAGCACCGGCGCTCTTCAGCATCTTTAGCAATGGCATCAGTGATGGACTGAGTGCACCCGCAGCACTTTGCTGATGGCACCGAGCTGAGCGGTGCAGCTGATACAGCAGAAGGGAAGGATGCCAGCCAGAGGGACTTGGATGGGATTGATAAGTGGGCCCGTGTGGACCTGATGAGGTTCAGCAAGGCCAAGTGCGAGGTGCTGCACCTGGGTCTGGGCCATCCAGGTGTGTGTGTGTGGAGTGAGAGAACTGATGGAGAGCAGCCCTGTGGAGGACTGGGGGAGCTGAGGGGATTCAGCCCTGGGAGACCTCTTTACAGCCCTACAGTACTTACAAGGAGGAATGATTTTCAACTAAAAGAGGAGATTTAGGTTAGATGTGAGGTGCAAATTCTTTACTCGAGGGGCTGTGAGGTGCTGGCATTGCTGCTCAGAGCTGTAGGCGCCCCATCCCTAGAGTTGCCCAAGGCCATGAATGGGGCTCAGGGCAGCCCAACCTGGTGAGGGGCACCCAGCCCATGAGGCGGGGCTGGAACTGGATGATGCTTAAGGTCCCTTCAACCCAAGCCATTCTATGATTCAAGTTAACCCTTTTATTTCCAAAAATATTATAAGCTCTTCCTGTAAAACTGTGTCCTAAATCCCTATCTGTAGTTTTGCTTCACATTCTTTAGTTTACAAATACAAATACAGCATACATCATCATCTACCTTACTGCTCCTGAGGCATCATCATGCCCACCACCATGCATTTCTCCTTGTGATCAGAAAAGCAAATTTAAGCTAATAGTAAAGTCTTGGAGAACGTTCAGGCACTCAAAAGGATCAGATCTTGCTTTGATTTGTTGTCTCTGCACAGAACTGAGAAGAGCTTTTCAACTTACAACATACAGGAAATCAGATTTTTATATGAAGTATTCACATTCAGTCCACTCAAATGGCACATACAAACCCACATTTAACTTCTATCTTTATTCAACAAAAGTAAATTCAATTCCACGTCTCATCTGCGATGACAGATGCAGAAGCCATTTCTCCAATTACCCCTTTACCCTTCCCCAACCTATACAAACAAACTGTATCTTGGATTACTTGTATTAGAATGATCACAAGCAGTATTTTCTGTGTTCCCACACTGTTTCAGTTAAGTCCATACGAATGAAAAAACCCTCTGCAGACCTCAGAATTAAGGTTCAACATGGATGCGCTGCCTGAGCATCAGACCACTTCCATATACACAATTAAATTAGGCAAAGGTTGACAGAAATGGAGGAACCAAGGTGTGGAAACGTGGTTAACCATTATGATTTCAAGCAAGAGGGTGAAGACCAAAGAACTTGCAACCTTCTTTAATGCATGGGTCCTGCCTTCAGTTCTCCATAACATTCTTCTGCACCTCCAGAAGCAGAATGGAGAAGAGGACAGCCCAATCCCCCTATACTGATACTGAACACAGAATAATCCTCGTTTTCAAGGAGGCCATCACTTACTTCTTCAGCTCTGACTCATCCCTATTCCCACATTTCAGAGGAGCAGCATTTTCCCTTATGACAGACATGGATTTAACTCCAGCAGAAAGGCTCATACTTGCATTAAACTTTTTAAACACAGTGACCGGCTAGTACAGTTATGATGTAAGAAACCATGGCATTCAAAATCTCTTCATTGTGAGTGAAGGTAGAGATAGAGAAAGTTCACAGAACACCAAGAAGGGGGAAAAGATCAAAACCACTGTAAAATTTGAGAGACAGGTACCTCAAAATATTATATTTTTCTCCCCTTACAAATCTATACGGAGATAAAAGCCAGAGCATAAGAGGCTTGGCCTTCACCCAGGACTTTACTCTAAATTAAGTTCCACCACTTCGTTTTTGTTTAAAAAAAAAAGTCATAATTTAATACTGTTTCAGGATTCTTGGATTTGTCGTGCCGTTAACATCACACCCGTTTCATTTAAGAGATGCTCCTAACTTTGCCTCTGGATGGAAGCGCTGTCTCTGCCCCACAGGCTCCTGTCACTCTTGCTTTGCATCTTTCAAGGCTTGAAGTCTTTCTAAAAGGGGTGGATGGGAGTAATGCCACATTGAAAAGATCCAGTCAGAAACAGGGAATCCTAAGTTATCCTTGTTTAGTTTGATCAAAGCAGAATATAGGTCTTTAGCCTTTCCAAGTTCCTTGGCAAATGCATCTGCTTGAAACTCAAATCGTCGGCTTAATACAGTCAAGCAAAAGGAGAGAATCTGTGGAGAGAAATACATTAAGATTACCTGAAAATTCAACCATCTCCACTTTCTTTACACTATCAGTAAATAGCCACTGCTGCACCTTCCTTCCCCCATCCCACACATCACTGTTCCTGTATAGTGAGCTCACTGAGATTTGTCCAAGCCATACCCACAACTGGGAGTCTTAGGTGGAACAGTAACACTCTTTATGAAACAAGAATAGCAGATAGAGCTCCTAGAAACTTCCAACTCTTCTCCACGTTAATAATACAGTCAACATAAAATCATTATTTAAATAGGACAGCACTTCAGCACCCGCATCTGAAAGACAAGTTCAAAACCATACCTCATTGTAAGGTGAAAAAATGAACTGGAAAATAATCATCAAGCCTATCAGGGTTGGCTGAGTCTCGTAGAAGCCAAATGCAGCAAAGAGTTCCTTTCGACCAATCAGAACAGCAAACAAGAAGAAGCAGAGGAAGGAATTCATCTAGAGAAATGTAACAGCGTTCTTGATTAAGACGAGTTTTTCATCCAAGTCTAATATATGCCCTAAAATATCAGTGGTTTGTGTCTAAGCTCCACAGGAAGGATAAAAAGAACAGATTACTTCAGAACTCATATATGCAGAGGAGCAAGCAGTTGGCTTTCACCAGCTTTCTGAGGGTGCATGCAATTAAAAAAATCATTATTTGGTTTGGTCCAGGGCAACCTGCTCCACGTGTCCCTGCTAGAGCAGGGCGTTAGGTCTGATGGCCTCTGGAGGTCCCTTCCAGCCTCAACCACTCTGTGACTTTGTGTTATTTTCTGTCAATGACCTAAAAAATTCCTCAAGTAGCAAAGGGAAGGGAAGGGAATTTGAAAAGATGGGTGCATGATAACTAGAAAAAGTTAGATTACCCCACAGCATATGATAGACTTGATAATAATTATCACAGACTAGATAGCTGTGAACTGGAAATCAAAACATCTGAAATTAGGAAGTAGGATATTTGGGGAAGGAATTCCCTTACACTGTGCTACAACCAGAGGCATGCACATGAATAAATGGGCCATCAGGCTCCTTTCCTTTCAAAGTGAAGCTGGCCAACCTCCAGAGATTGCTTTGATACTAATCCCCATTTGGGCACACAACAGGAATTGCACAGTAATGTTATTTACCAATAACCAGTGCACAAAGCAGGACAAAACAAGATAAGTAAATAAAATAGAAATACCCTCTGAGTCAGATTTAATAACTGGCAATCACATTCCTCCGTTCTTCTCCAAGAAGCAAGACCAATTCTCTGGTTCACAGTACCCACCAACCAAATGGGACAAGGAAGGGATGGGAGGGTACTGCATGCTCAGTAAAGATACAGAAGTGAAAATAAAAGGGAGGAAAAAAAAAAAAGAAAAGCAACAAGCCAACATTCCACCTTGGAGCACAAGTATATCATGTGAACATACATATACAAATCTGGAAACAATCACTTGAAACAATCACCACCACCAGTTTGCCATAACTTACCTGGCTGATAATGATGTTTTTGACTGTGTGACCTAGCTTCCAGTGACCCAGTTCATGACCAAGGACAGCCAGAACTTCTTCATTTTTACATCCTTGCTTTTTATTCTGAGGGAAGAAGGAAGTCAAACTGAGCACAACTGGACATATTTTTCACTTATTGTTTTCTTAAGTCACTTAAGTTTCCCAAGACCAGCCTTGCCATGCTCTTCCATTCTACCAACACATACAAATTCTTAGTGAGACTTTTTCAAGATGATATTCAAAAAAATACAAAGTTGTGAGTTCAAAAGTCATTCTACCATGTCTTATTTCTATCTGTGTCTTATTTCATATCTGTGATGTCTTACTTCTATCTGTGCAGACATTCCTCGGCAGACCTGGAACAACACTGGAAAATTTGCCTTCTAAACTCTTTCCAAAGCACCAAAGCTCTTGCCTGCAGTAAGAGACACTCCTATGATGCACTGATAAGCAAAAGCACTCCCTTCAAAGGGAAGCTTAGTTACAGCAGTCCCAAGAGTAGAGACAAAAGCTAAAAACCCAAACAGGTCCCTCATTCCACCAGTTGCAGGAAAGACCTATTTGTTACATGCAGGAAAACAATGGTTTGCTAAAGCCCCTGTGGACTTCTGAGGTCTCTTTGGCATTATTGGCACACACGCACTGCCAACCCCAGAAATTCCACTTCACAGTGATTCAGGGATACTTTGATGATGGAATTTGGGATTTCAGCATCCCACTTAGGACCCTTAGAACACAAGGGATAACCTCACCAGTAAGTAAAGATAAATAACAGAATGAAAAACAAAGGGAGGGTAGGGAAGCATAACTCACTTTTGTTTTAGACTTTGTTTCTTCATTCTCACCCTCTTCTCCTTCTACTGGCTCTTTGTTCAATGCAGAATAATCTTCTAGGAGCGTGTCAAACAGCACTATCCGCTTATTCTTGAAGAATCCATAGAAGTAAGCATTGCTATGAGACGAACGCTTAGAACCTGATAGGGAAAAACTAACATTAGAGACCACAGTTCAGATAATCCTGCTCATTAAAGCTTATACAGAAAATCTTAGACAGAATAGATGGAATTGACAAAGTCCTGATACAACAAAGACACACTCAAGCAAATGATTTCATGGGCTGACGCGTATTTTAAGTAGAATTTCTCTCTTTTACTGACTGCAATAGAGAAATAATACTTTTCAGTGTAAAACAAACAAACAAACAAAAAAAAAAAAACAGCCAAGTGAAGATCTGCTATCCAAAAAAGAGAAAACAATCTCTGCTGCAATTTCAGGTTCAGAGTGGGAAAAGAATTCTGCAAAGAACTTGTACTGTTCTCCCAGCAAAGTACCTGTCATGGATTTATTCGGAATTGTCTGAAAGTTACAGAAAGGACCATGCACAATTCTGAAGCTGTAGGGGCAGATAAGGAAAGAGAAGATGAAGAGATGAAATGCAGAGGTCAGGCAGTCCCTTAAAATTGTTTGAAATAGGCAAATTTTTAGTTATTTTCATCTAAATCACCTGAATGGTGGACCTACAGGCTCTTTCTACTATTGATACAGTATTTAGGCCAATAAAATCATCTCTTTCCACAGAACAGACTGTTTCAGTTGATCCCAATAAGTTGTCTAGGTCAAAGGAACTGTTCAGTTTGTCTATTTTTTGCCTATAGACAGGAGCCATTGCAACATCCAGACTGAACAAGGGCTGCGTGGGAGAAAAAGTGGAATTTGGCTCCATTTATTCCAGCAGAAGATAAGGTACTTCAAGCTGAATGCATGCTCCCACTGTATGTCCATTAGCTGCATCAACTCCTCAGGGCATACGATATCCATTGTCCCATTGCACACCAACCCAAGGTACACACATGGTAACTTCAGCACTCAACCATGACAGATGGGCAGAGGAAGAGGCTGCTGAGAGCATGAGGCCTCAGCATCTAGTCCCTTTGCAGAAGGAAATCCCATGACCAGCTACAAGGCAGCGATGTCTTTTGGTAAAACACGTCAACCTCTATGAAAGTATATGCAAGGAAGGAACCTTTATAACCTACCTGTTACTGAACGAACCCTGAAATTAACAGACTTTTTTGCACATCACCAATCAGTTATGGAGTTGAGAGAGCCAAGAAACAGTGCAGTGAAACACTGGAAAGAAGACATCCATATACCCGTCCCCAGATCAGCAGGGGAAGCTGCTGGCTCAACACTCTTATGGATGCCAAGAAAAGAAAACTAAAAATCCACAGATTTCAAGTTATGAAGTCTCTGTATTCAAAACTCTCACCTTCAACAACATACACCTTCGTCAATGGGAAGTCAATGCTCTTTGCCATTACTTCAATTTGTTGCTTGAGCTCTCCCTCGGGAAGCGGAATGAATTTATCAAACAAAGGAGCAATGTAGTCTGCATAGATTGTAACAAGCACCTGAAAAAAGGCAAAATTGTGTTTAGTATTAATTACAGGCTAAGGAACTGATGGTCTTTATCACAAAACCTCGCTGTGAGTTACTGTATCTCTTCCCACTGGTACCAGATGCAGACTGAGCAAGAAGGCCAGGGCTAGAGCAACACTCTGGCAGAAAGGAAAGCTGAACTTCTCTCCCTTGCTCTCTGGACCTACAATAAGAAAAGAACTGGGCTGGGAAGAAGTTTAAGTTCTAGCTAGAGGAAAAAGATGAAGCATGAGAAGCAAATGGACATCGACAGTTGTATGTTTTTTTGCCCACCATCCACTTATCCACTATTATCTTTGGGAAATCTCTTGATATCAGCAGGACTAACAGACTGACAGAAGGATGCAACTCCAGCAATCAAATGCAATTACAACTTTTTTTTTTCCCTAAAGAGAACTCTAAAGCATAACTCTTAATGCCTCTTAATGTTGTTTTGCGTGTCAAAGACCATTCAAACACATACATCACGGCAGCAAAGCAGAATCAACACCATGGTAAAGCTGCAGTGGCAGTGCAAAACAACTGGAGAGAGCGAGCAGTGTGGGCATGGACTTAACCCTCAGGAAGATGGGAGAGAGAAGGGGGAGGTGGGAGGAGGAGAGGGAAACACAAAGAAAAAACCTTGAAAGATCTCTGAGCAGTATTTGTGAGCTAGACTCACCGCTTCAGTGGGGCACTGCTGCTACTACACTACGTCACCATGGAGTTCCACATCAAACATGAAATCATTTTAATGGATACAAAAGGATCCTTCAATTACCAATTCAGTATATAAAAGTAGATATATCAGCAGGGCAAGAAATGGAAACCTGTTAATTGTCTCAGTGCAAAGCAGTGCAACTGCAAATTGGCGTTTGGTTACGTGGAAAAGCAGCCCTGTGGGAACATTACTGACCAAGGCACATTCTGTCTTGTCTTGTTAAACTAGTGGTCATTGTCTTGGCTCCCTTTCTACAGGTATGAAAAAGGAAAACATAGAATCACAGAACCATCAAGGTTGGAAAAGACGTCTAAGAGCATCCAGTCCAACCATCCTATCATTACGTAGCATTTTAATCCCAGTATCTGTTCTAAAGTTTCTTTGAATGCTTATTTTTCACTGAACCAATGCAAAACAAGGAAAATCTAAGATATCAAATTAGCATGGGCAATTAATATGAGCTACTACTCCTGAACAGGTGCAGTGAGAACACGACAAACTATTTATTAAACACTGCAGGCACTAAAACTCCCAGGAGATGTAGATTCTTCTCCTATGTTCTTTTCAGTTATGTATTATGTACAGCTCAGCACACCGAGCCATACACTTGGAAGGAACCCAAACGTATCCTCATACTCACCAAGGACACAACTAACGTGAAGAGCCAGGCATAGATGAAGAAGTAGTCTCCCCCTATTTTAATAATATAAAGCAGAAGGGATGTCACTGGCAACAGAATGCACTGCGTCACGATAAACTTCTTGATGGCATCCTTAAAAAAAAATCCCAGCGTCTGCAAAGGAAGGACAGCAGTGACATTTACAGCACAAACACCAATGGGTCTCAGCAGTCAATGAACTGATCCTTACACTGGAGAAGCAGAAACAAAATAAGACAAATCATGAAACAACCAAGTGGCAATAAAAATGCATGCTAAGGAGAGCAGTCAGTTATAAAGGATGGAAGAACCTCTTCAGCTCTCCTCGTAGCAGCTGTGGCTCCACATATCCACCTGAACTTGAGGCCCACGTGGGTGCACACTTTGTTAGCAGGACCTGACCCAAACCTGAATTTTCTTGAATATATATCCTTCGTTACAGAAGAAAAGGAAAATGTTAAGTTTATCTGTCCCTTAACTCATTTACCAATCAGTATTCCAGATATCACAGAGTTTTAGACAAATGGGAAGTGGAAAGAAACAAAGTTACTGTAGGATATTTTGTCTTTGAGCAGTTGCCTCAACTCATCTCAACTCAGTCACCAAGCTGACTGTCTGACCTGGAAAGGGGACAGAAGTCCTCCTGAAGACTTGTAGGTATCAGCTGGGCCTTTTACCCCTGTCTCTGGTACCAAAATTAGAATAACTTTATCAGGATGGATGTTTCATATATGTTTTATGGATGCTTCAAAGACCTCTACTTGAATCAAACTTCATGAGCGATTTTGCAATGCAGTTGTACTCCCAGCTAGCTCTGTCAGAAACTGTTCCTTCAGTACTTACAGCTATCTGCAAGGCACAGAAGTGAAGGGTTTATTATGTACAGATCCTTTCCAACAAGGCATTAAAAAGCCCATACTGTGTTAAAGATATGGAACTCATCTGGAAAGAAAAAGAAATACTGGTGAAACAACTTGGGGCAAGAGTTTGGGTAGATTTCAACTCTCTTTAATGCCAGCACCATGATCTAGGAGGAACAGAGCTAAACATTTTTATGGTGTTTTTTGACTTTGCTCTCTCTCTTCTGACCTTTCTAAGGCAGGAGTAAACTCAAGAGAAACCCTCATTTCCACCACGTCATTCTCATGGAAGAAGAGTCTGCCTGAAGATCAATTGCAAAGTGTGAATCTGGCTCATTCGCTAAAGGAGCCAACCCAGTGGTCTGAAATGAATGGTAGAGAATCAGCATTGTTTGTAAGACAGCTGTTAGAGCAGATTGGATTGGAGCCAGACTTGGCATTCAGTTCTTGGCATGAGGACCATTATGGAGAAAAAAGACATAAGGAAAGGCAGCTCAATCCTCCTCACCCTCACTAAAGCATACAGAGAAACTACAGAGCTTCTGTGAGCTCTCTCAAGGTAGTTTTAAAGAGCTGCTAAGGTCAGTATTTGGCCCTCTGCTTCCCTACAGAGGAAGGGCTTGTTCAGTGCTGGGAGCTTACTATGCACTCTGCAGGGTTACTGATATTTAAGTGAAGCTGTCCATCCATCAGCTGGTCCACCAGTTTGCTCTACCTTTACTGCATCACAGATCCTAGTATCGACAGTATTAGGACTTTTGTATTCCTGAAACAAGTTTGCAGAACTGGAACCACGATGGAACTTATTCCCCACTAAGGTAAGAGACAATCCAAGCACAGGTCTGATGCAACTACGAAGGACTGACATGAGAGATAATCAAAGATGCTTTCTGATGGATATTCAAGGATTTTGAATATCAAAGGGATGCTTAAGGCTAGGCCAGGCCATAAACATACTGCAAGAACTGAGACTTGGTCAACCCTTACAATCCCTGAGGACTGCAGAACAGAAGGGAAAGAGAGAAAACAAACCAAGTACGCTGAATAGATCTTCCAGTTTGGCATTTGCCAGAAGAAAAATGCTAGCCTCGTGCTCTGGAAACATAGGGACATTCACCCTTCCCTCAACAGGAGCTCCCTATTAAGTCTGCAGAAGGGAAGCGAACCTGTAGTTCTGTAATTCAGATTCACTCAGATACAAATGACCACGTACATTAACACTCTGCGAATGAGTACTTCCTTATTAGTACGAAAAAGAGAAGAAAAATATTTTTAGAAGATGCACATATTTTCCAGCTTTGTTAGAGCAACGTTTTTAGGACAGGTTTTCCCATAGAACAAGAGCTAAATGGAGCATAAAAGAGTTCTGAACTGGTCACAAGCTTAAGTCTTATGACCAAACAGAACAATTTTGCTTCCTACAGAGTGGAGCAGCAGCTGGCATTGGAACAGTTTCAGAAAATACACACTGCAGTTGTCAAGGAAAAATTGTAGTGACAATTTTCAAAGTTGAGCTTCCCCAGAATGAAAACAGTACACCACTACAGAATAGAGGTGGACAAAGACAACATAGGGTGCACCACCACACTGGGTTTATGTGGCAAAGTTCTGGGAGCAGCAGGGTTGGAGGTGTGCTTGGTGCGAGCAGAGCACAGCGCTGCCCTATGCTCAGGGGCAGCTCCAGCTGCTCCAACAGAGCTCAGCTGCTGCCAGAGCTGAGCTGCAAGGAATGCCAGCATGCTCTGGGAGGGCAGCAGCAGCTGGGAGAGAGGAGGGAGAAACTGAGAGAATGAATTCAGTAGATGCTACAGCCAGTGCAGAGAAGGAGGGCAGGAGGTGCCCCAGGCACAGAGCAGCAGTTCCCTGCAGCCCAGGAGAGGCTCATGGAAAAGCAGGTTGGCCCCCTGCAGCCTGTGGGCACCACAAAGGGCAGATCTTCATTCCAGAAAATACCTCAGTCCACTCAACCTACCAAACCTATTGAAGATGTTAGGTCAATATACACGTTGCCCACTATACAATACCTGCTGATTGAAGCCATGTTTCTCTTCTATAACAAAAGTGTTATATAAACTCCATGGAAGACCAGTCAGGGCGCTGAACAGCGTTGCGAGCAGCAGGAACACCAATGACTGAACAATCTGAAAACAAAACAAAAGATCTGATATTTACTGACCTATAATGATGTTAATATTCCTGCTGTCAAACTGGATTCCATGTCAATAGTGTAACTGAAGCTGGTTAGAAGCTAAAGCTAGATGCATTCACAAGAACAGCATTTCTGAGTGTTAGATTACTGCCTGTTGGAGCAGCCTGCCTTACAACAAAGCAAATTGCTTTCATAAAGGAGCCGGTGCTTGATGCTTGAAAACTTTGACATTGTGTTAAGCAGGAAATCCAGTAGAATTGTGGGAACAGTCCTTTCTGACCTTATCTTTTGGCACATACAGAGATGGATGTTCCCCTACATTCACACTATTGCTGCAGTGTGTAGGTACTGCTCAGAGCTTCAGAATACAGACCAGGATGTCATCACGGATCTCAGATGTCTCACGGAGCAGCTGGAGATGAGAGGCCACTACTCAGGTCTGCTTAGAAAGGAAACTCCTTAAAGTACCATTGACTTCTGAATAGAACAGAGGTTGACTGTCCAAAAAGCAACAGCTTTAAATCTCGTAAGTTATTTATGTGCCTTCTGCAGAACTTTTGGAGTAAACAGAAATGAATCCAAAATGACTAAGCTATTTCTTCTGGGGAAATCTCACCACATAATTTAAAGAAAAACACCTCAGATAAAACTGGCATCACCATCTCCCTGTGATCATATGGCTTTCAAGTGGTTTTTACTGTGGGAGGGAGAGATTTTCAAGAGATGTGTTTCTACTTTGCTCACTCAGGCAGCAGACAGAGGAGATATCCATCAGGACTGACGCAACCTAAGAGTGAAGCAGAGGACACTAAGCCTTCCTTACCCTAAACTGAGGGCGCTTGGTGATAACCCAGCTATGAGCAGAAGGTATGATGGACATTTCCTTTGCACAGATTATTTATTTTTCCCCCTCTAAGACAAAAAAAAAAAGAAGGCACATTACTTGTGGGGGTTATCTCAATAAACTACCTAGAGCTTAAGTGATTCAAGCAGGAAAAGGTATGACACATCAAAGATGCTATTGGATGCAAGGGTTTTCTTGACACGTCAAATCTTCTCTGGAATAGGGAAGTGTCTGGAACAGAACTCCTCCTTTCTCATTTGGAGGAGAGACTCCAACTCCTCAAGAAAATGGGCCAGAAAGGACATTTCATGCAAAACTGGACGCCATGGCCATCACATGTTGTCTTTAAGACATTGAAAATAACCCCACAGGTTCAACCTCCCCCCTCAGTGCTGCTTGTAGTACCCACCATGGAGGAGCTGGCAGTAACAGCCACTGTAGTGGTACAACATCAGAGAAGTCTCGGCATCTGACACACTCTCCTATATTTGATGTCCCATGTTGTGATGGGCAACACCTTTCATCTATCAGAAAATGGTCCTGAGAGGGGGAACAAAGAACCCCTAAGCCTACACCCCCCTGTGCTGCCATCTTCTTAATAAACGTCCCCGACACCACAGAACAGCTTTGTCCAAAGTGTGCAGAAGCTTTTTCTGGACTGCTTGAAGGTCCAAACAAAGCTCTGATCAAAATCTGAAGTAAAGAAAATCACATCTACAAGACTTAAAATAAAAAAGCCTTAAAGCCCTATCTGCCACCTCAGCTAGCCAAAACAGTGCTGAGATGTGGGTCACTCCATGTTTAACACCTTCTGTAGCATTTCAAGACTGCTTACCTCATATTCTGGTCCAAACCCAGCACGGCCCGAAATCTGACCGGACAGATTCCAGAGAAAGGGAATTCCTCCGCAGATGAGAATCATCTGGAAAGCAAAAACACAAAGCACAGAGCCCACGTGAAGCAGGCTGTCACCTCATCCTGCTATGATTTCAGCATGAGAAGTGACTTTTAAGGATAAATCAGAAGAGTTTTCTAATTAGGTTTTTCCCCCTCTTCTTCCCCTGACTTTAGCTCTGTCTTTTCTGTACATGTGAGTACACATTACCCAATGTAACTCTCTTAAGCTCCAGAAGGACCTATTGGTATTCCTCCTGTTCTCACAGGTTTGTCTTTCTACCTCCTGCTTCATTTGAACCTACAAATGAAAATAGCTGTAGGCCTTCAAACACAGAACGGGGCGGTATGTGTAACAACTGAAAACTACTCTAATGCTCTTTAATTATTTGGAAATGGGTCAGCTGTGCCCCAGTGCATAACGAGACAGGCTGCAGCTGTGCAGTATTATTCAGCACTGCACAGAGAAATCTCTTCTTTTCACAAGGCAATATAGCCACAAACAAGAAACACAGAGCCTGAGCCGTTTAAATTTCAGTTTGATGTGAGATGTCACAGTGCCAACAGCACAGGATCGCTCCAAAGCATTTCACAGCTCCTTCACATTGAAAATCACCACCTGATGCTGGAGCAGCTCCGGTACTTACAGTGCCCTCCAGCTCTGAGTACAGCCCTGACCAGAAGCTGAAAGTACTCTTGTCCAACTGATACAGACGAGATTTTTCAAACGTTTCTGAATCCATGATCTGTCCCAATTCCCATGGCACGTGTGTTGTTGTTCTGTACACCCGTCTCTGAAAAAGTCAGAAAGAAACTTCAAACCAACTTCCAATATTTTGAAGGGGAGAAATCCGACGGAGAGAAGTACCACATGGCAAATGCTCACCAGCCACCACAGAAGGGAAAAACAAACAGAGAAACCCCACAGGAAGACAAACATTGCAAAGTTCTTGTTTCCTGTGAAGTTGCAAATCTACAACCAAGGCACAACTGCCAGACCCAGAAACCGAGCTGCTTGCTTACTCATTTCTGACATAAAAAGTTGCTAAATAAAGATCACAGAAATTAGTTCTTTCCACAGGACAGGACTTACACTGCTGTGATTATGACTAAGCGGAGTCTTAAACCCAACACCACATCCTCTGTGAGATCATCCCCAGGGGTTGGCAGCATACATTGGGTGCCATTTCATTTTCAGTCAAGAACTTTTCACTTGTAAACTTCAGAAGTCTCCACGCCATTCTTCCATCCACCGCCTTGTCTCAATTTAGTAGTTTTGCTCCTTCTCCAAGGAAAAGCTCCTCAGCTCTATCACTTATCTCCTTCCTTCAAGCAGAGGATCGGGCTGCAGCGCTGACCCAGTGGCTCACAGCAGCCACCACCACTGCTCCCTCCCATCTGAGATGCAGTTTGCTGTCTTCACAGCAGCCCTTACAGTGCTGTGCTCTGCATGCACTGCTGAGATGTGCCAAAATGGCATCAAGGTGCACTGTGCTCCTCTCTGCCCATGGGCATGGAGAATGGGGATGCACAGCAAGACATGAGAGGACACAGCTGGGGCAAGGGGATACCCATAGCATTGTTTGAGTCGGAAGAAACCCTTAAAGGCCATCTGGTCCAACTCCCCTGCAGTTAGCAGTGACACCCACAGCTCCATCAGTGCTCAGAGCCCCTCCAGTCTCACTTTGGGTGTCTGCAGGGACAGGCACCACTGCCTCCCTGGGCAACCCTTTCCAGTGCCTCACCGCCCTTATTGTTTTCCTTACATCCAATCTAGAGCTCCTCTCTGTTAGTTTGAAACCATTTCCCCCTGTCCTATCACCCTGCTAAAGAGTCTGTCCCCTTTCTTACAGCCCCTTCAGACACAGACAGGCCACTATAGGTCTCCCTACAGCCTTCCCTTCTCCGACTGCACAGCCCAGCTCTCAGCCTGGAGGTGTTCCATCCCTGGGAGCGTTTTTGTGGCCCTCCTCTGGATGCTCTCCAACAGCCCCACGTCCCTCCTGTACTGAGGACTCCCATCCGGGCGCAGTGCTGCAGGTGAGGTCTCAGCACGGAGCAGAGGGGCAGATCCCCTCTCTGCCCGGCTGGCCGCGTTGCTTTGGGTGTACCCAGGGTCCGGTTGGCTGTCTGGGCTGTGAGGGCGCAGTGCTGGCTCCTGCCCAGCTGCCATCCATCAGTGCCTCCTTTTGGGCAGGGCTGCGCTCCATCCTCACACCCCCCGGCTCATACTGATGGTGAGGGTTGCTGTGACCCGGGTGCAGACCTCGCACGTGGATTTATTGAACCTCACGAGGTTCCCCTGGGCGCACTGCTCGTCCTCTCCGGGTCCCTCCGGACGACATCCCGTACCGCGGGACGTCAGCAATAACAACCTACACGGCGGAGGAAGGCGGGACGTTGGGCCGCGGCGGGGAGGCCTCAGCGTGGCACAGCGCCTTCACCACACGGGCCCGTTCGCAAATCGAGAGGAGCGAGCAGAGCACGGCCGGGCACACACCGGCACCGAGCGGCTCCGTGAGCCCCGCGACCCGCCCCGACCGCCGCCATGCGCCGGGAAAGAGCCGCGTGAAGGGAAACGAGCTCCGCCCGTCGGGCCGGGCCCTCCCCGCTCACCGCCCGCCACCCCCGAACCCGAGGCCGGCCTCAGCTCAGGCCCAGCCCCGCCGGAGCCCCGCCGACCTGCCGGTGCGCCAGGAAGGCCTCCCACAGGTACACGGCCCAGGAGAAGAGGAGGACGGAGGTGAAGATGCGCTTCTCGGCGGGCAACTCTGCCCACAGCTCGCCGGGCAGCGCCATGGCCCCGCGCCGCGCTCACACTTCCTCCTTCCGCCGCCCGCGCTGCAGCGCCCCCTGCCGGAGCGGAGGAGCGACGCGGGCTGAGCCCGGCTCTGCGGCGGAGGGCGGCGAACGGGATGGAAGGGAACGCGAGCGCTGAGCCCGAGCCCGCTGGGGAAGGGACAGAGCCGGGCTGTGCTCCGTGGTGCCCAGCGGGAGCGCACAGCAAGACCCGGCTAAACAGAAGGAAATCTCCTTTTCACTGCATAGGACACGGCACGGGGGCTCACGGTGGACACAGCCCCGAGCTGAGCAGAAGCTGAGGCTGGTGGGGCGCGCCAGGTGTGCTCAGGTCTCTGCTAACCAAAATGATCGTAGGGCCGTGGGCAGACTGTGAATGAAGGGCAGCGAGTGCAGCCCAGGCAGACAGCACTGCCCCAAAGCCCTCCGGTCCCTTCTGCATCTGCTCCAAAGCCGCCGACGTAGCGTTTGATGGACTCAGGAAAAGGAACTCCTGCGGTGGAGCCGCACTTCTCGGGCCGGGCGTCCGCACGCGGCTGTTCGTCATTGATAAGCAGTCAATCGCCGAGGCTCTGTCTATTCCAACTGGTGTGAAACGTCTGATGCTGCCCCACATCGCATCCCCGCCTTCAGATGGGAGAGCCGTGGATGTGGTGCACGGAGCACGGGTGGGTGAGGGCTGCCTGCCCTCGGGGAGCACTCCAATGCTCGGCGTGGGAGTGGGAGCACTCTGCAGCCTGAAGACCCCCCCAGCCCACGCTGCGTTGTTACCCCGCGCAGCTCTGAGCTCCCAGCCCTCCTCCTGCCCAACCCCTCTGGATTTCCAGTTGGCTCCACCCTAACGTGATGGATTTTTCTGCCCATCTTTGCCATCCGTCCCTGATGGTTTTTAAGGCTTCTGCTCAGAAATCCCTCTGTTCCCATTCACATCTGCCATTCTGCCCAAGATGAATTTCGTGCTGGAGGTGGATTACCTTCCCAAACACCACGTCGCTGCTTTGTTCATTGCCCTCCTGCCCCCCAGCTTGCTGTAAAGCCAAGAATTTCAGCATGATTGAAGGAGCAAGGAGTTTCTTAGCAACCTAAAATGCAAAGGAGCAGAAACTGAACTCCCACGCAGCTCCTTACTGTGACTTCAGCAGAGCTTGAAGGGAATTCCCACCTTATCAGATGGATGCAGTTTTCAGTATTGAAGCCGGTTGCGTCCATTCAGTCCCTATGAGCCCACAGAAATCTCCTTCCCCCACTGCTTCTAAAACAAAGCCGCTTTCCAGGACATAATCATTTGTAATAATGCTACTCTTGTCCCAGTTTCCAGCAGAGCTCCTGTTGCTTTGCTTTCTTCCCCAGTGCTACCGAGGGATGTCTCTCGGCTGTCCCCCTCCAGCTCCTGCTTTTCCTTTCCTTATTTTTCCCTCCTTGCAATGGAGTATTATTGCCTTCAGTTCTACTGGAGTAAGCTCTGTTAAATCCTTTTTGAAATCAGGCCACCCAGCACGACACGTCCCCTGCATCTCTTTGGCTTCTTGTGCTGGGACCAACTGCTGCACAGAGGTACTGCTGCAGGGACTCCCAGAAGGTGGGATCTTCAATTCAAAACCTAAATCTCCTCCTGTAAAGAGAGGCGGCGTGGATGGCAGCACAGGAAGAAAACAGGAGTGCAAAGATCAGAATACAGAATCAGAGAAGCGTACTCAGAGGATTAGAATAGGGGATTTGAGAGAGTGGGGAGCAGGCACTACCACAGCACTGGCCATGCACACTGGGCAGGAACCCCGCTAGGGATAGCAACCCTTCTCCCACCCCCGTGCTCACACATTTACATGCTTTTATAGTAAAATGTTTTAAAATTGATGAGTTATTTGTCTTTTAAGCTATTTCTTGTCAGTTCCTTGTGAAGTCAAGCAGGTTCCTCCCCATCCCCCCTTCTACAACAGAACAAACAGAATGCGTTCGAGGAAATAGAAAGCCAGTAAAATTTGGCAGTCCTACCAGGAAACAAATATCTATTGAGTCGATGCAGAGTACAACAGAGCTTCTCTGCATATTTGTTAGCATTCAGCCCTGTGTTCAGGTGGAGGCAGTGATGAGTGGTATCCCCCAGGGGTCTGCCTGGGACCGGTGCTCA
Source organism: Gallus gallus (assembly GCF_016699485.2). NCBI lineage: Eukaryota > Metazoa > Chordata > Aves > Galliformes > Phasianidae > Gallus > Gallus gallus. Next base: position 2,110,364 of record NC_052554.1, read on the forward strand.
ACACCTTCATCATCGAGATGATGGGATGAGGGGATCCGGGTGCACCATCCTCAGTTCACGTAGAGACAGAAGTTCTTTGGCAACAAGGATTTGTAATGGAGCATATATAAACCACATAAGAAATGCGAACTCAAACAAAGTGATGGTTTTAAAATGATAAATCATTGGGAAGTTTGACATAAGGACGTAGGAAACCACGCTCCGGAGGGAGAGGTGATGCTGCAGCAATATGCACTTCATTTTCTTTTGCTCATTAATCGCACTGTGAGGACAGCGGTGCCCCCAACAGCCAGAATTTGGTGCACTGCTGCTTCTGTCCACATATATTAACTGTGACCATTCCTACATCCATTTCAGGAGAGGGAGCTCAATGCACCGTGAGTTCCACTGGAGGAGATGGGCATTTGCAAGAAGCCTTTCCACAGCAATTTATCCCACAGTCTCAGGCAAACTCCTGTGATGCATTTCTCTCACACAGAAACCCCTCCTGCTGCTGGACGATTCTGTGGACCTAGAATTGTATTAAAAAACAACACCACAAAACTAACTCACAAACTCCATGAGGATGTTCACCGTCCATCTGTGAACACAGCTTCCTACGGACCAGAAAGCAGCAATGGGAAAGGAAAGAAACAACTCGAATAGAATTTCATTACAATCAAACTTGAGTTCAGGTCAATACGCCGTTCTGTCGGACTGCCCCTCTGCTGTCATCTGTCACCCAGCAACAAAACATCACGGGATGATGGTGGGAAGGTTCCACCTCTGCTGCCATACCACCATCATCCGTTTGGATGTTGTTTACCAACAACCATTTTGGAGGATGCTTTATTTACTTCAGACACCCGACCCCAGTGCAAGATTTAACATTTTGACCTCATTTTTCCTCTTCTAAAACCTAACAAGAAGATTCAAGCATCATATCCTCTCACAGCTTCTATTTTAACAGAACGAGATGGGAAAGATGCAATAAAGGACCCTGCTGCTGGGAGCACAACTCCTCTGCACACTGCTGGGAATTGGCCTAGATGGCCCTTCAAGGTCTCCTCCAACTCAAAGATTCTGATTCCAGTGCATTCTTTGAAGATGCTCAAATCACTGTTCCAAGTCCTGAGTCGCTGAGGGACGGCACTGCTGTTTGCTCACTGCCATTCTCATGGAGACTGGGGGGGAAAAACACTGATAAAGGAACCAAATGCCATTTCTCCAAGGTGAGAAACGAGACGCAGGAGGTCAAGAAACAAGAAGGCCACGCTAAGGATTTACTGTACAGTAAACAAATGGGTGAAAAATTGTAATTTATTGAAACTCATAACTCAAAAAATATAAGATGCTGTAGTGTACAATATGTTACACAAAGCACCCTCAGGTGCACATTCAAGTCAACTCCATCGCCCCAAACCCTGGTACCCCAGCACTGTTCCATACACAGTCATGCACATGTACGCTGCAGGAGGAAGCCTCCAGTACTCGGATGTGTTAAATAGCACCAAAATCAGCAGTCCATTGGAGAAAAAAAAAAAAAAGGGGAGGGGAAGAGGGAGCTAAATTAACTTGGCCAATGCTTTTGACAGATATTATACATTCATGTAATTAAACAGTCTAAACTAACCTAAACAGTGTGAACTGTGACAGCTACTGCTCTGACGTGAATTCTCCCCATTAGCAGCAGTGCAGGCAAGCTGCTCCAAGCAGAACTGCTCACATACTTCCTACGCAGAGCTCGTCTGCCTTTTTCGTCGGAAATAAATCTATAAGGGCTGTGGAAAATTTGGATCTTTCAAGAACAACTACAGGCCTTAAGTAATGGAGCTGCTTTAAGGCAAGGTCTCCGCAGCCCGTCAGCGCCTTGTCCAAGATCGCCCTCAGGTTTTCTAAAGAAGGGGCAGATGAGGGCTCTGCCAACAAGGGCTGCATTTCTGTGAGCTGCCCGGGATCACTTTGGGGTATGACGACACTTTTGTCACTGGCACAGCTATTCAGAGGGGAGTCCTTCTGAGCCTCTCCCTCTTGCTGCAAAGCTCTATCTACCGGCAGCTGCTCGGGGGACTCCCATTCCACCACCTCATCAAAATCATCATCATCGTCATCTTTTCCCTCACTTTCCTGAATGAATTTTAAAAATGAAGACTCAAAGCCCATCGGTTTATATGTCTTTAAATCAAACGGTCTGGAGACTGGAGGCTTCTGAAATTTGTCTTTTGTAGCAAAAAGCACATTTCTTTTTGCGTTCTGATTAACTGCGCTATGCTCGCATCCTTCTGCATCCTTCTCTCTTGGCAGTTCTAATTGTAAACTGGAGAAATAAGAGCTATTTTCTCTTTCACTATTTTCAGAAAGTTCTTCACTGTTCCCTATGACTGACTCCCTGACGTTATGCTCTTCCGAACAGCTGCTTTTGGGACCGTGGCTACAGTTTAAAGTGCCCGAATACGTAAAGGCACTCGGATCGAAGCTCTCACTACTCGGCGGACATCGCTTTTGCTCCTCACTGCTCACATCCTGATGCTGGCAGTCAGTGTTTGAAACAGGAGACTTCTCCGCTTCCTGCGGACGTTCAGGATCAGCTGATTTCTCCTCTTTCACCTCTACGTCTTTTTTATCTAAGTCTAAAGCTGGTTCAGAGCAGGACTGCTTTTCAGTCATTGTGCCACATTTAACGCAAAGAACAAGTTTCTGAATCCTCTGCTCTATGTACATGTTGGTCATCTGATGTGTGCGTTTATAGTGCCTCAATATACTGCTTTCCAACTTTACAACAGACAGACATCCCACAACCATGCACGGGTACTGGGTCTGATTAGAATTCTCCTGACACATCTGCAACGCTTCCTCTTTTGTTTTGAAACTAAGCAAATGCTTTTCTTTACTTCTGTTAGTTCTTTTCGGTTTGTCTTTGACCCTCTTTCCATTCTGCTTGTTAAGGCCAAAACCGCCTCTCACACAACTTTGTCCACTTTTATTTTTGTCATGATTATCTTGCTCCTCTTTCTGATTCCCAAAGAGATCGTCGTAATATTCACTGTGTCGGAAATACACGTGCTGAGAATAGTGACTGTAGTTCGTGAAAATCCGGTTACAGCCGTTAAGGTCGCAATGGATTTCAAAATCCTTGTTTATTCTCTCTCCGCTGGCATGTTCTTCTATGAGGTGCTGTTTCAGCTTACTGAAGGTACAAAACACAGCAGGGCACTGGGCTTGATTGCAAGCAAACCTTGCAGATTCAGTCCCAGCAAGCAGCTTTTGGTCGTCCAAATGTTCATTGTGGAAGTCACTACAATGCTTAGCGAGGTCTTTAGAACAGAAAAAACGCTTACCACACTCTTTATGTTTGCATGCAAATATTTTTTTACATTTGACAAGTTCCCTTTTTGTTCTTGCTTTGTCTTTTTCTAAGCAAAGCTGTTCCTTATTATACTGGTGAACAGTCCTATAATGGCGAATCAAACCTTTCTGGTTGGTAAACGCAGAGTTGCAACTTTTATGTATGCAATGAAATGGTTTGTGGTACTTATGCAATATATAACATAAGTTTCCTTTAGCAACTGTTCTTTTACTTCCTCTCCCCTCTCTTGCTTCCAGTTCTTCCCTATGGCTGTCCAGAGTTGCTATTTTGGATGATTTTCTTGTTATGTTACCATCCGTCTCCTCACTGGACTCCAAATCCGTCTCAGAACTACATTCCTCCTTTTTAGGATGACACCGCTGTTCAGAACGGTCAATGAACTCAACCTTGGTTGGACAGACAGGTGTTGGAACAGCACTATTTTTATGCACGTCGTCTGTACATAAGCCGACGTGATCAAATTTTTCATTAGAACACACCTTATGAGCCACCTGCTCGCAGCCAATCTGATGCTTGTTTCTGTAGTGAATCCTAAGGTGTGTTTTTCTCGTAAATGATCTTTGGCAAATATGACACTTAAAAGGCGAGTACCGATGCTGGAACATATTCAGTTGAAGAACCATTTCCTTGGAATAGTTATGCTTTTTAACATAATGCATTAAGAGAGCTTCTCTCGTCACAAATTCACATGTGCATCCCTGACATTCGCAGAAGAATGGTTTAGCTGCCAGCTGAGTAAGGTACTGGCTGGGCAAGTTATCTTGCTGCTCTTGGAACTTAAACTTTGAGGTAGTTGCATCGACTCCTGACTCGGGGCACTTGGTGTCTCTAGATGAACAAGACTGCAAGGAGCCCAAAACACGCTTACTTCTTGAAGAACTCTGAATGTTAGAGTTTTTTAAACTGAGATGTTTTAAGCCTAACATGAGTTCCAACATGTTATCTTCAATACTTGATTCTTTAGAACTGTCATAAAAAGATGTTTCTGGAGAAGAAGGATATGTTTCTTCCTTGAAGCTGTTGTTTCCTTTAGCATTTACATTGCAGTATGAGCTTTCTGGAGAGTCGGTATTTCTGTCTGACTTATGACCGAACTCTGTACTGATGTCTGTAGGGGATTGGCTTTCTGGAGCATCACTCAACACATCAAGAAAGTCTTTAGTTTTCACCTCCATACCTTTTTTACCTTTGAAGTTATACGGATGAGCCCTGCGGAGGTGTTTGTGCACACTTCTGGAGTTCTTGTGTGCGGAACAGCAGCCTTCAAAGCCGCAGGAAAATTTCTTTTCATCAAAGCAAACTGCTGCATTGGAACACTGCTGTTTCACATCGGCTGAATGGAAGACTCCTTCTCGGGACATGAGAAAGCTCGGAACTGTCTGACCGTGAGCCAGTGTTTCAATCAGTAAAGGAGGGACCTTGCCTTCGTTCACTGCAGCAGTCCCACTGTGGTTTCCACAGTGAAGACTGCAATTACTTTCACTGTCTAGATCCTCACTATCAGAGAGAGCTTCTTCTTTAATCTGGGGGATTTCCTCTGATCCTGTGGGATCCAAGGTTTCATTCTGATGGGAATTTTCAGATTGTTCGAGCAATTGAGACTCTTCCAGTTTCACCGTTTGCTTCACTTCTCCATTGGACACCGCAATATTGTGCACTGCAAGGTGATTCTGAAATTCAGTTTTTGAATAATAAAACTTTTTGCAACCAAAGAAGTTGCAGGTATACGAAGCATCTCTGAAGTGCTGTGCCTCATGGTGGTAAAGTTGCCCCAAGTCACTGAAAACAATGTTACAGCCATTTAGCTCGCACTTATAACGAAGATCATCGTGCGTTTGTTTGTGATTAAGAAGCTCATTGACTGACCCAAACCTGGCATAGCAGTCCATCGACACACACATATATGGCTGAGGCCCACAGTGCACACGCTCGTGTTCCCGCAGATGAAAGGATGTCATGAAGTGTCGGCGACAGAAAGCGCACTTCTCTCTCCTGTTTTTCATATCCAAGTAGTGTTTTGCATTCTCGTCGTTGTTTTGATGTTCAGCTTTCAGATGCACGCTTAAATATTTGAACTGTTTAAATACTCTAGAGCAATCTGTTCCAGGACACGGGTAGATGTCTCTGTCCTGTAGCTGGCAATTCTCCAGTTGGCTGAATGTGACGTATTCATGTGCATCGTTCCCGAAGGCTTCGGAGAGCTCTGGCTGATGTGACTTCTCCTGAAGGGTCGGAGTGGGGCTGCTGGAAGCTGTTGTCTTTTGTGGTGATCTCTCTTTTTTTAGTATTATTTTCTTTTTAGGTCTGTGTGTTCTACTAGGTGGCATCTTAACGTGTTCCATTACATGTGGTACGAAAAATTCCTTTCTCTTGAACTTTTTTGTACACACTGGACACGTGTAAATGCCATCTTCCATGTGCATCTTAGAATGATGCAGTATTCTAGCCTCTATACACTCCCTTTTGCAAAGCACACAAAAAAATTTGTACTGAAGCCATCTCTGGTATCGTTCTGAAGAACCAATTGGTTTTTTCACTCTTGCTTTTTCTTTGTGGTAGTTTATTGGGTCTTTTCCATCATAGTATTTGTGGTCTTTCGCCTCATCACAGTCACTGAAGAAAGTTTCTAACATGTCGGTTTCATTGATTGACATATTACAGCTTGCATCGTCCTCAGAATCAGAACCTGCTTTCCCTAAAAGTTTAAGGCAATGTCGCTTTAAAGTCTTCCAGTCCCAAAATTCAGGATCAAATGGCCAATATGCTTTTAAAGCTAACAGCAGCTCACAACGGAGCGAGTTTGGAACCAGCGCATTTTCTTCATCAAATTTTTGATCTGGTTGCATATAGAGCTCCTCCAACATATTAAATCCACTCAAAGTTGGCTCCAGCAAGAATTCAGTGAGCTGACAAGCTCTTCGAACTTCAAGGTCTTCTGGTAAAAGGCATGCTATTGTTTTACACACCGATGTCTTCATTTCATCACTTCCATTCGATCTGATCTGAAGGGCTCTCACACACAAAAGAACAGATACAGCAAGTCCTGCTTCTTCTGCCTGTTAAAAAAAAAAAATCAGATAGCCACAAATGTTACTTTCTTTTGATAGGTACATGCATTCACGCATTCCAGACATGTTCTCTGAAGAAACTATGTGACAATAGCATCTAATAGACTCAAAATGTATTCAGACTTCTGAGTGTTACATGCTTGAGTTCATCAGCATCACCTACAATATTTTAAGTTACTTTATGTACGGAACCTCTTCAATGAGGGGATCCATCTCACATTTAGTACATTCTGTGTAAGAGTCACACTAACCGGTTTAGATGTCAGAAGACAGAATCATAGGATATCTCAAGTTGGAAGGGACCCAGAGGATAATCGAGTCCAACCCCCAACCCCACGCATAACCACACAGAAATCAGATCATACATCTGAGAGTGGTGCTGCAACACTCCTTGAGCTCCAACAGCTTGAGGCTGTGCCCATTGCCCTGGGTGCCTGTTCCAATGCCCAAACACCTTGTGGTGAAGAATCCAACCTGGCCCTCCCCTGTCACAGCTCCATGCTGTTCCCTCACATCATGTCACAGTCACCAGAGAGAAGAAATCAGTGCTGCCCCCAACTCCCCTCATGAGGAAGCTGTGGGCCACAACGAGGTTTCCCTTCAGTCTCCTCTGGGCTGAGGAGACTGAGGGACTTACGCTACTCTCCTCATAGGTCTTCTCCTCCAAATCCTTTCCCATCTTCATAGCCCTCCTTTGGGCACTCTCTAACAGTTTTATGCCTTTTTTGCACTATGGTGTCCCAAGCTCCTCAGAGTACTCAAGGTGAGGCCACACAGTGCAAAGCAGGACAATCCCCTCCCTCACTCGGTGGCAGTGCTGTGCTTGATGCACCCCATGGGACAGCTGGCCCTCCTGGCTGCCTGGGCATGCTGCTGGCTCATGTCTTGCTGCTGACCAAGTCCCCCAGATGCCTTTCAGCGGGGTTGCTCTCATCACCCAGGCTGTACGTATAGCCAGGGCTGCCCTTCCCAGATGCAAAGTTCAGAGCTACTCTTGAAGTCCACGCAGCTGGTGACTGCCCAGCTCTCTCATTTGTCAAGAACTCCCTGCTAGGCCTCTCAACCCTCGAGACAGTCAACAGCTCCTGGCAATTTAGTGTTAAATGCAAACTTGCTCAAAACACCTAGTCTTACATCCAAGTCATTTATGAAAAGCTTAAAGAGAACTGGCCCATAAATGGAGCCTTGGGGAACCCCACTAGTGACTGACCATCAGCCTGACAGCAACCCATTTACCATAACCCTTTGGGCCCAACCCATCAGCCAATGCTCATCCTTTATGTTTCTATCTGTATGCTGGACATTTTGTCCAGAAGGATCCTCTGAGAGACAGTATCGAAAGCTTTACTGAAATCCACAAAGATAACAACAACTGGTTTCCCTTGGTAAACTAGATGGATGACCCCGTCATAAAAGGAAACTAATTTAATGAAACAGGACCCTCCCCTCATGAACCAGAGCTGGCTGTGACCAATGATTATGTTGTTCTTCAAAAATTTTTCATTAACTTCCAGCATAATTTTCTCCAGGCATTGAAGTGAGACTGACAGGCCCATAAGTACCAGGGTTATCTCTCCTGCCCTTTTTGAAAACTGGAAAAACATTTTCCAGCTTTCAGTCAACTGGGATCTATCCAGATTCCCAAGACAGCTGAAAAATAATGGGGAGACCTTGTGATGACATCAGCCAACTCCAAGTACCCTAGGACGAATCTCATTGGGCCCAATGGACTTGTGTGCAGTGAGGTGGAGCAGCAAATTGTACACAAGTTTAGGGTTACATGAAACAACTCCATGGACCAACTCAGTCACAATCTCCATCCCTCATCACCGGTAGACCCCTAATCATAAAAGAGTCAGATGTCTGATGTTTTCATAGCAGTTCAGTAGAATTATTAAGAGAACAGTAAATTCATCTAAACAATTCCAGTTGCATCCAGAGCCTCTGGAATGAAGTATACTTACTTCAGACTGTATGACTCTTATCAAGAAAAATAAATGCTGTAGTGTCTTGGCAATGATGCCAAATTGACGACATCTCTCCAAGAAGGAATCTAAAGAAGGATCTATTCTTCTCTGCAATTTGCTCCAGAAAAGCGTCAGCTCCCTGCAAAGAATTAAAAACAGAACATAAGCACATCGCTGATAGACACAACCTGCATGGAGTCTACACACTTTAGAGTTGATGTCACAATAATTGAAGCGTTACCAAAAAACACTGCACACTTCCATCAGGTCTCTATCTCCTAGAAATGCTGACAAGAACAGTTACTGTGCCTTACTTCCATACGTGCATTGGATGAAAACTGTTTGTCTCCTGTTATTTAATGGGTAAAGACAAGAGGATTTATTTTGTTTAATACAGACATCTAGAGTTGAACAAATTGTTTAAACTCCCTTAATAGTCAAGGAAAAAAAACCCACAACCACAATCGCAGAGTCTTAACATTCAGACAGAAACCCAAACTGGGCACAATGAGTCACAATACAGCTCTCCCACAGGGCATGAAGCATAGCTGCTGACATCTGCATTCCAACGATACAACTCTTCCCCGGTGCTTTAAGACTCTAAATCTCTGTGATTTACAAATATCTGAAGTTCAGGAGTCAAACGGATGGGGCTGGTCTCTTTTCTGCTGTGTGCTGCAACAAAACAGGGGGCCACGAGGAAAAAAACTGCAACACAAAGCAGAGTGGTGAAACAGGCTGCCCAAGGAGGTGGTGGGGTCTCTTTCTCTGGAGATGTTCCAGAACCACGGGGACGTGGCACTGAGGGATGTGGTTTAGTAGGCAATATTGGTGGTAGTGGTAGTTTTTATTTATTTTGTCATAAGTTATCTAAACAAGAATTTTAGCCTGACACATTTCTCAAGATGCACCCACTTCCACTATGTTTTTTTTGTACTTTACTAGCTTAATTCTCTCACATGAAAGTCACTAAGTGAAGAAGAATGAAAAGTAGCAGTAATATGTACTACTTACCAAGAGCAATACACGTTTGCTGTTTGAAGTTGATGAGTAAGGTATGTTGTACAAAGAATAAACGCAGTGTTTTCTTGCCCCTCAGATTCCAGATTACATATGATGTCCAGTACTTCTTTGCAATCCACCTTTGCAATCTAAAGAAAATAAATTAAGAGCACATTTACCTGTTTAATATGTTCACATTTAAAAAAATATTTTAAAATATATGTTTACTCTGTCAAAGGAAGCTGTCTCGAGCACACAAACAAAACGCCATCTCCTTTTACAACACAGAGTTTACATCACACCTTTCAGCTACAGAACAATGTCAAGAGTTGATAGGAGTGAGTTCTGACTCTTTCTCAGTGTTACCTTTCTTTAGGACCCTCTTCCATTTGTGCAGTTAGCAACACGTACGTATGTAACATGAAGGCAATGCTATCTACAACTCCCAACTCTGCATTCTGCAGGCATTCTTTTTTTTTTTTCTTTTTCTTTTGACAATTAAAACCCAGGTCCAAAAAGGTCAAAAGATCTGCTGAAAAGGCCAATCTCGTGCCCTCTGCCCATAAGGATGAATTCCAAACAATCACGTTCCAAAACATGACACAAAACCAGACCGTTTCTATCAATGGTATTTTATAGAAGAGAGACAGCTTGTAAGGCAAGGAAGACTTGAGACTTCCTTCAGCCCTTTCTTCTCAAAATCAAGCTTTGACAGTGAAAGTTAAGAGAGAAAAACTCACCTACTTACCTACTTTGATGAGGAGAGATACAGTTACTGCTGTCATCTCCAATAAATCATTGGATATTTTGGAACTCAGTTGTTACACTCATTCTTCAGCTTCAGTTCTCAGCATTGCACAAATATATTCGAAAATTATTGATAAACATCCAATAAAGAGGGACTATGATTTACTAACCTCCTTAATGGAGTCCTCGTTAGGCAGCATAGAACACACACACGTGATGTAGGCTTGGCGAAAAGATGCAACATTTGCAATATCTGGACAATCTGCACACAGTTTTGACAAGAAAGTGGCTTGAGGGATGCAGTTGGACTTCATCAAATGTTTTATTCGCATCTGCAGAAAGGAAGGCCCTTCTCGTGTAATCAATTTATTTGCTAGGGAAAGAAAAAAGCCTTTGAGAATACATCAATTCACAGCTGACACCTCCCTGAAGTTGCCTTCCTGCACTCGGAGTTCAGTATGACGTTGTGCAGTGTGGCCAGCTCTCTTACAGAATGCTATGAATGATAAAAAGGGATGGCAACAAGTGGAGTATTTTCTTCCACACAAATTCCCAGCAACTCAGGAGGGAGGGAATGCTGGGCTATATGAAATGAGGGCAGGGGTAGAAATAACACTAAAAGACAGAATTCCTTAAGGCAGCATGGAATCATGTTGTAGCAGTGCCCAAAGGGCACTGATCAGATGATTTTGAACAGGATTCTACTGGTATGGCTGAGATTCAGCACCTTCAACTTTTAATCATAGCTTTATATTCCAAAGAAGCAGAATATTTCAACCAAGTATTTTTTTTCTACCTCAAGTTGTTAAAAACTCCCATGTTTCCACAATTGCAAAGTGAATTTCAGAGTAAAAATGTTATTTCTGGGGTACTTTTCAAAACCAGCCCCCGAGACTTGCCAGCCTTTTGGTCTAGGTGAACCAAATAGAACTGGTCACTGCAAGAGCCTGCAAGCTCCTTCAATATTAGGAGTGCAACTCCTAATGATTTTTCTGTAATTAGTTAGCAAAATGTATTCAATGAAATTCAAAACCATAAAGGAGCTGCATTAGGAATTAAAGCCATTTTTACATTGGTTCAAAAGACATCCAACTGAAAATCTTGCTACTTAGTTTGATCCTCTTTTGAGGTATGCAGCATGCGCTTTGCCCTAGCTGAAGAAACATGCTTCAGAACAGCTACAGGGTTATTTCCAAGTCATTAACATCTACAAAAAGACAGCTTGATAGTCTTCAGATCTACACATGACTCAAAAGACCCTTGACAATTAGGAGAAAGAAGCCAGTGTGTTCTTATACTGCATATAATCATACACAAAGATCCAGGAATGAGGTCCGTGTGATGAAACAGTGGTAGTGCTGAAATTCCTGAAACATTCTTACATGGCACATACACAATACATGTCCTGCACAAATCAATTGAGACTGTAACTCCTTTCTGACTTCAAATCATTGTTTCCCCAATAAAGGTACACTGAGTTACCTCTTAACAACTCCACCTCATTGCCAACGCCTCCTGCTTACCTTCCTCTGTTTCTACAGGTTGCTGGGATAGAATTTTCATAAGAACTGGATTTTTCCATACTCCTTCCCTTGTGATATCCACCAGTACTTGGAGGTTGTTATTCCCAAATTCCAGTAAAGCATCATGTGAATCCTAAAAAAATGGAAATAAATACTTAAAAGTCTTTGTTAAACATTAGCATCAGGTAATTTTTAATTACATATCTTCATATTTCATTGTATTCTAACAATTTCACATTCTTCTTCAGTGTCATTACTGCTCTGAGGTGCTTGCATTGGGCTTTTAACAATACAACATCCTTTCTCGTGTACATTTCTCTAATTCTGTAATAATGTTTGCCAATTTCAATGTCCTGAAACTTGACTGACTTCTTAACTGAAAAAAATAATCAGTTCTGCAGTTGTAATTCTTCTGCAGTTTTCATCTTTCTTCATTAATGTGTGTAGCATTTCCCTCGTCTTTAAGTCTACCACCATTTTCTAGCTTCTGAATAAAAAAGAAATAAAGAAATTTTTGTATAAAAGATAAAGGATAATTCTGCAACAAACCATTTAGTGACATTTGAGAAACAGGAATTAAGACTAAATAGCTCTAAACATGAAGTTAAAAGTCTCATGAGCCTCAAACGTTATGTCTACCATTAACATTAGTGAGATGAAATGGTTGTTTCTCTGAGAGGTATTAAAGCGCATTGGTATGAAGTCCAAATCTGTAAACATGCCCTAAAGGTTAATGCAGAGGAAGGGGAGCTGCTGGCATTCAGTTATCTGCTCATCTGAGGAAAGCAATGAAGGAAAAACCATCCTCAAGCTATGGAAGGATCCACGCAATGGGAGTGCCTGGGAAAGGACTCTCCTCTCAGATTCCAGCACTTGTGTTTCTAGCAGGAAAATGCTCTCTGAAAAACTCACAGTACCATTGAGCAGAATTTCCCCAAAGCTGACGAAGTGAAACCAATTAACTGCAGCAATTGGTGGCTGCCTGGGCAATAAAGCGCTCCTCTTAGTCATGCCACATCTCCAGTTTAAGAGAGAATATGATGCATGACCATGTCCTCTAACGAGCTGTGCTTACAATTAGCAGTATTCTTAATCACGTGGTATACAACAGACCAGCTTGGGTTGAGTAGGACCTGGTAGAGTCCAGCCTTCCCCTTGGCACAGGCAGGGACAGGCTCTTCTAAAACCAGCAGCTCAAGGCCCCATCCAGCACCTCCAGGCATGGGGCACCCACACTAATCCTGAGCAGCCTGTGTCAGGCTTTACCACCACAACAAAAAATTTCTTCCAATTATCCAGTCTAAATCTCCCCTCTTTCAGTTTAAATCTGGTACCCTTTGTTCTGTCACTTCAGGCCCTTGTAAAACCTCTCTAACTCTCATAGAAGACCCCTTTGGGTACTGGAAGGTTGCTTGAGGTTTACCCAGAGCCTTCTCTTCTCCAAGCTGAAAGACTGCAGCTCTTTCAGCCTGTCTCCCTCTGTAAGGTACAGTGCATCCTATGATCATATTCATGGCCTCTTCCAGCCCCATGGCAACAGCTCCACATCCTTCTTGTGCTGGGGACTGAGAGCTGAACGCAGTGGGGTCTCAAAAGAGAGGAACAGAGGGGGACAATCTCCCCCCAGCTCTGCCCACCACACCTCTTTCTGTGCAGCCTGGGATACTGCTGGCCTTCTGGGCTGCAAGCACACACTGTTGGCTGCTCACATTCAACTTCTTGCCCACCAAAACCTCCAAGTTCTTCTTAGAATCACAGAATCATAGAATCACCAAGGTTGGAAAAAACCCACAAGATCACCCAGTCCAACCATCCACCCATTACCAATAGTTCTCACTAATCCATGTCCCTCAACACAACGTCCAAACATTCCTTGAATACCTCCAGAGTTGGTGACTCCACCACCTCCCTGGGCAGCCCATTCCAGTGCCTGACCACCCTTTCAGAGAAGTAGTATTTCCTAACGTCCAGCCTGAATCTTCCCTGGTGCTGCTTGAAGCCTCTCTAGTCCTCTAGTCCTATCACTGTCACACGAGAGAAGAGGCTGACCCCCAGCTCACTACAACCTTCCTTCATGTAGTTAAAGAGAGCAATAAGGTCTCCCCTGAGCCTCCTCTTCTCCAGACTGAACAATCCCAGCTCCTTCAGCCACTCAGGACTTTCCCAGTAAGCATTCAGTGTAAAAGGTATCTTTGCATTTCACAGTTAGCTATCCTTCAATACATTAGATATCAATGTTCAGCAGTCCCTAGCTATCAGATGTTCGTTTCAGACCAACTATTGATATCACTTCCCTTTCTAATACTGCAGCAAATCACACTCTTAAGTCTCTGCACAGGAAGACCTAAATTTAACTCTTGGGTGATACACCCATCTACTGAGGAGAGAAGCTTTATTCCCAGTAAAAGATTCATGAGCAGAAAATTACATTCCTGCAGTGAGGTTTCACTTACATTGATTCACAGCTGTCAGTGCCTCAGAAGCTTCTTAAAGGATTCCTAATAAAACCATACTACTCCTCAAGTTACTTAAGAAACACCAAATTAAAAACCACAGCTAACAGGCATCCTTCACCTCTTCCCCCTCTAATTATATACATCTGCTCTGAGTGTATCACAGCATACTCATCATCATGGAATGGCTTGGGCTGGAAGGGACCTCAAGGACCAAGTTCCATCCCCCTCACCTTATCTATAATGGATAAACTTCACCACCAAAGCCCATGTCCAGTTTTAAGTTTATATTCACCCATTCATCACCGGGATAGCTTTGTTTTCTAGTGACTGATGGACTCAGTGCATGAGGCTCTTCAAGGAGGCTGTGCACCCGGCTGACTTTGGGGTGTTTTGTCAGTTAACAGAGAATGTGTGCAAATTTGTTAGAAAATCATTCCCAGCAAGAACTACACGAAAACTCAGTAATGAAAGAGGACAATAAAAAGATGCACGTATACAAAACTCATTGCAACTACCTTCCTCCGTGCTCACATAACACACCAGCTGCATAATTTTAGAGGATGAGCAAGAACCCCGTGCTCTGCAACTTGGTCTGTAACAAAAAGCATTACACCTGTAGGAGACCTTATTGTCACAAGAAGCACAAGGAAGACTAGGAACAAGCAATATGTGTTTTGTGTATCCCTGATCTAGTTAGGAACACATTCTGTGCTGTTTTATTAACTATAGAGCCTTGCATTAACAATTTACCATGCAAGTATAGCAGGAAGGTAACGAGCTAGCCTCAAACAACAGCTTTGAGTACTGTTGCTCATTTTGATCATGCATCAGGCAGAGAGCAGAACCACTGTGGGAATGCTCCTGCTGCATACAAGAAAAAAAAAACAACAACAAAATAACCACAAAACAAAACCACATCGCCCACGTTTTCCAAAACCAAGGAGGAGACCCCAGGGAATTACACGTCAGTCAACACAGTCAATGTCCCCAGAAAGAGAGTGGGACAAATTCTCCTGAAAACGATCTTCAGACACATAAAGAACAACAACAATGGAACTGAAAATAGAGAGGACTTACTTTAGCAAGGAGTATTTGATCAACCTGAATATGCTCTGTGACAACAAGCTGCGGGTGACATGAGCAGTCAGTGCTGCACACAGACATAGCAAGGCTTTCAAGTCTCCCATAGCATCTCCACAACTAACTTGTTACAGTATGGATTAGGGGAGAATAACGTGGGTGGCAAAATGAGCTCAACTGTCAGGTTCAGAAGCTTTGTAACCAACTATACAAAGACTAAAGAGCAGCTGACTCTTACTAGCATTTTTCAAGGGTCAACGCTGGGCTGACATTTTCAACATCGTTGTTCATGGGCTGAATGATGTGGAAGAGTACGTTCTCTGCTGGTCTGTATCTCACACAAAGCCTGGAGAACAGCAGGCACACTGCAGAGCAGAGCTGTCATTCAGAAGGAGCTCTGACAGGCTGTAGGAAGGAACTGATAAGGACTTCAGCAAGTTCCACACAGGGAAACACAAAGTGTTGCACCTGGCACAGGTCCCCCAAGGTGTCCCCAAGGACACCTGCTGCAGCTCAAGAAGCATTCATATAATGCTCACAGAAACATGGTTTGGATTTTGGGTAGTCCTTCATTGAGCCAAGAGTTGGACTCAGTGATCCTTGTGGGCCTCTTCTGCCTCAGGACATGCTATGATTTTTATGTTAAGCGTTTATGGAGGCTGGCGAGCAACTGGATTGGTTCCAGCTTGGTAGAACTTGCCTTTAAGATCTGTAAGGGAAACACTGGTCTGCCATGAGCCTTTACAGCAAAAGAGGCCACCTATGCTGAACTGCCTTTAAGAGGTTGGTAAAGTGCTTATTCCCCTCTGTCTGCTATTTTTGAGGCTCCACTGTAGTACAACACTCAGACTGGGGCTCTCCAGTACAACGCACTTGCATAGTGGAGCAAGTCCAGCAAAGGCCTTCAGAGGGGTCTGTGCAACCACAGGAAAAGAGAGCAAAGGGAGAATACTTCTCAGAAACCAGATGGAGCTAAACTCTTCATTAATTGTAAGAGTCAACAGAACAGTCATAATAAAGGGAAATCCTGAGAAAGCATACGGTCACTGGAGCATTTTGGTGTTTAAATTCTTAGAGATGCTTAACATGACTAACTGTGCAAGGGCTCAGCAACCTGATCCAAAATAGTCCTACAGGGTACAACTGGAGCTCCCTTCTAAATCCAGCTGTGCCATGATTCTTCCACAACAGACAGCTTCAAGGGGCTGCAGGTCCAGTGCATTTACTCCATGTACTGGAAGCACACTTAGTGCCAGACAGTGCTTCCACCTGAGGCTACTCTGACAGCAAAAACAAAAAGCAAGCTAACAGAAGGAGTGCAAAAGTTCTGTCCAAACACAGAACTGCAGTCCAGATTTCCAGCTCTGACCTCCTAGCATGCTCACTAATTGAAGTTCATTATTAAAGACTAAGCTACCTCTAAACATTACTCAGAAAGCTAACCAGCAAGGCACCTATCCACAAGACCATCTCAAAAATCAGTTGTTGATAGCAGTAGAAGAGCTGGTGCTAATTTACAGATTCAAAGACGTGTGATGCTTACAATAACTGATTTCTGCCTTTGAGACTGAAACGTCACTTACAAGGTCAAGGAAAACCAATTCAGCGTTACAGTCACACCCTGAGCATTCAAGTGACTTTAAGTGCCCCTAACGAGAGCTCCAAGAGCTCTTAAGCAGTGCTAAGAGCCTAAAAAAAAGAGTTACAACACACAAAAGTTTCAGGGTGTATTCAAGCATTTGGAAAAATGACCTAAGCAACCATCACGCTCACATAGCTGCTCTTTCTCTCAGGTCTTCCCTTCCTGTACAGTTTGAAAACAAATACATCAGAAAGAGTGTCACAGGGAAGATTTTTTATACATTTATTTTTGATTAACACAAGAACAATTCCCCATTTTATACACAGCTAGATGGTGTGCCACTAGAATTTGACAGGTGAGGGACATATTATGTCAGCACTGCTGCCCAAAGATGCTCAGGTTGGAGTCTTAGGAGAGCTGCACATGCAATGACATAAGAAGTCTACACACATCACTGGGAGATCAAGAGAACTGCTACAGATGTGCTAGCAAACCCTGCATCTTATCCACAAAAGAAGTACAAGCACATCTGACAGCTCCCACTTCAGCTGTACAACACCAGGCACTAAGTCCTTTCAAAACATCCCTATGGGAGAGGGATCAGACCGTACATTCCCTGCTGTTAGGGATGACAGGGCAGAGAGCATTGGGGTGAGCACTAAGGGGACAGATAGCAAAGAAGGCATTGCTATGTCCCTCCAGGACAACAGCACATGAGTTATTCTGTAGGTAACTGGGGAAATCTCAGGATTGGTTGTCCTCCTCATAGGAGATTTCAAATTCCCAGACAAACCAGGGCACACAGTTCAGGGAAATTCCTAAAGCATGCTAAACTTAACTTTCTGTCACAAGTACTGAGTGAGCCAACCAAGGAAGGAGCCCCCTGGATTAACTGTTTGAGAACAGGGAAGGCTTTGAGGGAAAGGTTATGGCAGGTGGCTGCCTTGGCCACAGCAATCAGTGCCATGCCACAGCATGGGAAGACCATGATTGGGGAAATAGTGACTTTCTACTCGTGGTCACTGAAATATTAAGGGAACAGCTGTATCAGCTCAATTTTCCTAAGTCCAGATGTGACTCATCTCAGAACGCTGAAGGGATTTAGTGGAAGTTATTAGCTGGACCCCTCTCAACCATTTACCAAAGACTCTGGGAAGGCCCTGCTGATGGGAAGCCAGACAGTCTTATACCTTCACACACAGAGGGCACAAAAGACGACCCAGGAAGCTGCAGACCTGTTAGACTAACCTCAGCCCCTGCAAAAGCTGTAGAGAAGATTGTCCCGGGGAACATGGAGAGGCAGTTAAAGTACAAAGCTGTTATCAGGTGCAGGCAACACGGATTCATCACAGGTAAGTTCTGCCTAAGAAATGTGGTCTCCTTCTGAAATAAGGTCGCCTGCTGGGCGGATAAAGGGAAGGCAGTGGATGTCACCCTTCTGGATTTCAGTAAGGCTTGGTACCATGCCTCACATCACCCTTCTGCACAAGCAGTCCAACTGGGAGACAAACATGGTCATGCTGTGCTGGGTGAAGAGGTGGCTGAATGGCAGAGCTCAGCAGGTTTAAGAAGGATGTAAAGGTCCCTGGAAGCATGCAGAGGGTGGCAAGAAAGCTGGTAACAGTGCTGAAGGCATGAGCTGGGGCAGGAGACTGAGGACACTCGCGTTGTCTTGCCTGGAGAAAAGGAGGCCAAGAGGTGATCTCATTGTTCCCACTGGTCTCTTCTCCCTCATCACGGATGATGGGGATGTGTGGGCATGGCACAAAGCTGCACCAGGGGATGTTCAGAAGGAACATTAGGAGAAATTCCCTCACCAGGAGGCTAATCAAATACTGGGACAGGCTTCCTAGCGAGGTGGTTGATGTCCCATGCCTGCCAGTGTTCAAGAGGCATTTGGATAATGCCCTCAATGATATGCTCTAACTCTTGGTTAGCCCTGAAGCCATTGGGCGGTTGTATCTGATGATCTTTGAAGATCCCCTCCAACGGAACTATTCTATTCTAATGCATTAGGCTGCCATAGCATTCACTCTGCATTGCCCTCCCACATACTAATAGTTTAGTTTTAATTTTATCTCTCCCATGTATTCATGCATAGACCAGGTCAAAGGCAGTAAAAAAAAATAAAAAAGCAGAATGCAAAACCAACTCACCAAAAAAAATGTGCACTTAATCTGTGACTCTGTTACCTGGAAGACTGAACTCAATGAGATTTTACTGAGCAGTAGCATTCTGTGAAGACATAGCATGTGTAAGACCTTAGAAATAGGAGGAACAGAGCAGCAAAGCCCATTAATAAAGGATTTAACGGTTTTACTGCAAGTCCTGAGAATTTATGCCAATTCCTGCAGCATCATTTGAACAAAAGCATGTAATTCAAGATGTTCACAGCTCTTACTGTTGAGAAATTGCATAATGTACACAAGACAAAGAAGAACCTCTGAAATTACAAGTGCTTAAAGCAGCAATACTGCAAGAGGTGGCTTTAGGAAGTCACTAGTTCTCAGCATGTATTACACATAGCAGCACAACTCAAATATCTCTTCCAGGAACTATTTATCAGAGAAAGAATCTGAATTACACAGTTTTGAGCTCTGCACAGTTCTGTAAGACACACACAAAAAAGACAACTCTTGGATACACAAGCTTATCTTATCTAAGGATGGGTATGTGTTACACCCAGAAAGCCCTTTCCAATTAACGAGTGCCAAAGAAGATACAAGTACATTTTTGAGCATCGTACTACAGAAGCTGAGGTTTGCTGCCTCTTAGTGATACTTATCCCAAGCTCCCCTCTGCTACTGTTTCATGTTCCAGATGAGCCAGAAGCCCCTGTCTTAGACACAACAAACATACATAATCTGCTGCCTTCCCTGCAGCAAGATGGAACTACAGAACAAAAATATCACACAACCATCAACTTGGGCAAGGCTAAAGTTGTACTACTGAGAAGACTGCTGTCCTTCACATGATGACATTCAGCAACCCAAACAACCAATGTGAACAGTGTGTCTTCGTAACAGCAACCCTTCCCTAGGACATCTCTACTCACATCTGAGATCACATGCTACACTGGATCAGAATATATAGTGTGCTGTACGTGTTTCTTCTTAGAATAAGATATGTTACTAAACCTGAGTAAAGACTGAATAAGGATTAAAAAAGGGAAATATATATTAAAAAAATATGCAAAATTGGAAATAAAAGAAATCCAGGACACTTACCTGTATGGACTGATGGAATTCTAGCCACACCTCATGTGGCAATTCACTTTCAGGAATTGAAAGGAGTAGCTCAAAACAACTCCTGGAAAAGTAAGAGGCAAGTAAGTAAGCTACCTGAACAAATCCTGTTTTAATGATAGATAACATTTGTGACATGCATTACTTAACACAGAAGTGACAGTGACACTGAAATACATTTGACTGCATAAATCAATTAAAGGCCAACATCAGCCCCAGAATCAGGCATCGGTTGTCAATACAGAGGAGTACTCCATTTCACTGTGCACAACCTTCCTGGGATAAGATTGCTATAATCAAAAAGGAAGTCTGTTCAATGCAGCTTAGGAACTTTGTACTACAGAATTTCTACTCTTCTGAAATGGAGGAGAAATGGAGGAGAAAGTCAGACCTAATTGCTGTTCCTTCATTTAAGCCATCAGGCTAATGCTAATTTTTAAGAAAAAAAAAACCAACAAGGAAATGACTGTACACATTTAGAACATTCACTTTACTTCAGGGGAAAGTCTTGATTAACACCGACCAGTTTCTTTGGAGACAAAGCAGTAAGACTATTGCCTACACTGTTCACACATGGGGGTGGATCTAACCTAACAGTGAGCACATGGACAACGTAAACCCCAAGTGCTGCACAGAACGTCACTGAGTCAAACTATACACATCAGCCACAATGCAGCATCTAGAGAAACCACAGGACTGACATACAGCAAAAAAGTTCCCACAGTTCACATCAACACTAAGAAAGAAAATCAGTCCAGAGCTCCCATACAACAAACACCAAATAATTGCCTTAAATTAGACCTACATCGTTCAATAGCTCTAATTCATGCTAATTACTGCTTAATACTTCCACTCCCAAATATTAATTAAAGACATGACTGGACAACACACTGTTCCCAGAGACAGAAGAGCCAAGTGTGGGGAAAGGGAAAAGACAGATGACCATAAAGCAAATGTGAGTTTGGGTACTATCTGACTTTGCTATCAATGTGCTTTTAAAGTCTTCTGATGCACACTTCATTTTCATTTGTTTAAGACTCACCTGTCCTATCTACTTCCACTAATTTAACGTGGGGAAAAAAGCTTGCTGTAAAAATATTCTTCCATATATGTATTAGTTATAGAAAGATAGCAGGCTTAGACTGAAAGGCAAAATGATGTTTCACAGAGTTTTTCCTGCAGTTAAGCACTTGGGTGCTACTTGGCCTAGGAAGAGATTCTTAGACATGATTCCCAAAGCATTATGTGAATATAGACTGAAATATCAGCCTATGAAAATAAAAGGGCTGAGTTCATACCTAGAAAATATAACCTTTTGGAGCAACCCAGGACTGAGTTGAGCCAAGAAACCTTTGAGTCCCGAGGTCTTCTCCTGGAGCCATTTGTGAAGTGTGAAGCTCCAGGAGTACCCCACCACATAACAGCTTACAGCACAACCACAAAAGCCAATCATAGATTTGTTGGGTTTCTTTTTTTTTTTGCCACAAAAATCAAGTCATTGTCTTTAATTTTTTGTTAGAAGTTACTCATGCACAGCTGCACAAAGACTCTCTGTCCTCCCTTAGAAGCAAGAGGGAGGAACGGCCACTCAGTGTAACTCTGGATGAGAACACAAAACGAAGAAGTTGCCATTCTCCCCAAAGAGAAAGTCCACTGCTACTGAACAGAACAGCTTTGGCTTTAGCTCAGCAGAATGCTGCTGGCTCTTCCCAACATTACTCTGTCCAATTCAAAGGCACAATTTCATCGTGTAACTCTACTGAAAGCTGTTCAACCTTCCCACTCCTTCGCCCTGTTAAAGAAGGCGGCCTTGGGGTTTCTTTCACTTCATGCTTTCTACCCATAACGTACTCCCCGATTTCACTTTCTTTATTCTGCAGAGCAACTCTGAGCCAAATAAACCCAACACTTCCCATCTGCATACAATTATTATATTACCACTTTTATAGACAGCAATTTAATTGCGTTAGAGAATTGTGTTGGAAGACCAGCAGGAATAGTCCACCTGCAGCCAGAAGTTACTCTGCATTTGTTCTGAGTTGAATTAAGCCTTAAGGACAGCCAGCAGAGTGGTACATCTGAGTTAGTGAATTAAATTACAGAAGTTTATTAGACAGAATAATGCTGTGTTAGACATGCAAAGATACCCAACTACCACACCTGTCTCCTCACAGAAGTGCTATGAAAAGCAAGGGCTCTCCTCCTGGAAGCCATACACATCAGACTCACTGCTCTAAGCACAGTTACTACTACTCAGACATTCAGATCTCCTTTCTTTCAGTGGCTGAAAAAGCACATAAAACACCTTGCTGAAGATGTGGAAATGCTGAACTCCCTTTCAAATGACTGCCTTCACAGCTGGGGCTGGGTTGGGCAGATACCCCTCCCAACCTCTATGATCCTGTGTTTTGCAGCTCAATTCTATTTGATCCAAGGGCCACAACAAAGACCATTCCTTTTCCCTCATACTCATTCGCCCACCCTGCACACCACACAAGCAGCACCACAACCACTCCAAGCTTTCCTTCTATCTTCTAATGTTAGGCAGTGAACCAGAACATCCTCATGCTGCACCAGCATCAATTTTCAGGGGATGAGGGGAGGGAGTATGAAAACAGTGTTGTGTCTATGACAGCTCCCAGCAGTCCCATCAGAACAGCACGCTTCCATATCCCTAACCAGGTAATATTCTTCCTCACCCACAGAACTTAACTTTCACCTCTAATTCCCCGCCTCAGCTCTTCTCTCCTTCCCATTTCAACTTATATAAAGATACGATGGGAGAGCTCAGAGTGAGGAAAACAGCACACCTGACAACCTGTGGCACAGAACTACCCCTGACCCCACGCATGGTCTCTTTCATTCTTCAGATTCCTCTCAACTGTAACCATAACAAGAACACGATGATTCTACCACACCAGCCACAAAGGCAGCCAAGTATACAAGCCGCACCCTGATGGATGAAAGAAGCTGAACTCCGGGCATCAGTGACCCTGCATACAAAGACAGAAGGCAAACTTTTAAAGCTAAATGAATAGAACCAGCAGAATAGT
Source organism: Gallus gallus (assembly GCF_016699485.2). NCBI lineage: Eukaryota > Metazoa > Chordata > Aves > Galliformes > Phasianidae > Gallus > Gallus gallus. The sequence continues at coordinate 2,133,433 of NC_052554.1, forward strand.
GATTAAAAAAAAAAAAAAAAAAAGAAAGAAAGGATGGGAATATGATGAGACAGAGTGAAAACTGCCAAGGTGTGTTGCAGAGAGATGTGTTGGGCAGCAGCTGAGGCAGCCTGCCCGGCCCGCAGCCCCACACCATCACAGCAGTGGCTATAAGCAATGTGACAAGAATTCATCCTAATAACAAATGGATCTTTCTAAGATCAGCAGCCTGCAGCCAAACAGATGAAAAAAACAGGAAAAGCTAAAAGAAATACGGAGAATAAAGCTACTAATTTCAAATTGTATGCTTTGGCAATAGGTGCAAATACGCTATGGACATGGCTACATTCTCATTAGAGGTATTGATAATGAAAGGCTTTCTTTGTTGCCATTAAAATACTCAACTAAATCTCTGGATTTGTATGAAGCAGTAAAAATTACATTAAAGCCATTTTCTTTCACCTTTTCCAGCAGATCTGGAAGAGCTACTGATTGTGCCCCAATGGTGGTTGGTAAAACAGTGGGACTTACAAAATCAATAGAAGAGGATGCAATTGCCACGGCAACTCATGTCTGGTGAAATATCACCAAGTCCAACACCAAGAAAATTTAACTGCAAAAGCTTAAAAATGGATAATGCCATGCAAATCATCATCAAAGCTGTGAATGTCATCACTCCGAGGGACTGAATCATCTTCAGCTCCTGGAGTTCCTTAGAAGGACAGATGCTGGTTGTGGGCTATTCTTCATTTTTCTGAAGGAAGGTGGCTAAGTTGGGGTAAAATGTTAAATAGATGTTACAGTTCGTGGAATGAAATCAAGGCATTTATGGAATCTGAGGGAAATCCTGTGCCAGAACTTGAAGATTAAAAATAGCGGATGGATTTAACATTTTGGGAGGATCTGACCACTCCTTTAAATGAGTGAAACATGTCTTTGAGGTCAAAAATCAACTCAGTGTTATGCTTCAAGCCTATTTGAATTATGGCAAGCTCAAGTGATGGCAAATGATTTTATGCATTTTGATGTGTTGGCTAAACAGCCCTGAGAACAGAGGAACACATGCAGCCCTGCCTTCCATTCCATTCCATTCCAAAGCAATGTGAAAATAGCTCTCAAAATTACTGAGAAAGACATCAATTTTTGGTATATCCATGACTCCACTTACAGTCAACATAAACACACGACCTGCCAGTCTTCAAGAGGAATGTGTAGAGCTGCAAATCAACTCAAAAACCTGACCACATCTCTTAACAGAGGAAGACACCCCTCACTCCACAGTCACACTTCATTCATGCCATCACCTTTTGGATGTACATCCATTTAGGAACAACTGCTTTCAAGGATGAAGCACAGGAAGAGTACAATTTCATCAGCAATCCCTGAAAACACCTTGAGGGCTCACTGAGAGCTGCAGCCACTGCTATCAAACCAGGCACTGATGCTTGGTTTCACAGCTTCAAAGTCACATATCCCACTAGTTCTGTGGTGGTGTTGCTGCTTGCTTTAATAATACATCTATTAGAAAATAAGTTATTTTTTGCAACATTGGGATATTATATATGAGGCCTATGACAATTCCTCTTCACTCAATGCAGCCCAGGAAACCACAAGGTTGGACAGCCATGAGCTAAAGGATTTTGTAGTGTAAGCCCTCCGCTTCCATGCTAGCATCTTAAATTAAATAAACAAGGAGAGGATCATAAAGTAATTCAGGTGGGAAGGAATCTGATTTTATATATTTTTCTCTCCTAGACAGAAGGAGAAAAAAATAAACCACTGTTAGTTCACATTTTCTCTTAACTCCAAATATTAAAAAAAAAGCATCATATGGAGATATGTGGTTCTGAAATGCTGACTGATATTTCAAGTTCATACATTACAAAACAAGCGTTGCAATAGCCTTCTCTACAAGAACATAAGAACATCAGACTTCAGACCACAAGCAAGCCAGCTACTGATAACAGAGAAAAGTCAGCCCTCTGAAAGACTAAACTCCTCATATTTACAATGAGCTTTATAGCCAATGTTCAGAAACTTTGTCCTTCTGCCCTGAAGGGAACCTCACCATCACAGAACGACCAGTATGCTGCTCTCCTTCTCAGGGTAAGGCCATGAACTGATGGTTTTGAAAGCCCTTACACTATGGTTTTCGCAATCACAAACAGCATCTCTGCATTTGAAAGTGTCTGTGAGGAAGTAAGAGAAATTCCAACTTTGCTTCCACCAGTAAAAACAAGAATTAAAAGGGGAATTGCTTTACAACAATCACGCTGCTTTAAATCACACAAGTGCCTACAGACACTGGTCAGAGAGCTCAGGTTAAATCACTCATGGCTATCCCATACACAAAACTTGGTCTGTGACCAACACAAACAGCTTCTCGTTTTCAGAAAGGGATCTCCTTGTAACTTCCTTGCACTACAAGCAGGAGGACATACAAAGCCAGCAACTGCACAGAGACCGATGCAGGTTTCTTCGTCTACTCATGAAAGTCTAGCATTAAAGCTTGTGTTCAATGAGGTCTAAGCTTTTTCTACTAAAAAAAACCCTGATGTTTAGAAGCTTTATGAAGGAACAGAGTCTTCCTAATACCTTCACACCTACCCAGGTACGGAGGAACTAGACAATACATCCTAAACACAGCTGTCAAGTTAAATATCACACCGTATTTCAACAACCTGCCCATTCGTTTGTAAAGTACTGTGTGTGCTTTTTATTTAATTTACTTTAAAACATCAGTGTACCGACTTAACACTTACAGCACCAGCCTGCCCAGCACCAAGAGAACATCCTCACATTCCGTGGTCAAGTAAGGCCGTGCATTCGCAAAGCTTTGGATGGAGATCCGATAGACTTCCAAAAAAGGTAAAATATGTTCCGAAGCACCCCGACTGCCAGCGTAGTGAAGAAGTGTCTGAAAGAAAATGGGCTTTTGTTAGAAGTTCTCATAGTACACTTTTCTTTAAGAACCAAAATCAACGTGCAATACCCAGTAGCAACGGTGGGTGAATTCTGAAAGTGAGTTCTTATTCTAAAGGAAGGCTTCTTCTGTACAGCTGTCACGAAGGCAGATCCACGTGTAACACTGGTATCACAGAAGCACCAAGGTTGGAAGAGACCTCCAAGGTCATCCAATCCAACTGTCCACCTGCCACCAATACTGCCCACTAAACCACATCCCTCAGTACAACATCCCAACACTGAGATTAAGAACATCTATCAAGCTGTACTATATTAAAGACACACATATGCCAATACAATAAACATGAGGCCACCAATAGACAACTACAGAAGCCAGATCATACCATTACGTACCCATTTTCCAAACACAGGCACAGTACTGAAAAAGTCACCTAAAATCCAGCCTGCTTTAAGAAAAATTATCATTTTTCTTAAGTTTCAACAGTAGCATTTCCTCAGCTTCTTAAACCTTTGATCAGTGGTGTGTTGTTTTCCTACCAACCACTGCATAACAGAGCAGGCAGGGTGCTGAGCAAAGGACAGTGCAGTCCTGCTTCCAAGCAGCACCTCCACTCTGAAAGCAGGCACTCTACAGCTATCCAGCTGGTGTTCTTAACAACAACAACCTCCTCCAGCCCAAACCAGGTACCAGCATTAAGGCCAGCTGCAAAGAAGAGAACAAGGTGATGATGCTGGGCTTTGGGTAATCCTCAGGGCCAAGACTGTATGGGAAAAGTTCTGTTGTCATAGGGGTTTGGTCAAGTCCTGTCACTGCAGGCTGTGCCTGACACCTTGAGATAACGTGTGATTACATCAGATTGTGACAGGACATTGCTGAACAGGCACGATGGTGAGCTTGCTAAAATAAATGCAGTCATTACAGTGGTCAGAAACTTCTAAGGCGTTCAACATAGCAAGAAATAAGCAGCCAGTTCCATGCTGTTCTGTGCACTGCCCAATGCTGTGTCAGTGGTCTAACCACTCCTTAACAGTCCTAGGGTCAAAAAATAAAGAATGTAGGCATCCACTCAACCAGCACAACCACGTGTGATCTTCAACAATGAAATCTACGGAAATACTAAAAATAAGACTGTTTTGCAGGCTATTCTCCCAGAACTCAGTAATATAACCCCTGTATGAACTCAAGTGTAAACTAACCCAAACCACAATGTTAACAGTTTTAAAGAGGCTGGAAGTTTACAGAAACCATCCTTAAAAACCACACAAAGCTCATTAACAAAAGCAGGGAGTTACTAATGATAGTTTACTAGCGTAAGTGCCTCTCGAAGAAACTAGTGAAGGATTTAATAAATGAAATAAGGCATTAGAAGAATTACAATGGCTGTCAATTCCTTGAGATACCCAAGTGACTGATGACTATCGTGAAATTAGCTATTTAGAAACCCTGCTAGGAGTCTATCATTATAGTGACTGCAGGAATAGAATATACTGATCACTGTACTTGTCTAAAAGTGCATCCATTAACGGCAACTTACCCAATGTAGTGCTTGGTTATGACAGGTTGGACATCATTTTCAGGCTGGAGGGGCTCTGAGCACTGCATGGAGCCATGGGGGTCCCTACTCACTGCTGGGATTTGGACTGGATGGCCTTTAAAGGTCCTCTCCAACTCAAACAATGAATTGAGTTTGATTATGATTCTAGAACAGTACAGGGCCTGTAAGATGTTCTACAATGTCTCCCAAAAGTATCCACATTTGCTAGAAAACAGTAGACCCTTCCCCTTAGTGCTATCCTACCACTGAGGTCATCTAAAGTCAGCAATTCTTTGAGTAGCCAACGACCTGGAACTTCCCCTGGAACAGATATACACTGAAACCATCACTACATCCTCTTTCCTTCGACTCCAGTTACAGATGTAACCAGAGTGGGGTGCAGACAGCAGAGGCCACAAGCATCCATCCACCTACAGCACAACCACACACTGACCACGTCCTCAGTTCTGCACTGATTCCCAAGCAGGTATTGCAGCATTGCAGGGCATAGATGCACTTCTCACGAAGCTCTTCTTACAACAGCTTTGAGTTTAACACAAATAAAAAGATAGCTCCTCTTTAACAGACCTGATCACAACTGCAAGCCCTTCAAACAGTTTCACCAACCCAACCGGCGCTGAGGATCAGCAGATGAGATTCTTTGAGGTGCTGTACGCTCTGCCTCACCAACACTGCTTCATATTTACAACAGAGCAACCTCAAGCACACAACCTGATCCTACCAGTTGGTGTCTGCGTACATACAGACCTACATACAGACCTACCCCAACAGACTTGTTCCTCACAACGTGAACGTGCAGCGCATCACAACAGCTGCAGAGCCAACCCACTATTTAGGTGCCGAGACACTCAGTTGTGTCATCTTCCTCTCCTGCCCAAGAGGCAGGTGACCAAGAAGACAGCATCATCAGACATCGCCCCCAGGAAGAGCTGCAGGAAAGCAGCACAAGTTTCTGTGTCGCCAACACCGCTGCCCTGTGCACAGAGCTGCCTGGATGCTATTTGGTTCACCATCTGTTGTGCCCCCGATGGCATCAGTCGCTCCCACTGTGCCAGATGTACCCGCAGGATGGCAAACCCTGAAGTATTTTAATGGCCCTCAGCACAACTACACCTCCAGACCCCACTTAAACACAACTGAAGTGAGTTTCTCTCTAGAGAAGTTGCTGCAGTTTGATGAGCTTATGACAAGACATCAGTGGTGGCCTCCAAGCTGCTAAGTACCTCAATTCAACTTTCTATCAGGTTTAACTTAGAAGCAGACATTCAATCCTTGAGAGGTTTTATCACTGGAGCTCCATGCCATATCCACAAACATCCCAAGTTAGAAGGCGAAACCGTGATGTAAAATCATACCCTCCCATAGCAGTTTGACAGTACAACATCACAAACTCACAGCCCACTGAAGTGGCTGGGTGACAGCCCAACAACTGCATGTCCTCCCTGGATCTCTAAGAGAACAACCATGACAATCAGAACAGTCCAAAATTGATGACAGCACTGGCTAAGTTTATTCTGGGTGACCAAATGAATACACGTGTTGGTCATCTTGTCAATATCTGCCCAATATCTGCCAAATCCTTGTTCCACAGCTCGGCTGCAATAAACAGCACTGGATGTAATTTTTGTAAGGCCTGAAACAAGGCAGAAGTAACACACGTTACAGAGATTTCCATGTAAATACATGGTCACAAATCTCAGTGCACGTGTGACTTGGGAGATAAACTGCAGTATGTGTGAGCTGCACCCCGAAGTTTGCAAAGCATGAATACCAGAACCTAACAAACCTTTCCAGCACTGTGGTCAATCCTGAGCACCCTCAGTAAGTTTGCAGACAGCATCAAGTTGGGGGAAGCATCAATCTGCCTGAGGGTAGGAAGGTGCTATGGAGGGACCTGGGCAGGCTGGTTGCTGGGCTGAGGCCGATGGGATGAGCTTCAATGAGACCGAGTGCTGAGTGCTGCACTTTGGTCACAACAGCCCCACGCAGCGCTGTGGGGCACAACAACCAACAGCTGTGCAGAGAAGGACCTGGGGGTGTTGGTGACACTCGACTGAAGATGAGCTAGCAGGGTGCCCAGGGGGCCAAGGAGCCCCACAGCATCCTGGTTGTGTCAGCAGCAGTGCAGCCAGCAGCAGCAGGAGGTGTCCATCCCTCCGTGCTGGCACTGCTGGAGCCACACCTCAGTGCAGTGCACACTGCTGCGCCCCTCAATGTGAGAAAGATATGGAGGTCCTGGAGTGTGTGCAGAGAAGGGAACGGAGCTGTGAGGGGTCTGAAGCACAGCACTGAGGAGCAGGTAAGGGAATGGGATGGGTCCATCTGGAGAAGAGGTGCTCAGGGGAGACCACACTGCTCTCTACAACTGCCTGGGAAGATGGTGGGGGGAGGTGGGGTCGGCCTCTGTTCCTGGGTAACAGCGGTAGGATGAGATGCGATGGCCTCAAGTTGCACCAGGAAATGGCCACGTTGGGTATTAGGAAGATCTTCTCAGAATCAGCAGTGATGCAGTGGCTGCACAGGGAGTGGTGGAGTCACCATCCCTGGAGGTGTTCCATAACCGTGGGGAGGTGGCACTGAGGGACACAGCCCACGGGCAATGCTGTGGTAGATGGATGATTGGACTGGATGATCTTAGAGGTCTTTTCCAACCTCACTGACCCTATGATTTCCCCAAGAAAATAGCATGGCTGAGCACACAGCCTACAGATGTAAAACAACCCTGTGAGGACAGCACCACGTTTCAGACACCCATGAGGCTGTCGGCCACGGTCAGCAGCTGATGCTGCCCTTCCATTCAGAAAGGAAGGCCGGGTGGGAGCACTGGTCGACATGCTGGGTTTTAAGCACAGACCGCTTTCCATTGAACAGGAAAAGCTCTCAAACCCAACAACAACAGATGATGTAACCGCACAGCTCTCACTCACTGATGCTGTTCAGGAAGCAATAACTCATTAACCGCACAGATTACTATTTCACCGGTAAGCAATGCCCACCGCTAACACTTAACCCAGCGCAAGGAGTTAATGGTTTAATTCAGAAATCGCTGATCGCTGCCGCACGGCGTTAAACGACCACTCGGAGCGGAGCACGGGCTCGCGGCGCACACTGACCCGGACGCAGCACACGCGCAGCCCGGCTGGTCGGACTCCCACACGGCGCCGTTCCCACCGCGATGCGCGCATAACGTCCCCCCACCGCCACCCCGAGGCCCCGCGCGGCCCAAAGGCGCGGCGCGCGGCGTCACCGGAACGACAGCCCCGCAGCGGCGGCGCCCTCACGGCCGCACCGCGACACCGCGGGGACGAACGGCGTTCCCCCGGTCGGGCTCCGCCAACGCCCGCCGCGCCCCCGCTACCGAAGTCCCGCAACGGCCCCACCGCGCTGAGAGGCCCCGCGGCGCGGCCCGTACCTGGCAGAAGCCGCGGCAGTAGGCCCGGGACGACGCCTCCGAGACCTCCTGCTCGCACAGCTCCGTCTGCAGCTGCCACAGCCGACCCCGCAGCGCCGCCACCAGCCGCGCCATCTCGGCCCGCGGAGCCGCCTCGGCCCTCAGCGTCCGCCATCTGCGCTCGGCCCCGCCGCGCGTAGGCACGGGTCACGTGACGGCGCCGCCGACCTCAGCGGCCCGGGACGGCGGCACGTGATGCGCACGTGATGCGACGCACGGCGCGCTGGGCACGTGACCGGAAGTAGTGGCGGGGGTGCGGAGAGAGCTCTTCCGGGGGCGTCCGGAAGTGTGTCGCTGCGGGGTGAGGTCGGCGCGGGTATGAGGGGGTCTCAGACCGTAACGGCGCTGCGACCCTACAACCCTAAAGTCGGAGATGTCGCGTTTCGTGAGGTATTTCGCCGCGTTTGTGTGGGTGTGTCCGTAATTCTGCGCCCGTGCGGAAATAAAAGGTGGAGGAAATTCCTGATGGGGCCCGTTCGGGTGATGGTGCGTGAAGGCCGCCGGGGGAGGGGGGCGGTTCTGGGTGGAGAGTCCCCACGTCGGGTGGCTCTGGGGTGAGGACGAGGGGCTTCGCTACGTTTGGGGCTCAGCTCGGCACTCTGGGCGCGGGGGCTCTCCTCCCTAGGAAGCGGTGTGCAGCAGTCAGCTCCCAGCGGCCCTCCGGGAGCGTCCCAGGACGGAGCTGTGGGGCATAGACATGAGGCAGCCAAGGGGGAACGCTATCGGGCAGTCATGGGGACAGAGATACGGTGCAGAGCCGTGGGGCCGGTGCTGGGGTTCACGCAACGGCCGGGGTTGGTGAGGGGGGTCAGCGGCAGGAGAATGAGCAGCGCTGTGGCCATGGGTCCGAATCCAACTCCTTCCGTGGGTCCCAGATCTGTGGGTCAGGGTTTGGAGCCGGGGAAGGGAAAGGGTTGTGTAATATTGTTCCCTCCGGGCAGGTTATGGGAAACGCGAGTGATTGAACACAGTCTACAGCCCTCCCCACAGGTGAGCCCCATGGGGCCTCATTAAATTTGAAGCTCATTAAGCACAGTGGTGCTACTGAGTGCCCCCAATGGTACCCCAAAAGTCCCCACCACCCCATACCGCTCCCATCTCAACCACCTATGGAAGTTCACAATATCAGGAGCACAACTTTATTTGGGGGGGAGGGACAGATTGGGGTGGGGGGGGTCCCATTGAGCTCCGATAGGAGTTCAATGGGTAGGACCCCTGGGGGGGGGGGGGGGAGTCCTGCCGTGGTGGGGAGTCACACGGGGGTGAAGCGCAGGACCCCCCCCAGGTGCCGCCGTAACCAGGGCTGAATGCGGAAGAGGCTGATGGCGAAATCCCGGGGGTGGTGGCCACGGGGGGCTGGGGCACGGAGCAGCCCCCCCTCGGAGTTGCGGCCCCCCCTGTGGCATGGATTGAAGGTGCCCCAGCTCAGGACCCCCACCTGCAGGAAGGGAGAGTTTAGGGACCCCTAAATGGGTGGGGGGTCAGGGTGGGGGAAGTCAGGGACCCCCCCCCCCCCCCCATATAGTGCTCACCTGGAGGAAGCGGTGGCGGCGCTCCACAAAGAGGGAACCCCCGGATTCACCTGGGAACGTTTGGGGACATTGGGGTATGGGGATATGGGTACTTGGATGCGGAGACGAGTGAACGTGGGGACAATATGGAGATATGGGAATGTGGGGATGGGGATATTTGGGACCCCCACACACACCTTTGCAGGCCATGTCCTCGTGCTCACCGCCGCTCTCCTGCCCACTGCACAGGAACCGTTCTGTCACCACATCCTTCACAGAGGCATTGGCATGGGGCATCCCAGGCTGCACTGCACCCCTCAGGCAGGAGGCACGCTGTGGGGCAGAGCCACACTATGGGGCAGGGTCCTGCTGTGGGGCAGAGCCCTCCTGGGACTCTTCGCTGTTGTGGAGGGTGTGTGGGGCTGTGGGTCCCACTATGGGGTAGAGCTGCGCCTTGGGGCAGCCCACACCTCCTCTCGCTCCTTGATCCTGACGCTCAACCTCTTGCCCTCCAGCGACACAAACTCAGCGGGGACACGAGTGTGGCCCAACAGCTCCGCCTCTGGAGGACATTTGGGGACATGAGGATAGTATGGGGATGTGTGGGGATAGTGACAGAGGGATATAGGACATTGTGACATTTGGGGATATGGGGACTTTTGGGGACAATGTGGAGAGGGGGAAATGGGGACGTACAGACAGGGAGATATGGTGACAATACTGGAGGGGGATACTGACACAGGGATATGAGACATTGTGACATTTGGTGAATGTGGAAACAGAGATACAGGGACACACGGAGGTGGGAATGATGTTGGGTGCCCCCACCTTGCTTCTGGCATGTGGTCCCTGGTGCCATTCTCAGAGCTCTGTTTGCATCCTCAGTGCAGGGTATGCAGATGCGCCTTTTTTTGGAGGGAATTAGATTTCTTAGGGGGGTCAGGAGTCCCTCAACATCATCCTGCCCTCCCCCCTACACCCCACTGTCCCACTCACCTGGGGGCCCCTGTGTCTCCCACCTCCTTCTCCAGCTCCACCAGGGCCACATCATAGTCGTAGAATTCAGGGACCCCCCATGCCGCCCTCCCCCGGATGTCAAAGTCCTCATGGAGGTTCCACCCCCGGATGGAAACCTCCTGACCCCCTGCTGCAGATCCCCCAAAAATGGGGATTGGGGGAGTCCCAATAGGATGGAGAGGTCCTGGATTTTGGGGTCCCAGTGGGGTGGGGGGTCCTGGGTGGTGGGGTCCTAGTGGGGTGGGGGGGGCTCTGGGATTAGGATGAGGGAGTCCCCACTTCTGGGGCCTTACCCAGCTCGGCGCTCCAGACATGGGGGCTCTCACCCCCCAGGAAGCAGTGCGCAGCCGTCAGCACCCAGCGGCCCCCCAGAAGGGTCCCTGCACAACGCTGCTGTGCTCCAGTCTGGGGGGGTACCGGGGGGAGGGGGTGCAAGAACACAGGGTCTGCATTGGAATCCCCTGTCCCCACTGGTCCTCCCATCCCCAATGGACTCCTCCAACCCCAGTGATTCTCCAACCCCAGAGAATCCCAGTCTCTAAAGGATCCCAGCGATCCATAATGGATCCTCCCCAACCCCAGTGGTCCCCAATAGATTCCCCCCATCCTCACTGGATCCCCCCTCCATCCCCAATGGTTCCCCCCTCCATCCCCAATGAATCCCCAGTAAATATTCCTTTGACCCCCAACATTCCCCAAGGGATCCCCCATCCAAGATGGTACCCAACGTGTTCCCCTCCATTCTCAGTCGCCCCCAGTGAATCATCTCCAACCCCAATGGATCCTCCCCAGTGCCCACCCTCAGAACGACATGCCACGGTGGCCGGGCAGTGCCAGCAGGGATGATGACACCGCAGAGGTCCCCAATGGCAGTGGCAGCCAACGCTCCCTCCAGTGCCTGGCGTAGTGCCGATGCATCCGCCAGCTTGAAGGCATGGCGCTCATCCCGGCGGTGCGTGGCCACTGCCTCCAGCTCGGCCATGTCCACCTCCAGGGTCCCCACCCCAAAAGCATAGATGTCTGGGGGCGAGGGGTCAGGGGGTGAGAAAGGGGGTGGGGGGCACCTGGAGCAGGGTTTGGAGAACCTGAGTTGGGATTGAGGACACTGAAGGTGGCTGAAGGTATCAGAATTGTGGTCTGGATGTCTCACATGAACATTGGAGCACCAGAAATAGGGTTGTGGGCACCTAGAACAGGGCTTGGGGCACCTAGAACAGGGTTCAGGGCCCCTAGAATGGGGTTTGGGCCATCTGCCGTGGGGTCTGATCATGGGGACAGGGTTAGAGGCACCAAATCGGGGTTTGGTGACCGAGGATGGGGCACTGGCCCTGGGGATAGGAGGAAACCAGGTTATTGACCCCACTGCTGGTGTAACAGCAAATAGTAGCCAGGGCAAAGGGACAGTGGGGGCAGGGATGTGGAGACAGGGTGGCCTCCAGATGCCCAAAGCCCAGCTCAGGTCCCCAGAACCACTGAGGACACCTCAACCCTATTGCTCAGCTCTCTAAAGCCACTCCCAAGGTCCCCAAGGCCTACCTTGATGTCCTCACACCCCCATCAGTGTCCCCATTGGTGTCCACATGGCCCCACTGATGTCCCCAGTCCACCTCTGAAGTCCCCCAAACCACCTTTAAGGTGCCCAGTGCTACCTCAGATGTTCTCTAACTGAGATCCTCAAATCCACCTCAGAGATCCCCAAAGCCAACCTTAGTGTCCCCATTTCCCTGCTGGTGTCCCCACACACCCACCCAGGTACTCCGCACGGTCCCCTTTGATCTCCAGCACGTCCTCAATCTTGGCCACCGCGTCCCGGGGATGTCCGCCAACGTTGAACCTCCCTATGGGGCAGCGTGATGGAGCTCAGCCCAGCCCCACAGCATCCACCCAACCACTGTCCCCCCATTGTCCCCACCGTCTGTCAGCAGGATGACGACATGCCGCGTGTCCCTCCACGCGTTGGGTTGGCCATCCCTCACTGACCGCTCCACTTGGAAGAGGATCATGTGGTAGACCTCCAACAGCGCCTCGTGCATGTTGGTCCCTGTTGCGTTCCCGTGCACTAAGGGGACAACATCATGTCAGTGCATCCCCAGTGCGTTCCCAACTTTGGGGTTGCCCACTCTGGGGATGTACCGCCAAACTTCATGGCCTCCAAGCGCGCAATGACTACGTCAGCATCGGAAGCATCGTCTTCAGTGGTGGAGATGATGATATGTGTGCGGCTGGCGAAGGAGACGATGGCAAACCTGAGGGGCACCTCGAAGCTGCTGAGCTATGGGGCAACAGGGGGATGGGGACAGCTCAGGGCACCCATTCCAGACCCCCACCCTCTGGGATTTACCCCCTTAGTCCCATTCCACCTCCTCATGGTCCCATCTCATTCCATCATAGTTCCACCTCATCTCCCCGTGGTCTCAACCTCACCCCATCTCCTCATCTCTCCATGATCCCCCTATGGTCCCACCTCTTCTCCCCGTGGTCCCACCCCCTTTCCCCTCCCCATCCCCCCGTGGTCCCATTCCATATCCCTGTGGTCTCCCCATGGTCCCACCCTGCTGCCCCCTCGCACCCTGTCCACGATGGCCACCGCACTCTGCCGGAAGAGCTCGAAGTTGTCCTGTTGGACACTGCCAGAGGCGTCCAGAAGCACGTAGACATGGAGGGACCCATTGCGGTTCAGCACAATGCGGCGCCCCAGGGATGTGTCTGTCACCGCAATGTCAGCGTGATGTCATTGTGATGACGTCACCGTGGTATCACCACAGTGTCTCCCAGCTCACCCTTCTCAGTGTGGGCACCCGCCAGCTCCAGGATGGAGGCAAAGGAAGAGCCAAGGCCACTGCTGATGTCCTCAGGGAGGTCGTAGGAATAGGGGTCTGTGGGGACACATGGGGACATCATGGGGATGTGGGGATTTGGGGACACGGGAAATCGTGACATTTGGGGGAGTGGGAACGTGGGGACAATATGAGGACATTTGGGAACATTATGGGGATGTGGAGATATGGGTACACTCGGGGACTTGCAGACATTTGGGGACTTAGGAACATAGGGACACATGGGGACCTGGTGACACAGGAAAAAGGGAACAATATGAGGATATTTAGGGACATGGGGACATTATGCCCCCTAGGACGTAGGGGCATAGGGGTTTTTGGGGATGTGGGGGTATTTGGGGATATGGAGACAATATGGGGACATGGATATATGGGACATACAAGGACCTGGGGACATTATGGGGATATGGGGATACAGTGCCACTCACTGCGGCAGGTGGGCTCAGGCCCGGACCACCTCCCAGTCTCCATGCAGTGGCGCTGGGAAGGTCCCAGTAGCTGCAGCCCTGCCCCACAGCGCACCCTAACCTCAGCCCCATGGTGCCGTCCCCTGCCGGTTGTCACCCCCCCAGCTGGTATCACAGGGGGGGGACAGTCACCTTCTGGGGAGAGAATCAGTGGATGTATGGAGCCCTTGACTCCCTCCAAAAGGGACCCACACACCTCATAGGGATGACCACCAACCCCACAGGGATCCCCCCCCATCTAACTCCCGTCTCCCCCCCCCCCCACCCCAGGCCCATAGGGACTCTTGACCCACTCCAAGGACCCCCTAACCCCATACCACCCCCCCCCCCCCAGATATTTTTTCTTTGCCCTTACCCCCTCAGACCCATAAGGACCCTTCAACCCCTATCATCCCATCCATCCCCCTGAAGGATTTGGGGAACTCTATGAGGAATTCTGAGGTCTGTAAGAGGGATTTGACAGTCTCCCCCCTGCCTCCCCAATGGTATTTTGCAGCGTCAATGAGGGATTTGGCGGTGATCATAAGGGTTCTGCCCACACTCTCACCTCCCCTTCTGGGAAGGATTTTGGGGCCTTTATGAAGGATTTTAGGGCTTTTGAGGTATTTGTCCACCCCACGAATGTATTTCACCCCCTCTTCAGAAGAATTTGGGGACCTCTATGGGGATTTTGCCACTCCCAGAAGGATTTGAGGGCCTTTATGAGGGATTTTGCCCCCACACCAGAAGGATTTGGGAGTCTCTATGGAGGATTCTGTCCCTCCCCAGAAGTATTTTGAGGTATCTACGGATTTGGGGCCCTCCCAAGAGTTTTGCGGCGTTTAAGAGGGATTTTGAGGTCTCCCAGGGGTATTTTGCCCCCCCCCCCCCCCCCCCCAATAAATAAATAAATAAATAAATAGGGCATTTCCTGGAGGCTTGGGGGACTTTTGGAGGGACTTCGGACCCTTTAGATGGGCTTTAGGGCTCCTCCCGCTCACCGCCGTCGTCGCACACAGGGGGAGGCTCGCTCCAGACACCCCCGGGTCTGCAGCGCAGCTCCGCGGCCCCTCGCAGCACGAAGCCGTCGTCGCAGGTGAAGCGGAGGACGCTGCCGGAGGAGTACGCGGGGAAGCGCGGCTCCAAGGTGCCGTGAGGGAAAGAGAGAGGCGCGGGGCAGCGGAGCTCTGCGGGGGGTGGGAAGCGGCAATGAAACCCCCCAGGGTTCTGTTTCCCCCCGGACCCCATTTCCAGTGACCGCTGTGGAAATGCCCCGTTCCTGGGAACCCCAAACGCAGGAAAATCATTTTTTCATCACTGTTTCCTACCCGGCCTCTATTTGCAGTGCACCCACTTCCTCCCTAGCCCGGAATTCGCCCGCCACTTCCGACCCCAACCGGAAGACGACCTCCCGCAACCTATTTCGCACCTCGGCACTGGACGGGCTCCGAGCGGCCCCTCGGGGGGCCGCAGCGCTGCCGGGTTCGGCTCGGGGGGTGCGGGTAAGTGCCGGGGGGGCACTGCGGGGCGCAGCGAGGGGAGGCGGAGGGCGTCACGGGGAGCACCGCGAGGAGCAGCAGCACCCACAGAGCCATAGCCGGGAACTGAGAGCCCTGGGAGAGAAACGCGGGGATAACGGGGCCGGGAAGGGGGGGCAAAGGAAGGGCCCTGCCCTCCCCCGGGGGCGGCTCTGCACTGTGGGTCCGCCCCCGGGGCCTAATGGAGGGGGACGTTGCTGAGGGGGCGTTGCGGCGTAGGATGATGACGTCAATGGGGGAACGGCTCCGGTGTTTAACGGAGTTTAAGGTTTAAGGCTCACGCCTTGCAGTGTTCTCGGGGTGACGACGGAGCGCGAGGGGGCGAGGATGAGAAGGGACAGTGTGTGTGGGGGGGGGGGTGAGGGGGGTGCAGTGATGGTGTCACGACGGCTTCTCTCCACAAGTTGAGGCCCCCGTGATCTCCCGGTTCTCCCCCAGTGCACCCATTATCACCCGTTTCTCCTCAGTGTTCCCAGTTTCCACGGTTCCTTCCAGTTACCTCCCGCACCCCCCACTGACTCCAGTTTCCCCCCATTAACTCTTGGGTTAACCCCAATTAACCAGCTGCTCTCTCCCACCACCCCCAGTTCCCTTCCATTAACCCCATTGCCGCCATCACCCCAAGCGTCTCCCATTGCTCCCAGTTCTCTCATTGCCCCCCATTAACCCCATGGAGCCAAATTTCCTTGAGAGTGGATCTTGCTATGTGGTATGCCCAGCCAACACGGAATATTACCTTGAACTTACACATATGGAGAGAGGTGAGGAGAAAGGCCCATCTGCACATCTTTCTGCAGGGGATGTTCCTCTAAACTTTGGCTTGATCCTATCCTTAACTTTCTGCTTTGTGTAATGCTCCATTTGTACACATGGAAGAAGCTTTTTCCTCCACTCAAATCAAGGATTTTCAGACAGGAAGGGTTTGTAACGTGTTTAGAGGGATGGGTATCCCTGTCACGTGGGAGATAAACACATCTGCTGGTGACACTCCCCTGCCAAACAGAAGTAGTGCTGTCCTTGTACTTTCTTGGCCAGATTCCTTCCAATGTGGTCACTGTGGTCCCACTCGTGGTTGTGTGGACACTTCACTTAACCTCAGCTCCACGTTATGTATGCTGCCACTTCATTTTGTGTTCTTAACCAAGAGTTTCAAGTCTCGTGCTGGCTCCATGTGCCACTTAACAGAGCAGGGCAATTTCTGATCCTTTCCACTTTTCCATCAAGATTTATCTTTCCACGTTCACGTTGGTACCCAGTGCCCAGGCCCTAACAGAGATCAAGAATTCTTATCATTAGTAAAATGAATGCAACAACAGGGATGGGTAAGCTCACTCTGGTGTGCAAACCATCTTCACTGTGTATTCATTGCCTTGCAAATATGTGGTCATTCAGTGTAGGCTTCAGTGCAGCGTTTTTCATTGGGGTATTTCCTTCTTTATTTTGAGAGCTCTCATAAATACAAAGAAGATGTATATAAATAAATATAATAATGCATGGCAGCATAAAAATAATAAAAGCAGGGACATTCCCAGTGCCAACATGCACACCTTCCTATGGAGTGTGTTAATTGCATATTTCCTTGCATGGGAAAGGACCAAGATCTAAAACAGTGAATTTCCTGAAGAAAATATTCCTGAATTGCCAGGATTCGGTGAATCCCTTCAGTTCTGGAAGAATTCTGTAGCTCATAAATAATGGATCTTCTTGCTATTTTGACTTGCCAGTAAAGCAGGTGGTGGTGAAGATGTGAATGTGATCACTGTCATCATCTTTGCTTCTGTAACAGCTAACAGGCAGTAAAGCTTTGTTTTTTCATTTCAGGTGGGTGCTAAGTTGAACTATGATTGTCATCCCCTAATGGCTGACAACTGGGAAAGCATCACTGGAGAAGGACCACCAATGAGGCAGACTTTGCAGAAAGGTGAAAGGAGAGGTAAAAAGCTTTGAGTATCTTAGGAAGTTCCCTGCTGTTACTTGGATGCCTGGTTGCTGTTTGATGCCCTCATGGTTTGTATGTTTCTCAAACCAGGCGACATGAATAATGTAATGAATTTTAAAGCAACAAAAAAAAAGACTCAGTGCACACAGTGATTGAAGTACTTCCCTGTGGGAGTTAGAAAAGGGAAACACAGCCACTGGTTGCAGATAGGGATGAAAGAAAGAGGTGGTTTGCCCAAAGATTCAGTTCATCTTTCCAATGGAAAAAAACCATTCAGACAAGTGAAAATCTCTTCTGGAGTAGTGTGTCATAGGTACCTCTGCAAGCTCATGTATCTGCAAAATAAAGGGAGTCATAAATAATTTCCCAGAATAAATATCTTCACGTTTCATGCATTATGGTTATGCTCTGCTCCCAATTTTATTTTCATGGAATATGAAATCCCTCCTTTGTATAGTGTGATTCCTTTAATGGCATCTGAAGTATCATATTTGCCTATGCAGCTTCAGCCTGTACAGAGTTTGGGTGATTGAAAAGAAATAGGCCTTTTTTCAGAGAGGAATTGTGCTAGTGATTCCTGCAAGCTTACAAACATCTGTTTTCTGTAGTCCCTGTCACGAGCAATTGCAGCCATCGTAGAACTCAACTTCCCACCATCGAGGTGGTGACACATGGTGTTGGAAGTGAGGTGTGCATGCCCTGCATCTCCGAACAATGCTGCAGGCTTCCAGCCATCTGCTGGGCTTAATTCTTAAGTCATTGATCTGCTCCCTTTGGCATCCTCTGCTGCTCAACATGGAGGCACGATGTGCAGCTGAGGGCTGGGAAGAGAACAGGGGTTAAGTGAGACTGAAAGGCACCATCCAAAACCACCTGGGGGAATTGAAAGATGTCAGCATTTGTTTAATTTTTCTCTCTCTTTCAGGATCTGTTGCAAAATGTGAAAATGAAAGGGGGAAAGTCTACAGGTACCACTGATCCCAGACAACCTTTGTAACATGTGTGTTTGCCTGGTAAGTTTGCATTTCAGATCACATGCGAATAAACACAGCTCAAGGCCCAAACAAGTGACTGGCCCATGAGAAAGGGCTCATGCCAGCTTGGGAGCACATACAGACTGCCTCTTGCTTCTGCACGTAGCAAGAAACTTGTTTGTGAGCAACTGCTCTGCAGCTGCAACCAGATCTCCCTGCTTTCTGTGAATTATGCTTTCTTGTCTCCTGCTGTCATAAATACAGCACTGAGAGGTGGTGTGGGCACAGCTGCCCTTGCTGAGGTGAGTGCCTCTCTATTAAACTGGTGTATATTAACTTGCCTCCGTGTATGTTCTTTGGGATTGATAAACCTTAAGCAGAAGCACTGGCCAAGTTTGTAATTACTAAGTTGAGGCTCAGCTCGTTAGCTGGTGCTACCTGCAGCAAGGTGAGGGTGGGATTGACACTGAAAGAGTCATGGCTGCTTGTGCTGCTGTTCCTTGTGGCAGTCTGGTTTAGTATATTAAGTCATTGCTTTCTGTCAGCAGTAGTTGAGAGAGCTGAAAGCCAAAGCAGTCAAATATTTTAGGTTTAGGTTGGATTTTAGGAGGAAGTTTTTCACCCAGAGGGTGGTGACGCACTGAACAGGTTGCCCAAGGAGGCTGTGGATGCCCCATCCCTGCAGGCATTCAAGGCCAGGCTGGATGTGGCTCTGGGCAGCCTGGGCTGCTGGTTGGTGACCCTGCACATAGCAGGGGGTTGGAACTGGATGAGCATTGTGGTCCTTTTCAACCCAGGCCATTCTATGATTTTATCATCTCAGTAGGTACGTGTGCTCTGTGGTGGGTGTTGTGATAACAGCTAGAAACATATTGTAAGGAGCTTAATTGGCAGTGACCCACCACGATGAAAAGGTCAGATTTCTCCAGGCTTTGGCCTTTGTGAAAATTGACCTACTGCTTACTGGGGCTCTTTGCAAAAATCTGACTTCTCAGAGTTTCGTTTTGTTGTGAAGCTGTTTCTGTCTTAATAAACAAAGGTGTATTTTTTGTAATGTAAAGGAGGATGCAGGAGAGCGGTTGCATAACTGTCAGGTGTGTGTATGCATTTATACCACTTCATCACCATAAAATTGGACAATATGAGCAGAGTAATCACAGAAAAATAAACAGCACCGATACAACAAGCTGGAGAAACACACATTTCCTTCTATCCTTCAAATATGCAGTCGAATTAGTTATCTTATCTGCACTGAAATTAACGTTTGAGGAACGCAATGTGAACCTGGAGAGCAATTTCTTTGTTTTTTAACAGCTAAAGAGGCACTTCAGCATGGAGGAACACACCTTGTCTTGTTCCTGCCACTCTGCTACATGAGCTGTTGTAACACAGAATCTCCTTTAAGCAATGACTGAGTGCAGATGGCGTAGCTGAAGGGTATGGCCCGTGGCTCTGTCACAGCACGGACAGCTGATGTAAATGTATACCTTCCCTCCCACCGACACTTCCTTTTCAGAGCATCCTATGCTTTTTGGGCGCTCACAGATTCATTGTAACAAAGGGGGCCGGTCGGCACAGAGCCGGAGCTGTGGATCGCCCTTCCCAAGCAGCACCAGGGCAGTACCCACAGTGTTCCCAGCGTCCCCTTTCTTTTATGGGGTTGTTTTATCCTGACTTCTCCCCCCCTCCCACCTTCCCATTGGCGCTGCAGGGGATGAGGTGGAAGAGCAGCGGTTCCCGGCAGGCGGAGGTGCGTCTCCCTCCCGCTGTTATGCCGAAGATGGTAAAGAAAGGTTCCCATCTCGTTGGAAGGTAGAAACCCAAACCCTGCGCTCACAAAAGGAGCCCCCCGCTCCGAAACTCTCAGATCCAAAACGCAGGAAGAGCTGCTGTCCTTACGACAGAGGAGAAGCGCATAGCAGCAAGTCGCTGGCCCGGCTCGGAGCGGCTGCTCCCCGTTACGGCTCCTCTCTGCAGTCCCGTGAGGCCGCAACGACCCCCCCGGGCTGAGCCGTACCGCCCCGCGGCGCCGCCGCCGCTGTCCGGGCGGACACACCCCGCTCACACCGTCCCGGCGCGGCCGGCAGGGGGCGCTGCAACGCGGGGCGGGGCCGGGCCGGGCGCTGCGGGCTCCGGGCGGCGCCATGAAGGACTGCGAGTACCGGCAGATCCCGCCCGGTGCCGCCGCTCCGGGCCCCGCCGCCTCCCCGCCGCCCGCCGTACCGGAGCGCCCCGGCGAGAACCCGCGGCCCCGACGGAAATGGGAGGTGTTCCCGGGCCGCAACCGCTTCTACTGCGGCGGCCGGCTGATGCTGGCGGGGCACAGCGGAGTCTTCGCCCTCACGCTCGGCCTCATCCTGGTCACCAGCGGTCTCTTCTTCGCCTTCGAGTGAGTCCGAGCAGCCCCCGGTGCCGCCCGGCGTCCCCTCGGGCGGCGGTGCCGGAGTGCGGTCTGTGCGGTGCGCGGCGTCGCGTCCGTCGTTCCCGTTCTGCGCGTGAGCTGCCGGGACGCGGAGGAGGAAAAGGAGGAGGAGGAGGAGAAGGAGAAGGAGAAGGAGGAGAAGGAGGCAGCGCCGGCGCTGAGCTCGGAGACCTTTCCGTGCCGGTCGTTCGGGGGCTGCGCGGTGCCGGACAGCCGAGCTCGGGGCAGCGCCCTCCCGAAGCGCCGCGCGGAGCGGCCCGAGCGCTCCTTTCCCTCCGCGCTTTGGGCAGAGCTCGCGCTGTGTTTGATCCCCCGGGCTGCGTGGGGGTCGGGCTCGGTGACCCCCCGAGGGTCCCTTCCCAGCGGGGATACCCTGCAGCTCAGCGGCGCTGCGATGGAGGAGGGCGGGGGTTGTGCGGGGAGGCTGCTGCTGCTGCCTCGGTGCTGGAGAACACGGGGCTGTCTGCCCCACGCAGCGCTGGTGCTGCAGGATCGGTGCTGCAGGACGTGTTCTGTGTTGGCTCCTGCTGTGTCAGAGGTCTCTGCTGGTTCTGAAGGGGTGGTTGGTAACAGTGCATGTATACGTATCTTGTCATCTCACAGCTGCCCCTTCCTTGCCCGACACCTGACCCTGGCCATCCCCATCATCGCAGCTGTCCTCTTCTTCTTCGTCATCAGCTGCCTCCTCCAGACGAGCTGCAGGGACCCCGGGATCCTGCCCAGAGCCACCCCCAGTGAGGCTGCGGACCTGGAGAAGCGCATCGGTGAGACAGCTGGGCCCTCTGCTGTGGGTGCTTCTGCACGCTGTCTGCTTAGAGGTTTCCTTCCTGCTTTGTCCCGTTGCTTTCCCAGGCAAAGCCCTGGGCCTGTAGCGCAGGGACAGCGGCAGACCAGGCTGCGGCTCCGTACAGAGCTGAGATGAAGGAGAGCTCACGGCATCAGCATCCCGAGCGTGGTGCTGTCGGCGGCTGTGCTGCAGCTGGGGGTGCACAAAGTCCCCATTCAGAGTCACACTGCTGCGCTCACAGGGGCAGACAGGCAGAGCGTTCATCGTCCGTGCTGTAGTTCAGATCTGGGGCTGGGATTTCTGAGGATGTGATTTCCAGCTGAGCCTACAGACCTCGGTTTATTTTCCCTCTCTTGGAAGAGCCAATTCTGTGCTACCTGAGTTCCTCCCCTCTGCCCTTCTGTGACGTGGCTGTAGTGCAGAGACTCCGACACGACAGAAAGCTGATAAGGATTAACCAAGCAGCATTTAGAAAGCTGGCTAGGCAAGAGGCACGCTTGGAAGAGTAAAAGCTTCCCTGGATGATGTGCTTATCCACGCACCATCTGGGATCTGGGGGGAGAACTTGACAGACAGAATCTCCTGAGCGGGGTTCCTGGATCGAGGAAGTGTTTCTAAAAGCAAGTGGGAATGAGATCCTCTTTTCTGTTTTCGTGGGACAGCTGCGGTGGAGCTAAAACTGGTGCTGAGATGGAGATCGTTGCTGCACAGAGAGCGGTCCCTCAGTCATTTTATCTCAGTGTGAGGGAGGGTGGTCTGTGCTGATGCACAGTCCTGTCTCTCACTGCCCTCCCTCTCCTTGGTGTTGGTGGGGTCACCCCACAGCAGGAATTTTGCTGTGATGGCCGCTGAGCTGCCACTCCGTGCTCCGGTCAGCATTGGGAAGGTGGAGGGGCTGTGCAGGAGGAGATGAGAGAGCAGGATGGACCTGGGGGTGAAGTAAAGGCACTGTGGGTTTGTAACCTGGAAGCACTCAGCCAGGGGTGCAGCGGGGGGATGTCCAATACTGGGATGCTTTGGAATGCCCAATGGGAGAAGGAACGGAGCCCTTAATCTGTGCACTCTCTCCAAGTGGGACCATCCCTCCCGGAGGCTTTAGTTGAGTTTCAGAGGTGCCTTTGGTAAACCACGACAAATCTCTGCTTAAGCATCCTGCGGATAGCCAGGGCTGGGCTGAGCAGCCTGAGCCCTGTAAGGAGGCAAAGGCAGTGTGATGGGCTCAGCCCCCAGCTGTTTGCTTTTCACTGCATCAGTGCCATTGTGTGCTGTGCCGCAGTGCCCAGGAAGGTGTGTGCCCCCATGGTCTGCGTGACCATCAGTAAGAAGTGCTTTAGCAAAGCCGACACGAAGCATTTCCCATCTGCCCCACTGAAGGCAGTTGCGAGGCGATAATTCTGCGCTCGACTGAAAAACTGGCTTGAAAATCTTCTCAGAGCGGTTATCTGTGTTTCTATTTATAAGTGCTGACAGCAGTAATCCGGCTGCAGATGCTGCCTGCTGCACCAGCTGTTGCTGGTAATCTAATCCATTTATTTTCCTCTTACCTTCCTCTGTTACGTCTCCGTTTTCAAAGCCTTCCCCGGAGTGGGAAAGGTGCTCTTTCAAGAGTGGCTGAGACAAACAAATAACCCACAACTGCAGACATGGCACAGAGGTTTTCCAGCTCCCAGTTTTGCTGAGCTGATAATCGGTTTCTGGCTGCCAGCTCCACGTGCAGAACACACGGGTGAAACGCACAGCATTCTCTGCAAGTCCTCGGTTTGATCCATGAGGATGAGGAGCCCTCCTGTGCTACTGATGTGCACGGGTCAATGAAATCTGCCTGGAGCACCTGAGACGTGCTTGCTGTGCTGCTCTGTGATGGGGATGTGCCAATGCCTCGTTGTGCCTGGCAGCAGGCTGGGGTGCCACGGGGCCTCAGCTGGGTCCTGGGGTGGTCGGGTGTCCCCTGCACTGCTCTGACTGTCCCTCCTCTCCCTTGCAGATGCCATGGGGACCTCCACGTACCGCCTGCCGGCCCGCACGATGGAAGTGGTCATCAACAAGTACGTGGTGAAGCTCAAGTACTGCTACACCTGCAAAATGTTCCGTCCCCCACGCACCTCTCACTGCAGCGTCTGCGACAACTGCGTCGGTGAGTCCTGCAAGCAGCAGTGCCCGTCCCATGGCTGTAGGGATGCCTTGTGTTCCTGAGCAGACCGCTTTGGCTTTTCACAAGGGGTTACACAGTGAGATAGCAAGTGGTCTGTCCTCTTCCATTTAAACAGAAGTGGCTCGGGTTGGGGGTGCAGCATGTCCAGTGCTCTGTGTCTCCTTCCCTTGCTTTGGAGGGGAGTGTTCCATGATGTGTGGTTAAGGCCCCACCAAGCACAAGGTTTGCAGCAGGTCCAGGCTGCCTCTGGCCTTCGGGTGATACAGAAACCGCTGCAGGTTGTGGTGTAGCTCATCTGTGCACTCGCCCCGTGCCCTCTGGTTGTGGTGGGGCAGGAGGGAAGGAAGACAAGAAAAGCCCCCGAGGGCTCCATGCAGCCAGGCCCCATGCAGGGAGCAGTGTGAGTGGGCAGAGGAGTGGCATAGGGCTCAGTGGTGTGAGCAGAGCCTTTGCTCCTTGAATGAGGCTCCTGGTAATCCCCCATGGGGCCCCGGAGCCACACATTGCACTTCGCTGGGGCAGATGGAGCAGCAGAGCCCTGTGGCTGTGGTTATGTGTGGGAGCTCCCATGTGCTTTGTGTCCAGGGATAGCTGTGGGTGGCCAGGGCTCCTCCTTGCACTGGATCTGCTGCCTGGAAAGCAGCCACGGGCAGGACAGCGTTTGGAGAGGAGCAGTCTGGGACAGCAGGCACGCACTGCCTTTGTGTCAGGGTTTTGTTTGTGTTGGTGTCCCCCGCAGCAGAGCTACAGCAGTGCTTCAGTCTGCGATCCAGCCCTTTCATTAGAAGATGAGAGTGTTTCCAGGCGTACTGCACCTGTCCTTGGTTCCCAGGCAGTTTCTTGGATTGTAGAGCCATATTTTCATAACTTTGTATGTTATTTCCTGCAAAGGGAACAGACACACAGAGGGAGAGCGGCAGCGCCGTGTGTACACACCCAGTGCTGCTGGGTACTGGAGAAACTGCCACGCTTTCCCTGCTCTCTTTCAGTTTTAGTAATGGGAGATGTTACCAGTCACGAGGCTTGCAAGCTCGCAGTGCTTGGTGATAGGAAAGTTTTGACCTTAAATGACTTTTTAAGAAGGGGTGTATGAACAGGCTGCAGGGCTCACTTCAAGCTTCTCAGCACTGATGCTCTGCTGAGAGCTGCTGATCTCGGTGCAGCGGGTGCAAGCTCGGTGCTCGGCTGGTTGCCAGAAGCTCGGCAGCAAGCGGAGGGCAGCAGCGGCCCTCACCGTGTTCCTCTGTTTCAGAGAGGTTTGATCACCACTGCCCCTGGGTGGGCAACTGCGTGGGGAAGCGCAACTACCGCTACTTCTACGCCTTCATCCTCTCCCTCTCCTTCCTGACGGCCTTCATCTTCGCATGCGTTGTCACCCACCTCACTCTGCGTAAGTACGGCTGTCAGCAGCAGCAGCACGCCTTGCTTTAGGTGACTTTCAGCAGCTCGGGGCCCTGCGGCAGCACGAGGTTGCTGTGTGGGTTTAAGCCAGGCTTCCCAGTGCGGGTATCCCAAATAAACGGGGGTTCACGTTGCAGGGAAGCCCAGACTCACCCCGCTCCTCTCTGCAGAGAAGCCTTGAGAGCCGGTCACAGTTATCCCCTCCAGAGCAAATGCCTTTGGTGCTATCCCAAATGGGTGGGCTTCGAGTGTGTCTTCCCTTAGCCCTGCAGGGGAGGTGACCTCCCTTTCAGCTCTAAATCTTCCGGACCTACACTTGCTCGCTGACATCTCTGCAGCCTGCGGGTGCTTTTGGGCAGCCAGACAGATCCCTCTGGCCCACAGGGGCTGGCTGTGTGCTGGGGAGTGAAGCACTGCCTGGAGGTGTGAGGCTGCCTGCTGGAACGTGGTTGCTTGTCCCATTTGCTTTGCAGGCTCTCAGAGAGACGGATTCCTCACCACTCTGAAGACAACACCTGCAAGATATCCTTTTGGTGCCAACAACTGCTCGGACAATTGAGCACTGATGCAGCAGCAGTTAATTGTGTAACAGAGAAGGGGAGCTGGCTCTTCGTAGGGGTGACCTGATGTACTTTCCATGGCTTAATTCAGTCCCCAGATGCCAGGTTGGGGCAGACAGATGTCAGACACTCACAGATTGGTGGCATCACCAGTTTGGTTACATCTCTACTCCCACTTCTAGTTCATTGCCAGGGACTAATGACATTGCCATGGTCGGGCAGCAAACTTGATTCCCAGCTTGCAAGGTTCTGTGGGAAGAGGAACATTGGGAGAAAGCTGTGCATTGGTGGATGCCCTCAGAATGGCATGGGGGTGGAGAGGTAGCTGGGGTGCTTTCATGGCCCAGTTGGTGTGGTCTTAACTGTGAGTAGCTCCCCAAAACAGCTTCCATCTCCTTGCAGGATGACTTTGTTCCCTGAGCATTCCTTGACTTTTGTTTCACTGTGCTGGAGCTGGTGATTTGTTTTTTCTCAGTCTGGTCTATTTTGGGCCTCTCAGGTTTTCACACTTACTTAGTTGCCTCGAACCTGACCACGAATGAAGACGTGAGTAGCCAAACCCTCATCCTTTCACCCCAAAAGCTGCCGGGGGGCTGCCAGCCCTGCTGCTCTCTGAGCAGAGGTGAGGCTGCCCGGGACCCCCTGGCCATGGTGTAGGACCAGGGTGAGGTGTTCTGCCATAATCCACCGCAAAGGAAGCAGCTGTGCTCCCAATTTGGAGAGCTGAGCAGGGGAACAACAGCACACAGCAGCGTGGTGGGAGGACAGCATTGGTGTCAGGCTGGGAGGCAGCAGATTGAAACGTCAGAAGGGTCACATGTGTGGGGTTTTTTTTTTTTTCCATTCTCTATGTGGCTTTGCTTAAAATGAGGAGTTCTGAGGTTAAAAAAGGAAAGCAGGCCCCTGAGATTTGGGTGTTAGCCTGGGACTTGGGTGATCTCAATTCAGCATCCTGTCTAACCACAGGTTTCCTGAGAGACCCTGGGCAAGTCCCTTTGTCTCTATTAGTTCCTCGTGTCTAATAAGCAAAAAATGCACAGATGTCTTCTGAGGAGGTGTACCTTAAAGGCTGGGGTGGTGCAGACTCAAAGGGCTGAGTGAGTGCCCTGAGAAGGGCAGTTTGTATGGAAAAGCAGGATCTGTCTGATCCTCAGAAGGAATCAAAATTCACCCTTCTGACCAGAAGTACCTGTATTCCTTACTGGAAGCTTCCAGCACTGCATCCCGTCAGGTTTGCATCCCTTTGTTGTTTGGTTGTTTTTTTTTTCTCCTTTTGTTTCTTCCTCCTCCCCATTCTGTTAGCTGAGAGCGGTTGGCAGGACTGCACCAGGCTGTCACACCCCAGCCCCACCAGCACCGAGCCCAAAGCACGTGGCTCCTCCAGCTGTGCTGCCCACGTCCCGGGCGTGTGCTGCATCTGGGGGGGGGGGAGTAAAAACAGAAGGAGGAAACGGGGTAGTAAATGGTTCACTGCAGCCAGGGGCCCAAGGCTGGGTACAGCATCTGCCCACCTGCGTGCGCCTACGCTGAATGTGCCCCGAGTTTCAAAATCAGAGTCCTTGTGGCAGCTGCTTGGGGTGGGGACGTGAGATTATTTCCTCCCATTGCAGAATGGGCCGGGAGTCCCCTTGCTGGTTGTTTAACCTCTGGAGCATGAGAGGGACTGTTGGGCAGAGCGCTGCTTGAAGAGCTTTCAGCCCAGCAGAATAAGGGGGTGAGGGTCAGGCGGTGGCACTGATGGTGCACAGCATAGAGGGGGCACAGCTCTGGAGCTTTGGATTGCAAGGCTGAGCCTGGGCAGAGAAGCACACTGCCTTCATGCTGCCATACTGCTCGTCACACCGAGGGAGGAGGTCTGCATTAAGCCCAACCTCCCACCTCCTGAGCGAGGATTTGAACCAAGCCCCCCATCACACCGTTATCTACCATCACCTCTTTCCTACCTTAATCTGCATCGTGTCCTTTCCTTTCAGATCAAAGGATCCTGGTCAAACAAGAGGGGCTCAGAGTTTGCCAATCCTTACAGCCATAAAAGTATCCTCACAAACTGCTGTGCGGTGCTGTGCGGACCGTTCCATCCCAGGTGAGAGCCTTTCACCTCCACTGCCCCCAATGCTCGGATTACCCGAAATGCTTGGCAGCATCCCACCAAACCCTCCACAACAGCTGTTAGTGTTGGCAGGGAAGCTGCAAGCAGCTGCTTTCGCTGCTCTGTCGCCAGAGGGTGCACTGGGGCAGAGTTAGGCTGCATGCTGTGCAGCTCTGCGTTCTGCGTCCTGCTCTCTGCATTGCTCTCTGCATTGCTCCCTGCATCACCCACTGCTCCTCATTGGCCTCAGAGGTGCTGCAATGCCAGCATTGCCATTCAGCAGTGCTCAGTGTGGCTTCAGGGAGCTGAGCTGCGTGCTGGGAGGCTGCAGAGCAGTGTTTCACCCGGATTCTTTCCACATTTAGTTTGTATTCCTATTATAAAGTCCTTTCGCAGCTCCCACTTGGGTTTGTGGCAACCCAAACCTTTCATTGTGTGGTGGGCACGGAGCTGTGGAGACCTCCTGTGGGCCCAAAAGCTCTGTCTTTACAGCAGAGCTGTCTGCATGTCAGGAAGGTTTTGGTTTTATGGTCGGGGTCGGTTTACAGCCCGGGCCAGCAGAGGGTCTGCAGTCCAATCTCCATGTCCTGCATCCTGACCCCCCTCCCCTTGCATCTTTCCCCTTTTGTTTTCCAGTTTGATAGACAGAAGAGGGTTCATCCAGCCAGATGTGGGGACGCCGGCCAGTCCAAAGAGCGAAATCCCTTCCCTTGGAGCCAAACCTGACACCAGCATGGTAGGAGGCGTGCCGTAGCGGTGCCGGGATGTAGCCCAGTGCCCACCATGCCTGCACCTATCTCCAGCAGTACCTTCCCTTCTCACCATCTCCCTGGCCTCAGGCAGGACAGCCTTGTGATGCAGAGCTGCCAAAGACTCAGTCGAGCCATACGTTGCCTTTTTTTTTTTCTTTTTTTTAATATCATCATCATTATTTATTTATTATTTTTGTTTCTTCCTTTCACTGTGATGTGACCTGCCTGGACTTCCGACTGATGCAGGACCCCGGGGCTGCCTGGTGCCAGTAAGCAGGGATCCCTCCTGCACTTGGGAAGCAAAACGGGTCTGGGGAGAGCCCTGAGCCTGGAGCATCGCTCTGGGGAGCGGCTGCGTGCCCTGTGTGGGGTGGTGAGGGGCTGAGGATGGGGCGTGGGGCTGGCAGAGGGATCCTGCTTGGAGCTGTGCTGCTGAGCCTTGTCTGCTAGGCTGGTGCAGGTGGAAGCTCCCCGGTGCCCCTGCTGTATCCATGAACGCTTCTTGCTCCTCCGTGCCAATGCAGAGGGGTTGCTGTGTGTCTTAGTGGCCAGGTATTCGGCTTGACCCGCTGCCGGAGTGGCTTTTCTTTTCCAGCAGCTGCTGTGCCTTGCTGAGTTGTGGTTGTGCAGCCGTGGGAGCCGGCTGGGTGTCCCAGCTGCTGCTGGCCCTGTATTCTGTGCGCTCACTGGGAGAGCGCTGGGGAGATCTTGGCGTGTTGGCTCTGGCAGTAAGACAAAGCTTTGCAGCAAGGGCACAAGGTAGGAGGACCCTCACAGTGAGGAAGAAGAAACGCATACACCATCCTGCAGCTCTCCTTGTGAGAAGCTCCAGCTGTGAGGTTTGGGATCCCTAACATGCCAGGGAAGCCTGGCTGCCTCTGGCCTGTAGGAAAATGGGAAGCTGCAGGAAAGTGGTGACTTCCAAAGGGCTGTGCTGTCCCACGTGGTTACACAGAGGGAGCAGCAAGCAGGTTCTGATCTCTGACAGCCTCACATCGTGCTCTTGCTTTGGGTTTTGGGCCAGCACAGAGCTCAGAGCGATCCATGTGAGCCGTGGTGCATCGTTCCCAGCCCATGGGTTGGACTCCCAGCTCTGCAGATTGCTGACAGGAGCAGTACAGGGGGAGCCACAGGCCTTGTTAGCAATACTTGAATCGCGTAACTAAAAGCTGCTGGATAATTTTGCACAATTTGTAGATGTTTTTTCTATGTAATGTTTTTATATTCGACCTAGATAGCGTTGTGCATGTTAGCGCCAGGGTGGAGCCTTGCAGGGCTTTGTGTCAAGCTGCCTGCTTGGCTTTCCTGGGAGTTGCAGGCAGGGGTCTCAGCCTGGGGTGGGGGCAGCCTGTCCTGCTGAGTTAGCCAGGGCTGTGCTGTACGCAGCAGGTGACCGAGCCAGCCCACGTGGAGGGCTGCCAGCTCGCCATGGCCACCAGCTTGCCTTCCCCTCTGCAAAGAGCCCGGCTGGCCCCAGGTGAGAGCGTGGCAGCTGCTCCATTTCTGCTGCATCCCCAGCAGATGGCCCTCACTGAGCGCTGTGGGAACTGTGTGGCTCCGTGCCATCCCATGGGCAGCGTGCTTCAGCCTGGAAGCCTAAAAACCACCTTGGCATCCCGGAGAGGCTGCTGTGCCCCCACATCCCCACTGCTGCACGGCTGTCCCAGGGGTTTGCTCCTGCCGGCAAGGGCTGAGCAGGAGGGCCTGGGGCCAGGAGAGCGGTGTGCAGGGCGTCAGCAGGGCCCAGGCTCCTTCCTGTTCTTATTGAAACCGGTTTCCTTGATTACTTGTTGTAATAAAATTATATTTTTAAAGAGTTAATTGCTTGGATTATTATTTTATTCCTTTAAGACAAAAGAGGATGTTGGTGTTGGATGGTGTGTTAGTCACAGGGCTCGCCTGGAAGCCCTCCCACAGGATGGGGCTGCAGGGGGGGGGCACTGAGCTCCAGTTGAAGCTGAGGGGGGGGGGGTTTGCCCCCAGATCTCAGGGCAGGGCCAGGTGTCACCCTGCTCATGCAGCTCTGCATGGAGCCGAGCTCAATCTGGGCCCCACACTCCATCCATCACAGCTCACACGCCCTGTGCCCGCCGGCGTTGCGGCGCGTAACTCTGGTGTCTTCCCCAGGAGGATGCCTGCCAGGACTTCGCTGTTTCCTGCACAGCCTGATGGGACGTGCCCTCTCCTCTGCCCCCGGCCCTGCATTCTGGGGGCTGGCTGGTAAGAAAGCGTTTCCTTCTCCTCCTCCAGCCCATCTCATCTCCGCCGCATGTCCAGCTCTGCCCATGGAGTCCTCCGTCACCCTCCAGCCGTGCTGATACCTGCATGCTCCCATTGCCTTCCTGCAGCCCGAGTGAGCACGGCGGGGTGCTTCCCCCCTCCCAGTGCTGTGAGATGGAGCTGGACCCGAGGGTCAGCCTGGCCTGGGGACAGCAGCCCCGTGGTGTTTGCAGTGGTGCCCTGCATGGCTCAGGGATGTGTTTTTGAGTTGCCTGGGCTGGGAGCGCGTTGTGGTTCCATCCCTCACCTCCATCCCCCCGTGCCTCAGTTTCCCTGTGTGTAATGTGACATTTGTCCTTCGCTGTGCCGACCGTGAAGGTGAGTTCTTTCTCCTCCTCCCCCTCTCCTGGGGCTGTGCAGTGTGCTCAGGGCAGCGCGGAGCTCCGCAGGCCGGCAGCCCCTCTGCCCCTCTTGGAGCACCCCAGGGAAGCCGGGACCCCACGAACCCCCCGATGACGACAGCCATCAGCACCGCCTGTGCCTCCGCTCCGCAGCGCTGTGCCTTCCCCCTTCCTGCTGTGAGAGAGGGGGGAGAGCAGCCGTGTGCAAGCCAAAGCCTTTCTGAGCCCCCCGCCCACAGCAGGGGCCAAAAAGCCATACAAGCATCCCTCCCGAGTGCAATACTGCGTTCCTCCTGCCTCCACCCCCCACCATGGGGAAGGGCCATGTACTGAGCCAGGGCTCCCAGCACCCAGCCCTACCTGGGGGCTCCTCCTGGGGGGGGGTTGGGTTTGAGCCAGCAGCGCGTTGCCCACTGCATCCCACTCGACCCCATAGGACGGTGCACGGTCAATGCTCGCCCTCCCTATGAGCTCCCCACCCCCTGCTCCATCGCTACGGGGCTCCGATGGGGGGGGATGGAGGGGATGGGCCCCCCCCTCGTGCAAAGGGCTTCGAGCCTGGTAGGATTCTGCCTTTTACTTTTGTAACAAAATAAAGATTTTCCCGTTTCCTGTCCGTCTGTGTGGTGCTGGGCTCCATCCCCCGTCCCTCGCTGCAGCTGGGTCAGTTTGGGGGCACCCGTGGGTGCTCTGAGGGCAATGGGAGGCCGTGCTCCCCCCCAGCAGGGCACAGAGCTGGGGCTCTTCCCTTCATCCCCCCCCCCTCAACTCGTACCAAAACCGGTAGAGCAGAATATTTCTGCAGCTCCTGCACAGCTCATTGCCACCAACATTTGGCAGCAGCTCAGCGCTTCTGGCAGCACCCGAACCCTCGAGCTCCGTGCTGTGCCCCGGGGGGGACCTCCCCCCATACACGGCCCCATTTGTGGTCTCTCCTATGGGGTGAAGGGGCATCGCTTTGGGGTGAGATGGGGCAGAAGTGCAACTCTATTCAAAACCACAGCCCCTCTGCGTCCGTGAGGTCGGGCAGTGCCCATGTGGGCTCCGCTTCGGGCCCCAAACCCCACAGCCCCCACCACGTGGCTGTATGGGGAGCGGGACTGTGCGAGGTTGGGAGCAGCAGCCCTGAGCAACCCCCGCAAGGCCAGGAAGGCAGGGATGGGGCTGAGGCTGCTGGCGCAGCGCTGGTGAAGCCCTTGGCCCCATCCCCACGTGCTGCCCGCCCGCCGCACCCTGCCCTGTGCCGGCGTGTGGGAACAGGCTGAGAGCGAAACTGCAGCGCAACGCCGAGCTCAGATCCTAATCGGGGCCGCCAGCACTGCTGGGCAGGAGTAAAATAAAAATGAGAGTGGGAAAAGAAAAAAAAAGGATCCCGACTCTTCCAGTGAGGCGTGAAGGGAAGCGAAATGCGCCCTGGTGGGACGAGCGGAGCGGGTGGGGGACGTGGCAGTGGGTCGGGGGAGAGGTGGAGGAGCCTTAATGGGGCTCCGGTGGGGTTTGTGGGTGTGGAGCTGCCCTGGGGTTGGGGGCACCCAACGGTGGTTCAACATTCTGGGGTAAGGGGGGAGGGGGGGGGGTTAGGGTTGGGTACTTCCGAGCCAGGGCAATTCCCCCCGAGCGGGCGGCGTGGAGGAGCTGGGAATGCCCCGATCCCAATCCTGGCCCCGATCCCAATCCTGGCCCCGATCCCTGTGGCAGAGCCGGGGCAAAGTGCTGCTCCTCCTGCCTCCATTTCCCCACCGGTGGGAATAAATACCTGCCCTTCAAGCCCTTTCCATTACCAACGGGTTAATCACCATGTAAAAATGACAGCGATAGGATTTTTGGGGAGGAGACCGTTTTTACAGCCAGGTCCACCCCGTGCTGTTTCTCTAAGGGTGGCTGGGAAGGGAGCACCGGGGGCTGCCGCATTCCTGCTTCACCCCAACGTGACCACCCCACTGCTCCCTGCTCTGAGCCCTCCTGGCAGAGGGGGAAGGGTCCCCCATTGATCCGGGGTCCCCCATTGATCCACGGTCTCCATCGGTTCCAGGTCTCCCATTTATTTGGGGTCCCCCACTGATCCAGGGTCCCCCACTGATGCGGGTTCCCCCATTGATTCAGGGTCCCCCATTGATCTGGGGACGCCATTGATTCCAAGTCTTCCATTTATCTGGGGTTTCCCATTGATCTGGGGACCCCACTGACTCCAGGTGTCCCATGGATCTGGGTACCCCACTGATCTAGGCTCTCCCGTCGGTTCAGGGACCCCCACTGATCTGGGGTCTCCACTGACTCCAGGTCTCCCATTTATTTGGGGTCTCCCGTTGATCGGGGGTCCCTCCTTGGTTCAGGGCCCCCCATTGATTCTCAGTCTCCCGCTGACGCAGGATCTCCCGTTGCTCCAGAGTTCTCCACGGATCCGGCGTCCCCCCTGGGGTGTCCCATTGACACAGGGAGGCTCACTGTGGACCCCAGGAGCTCCCTGAGCTCCCCCTCCCCCTCCCGGCACCCACCACCCCACAGCCCTGAGCGAGGCAGGGTGGGTGCCACCCGCTCACCCCTTCCCCAGCACCCCTCTGCCTCGGGGCGCGATGACTCACGGCAATTTGCCTTTTAAGGGCGGGCTCGGCGGGGAGGAAGCAGAGGAGGAGGAGGAGGAGGCCGTTCCTTCAGCCTCGCTGGCTCCTCCCGCTCTCGCTCGGGGCTCCGACGCTCAGCCAAAAGCGAATCGGGGCGGCCGAGCTCAGCAGAGGCTCCGACGGCTCCCAGCCCCACTCCTCGCCCCGACGTCTCGTCCCGCGCCCGTCCGCCCGCAGCCATGGCAAGAAACCACCAGGTGCAGAAGGCCAAGCTGGCCGAGCAGGCCGAGCGCTACGAGGACATGGCGGACTTCATGAAGGCGGTGGTGGAGCACGGCGACGAGCTGTCCAACGAGGAGCGCAACCTCCTCTCCGTCGCCTACAAGAACGTGGTGGGCTGCCAGCGCTCGGCCTGGAGGGTCATCTCCAGCATCGAGCACAAAACCGAGGAGGGCGACGACAAAGCGCAGCTGGTGAACGAGTACCGGGAGAAGGTGGAAGAGGAGCTGAAGGGCGTCTGCAACGTGGTGCTGGGCTTGCTGGAGAAGCACCTCATCAAGAAGGCCGGCGACGCCGAGAGCAAAGTGTTCTACCTGAAGATGAAGGGAGACTACTTCCGATACCTGGCCGAGGTGGCCGCCGGCAACGACCGCAAGGAGACGATCGACAGCGCCCAGAAGGCGTACCAAGAGGCCATGGACATCAGCAAAAAGGAGATGCAGCCCACGAACCCCATCCGCCTGGGGTTGGCCCTCAACTTCTCCGTCTTCCACTACGAGATCGCCAACGCCCCCGAGCAGGCCATCTCGCTGGCCAAGACCACCTTCGACGAGGCCATGGGGGACCTGCACACGCTCAGCGAAGACTCCTACAAGGACAGCACCCTCATCATGCAGCTGCTCAGGGACAACCTGACGCTATGGACAGCCGAGTGCGCGGGCGAAGACGGCGGCGAGGCTGGCGAAGAGCCCAAGAACTGAACGGCCCCACGCAGATGGGGTCCATCCCCCACCTCCTTCCTCCTCCCCTCCATCCCAAACTCCCCCCCCCCTCCCCTTCCCAAAACCCTTTGGTGTCTTTTCCTTTCTCCTTTTCCTTTTCCCTTTTTTTTTTTTTTTTTTTAAAGGGGTGGGGAAGGAATTTCACTCCCCCCCCCCCCCCAAACCTCCCCCTCCGGTTCTGGGAGCGGGGTCCATATGTTTGCCCTTTGGCAGGCCCTCCCTTCCCTCTCCCCCCCACGCTCTTGTCATGCTCCCCACCCCTTTAACGTTTTGGTTGGGGGATATCCCAGCCTGGCTTAGGGGGGCCCTAACCCCACTGTCTTGGGGGGCTGGAGCTGCACCGCTGGTCCCTTGGGGGCAGTGGGAGGAGGTGATGGGACGGGATGGGGAAAAAGGGGAGGGGGGTCTGATGTGCCCCCCACCCGGTTGGGGGATCGCGAATTGCCGAAGCCTCTGTGTGGCTCCAATAAACCATCTCGTGCACGCCTGCCTCTGTGGTCGCCTCATCTCTCCTCTCGTGCACATGCCCAGGCAGCTCCTGCAGCTCCCAGCGCCGGTCCCATTGCGTGCCACGCGATGTTGGGGAGCACCCAGGACCCCCAAAGCATCGGTCTGTCTGCCTGCAGCCCCTCCCAGCCCTGCCGTGGGGTGTGGGGGTACTCAGCGAGCCCCAGACCTCAGGGACGGGTCCCAGAAAGGGCTTTCCAGGTGGGCTTTCCATAGGGAGAGGGTGTGGTGTCCCAGGTCTCCAGCCTGCAGTTGTGCGTCCCCATTCCCATGGTGCCCCCATCCCTGTGGTTTTCCCATTCTTGTACTGTCCTCATCCCCATGATGTTCCCATGATGTCCCCAACCCCATTGTGTCCCCTCCCCCATGGTATTTCCATCCCCATGTTGTCCCCATCCTCGTAGTGTCCCTGTCCCCACGGTGTTCCCACCCTTGTGGTATTCCCACTCTTGTGGTCTTCCCATCCCTATGGTGTCCCCATGGTGTTCCCATCCCCACGATGTCCCCATCCCTACAATGTTCCCATCCCCACCTTGTCCCTATGGTGTCCCCATCTCCATGATGCCTCCATCCCCATGGTGTCCCCACCCAAACCACACAACCCACAGTGTCCCAAACCCCATTAGTGGGGCTCTGTGCAGACGGGGGGTGTTTCAGCCCTTCCCCTACCACAGTGCCATGGAGCTGTCACAGGGGAGGTGACAGCATCCCACCGAGGTGAGGACATCCCCGTGGAGGTGCGGATGTGCCGGCGCAGGAGAAAGCTCAGCACTTCTGGCCCTGGCTCTCAGCCACGGCGAAGGGCGCAGCTCTCAGAGCGCGAGTTTCAACACGAACAGTTAATTACACTGAAATCCAGTCCCGGCAGCCTGGGCCGTGAGCTCATCAGATGGAGAGCAGCAGGGCTGGGCCGTGCTGGGCAGGACCCGGCTTTGATGGGAAATGGGGTAGCAGGAGGAAGCGGCGTGACTCAGGGTGTGCCGGTTCAGCGGGGTCTTCGCTCGGGGACATCGGGGACATTGCACAGAGCTGCGCTTGGGCACGGTCAAATGCTGGGCTTGGGGAAGCCGAGGCACGACCCTGGGGTGGGGACGATGGGGCCGTGGGAATGCTCTGGCTGTGGGAGGATGCGCGGAGCAGAACCTGCTCTCCCAGCCCCACATCCCGTGGCAGAGCTGGCTTAGCGCCCGCAGGGCAGCACTGGGAGCCCCCGACCCAGAGCTGAGCAGAGAACGTGGGGCTGAGGATGGGGTTGGGGTTGGGGTCCCTCGGTGCCATCGCTTCCCTTTGAGGGGACAATGAGGGGCTCCCGTGGTCGGCCTCTGTCCTGCCCCCAATGCAGTCAGCCCTCCTGGGAGCTGCTCCCAGGCTCAATGGGCAGTGCAGGGCTGGCAGACGTGCAGGATGAGCCGTGGGCGCCCACTGGCCCTGACCCCAGGGATTGGGGACACAGGGAGGGGACGGCGGGCGGTGAGCGATTATAACCATGCCCCACATTGCAGTGTGATTGGGGCTGCGCTGCTCCCCGGCCTCCCACACAGCCCGGAGGCTTTTTGGAGATGGGAGGGACCCCCTGATCCCCACAAGGGCTCCCCATCCTTGTCTTCCCACTGTAGGAACAGAGCAGGGCCGTGCACGTGGGTTTTAGGGTCTTTGAGCAGCAGCAGCACAATGGGATTCAGCTTCCTGTGCCCAGGGAGCGTTCCCATCTCAGAGCCATCCCAGGGCTGGGGACAGGTGGTGGGCACTGGGAGCAGGTCCCAGCACAGCCCCACACCCCGTGGTTAGTGGCCATGGCTTTATGGCTACTGGAATAGATCTCTGCTGCCCCACTGGCACTGCTTGCACAACCCAAGCAGGACAGACAGACAGCGGGACACACAGCCAGGCTTGTCCCTTGTCCCCAGGCTGGGTGACAGTGGCTGAGCCCCATCCCAGGGGCTGATGGCCACAGCAGGGCAGCTTTTGGGGTGCCCAAAGTGAGCGCTGCCCCGACAGGGAGTTCACTGGGCCCAAAATCAGTGGGAAGCAGCCAGGCTGGTGGTGGGCTTCACAATGGTTGGGGGTAGATGCTTGGGGTGTCTGCGGTGCCTGGAAGGACCCCCCTGCCCCACTTCCTCCATGTCTGTGTGTCCATCCACACACTCAGAATAGCACAGGGCTGAGGCAGTGTAGGGATGGTGCCCACCCCAGCCTGGGGGGCTCTGAAACCACTCAGTGTTGGTCCCAGCCCCACACTCCTGGGCTGCTGCTGGGATCAGCCCACTCTGAGCCCACTGCTTTGAAGTAAGCCAGTCCTGAGCTCTGGAACCCCTTCTTGGGGGAGGAAGGGGGGGGAGGGGGGCTGTGCTTTGGGGCAGGGGGTTGGAGCTGCACATCCCTGCACAGAGCTGTGAGCAAAGCCTCGACCATTCCCCATCCCCAACCATTCCTCACCCCCAACCATTCCCCACTCCCAACCATTCCCCACTCCCAACCATTCCCCATCCCGAACCCCTCCCCATCCCCAACCATTCCCCATCCCCAACCCCACAGAGCACGGAGCTGGGGGTGGGGGCAGGAGGGACCACATGGGCTGGGAGCCAGGACCCCAGGGCCGGGCCTGCACCTCGGTGACGAATCCTGGCCCCATGCCCAACGCTTGCTCAACGGGAGCGACGGGAGCCAGGCTGTCACCTCCTCAGCCCCCAGGAGCCGTCCCCTCCCGGCGTGGGGACGTGCAGCAGAAGGACCCGGTTTGTGGGACACGGCAGGGCTCCCCTCGGGGCTCAGAGCTCTTTGATTTTCCACCTTCCCCACCGCAGGGCTGGGGCTGCAGGTGCTGCATGGGTAGAAGCAGCAAAAGCCGAGCGGCCACAAAAGCTTTGGCAGCTCGTGGGTAACTCCGGCTTGACCCGACAGCACCCTTTTAAGCCACCAAATCTCTCAGAGCCGTGAAAAATCAGCCATAAATCGGCTTACTTTTTTTATGAGCACATCATCTGCTCCTTTTGCATCAGACGTGGGGCTGAGATTGGGCTGGAAACCCACACCAGCAAGGCGTGAGGATGGGGTTGCAGCTCTGGCTCTGGTCAGGTTGGTTCCCAGCCCCACTTCCAGCTGCAGGAGGACCTGCACAGTTCCCTGGTAGAGGAACACAGCGCTGAACGTCACCTGCTGTGATGTTCCCACCAGAGGGTTTTCAGCCCCAGGCTTTGTAGCACTCGGTTTTATTTATTCAGGTTCAGCAAACTCCCAAGATGAAAGCGAGACGAAGTGTTTTATTAAGAAAGAGTCCATCATTATTTAAAAAAACAACCATCTCTGTGTCCTCCTTGAGACAGACCGGAGGCTTCGAGCCTGGATCATCCCAAGGATGAGAGCCACGTACACTGCTCCTAGGAAGCAAACCAAGCACTCACGTCTCAAGTCTCACCAGAGAACAGACAAGCTGATTCTTCTTACCCCAGATCCATCTTGGGCAGGATGGGGAAGAGGAGACGTGGCAAAGCTCAGCTCCCTTTGCTTCTCTTCTCTCACAACCCCCACCCGGGTCTCTCCCTCTCGCTCCAAAAAGGCCCAACTTGCTTTGCCCTCAGCCAGAGCACCTCCATTCCACTGCTGCTCAGTGGGGCTGAGGGCAAACCCGCACAGTGAGGGAGTGCAGCAGGCAGACCTCTGCCTGGAGAGACTTTCACTCGCTCTGAGTCACACAACAGAGAGTCCCTTAAGCAGCAGCAAAAGGAGAGCTGTCAAAGCAGAATGCGGCTGCGGCGGAGTTGGGTGTGTTACATATCCATCACTTCTTCCTCCACCGTCTTGTCCTGAGATTGCACATACTTCTCCTGCACTGCAAGCGTGCTGATAACGCACTAATTAAGGAAAACAAGGCGGCAGGGCAGGGCTCAAACACTCCCTTCTACAAGCAGCCCTAACGTTCTCAGCGAGGAGCCAACCCCAACGTGTGCCTGAAGGCTGGCAGGAAGGCAGCAGTGCTGGCAGCAGCACGCATCACCTGAGTTATTTCTGGCTCCGGCTGATCCCAGACCCGACAAGTACAGGAGAATCAATTGTATGGTTTGGACAGAGCACAAAGAAACAGTCCAAGAGAGTGTGAATGAGAGGAAAGTTGTCAGAAGATTCCTCCCACATGTGCAGCATCAATTAGCAACCACGCGGTGGCTGCGGTGTGGACACCCGCCTGCCAAGCTCTGGGCTGAGCATCTCCATCACAGCACAGCATCAAACGATGGCAGGAACAACCTGCGAGCTGCCAGCCCCACCTGCAGCCCCAACTCTCTGGTCTGTAAAGGAGGAATTAAAAGCCAACTCGAAGCAGGATCGGTGGAGAAGGATACGAAGCAAAGTGGAAATCTGCTCCCACTGCTGCTGACATCAGAGCTTCCAGGCTCCTGTGCTCCTGGTCCCCAAAGGAACAGCCGTTGGCTTTGTCCACTGCCTGCATCACCTGCCGCATGCTGTCCTTATCCTGGAAGGGACAGAGGTGACACACGGGGAACACAGTCCTTCCCAGGGGCAAAAGCTCACACTGGCCTTCACCACCCATTTTCTCCGAGGCTGTGGGCCACCCAAACTGCAGGCAAAGCCTCGCTGACACTGCCTGCCTCATTGAGCCCAGAGGGCAGCAGGACAAGGAGGAGCTCCCCCTGGGGTCTGAATACACGATGGGCTCACACCCTCCGCCCTCTCGCTCCCTTTCATCACTGCTCATCTCAGCCCATCTCCCTTTGGTGACACTTCTGCAAGCTGCAAAATTAACATTTTCAGTCCTCGCTCACAAATGCGTTCCTCCTATCCCCAGATCACTTTGTGCTCCCTGATTTAAAAGTGTTTCAGGTCATGGCTCGGCATTGAAATGCGGGTGCTGAACGAAGAAGGAGCCTCAGTCCCCCACCCCAGGACACGAGGCCCACATAGCTCCAAGCCCATTGGCTTTTCCTTCTCCTTTGGCTGCCACAGAACATGTGCAAGTCGGGGTGCATCTCACTGTCCCTCTCCATCCGTCTCCCCAATGTAAAACCTTACAGCCCCCACGTGTAGGATTTTTACAGCCAGTTCTGGGTGCAGATGGAGAAGCAGCAGAGGCAACATGGATGGCCTTTGCAGAAGGTGTATTTCCCCCACGTGCAACCC
Source organism: Gallus gallus (assembly GCF_016699485.2). Taxonomy (NCBI): domain Eukaryota; kingdom Metazoa; phylum Chordata; class Aves; order Galliformes; family Phasianidae; genus Gallus; species Gallus gallus. Next base: position 2,173,592 of record NC_052554.1, read on the forward strand.
AGCTGCTCCCAAACATCCTGGCTGCTTCGCCAGCACTCCCTGCCCTCTCTGCCCCTCTCCTCCCACCACATCACCTGGACGTTGAGCGGAACGAAGGACACCAGGCTGTAGTCCTCAATCACCTCCACCAGCTTCGCATTGAGGCGGCGGTAGTTCCTGAAGAAGGGGTCAGAAGCTAAATGGTCAACCAGGTAGGAGAGGTCCAAGACCTCCGTGTAATAATCCAGGTTGAAAGCTGCAGGGAAACACCAGGAGGCTCAGAAAACCATTCGTAGATATGGGGAATCAGCCCTGGCCTGGCTCTGGCTCGCTACCAAGAACCCAGCGAGATTTACACCATTTTCCCAACCACCTCCCAGCAAAACAGCCCTGCACCACGGCAGCTGATCTACACCTGACACCACCCAACTCCACGTCTCCCTCTCCGAAAGGCGCTTACCCAGCTTGCCATACTGCTCAATCAGGTCCATCTTGGAGAGGACGTTCACGTGGGGCAGTTCCACGTGCAGCATGGTGGAGAGCGAAGTGCAGAGCACGGAGATGAACTTGCCGGGGTCTGTGCAGTAGTGAGAATCCACCAGATGTACTGCAGCCAGCTGGGGAGCAAAGGCACAAAGGTGAAAACCCTTCTGGCAGACTCTCAGAAGGACAACCCACTCAGATCTAACCAACCCCATGGGGTTTTCCATGGGAAAGCTATCCCATGGACATCAAGCATCCTCGTATGGATATGCAGATGGATACACAGCCCATACAATGAATGGAAAGATCCATCAGCTCCACTCTCACGCCCGTGGGGGCTTCAGAGTGAGGGCGCTGTTGGCAGGGAGGGCTGTGGGAAGGCTGCAGCACTGCAGGACACCCCAACAGCTCTCACGTTTCTGAGGACCCCTCTCTTTGCAGCAGCAGCTCCCCGCTTGTCTGCACCCTGCAGGTGTCTGGGGGGGGTTGGAGGTGACCCCCATTCTGAGCTCCACGACTGCCTCAACGTTTCCACGTTCCCCACAGGAACGTTTGCCAACTCAGTAGCAGTAAGTGCAGAACACCACGGTCTGCCAGGAGAAGCAAGCGCTCTGTGGTTTGAAATAATAATTAATCACTACATTAACGAGCTGCTCGATTCCCTGCCTTTCACGCGGCTGTAACAATGTGGTCGACGATCTCTGCTAAGCTGCTGCCTGTTGCACAATGCCACTCACAGGCAGAGGCTGTTTGGGTCACAGCCATGCTTCTGCAGCAAAAAGCAGCCAGAGCGAAGCTCACAGGGCAGGTGCAAGCACTCCTGTGCCCATCCAAACGGGAGCGTAACCCATCTTTTTTTAGTAACTACAGTTTTGTGCATGTTGATTTGAATAAAGATGAATTCTAATGTGCAGAATCCCAGCGACACTCTCAAGCAAACCAACTCGCCCTTCTTGCTCGCACCACATGTGGTTTGCACATTCATGCTTTGGCCCAAATGCAAAACAAATGCAACGTAGGCAAGTTAGCGTGGCTATGGGACTCTTCTCACCCGCGCTTCCTCATTTGCATCTTCCATTGTGCAAGGAAGCACAGAGCACGGATTACGACGTGCACAGCCATTTGGTTTGGCTGCAGGAGAGGCAGGCAGGGCCTGAGATGGCACCTGAATTTCTCACAGTGCAACGCAGAGGATCTGCACTCCATCTGCACGCACACCGAACTCCTGCCCTGAAAATACAGCACAGGACAAACCTTCCAGCAGTGAGACTGTGGGAGGATGGAGCCCCTGTTCTGCTCAGGATGGTGGCACTGTGTTAAACATCCTCAACAAGCTGCTCCTGCCTGTCCCACCAAGCAGAGAATCATAGACTCAGAATGGCCCGGGTTGAAAAGGCCCACAATGCTCATCCAGTCCCAACCCCCTGCTATGTGCAGGGTCGCCAACCAGCAGCCCAGGCTGCCCAGAGCCACATCCAGCCTGGCCTTGAATGCCTGCAGGGATGGGGCACCCACAGCCTCCTTGGGCAGCCCTTTCTCAAGCAGGACGGTGAAGAAAACAGCCGTTAGCAGCCACATCTGCACCCAAAAAGGCCCGGCTGCATGGTGTGCGCTGCCTGAGCCCCCTGCACAGCTGCAGTGCCCACAGAGCACCGAACCCACCCTGAAATTCCACTTGGCCAACTGTGCAAAGACGTTCTTCAGGGCGTCGTGGTGGGTGTAGAGCTCCACCTGCCCCGGGCAGTCAAACAGGTAGTAGTGACCTCTGAAGGCAGCCAGCTTCTCCTGCAGCCAGTCGAAATTGGCCTCCAGGTACTCCATGCAGTAGATGAGCCCCCCGTTGGGTCCCAGCTTCAAGTTCTCCATCACGTCAGTCAGGGTGATGAGCTCGGAGATGTCCACGGCGCAGGAATACGGCATCCCCTCGTTGGCCGGGTCCAGGTTCACCACAGCCACCGCGCGCCCAACCCTGCCCAGGAACTCCTGCATGCCGTGGCAGTACGTCGTCTTGCCGGAGCCCGGAGGGCCGATCACCACCTGGCCAAAGGCCAGCGGGCTGCTCCCCTCGCTGCTCTCAGACATGGCGGCTCATTCCCTCCTCCTGAGCAAGAAAGGCAAAGCTCTCATTCGCGGTTTTATTCCCACGGATACGAACGCGGCCGTTCGGGCCTTGAGGCCGCGGTTGGGAGTTCGGAAGGGGGGGGGGGGGGGCGCCGCAGTGTGAGCACCGCAGCCGTGCGTTCCCCCCCGGCTCCCTTCTTCCAGCCCTGCGCCCCCACCTCTCTTCCCGCATCCCACAGCCCTTCTCCCCCCGTGTCCCCACCCGCACCCTCCAGGCCTACACCCCTCCCCACACCGCCCTCCCAGCCCATCTCTCGCCCTCCCTCACCTCTCCCGTCCCCCACACCCCCACGTGTCGTTCCACCCCCCCCCCATCCCGCTCACCGCCGCCACCGGTGCCGCAGCGCTGGGTCCGGGTGCCCGCAGGGTCCCGCTCGCCGCGTTCCGACGTCGGAGCGGCAGCCGCCTGCACAGCGCCCCCTGGCGGTCGGAGGGCGCAGTGGCCCGAAGGGCGTAGTCGGTACGCGGGTTCGAATCCCCGCTCCACCCATTTCCTCCAGGCACAAACCCAGCCCCCACCCCCCCCCCCTCCGCCTCCAAAAACAGAGAAGTGACTCTACGTTGTCTCTGCCCCACCTAACCAGAAGTGCAGAGTAAGCAGCAGGAAAAGGCCGGAGCCCACTGACACGGAGGACACTGAATTCACATGTAACACAATGCCAGGTCATATGGATGAAAGCTCTCAGCCCAGGGCTCTCTGCAGCCCAGGCTTTAGAAGCGTGGAAGGAAGCAGCAGCTACACCTGACCACAGGGAGACGCCTTCCCGAAGGCTGCCAGGACGTGTCTTTCATCCCAGTGAGTTTCTCCTGGGACTGTGGGATTGTCACGCCCAAGCAAGACAAAGCTGTGAGCCCGCAGCAAACTTTCTGCAGGACAGTTACGTTGCCACAGCTGGCCCTGCCCGTACTTGTCCTGCCCCAGGTCTCAAGGAGCTGTGAACTGTGTGCTCTGCTTTTTGGGCTGAGCTGGCTGTGGACATAACGCACCGGCTCTGCTGATCCAGGCAGCAGTAGTGGCTGGTATAAAAACACAATTCCCACCCCAGTGAACAAACAGGACCATTAATATCTCCCCTCGCTTTAATAGCTCAAGGAGAAGTAAAAAATATATATATATAACCAGGGCAGTTTTCGTTACAAATTATTTCTCCCAAAAATAAATATATGGACAAGCTACTCCAGAACTGAGACCAGCAGGAGCCAGCCTGTGGTCAGCAGGAGCAGTAAGAAGGCTCTGTGACAGTCTCTGCTCAGTGCGACTGAGTGCTGAAGCTCTCCAGAGTGCCACGCGACGCCCGGACGAAAGGCATGTCCTGTCTGTACTTCATGGCAGTGGGTGGCTGGCGCCTGAGCAGCTGGTCACCACTGTCCATGGGCTCAGGGTCATCGTAGATGGTTGAGATGAGGACAGGAGTGTCTCTCCGTGGCTTTTTCACCTTGCTGAATGCTGGCAGTTTCTCCCCGTGGTACCTAGAGGGACGCAGACAGCGTTGGGTTCACTAGTGCTAGGGCACTGGGACACCCCTGCAGATCCAGGCTGTCTCCACCACGTGTTATAAAGGAGAAATGGTGCAGGTGTTCTGTCCTTAGACAGGAACAAGAAGCAGCCCTTGCAGGGAGACACAGCACTGAGCAAAGCCCGCAGAGAAATCAGAAATAAGGCACACATCTCACTCAGGTCACTTGAGCTTCTCCTACAGAAATATCGTAGCATAGGTGACCTTTAATTCCTGAGCACAGCCCTCCCTCTATGTTTGTGTGCTGCAGGAACCTGCAAATGGCTCCAGTTCTTCTGGCCTAACAACACAAGCCCTTTGAAGAGCATTGGACTGTCAGGAAGAGCAGAGCAGTCAGCTCTGGAGTGCCGTGGCAGGCCTCTGGGATGCAGCCTTACTGCTCTGCTTCACACTTCACTCTTTTTAAGCCAGTTAGTTGCAGTTGCCAGACAGAAGCTCCAAACACAGGCTGGCAGGGGAGGACAAGGTACTTACCCCAGACCTCTCTTGCATCTGGGATTCTGACCTTCGTTGTCAAGAGCTTCAGCCATTCCAGAGTTGTTGCTCCCCAGCCCCAGCCCCTCCGTCCAGCCCTGCTGCTCCAGAACCTTCCTGCCAAAGCCCTGAGAGAGCAGAAAAACTCGTAAGGATGTTGGACAAAGCCCACTCTCATCTTCTCAGAACTTCCCTCTCTAAGGCCCACATATTTTGAACGTCACCAGTGCAGCCTTTCCCCATCCACTCGGTATCCAAAGCTCACCTTGGTGTATCTCTCAAAGGTGCCAATTTGCTGCCTTGAAGTAGACCCATCCTCCAAACCATCTCGAAGTCTCTTTTCCAGCCACATCTGGACTGAGTCACGAGCATCCTTGTCACCCCCATCTAGGGGAAAAAGAAGCAAGAGTCAGAATAGGAAAGCTCAGGAAAGCTATTTCCTGCTGTGATTTCCCCCACGGCACCACCCAGCAAGGAGGCAGAACCTGTTCTTTTTGGCAACTCTCACAGCCAAAAAATGTTCTTTCAAGTACAGTGACGTCTCGGATGCTTTCAAAGGATGATTAAGTTCCCCACGTCAAAAATTCTGCAGGTTCAGAACTTCCCAACCTCCCCGGTTTCCTATGAAGTTTTTCCAACCTCAAATACCTTTGTCATAGTAGATGCTCATGTCCACATCCCAGTCATCTGCAGTCTGCTCATCAAAGTCTGCCGAGAGAAGAAAAGCACACGTTTTGGTAATGGCTGTGGATGTCTGACACAGAAGAGCTGCTAGCTAGTGGCTGAGCCCCATTTTCTCTAACAAAATGGGAAGGAACAGATATTGGGGTATACAAGCCACAGTGCTTACACAGTAGGCTGCTAGTAGGACCAGCAGGTCCTCGAGCCATCAGATGGAACCTCTGCAGGTTTTATCATCAACAGAAGGCTTAAAAATTGATTGCCAGATGCCTATATCTGCAGCTCCACTGGAAGGGTTATACTTGATTTATCTGCTTTTGTCGGGCTGGGCCCCCAGTCCCCAGCTTGTGGTGGTTACTTTGTAGTGCAGTGACACAAACATCAGCATTACCTCCGTTCTCCTCCCGCCAGTACTGAGCATCTGTGTAGAAGACAAGGCCTGAGCCCCCTTTCTCCCACTTCAGCTCAATCTCCTCCTCAAACAGCCGCTCCTCCACACGATCCTGCTTGGTCACATCCTCATGCAGAGCCTCGTGTCGCTCCCATTCCTCACAGGTATCATTGTCCTGCAAAGAAACCAGCAAAAGGTGGGTGACAGCAGCAACACAAAGCCTCTTTTTCACTTCCCTGACCCTCACGGTCCATTGCAATGCCTTTACTATAGAACACCCTTGTCAACAGAGCTCGTCTCAGCCTGCTGTTTTCAGGCACTGACATGACCAGTGCTGATGACCTCATTCCCCTGACTAATGCCATCTTCAGAGTCAGCAGACAGAAGTGGTGAAAAATACCACATCACACCCACTTCACAGCATGCTTTCAGCAGCGTACCTGATCTGTAACGCAAAGATGTCCATTTAAGGAGCAGGTGTGTTGTACGTAAAGTCAGCACTAGCAACAAATTAATTCCACTCAAGTAGATCCCTAAAGAGATTGTATCGGTTCCAGAAAGGGAGTTTGCTGGCACAGCCACAGATCAGACTGACAGCTTTACTGCTGTCTGCCCAGCTTTGGGCACAGCCCTTCAAGGGAGACATTAACCAACTGAGGAATGTCCACAAGAATAGCTAGGGATCCAGGAAACAGAGCCTGTGAGAAACAGCCAGAGGAGCAGACTTGCTTAGTCTGGAAAAGACCGAAAGCAGCTGTTGAATAAAAAGTTTTTCAAGGAAGGAACAAAGCGTTCTCTGCGTCCGCTGTTGCTAGGAGAATCTGATGGAATAAAACTGCTGCAAAGATTTGACATACAAGTTAATTCTGGTGTATAATGGCAGGACAGCCAAGAACGGGAATGGCTTGCCTCAGGACTGCACTGCCTCTGTAATAACAAAGGATTGGGAGAACAGGCTAGACAGGCGTCTGTCGGGGGGAGCAAGATCATCTCTGGAGAGCCAGACCAGCCCAGTTTTCTAGAAGTGTTTGTCAAGAAAGTCATTTTTCTCCAAATGACTAACTTGTATTGCAGGAGCATTCGAGGCCAACCATTTGCACGACTCTGCATGTCATTTCCAGAACACTAATGTGCTCCCCAGTTTCCCATCTCATTTACAAGCAACAGCAGAGCCAGACCAACCTGCCACGCAGCAGGCAGAGGTCCCCTCCTGCAGCACCAGCCACCACCTGGGCTCCATCCTCTGGACTGAGCAATTTGTGCTGATACCATAAAGCAGTTTCACTTGGACAAGCTGTTCTGGAAGTCTTAACATCTGCACCACTACGTCCACCGAGGAGCTCAGAATGCAAACAACCACATTTAACACCATTTTCGGACAAGCTGACTTTGCAATACAATTAAAACATTAAAAATTAGCTCTAAGAGTTGCATCAACTCTCTCAGCTTTGCAGCGCAGTGTCTGACCTCAGGCAGCACTACAGAAATCCACTTACGTCATCCGAGTGCGACTCCTCTTCCTCCTTTTCCTGCCCCACCTCATCTTCCTCAGCACCGGCTGGATCAGCCACCTCAGTTCTTGCCACGGGCCCCTCATCCTCTGTGATCTCATCCCCCGTAGCAGTGTAAACTCTTTCTTCTTCTATAACCGTCTCAGTGTTCTGGTATTCAAAAGGCACATTCCCATACCTCCGGGATGAGCCTGTCTTTGGGAAATCCAGCTGTAATTTCTTGATGATCCTGGGAGGCAGCCTGCAGGCACGGATCAGCTCCAGAAAGACTTTCAGAGGGGTGCCCACATTCCCGAAAGGCATAAAGGAAGGGGGGTTGAACTCAGGCAGCCGCTTCAAGTCCGCTTCTGCGACGGTTTCGCCCTCAGCCTTCGTGTCCACTCCACTGGGAAAGGTCTCCGTGCCTGGAAGAGGGAAGGAGGGATGTGGGGAGGGAAAACACACACCTACAGCAGAGAGGGGCAAATCGGGGCCTTCCTGGGGAGGTCTTGGTAGAGGAACAGCCCCCAAACTGACTCTGATGCCCCATAACGGATGTACGGCGTTAAGGAAACTCCACTGGGGGGGGGGGGGGAAGGGGGAAAGGAGGGGAAGGGGGGAAAGTGGAGAGGGGGGGATGGGACCCTGTGCTCAACGGTCCCATCTGGGAGGCCCAGACGTACCTGTCCCGGGGCTGAGGCGGACCCTGCGGACGAGACAGCGGCCAGGCAACGAGGTGCCGCCGGGCCCGACCCAGCGCCTGCCCGAGTACATGCGGACGAAGCGCCGGGCGCGGCCGGGCCGCACAGCCACCGGACAGCAGCAGGTATTGGGCGCCGCGGCCTGCACATCGCCGCCTCCAGCCGGCGGGCGCTCGGGGCGGTGGCGGTAGTGGAAGCAAAGGAAACCGCCGGCCTCCAGGAACTGGCTGAAGTAGGCGCGGAGATGGGCAGAGCGCAGCGAGGCCGGAATGCCGCTGACCAGACAGTACCGGGCAGCAGCGGCGCCGCCATTAGGGCTTTCACAGCTGGGCGCCGCCATCTTGTCCACCGAGCGCTGCGTCACGAGGGCTGGGCGCGCGGTGATGACGTCAAAACTGGCCTGAGGGGAAGAGGGCGCCGCCACGTGGCGGGGAGGGGTACTGCAGGCTCTGGGGTCAGCGGGTGCTGGGGGCGTTCCCACGTGCAGCCCAGGCCGGGGAGGTTGGCTTTTCCTTTTCCTTTTCTTTTTCCTTTATGCGAGGTAAAGTAGCAGCTCTGAGAGCTATGTGTAGGACAGGGAAAAGGGGTGATGCTGCGGTGTCATAGGCTGAAGTGCGGTGCTGCCCCACCATGCACGGGGCACTCCTGTCCCCAGGAGCTGCTGAGAGCAGCAGTGGGATGGAGGCACCGGGGGCTCTTCCCCGTGCCCAGACACCTGCCTGCCTCCTGCTGGGTTACTGTGCCAGCGGGGCTATCGGGTGCCCTGCATGCCGTGACTCACGTGCGTGTCACCATGCTGAGCAGCTCGTGGCTGGCGTGGGCCTGCGGAAATCATCCGGTGACTCACACGCTCCTTCCCTTTGGAAAATGGCTGTCAGGGGCTGAGATCACCTCGGAAGCAGCCTGGGACGGTTTGGCAGCAGGGGGTGGAGGGACAGACGGGCAGAACGCGCTGTTCTCCCACCAGGCTCCTGTTCAAATGCCATGTGCTTCAGGGTGATGGGGAATCGGGAGACCTTGTGTGGCTCCAGCAGGCACCCCGGCAGGGCCATGCAGGGCACGCAGGCTGGTCTCCGTGCCTGCTGACAGCTGCGTGCACATCCAGGTGAGTCAGCACCCACCTCCTGCCTCAGCACCTCCGGGTGCAGCTGCGTGCATGAAGGAAGGTGCAGCACGCAGACAGGCTGCGGTTCTGCTGCCTCTGCAGATTTCTCCCTGCTGGGTGCACAGGGGAGCGTGTGCCACGGGGCTGTGAATCAGACACTCCTGTGACCGCATCGCAATGCTCCCCTGCGATGACGGGGCAGAAGGATTTCACTGGGAGCCTGTGGGGAAAGGCTCTGTCCCTGCTTTCAGGTGTCCTTTCCACACCAAGCCCACAGCCGGTGTTTCTGCACGTCTGAAACCCCAGAGATGGAACACCCTCCCCGAAAGTCACCACTGTTTCCCAAAATGTAAAACGTTTTATTAAAAAAATAATTTACTGCATCTTATATACAAACCAAAGGAAGGTCCACTCATAAAATACTGACATCTAATGCTTTACAAAAGCTGCAGGCAGGAGAAGGGAGCTTTCCAGACATGCCACACGTTTAACCGGCTGTAACTCAAGGCAGGGATGTTTTGCTCTCCCACCAACAGTTCTGCTTCTGTGTTCAGTGTCTGTAGCTCAGTGCGTTGCTTGCTGTCACAGGAACAGAGGCAAGCCCACAGCCTGAGCCATTCTCAGTATCACTAGAAGCACCTTTGTGGTGTATTGGTAGGATGAACTCCCTGGTGTTCATGCAGCATTATTTGCCATACGTTTCACTGCTCTTAGGTAATCCATTGCTCTGTGAGCAATCCTGTTGCAGCTCATGGCATAATGGAGAGAAGATGCAATCTGATGAAAGGCAGAAGCCATTAATTTGGCTGGCTGCACACCCTGTAAGACTTTATACTTTACCCTCTTGCTGCCTGAGGAAGATTCTTTATGAATATTTCTGAGATTTCATGCACAATAGACATTGGCCAATACTTAAAGATCTAATTTCTTACTGTTTGCACTTGGTTATACTCTACAAGTGATACCACTGAAGATTCTCAGCAGCCCTAAATACCACTACCACAGAGTTGAGCTGTCATGGGCAGTGAGTTGAGGTCAAACCTCATCTCTTGGAGTTAACAGCAAAACACACATTGATTTTAATTGAACTGAGGATTCGCTGAGATAAAAAAAACCTGGAGCAGGCTCTAACTCAGTCTGCTCTGCGTCACAGGGCTGGCCTGCTTGCTAGCATCTGAATATCACCAGCTGCAGAACAGGGAAACAGCCACACACATATACTCACACTCCTTGAAACAGACTGGCAGAGGTGGAGCAGGAGCTGCCACAGACATCTATTGAATCAAGGCTGCTTTCCTGTGTGCTCTGCTAAAACCTTGGTGAGCCCTACAGCCTAGCGAGAGGCACACGCAAAGCCAGTTCTCTGTGGAGCTCAGAGTGCCTGTCCTGAATGCCTGCTCCCCAGTCCTCTCTGCTGCCCTGTCAGGTGTTGCAGAGCACTCACAGGGCTGTGGCAGAGCACGGCAGCTCACAGAGCCATGCGTGGTGAGGGAGCCGGCTGCCAGCTGGTGATTTCATACAGCATATCCACGATGAGCTCAACAATGTCTGCGTTGCCAATGATGGGCCGGAAGAAGAGGTCTGTGATGAGGGCAGGAGGGATGGATTTCAAGGTGGAGGTGATGAGCAAAATGAGGGCAAAGCGGTCCTGGTCCTTGGGGTGCAGGATCTGCACCACTTCCTGAAGCGCTCGCTCGGCTTCCCGCTGGAGGCTCTCGATGTACAGGGAGGCTGTCAGCCCTGGGACATCTGCCAAGAGAAAGGAGGTAAGGCATGTGAAGAGGAAGGCTGGAAAACAGCTCTGTGTTTCTTCCCTGTATCTTGGAGAAAACCTCCGAGTGCCACACTTATGACATGTATTTCAGGGCTGTTGCATTGAGGGAGTAAATATAGTTAACAGGGCAAACATGAGCTTTATAGAGTAAGTCCCAGGGTTCTTTCTTTGCAAGGTGAGAAGATCTCTGCTTTTAAACACTGCATTCAGTATCCCTCCTCCCTGCTTCCCAGCAGTAAACTGCACTGTTGGTGCTAATGATAATGCGAGCAGCTCTCCCTGCTCTCACACACACTTTTGCCCAAACTCTGAGTGACTCCAAGCCAAGAGCTGTGTTTTTAAATGCTAACTCATGCAGGGCTTTCTCTTGCCACCAGCAGGCAGAGCTGGGAGGGTTGAGCACTCACCAGGATTGAAGAGAATGGCTCCCTTCAGGTAGGCATATTCTTTGGGGCTCAAATCCAGGCTCCAGAAGGTGTTGAGGCTGCACTGCAGCCACTGCACAGCAGCCAGCATGGGCTGCGTCCACTCAGGCTCCTGCCTTTTGCTTTGGCCATCGAGGAGGATCTTCTCGAGCATGCTGGGGGCTGGGGTCTCCATCACCTCAAATGTCACCATCTCCTGGACCAGCCCCAGGAGGAAGAGGGGGACCCAGCAGCTGTCCAGTAGCAGGAGCTGGTCCCCTCGCGGCAGCAGGTGGAAGGAAGGGAGGTTTTTCATGAAGCTGATGGTTTTCACCAACACATCGGAGGCGGCCTGGCAGGTGATATGGGGTGTCCGGAGGCAGACTGTCCAGCGCTGGTGGCACAGGCAGCGTTGGTGGGGTGGGCTGTGGCTCAGGTTCTGGCTGAGGAGGGTGTAGAGAATGGCTGAGTGTTTGTCTTCATGCTGGCACTGACACCTCTCGCAGTCCATGTCCGTGCTACTGGTGACCAGAGCAGAAGTGGGAGCGCGTATCCCCTGTGAAACTCCACAGATGGGAGAGACCTGTAAGTTTCCTCCCCGTCTCAGCCTGGGAGTGACCTGTCCTGCCTGCTCTGCCAGCACATGGCTGTTCAAACAAGCTCTTATAAGGCTCGGTCACAAGTGGAACACCCCTTCCCAGCCTTGACCGCTCTGTGATTAAGCGGTCCTCATTAAAAAAAAAAAAAAAAAAAAAAAACCAACAGCCAGCTGTCCCCAGACTGATTGGTTGGGACCAGCAAGATCTCAGCATGGCGTCAATGGCCGTTTTCTCAATGAAACGCCAGCAGCCGCAGCGCGGGGATGGGGCAGCGGGTTGGGCAGCCTTATCACAATTACCCAAACAGTATAAACAAAGTCATTAACCCGGGCTGTACCATGGCACCAAGGCCCCACGCTGCAATCAGGCTGTGCTATCTGGCAGGTGTCGCTGCCAAGGAGTTCACACACAGACACACACACACACACACACATGGTGCTTGTCTGGAACGAGGACCCCATGGCAAATGGCCTGTGTGCTCCGGCCTTGGGAAGAGCAACCTGGAAGTCATTTTATCAGCAGATGTTTGCCTAACCTTGTTGACAGGAGATTCGTGCTGTTACAGTTAAGGAAGCCGGTGAATTGAAAGACTAAACCCGAGGCAGCGCCCCATGGGCTGCAGGAGAAATGCTGGGTAGGTGAGAGCCAGGTTTATAGATTTTTACCTTGAATTGCTCTGGAATTTGTATGTTTTGATCAGCAGAAAGAAAGTGGCAGCACACGATTATTGATTTCATGTGAGGAATTCCTCACTCAGGAGGGTCTGGTGAACCCTGCAAGGATGGGAACAAATGCCTTAAAGGCACACAGCTGTCGGTGCACAAACAAGAGGGAACCGAGACCCACGTTTATAGATTTTCACCACAAAATACCCAGGGATTTGTGTCTGTTGGCCAGCAAAGGTTGGTCTGGGGAAGTGGCAGCATCTGCTGATTGATTTCAGGGGGACCCTGGGCAGTAGGCACCCTATAGGGATAAGGACAACTCACCCTAAGGGGACAATGCTCTTAGTGCAAAGGAGTGCAACCAGCAACGAGGGATAAGGAGAGGCCCACAGCAGTCAGCAGGGACTGGCATAGCCTCTCCCCACTGCAGGCCGCAGGCCCTTTGCCCTGCTTGGCCTTGGACGAGTGGCTCTTTGAACCGCGTAGTGACTCTGGAGGGCATTCGGGAAGCCAAATCCCGTGCAAGGACAGGAAATGCCCGGAAATAAGCGACCCCGTGGAGCTTTCTGGAAAGGCCCAGGCCCGGCCGTCGCTATAGCAACCGAGCCCCGCGCCACTCTTCCCGCCTCTCCACCCCGGGTACGGTCTCGACCAATCCGCGAAGGCAGCAGCGCGGCCGAGCGCGGCGATTGGATGTTGAGGGAGGTACCGCTTTTCCGCTTCCGCCCAGCTTGCTTCCGGTTCCGGTTAGCAGTAGCGTGAGGGCTCTGAGGAGACCGGTGGCGGGTAGGATGGGGTTGAGCGCGGAGGAAGCGGCGGAGCAGGAGGATCGCTTCGATGGCATCCTCCTGGCCATGGCCCAGCAGCACCAAGGCGGCGTGTGCGAGGTAGCACCGCCGCTCCTGGGGCGGCCGAAGCTTTTCCGTGCTCCCGGTGGTGGTTGGGGGGGGAGGAGCGGGCGGGCGGGCCCGGGAGGAGGGGCAGCGCGTGACTTCCGGCCTTGCCGTGGTGGCGGCAGCGGCTCCGTGGGTTGCGCGTGGTGCTGGCGAGGTGCTGAGGAGCTGCGGTGTGCGGCCGCTTCCAGCATCTGGTTTCCTCGGCCGCGGCACCGCTGCGTAGCGCACGAGGGCGGGGATGTGAGCAGAAGGAGGGAGCCACTTTTTCATCGCAGCCACCCGGCAGCGGCCCCCTGAGGCCCCCCGGTGTTTGATTCTCCTCGCGGGGCTCTGCGGGTGCGGTGCGGCCTCACTTTTCCTCACGTGGCAGCTCTCGTTGGGGTCCCGGAGCTGAGTCACAGGAGGGGTGTATGGGAGCATCCTCCGCACCCCAAAATTTTGGAGAAACGGTGCTAAAAACATCTTGTTCAATCCTCAGAGTTCAGGTTGGAATATCGACAAGATGTAATTTCTAATGGGAGAAAAAAAATACAAGGAAGAAAAACATATTCTCTGAGAGAGTGCGTTTCCATTCATTGGTAACACGTGGCAGGTAGCGAGGCAGTTAGTGGGAAGCAATAGGAGTAAGTAAACGGGATACAGAGCTGGGAAGGGTGGGCTTGTGTGCCTTGAGGGTTTAGACATGCAAGACAGCAAAATACAGTAAGTGTGTAAACCTGTACACATACACATGTATGAGTGAGTGCATGCCCAATGTTCCTGCATCAGGTGGATCTAATTAGCAGCTTGGGATGTCCACGTAGGTGCATCTCCAATGTGATCTGAGAATAATGTGCCTACACTGTTAATGTAAATCACATAGATGCCTCCCCTAAAAAACAGATCCAGGAGGGGGATTTTCATGCAAGCCACTGGATGTTTTCTCAGGGAAACAGTCAGAGGGTTTCATTACGATCCTAACACAGACAGGAAGAACATAATAAAGACTGTTCACTAGACATGAGGTGCCTTGGAATGATCTGGTCTCATTGTTCTGTTTTTTTTTTCCCACCCTTCTCCTGTCCCCCTTCCCTGTTCCCTCTACCAGCTTGTGAACACATTCTTTAGTTTCCTGAGGCGTAAAACAGATTTCTTCACTGGTGGAGAAGATGGTGTAGCAGAGAAGGTAATAAACCACAATCTGCAAGTTGTTATGTCTTTTGATTTACGTGTCAGCCTTGTCTACACCACGCTAAGCCTTATTTTCCTGAACATCCTAAAACCCTTTAATGCATTGGGGATGAGTGGTCTGTGATAAAACACACCACTGAAACGAGGTAACAGTGAGCTGTCCCTATCTGTGGTGAGGCACGATTGCTTGCTCAGGTGATCCTGGTGCTGCAGGTTCTTGCCATGCTCTGGCCAAAGGCTTGTTTGGAAAGCAAATCTGCCAGACACACTGACTTAACGGTGACAGACACTGCAGTGCCGATAACCGCATGTTGCCTTGTTTGTTCACCTCAGAAAAAGCCCAAAGTCCACATCTGCACACAAGCAGCTGCACCTTTGTCTCTGGGCTGCTGTAACTGTAAGGACTGAGTGTGCCTTGGCTCCAGGCTGCCTCGTTAACACGCTGAGTGTTCCTGCAAGAGTTAGCCAGACTTTCTGAAGGGCTCTCAATTGTACTTGCTGTTTCCCCTTACTTAGCATGTGAACTCCTTTGTAATGCTTGGCTGGATGCTGTGTAACTCTCTGCCCTCCTGGCATTCAACCTTTGGGTGACTGTAGCAGGGATTGCAGGGAAGCTGATGTTGTAGAAGGGTCTGATACTTTTAGATCCTGTGGCCAGTATGGAATAGAGGGAAAAACCCAGAGTGCATGTCTCTTGTAAGCACTTTTTGGACTACTAGAACTCCCTGTGAGCAAAGCAGGTGCTGTTGCCATGGTAAATGCATTAGGGAAGGCATTAATTGCTGATAGACTATAGAATGTACTCTCTAGTCTAGTCTTTAAAGTAACAGAATTAAGGCAGGTAAGGGATGGGAAAGTGGATGGTTTCAAAGGAAGAATGAACTGAAGTCTAGTGCTATTTTCCTTGCATTAGAGGACATATCTCCTCCAATTCCTGAGGATTCTGTGTTCCCAGGGAATGAAACTGAATAGCAGTTGGGAGATCAGCCCTGATGGGTGCTTTTGGGGGTCCTGGCTGCTCTTATTGGAACTTATGTAGCTGAATAGCTTTGTTCCCTGTGGGTACAGTTAGGAACAGAGGCTGGTTCTCATCCGTGCTGCTCTGCACAGTGCACTCTGGCATTATTGAGCACAAGGTAGTTGTTCTGGCTTCCTGCCTGTGTACTCAGCTTTCCCTCTGAGCAGCACAGCCATTTGCATCAGAGACCTTGAGAGTTTGCCTTTCATAGACACAACAATGTGAAAAGTTGGAGTTAGGTTTGAAGCGAAGATTTCTGTTGGAACTTGACCCTCAGTAAAATGAGCTTTTCAGATATTCCTCCTGTAAATCATGACACTGTTAAACTGTGATACCGATTGATTTCTGCTACATTTTGCTGTTGCAGTGGTAGCAACGTTTCCAGGAACTATAGAAACTTCATAGCAAAGGTTTTGTAATCCAGACATAAATGTGCCTGAGGAAAACCCAGCTGTGGGAGAGGTCAGGAGTGGGTATAAAAACTAGGTCCTGTATCTCTGTTCTTCCAGCTTTTCTGGATGTATGGAGTAGCTGTCAAATGGCTGGGTTAGGAATGCTGGAATAGCACAAAGGACAAAGAAGCAAAAAACCTTGGTGTATAGTGAGTTGGCTTTGTTTGAGTTTGAAAAAAAGAAAAAAAAAAGCTGATTTCTTTATTTTTTTTTATTTGTTAAACCCATTCCTGCCTTCCAGCTGATCACAGACTCCTTCAACCATCACAACAAACTGGCTCAGAAGGAGCGGAAGGAGAAGAAGGCTCGTCAAGAGGCAGAACGACGGGAAAAGGCAGAGAGAGCTGCAAAGCTTGCCAAAGAAGCAAAGCAGGAAGCAAATGAGCCAAGGATTAAGGAACTTACGGACGAGGAAGCAGAAAGACTGCAGCTGGAAATTGATCAGGTGAGAGCTTCACTTGGCACATATGGGTACCAGCTTTGTCCAGGCTGTCTCCTCCATGCGTTTGCCAGTGCGTATTTCAAGTAGTGGGAGTTGTTTAAATGGCTTGGACTAGCCCCTTTGCAGCATCAGAACATCCTGATGGGAGCGAATGGGGTGCTTCTGAAGTAAAGCAACCTAGGGCAACTGCTACATTTTGGTGTGGGTTTGCCCATGAGTCCCTTTGCCCTCAGCAAGGTGTCTCAGTATTGCAGGACCTTCTGCTGTAGAGGTTGAAGCCGCCTAGTGTCAGATGAGCAAGTAACACAAAGTATCAACCATCCTAATGTGTTAATTCTCTTTTTAAACAGAAGAAAGAGGCACAAAAAGAGGTTAACAATGTCCCAGTGAAATCCTCAGAGGATGATGGTGACTCTTCAGATTCTAACAAACAGGTAAAACTCATCTAGTGATTTCATTTTAGACCGAGAGAAATATGTTTCTGGATAACCATGAGAACTCTTGTGAATATTAGGGGATGTCCTGCCTGCCTTTGAGAATATGCACTGAAGCTGATTTTCTGTTCTGTGCTGTGCCCTGGTCATAACAGTGCTTAATTCCCAAAGACTGCAATGCCTTTTTTTTTCTCCTTGTAATTTTATTTTAACAGAAATACCTTTCATTCTGAGTTTAAATTTATGTAAATATCTGATATGTTCAACTGACCTGAAACTCTTATAAAAAGCTGGAATTGTGAAGGGTATATGGAGACTTGAAAAACTTCCTTTCGCTTTACATTGCTTAGGAAACAGATGATGAAGAGAAAGATGAGAATGATAAAGGAAAACTTAAACCCAACGCTGGCAATGGAGCTGACCTCCCAAATTACAGATGGACACAGACTCTTTCAGAGCTGGATGTAAGTACTGCCTTATATACAGGGTCTGAGGAATCTCAGCCACAAAATAAGAGTAGGTGCTGCTAAGAATAGTGGACCTGAAGGTTAATTTTATTTAATGACAACATACTAATAGCTGGGGGACAGCCTGGTATTAAGTTAAATTCCTAGAAGCTGTAGTTAACTATGAAGCCTTGGCAAACAAGGTTAGAACAGGATATGAAAATCTGCTTCTCTTGAAGACACACTGGCCACCCTGTTGCTAAATTTACACTTGTATCCTTTCACCTCTTGCTCGACCAACAAGAATTATTGTATCTTACTCTGGCAAAAGGCAAAGAGTCTTACAACAGCAGCACAAGAGGGCAAGGAGAGATTTAATTGCTCTGCTCCTCACGTCTGACCTTTGTCTGTTCCAGCTGGCCATCCCTTTCAAGGTGACCTTCCGGCTGAAGGGGAAGGATGTGGTGGTGGATATCCAGAGACGGCGCCTCAGAGTTGGCCTGAAAGGTCATCCTCCTGTTATTGATGGAGAACTTTTCAATGAAGTGAAGGTGGAGGAGAGTTCCTGGCTGATTGAGGATGGTAAAACAGTCACCGTGCACCTGGAGAAGGTAAAGCAGCATTACTTGGGGAGGGCTGGGACTTGTCTGCTTCTTCCCTGGTGAAATCAGAGTCACCAAACTCATAAAAGCACGGGGCTTTATAAGCTGGAACGGAAGAATCGTGCTTGTCCTTGGTACAATGTCAGTGATGCTATTGGAAGCCAGGGTATTGCCACTTGGTCCTGTTTGCAGCCTGTCTGCAGGGAGGTGAGGTGCTGGCACAGGTTGCCCGGAGAGCTGGTGGTGCTCCATCCCTGCAGACACTCAAGGTCAGGCTGGAAGGGCACTGAGCACTGAGCTGTGGGTGGGTGGGCACTGAGCTCGTTGCAGGGGAGTTAGACCAGATGGCCTTTAAAGATCCCTTCCAACCCTAAGGATTCTTTGATGCTACAATCCAGGATCTCCAGTTAATTTCTCAGCAATTCAGGAGAATCTGAAGGAAATCAGATGTTTTGAAGTTGCCTCTTAGTGCAGTCATACCATTCTTTCACATCTGTTAGTGACATGAGCAGCAACAAGGTCTGTCCTTGGATTTTCGTGTCCCATCTGGGCCCCTACAGGCAATTTTTTATTGCAACCCTGTTTTATTGTGCCAACCATGACATCTGATGTGCTCTTGGGTTTGCCAGTTGTGGAAATTCTCGATAGGTGAAGTGGTTAGAAATGAAAGCAATGCCCTTTATCCAGGTTCAGATTTTACTGATGCTTAGAAAACTGTCAAATAAAGTTTGATTCCAGGCATAGCATGCCAAGAGCAAGTCCAGGAAAAAGAAATCATTTTTGCTTCTTCGTTCCTTCAGATCAACAAGATGGAATGGTGGAACAAACTAGTCTCTACAGACCCGGAGATCAACACCAAGAAAATCAATCCAGAAAACTCAAAGGTAAGAACTCCATCTGTTTGAATGAATGAAGCCTTCTTATAAACACATTCACATTCGACTTCTGTAACTTTGTTCTGCCAGCAGAAAAAAAAACACTGGGAGCACTGCTGCATCTGATGCTATCTTAGAGGTGCTCCCAAAACTTCAACTATACAAAGCTGTGATAAGTTAGAGTGTGTCTAATATTTCTCTAGCTTGTGGACACAGCACTGTGTACATCAGAATGTCCGTGTTCCGTGCAAGCAGAGTGTGTGTGTGTGTGTGTGTGTTGAGCAAAGTGATTTCAATTCTGATAGAATTCCTTGGTTTCAGTTGTCAGACCTGGACAGTGAGACTCGCAGTATGGTGGAGAAAATGATGTATGATCAGCGACAGAAATCCATGGGCCTCCCCACATCTGATGAACAGAAGAAGCAAGACATTTTGAAAAAGTGGGTACATCTAATTGACCTGTGGGTGCTTGCTTTCCCATACCCCTCTCCTCTTCTTCCTTCACACCAATACGTAGCGGTGTTACTGAGCGAGGAACAGGTCGCCCTTCAGTTCTACCTGAGTTCAAATCTACAGTTACAAAGTCATTGAATTGTTGGCTAACCACCAGCATCTATAAAAGCTAATGGGGGTAGATAACATAATGGGAAGTTCTGGGAATAGTCCAACTCTGGTATTGTCTTAATCTAATGATTTCAAGTCCAGAAAGCATGTTTGAGCGTGGAAGTACTGACTCTGGTGAACTTTAACATGGTCTTGATTGTTTTCTAATCTCCCTCTACTCAGTAGCCCAGATAATCTCCCTTACACACCTGTCACCAGACAGCTGTCTCCAAGCCAATAGTCCTTTTATGCCTTTATTGCCTTGTTTGGCACAAACGCACCTTGGCAGGGAAATTACTCATGGAGCCCCCAAGGCCAGGCAGGGAGGTGTGGAGGCAGTTCTGAGTCAGGCATCTTCCTTGGGAAGTGCAAACCCACATCTCTCGGGGCTGGAGGGAGGATTGGTGTAGCAGGCCTTCCTTCTGCACCTGGCTCCTTTCCTTCCTCAGCTTATCTGTTCTGGCAGAAGCTTTGCTCTGAGCGGTGCACTGAGTTTAGAGTAGGGTCAGACTTTTAAAGACCAGATTTCCTCAGTGCCTGAAGGCGTTGTGGAATGGCAGGTGCTCCTTGCCTGCTGGAAAGTGCACATACAGGATACCTCAGCGAGACCACTGGTTCAGTGCTCTGCAAGCTTGGCCCATGTGCACATTGGCTGGTAAAGAATGGATAGGAAATTTAGACTTTGTTCAGACCAAAGCGGGCTGGATGACAACCAGGTGGGTTCTGATCTCTGCTGGTGAGTTCTGCCTGGCTGCTCAACAAGGATGCTTGCTCTCACAGCACATATTTCCATGGAGGTGAGAAGTGGAAATGCTACGGTAGCCTTTCAGGGAAAACAGAGGAAGATGGGGGCCTGCCCTGTCCTCCACCTTGTGCGTACACCCCCCACACGGTTGTGTTGTATCCCACATTGAAGTGCAGGGCAGAGGAGGAATGCAGGGGCATCTCTGCCCTCTAATACCCCACTCCTGATCTTCTGTAGGCACATTACAGTTCTCAGAACTTTCTGATGTGGCAATCTGTGTCCAAATAGCCATATCTGCTGAGATTGTACATTTGAAATCAGATTGTGCTTAGTCTCAGGTTGCGCTGGAGATATTCCCTATGTCTCCAGTAATGCATAAGGTAACACATTCAAGCTTATATCCTAATCTACCCTTATAATCTCCCCTCTGCCCCACAGTCAGCTGCTACGTGTCTGTCCGAGAGGTAGCAGTTAAGGGTGTGTAGCTGATAAAAAAAACTGCCATGTGTCTGGGCTCACTGACCTTGGTGGCTGGTAGGATTGCTGATATTACTGACCTGAGGAAACACATTTTGTAGTTTGGGGAGCGTGACCTGGGGAGCTCAGTAAAACAATCCCTGCTGTGGAGGGTGTGGAGAGGAAGCGAACTTGATAGTGCAGGAAGTAGGGATGCCTCACACCTGAAAAGTGGAATGTGAAGAGGCTGAATGAATGAGTTGATATGGAGTCGAGGGGGTGCTGAGCCTCTCAGTTACTCACTGTGTGTCCCTGGGGAGAGCTTTCTGTGGCTCTTGCTGGCTTATAACCTAGCTGTTGTCTTTGTGTTCCTTGCAGGTTCATGGAACAGCATCCAGAAATGGACTTTTCAAAGGCTAAATTCAACTGATCCCTGTCCTTCTCCCCGCTCTTTCAGGCAGCCCATTGAATGGGACAGGAAACGTATTGCCGGATAAGTAGGGATCCCTTACCTTGGGCAAGTAAACACACTTGCAGCATCCCCAGCTGAGCTTGTTGTGGAGGCAGCTCCATGAAGTCGTCCTCAGTTGTCCTGTGTTGAGCAGAACGTAAGGCCACAGAACCAGCCTGCAGCAGCTCCAGTCAGAGCCATCTGTGGCAATTCCCAAGCAGCAGCTAGGAGAGAAGGAGGGGCTAGAGCAAAAAGGGCATTCAGGTTTCAAGAGCCAGACTTGAGAGATTTTGGGACATATCCTTAATGTATTGCTTAGCTTAATCTCCTGGCTCTTCGGAGCTGCTCACCCCTGCTTTGCCGTTTCAGTTCTGGCTGCAGGTGCTCCTGAGTTTTTACTCCCTCCCTGCTCTGGCATTCCTGCTCTCCTGTGGAAACAAGGGCCAGTTTATTCTAGGAAATAATTACATTTCTGCTTCCCTGGGCAGGGAAAGCAGCAGTCTGAAAAAAAAAGTAGTCTTTGCAGTAGAAAATGACTGCTCCTCCTCATTGCTGTAACCCATCAATTCAAAGTAGCAGATAGCATTGTGCTGCTGCCCAAAAACTGAATGGGGAAGGATAAAACTGGTTCCTTTCTCCTCAGCTGTAGTGGGCTCTAGGTTCAATTGCACCTGAACAGAGGGTTTAGTGGCTGAGCTGCATTCAGGTGCCTTCCATCCTTGCTGCTGCTTCTATTGCCAGAAGTGGAACAGACTTGATCCCTTAAGGCTCAAGGAAGGGCTCCCATTCCAGCTGGAGAGGATGACGCGCTGCCCTACAGCAAGGGAAGGCTAGGGGTCTGTGGTTGTGGGCAAAGGGAGGGCGTGGGGGTCTTTGGGATAATGTTCTTACGGAGCGTTCACCTGCCTCTTTTCCAAGAGCCTCTCTCCCTGCTGCTTACTGACAGGCACTGCTGTGTTCTCTTCTGAGCTCCTGCTGACAAGCAGCATTACTCTGCATGGTTCATATCTTCGTTAAAACTGCAGTGCAACATAAAGGAAAAAAGTGTCAAATCTGTGGGTAGAGCGTGTGGTTCCTGCTGCAGAAGGGCTTCGGAGGGGCTGTGCAGTTTGGATGTGAGCTGGGAGGGGACACAAAGGTGCCCAGGGAGGGGTGACTGCCTGCTGAGGGCTGGGGCTTCTGCTCTGCAGCTGCTTGGGTCCTCTCAGGCTCCTCACTCCTAACTTTTGCTCCCCAGCTCAGGAGAGACAGCTGGAGCTGCATCTTGCTCAGGAGTGCTGACAGTTGTAAGCACTTGGCTTGACCATGGCTCATGGCTTCAGGCTCCCCATTCTCTACGTAGCAGCGCGTGACTGCACTGAGGAAGCCACCCTTGCCCCAGGTCTGCTTTATGACAAGCATAAGAGGAAAGTGTGACAAAAGCCACTGTTCCTGTCTGCCCTTCAGAGGCTACCCCAGAATCCTGCTGCTGGGGTTGTTGTCTCTGCCACTACGAAGTATTTCTGCCTCCTGCCAGAGGGAGTGGGCACAAACGGTGGAAAATCCTGCTTGGGCAAAGTCCAGCCTGGCCTTGCACCTGGCTTACCGGGTTTTATTTTTTGAATAGCAGGACACTGTGCGCATTCATTCTCCCAGTTTTATAGGCCCTCAGGTTCAAAAAGCAGCACCCACCCAGTTCAGCAGTGACCTTGTGGGAAAGTGAGGAGGATGTGGGGTAGCTGCCTGCAGCCTGCCCTCGTTACCACCTGTCGGGCTGTGTCTGCTCTGCTCTGGGTCCTTCTGGTCTGCTCTGCAGCTAACCCTGTGCTCGTTTCCTTTAGGTGGCACTGGAACACAGCAGAGGGTATTGTGTAGCTGTACTGTGAGCATACCCTGCTCTGAAATACTGGGGGGTGGGTGAGCTTGGGGGGGCTGAAGTGCTGTTCTGGAACCCCCATGTTCCATTGCAGAGCAGTGAGGCTGTTACCAGAGCTGAGGGTGAGCAGATGGGGTTGGGCTCCCTACCTGCTGCTGGCCCCTCCTGCAGAGCAAGCACGGGCAGGCCCTGGGGACTGCTCATAACCACCACTGAGCCCAACCCTCCTTACTTCCCCAGCACCTCCTCACCCCACTAACTCACACCTGGCATCCCAGGTGCACCCGGATGGGTTGCAGTCACCATGTGGGGCTGCGTTTTGTTACCATACCCGGCATCTCTGCCCTCAGCTCCTGCAGGGTCTCTGCTGGTATGAGCCCGCAGCAGTGGCTGGTATAACCACAACTGGGGAACTCCCGAGTGCTCCAACTGTGGCTGGCACTGCTCAGTGTCATGGCAGGAGGCAAGCAGGGGAGCAGCTAAGAGCAAACAGCGCCAAGAACAGTCGGTAGCAGCAACCCCAGAATAAGCTGTTGGGGAATTTGAGACCTGGGGAGGGGAGGGGGGAGAGGGAAACGGTGCCATTTGCCTTTCTTTTGGACACACAAAGGAAACACAGACGGCGCTGGGAGAAGCAGCCCCAGCTCTGCTCTGAACTGCTGGCGGGTGAAGGCCCCGCGCTGTGTTTGTGAACTGCCCCTGGACTTCAACCCTTGCAGCCAGCGGAACAGAAGGTGTTTCTCCTGCTGGCCTTGTCCCCTGCATGGCACCCAGCAGCCACACGGGCTGAGCTGAACCCAACACCCTTTGGCTCCCAAAAGTGTTTTCCTTTGGAGCCAACTGCCGGGCAGGACAGCTCTGGTCTGACAGCAGAAGTGGCTTAAAGAACACAAACCTCTGTCTGAGCCGTCAGTCCGGACTGCAGCTCCCAGCTGTGACCTCTGCAGGAAAATAACTGACAAAGGACATCGGGGACCAGACCCAACAAATATTTCTATCTCCTCGTTCCCAGCAAATGCCCACGTCCTGGAGGAGGTGTGCTGGCGGCCACCGAAGGTCCCCTCGCATGTCACACCCGTGTCACACCTGCAGAAGCCGTGTCAGTGCTGCCACCCACCGGAGCTGCAGCTGAGGTCCTGCTCTGCTTTGGGGAAAACCCCCACGAAGCAACAGCCGGGCTGGGGGGGCACGGCCTGCACCCTTCACCCATGGCTTGGAGTGGGGCAGAAGGGCTGACATGTGGGGACTGCTCCAGCAGTGCTGTGGGACTCAGCGAGGTGGTCCCGGTCCCAAAGAAGAGCCAAATCCTCCTCCCACTTTTTAAAAGCAAAATGCTAAACGCACACGGGCTTTCCTGTGCCAAAAGTGTCTCCTGGTCTCTCTTTTTTTTCCCAACAGCAGCTCTTGGTGTAGCTGTTTTTAATGACGATTGCTGCTCAGATTGCTCAGGAACAGGCCCAGGCTGCTTTGGGAACCCCAAGGAAGGAAACAGAGGCAGCAGATCTGTCTCATCACTGCTTGCTTGGAAGGAAAGCCACCACTGCTCTGCCACGAAGGACCAGGCTGCAAAGTTGGGCTGAAGAGTGTCTGCTTTCCAACCTGTAAGCTGTGCTGAAATCCCATCCCTGCTGTAGGACACGCACACGGCAGTGCCTGTGGACTCTCCTGGCACAGCTGAACCCAACAACATCACAGCCTTCAGGAGAACAGCAGTGCTGAGTCACACTCCCAGAAGGAAGTGTCCATGCACCTCCATTGGGGTGAAAGGCTGTCATACATCCGCAGTGCCCGCTGTGTCAGATTGCTCGGTGTTAACGCTCGGAGCAAAAAAACATTACATTAACAACTCGGCCTGTTTGGTCAACAGCAAACACGACCTTCAGCAGACAGAAAATAGCAGCGGGACGGTTCCCTGTGCAGCTGAGAGCAAACCCGGATCGATGCAGCAAGCTCGTGCTGCAAAGCAGGTTACTGAGCAGAGTTTACAGCAGGGATGCAGAAGCTGCGAGTGCATCGTTTTACATGCAGAGTTGTAAAATCTTCCCAGAAATGGCAGTGGTCTCACAGCAGTGGTCTGAACAATGCTGCTGGGTTGGGGATGAGATCCTCCGTTGTGCATACGCAGCAGACAG